>NC_057348.1:2500000-3750000 GCF_016509475.1 Prionailurus bengalensis | reverse complement strand
TCATCACCACCGGGTCCCCACTTCTGGATCTGGTGGGAAACGCACCGTCTGCCCTGGTCCCGGGCCCTGACTCGGAAGCAGCCAAAAGCAATTCCTCGGGGGAGCCCCCAGGCTCCCACTTGGGAGCCTGGCGGGATGTACCCCATTTTCACACCGCATTGGCCTCGCCGGAGGGGGCTCTCCTGTGCCGGGTGCCCCCAGCACTAGGGAGCCATGAGTAACCGGGTCCGTCTGCAGCGGGCAGAGGCCGGAGGGGCCAAAACCCTGGGCCAAAGCCCGAGCCCAGCCTGACGGGAAGACTGCCATCTTGTGCTGAGGCCGGGATAGGGGCCTCGGGCCTCGGTGGCAGTCCTGGGAAGAAGGCCCTTGGTCCAAGCAGCTGTGCGCCCACCACCAGCCCCTCCTTGCTGCCTCCTAGGCTCCAACCCCCCACTAACTAGGGGTCTGGACTAGGGGTCTGGGATGTGTACATCCCATCGCCGGGCCCCCAGAGCCGTCTCGGGCTCCAGAGGGAGCCAAGGGAGCGAGTGGAGGGAGGGAGGCAGGTAGACACGAGCCCACCTGTGCCCAGCAGCTCCCAGGAACCTGCCACCCTTCGAGCTGTCAATGAAAACCACACAGACGGGTACGTGTGGAGCCAAGGGCATTTGGGAACAAGAACTCAGTTCAGATGTCAAATCTGTCGGCCAGTAACCGGCCCTCTTACAACAGAGCAGGAAATTCCCGGGAGGAGAATCAGAGGAGTGTTCCTGTCCCCCGGTGACCTCCATGCACAGCCCAGACCACCAGGAAGTCCTCGGGCCCAGACAGTAGAGTCTGCCAGGAGGGAAAGCCCTCGGCCACAGGTCCCAGGCTCCAGGCGGACACCCACCCACCCGCCCACCTGCCCCCTGCCGCCTCCCTGTCCGTTCCAGGCGAGGAACGTGCTGGGGAGGAGTTCCCGGAGGATCCCGGAAACAGACCCGGACGGAGAGGCCAGGCCCCCGCCGAGTAGAAACAGAGGCTGCAGGGGCCCCGGTCCGACGGGGCAGGCTGAGGGGGGCCGACTGCCACGTGGGCCCTGTCGCAGGGCCTGCGGGCACTTACCTGAGTGGCCACCTTGCCGTAATCGATCCACCGCAGGGTGGCGAAGTTCGTAGATTCCGCGCAGTTGAACCCGTGATTGAACCCGGCGTGGTAGCCGTAGGGGAACGTGATCATGAACTCCCCAGCCTCCTGCGTGATCTGAGGGGGGAAAGGGACAGGTGAGTGGGGAGCCAGCAGCTGAGGGGCGAGGCCAAGTGAGGAATGGCATTCGCTGCTCGGCTCACCTACCAGAAGCAACGCTGGCCCAGGCCAGGCTGGTGGCCAAGGCCACCAGGAGCCACCGCCAAGTACAGCAGGGGCACGTGGGATCAAGGACTTCCCAGCAAGCGCCAGGGAGCCCCGACGTCGGGAGCGAGTGGAGGTCTGCCCGGGGGAGGGTAGCCCCACTGCACGGGCCCCAGCTGATCTCCCACACGGTTTATACAGCAGGCATGGCCGTGGCCAGCAGGAGAGCTCTGCCGTGGCCCGCCGCGCACCGGAGCCCAGGGTGACGTACCCCAAGGTGACAGGCGCTCTGTTTTTTGCGGGGCGGACGCCTGGGGGGCTCAGTCGGTTGAGTGTCCGACTCTTGGTTTCAGCTCAGGTCATGATCTCAAGGTCCGTGGGATCGAGCCCTGCGCTGGGCTCTGTGCTGACAGCGTGGACCCTGCCTGGGATTCTTCCTCCCTCCCTCTCTCTCTGCCCCTCCCCCACTAGCACTCTCTCTCAAAATAAATAAATAGTCTTAAAAAAAAAAGGACACCCTCTAGACACACGGGGCTATTCAATGCTATGCCTCTGGGCGCTCTCGGCTGCAGGGAGGGAAGGGGTCTCCTGGTCTGGAGGTAGGTGGCCGTGTCCCGTCTGCCGTCCACGTTCTGATACAGCATCGGGGGCTGGTGAGGAGGTGCAGACAGCACTGGCCGCAGCCGCAGAACCCTTTGGGCACAGGACAGGGCGTGCTCAAAGTACAGGGTCTTTCTAGCCCTTGTGAGGAAAAAACATCCAGCTGCATGCATAAAAACATTCCTGGAAAATGACCCGAGTCTTCTGGCCGTCATAAGACAGGGTCCGTCCCTCATATCCCGGGAGGTGGCTCCTTCCCAGCGAGAAACATGTTATATAACACGTTACAAGCATGTTGTAAGGACACAACGTCAAGGTCGGAACTCTGTCACGTGAGCTGATGTTTCTAGACTATTCAAATGGTCTGATCCGATCTCTCAAACAGACCCCAAACCAAGGAGCTGGGTGTGAGTGACAGGGAAGAGGGCCCACAATGAGCCCAGACAGGCTTCTGGAACCTCCACTCCCAGGCCTGGAGGAAAAAGGTGGGGGCTGCAGCCGCACCCCTGGCCCCACTCCGTGAGTACTATTCTCTCTCACTGTCCCAGAACACGACAGGCGGGGCTGGTGGCCCAATCCATGGATGTGGAAACCGAGGCTGGCGGCGAGGGAGTGACAATGTAGAGTCCGAGTGGTTACAGGTCGTCTGGAGTTCTGAGTAACCAGCGCCCCACACAGGAACGGACCACGCCGGGCAGCCCCCTGCCGCCCGCGATCCCCAACCTGGGAGATGTGCCTCTGTTACCGGGGGGTACGTCTCTTTCTAGGGTTTCATTCAACGGCCTCGCTCGGACTGCGCTCCTGTGTCTGATTCTGTCCTCGGTGCGTCTTCGAGGCCCTCGGACCCCTCCCAGTCCCGAAGGGTATTCCGTCGTGTGGCCGCGTCGCTGTCTGCTCATCGGCTCCTCTGGCGCGGGGCTCTGGCGAGTACGGCTGCAGGGGGCGCTGTGCTCCAGGCTGCGCACACGGACAGACGGACAGACGTGTGCTTGTGTTCCTGCGGGGTCTCCGGGGGGGGGCAGGAGGTGGAGGTTCCCAGGCAGCTGCCCGGCGGGTTTTCTGCAGCGGCCGCCCGTTCTGCGTCCCTGCTGCCGGTGGTGGGAGTGTGGATTTTCGCCGCGCCTGCGGGTGGGCCGCAGTATCTCCCCGCTTTGGTCGCCTCTCCCCGAGGTAGACGGGTGCGTCTGTCCCCTTCTGCAAAGTGTCTCCTTCTGCCCCCACTTACTCGGCTGTTCATCTTTCTACTGTGGCTTTGGAGGAGTGCTCAAGCTTGCTAATCTTTATTTATTCCTCCAGAGAGATGAATAGTAAAACTTGCTGGATTCGTTTAAGTAGCCCATAAGAAGTCGAACCCTGAGGGGGTGGGGGCAGGCGGGAGATGGGGGGCGGGAGACTTCCAGAAGCCAACCACAGCGTCAAAAATCAATCAAAGCCGACACAGCCTGGAGAAAAGCCAGTCCTTAAGAACACGAAGATATTTTTCTTTTCAAGTAATGAATTGCACCAATCAAGGGAAGTCAGTGTGCATTAAGTTATATTTTTAAATTCCTGTCCAAGTGACAGGCGTGTGGGGGATGGAGCGCACACACGGCGGGAGACGGGGGCGGAGAGAGAACACCCAGGGTCCCCAGGGCCCCAGCAACCCCCGTCCACAGCAAGGATTCTCTGGGCTGGCTCCTGTCACAGGATCGCGTGAAACGGGTTGCAAATAAAATCATAATGTAGAATATTTTTTTTCTTTTAGAATGTGTACTGATTTTCTTATCGTTTTTGAGCTGACCTTGGACGGCACCATCCCCCTCTTCCTCCAAGCGTCCTCCCCTGCTCTCCTCCCTCCCTCCAGCAGGAGGCATGGGGCCTGGCACAGGCTGGGAGCCCCATTGCGGGGGTGGGGGGCTCACTGCAGGGTCCCTGGGAGGCGGGGCTCCGGGAGCCCGGTGCGGGCAGGTGCCTCGGGCAGACTTTAGAGCCCGCTCTCCCTGCCGACCCCTCCACGGACCAAGGCCCAGAACAGGTGCGCTCCGTGAGGATGGCAAGGAAATTATGTTCCTGTCACCCAACTCTACATCCTGGTGGCTTCATCTCGAGCCCGCAGTGTCTGTCCTCCATGTCACAGCCGTCAACGTTATCCCGACGATAAATTAGAAGGCACTTGGGATGATGGATGCAAGCCGTGAAGGGAATGCCAGCCCCAGACGCCAGTCATGGAGAAAGCCTGAATTCAGCTGCTTCCTCGAGCTCTCGCAGAATAAATGAGGAAGTCCGTGGCAGATTACAGAAATACACACTTTTAATTATTAAAAAGCTCTGCTATTGATCTGCTTTTTCTTCCAGAAGTAAATACCATTACGGAGATTTATAAGCGGAGGGCGGGAGGCCCTCCCCCCCAGGGCTGCCAGGAATTCAGATGAGGACCCAGACGGGGCATTCATCTGGAGCCCGACGCCGCTCCCTGCTGGCCCGGCCGCGGCCTTCGCCCCGCAGGCCCCGCAGACGGCCGGGCAGGGGTGAGGGGAGCGGGGCCTCTGAGGCCAGCGGCCCCGCCTTCCGTACACAAAGTGCAGTGCCCACGTGGGCAGCGACGCGGGAGACCGGAGGGTGCCCCCGCCAGCCCACCCCTCCGACCGGCATCTCCCTCTAGGAAGCGGCGCCCGGGAGGACGTTCTCCACAGGCCGCGGGAAAGCACACCCTCCTCACTTCCGCCAGCAAGGCTGTGTCTGTTCTCCTGGCAGCCGGGGCGCTGGAACCAGGAGGGGAGGAGCGGAAGGCACGGAAGCCCTGTGTCTCTCACAGCAGAACGTCCCGCTGTCTGATGGACGAGCCCGACAGTGAGAGCGAATCCCCGACCTGAGCACCACGGCTGCAGGCGGTTTGATTGAAATGTCAGAAGCGATTTCCGACTCGCCGACACTCGCGGCAAGAATGCAGCGCGAGGGTCCCGATCGCGCAACTTGCCCCCGCGCCTGACAAACGCTCTCGTACGGAGGCCTTCAGGAATCAGACCCTCGGGAGCCTCTTCCTCTCCGGCTGGCCCTCGGTGCCCAGCCCAGAGGCTGCCCGGAAGGTTGCAGGCACGTCCCCCACGGGGAGCCGGGCCTGGCCGATCCTGGCCGATCCTGTCCGCGAGGCCTGTCTGTGGGGAAGCGCCCCACCCCCGGGCAGAGCCCCGGACAAAGGCCCAGCCTCCCCCTTCCCCCACCCCTCCCCCGCAGGGTCCCCGCCAGCCACCCAGATTCCCCAGCCTCAGGCCTCATGCATCACAGGCTTTCCCGGACGAGCGGAGCGGCCCCTGGAGCAGTAAATTGAATGAGTTCACAGTCTTCGTGCTGCGGGAGAGCCAGATAGATCATCTCCAAACAGGTATTCCTTCTCTCAAAGGATGTCTGCAGTGGGCCACGGGGTGGGGCCAGAGATCGGGGCCAAGTCGGGGCGTCTGGGGGCGCAGAGAGGCCTGCCCGGTTCTCCGGGGGCTTCCTGGGAAGCTGGCAGGAGCCGCCCCTCCCCTGCCACCCTGACCCTGCAGGGCCCTGCTGGCAGCTGCCAGCCCCACCAGACAAGGGACTGGGTCTGCGAGGGGCTGGGAGGCAAGGCGAGGCCCCACTCGACTCCCCCCTCTTCTATCCTCACCGCCCACCACAGCCCAGCCCAGCCAGCGCACTCTCCTCTGGCTTGCCAGTGCTCTAGAACCTTCTTGAGGGGTGAGAAGCCAGTTTCCCGGGACGTTGGTGGTTCCCTGGGCCACAGCCCCAGCAGCCCCAGCAGCCCCAGCAGCAGCTACGTACCCGGCTGAACGGGATCCCGTACTTCTTGAGGATGATGGGCGAGATGAGGGTCATCTTGTGCCGCAGGAAGGCGTCACAGCCCTGGGAGCTCCCGGGGAAGAACCCTAGAGCAGAAAAGATGGGTGTCAGCCTGACGGGTGGCGCTGGGAAGGCCTCTCTGTGGGCGGCGCCTTCCCCCAATCAGGCACGGGGTGTGGTGCCCCCAGCTCCGAGGGAATGAAACGCACAGGACCTCGTCGCAAAGCCACGTGCTCTGCTGGTGGCCGGGAAGGCAGCCCCTCAGACCCCCAGTCAGCGAGCCCAGAGCCCAGCTGTGCAACACAGCGTGCCCCAAGTTACAGATGGGGTGCGGGCCTCCCCCCTGAGCACCCCCCAAACAAAACCCGTGCCGCATCGCACGGGCGCAGTCGCTCAGCCAGTGCGTTGGTGTAGCCGGGGAGACGGGACGCAGGAAGGACGCGCTCACACCGGAAGTCACGGCCGTGCCCCCCACACAAGCAAGTCACGGACAAAGAGGAAGGAAGGCCTCAGCGCGGGCACGGGCTCTGCCTGGGCTCTTCGCACACACGGTCCCCACGGCAGGCGAGGAGACAGAGGCTCCAGCTGCCGACTGGCCCTCTGAGGCCCTCAGTCTGGCGGGCAAAGGGCCGAACAACCCGACCCGGCCTGCGGCTGTGTCCACCCCTGACCGTCTGTGACAGAGGGGGTCTGAGTTCCCGCCCGGGGACGCTTTCTGTCTCCCCGAATGCCACACAACCGGTTTATAACAATGTGTGCAGGGGCACCTGGGCGGCTCCGTCGGTTAACCACCCGACGACTCTTGGTTTCCGCTCAGCCCACGATCTCCCAGTTTAGTAGTTGGAGCCCCGCGTCAGGCTCCGTGCCGACAGCGCAAAGCCTGCTGGGGACTCTCTCTCTCTCTCTCCTTCTCTCTCGGCCCCTCCAACCCCTTCTCAAAATAAATAAACTTAAAAACACGTAAAGCGACGTTTGTAAATGTACAGAAGTCAGACTGTCAGTTCTACTTGCTCAGAACTGTGTTTAACACAGTTCGGAGACCTTTCCAAGTCACCAGTGGCCCAAATCAATGCCACGTAGGTCTAGCAGTTAAAGAAAAGCCGGGCCCGGCATCCCACGCAAAGGTCCTGGGCCTCTCGCCCAAACCACGACCGACAGACGGCACAGTCTCGGTGAGGTGCAGGACGGGTTCTCAAGGTCCCGCTCCCTCCAGGACTGTCCCCCAGGCACAGCCGGCCCGCCCAGGGATCCTGCCGGGAGCCGACCCAGACCTCGGGCCCCCGGCCTCCAGGCCAGCGCACGTCCCCATGGGTCGCCGAAGAGGGCACACTCCCACGTGCGTGCGTGCTGTGAGCCAGCGCTCGGCCCCACCCCCACCACCCACACACACCTGCTGGGGCAGGAGGGCTTCCAAGCGACAGAGTCACGGTGTCGGGGGTGGGGGGTGGGGCGCCCGCCAGCCAGGACACGACTGCCAGGTTCTGGCAAGTGCGAGGGATTACTGAATCCAGCAACTTTCCTCTGTGCTAAAAGCGTTTCAATTAGAGTTATGGCCCCTGCCGCCCGGCCCGCGGCCTCTCTGCAGTTCTTTTTAATGCACAGTTTAAGTGGCTCTCATTAAAGCTCTAATAAAGGCGCACATTTTAAGTGATTAGCACCAATAACGCGCCAACACATTAATGCTCTCTCCGTGGGCTCCACGACTCTCCCAGCGAGCCCATTTGGAGCTCGGCTATTCATTTTCCATATTCATCACAAACTCATTCCATCCATCTCAATAATGGAGCCTGTGGCGCGCGCCCCCCAAAAACTTTGGAAGGGACACCGAGGAGGGCAGTGACTCACTTGCCCTAGAACCTCTCCCGCCCTCCCTCTGCGGAGGGGCGCAGGGGAAGCGCGAAGCCAGCCCTCCCCCAGGCCAGACCAGTCCACACCGGTCACAAAGCAACGTGGGGAGGCTCCCGGAGGCCTCCGGCTCCTGGCCCACCTGTCCCAGCCACTGTGCCTCCCGCACGCCCCGAGACAGGTTCCCGGGCAGCAGGGCCCCGGCGCGAGGAGGACGTGGGGAGCCGGCCGGGCTCCAGGGAGAGTGGCCATGATCCCACGGGATCCCGTGCCTAGCTTTTCTGGGGGGCGTTCAGATCACCCAAAACTTGTCTAGTGGAAAAGGCACAGAGAGGAAGAAGGGGCCGGGCGTGACTGCAGAATCCAGCAGAAAACCGGGCCGGGCTGTGGTCACCGGAGGCCACCCGTGCGGATCGCTCCGTGGCGGCTCCTTCCATGGCTGTGTAGGTGTGGGAGGCCCCACGGTGGCCCCCCGAGATGTCTACGTCCTGCTCCCCAGTACCTGTGACTATGTTGCCTTCCGCGTGGCAGGGGCTCCACAGAAGGGATTACGTGCAGGAGCCCAGGATGGGGGCGACCCCCGGGTCACCACAGGGTCTCCACGGGAGGGAGGCAGAGGGAGGCCCTGACCACAGAGGGGAGAGCACGTGACCACAGACAGGGACACAGGCTGACACCGGCGTCTCTGGGGGCAGGAGCCCGGGCAGCCCAACCCCGAGACCCGGGTCAGACAGACCCCTGAGCCCCAAACGTGAGGGAGTAACTGTGTGCGTTTAACTAGGGCTGTTTTAGAGCAATTCCAGGTTCACAGCAAAGCTGAGAGAATCGTGCTGCTTGGAGCCACTGACTCGGGAGTGATTTGTCACAACAGCAACGGCAGAGAAAAATAAGAAAGACATTTCTCGACTTGTATTTTCCAATTAGTATTTGTGTTTCCAACTTATGTTTAAAACAGTGCGCGGGGAAAGCATTTCTATTTGGGTGTCACCTGAGATGTTACGAAGGAAGAGAAATCGCTCTTTGCCGGGGCGCTAACTGGCATTTCTAGGGTGACGAGCGTGTTCCCGACAGCAGGCTCCAGCCCGGGAAGGCCGGGTCCGGGTCTCCAACGGAAACGTGAGCCTGGCTGCACGCTCGGCCGCGGGGCCGGCCTCACTCCCGGGACAAGCCTCCCTGTGTCCTCGTCCTCGGGGGAAACCGTGCAGCAGGCGTTTGCTGAACAGACGTGCGGCTCCGAGTGCGGCCAGTTCTCAGAAGTTCTCGGAAACAGCGACCGTTTCCCTCTCCCAAGCCAAACGGGGCAGGGGAAGAGGGTGGCGGGCACTCTCTGAGGGAGGCAAGAGGAGGGGTCAAAGGACCCAGCAGGAAGTTGGGGAGGCTGTGCCGATGCTGAGAGATGGCTTCTGGAAGATTCCCCTGGCTGCCAGGGGAGGGCGGGCAGGCTGCTGCCACAGCCACCCAGAGGGACGGCCCCGCACTGTCCCGAGGGGGCTCCTGAACCACAGGGCCATCACCCCACCCGCCCCGACTACCGGGTGCTGCCTGCCGGCGAGGCCCAGACGCTTTGGGCCAACGGGGTCTGTTAACGTCCTCGGAGGCACTCAGGGCCACCCGACGTGAGAACAGAGCAGGGCGCCGTGACGGGGAGCAGCGAGAAACCTCACCAGCCCCTTTGTCGCAGTGGCCGGGGGCCTCAGCGTCACCCAGCCCGGTGTCTGGCTTGTCTCCAAGGATCCCGTGTCCCGAGGGCCTGCCTTTACCCCGAGGCGTCAGTGCCCTCTCTCTGGACACAGCTGGGGACTCACCGTGACAAATCCCGTCCTCCCAGGAGGCCCCCTCGGGCCCAGGCCAGCACACGCAGGCGGACACCCTCACGGTCACCATGCGGCTGCGGGGCACAGGGCAGGGGCTCCTAACTGGACGTCTCACTTTCCAGACTGGACACAGACCCGAAGGCCCAGAGGAGGGCGCGATGTAGTACCAGGCGCCAGGGGGGGACGAAAGACCACGGCTGCCCTCCCTGGCCCGCGGGAGCCTGCAGTCACGTCCCGCAGCTCCGTGCTAACACGCCGGGAAAGAGTGCTCCAAGCAATGGCATCTGCGCGTCACTCACAGAGCGACAAACCCCAGCGCAGGGTCTGTGGTCACGAGAGGGAAAGGGAATGGAAAACCAGACAGGGACACCTTATAGCACGCCAGCCCCCCCAGAGATGGACACTCACACAAGGAGCGCGACCCGAGACGCTGGGGCCAGCCCCCACCCCCGCCCCACCCCCGCCCTCGGCCCAGGTCCCCGCCCGCGGGGGGCAGACACCTACCGATGGCCAGCCGCTCCAGGCGCTTGCCGTGCTCCGGTGGGATGGCGTACCTACGAGAGAAGGGAGGCACGTCAGAGGCGAGGTCACGGGCCGCCACGCGTTTGAGGGACCTGGGGCTGCGGCCACGGCCTCGGGGAGACATGCGGGCCGTGCACAGAGCAGAACCGGGTGCGGTGAGAAGGGTGAAGGGCAGCAGGGAGGGTGCCGGGGGAGGGACCCACACAGAAGTGAGGAGGGGTGGGGCGGGAGGGCCCCTCCACGGCGGTGACGGCACCCGCCCCACGCCGGCACTGGTCAGGGCCACCAAAGCCTCCACGAGGCTCAGAGAGCGGACCACGAGAAAGCAAGCAGGGGGCCTGAGGGGGGAACAGGAAGGTCCCCAGCCTCCCTCTGTCGCCTCCCTGCCTCCCGCTCCCCCAGCCCCGGGACCAGGAGCCGACAGGGAAGGAGCTTCAGGAACGAGACTCCGTTTGTCACCACTTGTAAGTTTTAGCTTCACACGTTCTACGTTTGAGAGATTGCCGAGTCCCCGTCATAAACAAGAAAGACGTGAGGTGCCAGTTTGCCAACAGATGAAACGAGAGTGACACCCGCTAATGCTGTGTGCGGAGGCTGGCGCGGGGGGCCCGCCTGGGACCCGTTCCCGGCAGGCAGCGGCCACGGGGGGGGGGGGGCCGGCGGGGGTGCGAGGAGCCCGCCCCAGCTGACACAGCACCCTGGCCACCCCGGCAAGACAAAAAGCTCCACGCTCAACAGAGGCAGCCAGAACCGGCACGTCGGCCCTTCGCGCCACAGAAGTGCTGAGCACAGGCCGTCTGTCCGTCCCGCGGAGGAGGAGGCGGGGAGCACAGGAGTCCCCAGGACAGTGGCGACCCCGCCCCCAGGGGTCACGGGGCGACGTCTGGGGACATCCGTGGTTGTCACACTGGGGGGGGGGGGGGCTCCTAGCATTGAGCGTGGGGGGGGCCAGGGATCCCACTCAGCGCGCCCAGTGCCCGGGGCGCCCTGGGGACAACAACCCGCCCCGTGTCCACAGTGCCGAGGGGAGAGACGCTGCGTCCGCACGCCTCTCGTTCTAGAACGAGTCGGATGTGGGGGGCGCAGGGCGCGGCACGCCCTCCGCCCACACTCACAGTGGGGGACGCAGGACAGGAACAACACAGGACACAGAAGCCGGCCCGGACTCCGTGGCGGGCTAAGTCCACGCCGACCGAGACATTTATTATTGCTTTTTAACAAAATAAAAGGGGGCGGGGGTAGGAGGTAACGCCGTCTCTGATCCGACGGACAAAAATAATCAATTTCTGGGCACGGCGCACGGCCCTTGCGGAGACAGCACAGGACCTGCAATTCTGCTGCTGCTGCTGCTGGAGAACTTTCCACGGTCTGGACAAAGATGAGGTGACTCTTTTTTAAACAGCCTCGTATCACGTACATAAAGATGATAAAAGTTAATCCCAATCCAAAGCACCTTTGTGGGATTAACATCCCCCCCAAACAAGGAAATGAAACATTCCAGTCCTTCTGGGAACTTGCCGGAGGACGGGAGGAACTAATTTATGACTCCAAGGCTGTGATGATTAATGCAATATCCCCAGTCTACAATGCTGCTTTCACTTAATTACCGCCTGTAATTGGGAGTTGTAAAGATAAGATTAATTGAATCTGGTGCATGTTAAAAGTTTAATACATTGGAACGTGGCTCCTCTGTTATCGGAAAGTACAGACCGCAAGACGCTGGGCTGAGCACTGAGAAGCGCAGCCCCTGGAGGGATTAGAAAGGACTGGCGGACGGGAAGCCGACAGCCTCGGGGACTTCTGGACTCCAGTGGCCAAGGGAGAGCTGCCCTCCCGCCGCCTGGAACAACGCACGACAGCCTCAGCATGCTGAGAAGGCCCGGCGCCAGCGATGCGCGCCCCCCGCGCACCCTCAGGGGCTCGGCAAGACGCAAGCCTCAGATTTTGAGGGGAGACGAGCAGAACTGGGGTGTGGGTGCTTTACGACACACGGCTCTGAGCGAGGGGCGGGTGCGCGTCTGTTAAAACACACTGGGGCCTTCCGACGGCCGGGAGAATCCGGCACTGTGGGCGGCAGGGTCCCCCGGAGCCCTCTCTCCATGCCAGCGCCCTGGGGAGCCCTCCACGGTGGGGGCCCAGGTGAGCTGGCTACAGACCTGGCCTCCCAACAGCAACGGTCACGTGTCCCCGGAGGGAAGCCCCCAGGCCCCACGGGGCCCCCAGAGCAGAGCCGTGTCACCCTCGTCACGGCCACATGTGGGGGCCTCACTGCCCCTCGGCCCGGCTCTGGGAGGGAAAGGAGGAGGGAAGAAACACAGCTATCTGGGTTGAGCGTGTTTGTTCGCTAACCCCCGAGGCAGGAGCATCTGTCTGGCCATTACCGAGCGAGTTCTCGGGGCCATAAAACAGAGTCGGTTTTATTGGTCACCAACATGGGGGCAATTTGTCTCGCTCCCCAGGACCTCCGTCCCCATCACAAGGTCAAACTTCACGGCCAACAGCAATCCACTCTGCCGGCCTGCAAGCCCAGTGGCCAGTCTCTGGACGCGGCGGCCCGTCACCCGGTGGCAAAGCGTTCCTGCACGGTGTCCTCAGACAGACAGCCTCCCCGGGCCCAGTCCAGTCCGGGTGGCCAGCTGTAGGGCCCGGAGGGTGCGAGGCCCAGGGGCACACCTGTCATGGTGGAAGAATCTGGAGAAGCCGGGATCAAACATGGGGGCAGAGCAATCCCCAGAACCCAGTGAGGTGGGAGGGGGCGAGCCGACTGGGGCCCGGCGAGCAGAACCAGACACGGGGAGTGCGGGGGGCCAGGGGAGCCCCGGGGAAGGCCGCAGGAGGTACGGCGGCCCGCGTGGGGTCGCTCGGGCGCCTCTGGCCGCAGCCCCCGTTTGCCTGGGACGGTCTGGCAGCTGCCGTGGGCCTGTCTGAGCTGTCTGAGGGGGGCGTTGGCCGAGCCTCGGGCCCACGGTGAGTCCTGCACCTGAGGTCGGCCAGGCAGGCGTCTGAACTTTCTCCACAGTGTCCCACGGGGTGTTTTTCTCTCCGTGTTTCCCCAGCCCTACCCCCTCCACACACTCTCTCTGCTCTGGAACCTTCCCCACAAAGTCCTCCCGGACAACACTAAACCGGAAAGTCACGGAAAAGTCGGTGCTGTCGGAGCGGTATCCCTGGCAACCACCCCAGGTGACCCTGCAGCAGGACTCGACAGGCTCCATAACTCCAGGCTTAATGCCGCGGAATTACCGAGAAGGCCGAATTCAGGCCTCGTTTGCCAGACGCCCTTTTCGGAGAGGCAGCCGTCTGCAAACATCAGGGGCTTCGGTGGGAAAAGAAAACATTTCTAGACTAGGAAAAAGGCACGCGGGAGAGACCAGGGCCCCGGGAACCGGGCCCCCAGGTGAGGGGGGAAGACGCGTGATGTGCAACGGTTGGAAGGCCATTACAGTCCCGCCGTTTCACGGTTCAAACAACCGACCCAACAGAAGGAACACACTTCAGGCACGATGGTGAGGGGCCAGCCCGACGTCCAGAGAGCGAGTTTCAGAAGGAAGCGATGGCCGGGTCCGAGGAGGGGCGGGATGGGTCACTCTGGGAAGGCGGGCGTCCCCCAGCCTTCCCGGGGTTTCCTGGTCCTCCGTTTACCCTTTGAGGTGCTTGTGGACAACGCACCCCCGTCAATCACGGCCGCCCCAAAAGGCCAAGCTGAAACCCACAAACCTGCCCACGGGGCTGGGTCCAGGGCGGTGAGCAGTCACATCCAGGGCCCACAGCCTGGTGTTGGGGAGGATCTGACCTGTCTACAGGGGGGTCAGGAACACGCGTGCTGGAGAGGGGCAGCGCGCGGCTCAGTGCTCTTGTTCTGACGGTGAGGCCAGAGGACAGGATGTCTTGCCAGCCCCACTGAGGCCAGGCCGGGTCCAAGGCGGGACACCGCACGGCCCCAGACGTCAGGAGGCTTCTGCCGGCACAGGTCACCACAGACTCCGTGGGCCTGATAAAGACACTCCAGGGCTTGTGACACTGGGCAGGTCGGGGGTGCTGGGGCAGGCAGAGGCCTCCGCCTGGCAGCCAGGCAGCTCTCGGGGCCGGACAGAGCTGGGCAATTAAAAGGCGATGTGTCCTCCGCGGGCAGGCCCGCCGGCCGGCCCAGGGACAGGCCGCTTCCATTTGACTGACTCACCGGCCCGGGAAAGTCTTCCTGTCCGCCGCGGAGGATGCTATTAATAGTGTCATTTTCTTGGTGTTTTGTTTATTCCCCTGGAATGGCTTGATGGATGTGAATAATTATCAGACTATAAAAGCCAGCAAATGTGCTATTTTCTATCGCTCTAAATCATCAAACAAATAAAGTGTGAAACAGCATTTTTGAATATAATTTTCCCCTCTAATGGCTTAGAATTATTATCAAGAACAATGAAAATAAATAAGCAAATGCCTTGTGAGTTAAAAATTAAACGAGCGTGTCACGAAGAGGAACACAGACTGTCTTGGAGAGCGGGGACCTGTTCGGGAGCCATTAGTTACAATGAGGACGAGTAGCAGGGCTCTGGGCCGTGCAGGCCCCTCCGGCCAGAGAGTCGAGCGCCTGCGCCCGCCCGCCAGCCACCCCTCGTCTCCTCGAACGCGCCGGCTGCCCCAGGCCGCGGGGTCTGTTACAGGTGGACAGGGGTCCCTTGCCGGGAGGGCAGCATTTCCATGGTAATGAGGCAACTCCCAGCATGCTCTCCTGCAAGGATAAAAGGCTCACTGGGCCCCAGGCTCTCAAGTCCCCGGCCGCCCTTCCCTCCAGGCCCCTCAGCACCTGCTGGGGGCCCCGTGCTGCCCGCAGCCGTCTGGCTCTGGAGTCAGGACATGCGACGCCGTGATGCTTTCTTTCTTCCCCAAGGCTCTGGTGACTCTGCCGGTGACGAGCGTCCAGCCTGACAGCTTCCACTGCGCGAGGCTCCCGGCCATTAGGTGCCGTGACGAGAAAGCTCATCTCCCCACCCTCCTCCCTCGCTGTTGAAGAACGTGTGCCCAGAGCAGGGGTCCAGCCAGGAGCCCTTTGGAAATGTCAGCTCGGCCTGACGCGTGTTGGAGGGTGAGGAAGTTAATTTCACAGTGTGTGCACAAGGCCTGGGGAGACAGGCCCCTGGCCGTTTAACATGCCATAATTACGGAAACAGAAACAAGAAGGCAGGGGCCACTAGAAGTGCTGAGACCGCGTGTCAAGTCGGAGGCCACCTGGCACGAGCAAGCCGTCCACACAAGCCCCGGAGGCCACGGCGGCTCCAAATGCCAGCAGCCCCGCTAGGGCCCCGCGTGCTGGGCGTGTGGAAAGGGCCATCATTACTGCCGTCCTCACACACAAAGGCCCGTCTTGGCCCACAGCCCGCACCCTCTCTGGCCACGCGTTGGCCGGGCAGTTCCAGTATACCGCCCCGCACTCTGGGCAGGCCGAGCAGAACGACCCGGTCACAGAACGGGCCTCCCGCAAGCCTCCCGGCCGATGGGGCACCGTCTTCGAGCTGGTCAGTGGAGCAGGAGGGCCCAGACAAACACAGTCGTGGTGGTCACCCCTCATCTGACGTCCAAGCACATCGAGTGACTTCTGTGTCTAGTACGTCACGTGTGGCACGTAAGTTATGCCTCGATACAGCTATTAACAACGCCCCAGCCCTGTGGACATGGGAGTGGTGAGTCCCAGTCCCTGCCCCAGTTTCTGGGCTCAGGACCACAGATGCATTTGGCTCTTCAGGGTCTTCTGGGCCCAGAACCAAAGCATCCAACAGGTTAAGATGAGCGCATCTCAGAGGAACCAGAAGCCTACAGATACCACCTCTGGAAAAGGCACCAGGCCCTGACAGCTTTACTGAGAGCCTCACAAAACTTCCACACTAAAGGGCCAGTGCCCACCTACACTTACGGTTACCAAGCAAACAGGAAGTTCAGATGGCACATAACTCCTCCTATGAATCCAGCATATTTTCGAAAGAAAGAATGAATGGGAAATGCAGTCACCGACACAGGACAAAGACACACAGGAAAATGATAGGCCGGTGTCACATAGCTGCCAAGGCCCAGGTAAAATATTAGAAAATCAGACACAGAAGTGTCTTATGAGACTAACCCTTTACCCCAAGGCTTGCAAAAACAGCCCAACAAATAAAAATCTACATAAAATTCCAAAACATTCAGTATTAAAGCTCTTAGCCACCTAGGATTAAGAGGGACCTCCCCATGGTCACAGTGCACGATGAGGCAGCAGAGGCATTCCGGAAAGGGCAAGTTGTCCATTCCCACAGCAGACGCCAGCCGATGCCATAGGTCAAGAAAAAGACGCAAGGACAGTAAACAGAAGGCAAGAGACAAACTCTTTTCTCTGAAACAACACGGTCTTCTCCTTGGGAGAGCGGAGAGCAGCTGGTGAACGACGGAGTGAGGCGGTCCAGCCAGGGAGCAGAATGAACGCTCAGCGTGAGGACAGCCAGCCGTCCTCCGCACCAGAAAGGCATTCGCGGCATGCCGTGAAACCCACCAGGTACACCCTGCCCCTTGTCTGTGGTCCCGAGGCAGGAGCTCCCCCCCGCCACGGAGGAGGTTGAACGCAAACCCGGGTGAGTGCTCACCACTGACGGACTCGCAGAGTCTGACCCAGGGGAGCCGACAATCTCACTTTGTCTCACTCTGTCTCTCAAAAATAAATAAATATTTTTAAAAATTTAAAAAAAAAAAAAAGTACTCGGCAGACAGACTTGCCCTTAACACAGGAGGAAGACGTGCAAAGAGCCTTTAGGGACGGATAGCCTGGGGTCCCCGTGCCTGCTAGGATGGGACGGAGAAGCCCTGGTAGCGGCCCAGGCTACCTGGACGGGGACACTGGTTGCAGGGGGCTGACGCAGGGACGGAGGGGCACGAGGACCCTGTCCCGGACACTCAGGACAGAAAGGGTACACGTGCAATCCGGGCCCGGGGGGGCTCCCGTGCAGCCCCAGCTGGTCTCCGCTGCGCCAGGGAGCTCAGCCCGGACTGCGCTGCCCCTCCCTGAGCGAGTAGCTGGAACTGTCCCATCTCGACTTCCAAGGAGCCTCGTTCGGCAGCGAGGCAGCCTCCCTCATTTGTCCTGGCGCTGCAGCCCCTTTGTAGGACAAGCACAAACACACGCCGGGGAGATAGGATCAGCAGAGGACCAGGGTGGCTTGTTCCCAGGAAAGAACCTCATTGAGTCACGGTGGGTTTATCTTTAATGGATCGTTTTACGGGACAAAAGGCGATGGAATTCGGTACCTGGTGCGAGCAGTGTCAAGGATTTCAAATAATGACATTTTTATTGAGACGCACGCAGGAGACAGAGAAAACAGGGCGTCTCCGATGGGATGCCCGCGGCGCCGATGCGGGAGACAAGGGTGTGCTGCAGGCGGGAGGGCTCGCCGAGGCCTCTCCCGGGGCCGTGGGCCCCAGATGCTCCCAGCCCACCCCGGGGGAGCCAGGGAAGCCGAGACCCCGGCCGGCTCACACACGGCCAGCCTGCGTTAACCAGGGAACCGACTTCTGAGGCGAGTGGTGTCGAGCCTGCTGTTAAATGCTGAAGTGGAGGCATCTGATCCCAAGCCCCGGTTCATTTTAGACCCGGGAATTATTTTTGTCGTATGATGGGACTGAAACTGCCAAGGCACGTGCGTGTTTTTGATGTTTTAAAGGGGGTGGGGGCTTCTCAGGTGAGGCTCTGAACGGCAGGCCGGAGAGTGGAGCACAGAAGGGAGACTGAGGTGCGGGGACGTGGGGCCAACGCAGAGCACCCCCGGCTCCCCCTCGGAGCACCGCTCTGAACGTCCGCTCGAATAGCGAGCCGAGCCGGAGGTGGCCTCCCGCTGCACCCACACCCACGGCCCCCAAACTCCTCCGGCCGGAGGCGCGTGGGCAGTGGGGAGGCCCCCCAACGCGCTGGTGTTTGCACACGGCGGTTTGAAGCGAGGGAACAAGGACAGGACGCGGAGGGACGCGGCCGAGGGGAACGAGGCCGATGTCGGCCGCCCCGGCCCCGTACCGGCACGAGCCCAGGACACGGCGACAAGCTGGGTTGGACCTGGGAAGGTGGCTGGGAGTCTGGCTCTCTCCACGGGCCGCGAGCAGCTGGGACATCATCAACGCGGGGAGGCTGAGGTCTGTCGAAGTGATTTCCGACGCCCTGGACGTGTGTGCCTTCGTCAAACACACACCCGCAGACGGCGGGGCCCCTGGCGACCGCAGGACGGGCCACAGGGGGCCCTGAGCTCCCCACCTCCTGCTGCCGTGCCGGGAAGGGGGAGCACGGTCCTAGCCGGAGTTTTGAGCAAAGTTGACAAAGACTCTCTCTCTCCTTGCCCGCAGATTTGCAGGAATCTCCCTTTCAGAGGAGCTGAAATCTGCCCACTGCAACCCTGCTGGCATGATAGAAATTTGCCATGGAAACCAGCCCCTGTGTGCAGACCCCGAATCTCTGATGGCTCGTCTAGCTAACAGGCGGGGAAAGCGAATCCTGGCCAGGAAGGCCGTCCCCCCTCCCGCCCCGGTGGGGGGAGGGGACCCCGCCCACAGTCACAGGCTCAGTGGGCTCCTGATCCGAACACTGCGGGGTGGGAGGCGCTCAGCGACGACAGTTTGAAGAGAAGAACCGACGGTTTCCTGGAGTGGTGGGCAGAGAGGGGACTCACCTGGCGCTCCGGCCCGGGAGCCGGAACCCGGGCCGCCTACGGCAGAAACCCCGCCTCCGTCAGCACAAGCCAGCCGCTGCTGTTTGCGACTCTGAACAAAAGACTCTGAAGTGAGTGAAGGCCCATCTGCTCCTGCCAGACCAAGCCAGTGGGGACGTGGGACAGGCCAGCGACGTCTGGGCCCTCGAGCGGCCGGCAGACAGAAGACGGGGACACCCAGTGGGGACACCTGCCGGCCCAAAGCCCCCACGTCACGGCCTGGGCCTGCCCCCCAGCTGATGCATCCTCTGGGCCAGAGGAACCTTGCTGGGATGTGGCTGCCTGGACGAACCCTCTGGCCCGCCTGCCCTCCAGCCCCACGCCCCTGGCCCGGCCGCCCGCCCGCCCTCCAGCGGGGCCCTCTCCACGGGCTGCCGGGCTGCGTCTCTTCCTACAGGCCTCAGCCCTCAGTCCTGTGGACTTCCTGCCACCACCACGCCTGGCCCTGCTCTGGGGGCGTGGGGCCACGCCATCAGCTCCTGTCCTGACGGGTGGCGTCGATCCCGGGTTCATGCTGGACCCAGAGCGGGCACTCGGTGAGGACGTGAACTGACTCATCTAGCCCTCTCCTTTCCCCGCCGTCCTCCCCCAGGCCACCCCCCTCCCCCACCGGACAGGGAGCTGAACGATGTTTCTCAGGCTTCCCGGCCGAAAGTGCAGCCACGTGACCAGGCGCCAGCTAGTGAGACGGGAGAAGCCGTGGCATCCTGTGGCCACCCATCGACGTTTCTGGAATACATCCCCCACACCCTCACGCCCCACCCGGACAGCTGCGTGACCTCTGCGGAAGCCACGCGTCGGCCAGCCTGGGTCCCCGCCATCCTGTCTCCGTCTCCCACGGGAACCTGACAGGTTCCGCTTCGGCTCAGGTTGATTCAGTGACAGTGCTGGGGACTCCGTCAGAGTCCTTCCCCTCCCACACCTTCAGGTCCAGGCCACCTTTGCCACCCGGGACACACCCCGTCCCCAAGGCCGAGCGACCGCCCGGCCACCTGCTCCCAGAACCCGCCACCCCTCCCGATTCTCAAGGAGACGCTCTGAGGGGCGAGGGGAGCAGCGGTGAGGAAAGGGGGCTCGACCACAGCCCCTCCATCTGGGAGCTCCGCGGCCCTGAGCTGGGGCCCGGCCAGCCTGGGCCTCACCCGCGAGGAGGGCAGCTCAAGGCTGCAGCGAGACGGGCAGGCTCTCGGAGCACAGCCTGGCACACGGGAAGCATCGCCCACGGCCACTGCCGTCGGGATGTCTCAGGACGTCCTCGTGTGCAGTCACGGACACCGTGCCCAGGCATCAGGTAACAACACTAACGCGGCGGGTGCAGCTGGCCAGGGCGGAAACAGCCCCAACGCCCGTCGAGAGCGAACCGATGGACGGACAGACAGGTGGAGGCGGAGTCCCACAGCAGATAAAAACGAATAAGCCACCGGTTCACGTAACGGGGGTGTCTTCCCCACAAACCCCGAGCACAAACACAAGGACAGATAGGTCCATCTGTGTGGAGTTCAAATCCAGCCAACACCCGGCATGCTGCCCGGGGCCACAGACACACGTAGGGAAAGGACCCGTCAGGTCGGGAGGAGGACGGTCCTGAGGGCAGTCATCCGCTCTGGGTGGGGAGGGGGCTGCAAAGGGTGGGGTAGGGGGTGGGCAGTGGGGGGGAGGTTACACAGGGGCGGGCCGCACAGTCATTCGGTACACGGCACGTAAATATGCATCTTCGGGTCGCATACACATTTTGCACGCTTTTGTACCGCGTTATATTTCACAACAAATTCTTTATAGCAGACGCGGTTCTCAGATGCCCCTAAGTCTTCTGCCCTTGGTCCTAGTGTGCCAGATTTTTGCTGTTCTAATTAAGGTCCCACATCAGGACACCCTAAAACAGGGAGATTACCTCGGGTGGGCCTGACCTAAGCAGGTGAGCCCTCACAAGGGGCAGGGCCCTTCTTCAGGAGAGGATTCCATGCTAGCCTGAAGATGGGGGCCAGGGGTGGGGGGGGGACACATGGCAAGTTCTGAGTGACCTCTAGATGCCGACAGCCCAGAGCTAGCAGCCGGCAAGGACTCCAGCCTCTGTGACCTTGAACCGAGGACCCAGCTGGCCCACAGAACCTACAGAACCGTGAGCAAATCCGTGCAGGCCATGAGCCCACTCATGCAGCAACAGAAAACCAAAGCCACCTCGACTTGAGGGAAGGAGGGAAAAGAGAGATGAAAACCCCCGAGAGGAGTGTGCCAGGACACTCACGTCAGTCCACTGCATGCAGGGGGCACGAGGCTGTTCCGCTCACTCTTCCCTTTTTTTTTTTTTTTAAATTGTTTGTTTAACATTTATTTCTTAGAGACAGAGGAAGACAGAGCATGGGCAGGGGAGGATCAGAGAGAGAGGGAGACACAGACTCCCAAGCAGCTCCAGGCTCCGAGCCATCAGCACAGAGCCTGACGCAGGGCTCGAACTCACTGGCGGCGAGATCACGACCCGAGCTGAAGTCAGACGCTTAACTGACTGAGTCACCCAGGCGCCCCCCAATTCCCTTTTCCGATATTGGAAACTTCCTCCCTCCCTGCGCCCCCCTTCCTTCCTTCCAAGAGTACACTTCAGATAGGACATCATGGAAACAGGGAAGGGAGGGCACTTACGCTGGAGACACTGGACAGCCCACCTCAGCCAGGGGACCAAGGCCAACACCGTGGTGACAGCACGCACCCCCGGGGTGGTGTCAGGGGGAGGGCGCTTCACTTGGGGGGTCCTCCTCCCTAAACCCATCGCCCCAGTCTCACTACGAGAAAAGCTGCAGACACACCCAAGGAAGGGCCTTCTAGAAAACCCTGCCCGGGGCCTCCTCGAAACTGTCACAGGGCATCAAAACCGAGGGAAGTTGGAGAAGCCTCCACAGCCCAGAGGAGCCCAAGGAGACTGGCCGAGTCCACGTCACGTGGGCGCCTGGGACGCTTAGGACCTAAGCGTGGGCTTTACTTATGAAGAACGGATCAACGTTGGTCCATTAACCGTGACCAATGCTCCAGCCTGACGGGATGTCCCAGCGGGGGAACAGCGCGGGGCGGGGGAGCGCTTGGACTTTCTCCTCGGTGTCTCCATAAAACCGGAACGGTTCTAAAAGCTGGTCTTTTTCTAACAAAATATGCCACCGAAAGAGGAAGACAGGCAGAGAGCGCCCCGCAGTGGCACGTTCGCCCGGGGTGGGGGGTGGGGGGGTGGGGAGGCTCCGACACGGGGCCTCCCGCCGCCCCCACCAGGGGCCCCATTCCGCAACGTCGCCCGCTGCCCAGGGGCTCGCGGCGATGCGTCAGGCCGTCCGCGGAACCGGCAGAGCCCCCGCTGGCTCTCACCCGCCTTTCGAGGAGAGCGTGTGGCGAGATTTTTCCTTCGCGGAAGGCCGACCCTCGTTTGCTTCGCGCGACGTTAAAATCGCCGCGCGATCCCTGCGCAACGCCGACTGTGCCCGTCCCCGCCGGCGGGCCGCGAGACGCAGGGGCTGGGCCGCGAGCGTGGGTCCCGCCGAAGGCCGAGCGCAGCCCCCGGGAGGGCGCCCCGAAACGCGCCGGGCCTCCCGCGACCCCTGGTCCAGCCCGAGCGACAGAGCGACACGCTGTCAGGTGCTGCCGGAGCCGCGACAGGCCGTGAGGCTTCAGGGCGAGTGAGGCTGCGAGGAGGAAGCCAGTCGGACAAACGCCGCGCCGTGGGAGTCGCAGTGCGCGGCGCCACGCCGGGCAAACTCCTCCAGAAGCGCCCCGGGTACTCGCTGTGGTCGTCAACAGCGCGCTCCTGTCCTCGCAGCCTGACACCACCCTGCGCCCCGGCTCGAGACGCACGGCTCTCCGCGGCCTCAGGGGTCAACGTGCCGACGCCGAGATCAGCTCTCGGTTTTAGGTTCGCCGCACAGCCGGGCGAACAGAAAGCCTGGGCCGGCGGCGTCGCGGACGAAAGCGTGGCTCTGACCGAGCTGGGCCGAGGGCTCCCTAAAGCCAGGGCGGGGACCCAGGCGGGGCCTAACACGGCTCTCCTCCCACAAGCTCTCCCTCGCACAGGCCCTCCTGGTCACAGGGCCAAACCACCGGTCCCAACGCCGTGCCGGCGGCCTGATGCCAGGCTCCAGCCGAGACCCCCCTCCCCGTGGCTGTGGGTGAGGTGGCCCTCAGTGACTGCCTGGGGCACCAGGTCCTCCGGCCACACGCACACACATCTGCACGCCCTAGGGTGACCGGACACGGCAGGCTGCCCACTCGGGGGGGGGGGGGGTCCGGGAGGCGGGACTTTCGGCTCTGAAGCCCAGCACACGCGCGTGCATCGTGCAGGGACACAGAGGGCACACGGCTCAGGCACAAACGGAACGAAGGGCGTTCAGTGCCGTTGCCCTGGTCGTGGTCACCATTCAAGGAGGAGCTTCCGGAAGGGGGACCAAGAAGGCTCTCCCCGCCTGCCCAAGGCCCCGTGCCTCCAACAGGGAAGCCGAGGGCCACGGCAAGCCCAGCAAGAGGCAGCAGAGGTTCTGACCCAGAACCCACGGGCCGGGAAGACGGGCCTCAGTTGGTCCCACTCAGCACTCTAGGGGCCTCACTCGGCCACCTGGGACAGCAGCCACGTTCGGGCAGAAGGGGGCCCTGTCGTGAAACTTCCCCAGTGGCCTGTTTGGGGCAAGGCCGTGTGGGCCACGGACAGACTCCAGCTGCAGGCCCGGGCCGCGCTGCATCAGATTTAGGCATGCTGGGGGGGCAGCCGCTCCCCACCCCGGTATGCTGACGCGCTCAGGGACCCGCCCGCCACCTCGTCTATTACCTTTTCATCAACGGGGCTCTGACGCCTCCAGCCTCGGTGGGGATCTGCTCTCGGGGGACCTTCCTGCCCTAAAACCCTCCTTCTGTGGCTGTTTCTGTCACTCTCACACACGCGGGACCCGGGGCTAGGGAAAGAGGAGCCTGGCGGGCTCCCCAGCTGCTAACAAGGCACAGACAGAGCTGCCCTCCTTCCGGCATCCTGGTGGCTCTTTTCCATCCAGCCCCCCCTCCCCCTGCCCCGCACCGCGTCACACTGAGCTGCCCGTGGGGGGAGGGGGGAGGGGCTACTCCCCAGATGCCCAAATGGGGGTTTGGCCCGGGGTGAGGGAGGGGGGATGGAGAGCATCTATTTCACTTCTGCTACGTGTCCGGGTGACAGGACACAGCGTTGGGAAGCTGAGTTATTAAAACCAATCTGTGAAGCCGTCAGGCTCCTACCAATTTCCATCCACGTTGGCGGCAGGCCGAGCCCTCCCTGCCACCACGGAGCCTCTCGTGGGCCAGAGCCAGGCGGCTGGGAGGAGTTACTCCTGTTGCCGGATGAGAGCTGCGCCTGAGTCAGGGAACGGGGACCCCCCCCCCCCCGTCCCCACTGAGCCAGGCTCTCAGAAGCCATGAAGTCTCTAAGGCCCCTCCAGGCACCCCCTCCCCCCCCAGGGGCCAGCACTCTCCACCATCGGCCACCAAGGCTGCTGCCCACGGCAGTTTCCTGAGGCTCCATCAACCACCCCACACCCCCAACTTCCCAGTCCCGCTCCCTGGGGACCAGGCAGGGGGCGCACTGGCCGGGCACCGTGGTCCAGCAGCGCCACCTGCAGCCAGGTCCGGGGACAGCCGGGAGGGAGGCAGGGAGGCACACAGCCAGAGGGCAAGGGAACAGCCCAGCGGCCCCCTTCCCCAAGAGCCTTGCCCCGCCTCCCTGGGCAACAGAGCCACCAACCTGGGACCCCGCACCTCCGCCCTGCCTCTCACCCAAGCTGCAGCCACAGAGCAGGTAACGTGGAAGCCGGTCCGCACCCGCGCCCACAATGCCCTCCCCCCCTTGTGCCCCCTCGTGCAGGGAGCACGTGTCCTCAAATGCACACACGTGCACACACTCACGCACGAACGCGCACGCGGGCAGCCACAGCCGTGCCCGCTGGGACCCAAGCTTCCCCGTGGCAGAAGGAGAGCTGCACAGTCCCTCTCCTGAGAAACCTCCCTGAGGGAAAATCGCAGAGGAAAACTCTAGGGGCAGCTGCTCAACAGGAAAAATTCTCAGCGCGCCCGGGGTGCCCGGCTCACTCGGGCTTCTGAAAGGTCAGAGAAGAAGTGGAGTTCTGGCCCCGCCCCCCCCTCCCCACACGCTACTTAGAAGGATCCAGTGGTTGCACCCAGGGCCGTGCATGAGCCAGCGGGGCTCCGTGCCCTTTGCGGGAGCACAATCCGAGGGACCCTCTCCCCAGCCCCCGGGGCAGGGAGGCCGCACGGGCGCGCGTGCACGTGCACGAGAGAACGCGTGTGCGCACAGCACGTGCGTGTGCAGACGTGTGTGAACGCGACACGCGTGCGGCTCTGAGGACGCGTGCTCCCCGCCGGGGCGCGTGAGGATGACCCGAAAGACCGCATCCCAGGCAAAGAGAGCAGGAGGGAGGCGCTGGGGAAGCAGCGGGGAAACTGCGGCAGCGCCCCGCGCTCGGGGGAGGCTGCCGAGTCACGGGCCTGAAGGCCACGGTCGGGGCCCAAACACTGGGGCCAACGCTAGCTGTCCCCGCCCAGGGGCCCTGAGTAGGCCTCTGGGAGGCACACCCTCCACCCACGGGCGCAGGGGAGTGGCGGGAGGCAGTGCCGTCGGAAACGCTATCCCCTGCACAGGGCCTGCATCTGCGAAACAGAAACGGGCCAGCTGGGTGTGTCACAGGGCCCCTCCCGCAAGCCAACGAGCCTCGGGACCCACAGGGGCCAGATCATTCGGGGAATGGCTGCGGGGGCCCATCTGGTGCAGGGGCCCCGGGACAGGCCGTGGGACGTCACCTCCAGCTAAACGGCCACCAGGGGCTCCGGGAAGGCCCGGGTCCAGGGCAGGCGTCCGGCTCCCCTCTCTGGACACCGAGCCCCCGGGCCGCCCCACCCCCCGGGCACGGGCCGCGCCACCCGAATCGGGGCCGAATGGCCCAGCTGTCCCCCGCGGGCTCGTGCCCACCCCTCCTGGCCTCGCTGACTGACCGGGCCCCGGGGAGGCCGGCGGGCGGGAGGGGGTTGCAAGTGCCGGGTCTATTTAAATCCCATCTCAAAAGGGGTTTTGAAGCACTCGAACGCGGCGGATGTTCTCAGCCCTCTGCCTGACGGCACTACCTAATGCCGGCCTTTTGAAGCAATTCCCTGCTTTTACCGACACCAGGCTGTTCCCGCCGCCGTGACACACAAATCACTACCGAAGTAGCAACAGACCCAGAAAGGCCTCATAAGACGCCGTAAACCTGAGGACGGCGACACTTACAAGAGATGCCACCGGAATACTCAGAAACGGTTGCAATTAAGCTGCTGCTGACGCGAGCGGGGCGGCTCAATCAGGGAGACAGGTGCTTGGGAGCCACGTGCCAGGGAGCAGCCCCCGCCCCCCACTCCCCACACCCTCGTGCTCCGGGCAGGGGCGCCGCCCTCCTGGGGGCCGATGAGCTCCGTGACCACCAGCCCGGGCACCAGAGGCACGGCGCCCACCCCCGGGCTGGTGTCTGGGATGGCCTAGAGGAATCTCGCCGGGAAGACCGGTTCCCATGGGGGCCGCGCCGCACTCCCAAGAGGCTAAGGGGCCACCGTGGCCCCAACACCGAGCCCCCTCTCTGTGCCAGGCTCCAGCTGGGGGCTGGGGACCCAGAGGAGACAGAGGGCCCTGCCCTCACGGGGTCCCCCATCTGGCGGGGAGATGCACCGGCAGACGTAGCTGGTACGAGTGTGGGGCGCCCTGCCGGCATCTGGGCCGGCACCCTGGTCTTGCGGGGAGGGCGGGAAGGCTGCCAGCATGGTGACTGAGCAGAGCTGCCCCGGCTGGGGGAGCAGGGAGCTTGGCAGAGGACGGGGCGCGGGAGCCGGCTCCCACACGGCCCGCCAGCCACGCCTAGTCAGCATGAGGGACCTCCACGTGCAATCGATCCCCCTTCAGGACCAGAACCAAGACCAAGGTCAAGCTGCCTTCCAGAACATTCTTTCCCTGAGATAAACTCCTGCTGTGCCCAATGCCTGCCTCGCCGACTGCTGCCTAGAGCTGTCAGGACTGGGTTGTGGAGAAGGGGTGGCAACGGGGCGGGGAGGGGCTGGGGGGGGTGGACAGCAGGGGATGGAATGCTGGGCTGTGGGCTGGAGAACACCAAGCCGCTAGAGACAGGAGGCGAGCGTGCAGGGCCGGGTGTCCGTCAGTCCTGCCTGTCAGCTGCCCATCGGCCGGGGGCTGCTACCCTCCATGTTCCAGGGCCGGCTCCCACCCACCGACAGCTCGCGGAGCCCCCTCGTCTCCCTCGAAGCCAGCCCCTACCTCTCGAGACTGGCCCGGCCCAGCCGCCTCCCTGGGCTCCCCCGGCCACTTCCCAAGTCAACCTCCCTGTGACCCGCGCTGCCCACCCCACGCTTCGCCCCACGTCAGGCAAGGCCACCCCATCCTCAGGCAGGGCCACGGCTCAGCGCTCAACCTGCCTCTGGCCAGCTCGTGCCAGGACTCAGCAGTGGCTCCTTTTATTGGTCTTGTTCTGGGCTTTAAGGGCTTTTTTCTCCCTTTCTGATCCCTCTCGCTAGTAGCCCCAGGCCAAAACCCAGGCGTCTGCTGGGGGGCTGAGCATTCCCACTGCCCACCCCGCAGTCCTCGCTCTCCTCCTGCTGCTGGTCCCAGGGGGCCTCTGGGGCGCTCAGGGCCGGGGGCCGGGAGTCCATAAAAAGGATGAAAGAACCTGGGAAATTTCCACGGCGGGAAGCGGCAGCCAGTGCGGAAGGGTGGGGGCGCCATCTAGTGGCGCTTGGGGGAGCCACGCGGGGTCAGGACCGAGACGCCCCCCCCTCACCCGCCCCCGCAGCGCCTGGAACCATCGTGTCAGCGAGCCGGGCCGCGGCACACACACACTCATACGCCACAAATACACGACCGCACACTTACACGTACACACGCTCACACACGGAACTCATGCACACGTACGTACACACCCACGCTCACGCACACGTATGCTCGTGTACCTTCACACACAAACACGTACGTACAAACACACTGATACACTTTCACGTACACGTACGCACGCTCACAAACACCACTCGCACATCCTCACACTCACATGCGAACACACACACGTACACGCGCACACAGCCCCAGCCTGTGGATCTGTACGGGGAGCCAGAAGGCTGCTCGTCTGCACTCAGCCTGCCACGGCCCACGCGGAGGACGCCGGCTGCCGGGCAGAGGCTCTGGGGAAGGAGCACCTCACGCCCCACACCACGGTGGGGGCAGAGCGCAGCCCCTCTCCAAGGGGGGGCCTGGGCCGGGGCCTCCACGGGAGGGGGGGGCGGGTTTGGAGGGGAGGAGACGAGGTAACGCCCTGGGCAGCCCAGGGGTGACGCCGCCCTCCAGGAAATGCCTCCACTAACACGCTCAGGACCACGCGGGGTGTGAGATCCAGGCCTTTGTGAAATGGACATCGCCAACCCCACCCATCTCTCTGCAAGTTTTCCCTGAAAGGTAAACGCCTCCCAGCTAGAGGCTGCAATGCTCAACAGCGGATTCGAAGCCACGGAATGCCACAGACATAAATGGATCGAAAAGAAGAAGCCCGTGGAGTCATAACAGGATCCCAGCAAATCCCCGAGGTAACACAATGCAGCACGAGGCACAGGTCAGAGGGCCCGTGGCCCGCAGGACGGCGGCCCCGAAGATGTCCACGCCTTAATCACCACAACTGCGCGCACGTCGCCTCACACAGGACAGGGACTCGGCAGACGGGATTAAGTCGAGGCCCCAGAGGCGGGGGTGACCCTGAGTTCCCAGGGGGCCAGCGTCCTCACGGGACGGGGGCAGAGGGTCAGAGGCAGACAGACGGGCAGACCCCACGCTGCTGGCCGTGAGGACAGAGGAGGGGCTGCGGGGCCAGGGATCGGTGCCACCTGAAGCCGGCAAAGGCGGGAGACCGGCCTCCCTGGGGCACGGGGGTGGGAACCGCCCTGCCCACGCCTGGGTGTAGCCCGGGGAGACCAGGGTCATACTCCCGGCCTCCAAAAGTGTCAGAGAACACACGTGTGTCGTGATAAGCTCCTAGCGGTCATCGGTTAGACCCGCCCCGGGAAACTCACACAGAGCCCAGGCCACGTTCAGCCCTAACGCTTCCTCATCCTTCCCTGTCGGGGCAGGAGCCCACGGCCGGACAGCACGGCCGGGGTTCCACCGTGCCAGCATCAGAGGTCAGGAGAGGGTGGTCACACGGCCAACACCTGGACCGGGAGGCCTGGCTTCCCACCTGGGGCCTCCTGCCGGAGTCTGAGCCTTCTGCTCAGAGCACCTCCGCCCACCCGCCTTGGCAAGGGCTCCGGGGCGTCCCTGACACTTAAAAGGACCGGGGGTGGCCTCCCCCCATGCCTCTGGGCACAGGCCCAGCCGCTCAGGGCTCAGCTGTCAGCTGGGACACCAAGTTAAGGGGTACCTCGGCCAGGGTCTGCCTGGGTCCCCAGCCGGGCTGTGCACGCCCCCTCCCACCCCTGCCGTCTCCACACACAAAAGCACTCGGCTGAGCTCCGGAGTGCCACGCTCTGCTCCCGGGGGGGGGGGGGGGGGGGGGGGGGGGGGGAGGGCTCTCCCCCCTCCGCCCCCCGCTCCCTCTGAGCTGTGATGATTACTGTAACAGAATAACAGAACCTTCTGAGACAGCTGGGAAGAGGCAGGGAGGTGCAAAGCCCGGCTCAGAAATCTCTGCTGGAAACAGCAGTGAACAAAGACAGCCTTGCACAGAAGGCGGCTCCGGCTGTCCTGCAGCAGAGGCTGTGGGTGCGAAGGGGGTGCTCGGCTCGGAGATTCCGGAACACGGGCCGCGCTGGATATTCGGCCCAGCCTGCAGGGCCCACGGCCCACAGAGTGGCCCGCGGGGCGCACGCCCACACCAGCCCGGCAAACCAGTGGGTGCACCGCGCCCCTGACCGCAGGGGGCCTGGAGCCGCTGTGGGGAGGCCAGGGGAGGCTCAGTGCTCACAGCCGCCCACCCCAGGCCCGCGGCCCCAGGGAGAGCCCCCAGCACAGCAGACACTTCGCGGATGCCGCCCCCATGGTCTCCACGGGTAGCAAACCACAGGCTCTGGGGGGAGGGGGGCAGGAAGCTCGTTTCTGGGGACACACATCCCCTCGTCACCGACCGAGACTGTCTCTGGAGCCAACAGGGCCAGACGCCCCTCAGCTTCTGCCTGCCCGGCCACGGGCCCAGCCGTGTCCCCGAGGGGTCGTCCAAAGGCACCCCCGCCCCGTGTGCCCCGGACGAGCCGATCCGCAGCCCCTCCCGCGGCCCCGGCCACCGCGGACGCTCACCAGGACTTGGGCTCCCCGAAGTGCAGGTAGTTGATGCTGTAAAGGTCCATGTCCTCCGTGTGCCAGGCGAAGGTGGTCTTCCACATGCCGAAGTACAGGTAGGGGGTGTTGACGCCCTCGATGATGGTGCCGCACTCACGCTCCACCATGTCCAGGATGGTCCGCAGGCTCCCGATGTTCCACTGGGCCACGTCCTGCGGGCGACCCGCGCGCGGTTGAGCGTGCGGTTGGCGGCCAGCCACCCCCGGGCCCCGGCCACCCCCAGACACCGGCGGCAGCACAGGGAGGCTACGGCGTGGCCCCGCAGAGGGCCCGAGCGCCAGCGGTCGGCCCTGAACCCGCCCCAGGGTGCACAACCCCCCTGAGACACCGGCCCCAGGCCAGGCAGTCAGGCAGGAATTTCTCCGGATTCCACACTGAGCTGTGTGTTAATCATGGGAGGTGACGGGGCGCCTGAGCGGCTCAGTTGGTTGAGCGTCTGACTTCAGCTCAGGTCATGATCTCACGGTTTGTGGGTTCGAGCCCCACATCGGGCTCTGTGCTGACAGCTCAGAGCCTGGAGTCTGCTTTGGATTCTGTGTCTGCCTCTCTCTATGCCCCTTCCTGCACTCTGTCTGTCTCTCTCTCTCTCTCAAAAATAAACAAACATTAAAAATATTTAAAAAAAAAAATCATGGGGGGTGAAAGCCGTGCTGAGAACAGACACTTCTCCAAAGAAGACATCCAAATTGTGAACACACACGTGAAAAAATGCTCAATGTCACTCATCAGGGAAATACAATCAAAACCACAATGAGATACCACCTCACACCTGTCAAAATGGCTAAAATCAACAACTCAGGCAACAACAGATGCTGGCGAGGATGCGGAGAGAGAGGCTCTCTTTTGCATTGTTGGTGGCAATGCAAGCTGGTGCAGCCACTCTGGAAACCAGTCTGGAGGTTCCTCAAAAAACTAAAAATAGAACTACCCTACGACCCAGAAATCGCACTTCTAGGCATTTACCCACGGGATACAGGGGTGCTGATTCGAAGGGACACATTCTCCCCATGTTTATAAACATCAACAACAGCCAAACAAAGAGCCCAAATGTCCATCGATGGATGAATGGACAAAGAAGACGTGGCACACACACACACGCACACACACACGCACGCACACACACGCACACACACACACAGAATGGAATACTACTCAGCAACCAAAAAGAATGAATTCTTGCCATTTGCAACAACATGGATGCAACCAGAGAGTATTACGCTAAGTAAAATTAGAGAAACACAAATATCATACGACCTCACTCATATAAGGAATATAAGATACAAAACAGATAAGCCTAAGGCAAGGGAAGCAAAAATAATATTAAAACAGGAAGGGGGACAAAACGTAAGAGACTCTTAAATATACAGAACCGAGGGCTGCTGGAGGGGTCGTGGGCAGGGGGATGGGCTAAATGGATGAGGGCCACTAAGGAAGACGCTTGTGGGCACGAGCACTGGGTGTTACACGTAGAGGACGAATCACGGGATTCTACTCCTGAAACCCTTATTGCGCTATATGCTAAGTAACTTGGACGTAAATGTAAAAAATAATAATGATAATTTTTTTTAAACGTGTGTGGGCCCCACAGGGCCCCTGGGATCCCCGTCCTCCGGCCCTCGCCACACCCGAGGGTGCACGCAACTCTGCCCTCAGGCCTGGCCACGTGGCCTCACAAGCTTGCCAATGCTTTGGGGTCCGGGCCAAGTGGATGAGCTCAGGGTCCCAGGGAGAGGGACCCTCCTGGTCCAGGACTCCCTTGCCACAGGACCAGCCACTGGATGTGGGAAACCGAGGTCCAAGAAGGGGGAACCAGGACCAGGAGCAAGCTCGGTCCCTGACCTCCCAGGGCGAGGGCCTCTCCCTCAGGTTCCCAGGGGTGAGCTCACTTCAAGCCTGACACGCCCTTGGTGCCCAGCTTGGGAGAGCAGACCCACCCACGCTGCACAGTGGGACCCTCTAGCTGGAAGGCCAGCGGGCCACAGGTCAGACAGGCTCCCCAAGGTGGGCAGACTGCTGGGACCCACCCAACAGTCACACCTCTTGGGAACCACAAGTCACGGCCTGTCCTGATGGGTTCGGGGACGGGGGGGGGGGGGTCCTGGCCCTTCTCAGGAGGGGGCTTTACTCCCACCCACGCCAGCTGGGACCCCAGCCCAGATCTCAGGGGGCACCCCCAGCTGCCGTCATGAGGAGCACGGCTGAGCGGATAAAGTGTGTTCCGGCAAGAAGGGACCTTCACAGTGACGATCTGGGGCGGGGGGCAGAGATGGCAGCTGAGGGGCCACCCAGGGCAGAACCCCAGGGCAGAGCACACCCAGGGGAGAGTCAGGCTCAGGAGCTTGGACAGCAACCCAGTAGATCCTTCCCAGGGTTACCAGAGGTCCCATAAGTGTTAATAAACTGTCCCTTAGAAAAGGGTGGGTCCCACTCAAACCCCCGCGTGCTGAACAACAGCACCTCTGCAGGGCCCCTGCACCACGTCTCCACCAATGCCTGGTCTACACCCCTGGACGGGCAAGGCCAGCATCAGGTCCGAGGGCTGAGGAGCCAGCAGAGGCCCCTCCGTTGCCCCAGGCACCCCCAGGGTCCTCCCAGCCCGGCACGGGGGCTGGAACATCCGCCAGGTTTCCCGGATGATGGAGCACTAGGAATTCAAGAGGAAAACCACGAGAGTAACTGGGGATTAGGAGGCCCCAGGCAGAAGGAAGGAAATGCTCCGTGTGGCCTCCGGAAGACCACTTTGTGACGGGGCTGCTTTGGTCCAGCTGCAGGGACAGGGCGCCTGATCAGGGCAGGAGGGGCTGACGATTTCGTAGGAAAGATTCTGCAAATCAGAACGCGCCTGGATTCCTTCTTTCCTCCCCCCGCCCCCCAAAGACTTGGCATGTGGACGTGCCCGGAGCCCGGACAGAAAGCCCAGCTGAGCTTGCCGGGGCGTCTTAGCGCCCGCGTTTCAAGATCGAGTCCCATGCATGCGCCTCTCCCTCCACGGTTCAGCAGGACACGGTGTCCGTCACGCCCCCGGAGCGTCTCGGGGGCCCCGGTACTCACGTCATCGTACAGGGAGCCGCTGATGTCGGCCCCGTAGATGGGGGAGACGAAGGTGAGGTTCTTCCAGTACTTGCGCTCCAGATCGTCGAAGTCCTGGTGCCGCGGGGTGCAATACCTGTGGGAGGAGCAGCACCCTGAATGTGGCCGTGGGGCCCACCCCCATCCCCGGGGCGTGGAGAACACGGGCGCGGCCTCTTGGCCGCCGGGAGGCTGAGCGCATAAGGGATGGGGCTGCCCCGCCTGGGACGCCCCCGCCCCCGCTCGTCCCGCCCCGTCAACCACCCGGGACAGGAGGGGCTCGGAGGGTCCTCTCGATCCTCAACTCTGCAATTACGAGAGGCCAGGCCGGGAGGCCGGCGCTGTGTGGGGGCCGCAGGAGGAGGCGGCCGCCGCCCTGCCCTCGAGGGGCGCTTGGGCTGGGGAGCAGAGAGACCGCCCTCGGAAACGGAAACGGAAACGGAAACGGAAACGCACAAAGCGCGCAGGGAGCGAGGGAGGGGACGCAGTGCAGGTGTGCGTGCGTGTGCCGTGGACGCCACAAGTGCAGGGCCGGGGCCACGGAGGCCCCTCGAGGTGTGTGGCTCCCCCTCGGAGGCCGGGCGTCGGGGGCCCATCCCCACAGCGGCCTCAGCCCCAGCCGCGTACTTCTCGCTGTTGGCCAGGCGACGATACTCCCCGACCGTCATGGCCTTCTTCTGGATGTTGTACTGTGTGAAGAGGCCCGACTGGCCCGTCACCACCTGCTGGATGGGGGCCGGGATGACCACGTCGTCGATGTCATCGTACGTCTGCCTCGGCTTCCACTCCTTTGGGGGGATGATCTGCAAGACGGAGAGGGGCGACTCAGCGGTGCCTGGGACGCAGGGCCCTGCCCCGGAGACCAGCGGCGGCCCCCTGGGGGCGTGTCCGGGCCGCACGCCTCAGGGCACCCGGAACCTTCTACGCGCTTCATCAAACTCCCAGGTGGTCTGTGCGGGGCCGCGGGCACTACGCCCCCGGCCTCCCGACACTGCCCGTCAGGCCCCCTGCAGCTCAGGACCAGCCGGGCCAGGACCCCGGAAGACACAAGGAGACTGGAGAGAGGCGACAAGGCCCACGTGCAAAGACACAGAAGAGTGAGTGAGGCGCCGAAGGCAGGAGGGTGACGGTGACACAAATCCGGGGGGACGAGACCTGGGAGGGCCGCCTCAGGAAAAGCACGCGCACTGCAGCTCTGGGCCAAGCCCTCGCCGCCCCTCTCCAGGAGGGACACGAGGGCTGCGGGAAGTGTCGCCCCAGGTGGAAGGGGGGCCAGGTCTGTGCTGAGCTTGCTCCTGGCCCTCCTCCTACCCCTCCTGGGCCGGGCGAGGCCTCCGGGCCGGGCAGGGGCCTCCTGGGTGCCAGGCGCACTTCTGTGAAGGCCCCTGTCCTGGGCAGGTGTTTGTAAACGACAAATCTCCTTCCCAGGCACCCAGCGGGCCACCCAACAGCTCTGGGAAAAGAACTAAACCAACCTGCCTTCAGTGCGCCAGCCAAGACCTCTGGGGAGGCCCGAGCCTCACCCAGCTGAGGGCCGGGGAGGACCATCGCCACACCGATGCTGAGTTTGCGGACGGCTTCCAGAACGGCTGCAGTTCATTCACCATCCCCAAGGACTCCCCTATACGCATCGGTGTTAGAAAACGTTTGCTTGGCAACGAAAACACTTACTCTCCAGTCACCTATTAACAGCAGAAAGGCTCACCTCCACCGTCCGCACTGCTGGATTTATTGACAGACCGAGAGTAAATAACAACAGCCATTAGAAGAAGGCAATGGGTCCCGCCCAGGGGGATCCTGCCCCCAAGTGACGTTGGGCGATTTCTGGGGACACCCACAGCCGTCACGACCTCCTGGCGTGGATGCGGGGTGCTGCTTAGGTCCCCGAAGTGCCCAGGACGCCCCCGGAGGGAATGACCCACCTCGAGGTCAGCACTGCCCAAGCTGGGAACCCTGATTTTCATTAAATGGGGACACGGCTGCTCAATCGAGGCCTTTTCTGGGGACGTCCCCCCTCCTACTCTGTGCCCAGAGTTGCGGTAAGTGCCCCGGGTGCCCATGTCTGGTGTGAGGCCTCATGACAACGGGGTGTGGGCCTCAGCCTGCCAGTCCATGGTTTTCTTAGATTTCAAGTGAAAAATCAGACGAGTCAGGTGATAACGAGTAGCTAACACGCTGGGGGCCGGAAATGCCACAAATACAAACGGAAGGGCCTGTGGTTCGGGCACCCGAGACGCTCTCCCGGAGAACGGGTCCCGGGACGAAGGGCTGTGAGCCTGAGTGGCTCTTGAACCATGGAGGTTGCGCCCCCTCTCATAAAGAAGCCTGGGCTTACTTCCTCCTGAGGGAAAAAGGCCCTGGATCTGGTCCAAAATGTGTTCACCGAGGGGAACTGGGGAGTCTACCCACTCAGTTCCTTTGGAGGAAGCCGGTCCGTCAATTAAGGCTCTAAAATGAACCAAACGCGGGGCGCCTGGGTGGCTCAGTCGGTTAGGGGTCCAACTTTGGCTCAGGTCACGATCTCGCGGTTCGTGGGTTCAGGCCCCGCGTCGGGCTCTGTGCTGACAGCTGGGAGCCTGGAGCCTGCTTCGGATTCTGTGTCTCCTGCTCTCTCTCTGCCCCCCACCCCCACTTGTGCTCTGTCTCTCTCTACCAAAAATAAATAAACGTAAAAAAAAAAATTAAAATGAACCAAATGCATCACTCCCAAATTTTCGACTGCCATGGAAAACATCAGGAAACCAGAGAGGGATGCTTCGGGCCCTCATGAGCTACACTGGCCTGGCCACACACTAAGAAGGTTCTGGAAAAGGCATGTGACGGAGCGGGCCCAACGTGCTGTGGCCTGACGTCCTCAAATCTCTGTGAGACCAGGGTCTGAAAGGAGGCTCCCGGGAGCACAACGACTCACAGGTATCGTGTGCCAAAACGGGAGCACCCTGGCTCCTCCCCTCGGTGCCTGGCGGCCAGCGGACGGACCCCTCCTCGAAGCTCCTGAGGCCGAGCCACAGCCGAGGCCGAGAGGGACAGAAAGGCCACGCTCCCCAGATGAACGAGGCAGTGCCAGGGTGGCTCAGGGTGTCTGGGCAGCTGGGGCAGAAGGCGCCTGGCAGGGGGAGCCCCCATAAGAGGAAACGAAATGAGGGGCCAGCCTCTGTCCCGACCCCTTGCGTTCCCAGAGCCATTTTGCAGGCTGCGGGCCTGGGTGGAGGAGCCACCGGACCGTAGGGACAGTCCCCAGGGGTGCGCCCGAGCGCGGAAGCCCCTGCCCCCTCCCACAGGACCCAACACCATGCCCCGCCCTGGTCCCCCTGCCCCGCGCTCCCCCAGGAGCCCGGGGAGGCCCCGCGCTGGCCTGAGAGGTCAGGGGCCCAGCTGGGCACTGGCCCCAGAGCACAGAGCAGCCAGGGAACGTGACAGGGGCACCCCGACAGTCCCAGAGCCTCTTCTGGTCCTGGGCCCGGGCTCCAGCTGTATCTACTGAACGTACACCCCGAGCCCGTTCCCCCGGGCCCTACAGAGCCTTGCGGGAGAGACAGATACAGCTCTGATGAAACAGAAACGTCCCGGCACCCCACATGGACAACAGAGAAGGACGGACAAGGCCGATGCGACCAGGGTGAGGGGACACGGGCCATCAGCGGAACGCTCTCGGGCCAGGAGGACACCAGGTCCCTTCTCCAAAGAGGCCAGCAGCCAACTGGGGTGCCCGGGGGGCTCAGTCGGCTAAGCACCCGACTCTTGATTTCAGCTCACGTCATGATCTCACGGGTCGTGAGTTCGAGCCCCACGTCGGGCTCTGCGCTGACCGTGTGAGCCTGCTTGGGATTCTCTCTTTCTCTCTCTGACCCTCCCTGGATCACACTCTATCTCAAAAATAAAATAAATGGACAGTCAAAAAACAACAACAACAACAACAAAAAGCCAGCAGCCCCGAGAGCCTAGGTAGGGCCCCCCTGTGAAAGAAGAAGGGGTTGCCCAAGGACGCCTCCCTGTCCCCGTCTGTCCCCACGGAGTGGCAGGGAGCCCCTGAGGGACTCGAGGCCCCGGCACGCGGTCCCTGGCAGGCAGGCAGGCAGCAGGGGCGCGTGTGCACGTGTGGAGGGCGTGACTCTGCCGCCGTCTCTCAGGACGTGCCCGGGTCCGCCCCACGCTGCCCTCCCCTCCCCGCACACGTAGGTGACCACCCGTCAGAGAAAGCAGCAAACAAACTCCCTGAAAGGAGCATGGAACACAGAAGGCAGAGGGAAAACGGACTCGAGAAACACCTGCCTCGCGAAACATCCGGTCCCAACAGTTTCCTTCCGTCTAAATCAGCAAAAACGGACTCCACCGGTACGTGAGCTTACCCAGGGTCCCGGGGTACCAGGGCACAAAGGGGAAGCTCAGGGGCCGAGGAGTCAAGAGCGAAGGAAGGCAGAGGCGCAGACACGGTCCACACAGCGGACACAGAGCCCGCAGCCGCCACGGCACCAGGCACGGAAAGCTCAGGAAGTATCCAGGCCAGGGGGCCAGCCAGGAAAGCGGAGCCCGAGACACACAGTGAGGCAGAAGGAACAAGCAGGGATGACAGCCGCGGAGGCCTGACGGGGCTCCGGGCAGAGCTGTCCCGGACGGCACCTCGCCACGCCTCCCAGCACGAGGGACACCTTGAACCAGAAGGGCTGCCGTCCCAGGAAAGCACATGTAGGCCAAGGACAGGGGCAAGGCAGAGGAGGCCCACGCCCACCGCCCGGGGCCCCCGCGACAGGGCGCCTCGATGGGGCAGAGCAGGCAAGAAACCGTCCCCTGATGGTGCCCGCTGGGCAGAAGGCCCCCGGAACCTGCAAGAACCCAGGACCCAGGGTTTCCGGCTGAAGGAGGCTACAGGGAGAAGCGAAGCTAACGGGACAGCAGGGGCTCGGTTCCCAACGCGGAGGAAACGCCGTGTCCACACCGTCTCGCGTACGATGAACAAAATCAAGAAGGAGGGCGGGAAGGAGACGCGGCGAGCCCGCTGCCCTCCGCGCGTCCTTAGGCTGAGATCAAAGGCGCGACCCTCACCACGAGAGGGACCGACACTCGCAACAAAGCCACCCAGAACCAGGCAGGGGCGGGAAGGCGAAGGCATCACTCTCCTCGCCGCGGCCAGGGGGCAGCACACCCTGGGCCAAATCCCGCCCGCCGCCTGCTTTCACACAGCCTGAGAATCAAGAATGCCGACCGTTTCTTGTTGGGGTTTCTTCACTTTTAAATGGAAAAAATAACAAAAGAAAAAGATTTCAGGACAAGTGAAAACTCCACGGCCTTCCCGTTTCAGTGCCCCCAAGTACCGTTTTTACTGGCACGTGGCCACGCCTCTCGGTTTACAGGTTCCCAAGGCGACAGAGCCGGGTGATGGGACAGAGACTGCCCCCCCACACAAGGCTGCCCCACCGCCTGGCTCTCTGCGGAGAAGGTTTACAGACCCCTGGGTTGCAAGAACAGACAAGCAGGTGTCCTAGATGGAGAGGCAGTCGTACGGGCAGCGACGAGAACTCCAAGCAGACAGGTTACAAATCCTCCAAACTACCGGGTGACACGAACACAAAGAAACCATGGTTTTTATGGTAAAAACACAACGCAGACCGTCCTCGTGTGTTTGCTGTCACGCACGGCATGCCCACACACATACGTGCGCGCAGGTGTGACCTCTCGTCGCCGGCCTTCGGCCAAGCGCCACCGCCCCCGGGGCTCGTCGCCGCCACCGGGTCCCACAGGGACAGGGGCTGCGGAACTCATTTGTGACGCCGGGCCCACAGGAAGAACTCTGTAACGTCGGCTGAAAATGAGGTCAGAGCGGCCCCGCGAACCCACGAATGGGTGCCCGCCGCCCCCGGACACGGTCACGCCAGACCCGGGGCCGAGGCTGGTGGAAAGCGGCACCGGGCCCAGGGCGTCACCCACCTTGGCCAGGCCCGCCCGGTGGGCTCCCTGGGACTCGATGTAGGCCACGTATTTGTTGAAGTCCTTAAATTCTTCCATGGTCGGGCGGAACGTCATGATTTTACAGCTCGGGTTCTGGGCCCCGTGATCCTCAGACCCCATGGCTGCAGCTGAGGGACCGTCACACCTGCGAGGGAAGGACAAGAGAGCGTGAGCGCGTCAGTGCCGCCACCGTTCCCAACACGCTAAAGATACCGCGGCCCCGGGAAGACAAAGGCAGGGCCCGCGCAGCGAGGCCAGGGCCAGAGAGGAGCCTGGGAACAGACTCCATCTCCACACTGGCACAAAAAATCAAAATGACTTCAACTAATTAAAAACAGAGGCGCCCTAGTTCTCAAAGCCAACGCACCACTGGCGGCCAGAGCACTAATTTCAAAGCAAGGGCCCCGAGAAAGCAAGGCTGCCCTTCTGGGGGATTTTGGATCCAGGTTCGCCAGCGTGAGCTTCGAATCGACGCGTCTACCTCGGAGCCGATACCCACCCCGCGGCAGCCCGCGGCAGAGGCCCTCGGAGGTGAGTGAGGCCGTGTGTGGGTGTGCCCTTTGCGGTGTGCACCCCCGAGCCAGCAGGAGAACCCCTCCCCCAGGCGGCCCCACTGTGAGCGGCGCATGGAACACTCGAGCGTGCCAGGGGTTAAGGGGACCCAGCGAGGCCCATCCCAAGCAGGGAGGGGCTCGGTGACAGACTCTGGGGAAGGGTCCCTATTGTCAGATTAAGTTCTCCAAACTTGAGGGACAAAGACCAGCCTCCCTCCAGGATCTGAGAAAGGTCGGAACCCAAGTGCACACAGACCTGAGAACTTGGAAAGCAATTAGCCAGACCCCCGACGTAAGGGGGGCAATGAGAAAGAGGGGCAGGAAGCCCGCCGATCCTGGAAGGACACGACACGGCCTCCCCAAAGGCACTCCCCTCCGCAGGCACTAGAGGGCAGCACGAGCCCAGGAATCTCTGCTCGGCCATCGGAACCGGCTGGGTAGGTTCTGGGGCCCTGAGCACCCCTTCCAGGCCCCTGAGGGTCCTGTCACGTGGCGGGGGGGGGGGGGGAGGTCATCACTGTCGCCCCGTGTGCATAGCAAGGTCCAAAGCTTTTCCCTGAGGGGCGGCCACAAAGCTGAAGTGTGCATGGCAGGCCACAGACACCTGTGACTATAGGGGACAGCCGTCCTGGGTGGGATCACAGGGAACCACCATGAAAACGCGGCTGTATCAAGGGAGAGGGGTTGTCACCAACCTTCCTCCAGGGCAGCTATAGGGCTCCGGCCACAGCCGGGCTGCCCGCCCAGGAGACAGCCCCCTGGAGCCCTGACCAGCCCCATCCCAGGGACTGAGCAGCACGCAACCCCAACCCAGCCCCTTCGCCTGCAGCCAGGGCCTGGGACCCGAATCCCCACCCAACCCCCGCCCTCTCCCCTCCAGCCCAGAGGCCACGGTGCAGGGCTCACTTACGCTTACGACTTCTGTTGCTGCACAGAAACACAGGGTGTGTCTGTCCTGCGGGAGCCCGTGGCCCTGGGGGTGGGGGAGGGGGTTGGGGAGACCCTGACCGGACCGTCTTGGAACGTCGGCACGGACTGAGCTGTGCAGGGAGCCGCAGAACGGGAGAGTGAGGAGACCACCCTGTGCGGGGACCTCACCCGAGACACCAGCTCTAACACCACGAGGACAGGCCGCAGCTGAGGCTCATGGGCCTTTGTCTGCCCTCAGCCCACAGGCCACCCCCCAACCCTGCCGCCCCCCCACCCGTCTCCCACCACCCTGCCACCCCCTCACCCCACGCCCTGCCACCCCCACCGCGTGGCGTGGTGAGACCTGGGGATCCCGCTGACCACCCAGCTTGTACGGATAAGCAACCCCGCCCCCCGCTGGACACGACCACCCGGCCACGGCCGCGGGTCCTGAGCCCCCAGCCCGCCGTGGACAGGGCCCAGGCTGGCTGCCAGCGGGCACATTAGCACCCAACAGTCCCCAGCCCTGCCGTTCGTGATGGACGTGGGTGACCCATCCCGCTCCACACACTAAACTCGTTTTTTGTCGTTCACCGGGGCCACACGCAGGTAGGTGGCAGGGCCCGGGTTCCCACACCCGACAGCTCCCGCTGGTGGCTTGGCCGGTGCTGGCCGGCAGCTCCTCTTCCTGCCGGGCCAGCTCACGTGTGGCCTGCGGGGGTGGGCGCACCGGTCACCGCCAGCTGTGTCCCCTCCAGCGGAGGCCGCCTCCGGCCCCGTCTGCCGGCCGGCACCGACGGTGGGAGAGGACACCGGGCGGTACGCCCGCCATCTCGCCGCGACCGGCCTGCCCCGGGCAGAGCGGGGGCCGCCTCGGGTCCTGCCCGCACGAGCTCCCTCGCGCTTCGGAAATCACGACGCGGAGACGAGCTTCCCGTCCGGGAGGCGGAAAAAGCAGATGACAAGACGGCAGGCGGGTTTCCGGCACGCCCTACCCCCACCACCACCGTCCTCTCGATTCAGCCCAGCGGTGGATTCCGTGTGATTTTTCTTCTGTCTTATTTGTGCCTTTCGAAATGAAGGTTTTGAGTAGGTAAATATAAAGAGGAAAATTAAAACGGTCTCTAATCCCAACACTCCGTACCCTTGACACGTTCTTTGAAGGCGGGCAAATAAAAATCATACGTGTACGTACTTACGAAACGGAAAAGGAATCTCACCGAACGGCAGCCCTGGGCCAACCTTCCAGTTTATTGGAAACATGGGCCGGGGGGGAGGGGGAAGGACCACCCCGAGGGAACTTGCAGAACGGTCCAGAAAGAGCGGTGGACTCTTTACAAGTCGGCGCCAAGCCGAAAAGCAGGCACGCTGACGATGAAATACTGAAAAGACACAGCCCAGTAAAAAAGTGCACAAAGGACGTTTCTTCAAAGAAAATACACGCACAGCCAACGATCCCATGAAACGCTGCTCAGCATGATTAGCCATCAGGGAAACGTAAACCAGAACCACAGCGAGGCATGCTACACCCCCACCAGGACGGCCGTGAGAAAAAGGACGGACGATAACAAGTGTTGGCAAGGGGGTGGACGAGGCAGAACTCCGACACGCGGCTGCTGGGAACGGAAAGCGGGGCAGCCGCCGTGGAAAAGTCCGGCGGTTCCTCAACGAGTGACACGTAGAATTTGCCAGGTGACCCAGCAATTCTGCTCGTAGACGTATGCCCAGGGGACGGGAAAACGTGTGTCCACGCAAAAACTCTTACACCCGTGTTCAGAGCAGCGTTACTCACAATGGCCAGAAGGTGGAAACCACACAAGTGCCCGCTGACCGTTGCACAGATACGCACAACGTGTCCCCCGCGCACAGCACGTCCCTCGGCCGCGAGCAGGAGCGACGCGCCGACACCCAGTGCTCCGCGGACGGACCCCGAACACACGACGCTCAGGGAGGGAACCGGACATGAGAGGCCACGCGGGGTGTGAGTCCACGTGCGTGAAACGTCCAGAACAGGCTCCTCCACGGATAGGGAGCAGATTAATGGGTTTCGGGGGCCCGTGGAGGGGGTGGGGTGACTGTTGATGGGGATGGGGCTTCTTTTCTGGGGCGATGGAATGTTCTGGAATTTTTGTGGCCTGGTGATGGTCCCACAACTCTGAATACGGTAGAAACCATGGAACTGTATGCTCTCAGTGGGTGCGCTTTATGTGTGAATTACGGCTCAATAAGGCTGTTACTACCCCCCACTAAAAATAAAGTAGAGGCGAGCGGAGGGTGGCAAGAAGGAAAGGGGAGGAAAGTTCTGCCCTCGGAGAAACCACTGCAACGGCTCAGAGACACCGGCGTGCCGTGACGGAGGAGCCAGGCTTCGGGAAGACGTCCGGGGACCAGTGCGGAAATCCGGACAAGGGCTGGATGTCAGGCGGCGCGAGGGAACAGCGGTTTGTCTGGGGGTGCAGTCATGGTGTCGGTGACACTTCAAGACGCTTTGTTAAAATCAAACGGGCGTGGCAAGCGCGACCGCTCGCTGCCCGCCGGGCCCTTCTCACGCTGTTTCCCGTCAGGGCTCACACACCTGCCTTGCTGGCCTGGGCCGCGGCCGGGCACGCCCCTCAATGGGGACCCCCTTGTCCCGGTCTCCCGTGCTGGGACGCGGAAGGCCGTTCCTCTGGGGGACACGGGGCAGGGAGGGGATCTGACTTTCAGCCGTCTTCGGATTTGCTTCCCTTCCATGCTCACAAAACCACACAAAACTTCTCATGCTCATCAGCTCCAAAGGCACGAAGCCGGCATGTTTCCACTCACTCTGTACGGCCCTCACGGACGCGGCCCGGGGCCACCCGCCTGCCGCTGGGGCCCGGGCGCCGGGCATCCTCCTTGGCCGACCGGGGAACAGGTGGTTTTAGGCCCTGGAGCTGGAAGTGGCCGAGTCGGGGACAGACAGACAACAGCACAGACCGGTGAGCGAGGACTCTGAAGACAAAGCCAGCGTGTGACAGGACAGCACCGGGAGGCGGGGGGTCTGTCTGGCCAAAACCGAATGTCCAATTTGATCAGGGTGCAAATCACATGGAGGTCAGGGGCGAGAGAAAATTCCAGGCAGAGGGAAGAATCTTGGCGATGGCAGGGAAAAGGTGAGTGCACGGCGAGCCGGGAGGGCCACGTGGTGGGGCGCGTGCTACGTTGGGTTGACCGGGACGCCCCTGGGAGATTAGGGCAGGGGCACTAAGGGGTTAAAGACCCCATTAACATCCTGAGAAAGCCCTCTCTGGCAGTGGGAAATGGACTACAGCCAAGGCCGGCCTCGTGGGCTCAAGACCCGGGCAGTCACCCCTGGCCCGGGTTTAACACTCGGCCGCTGCCCGCTTGAAATTATTCCATTTTACATTTTTTTAAAGTTTACTTATTGAGAGAGAGAGAGAGAGAGAGGAAGAGACAGAATCCCAAGCCGGCCCTGCCACCATCAGCCCGATGTGGGGCTCAAACTCATGAACGGTGAGATGGTGGCCCGAGCTGAGATCAAGAGTCAGATGCTTAACTGACTGAGCCACCCAAGTGCCCGAAATTCTTCCATTTTAGACCGAGAGGCCTAAGGGTCTCACTGCGCCCTGGGCCCGGCAGGCACTACGGTCAGGCCCGGCTGCAGGGGGCCAGCGTGGAAGCCGGCAGGCAAGGCAGAGCCGGGGACAACAGTAGAGTCGAGGGGGCCGGAGGGTTTCACGGGCAGAGGCAAGGGTGGGGAAGGAGGAACCAAGGGCAGGGAAGACCACTGGCCCGGCCGGCAGAAGGGGGGGGGGTGAGGCAGGTGGGAGAGGTTTGGGTAAGATTGTGGTGGTCAGCAGAATGCCCAGATGGCCACGTCCTAGTCCCCGGGACCCAGGACTGTGTCCCCTTCCACCACAAAAGGGGCACTACAGAGCCTGACCTGGGGATGATCCTGGATCCTCACGAGAGAAGAGACAATGCAGGGGCAGAGGCTGCATGGATCCAAAGAAGGGCCCGCGCCAGGGAAAGCACCCGGTCCTCTGAAGCTGAACAAGATCAAGAAAATCACTTCCGGGGGGGGGGGGGGGCAGTGGGTATCTGGGTGGCTCAGTAGGTTAAGCGTCCGACTTCGGCTCAGGTCATGATCTCAAGGTCCGTGAGTTCGAGCCCCGCGTCGGGCCCTGTGCTGACAGCTCGGAGCCTGGAGCCTGCTTCAAATTCTGTGTCTCCCTCTCTGTCTGCCCCTCCCCTGCTCACACTCTGTCTCTCCCTCTCTCTCTCAAAAATAAATAATCTTGGGGCGCCTGGGTGGCGCAGTCGGTTAAGCGTCCGACTTCAGCCAGGTCACGATCTCGCGGTCCGTGGGTTCGAGCCCCGCGTCGGGCTCTGGGCTGATGGCTCGGAGCCTGGAGCCTGTTTCCGATTCTGTGTCTCCCTCTCTCTCTGCCCCTCCCCCGTTCATGCTCTGTCTCTCTCTGTCCCAGAAATAAACGTTGAAAAAAAAATTAAAAAAAATAAAATAAAATAAAAAATAATCTTAAAAAAATTAAAGTTTATAGCAGCGCTTTCAACAATAGCCAGATTATGCAAAGAGCCTAAATGTCCATCAACTGGTGAATGGATAAAGAAATTGTGGTTTATATACACAATGGAATACTACATGGCAATGAGAAAGAATGAAATACGGCCTTTTGTAGCAACGTGGATAGAACTGGAGAGTGTTATGCTAAGTGAAATAAGCCATACAGAGAAAGACAGATACCATATGTTTTCACTCCTATGTGGATCTTGAGAAACTTGACAGAAGACCATGGGGGAGGGGAGGGGAGGGGAAAAAATAGGTACAAACAGAGAGGGAGGGAGGCAAACCGTTAGAGACTCTTAAATACAGAGAACGGAGGGTTGACGGGGGTGGGGGGAGGGGAAAGTGGGTGGTGGGCATGGAGGCGGGCACCTGTTGGGATGAGCCCTGGGTGTTGCTGTATGGAAACCAATTTGACAGCAAGTATTTTCGTTAAAAAGAGAAAAAAAAAAAAAAAACCGTTCCCTTAAAAATTAATTAATTAATTAAAGTCCGTTACAGTAAGTTTTTAAAAAACAGGAAAGAAAATCACTTCTGCCCCGACATCTCCCGAAGGAGCCACCTGCCGACGCCTTGATTTCTGCCTGTGAGACTCACCCAGAAGTGTGGCCTCCCAAGCGTGGGAGAGAATCAAGTCACCGCGAATCCCTCAGGATTTCTACTCGTGTGACACCCCCACCCCCCGTGAGGCCCCTCGGTTGTGGGAGCCACGGCCGCCTCACAGGAGGGACACCCTGGAACCCCCGTCCCCTCCGCCCGTCCAAGCACAGCCCGACTTCTGGCCGCACGCTCAGCAGGCAGGGGGCGCCCGCCTCCCGTCCCAGCGGGCACCCCCAGACCCGAGCCAGGCCCCGCCACCCGTGCAGAGGCAGGGGGACCCCGTGAAGCCAGAGCCAGCTGCGCTGCGCACCGGGTTTTTTCCCCTAACAGGAAGGGCGGCCCCGAGCCTCCCGGAGGGTTCCCTGGCTGCGACCCGCCTGACCTCTCACAGAAAGGAGAGCGTCCTCACTGCGAGGCCCAGAGCAGAGAGGCACATATGCCGACCATCGCGGGGACACACGCTCCCATGGGCGAATTCCGAGTACGTGAAGTTTATCTCCGTCAAGTTATTAACGTCTTTCAAGTCATTTGCTCGGGACCCCGCATGCCGCGGGCCTTCCTGGCCTGATGCCCTCCCGGCCACCCGGGACCAACGATCGCGGTACGTAAGGGCAGCGCCCGGCTGTTGGGGGCAACCCCAGGTAGCTCCTCCCCACACCCGGAAGGGGAACAAGCATCGTCAGCCCAGGGATGTGTCGCAAGAGGGCGACGTTGGGCAGGGCTGCCCGGGGCTGCCTGTTTGGGTCGGGGCCATTCTCTGAGTCACGGTCACCTGGGCCCCGGGGAAGGCCTGGCAGCCCACCCGGGGGTCTTTCAACGCAGGGACTCGTGAGCTGTGGGGGGAGACACCGGCCGACCCCGAGGAGTCCTCGGCCACCACGGGCCCTACACGGCCTGGCGCCCTCGTCTGCTCGCACCCCCCCCCCCCGCCCCGCCCCAGCTGCCACCTGGTCAGGATCAGAAGGCTGTCCCCACATCTGGAATCCAGCCCCAGGACAGAAGCCCCCTGGATCCTGACAGAGGGGCGCACTGAGCCCCGGAAGCCTCCCCGCAGAGTGGGAACAAACACGTGAGGGGTGGGGCCCCCACAGCCAGTGAGCAATCCGCAAACCGGAACCAGAGGGGAGAGGATTGCTCCGGGCCAGGACGCAGCCTCAGGTTTTCTGACTGAAGGGCTCAGAGACTGACCCTAACGGGTTATGAGGTCGGATGGCAGACGTTTTCCAGGATGTGGATCGGGGGAATCTGCACCTCTGAGGTTGTGATATGTAACATGCCTGAAAGTATGTCCTCTGAGCAAATGTGACCTTCTGATGAAGGTTAACTGTGAGGAAATATAACCTTGAGAAATACTTAACTACCCTTGTCTTGGGAAGTAGCTGGGGCTCCATGAACATGATGTCTGAAAGTTCCCTGGGAACCCCAGTCCTTCTCGGGGAGGCCCATCCCCTGCCCCAAAGGGGCCTCTCTCCCCCCAACCCCTCAACTCTACCTGCCCCTGCCAGGCTCCGGGCCAGGAGGTCTGGCCATCGGATGAAACGCCCAGTGACCCCCAGCCAGCCTGCCCCCACCTCGGCACGGCTCCTGCTGGCAGAGGACAGCTCCCAAAAGGGGGCGACGGCAGTCAGGCCCTGGAGCACGATCGCTCCCCAGGAGGGGCCTCTGCGTCACCAGGACTCGAGGGGGAACCTACCGCAGAGGTGACACAAGAGCCCCCTCAACCCCCCTCGTGTGGGCCCGGTGCCGTGTCACTGTGTCCCACAAGCGGCTGCAGAGAGGGCCAGGTGCCTGTGCGTGTGGTCAGGGTCCGGCAAGGAAGAGAGACTAGAAAGCCCTCCACATCCTCCTCCTCCTCCTCGGGGAGCGTCAACTAGGCCCCAGGTTCTCCGTGAGGCACGGGCACGATCCCTGACCTCACAGAGCCCGCAAGCTGGGGACCCGGCCGACCCCCGTGTCACAGAACCCTCACCCTGCCTGCCCTCGGGCCCACGGCACCACACGTCGGGAGGCCTCTACGTGCGGGCCTCCAGGCAGCAGGAGAGCACTGGCCGGCGGGAGCATGGGGCCCAGGAGGACGGCTGACCAGGGCAGACAGCGGGCAGAAGTGCTGGGCACAGCCCGGGACGACACGGACTCCACAGAGGATCCCAGACTCGATCGGCCTTGGTGCCACAGAACCGGCCCGTCCGAGATGGCCACAGAGACAGAAGGGGACCGAGCAGGCAGAGCGCCTCCCAGAGGCAGGACGCCAGGAGGCCGGGGCGTCCCCTCTGGAGTTCCCTGCCTTTTCCGGCTTCCAGGAGCAGCGCATCCCTGGCCGGCGGCCCGTCCTCCACCCTCACAGCCAGCGGCATGGGGTCCGCCCACGGCTCTGCCTCCGGCCCTCCGGCCCCCCTCGTACAACGACCCCGGTGTTGGCACCGGGACCCCAGATAATCCAGTAACATCTCCCATCTCGGGGGCCTTCAGGTGACCCCGTCTGCCAAGCAAGTCCCTCTTACCACGCGGGGGAGCACACACACTGCCAGGCTCCCGCGAGCGGGCCGCGTGTGCCTTCGGGAGACACTACTCAGGCCGCTCAGGTGCCGTGTGAAAAGTCCATCGTGCAAAGAAAGAAACAGTCCCCGCGTCCCTCCAACCTGGGTGCTTTCTGCTGTGGGGCACACCTCGGGAAGACCAGCACACCCGCCTACGTTCACCCAGACAGGAGCACAGTTTCTAGAACGTCGGAAACGGGACCGGGCTACCAACGGCGGTCCGCAGGCCCTGTTGTCCCCGAACCTAAGCAGACGTGGACAGTGGCCCGGGGCCACGGAGCAGAAAGAGCCGCCCTTACGCTGCAGGCTTAAGATCCCCAGGGACAGCCAGCGGCGGGGGCCGTGCAGGCGACCCCCGCCGACAACCTCGGCCTGCAAGTTCACGGTGGCGCTAGCGGGCCCGGGTACGGCGGCGGCTGTCCAGAGAGGAGCTCTCGCGCACGGCTGGGGGGGGGGGGGGGGATGGGAAGTGGCACGGCCACTGTGGAATGCAGCGTGGCAGTAACTGAAAAGGTGACGCAAGGGCTGGGACCACGTGACCCAGCAACCCCACGCCCGGTGTCCACCCAAGAAAAACAAAACACACGTCGGCACAGAAAACTGTAGTGAAAGTTCACAGCAGCATCGTTTGTAACACCCCCAAAGGGGAAAGAACCAAGATACCCATCGACTGATGAACAGCTACACACGGTGTGTCCCCCACGCGTGGGAACGCGATCAGCCAGGAGACGGAGCGAGGCGCCCTCCCCCCACCCCACCGCCGCCCCAAGGACGGACCCCGGACACGCGACGCTCAGGGAGGGAACCAGACACGAGAGGCCACGCGGGGTGTGGGTCCGCGTGGGTGAGACGTCCAGAACGGGCCCATCCAGGGACAGGAAGGGGGCTCGTGGGGGCCGGGGGAGGGGGAGGGACAGTGACTGCTTCACGCACGGGTTTACATTATAGGAGGGGTTTCTTTCTGGGGGGATACAACGCCCTAGAATCAGATGGTTGCATAGCTCTGCACACATACTAAAAAATCACTGTACTGGGGCGCCTGGGTGGCTCAGGCGGTTAAGTGTCCGACTTCGGCTCAGGTCATGATCTCAGGTCTCATGGGTTCGAGCCCCGCGTCAGGCTCTGTGCTGACGGCTCAGAGCCTGGAGTCTGCTTCGGATGCTGAGTCGCCCCTTCTCTCAGCCACTCCCCACTTGTGCTCTCTCTCAAAAATAAGTAACGTTTAAAAATATATAATAAAATTTAAAAATTTAAATAAAAATCACCGTATTGTACGCTTTAAAGGGTGACTGTTACGGTATGCGAATTCTGTCTCCCTAAGGATGAATTTTTGCAAAGCCCGAGGTAGCCTGCTGGGGACCTGCCAGACCACAGGGAACTGGTCTGCTTTCTCGCAAGGACTCTAATCTCCCTGGACGCCCCAGGCCTTTTGGAAGAAGGAACCAGGAGTCTAAATTCACGTCTCCCCCTCCGCCAGAGAACCTTTTCAGTCGTGGCGCTCAGTTTCTCCAGCTACAAAATGGGCTGATGGAGGGAGAGGGCAGGTCAGGATGACCACAGCGAGGGACCACTAAAGGTTAATCTAACCGCACGGAACGAGGTACGCACACAGAACATGCCACACTGATCTGGGTACAAAGAGATGGCCACGTTTTGGAGATGTGGCCGTCTTCCGACAAAGCACAAGCTTTAAGAGTAAAAGCAATGCCTTCGGAGACACAGAGCAGATCGTTTCCGAACCCGCGCACGAAGGCCTGGCCCATCTGGCCCCGGCAAGCGATAAACTAACCCAGACCCAGGCCGATACACCTTTTCTGTACAGGGTCACACGGTAAATATTCCCACCTACATTCTCGAGCTCGACTCCATTCTCGAGCTCGAGCTGACAGAGGCGACCTGTCCAGGCACGCCGCACTCTGTGTGCCAATAAAACTTTACTTGCAAAAACAGGCAGAGGGCCAGATCGGTCCACGGACCAGTTAGCTGACCCCACCCCCAGATGCCTGAAGTCCACCCCTTAAGCAACAAAACCTTTTCTTCACCTCTCCTACGGGGGACCTGAGTTCCACTGCCCACCTCCCTGATTTCCTACATCACGACAGAGCAGAAAAAGCCACACTCCAGCCCACGCTTGGCCCAATTAGCTACACGGCCTGGGAGCCCAACACTGAACACGAGGTAGCCATTCTCGGGGCACCAGGGAAAGCCACCGTGGGATGGCCAGGAGCACACAGGACTGTTCGCCCCACACTGGCCAACCCCCTGCCGCCGGTCACCCCTCACAGGCCACACCCGCTCTGTAGATGTGAGCCGGGAGATGATGAGGTTGTTCAATCTCTTATGAGCCCACCATTGGCCCACCATCTGAGGCCACCTCTTTAAAACCCCCTGTCCCGGGTTTATTAGAAAAGTACAGGAGGAGGCAGAATGCCCGGAGTGAACACCCGCAGCAGCTGGGCAATGCGACTCTTTTCAAGGTATTTTATCGTATTGTATTCGTAATTTTTTAATGTTTATTTATTTGTTGAGAGAGGGGGAGGAGAGAGACAGGCAGACAGACAGTGTGAGTGGGGGAGGGGCAGAGAGAGAGGGAGACCCAGACTCGGAAGCAGGCTACGGGCTCCGAGCTGTCGGCACAGAGCCCGACGTGGGGCTCGAACCCACAAACGGCGAGATCGTGACCTGTGTCGAAGTTGGACACTTAATCGACGGAGTCACCTAGGTATACAACAGCCCAAAAGATATCTTAAAGGGGCACCTGGGTAGCTCCGTCGTTAGGCATCTGACTACTGATTTCAGTTCAGCTCATGAGCTCACAGTTTGTGGGATCGAGCCCCATGTCAGGCTCTGTGCTGACAGTGAGGAGCCCGCTTGGGATTCTCTCTCTCCCTCTGTGTCTCGCACATGTAGGTATGTGCACACTCTCTCTCAAAATAAATAAAGAAACGTTTTTTTCTAAAAACGGCATTTTAAGGGGCACGTGGGTGGCTCAGTCAGTTAGGCACCCGACTCTCGATTTCAGCTCAGGGCGTGATCTTGCGGTTGGGGAGTTTGAGCCCCACGTCGGGCTCTGCATGGACAGCACAGATTCTCTCTCTCCTTTTCTCTCTGTCCTTCCCCCCCTCCTCTCTCCCTCTCTCTCAACAATAAATAAACATTAAAAAAAAGGTATTTTAAAGTAATTCTCCATTTTTAGAGCTCCCCCCCCCCACTTCTCCACTGTGACTGGTCACCGTTTCCTGCAGGGCATGCTTTGGGGTGAACATGCCCCTGGATGAGCCAGGTCCTGATCCACACAACGCAGATGGGGCAGCTCAAGCGGGGCGATGCCCGCGTCCCCCGAAATGCGCCATGGCGAGGCGCAGCACTGTCACTCGGATGCCGAAGGACGGGAGCACAAACGTGAGCGCCGGACTAGAGGACGAGCGGCCAGCAGAGCCACCCCGAGGGTGCTGGGCTCCTCTGTGCAAAGGCTCCTGGGCCCCGGACAGCCCTGAACTCAGGGCCAAACAGCAGCCGCCTTCTCCCAGCGTGCGTGCAGGCCTGACGGGCTGCCCCGGGGGGAGCCGCGGCCTTCAGTGCCTCGCTCTCCGGTGGCCACCTGGGCCTAGGGCCCGAGCACTTACTTCAAAGTCCCGGTCGTACTGGAGAGCCAAGGCCGCGGAGGACAGGTGCCCCGTAGCTGGCAGGGGTTTCTATCAGGTCCCGGCAAGGGTGACGGTTCCTACGGTGCACAAAATAAAAGCACGATGAGCTAAACGGATCGCATGCTTAAATCTCAATTCCAGACTCTACTCCTAACAGCTGCGTGTAGCCCAAGGCTACTGCCTTTACCCAGACATTTCCAAATCCTTGCCAATTTGCAAGAACGGTAAAATCATAGCTGTAAGCACTTTCCCCATTGAAGTCCTGCAACAACTGCCCGTTTTAGGCTCAGCCCCTAAAACCCAGTAGCTGACGAAGTGAGGGCTCCATGAGACAATCAAATTAAACCAAAGGAGCTTCTGGAAACCTTAAGATTCAGGCAGCACCTCAGAGGTTTATAAGAAGTTCTGCCTCCTCCAAAGCCCCCCAGTCAGAAAGGCACCCCTCCAAGGAGGAGAGTCACAGGGACAACACGTATGTCTGGCGACCAGTGATGACACCCCCGGCAGGCGGAGAGCACAGGCAGAGGACAGGGCAGGGGCTGTACGGGGCCAAGACCCTCGGAGGGCAGGGTCCGAGCCAGTGAATGCACCGCTGGGCACAGAGACACCCCAACACTATTGAGTGGACACAGGACAAGACTCCCAACCTTCGGGGTAGCCCCGGCACCTTGGACAACCTGGGCTATCAGCTCTCCCGGATGCTCCCACGTTTTCTCTTATTTTTGCCGGGTTTTTTAAATTCCTGAGCACGACCCCATTAAGCAGATCACACGGTCTCTTCCCAGGTCAGACCCCCGGGTTGAAAGCGTCAAGCTGTGGGACTGCCCGACCTCGGGCTGCGCCCCTCTTCCGGGCAAGGTAAATAAACTCCCGAGGCCTCCCCGGCCTGCGCCTGCGCCCCACGCAGCTGCCTCCCCCTCCGCAGCCCCGCTAGCACCTGCCGGAGGCAAGGCTCAAGTCTGAGGACCCCTCCCTGGAGGTGTGGCTGGCAGAGCGCAGCCCCCAGGATGTCCACGCCCTCAAGCCCTCATCCCTGCAACCTGAGGCCCCGCTCCCTTCTGCAGCAGAGGGGACTCTGCAGGTTAAGGACCTTCAGGCGGGAAGATGACCCTGGGTCACGGGCGGAGCAGGAGGGTCAGAGAAGGCGGCACGACAAAGGAGCAGAGGCCGCACCGTCACACTGGGAAGGAGGAAGGTGGTGCCCCTCGAAGCCGCACAGGCAAAGAACGGACTCCCGCCGGAGCCACCGGCCGGAGCCGGCCCTGCCCACGCCTCGGCGGCAGCCCCGTGAGACCCATGCCCGCGTCCTGGCCTCCCGATCGGGGGCATCGGTGTGCGCGGTTTTCAGTCACGAAGCGTGGTTCCCCGTTACAGCGGCACAGGGACACTCACACGGTGGCTTCTGTGTGCGTTTCCCGGATTTCAGGGGCGTGGAGAGATCTCTTCACTTCCACTGACCGAGCGGACTCTAGGCCGCGAGCTGCTGGCCTCGGGCTTTTTTGCTCCTGTGTCAAGGGGATCACGTGTCTCCCTCCTCGCTCGTGACGGTCTCTGCACGGGCTGTTCCCACGCTGGGCATGGGCCACACCCACCAGCACGTGGTCTGAAAGGCAGAGACCACCAACCGGGGCCCGTGGTTCTCAGCTGGACAGACCCGGCGCTGCCGGGCCACCAAGACCATGGGTCCTACTACCCTCCTGCTCCGGGGGACAACGGCACTGACCCCCGAGCTGGGAGGCCGGGGTCGGGCCCCAGTTCTGTGGCCACAGCCCAAAGACAGCCTCTGTCCACCCTGACCCATGTCCACAGTGACCAAGGGGCCAGGCCCACCCGCCTCCACTGCGCCTTCAGGGGCCGCGTCCCCTACCCCCCCCCCCCCGACACACGGCTGGCCAGCAGCCACCCTGGAGGTGCTGGGATGCCAGAGCCTGGCCTCAGGGCCCTGAAGCGTGGGCTGGGCACAGTGACAGCCTCCCAAACAGGACAGCATGGGAACAGGGAAGGGAGTGAGCTTACAGTGGAGACACGGGACAGCCCACCTCAGCCGGGGGACCAAGGCCAACACCGCGGTGACAGCACGCACCCCCGGGGTGGTGTCAGAGGGAGGGCGCTTCACTCGGGGGGTCCTCCTCCCTAAACCCATCGCCCCAGTCTCACTACGAGAAAAGCAGCAGACGCACCCAAGGAAGGGCCTTCTAGAAAACCCCTTGCCCGGGCCTCTCGAAACTGTCGCGGAGCATGGAGCTGAACAGAGTGCGGACTTTACTTACTAAGAATGTATCAACATTCGTTCATTAACTGCAACAAATGCTCCAGCCTGAGAGGAGGTCCCAGTGGGGAGACCGTGTGGGGTGCGAGGGCACTCTCAATTTCTCTGTCCCAGCAAGATGCTTTAAAAAAATAAAGTCTGAGTAACGTTTTTAAAGAAAAACAAAACAGAAAGGCCCGGGCAAGGCAGGCTGGGTTTGATGCTTCCTGTTGCCCAGGCTGGCCCGGCCCAGCCGCTGACCTCACTGTGGGCCCCGGGAAATCTGGGGCGCTAAGAATAGAACCCGGGAGGGGAGTCCGGTTGCAACAAGGTAAGAGCCTGCAGTGGCGACCTGAGACATCAGACATCGATGTCCCTGAAAGGCACCGTCTGACCATCCCTCCTTTAAAAAGGCACAATCTGACCACTGGAAGAGGCTGTTACTCTGACCGCGGGCACGCAGAGGCTGAAGCAGCAGGCTGGGTGGTGTTCGCTTCACCCCCCCCACCCCCACCCCTGCAAAGGGCAGGCAGGCGGGGCCAAGGAAGCAGCAGCAGCAGGAAACAGGGAAAGAGCCAGCTGCACCTCAAGGCTGAGGCATTAGGGACTGCCACCACCTGGTGGCCTCTCTGGGGATACCCCTGCTTGGCTGGGTAAGGAACCCCTGAGTCCCCTGGTCCTACCAGCTCTCAGCTGTCCAGGGCTGACCCTCAGGGTAGGTCTGGAGGGCTGGCCCACACCAGACCACACTGCCCATTCGTGCCCTGGAGCTGGGCCCGGGTTTTGAGAGGCAGAGCGCTGACTGGGCAGCCTCCGGGCCAGATGGGAAGGGAGCCCTCACCTACTCATTCAGCTACCTGGCCAGGAGGACCGGACGCCCAACTCTGCCTGCTCGTCCACGGCCACAAGCCCCAGGTGGCCCTCAAAAGGGGCCTGGCATCCCCTGCTCTCCACCCAAGCCTACAGGGGCTATTCGTGCCCCTCACAAGACAGGGAGACCCCCAAAGCCTCAGAAGGTCCACTGACCTGAACACGCTATCGTCAGATCAGTATGAACTCCGGCTTTCTGAAAAACGTACATATACAGACAGATGGACGCAGAAATAAACACAGGCGCGCACGGAGGCATGCGTGGGTTCGGATTCCCATTTCCAAGCTCTGTCGACTGACAGGAGAGGCCCCGACACCCAGCTCACCGTTCTCAAATACCATTCTCCAACGTGGAGAGGTGTCCTATTCCGGGGCTGAGGCAGGAAATATACAAGGTGAGCCGAGAGAGCATCTCCAGCACCTCGGAGGGGCAGGAAGGAAGGCAACCCTCCCTAGAGGGTGTGGTCACGAAGGAAGGACACAGGACCCCAGTCGAGGAGCGCCCAATGGCCAAAGCCAAGGGCAACTGAGGCGACAGAATGGTGACGGTGCCGGACTACAACGCGCAGGACAGAATAAATGCTCCTAAATCTTCACTGGCGCAAAATTCAAAACATACCACAAATGAGGCAGAAGGGGCCGCCCTCTTCCACAAAAGAATTCCAATTCACAGATGGAGAAGCAGCCAGAGTAATACGAAGTCACAGTAAAAACCAGCGCGGGGAGATGCCCAGCAGGTGCTGCAACGGACGGGCACAGGTGTGAGAGGAAACAAGGCATCTGCACCGTCAAAGTCCCGAAGGGAAAGGCAGCCCCTTCCCCTGCAGACTCCCGGGCGGCGGCACCACCGTAACCGTGGGATGGGGGCTGACGTCACCCACCGGCAGAGAGACACAGCGGCTAGCGGCAGAGAACGCAGCCTGTCCCACACCGCGTCACCTGCATCCGAACCCCAGAGAACACCGGGCACGAGGCAAGTTGAGGGACGTCCCGCAGGATCCCCGACCAGCGTTCTCCAAAAGCATCGAGGTCACAAGAGATCAGCAAAGACGGAAACGGTCCCAGCCCCGAAGAGCCGGAGGTGTGACGGCTAAACGCAATACAGGGTCCCGGGTGGGGCTCTGGGGCAGAACGGGGACACGCGTGTGACAGCTGGCGGAATCCAAATAAAGGCTGTGGTTTGGTAAACACTCTTGCTCTGTGCTGCCTGCTTCGTGTGGGTTATTCCGCAGTTATGTTCCATGCTAGCAGCGGGGAGGTGGCTGAAAAGTACCCGAGAACTCTCGATGCCGTCTTTGTAACATTTCAATCCGTCTAAAATTGTTTCCAAATAAAAACTCAAAAAAAAAAAAAAAAGCCAACCTTTACCTCTGTCCTCTGAAGCTCGCTGCACAGCAGGTTTTAGCTGGAAGAAGAGAGTGGCTGTAAAAAGATCCAGACCGATAAGCGAAGAAAAGCGAAAAGCAAGCTGACGCCACACTGCAATCTAGGTTCAGGACCCACGGAAGACCCAGCCTGCCGAACCCAAGTTTCAGCTCCTTCCTGTCTGCAAGAGGCCAGGAAGCGACACGTCTCATCGATCTTCCCGTACTGGCCAAAGACCCTCTTACCCACAGCCTCGCGCCAAACCCTCCGTATCCTGAGGGACACTGAAACCCAACCGTGGACGTCGTGATGGCTCAGTCAGGGACGTGGCGGGCGCCCCGGGCTGTGTGGATCCCGACGAAGAAGGGTCTGGTCTCGTGACGTGGAGACGTAAGAACCACATTACCTTCCTTACTGCCCACCCCCAACAGCAGACACAACTCAGGATGACAAAACTTCCAGTAAACTAGACAGTGTGGCACCAGCACGAGGACAGACACGAGAGATCGACAGTCCAGAAATAAATGCACACTTGTGTCTTAATTGTTTATTTCTTGTGCGAGAGAGAGAGAGAGAGAGAGAGAGCGAGCGAGCGCTCGAGCATGAGCAGGGGAGGGGCAGAGAGAGAGGGGGACAGAGGATCCAAAGCAGGCTCCGGGCGGTCAGCCCAGAGCCCGATGGCGGCTTGATCGCATAAACCGTGAGATCAGTGACCTGAGCCGTCGAGAGGCGGACACTCAACCGACTGAGGCACCCAGCCGCCCCCGGAAATAAATCTGCCCTTGTAAAGCCAGCTGATTTTCCAGGAGCTGCAAGACCAGTCGAAGGGGAAAGAACACTCTTTTCAACAACTGGACACCCGTGCGAGAAAGAATGAAGGTGAACCCCTACCTCACACCACATGCAAAACTCACCTCAAAATGGATCCTAGGTCGAAACGCAAGAACTCAATCTATAAAACGCTTAGAACACAACACATGAATTAATCTTTGTGACCACGGATTAGGCAATGGTTTCTAGACGCAACACCAACACCACAGCCACAGAGGAAGGGAGGAAAAAGGAGGCCAAAACCCCAGAGAAAGGGGTAACAGGGCAGTCGGGGCCTGTTCCTGAAATGATGACACTTTTCACACTATGTCCTCTGTTTTCACGAACTTTCTCCCTGGAGAGAGCATGGTGGTGTCGTGGGGACAACCACAGGCTCCAGAGGCCTGGGTCAAGCTCCAGTCATGTGAGCTGGGGCAAGCTCCTAACTGGGCCTCAGTTTCCTCATCTGTAAAGTGGGGTCACCATGTTAATGCCCTACTCGTGCAGTTGTGGGGGCTTAAATAAGGCAACCGACGTAAGCACTTAAAGGCGTCCCCGGCACGCTGTAAGCCCTCTACAAATGGCACTTGTTACGGGCTCACTCAGCCTGGGGCACCTGGGTGGCTCAGTCGTTGTTTAGCGTCGACTTCAGCTCAGGTCATAATCTCATGATTTGTGGGTTCGAGCTCCACATTGGGCTTTCTGCTGTCAGTGCTGGATCTCTGCCCCCACTTCTCTCTGCCCCTTCCCTGCTTGTGCTCTCTCTCTCAAAAATAAACGTTTTTACCAAATAGTATTGATTTCCAAAAAAACAAAAAGCATCCAACTCTTGATTTCGGCTCAGGGCACGATCTCGCGGTCTGGGGTTCGAGCCCCGAGTCAGGCTCTGTGCCGACAATCAGGCTTGAGCCTGCTTGGGACTCTCTCTCTCCCTCTCTCTCTGCCCCTCTCCCACGCGCTCTCGCTCTCTCTCAAAATAAACTTAAAAAAAAGGAAAACAGAGGCTCCCTCGGGGAAAGCGGGCAGATCTGGCGACACGTGGGGTGGCAAGACACCCTCACCGACCTGTGCTCCCGGTGGCCGCGCGGGGGGTCTCTGAAGGGGAACCTGGCCACACCTCTTTTTTAGAAAACGCCCACCTCCTACCAACCAGCTGCCTTTACGTTCAGGACACACGGCCTCCCCGTCCGCCCAGACGCCTCTACAGGACCCTCCTCTGCAGGGTCTGGAGCATGAAAGGCGGCCAACACCTTGGCACCTGGGGCGGGGGGGGGGGGGTGGTTGCTAAATACAGACTTCTGAGGGAGCGCCAGGGCCTGGGAAGTTTCTGGCCTGGTGCCCCGAGCCGTGAGATGCCTGGAGGTGATCGGCCCTGTTCTGCGGGACCCACGGCACGCACTTCACATGTTGGAAAGGAGCGAGCGTGCCTTTCTCAACGGTGACCTCCTCCGGCGGCTAGGGGCCACAGATCAGGGAGGGAGACAAGAGTAACATCTCGAAGCACTGGGTAAGGATGGACTTTCAATCAACGGTGCTGGGTCAACCGGGCAGCCCTTTAGGAAAAGGCAGTCAGACAGTACATCCCAATGGATGAGGGGTCTGCGTGAAAAGCAGGTGACCACACGAGTGCTGAAAAAAAACACGCGGAGTCCCCCTCCAACTCAGCACCGAAAAGCCTTTCCAATTAGGACTCCAAATCCAGACACGATAGAAAAAGAAAGATCCATAAACTCTACTATATCAAAACTTATTTCAAAACACACATACTGCTTCAGGGCAAATAAACAAAAACAAAAAACCCCCCATTAAAAGGTCAAAACGCGTGCTCTCTCTGTGCCCCTAACCCACTCACATTTCGTCTCTGTCTCTCTCAAAAATAAATAAACATTAAAAAAAAATTTTTTTTTTTTATTAAAAAGGGACTCAGTCAGTTAAGCGTCCAACTTTGGCTCAGGTCATGATCTCACGGTCTGTGAGTTTGAGCCTGTGTCGGGCTCTGTGCTGACAGCTCGGAGCCTGGAGCCTGTTTCAGATTCTGTGTTTCCCTCTCTCTCTGCCCCTCCCCTGCTCACGCTCTGTCTCTCTCTCTCAAAAATAAATAAACATTTTAAAAAAATTTTTTAATAAAAAAATAAAAAGTCAAAATGCAACTGGTGAAACTCAGAACAAATATTTATAAAAATACCACAAAGGGCTCATGGCTAACCTCCCTAATGTATGTGAGAGTTTTACAAGGGAGGAAAAGCAAGAAATCCCATTTAAAAAGGGGTGGAGGGGCGCCTGGGTGGCGCCGTCGGTTAAGCTTCCGACTTCAGCCAGGTCACGATCTCGCGGTCCGTGAGTTCGAGCCCCGCGTCGGGCTCTGGGCTGATGGCTCAGAGCCTGGAGCCTGTTTCCGATTCTGTGTCTCCCTCTCTCTCTGCCCCTCGCCCGTTCATGCTCTGTCTCTCTCTGTCCCAAAAAATAAATAAACGTTGAAAAAAAAAATTTTTTTAATAAAATAAAATAAAATAAAATAAAATAAAATAAAATAAAATAAAATAAAATAAAATAAAATAAAAAGGGGTGGAAAAGGTACACCTGGGTGGCTCAGCTGGTCGAGCATCTGACTTCGGCTCAGACATGATCTCACAGTTTACAAGTTCGAGACTCGTGTCGGGCTCTGTGCTGACAGCTCGGAGCCCGGAGCCTGCTTCGGATTCTGTGTCTCCCTCTCTCTCTCTGCCCCTCCCCCACTCATGCTCTGTCTCCCTCTGTCTCAGAAATGAACAAACATTAAAAATAAGTAAATAAAAATTTAAAACACTTTAAAAGGGGGTTAAAAGTATGAACAGGCAGTTCACAGAAAAGATGTAAAAATGGTCTCTGACATATTAAATACTGCTCAGCCTCCCTCATCATTCCCGAAATGCTAATTAAAACCACACGGCACATCCTGCTGGTAAGGCTGGGGGGACCAGACCTGTCATCCCACAGGGCCGACGGGAGTAAACCCATACTGCCCTCTGGAAGCGAACTGGGCAGAAGCTGACGAAACACATCTACGCTTCACTTCTGGCTCGGCGATCTCGCTGCTAGAAATTCACCCCGAAGACGCTCTCCCACGAATACAAAAGTACCTATATGCCAGGGCTTTCGCTGCAGCGCCGTTTACAACTGTAAGACACTGGAAACAACCTAAACGCCCAGACACAGGGGAGGCTGAAATAACCGTGCCGCGCCCCACGGTGGACACCACGCGGCTGTGCGCAGAAGAGGGCATGGCCATGGCCAGGTGAAGAGGCTTCCAGGATACGCCCTTCAGTGAAAAGCGCAGAGTTCAAGTTTACCGCGCCACACTTAACATGAAAAAGGTGGGGACAGGAGACGACACACACGTCTGCTCTTTTGAGGGGCAGTGGAAGGATAAGCCGGAGACGACTGAGATCATTCCCTGCAAGGAGGGGTGGCATCTGTCTCCAGACGTCTTTCTGCACAGTCCTGCTAATGTCCCGCCTCCTGGATGAATGAATGAGTGAATGAATGAATGAAATCAACAAGAGTTGGGGAGGGGGAGGAATTCTCCAACAAATACTACAAATAAATACAAGCCAGATTTCAGGTAAATAACAGAGCCACAGTAAAGAAAAAAGAAGACTAACCCAGGCCACTTTTAAACACAATTTTGGGGGCGCCTGGGTGGTTCAGTCAGTTAAACGTCCAACTGTTGGTTTCGGCTCAGGTCACAATCTCGTGGTTCGTGGGTTCGAGCCCCGCGTCTGGCTCTGTGCTGACAGCTCGGAGCCTGGAGCCTGCTTCAGATTCTGTGTCTCCCTCTCTCTCTGCCCCTCCCTAGCTTGCACTATGTCTGTCTGTCTCTCTCTCTCTCTCTCTCTCTCTCTCTCAAAAACAAACATTAAAAAAAAAAAACAATTTAAGGGGCGCCTGGGTGGCTCAGTGGGTTAAGTGTCCGACTTCAGCTCAGGTCATAATCTCGCGGTTCGTGGGTTCGTGCCCCGCGTCAGGCTCTGTGCTGACGGTGCAGAACCTGCTTGGGATTTTCTCTCTCTCCCTCTCTCTCTCTCTGACCCTCCCCACTCGTGCTCTCTCTCTCCCTCTCAAAATAAACAAACATTTTCAAAAAACCACAATTTTGCAACCATATGCCTTGGAAATAAAAGATCCAACAAATTATTAACTTCTACTCCACAGGCTTCTTTTACAGCTGGTGATGAGGCCGAGTTCTTGCTGACAGAGAGGGGGTTATAACATAGGAACGCAGAAGACAGCAAGGAGCCTGCGGGGGGGGCACTGGGCCTGGAAATCTCAACGTGAACCCCCGGGCACCGGCGTGGATACGTGCGTATGCCAGAAGCAGAAACGTCTGTGTGTGTGATATACACGTACATATCATAGGAATGCCAATACACGCACATGGGTAATCATTCCCAGCTTTGGCCAACGAGAGGGCCGAGAAGCACAGACACCCCATTGACGATGAGCACAGGAAACACCCAGATCTTGGTTTCTGAACGGCACTGTCCACAAGAAGAACAAGGCTCTGTGGAGAAGTGGTCGACCCCAGAGGAGGGGCAGGGAGAGCACAGGACGGGCCTGGGACACCCACTGTGTCCCAAAGTTAGGAAGCACGCACGGAACGGCGAGGACATACCACAGGACACAACGAGCCACCTCGAGGGGCTCTTCCTCTGGATAAATTTGGGACCGCTGGGGCAACCAAAAACATAATGATGGCACCGGATCACAGCCTACTGAATCGGGTAAGAATCCATGAGCCCACACGGACATAAACAAACAAACGGGGAAGAAGAGACAGCTTGTCCTTACAGCGGAAAACCAATCAACGAACGCAAAAGGAACGATGGAATCGATCCTCCTTTGGCCAGAGTCGACAAGGGCCGCTAAGACCGACAGTGGACGCTGGAGGAGTGAGAGGCGCCCACGTGGTCTCAGACTCTCTCCCCGCAAGAAACTTACCAAGTGCGAATTGGAAAAGTAATAACTTTAGGACAGAGATCCCTCCTGACCCCAGAGATGGAGGTGAGTATCACCAGGCATGGAACACACTGACCCCAGGGGCCTCCGGATACAACGTACAAAGAAGGACAGAAGGTCACCTGTGGGATGTTGCTGCCAAAAGTACGTAACGGGGAGGAAGCGTCAGACAAACCCACGTTGAGGGACATCCCACAGGATAACCAGCCTGCCTTCTCCCAAAGGTCAAAGTCATGAACTCCAAACACACTCAGGAACGGTTCCAGGTTAAAGGAAACAAAACCGGTCTGACAACTGAACACGGTGTGGGATCCCAGACTCTCTCTTGAGAATTTCGAGAATTAATTTCCTGATTTTGACAAGTTGTCGGGAAGACAGATTGTCTTGTCTGGAAGAACTGAACACGGAAGTATTTCGAGGTAAAGGGGCATCTCTCTGACACAGCTCAGGGAAAGTGCAGAGGGGGAGGGGGAGGGGGAGGGGGAGGGGGAGGGGGAGAGGGAGAGAGTGGGGGGGAGAGAGAGAGAGGAGGAACAGAGCCGACGAGTGAAACGCATCCCGGAATTGTTTGTGTTATTCTCGCAACTTTTCCGTAAATCTGAAAATCTGCCTCTAAAAACGTCCACGGCAAGAATTAAAGAGGAAGCCCTCGGGTTGGAAAAGTAACCACAGGCGGGAGTGCTTGGGCAGGAGGCCTGGGCTGGACTCGGCTGCAGGCACCTGCTTCGCGCGTCAGGAGCAAACACGGGGTCTGCCAGCCCACCTACATCTCCACTCGGCTCCACGGGGTCCGGGAAGCAGCGCGGGCAAAGGCCACCTGTCCGCCTGGCCCGCGGCCACGGGCAAGGGGCTGGAGCCACGCAGAGAGAGGGCCGGATGCCAGCTTCCTCGGGGACCCCCGAGCAAGCTCCCTGCAAGCCAGAGAGGCCCAGCAGAGGCTCGGAACACCAGCCCTTTCTTTATTCACACGCAGAGGTCTCAGGTGTTCCGTAAGTCACCACGTAAAACCATAATCATTAACCAAACAACCTTCCCAGGTCTCCACAAACGTGCCCTGTGACTGTGCGTGGGCAGCGGGCGGGGCCGGGGCTGGGCCACGCGCAGGTACACGAGTCATGTGCCCAGAGAGGCCCTGCTCCTCCCTTCCGGCCCCGGTGAGTCTGGACAGGTTCGCTGGCCTCCCCGAGCCCCACCCTCCTTCTGGAGTCCGCTCTGGGCCGTCCCTCGGAGCCCACGGTGGGGTGAGATGACAGCAGGGGGGAAGGGCCGACGCAGAGGGCACAGTTAACCCCGGTGCCGGCACGGCTCTAAACGCCTGGCACGTCTGACCGGCCCCGACCCTGGGAAGCAGGTACTGCGGCCGCAGCCCATTTCACGGAGGAGGACACTGAGGCACGGGGAGGCGGAGTGACTTGTCTGAGGCCACGCCGCAAGCAAAAGGGGGGCCGAGCCCACCAGCAGGGAGACGCGTGAAAGCCCCGGCGCTCCCCTGCCCCGTAGCCTCCGGACTGCGGGCCTTCGTGAACGTCCCAAGAGTCCAAGGAGGGAGACGCTGGCCAACGTTTTTATAATCTTAGTGAGGGGCGGGGGGAGGGGGAGACCTCTCCAAGCAGGTCACAAGACCAGGAACTTTAGAGGAAAAGACAAATCTGGCAATAAACTTGCAAAGATTCTATGTACCAACACATCAAAAATAAAGCTGAAAGATAAATGGGAAGCTGAGAAAAAAAACAAAAAAAAAATGTGTGACACAAAAGGGTGCTAACAGCCCTAATGCAGGGAAGGTTATTATAAGATGCTTTTCTCAACCGGAGGCCATCCTGCCCCCAGACGACATCTGGGGACATCTGTGGCTGCCACACTGGGGGGCTCCTGGCATCCAGCGGGTGGGGCCAGGAGTGCTGCTCAGACCCCACGGTGCCCGGGACACCCCCTCCCCACCCCACCCGAGAATGGCCCGGTTCAGAGATATCAAACGGTTTGAGAACTCCCGTCGCGAGTCAAGAAAAAACACAAGCGCGCCAGTTTAACAGGTGGGCAGCGGCTACGAACCGGTCATTCAAAAAAGAGGCGACTGGGAGGTGACAGATGACAAGGACAGACGGACGCTGGGGCTGCCGTCCGTACGACGAGAACCTCCAGCCACCGTGGGAGCACCAACCCCGACCGCCTTCCTGGGGACAAACGAGCAACCCACCTCAAGATATGAAAGGCGTCCACGCTCCAAGCGCCCGCACTCACAAGCCCACCTCGAAGAATCAGCAGCCAGGACGCTCACTGCGGCGACGCTTAAAGAGAAAAGAATCCACGGAATCCAAGGAGAAAAGCACACACGCCCCAACAAAAACGAAGGCGCATGCGGTCAGGGAAACCGAAAGACGCAGTCCACCGGACACGGCAATGACCCGGAGAGCCGGGGCCAAGATCCAGGGTGGTAGGATCCGGGGGGATTCGTAACCCACCCAGACTTGTGCCTCCAGTGGGAGTGCTTGCGCTGACCTTTGTAAGACCAAAGCGTACTTGGAGCCCGCGTGCAGAGCTGTGCCTGGGACCCAGAGGACCCCGCCCTCCAGCAGCTCAACTGGCTGCTCCATCCGGGGAGACAAGAACCAAGTCCTGGGAGTAAGCCTTCAGCAAAACCATGAGAGCACCCGCTCTACCTAATTCACATGTAAAGTACCGCGAGTCTGGGGCGCCCGGGGGGCTCAGTCACGGAAGTGTCCCGCTCCGGCTCAGGTCATGATGTCGCGGTTTGTGAGTTCGAGCCCCGCGTCGGGCTCTCTGCTGCCAGCACAGAGCCTGCGTCAGGTTCTCCGCCCCTCTCTCTCTCTGCGCCTCCCCTGCTCGCGCACGCTCCCTCTCTCTCCCAAAAATACACATTCTGTCGATTTAATTTTTGTGTAAGTTTCTTTCTTTTGAGAGAGGCAGAGAGAGAGAGAGAGAGAGAGAGCAGGGGACGAGCCTTGAGAAGGGGGAGAGAGAACATCCCAGGCAGGCTCCGCAGCGGCAGCGCAGAGCCTGATACGGGGCTCGAACCCACAAACCGTAAGACCGTGTTCTGAGGCCACACCAAGAGCCGGAGGCCTAACCGACCGAGCCCCCCAGGGGCCTCGGCATTACGCGCTTTCAAAGGGTGAGCGGACGGCCCAGGAATTCTACTTCATAAAGGTGCCGTTTAAAAAACCCAGCACCCCGGAAAATGAACACATCGGAGCTCGCCCACCACTTCGGAGCCCCGCCTGAATGTATCCAGAACGCGGGGACCGCCCGCGTCGCCTGCCGCAGACCGGTCTCCGGGCTCACCGCCGGGCCCGCCTTACACCCAAGACCAGCCTGCCTGCCTGCCTGCGAGTGGGAGTGACGCGTGACCCACATCTGGAACCCTGGGACAGCATCAGAGCCACAAACCAGTCAGCTTAGACGGGGCGACGGAGAAGAGGCCAAAACCGCAGAGAGGGTGATGACGCAGCGTCGGGGCCTCCCAAGCCCGGGCCGGAGGGGGCAGGACCTCGCGGACCCTTTCCCGTGCGACGGTCCCGCGAGGGCTCCGGCACGCTCGTCTCACCGAGGGCGAGGAGGAACGGACGAACGACGGACACCACGCGGGCAGACGGACGGGCACAGGAGCGCCCCTGAGCCCCCCGGGCTCTTTCACGGACCGAGTGAGCTTAATCCTAAGGAAGCTCAGTGCGAAAGAAATCAGCATCGATTTGCTTCAAATCCTACCGGGAATTCTGATAAGATGTATCTGAGAAGAGCGACAGCCAACAGCGGAACATACTTCAAAACGTAAAGTGAGAAAAACCGTTCTGGGCATTAAAACATCACACTGGAAAACATTCACTTCACGCCAAAGAAGGCAGCAAAGGAGAGGAACCAAAGACGAGACAGAAAACAAAAGGAAAGTAACAGACGGAACTCCAACCACATCAATAATGACATTAAACGTGGATGGACTGGGGCGCCCGGTGGGCTCAGTCAGGAGGGCGCGTGGCTCTTAATCTCGGGGTTGTGAACTCAAGCCCCACGTTGGGCGGGGAGCCTACTTTAAAAACAGACAGATAGAGGGGACGCCCGGGTGGCTCAGCCAGTCGAACGTCTGACAAGGTAGGCTCGGGTCATGTCACGGTTCGGGAGATCGAGCCCTGCATCGGGCTCTGTGCTGAGAACAAGAAGCCTGCTGGGGATGCTCTCCCTCCCTCTCTCTCTGCCCCTCCCCTGCTCACGCTTTCTCTCTCTCTCTCTCAAAATGAATAAACTTAAAAAAAAAGATAGTTTTAAAAAAGACGACAGAGAGATGAACGAACGCACGAACGAACGAATGTGGACGGATTAAACAGTTCCAATAAACAGACACCGTCCTATGGTCAGGAGCGAGACGGGGATGTCCACTGTCATCACTGGGACTCAGCGCAGCACTAGGGGCCCAAGCCTCAGCAATCAGACAACAAAAAGAGATAAGACACATCCAAATCAGCAAGGAAGAAGTCAAACCCGCGCTAGCTGCAGATGACATGACGCTCTGTAGAAAACCTGGAAGACCCCACCAAAAAACTGGCAGAACTTGATGAAGCAGCAGGAACGGGAATTAAGCAATAAATCCCATTTACGATTGTACCAAAAACCGTAAGATACGTAGGAGGAAACCCAACCAACCAACCAACCAGCAGGTAAAAGACCTGTGCTCTGAAAACCATATAAAACACTGAGGAAAGAAACTGAAGACGACGCAGCAGAAATGGAAAGACAGCCCATGCTCATGGGTTGGAAGAATAAATATCGTTAACATGTCAATACTACCCAAAGCCATCTACGCATTCACCGCGAGCCCTATCAAAATACCACCGGCGTTCTTCACAGAGCTAGAATAAACAATCCTAGAATTTATACGGGACCACAAAAGACCCCGGATAGCCAAAGCAACCTTGACAAAGCAAAGCAAAGCTGGAGGCATCACCTTTCTGGACTTCAAATAAGAGTGCAGAGCTGTAGTGATCAAAACAGTATGGTTCCGGCATGAAACACTGGATCAGCGGAACAGAACAGAGAGCCCAGAAATAGACCCACAAACACATGGCCGACTAATCTTCGACAAAGCAGAAAAGAACAGCCAACGGAAAAAAGACAGTCTCTTCAACAAATGGTGTGGGGAAAATTGGACAGCAACACGCAGAAGAATGAACCTGGACCACTTTCTTACGGCACACACAAAAATGAATTCAAAATGGGTAAAAGACCTAAGTGTGAGACGGGAAACCATCAAAATCCTCGAGGAGAAAACAGGCAAAAATCTCTTTGACTTTGGCCACAGCAACTTCTTACTCAACACGTCTCCAGAGGCAAGGGAAACCAAAACAAAAATGAACTATTTGGGGCCTCGTCGAGATAAAAAGGCATCTTCACAGCAAACGGAACAATCAGCAAAACTAAAAGGCAACGGACAGAATGGGAGAAGGTATTTGCAAATGACATATCACATAAAGGGTTAGTATCCAAAATCTATAACGCATTTATTAAACTCAACACCCCAACAATGAAACCAAACTAAAAAATGGGCAGAAAGCATGAACAGACACTTCTCCAAAGAAAGACATCCAGATGGCGAACAGACACCTTAAAAAAGTGCTCAACGTCACTCATCATCAGGGAAATACCAACCAAAACCACAATGAGATACCACCTCACGCCTGTCAGAATGGCTAACATCAAAAACACAAGAGGGACGCCTGGGTGGCTCAGTCGGTTAAGCGTCCGACTTCGGCTCAGGTCCTGATGTCACGGTCCGTGAGTTCGAGCCCCGCGTCGGGCTCTGTGCTGACCGCTCAGAGCCTGGACCCTGCTTCAGATTCTGTGTCTCCTTCTCTCTCTGCCCCTCCCATGCTCATGCTGTCTCGCTCTCTCACTAATAAAGAACGTTTAAACACACACACACACACACACACACACACACACACACACAAGAAACAACAGGTATTGGCGAAGACGCAGAGAAACGGGAACCCTCTTGCACTGTTGGTGGGAACGCAAACTGGTGCAGCCACTTCGGAAAACAGTGTGGAGGTGCCTCAAAAAGTTAAAAATAGAACCACCCCACGACCCAGCAATTGCACGTGCACCCCGATGTTTGTGGCAGCATTAGCTACGGCAACCAAACTACGGAAACAGCCCAAGTATCTGTCAACTGATGAACGGACGAACGTGTGGCACATACACGCAATGGAATATTACTCGGTCATAAAAAATCATAAAATCTGGCAACAACATTGGCGCTAGAGTGGATTATGCTAAGGGAGATAGGTCAGTCAGAGAAAGACAAATACCGTATGATCTCACCCATTTGTGGAACTTAAGAAACAAAACAAATGAGCAAAGGGGGCAAAAAAAAAAAAGAGAGAGCGGCAAACCAACACAGACTCTTAACGATAGAGAACAAGCTGTCGGTCACCGGGGGCGGGGGGGGGGGGGATGGGTTCCCAGATTATGGGGATTAAGGGGCGCATCTGTTGTGATGAACCCCAGGTGGTGGCTGGTGTACGGAAGGGTCGAATCACTAAGTTCTGAGCCTAAAACCGATATTACACTGGATGCTAACTAACTGGGATTTAAATTAAAACTTAAAAAAAAAAAAAAAAAAAACCAAGACCCAACTAGATGCTGTCTATAGAAGACGCTCTTTAGATGCGAAGATACTACTAGGTTGCACATGAAAGGATGGAAAATAAAATAGCAACTCTAAGGAAACCGGACTGGCTGCCCTCATAGCCCCCAAAACAGGCTTTAAAACAAAAATGTTCGACATGAACGTTTTATAACAATATAACAATTATACACTCACATGCATCTACTAGTAAGACCCAAAGTACACGAAGCGAAAACTGATGGAAAAAAGGGAGAAACGGAAAATTCAATTAACAGTAGTTGGAGACAGCAATACCCCACTATCCACGATGGATACAACCACCAGGCAGAAACAACAAAGAAAGAAAACCCTTGAGCAACACTCCAAACCAACAGACGTGTGGAGAGAACCCCACCGAAGAGCAGTAAAACAGACTTTCTTCTCGGTACATGGGAATCATCCTCCAGGACAGACCATATGTTAGGCTATAAAACAAGCCTCATTAAATTAACAGGAATTTCAAATCATACAAAGTAGGTTCTCTGACCACAAGAAAAATTAGAAATCAGTAACGCAAGGAAATTCGGGGATTTACAAATATGTGGAAATTTAAAAGCATACTTTTTTTGAAGCCTGTTTATTTAAAAAAATTTTTTTTTAATGTTTATTTTTTTTTTCAACGTTTATTTATTTTGGGGACAGAGAGAGACAGAGCATGAACGGGGGAGGGACAGAGAGAGAGGGAGACACAGAATCGGAAACAGGCTCCAGGCTCTGAGCCGTCAGCCCAGAGCCCGACGCGGGGCTCGAACTCACGGACCGTGAGATCGTGACCTGGCTGAAGTCGGACGCTTAACCGACTGCGCCACCCAGGCGCCCCTTTAATGTTTATTTTTGAGAGAAAGAGACACAGATCATGAGCAGAGGAGAGGCAGAGAAGGGGAGAAGACACAGAATCAAAAGCAGGCTCCAGGCTCTGAGCTGTCAGCACAGAGCCTGGAGTGGGGCTCGAACCCATGAACAGTAAGATCATGACCTGACCCGAAGTCGGATGCTTAACTGACTGAGCGACCCGGGTGCCCCAAGTTTATTTATTTAAGAGAGACAAGAGAGAGCATGAATGGGGGGGGGGGGTGAGGGGGTGGGTGGGGCAGAGCGGGAGACAGAATCTTAAGCAGGCTCTGAGCTGTCAGCACAGATCCCGACATGGGGCTTGAACTCCCAGACTGAGACATCATGACCTGATCCAAAGTCAGATGCTTAACCGACTGAGCCACCCAGGCGCCCCCTAAAAATCATACTGTGAAATAACCGATCGGTAAGAGAAGAAATCACAAGCGAAACAAGAAAACACTTTGAGGTTAATGAAAATTAAGTCACGATAAACCAAAACTTACAGGATGCAGCGAAGCAATACTTAGAGGGACTTCACAGCTGCCTATGTTGAAAGAAGACAGCTCGCACATCAATAATCTAAACTTCTACCCGAAGGCACTGGAGAGAGAGCAAACTAAATCCAAAGCAATCAATAAGAAGGAAATAATAAAGACCAGAGCAGAAATTAACAGAATAAAAGAAAACCAACCGAAGCCAAGAGTCATTTCCATGAAAAGATCAACAAAACTAGTAAGTCCCTAGGCAGACCGATCAAAGAAAAAAAGGGAGGAAAGATTCAGGCTGCTAAAATCAGGAATGCAAGACACTACCACTACGCACCTTATAGAAATACAGAGGATTATAAAATGACGCAAGGATACCGAGCAACAAAAAGCGAAGAGCGACGGATACGGCCGACAAACTAGACGGAGGGACTACAAGCGAACGAAGCCAATCCCCGAAGGCTACGCGTGGGGTCTGATTCCGTAACATCCTCAAAACGACTAGATTATAGAGAACAGAGTGGTTGCGGGGACCTGGGGGCGGGAGCGGCCGGTCACCCTGAGGGGGAAGCACAAGGAAACTCGCCCGTGTTGACGGGACAGCTGCGTGTCTCGAGTGCGGGGGGGGTGACGCAAACCCACGCGGGCGATGTCACAAAGACACGCCAGCAGGTGAGCGCAAGGATGCCCGGGAAGGCCGGCGATGCTCTGTGCCAACGTCAACCTCCCAGCCTTGATGGCGGACTGCGGTTACGTGAGACGTCACCACTGGGGGAAGACGGGTGAGGAGCACACGGGACCTGACCTCTTTGTGCTATTTCTGCAACTTCTTGGGAGTCTGCAATTCTCGGACAATACGCAGTTTAAAAAGGTAACGTGGGGGATATTTCACCGTGGAGGTGAGGAAGGGTAGACCGTTATGCGGACTGATGCTTTGGGGGCCGGGTGATGGGTACACACAGGTTCTTCACCCTACCCTGTCTCCCTCTGCGTGTGCTCCATCCAAGTCTCCACAATAAAAAGCTTACAAAGATTGAATAAACGGAACCATCCAGACTTACAAACACCCTTCAAGCGTTCCCATCAAGACCGCAGGCCCTCTGGTCTCCTATGCACCCCGCGACAACGGCCAGAGAGGCGACCAGGGCTGCCCCGGTGTCTTCCCATCACAGACCCTAACGAGACAGGGGGCGGTCCGAGTGCCACCTGGAATGATGACAGCATTCCAAACAGCATCTGAGATTTGCCTAAAAGCACAATCTCTAAAACTGAGCCCTGCCCAGCGCCAGGAGCTTGCTTCCCATACAGAATTTCTCCTTCAGCTGCCGCGAAGTCCCGCGGGGACCGACCCACCCCCAAGCCCTCATTCCAGAGCGGAAAGCTGAACGGCTGAGATCGGGGATTCCTGCAAATCCTCAGGAGACCAGATTTCGACGTCCTCACTTCCAGGTGAAAACGATCGGCTCCGACACCAAGGTCCCGACTCTGTAAACGAGAACGTTTAAAAGGGAGAACAACTGGGGCGCCCGGGTGGCTCGGCGGGTCAAGCGACGGTGTGGGCTCAGGTCAGGATCTCACGGTTTGTGAGCCCGAGCCCCGTGCTGGGCTCTGCACAGACAGCACGGAGCCTGCTTGGGCTTCTCTCTCCCTGTCTCTCTGCCCGTCCCCCCCCCTCCCCAAATAAATACACAAACAAACAACCAAAATAAGGAGAAGAGTAAAGGCAAGGAAGACTGGCTGACGCAACCAACAGGGTGAGCTCACATGGCCCCACCTTGCCCGGCCGTCCTAGGAGAAGCAAGAACGAGCATCCCCCAGTACCTTCCACACTGGGCCCAGCATCCAGAGACAGGCCCCCTCGCGGAGAACCGTGCCAATCGCCCACGTTCCAACTTCTCCAATCACGACAACACTCTCAGGTTGTCAACCTAGCACCGTTGGAAGCATGCAAGGAAGAGGGGGCTCAGAGAGGTTGAGCAACTTGCCCCAGGTCACAGAGCTGGGAGGGGTGGTGGGGCCCGGGCTTGAAACCAGCCATTCCAACCTGGGAGTCAGCACTGGCTCGTCTTTCCCACACATACGATCCCCCAAGTCCAGTCCTGCTGGCCCCCAGCCCAGACCACCTTCTTCGGAGCCACCGTCATGACCGGCCTGGATGACAGCCGAAGAGAGCCCCCAGTCTGTACTCCCACCACCGAAGGGGTCTCTGCAAACACATAAATCTCTTATTTCATCATCACCTCCCCAGGCTTCTTCCTGCCTGGAACGGGGTCCAGCTCACCGCAGCCTAAGCGACAGAGCCACTCGCTCTGGCCTCTGCGAACCCCAGCCTTACCGGTCTCCCGCCAGCTCATCACGTTCCAGCTACACGGGATGCCTCCCAATCCTCAAACGTGCCAAGCTCACCTCCGCCTCGGGGCCTTTGCACGTACTATTTGTTCTTCCACTTGGAACTTCTTGTTCCAGGTGTCCTCGTGGTTGGCACCTCCTCGTCATTCAGATCTCTGCCCAAGTGTCGTCTCCTGGGAGAGGATTCCTGTCCACCCCTTGTTTTCCCGGTCACAGGGCTCCCTCACTTCAGCACCCAGGGGCTACTTAGCACCTCGCCTGGCACCTTACGCTTGGAGATGTCTAATGCTGGGCTCCCAGGCCAGCAGGGCTGTGGTGAGACTCTGTTTTCTTCCACAAAGTGGGGGCTGGTAGAGTCTGCTGGTCGTAAACCCCAAAGTTCCCACGTGGCGGCCAGGGATAAGAGTCCCTGTGCCAAGCACTTTTTTTTTGTTTTGTTTTGGAATGATTATTTTTGAGAGAGAGAACACTAGCTGGGGGAAGAGACAGAGAGGGCAGAGAGAGAATCCCAAGCAGGCCCTGTGCCATCAGAGCAGAGCCCGATGTGGGACTCAAACCCACGACTGCGAGATCATGCCCTGAGCCGAAACCAAGAGCTGGACGCTTAACCGACTGAGCCACCCAGGCGCCCCCAAGCGCTTATTAACGGACATCGCCCCGGATGCGGCTTGCCGTCCCCTGGCGAGGGGAGCATGCGAGGCTGCCGAGGCCCAGAGAGGCTGTGCTGTTCGCCCCAGGTCAGTGGCAGAGCAGATTTGGGAGCTGGGGTCCCATTCTCAGCGCTGGCTCCACACTCAAACCAAGTCGTGAGGACGAGCTGCTGATCCCCCCAAAAATCCCCCAGAGAGGTCTTCCCGAGCCCTTGTACGTGGAGGCAGCTCCGGGAGCCCTGCCCGGCCCCCCACCCCCACCCCTGTCCCGGCCAGCCTCACCGGAAGGCCAAGCAAGGGAGTGTGTGCACCTCAGGGCGCAAGGCCAGCGTTTAAGGCACCAATCAGAGCCGGGGAGCCTTTGATATCTCGGGGCTGTTCCGCATCCGGGGTGGAAACCCCAAACGCAGACACACGGAGGCAAAGAGCAGAGGGTTCTGCCAGTTTCCAGAGAACCCCCGGCAGGCCCCACTGGCGCTCTCGCCGGCGAGGGGGAGCGCGGGGCTCTATCAGGCCCGGTTCACCCGAGCAGCCCAGGGGCCTGGGGCACCCCCGTCCTCTGGAGCGCCCACTCCGACCTCCCGTCTCCCCGGCGCCGGGGGCCAGGCCCCCGCCCCATCCTGACCACGCTGAGCTCCAGGCCTCCCGGGCAATCAGGCCGTGTGACAGGACCCCTGCCTGCCGGTCACAGGGCCACGTGGCCAGTCCCCAACCAGGGATCCTTGCCTCCCCAGCTACCGCATCGGCCCTCAGGGCAAGGAGCACGTCCCATCGCCCCCAAACCGACCGCTGGACCCCAGGAGCACACAGACGGACCCTCGCCAAGTCCACACTGACTGAACACACGTGAGATGCTCACAGGAACGCAGAAGGCCTTTCCTGGTTTGGTTTCGTCTCACCGGCACTGCCGATTTTTATATCGTGAGGGTAAGTTACGTTGGTAATGAAGACCCGTCCAGGAGGCTCGTGAGGGAAGCAGCCATCGTGACTTGGCTGACCCCAGAGTCTCCAGACCTTCTTCTGGCTGAAGGCCAAGTTAATTAACACGCAGAGAGCTGGGACTTCAAGGACCAGGTGCTGGAACCCCGAGGCGGCAGCTCCCGGAAGCGGGTGTCACAGCGGCCGCGCCAAGGACGCCTGAGCCAGGGCGGCCGAGGGGCACAATACCCAACGCAGGGCTTTTCACACTCAGAGCTGGTCTGCAAAAGCCACAGGCTCACCCCGGACCCGCCCACAGGCCCGAGCGGCACCAGCCGGCCCAGGACACCGGTTCTCCAGGCGGGCGGCTCCAAGTTCACAGAACCCCAGGTTCACCGGAGGAGAACACCCAATGAGGCATGTGGAACAGGCCACGGGACTCTGAGTTCTGGCCTGGCTGACTCGGGTCCAGCCTCCCCGGGGAACAGCGCCCATGCTTCCTGGCCCGTAAATCCCTGGCCAAACCCGCCCACCTGCCCCATTCAAAGAAAGAAGCTCCAGAGGGAGGAAAGGCAAACCGATTTTCAAGGTGCCTTCGAATAACCTCGATTGTTTCTTAACTTCTTTCCCAGCACAAATACAGAACAGAGGTGTAAAAACCACGGGCAATTCTGGAACGGAAAGTGGCTTTAGAAACCCCTGTAACAGGGGCGTCTGGGGGACTCAGTCGGTTAAGCGTCCGACTTCGGCTCAGGTCATGATCTCGCAATTCACGAGTTCGAGCCCCGCGTCGGGCTCTGTGCTGACAGCTCGGAGCCGGGAGCCCGCTTCCGATTCTGTGTCTCCCTCTCTCTCTCTCTGCCCCTCCCCACTCCTGCTCACACTCTGTCTCTGTCTCAAAAATAAACACACTTTTGGGGCGCCTGGGTGGCGCAGTCGGTTAAGCGTCCGACTTCAGCCAGGTCACGATCTCGCGGTCCGTGGGTTCGAGCCCCGCGTCGGGCTCTGGGCTGATGGCTTGGAGCCTGGAGCCTGCTTCCGATTCTGTGTCTCCCTCTCTCTCTGCCCCTCCCCCGTTCATGCTCTGTCTCTCTCTGTCCCAAAAATAAATTAAAAAACGTTGAAAAAAAAAATTTAAAAATAAACACACTTTTAAAAAAAGAAACTTCTGTTCCAACACCTTGATTCACGGCAAGGAAAGACAGCAGCAGAAGCCCAGACAAAAACTGCCACTGTGATCCACTGAAGGCTCACCCTGGACCAGGTGTGCCTGAAATCGGGACATTTGGGGCCGTCCTCGGCACTGTGGGACACTGAGCAGCATCCCGGATGTCAAGAGCACCCCCACTCACGATGACCACGGAAGTCACCAGGTGCCACCCAGCGTCCCCTGGGAGCACAGCGGCCCCTGGGGTGGGAACTATCTCCCTAATGGATTTTCACGTATTGACTGCGCGCATCTCAGCTCCCTGGAAGCGGAGACTTCCCCTGTCATCCCCGTTTTGGAGATAAGGGCAGAGACGGAAAACAGAGGTAGGAGCTCAGGTGCATGGGGAACAAGCCTCCAGCCGTCCGTCCCCCTCGGCCATCCCGCCTTGAGACCTCGGGCCATTTAAGACCGGCTGCAGCTGGGGAAGGCTATTTCCAAGCCATACTCGTACACGCGTCTCTCTCCCCGGTTTTCCCACGGCCAAAGAAGCATCCCAAGTTCCTGCAACTCCTTCCCGGAAACGTCTCGAGCTCTAAGTTCACAGCCCCCCGGCATGGCCAGCATCCATGCCGCAAACGCACAGCCCCGGGCTTAGCCTCCAGGACTCATCAGCCTTCACGGCTGGTACGAGGTTCGGCGCTCCCGTCAAAGATGAAACGTATTGCAAGGTGCACGGGTGGGATCGGGACCCCAGCCCTGGAGCCCAACACCCCAGAGGGAGGGGCAGCACCGCAGGCGGGGACTTCAGCTTTTTCCACTTCCCCACAGCACCCCAATACAGGGCCCTCCGGGGGTCAGCCCCTGCCCTCCCCGAGGCAGGCTGTCCTGACCTCCTCCTCCTCCAAATGCTGGCTTGAATCCTACCTCCGTGAAAGGCTCAGGACCTCCCCTGGACTCTCCCCCCAGGGCTCTCCCTTGGCCGCACCCCACCTGCAGTGGGTCAACGCCCTCCCCTCTCGCCCCTCGGTGGCCAGAGCTGGTTTGTGTTGGATCTGTCTTGTGTCTCCAGCTAGAGGCGGATAGCTCCAGAAATTCTGATGGCCCAGGAAGGGGGACAGGAACAGGAGGCGGATGGAAGGGGCCAGTCTCCGCTAAGCGCCAGGCACCCCCACGGCCGGCTCAGCCCGTCCAGGGCCTGGGGTCCCTCCCCAAGGACCGGCCTGGGGGTGGGGGGGGACAGCATGGAGTGTGAAATACACAAAGCATGTTGGAGACTCAGTACCAACAAAACAAAAACCAAAGGAGCGTAAGACAACTCGGGGACTGTTTTGATGGCGATTACAGGCTGAAACGTTAACATTCGGGGCACGTCGTGTTCAGCAGAAATACATTAATCAAATTAATTTCATCTGCTTTTTTTTTTTTTACCTTCTACTGTGGCGACGAGAAAAACTCCAGTGACACAAGGGGCTTGCTTTGCCTCTTTACCTGCCGGCACTCCCTTAGGAAAGGCGTCTGCGTCCTTGTTTCCTGCTAAGGGTGTTGTAGCCTCAGCTCCCACATTTAGGTCACTGGTCCTTTCCGAGTTAGCTTCTGTATACGGCATGAGGCGGGGGACCAACCGTGTCACCAGGCACTCGGTTAGCGTCCACGCGTGGACCCGTGGGGCGTCTTCCCACGAGCGCCGCACTCGGGACACCCCGGCTCATCCGTATCCTCTGCCAGAGGGACGGAAAGTCACCCACACACGGGCACGTGTCCTGTGCCCACAGGGAAGACGCCGGCCGAGCACGCGGGGGGAGGCGGGGCTGTCGGCACACCCCTCGTGGCCCTCAGCCCTCCCTGATCTGCCCAGATGCATCTCTGACTCACCCGGTATGGGGGTGCCACTACCCCTCAGGGGCAAGGGGGCCTCCGCTTACCTCTTTAACCACGCGGGGTAGGGGACACCCGGGCAGGAGCCGTGGCCCACGTGCAACTCCATAGCTGGTGGGCTTCACGGGGCTCTGTGAGGGCTGCGGGGGCGCTCCAAACCCAGTGACTGCCATCTAAGAGACAACTCCCAACCCCGGCAGGGCTGGGGCCAGGCAGTCCGGGAAAGGGAAGCAGCCCAAGGAGGCAGCTCACTTTTAAAAGGCACTGGCCGGGGGCACCTGGGTGGCTCAGTTGGTTGAGCGCCCGACTTCGGCTCAGGTCATGATCTCACAGTTCATGGGTTCGAGCCCCGCATCGGGCTCTGTGCTGACAGCTCGGAGCCTGGAGTCTGCTTCGGATTCTGTGTCTCCCTCTCTCTCTGCCCCTCCCCAGCCTGTGCTCTATCTCAAAAATAAGTAAATAAACCTTTAAAAAATAAATAAAGGAAGCTCTCCAGGAGGCCCACTCAGGCCCTGGACGACACACGGCCAACCGCGTCAGCAGGAACCAGGACACCCGTTCCTGACTCAGGCCATGGAGGATTCCAGGCAGGGAGGTCCCAGACCTACCGACCAGGAGGTGATCCCACAGAACACAGGATACGGACAAGCCAGGGTGGTGGGGGCCAGGGCCACACGGCTCCGTGCGGCAGACGCAGGGAGGCCCTGCTCTGCACACAGAGCTCCCGCAGGGGACCCCCTGGGCCGGCTTGGGCTGGAGGAAGAGGGCAGACAGGTGAAGACTCATCACGGAGGACAGGAGTCTGGAACCGTGCACGCAAAGGGCGGCCTGAGCACCTCCTCCGGGTGAGCTGGGTCAGCACACCTGATGTTCTAGAACTCTTCTCATCTTCCAAACCTATCCCCAGACCCACAGGCCAAGTCTCCCCACACAGATGCTCAGTGAGACAACCACACACAAAAGGTCACATTTTGTATGATTCCATTTATGTAAAACGCTCAGAACGGACACATCCACAGACAGGATGGGGGTTTGTGGCTGCCCAGGGGGCTGGGAGGCAGGGGGGAGCGACTATTTAATAGGCACCGTGTTTCCTTTAGAGATGATAATAATGTTCTGGAATTTGCTGGTTGTGATGGCCGCGCGGCTCTATAAATGCTCTAAAGCCAATGAATTGTTCCCTGAAAAGGGAGAATGTTACAGTATGTGACTATCTCCACAAAAATATATTTAAGGGGCACCTGGCCTGGCTAGGTTGGTAAAACACGCAACTCTTGGCCTTGGGGTCGTGAGTTTGAGCCCCACATTGGGCACGGAGTCTACCTGAAATACGTATATATGTATTTATTACGTATATTGTAGATATTTTTAAAAAGCACCACAGGGCAGGAGTACTTGACGAGGGGCTGCTCTACAAATTCAGGGTCTGGGCATCACACCAGAGCCAGTTGCTGGGGAGCTGTCCCCTGGCCCTTCCTGGTGACCTGAACGGCTCTGGTCTCAGACTCTAAGATCCTTGAGGGCAGAGCTGACCGCCCCCCCTTTCTCTTAGCCCCTCGGAACTTCAGGCAAACACACCCGAGAGGTTCAGGCTTCCCTGCCTCCCCCATCTCTTCTCCCTACAGGCCCGCCAGGCCACGGCCCCCAGCGCCCCCCCCCCCCGCCCCCCGTTCCTTGCCCGCCGGCTCGCTGTCACCCACGAGGACAAGGCTCAGCTCACGTGGTGACTCTTCTGTCACCTCCTTGGCCACCACCCAAGCCAGCAGACACTGCCCCTGCCCCGTGCTTCCACTGGCCCGGTTTGCATGTTATCTTGGCAGCCCCGGCCCCCCGGCCCCTCTGCCTTCCGCCGTGCGCCACGACCCCTGTGGGCAGGAGACGCCGCTCATCCGGCCGCCACGAACACCCGGCCGAGCACAAGCGGGGTTGACGATACTGTCACACTCAACGGACACCGGCAGATGCCCTCAGATGGAGCCCGGGCCCCCGTGGCCGGGACCGTGAACGCGAGCCACTGGGCAGCAGGCCAGGAGCCACGGGAGAGAGGCCTTCTGTGACTCTCGGTTTCGTACCTTCGCCTCGAGGTCGGCAGACCGCACGGCTTGGGCATTTGCAGAGGCCGCGGGACGTGTCACCGAGGCCACCGTGCCCACTCTGCCTGTGACCGTCGGCCTCGACCCGACAGCGCCCAGCGGCCGCAGCTCTCTCAGTGGTGGGCGAGCTCCGTCCGTCCGTCCGTCCGTCCGTCCAAGCACCCACACTCCCTTCTGCGGGGCCCAGCGAGAGGCGCTCCCTGCGCAGAGTGGTCAGTTTCCCAGTGAACGACACTGCCGGGCCGGGGCGGGGGGGGGGGGGGGCTGCCTCTGGTGCAAGCAGAACACGGCAGACGGGAGCGGCCGAGACCGCTCTGTGGCTTCCACACGCGACCGCCCGGGAAGGCGGCGAGAACGGGACGCCTTCTCTTCCAGAAGGGGTCAGCTGCACTAGCCTCTCCTGACTCCCTACTCGTCCTCGGGGAGGAGGACTTGGAATAACGCGGCAAATCAAGAGTTTAAATTCCAGGGGCTTTACTCACACGCAAGCGAGACACGAGCAATCCTCTCAACTCGTGACCAAGATAATCAGATCCATGCAGCCCGCCGACCCGAGATAGGAAGCCCACTGTGCCGAGGGCCGACGCTGACACATGGGATTTTGACAGAAACCGGGGCGGGGGTGGGGGTGGGGAGGGGGTGGACAGCGGGTATCTGATTCGAAGGGGCCAGCGGCAACATGATGGAATCTTCCGGTCAGGCCGCCCGGCCACGGTCGCGCTCATTGGAGACCGCACCAGCCGGCTCCCAGGCGGCCGTCTGAGCTGCCCAGAAACGCCGGGGCGTGCGGCCCATCTCCAACCCCGCTTAGGGGCCGGGGATCCCGGGCCCACCCCTGTCGTCACACCGTCACGGCGCCTGCTGGTGGCTGCGGGCTGGCTCTCGGTCAAACGGGGCCTCGGGGATCCAGCCCCTGGCTTCTCCCGCACAAAGCACGGCTCCAGATGCACCACCGGCTCGTCTTACACGCATCGTCTCTCTCCACGTCCTCTCCCTGGAGCCCGGAGCGAGCGGCCACGAAGCCACAAAGGCGGGCCCACCTCCGCCCCTACCTGCCCGGAAGGCGCCACCCTCTGGGGCGAGAGTCTGGACCGCCCCGCCCAGAGATCCCCTCCTCGCCACTCGCCGTACAGGCCCTTCTGAGAAATGCAACTGGGATCACGGGCCGGCGACCAGGGCCAAACCCTACGTTAGTCCTCGTTCCGCTCTGTACCTGGGGACCCACCGGGGGGCTCGCTTTCTGACTACGCGCTCTTTCTCCCCCGAGCAAAAGCACTCGAGGCCGCCACCCCCTGGAGTCACAGCCCAGAGCCGCAGGACAGCTTTGCGCTCCTCTGCTGCTAAAAGGCACGGCCGGCCGTGGGGCCAAGGCGGCTTCACACACCCTGTCCGGCGATGCCCTCACTTTCCCCCAGCGCCCTCGCATTCCCCAGAACCGCCGACGCAGGGCAAGGAAAGAGGGGACGGAACGAAAGAAGGAAGGGAGAAACGGAGAGGCAGAGGGAAAAGAAAGAAAGAAAAAAAAAAAAAGACAGGCAACTTTGGAAAGCCAAGAAGCTCTGAGTAACCCTCTCCAGACTGTTTACTTCCATCAACTAAAGAAGGCATGACTGTAAATTAACGGTACGCTCTCTTGACAAGTCAGAACGGTCCCGGGAAGTTACCAGATCTGAGACGCTGGAGACGTCCTTGGCTCGGGAATCACACGTCAGCCGCTCTGCACACCCAGCAGCCGTGGTCGAAGAGAAAGGCAGGACAAATGCTGCCAGGCGCAGTCCCGCGCCCGACACGTGCCATCTGGCAGCCACCTGGCTGTCCGGGAGCCCCACAAAGCTCAGCGTCCACACCCGTGAAAGCCACCTCTTCGGCGAGTCCCCGTGGAGACCCTGCGGCTGGTGACGATAAAAGCCACCTCCCAGAATGCCTTGGTGGCTCAGTCGGCTACGCAGCCAACGTCGTCTCAGGTCACGATCGCACAGTTCGTGAGTTCGAGCCCCCATCGGGCCCTCCGCCGCCAGCACGGAGCCTGCTTCGGATCCTCTGTCCCCCTCTCTCTGCCTCTCCCCGACTTGGGCTCTCTCTCAAAAATAAATAAAAACTTTAAGAAACAAGAACATAAGGCGCCCAGGTGGCTCAGTCGGTTGAGCGTCCGACTTCAGCTCGGGTCGTGATCTCACTCACGGTTCGTGGGTTCGAGCCCCGCGTCAGGCTCTGGGCTGACAGCTCAGGGCCTGGAGCCTGCTTCGGATTTTGTGTCTCCCTCTCTCTCTCTCTCTGCCCTCCCCCGTTCCCTCTCTCTCTCTCTCTCCTTCTCAAAAATAAACAATCAAAAATTTTTTAAATAAAAATTAAAATAAATAAAAAACAAAAAACAAAAACACAAAACCACCTCCCAGGACTCCACCGCCCCTTCCGACGCAGGCTTACAGATGCTTACAAAACAAAGCGATTGGGAAACGCGTCTTCCTTTTAAACCCTCAGCCTCTGCTAGACCGAAACAAACTCCTTAGGCCGAGAGGGCTCCTTCCCAATCTTCTGAGAAGATTTCTTCCCAATTTTCCGGGGTACAGTACAAAAGGGGGGAGCATGAGGTCAGACATCACAAATAGCAAAGTATTTGCCCCTGTTCACAGCTACTTTTTTTTCTTCCTTCATTTTGGGGTTGTTTTGGTGGATGAAATCGTAACATTTTCTGTATTTCTGTATTTCCAGCAGTGTTAATTTCCCTTGAAACAAACCAGGACCCCCCAATTTTTTAATCTAGAGTGCTTCGATGTAAAAAAGATAGAAATTCGTTCATTCAACAAAAGGGCATTCACCGAACACCCACCGTGTGCCAGGCTGCCCTAGGTGCTAGGGAGACACGCGGCAGCCAAGACAGATGTCATTTCTATAGCGTGGACCTCACACCCTGGCGCAGGTGTCCCCAAACCACAGCCCACAGCTCAAGCCCCGCTCACTACCTGTTTCTGCACAGCCTCCGAGCGAAGAATGGTTCTGACATTTTTTTTTTTTTAATTTTTTTTTTGTCAACGTTTATTTATTTTTGGGACAGAGAGAGACAGAGCATGAACGGGGGAGGGGCAGAGAGAGAGGGAGACACAGAATCGGAAACAGGCTCCAGGCTCTGAGCCATAGCCCAGAGCCCGACGCGGGGCTCGAACTCACAGACCGCGAGATCGTGACCTGGCTGAAGTCGGACGCTTAACCGACTGCGCCACCCAGGCGCCCCTGGTTCTGACATTTTTAAGTGATGAGGTGAGAAAAAAAAAAAAATCAAAAGAAGAAAAATAGTTCATCACATGCAAAAAGTATGTGAAATTCACAATTCTGTGACCATGAATAAAGTTTTATTGGAAAACAAACACACTCATTTATTTCCATACTTTCATGCTACGATGGCAGAGCAGTGGGGACAGAGACCGGCCTGTAAAGCCAACACTATCTACTCTCTAACCCTTCACAAAAGGAGCTTCTGTCCTGTGAACGAGATGGACCATAAACACATAAACAGCTTAATATGTATTTACAGCAGGGCTAAATGCAAAGATGAAAAGGCAGGGCGGGGAGAGAGGGTGGTCGCAAGGGTGAGTTTAGGCAGTGTGGTCAGGGACGGCCTCTGAGCAGAGACCTGAGTGACAAGGAGCCAGCTGGCTAGAAGAGTGCAGGGACAGCAAGTGCAAAGGCCCTGAGGCAGGGAAGCTGGTTAGGACTGAGGGAGCAGGCACGGGAGGGGGAGGAGGAGGGCGGGGAGAAAGGACAGATCACAGAGGACAGAGCAGGGAGGCCACGGGAAAGGGTCTCGAGTTTTTTCCAGGGACAACAGGAAGCCACCAGAGGGTTCTGAGGAGAGGAAGACCGTTTTTACAGTTTCCAAAAGCTCCCTGAGGGAACAAGACTGAAAAGTGACAGACCAGATGCCACGGATGCCCTCTCTAACCAATGAGACCCTCAAAATCCAATTCGTCCAACAACAGAATCAATTCCTCAAGCCACCCCGCCCTGGCCAATGGCGTGACACAAACTTTTCTTGTTAACGTCGTAGTTAAATCTATTTCGTTGTAGACCTGCAACCAGCTTATTAACAGACCCACGACTTTGGGGACATTTCTGTTCAGGAGGAGGCGAGATTAAGGACGTGAGTCACCTTCGAGTCGACTCAGAGAGAACGGTTAAGCAAAGTGACAGGAAGGGGTATGGCGGGGGGCTGGGGGGAACAGGAGAGGTGAAAGCCTGGGCAGGGCGCCCCGGGGGGCTCGTGACGGGAACAGCCCTTGAAGATCCCTGCACCATGGCGGTGGGGGGGCCTGGGGGAGCCTGTGGGTGTGCGCCTCTCCTGGAGTGGAAGCTACGGGCTGGGAAGGCCAGAGCGACAGTCGGGAAGGACCCGGACAGCCAGGCTGCGTACGGCTGGCACCGTCTACAAACATGGGCCCCTCCCTATTCAAGAACGGAGGGGAGGAGGGGGACAAAGGAAACCGGAACTTGAGGCAGATCGGGGTCACAACCAAATACCAGGGTTAAAGGCTAAGTGACGGGCTCTCAGGGCGACTGCGTGCCCCAGGGGACATCTGTGGTTGTCACACTGGGGGTGGCTCCTGACATCAAGTGGGTGGGGCCAGGGATGCTGCTCAGCCCCCTACGGTGCCCAGGACGGTCCCACGGAGAACAATCCAGCGGAACGGTGACAGGCAGAGGGAGCCCCGGAAAGAAGCAGATGGTTGCAGCAGCAGGTCAACCCAGTCCCGCTCAGAGCTCCTGCTGCCACACGAGACACTCAGTGCCTCTCATCCCCTCCGATCCCCACAATGACCTACGAGGGGCTCTCGCTGTACCCATTTTACAGATGAGAAATGCAAGGCCCAGGGAAGGAAAGTGACTGACTCCAGAGGAGGGATTTGCACCCAGGTCCCTCAGACTCGGAAGCCTCTCTGGGGACAGGAATCCGGAGACACGGCCAAGAACAGCAGGTCAGAACGGGGTCCCGGTTCGGCACTCTCCTCCGCCGCCCGGCACCCTCAGCCAGAAGCAGAGGCACGGGGGGGGGCGGGGCAGGAAGGAGCTGGGGCACTGAGGCGCCACAGAGCAGCCCCGGGGACAAGTCTCTGGGGCAGAACCAGGAACCCTGGCCGGCCCGGGCTGCGGGTGAGGCATGGTGGGGACCGAGGGGTTTGCGGGGCCCTCCCAGTCGTGCCCTCTGCCAGGAGTTCATTTGTTCTCCACCCTCGCCGCCCCCCCCCCCCCCCAGCTTGGTTCTTGAGCAAGCGACTGGCCCGAGGTCACACACACAGCTCTGAACCTCACACGCTTCCAGATCCCGGGGAAAAAAGCCACCCAGAAAGGCCCGTCAGCCAGCGCCTGGGTCCATCAGCACGCATCCCCTGGTGCTGCCTGTTCCTGAACCAGGCCCCACGGATGGTGGACTTCACACCCCAGGGCGCCCACCTGTCCCTTCCCCCGCTAACACTGAGGCCCCCTGAAGTTAGGAATTCTCCATAACCTGCTCCAGCGCTCAAACGTGCCCACTGTCACAGGTGTCAGATAGAACCCAGGAACAGATGGCCGAGCCCCTCCAGGGGAAGGGGGCGGGGCGCTGGAGGGCAGGGGCGAGAAACCAGCAGAGAAGGCGGCCAAACGAAATGCAGGACCAAGTACAGAGTCGCCAGGGTGGGGGAAAGGGGCATAGTGGGGGGCGGGGGGGGGGGGGTCGCTGTCCACCCCAGAGCCCAGAGGACTCCTGCGGGATGGCACAGGGACAGGGAAACTACAACAAAGGCCGGGCGGGTCCTAAGTGACCCGTCAGCAACACCTTTCGATTCCAGCAGTTAACATTTCCTCAGCAGCCCACCCACAAAGAGGAAAGGTTTCGAAAACGCGAGAAAATCAATCGTCCCGACACCCGTGTGTATCTATTTCGGGTCAATGGCTACACGCTCACGCGAATGGACACACAGCTCACCGGCGGGGACGGACACAGCGCCCGCGTGCATCCGCCACAACACCTGGGCGCTTGTGTGCAACCGCACCCCGGCCACCCCCTTTGCCCCCCAGCGGTGACGTCCCCCAGGGCAGGGCAGTCTGACCTGCACGGTGTCCGCAGCACAAATGGAAGAACACCGGGGTTGGCCAAGCATCCAATCAGAAACACGGAAAGAGGGCCAGCGAGTTTCAGAAAGCCTCGACTCAGACAATCACAAGTTGACTCCGCGACTTTCCCACTCTGTCCTTCAGGGTTCCAGAAAACAAACTGCAGGGAGGAGAGAGGCCATCCACGGCTCTCCCAGAGGTGGCAAGAAAAGGCTGACCAGCGAGTTGACAATCCCTCCCCAAGCCTCATAAGGAAGCTATTATTTGAGAATTAGGGGAGTCATTAGCTCTCGGATGGCACCGATAAAAGCCCGTAGAGTCGTCTAATGAGCCCGTCTTAGGGGCTTTCTGCCGCCTGGAGACAGCCACGTAAATGGTTGTGCAGAGCCGTGGGGCAGGGCACCCAAGCCTTAAATGCAATCCCAGTATCCTCAGACCCCCAGGCAGAGCCAGCACCCAACGGGACCCGAGGGAGCTTGCTGAATAAATGCCACTGGCAGAAACACACGGAAAAGAACACACACCGCGCGTGTCACGGGATTACTGGACCCCACGGATTACTGGACCCACCTTCCCGCTAGTTTCCTAACTCGGGAAACAGTTCCCCAGGTGCACCCGAATTAGGAAAACAAAAGCCTCCTCCCCCAGCCAAACAGCCGGGGACGCACCAGAGCGCAGTCCAGGCCTCCCGCACCCCCAGAGGGGGGCAGAACAATCTCGTGGAAAGCCTTCCACCGCGCCCAGGTGGACACGCACCCCACGGCACCCGGTGTCATCGCGCCCACCGCGCGCACACCCAGGCCCTCGCACGCTGCCGGGCCGGGGCCGGTCCCTTTCAGAACGAAGCCGAGCCCCAGCTCCCACGGGGAAGGGACGAGATGGGACGGCCCAACGGGGTCGCCGCGGGGAGCGACTCCACAGTCTATTTCTACGACGGGGCTCGGAGGGGGAGGCACTGAGGGGACGCGTCCGGAAGCTGCGAGGTGCATACCAAGTGGACACGGGTTTTAATTTAAAAAATCCAGACTGCACGCCTCTCTTCGGGGGCAGGTGTGGAAGCCGCGACGGCGCGGCGGGCTGCCTCGGGGCGGGGGTGGGGGGCAGCGACGGCCACGGCGGGGGGCGCCACCGGGCAGCGCCCCGGCGGCCCCACCGGGGCGCGCAGAGCGGCGGACGCGCAGGCGGGCGCTGGCCGGGGCCTGGGATCGCCGGCGCTCGCGAGCTCTCCGTCTCGGCCTCTCTCCTCATTTTGTTTAATTATCAGGATTGTTGTGAATAATAAAGAGGGGCCCAGCCGGGCAGGGCCGGGCCGGGCCGGGCCACCCACGCTGTCATCTTTTGTGCAGGGCCGGCGGGGACGCCCCGGCCCAGCCCCCGCGCGCCCCCGGCCCCGGCCCGGACGCCCCCGCCTCCCGCCCCCGGGCCCGCCATTGTCCGGCCGCGGCCGCCCCCGCCCGAGGCCCCGCCGGGCGCCCCCACCCCCCCCCCGGGCCGGGCGGTTAACGCCCCCAACCGCCTCGCGGGCCGGGACAAAGCGCGGCGGCCGCGGCCCGAGCAGGCCGCGCCCGAGGCCTGGGCCTCGAGTCCCGGGCGCCCGCCCGCAGCCCGGGGCGCGGCGCGGGGGCGGCGGCGGCGGCGGCGGCTGCGGCGGCGGCTGCGGCGGGGCCCGAGCGCCGACGCGGCGGCCGCCTCCCCGCGGGCTCACCTGAGGCGGCGCGCGCGGCCCGGTCCGGAGCAGCGGCGCGCGCTCCCCCGCCCTCGGCGTCGCACCCCCAGGCCCCGCTCGGGCCGGGCCCCGCTCGGTCGCTGGCGGCCGAGCCCTCCGCGAGCGCCCGGGCGGGGCTTATGAGGCCGCGCGCCAGCTCCGCCCTGGCTGCCATTGGGCCCCGAGCCCACGCCCGCGCGCCCATTGGCTGTCGCTGACAGCTCCGCCCCTCCCCTCCGCCGGACCCATCAACATCGCACGACCCGCCCCCCGCGCGCCTCGATTGGGCGGGTGTCGGCCCCGGCCTCGTCTCCCCATTGGCTGGCCGGACGGGACACGCCGGCGCCCACCCACGTGCCCGCTGACCGGCTCCGTTTTCATTGGAAGCGGCGCACGCCAGTCAAGGCAGCAGCCACCAACCCGACGGTGGCTGGGCCTCGGATTGACAAGGGCGCCTCGGGGACCGCCCAACGACCGCACCGGGGCAAGTGAGCATTGGCTTGCGGGGTGAGCCCGAGGCGCGGACTGGCTGAGGCGAATGCCAATCAGGGTCCGGGCCCCGCCCCGGTTATCAGGCTGCAACTGAGTACGTGAGACCTAGCACAACATCAGCACCAGGACGGGGTGGCACGGCGACGGGGTTCGAGACTCGCGGCCGGAACTTGGACGCAGAGTTTCCCACTCCTTTAAATCCCGAGGGGGGAGACAGCTCCGGTGCAATCCATGTAACAAAAGAACTGGAGAAATATAAAGTCAAGCAGCAAGCGCCCCTCCTCGGGCCCCCCCCAAAAGCCAAATTTATTTCCATCACAATCAACAAACCTTTGCAAACCCGCAAGGCCCTCGGGGTAGTTAGGTGCGCTTCCCCGAGTTCCCTAACACAAGACAGTCCCTAACACCAAGGTTCGAAGGTCCGCCGGGCTCCATGCCTCACTGGGACCTCTCTGGGCCTCGGTTACCCCTGTGAAGTCGCTAACGATGGTAACAGCTCCCTCCACCGCCTGCCCCTCCTCCAGGGATGTTGCAAGAATCGAGTGGGACCAGACACACAAAGGGCTTGCGTGGGTGGCTTCTCATGAGTGGGTTTACCACTGTCATTGCTGTTACCACTTGCGCAGTAGACAGCAGTGGGGCGCGCACCGAGCCGCAGGCAGGCATGCAGATCAGCCGCAGGAGTTTCTCCAGTAACATTGTAAATATTATCCACCCTGGACCCCGGGAGGTCAGGTACTTCATGCAACGCCTTCAGAGGTTACAGGCTGCAGCGCAGGGTGCAGCCGTTTCCAAGGCGGTGCTCTACACCAGAACTGGGCAGGTAACTTAGGGCACTAGGGAACTAGGCAGGGAACTTAGGGCACTGGGCGCTCTACAGGACTTTCAACCGTGTAACAGTTGAACAAGAGGTGGGTCTACATGCCCAGCCCTGGATCCATCCCCTACCCACGTTGGTGAGCAAGCTGCAGAATGGTCCAGAACTCTGTATCCAGCAACCGACGTTATGGACACAAACACAGAGACCAGTGTCGTGTGGTTTCTAAAGGGCACGCATCCGTGTCAAGGCACACAGAAAGGCCGCCCTGAAATGGAGAAAAGGACACCTTTGGAGAGGGGATAGATCCGCACTGCTAAAAAGAGTAGTCAGTGGGGATGTGAATCTGTTCAGGGAGGTTTTCAATTCTCATGGGACTGTATTCATACATTCCTCGTGTAGTTTAAATTTAATTTTAAAGATGCCAAGTAGTAACTGTCCCCAAGGAACTCCCGAACCAGTGGGAAAGACAAACGCATTTGATCATGGCAACACGGCATCCACGATGCAATAATGGAGGGGATCCCCCCCCACTCACCACCCCCCCCCTATTCTACTTCCAAGTTTATCCTCTAAGACGTAAATATCAGGTGTTTGGATTTCACAGACTCTGAAATCCTTTTTTTTTTTTTTTTTTTTTTTTTTATTAGAGCACCTAAATAGGTTGCCAACTTTCTTATCTTGTGTAGGGAGACTTTAAAACACCACCTATTATGTAAAAATCTGAACGACTGTAGAATCCAGATGGGAGGAATATTCTGGGGTTCACCATAACTTTCTGTTTGAAAGTTTGCATAATAAAAGGTTAGGAAAAAAGCGTGATCGTTGCCATTTAATTAAAAAAGTGTCCTGTGCAAAGTAGGAAGGAAGCAGAATTTTCAAAGGGACAAATTCGCATGGGGATAAATCACCTGGGTTTTCTCCAAGTCTTTGCAGACAGGTGCGAATCTCAGGCAAGGCTGCTACTGGGAGCCACCCTGGATGTCTCCCTGAACAAGCCAGGGGGCCTTCTGCACCAGCCCCGGGGGGGGGGGGGCGGGGGTTGAGAGAGAGGGAGACAGAATCCCAAGCAGGCTCCGCAGCATGGAGGTCACGTGGGGCTCAAACCCATGAACCAGAAGATCGTGACCTGAGCCAAAACCAAGAGTCAGACACCTGACCGACTGAGCCACCCAGGTGGCCCTGGAGGGGGCTCATTTCTAACTGGTCTTCATCTTCCCCAGAAGGGCAAGGTACAGGGCTGGGACTCCCCTCCCACACACAGGCCAGTCTAATGCGTAAGTACAGATGGTTGGAAAGGCATCTCCTTTGTGTTTAAAAAAAAAAAAAAAATTCCTTTTTAGAAGTACATTCAGAGGAGGAATCCCAACGTCCCATTTCACTCCAAGTATGTATCACTGGACATCCGTGTAGATTTCACATTTTTGAACACACACACGAATATGCACACGCCAGACCACCGCTCACATCTGTTCGTTTCCTAAGGTGCTAGACAGAGTGGTAACTCGGGAAATGAACGGAAATGAAGAGAAAACCGGCACAAGGCAGTAGGTCTTTTGACTTTTTTTTTTTTCCCGCATATACCCAGTTTTCAAATGTTCCAAAGGGATCACGAGCCGATTTTATAACCAGGGTTCGTGGGTTTGAGCCCCAACATCGGGCTCTGTGCGGACAGCTCGGAGCCTGCCTGGGATTCTCTCTCTCTCTCTCTCTCTCTCTTTCGCTCTCCCAAAATAAATAAACTGAGAAAAAAAGTATTAGGAAAAATGAAGTCAACCAGGTGGGGGCAGTCAGTTAAGCGTCTGACTCTTCATCTCAGCTCAGGCCATGGCCTCGTCATTCACGGGTTCGAGCCCGGGCCAGGCTTTGCGCTGACTGCGATGCAAGGCCTGCTTGGGATTCTCTCTCTCCTCTCTCGGCCCCTCCCCTCGCTTTCACATAAACTTTCTCTCAAAGTGAATAAAAAACTTAAAAAAAGATCACAACAAAGTCACCCGGGTGGATTTAAAAACGGGTGGTTAATCCATATAATGGAATATTATTCAGCCTTTAAAAGGAGTGAAACAGTGACACGGGTTCCCATGTGAAGACCCCCGAACGCACGACGCTCAGGCGGGGAACCAGACACGAGAGGCCACGCGGGGTGTGAGTTCACGCGTGTGAAATGTCCCAAACAGGCTCATCCACGGACGGGAAGGGGGCTCGTGGGGGCCGGGAGAGGGGGATGGGATTCCTTTTCAGGGTGAGAATGTTCCGGAACTAAAGGTGATGGTCGCGGGACTCTGAACATACTAAAAACGAGTTAACTTTACACTCTAAACGGGTGAACTTGAGGGCAACGCGAAATGTATCTCGATAAAGCGGTTACATAACCATAAAAACCAAAGCAAACCAGGAAAGAAATACGCCTAATATTGTGATCGCTTCTGCCCGGCATTTCCACAGTTTCCTGGGTTTCGCTAATTTTTAACAAGAGACGTTGTTCGTAACTTTTAAAATGAGAGGACCGTCCAAAAAGCCAACAGTCTCGACAACAAACCCACCTCCGTGTGCTCTGCCCCTGGGGGCTGGGGGGCCGGCCTGGGGCACGTCTGGGGCACTTCCTCTGCGCGTTCACAGTTGACATTTGACACACCACGAAAATGACCCATGCAAGAAGTGTTACAACTCGAAGGACTTGAGTATTTCCGCAGAGGAGCACAACCATCAGCAGACCTAGAACATTCCCCTCGCCCCGCGAGGCAGCCCGGCCCCTTTAGCTCTCCGCCCCGCCCCCACCCAGCATGCTTTCAAGGGCACACGTGATGCATCGAGAGGACCAAACGGGGCAGAACGCCTTCCTGGCTATCAAGTCAGAGCCGCCCGCGTCAAGGAAAGGTGTGGGGACCAGGTGGACGGAAACTCCTCCCTCTGCAGGATTCAGCTGCGCCTCTCCCTGCAGTGGATGGTTAACCCGTCACCATCCTTGACCTCCAACTTCTGCTGGAGACAAGAGAGCGTGTCAGGCCGTCAGGAGCCCCCTGGCCCGCAGAGACCTCTCTAGGATCATGTGACTTCAGGCCGAGCGCCTAATGGAGGGGGTGGCTGTCCGTTTCCTCACACGTAAACGGGAACAGTCCACTGACCTTGGGGAGCAGGAAGTGGGCCCTGGTTCCAAGCCGGAAGGCTGGATGTGGCCCCTTGGCCCGGGCTGGTGGGCCCCGTAAAAGTCCCAGCCCAATCACGGCACACCGCCTTGTCGTCAGCCCGTCCTCTCCTCTGGAGGGGACGGATGCCACCTGCCAGGCCTGTCTTCCTGGGGCTTTCGTGAACAGAACGCGAAATACGGGGAACCAAAGAGGTCCCTGCCTGGCAGACCACAAAACCATTCGCCGACAGAAGACACAACCCAATGCATCTGTAAAAGGCATTTATTCCAAGAATCTAAAATTTGGACAAAGAATATTGAACTGTTTAGAAAAAGCCTACACAGGATTTCGCTGTTTCTTCCTAATACATTAACAACCTAATAATAAGGAAAAAAGAAAGACTTTTTAAAACGACACCACTCCAGTTTGTCTGCAGTTATGGGATTTAAAATATTCCTGTTCTATTGAGGTAAAAGCTGCAAACTTTGGTAAAGTTAGAAAAATTAACAAATCATTCCAAAAAAATACAAAACCAAAAAACAAAACAAAACAAAACAAAACCAGAAACACAACCAAACCCTAAGTTATAGTTTTCTTGGTACATATACAATAACTACAAAAAAATTTCATTCAGAAAAAAAGTACTTAAAAAAAATTCCCTCTTAGAATTCTCGATCGGGGAGTTGAAAATTCAGTGGAAAGGATGGACATAAAAGAAATCTCCCCCAAACACTCACCCGCTATCGGGAAGAACAGGTTAACCACAGTTTTAGGATCTGGTTGGCATTTTCGACAATTCAGTGCTAAAAAGAGAGCCCCACGTTTCCAACAGAAGAAAAGACCCAAAGGCACTTGAACATGGCTTCGAACGTCCGCTTCCGTGGCGCGGCAGACGAGACAGCGGGCACTCGGCCGCCCGCCCAGCCCCGCGCGGAGGTCCGCCCAGCCCCGCGCGGAGGTCCGCCCAGCCCCGCGCGGAGGTCCGGGGGCGGCGGCTTCGGGGCGACTCCTGTCCGCTCACCCCGAGGGAGGAGGGCTCTGCGTGGGGCGGCTGCCACGTGAAAGCAAACTTGGGGGATGGCTTCGGGGCCGGAGGGGGCTCCTCGCTTCTTGTCACCCTCCCCGTGGGTGACGGTGGGGCCGGCCACCCCCCGGGCCGCCAGCAGGCGCTGCCTTGCTGGCTTCTAGGCGGCAAGACGCGCGGTCAGGGAGATGCGCTCGCTTTCAACTTCAGAGGCCGAAGCCACGCACCTTGAAAAAGATTGTTCTGGGCGGCCGGGCGCCTTCTGGCTCGGCGGCGGCAGGAACTTCTGGGAACTTGGCGCCGGGAACACGAGCAGCCTTCGCGCCAAGGCGTTTTGAATTCCATCTTCAGAAAAAATTGTTTGTGTTTGTTGTTCTGCTGATAAACTGCAGGCTTTGTATTTTTCTAAAACCAAAACACAACACTGACAAGTCCAACTTTCTTTCCTTCTTTCTTCGAGCCGTAATACAAACTCCGGGAAATGTGTAGGTTAAAACAAAACAAAACAAAACAAAACAAAACCAGGAAGACGAGGCTTTTTAGGGAGTGGAGGAAAAGCTACCTGTTTAAGTTAAGCCCACTAAACACAAAAGAGGGGGCCAAGACCCCTGTGACACTTTTTTTTTTTTTTTTTCCAAAAAAAAAACACTACCGGCGAGAAGCATTTGAGGATCACCGCCCGCTGCCGTAGCCGGGGAAGAGCTGGTTGAGGACGGCCTGTAGCGGCTGGTTCACCTGCATGGCATAGCTCCGGCCCAGGTCGTAGCGGCAGGCCGGGCAGCTGAACACCTGCGCCCGGAAGGATCTGTCCAGGCAATCCTGCAAGACAGAGGGGGGTGAGCGGCCCCGTCCGAGCCAGCCGCCCGCGTCCCCAGGACGGAGCCAGCGACAATTACCGACGTCTCACAGGGTCCGGAGGCCCCTCCTGACCGTCGGTCTTGTTTTCTACCTCTAGCCTGGCCTCCCCGGGGCTCCTCACGGACTCCAAGCTCATCCCGGCCTCCAGGCCTCGGTACTGAGGTCGCGCTGCCCCTCAGCTCTGTCCTCTGGCTCTCCTGGCACTCACGCCTCGGCTCGGGCCGCCTCCTCAGAGGGCCCTTCCTTGATGACCCTCGAATGTCAGAAGCGGCCCTCACCCTACCTGTCTTTTTTTTTTTTTTTTTTTTTTGAGAGCACAAGCTGGCGGGGGCAGGGGGCGGGCAGAGAGGGGGAGACAGGATCCGAAGTGGGCTCTGCACGGTCAGCACTGAGCCCGATGCTGGGCTCAAACTCACAAACGTGAGATCAGGACCTGAGCTGAAGCCAGACCCTCCCCTGCCCCGTCTTAAAATGGCACCTTCCACCTTCCGGGAATCATCTTCCACGAATGTCCTCGTGGGACACGGACCAGACAGTCCCCACCAGCACCAAGCACAGGACCCCCACGTGTAGTACGTGCTCCATAAACGTGTGCTGGTGGGGAGACAGGGAGGAAGGGAAGGAAGGATCTCTGGCCCTGAGCCAGATTTCCGTCTGGGTTCCAACTCGATTCTCAACCGAGCGACCGCTGGAGAAGAAAGCCGGGTGGGGAGAGCGGAGCAGCGGACCAGCCCGGGAGAGCCAGCCGCCCGCTCTCACAAGCGGAGCCGCCAGGCACCCGGCCGGGACCCTGCACACAGGGATGCGAGCACTGGTGGGCGTGCACCCCTGACGGATGGCGTCGGGCACCTGGGGGAAAGGACAAACTCGACACAGGAGAAAGCCTGCTGGTGCCACGGCACATCCGACCGCCGTGCGCAGCCCGTGGCTTCCCGTCTTAGTCGCAAAACTCCCGCATCCTTGCCAGTAAGGTCTACGGCCCTGATTCCGGGGACGAAAAACACGACTAAGATTCGGGTCCACGCTCAAAATTCCGGCTGTGGACTGCTGCATCGTTCACGACGGCCACAAGATGGAAACACCCCAAGCGTCCATCCGCATGCTGGGATATCATCCAGCCTCAGGGAGGAAGGACGTCCTGCCGCCTGCCGCCGCGTGGACGGACCCGGAGGACGCCGTGTGCAGTGACAGGAGCCGGACACAGAAGGACACGTCCCGCGTGACCCCACGCACAGGGGGGTCCCCAGAGGAGTCCCGTCCACAGGGACAGAGAGCGGACGGTGGGAGCCAGGGGAGGGGCAGGGGGCGGGGAGTCCGTGTTTCATGGGGAAAGAGTCTCAGTCTGGGGAGGTGGAAAATTCTGGAGATGGAGGGTGGGGGTGGCTGCATGACAGCGTGGGTGTGCCTGATGTCAGAGAGCTGTGCGCTTGGAGATGGTGAATAAGGCAAGTTTTACATGGTGGGCATTTTACGACAATAAGATAATTTTTCAATCAAGTAAAACCAAAGTCAGGGGCACCTGGGTGGCTCAGTCGGTGGACTGACTTTGTGGCTCAGGTCATGATCTCACGGTTTGTAAGTTCAGGCCCCGCCATCGAGCCCACGTTGGATCCGGGGTCTCCCCCCTCTCTGCCCCTCCCCTACTTGCTCACACGCACTCTCTCTCTCTCTAACGTCAAAGAAAACAAAATAAACCAAAATCAGATGCTAGGACGTGGGGGCCAAGGCCGCCTTCCTGTAGCACCCCTCCCCCCGCCCCCGAGGCTGAGTTCTTGCCAGGGATCAGCAGCGGGGACAGACCCACGTGCCAGCAGCCCGTCCGTCCACGGCACCCGCACCGGCTCCACGGCGAGACTCGCTGTCAGACCCCCCACCGTCCGCTCCTTCTCTGTGGCCTGACCTGGAGCCCACCGCAGCACCTGTCACCTGGAGTCTGAAGGTGTCACTCCATTCCTCTGCACCGAGTCAACTGAGGCTCAGAGGGGCCGGGTGGCTCTCCAAGGCCACACAGCTGGGAGGGGCAGAGCCTTGTTTGGGGCACACGGGGCATCTCTCCCCGGCCACACGGCTGAAGGCACCGATCGGGCCACAAGGCAGGGCAGCGGGGCCCAAGGATGGAAAAGTGAAGGGCCTGACCCGCCACACTGCTTGGCGGTCTGAGCCCCTCCCCTGGCGTGACAGCTAACACTGAGGCCTGCACGGAGATGGCCCGAAGGCGAGAAAGGAGGCCGGCAACTCAGCCAGCCAGGGCAGGGCGCTCGGGAGGCGGGGACAGCCTGTTCTCAAACTGCCTGCCCGGGCCGCACAGAAGTCCCCACCAACCGACTCTGACCAGAAGACGCGGCAGAACAACCACGCTCACCGGTGCACCCCGCCGAGCGACTCTGCCTCCGGGGGACGCTGGGTGGTGTCGGGGACAGCTGCGGCTGTCAGGACTGGGGATGCCTCGCGGAACCGAGTGGGCGGGGCCAGGGATGCCGGTAGCCCCCCCCCCCCCCAGTGCCCGGGACGCCCCCGCCCACCCTGTCTCGGCCCCTCCCAGGCTCCCCTCCTGCCCACCCTCCTAAGACGGACTACCCTCCGGGCCCACCTTCCACCCCTCGTCCCCTCGAGGCCCCCGCTGCCTGCCCATCCAGGCTCCTGCCCCTGCCGCTCTGCCTACCTGGGATGCTGCCTCCACTAGGAAGCCCTCCCTCCTGCCCGCCCTTCCCGCCCCGGACCCACAGCCGTGGTGGGGGTTGGGGGAGAATGCTCCAGGGGAGGGGGGACCAGAGAACACTCCCAAGGCAGGCAGGCGAGGGCCTGCTGGAGAGACAGGCACAGGGCCCCTATGGCTTCAGGTCACAGGGAGGTGGGTAGCGGCGGCCTAGGTCCCCGGTTTTACTCTGCGGCACGCCGGAGGCACGGGAGGATGAGGTGCAGGGCAGGGGGGTGACGGGAGCCTGGGCGCCTGGAGCACGTGGCAGCAAAGCCCCCGTGCCGGGGGTGGCGGCAGGCGCGGGGCAGTGGGAGGTCACGCCGTCCCTTCGGCAGCTTCCGGCCGGGCCCGCGGCCGCCCCTCTCACCTTGCACACGTTGTGCTGGCACACGGTCGTGATGGGGCGAAACACCAGCTCTTGGCAGCAAATGCACTGGAACGTCTCCTCCACTTTACTCAGGAACTTCTGGAACTGGAGGAAGGAGAGCGTGTGAGCCGAGCCCACCTCTGAGCGGCACGCCCACCCAGGGCGGAGGCACCTGTCGCCCGCCCCCGGTTAACACAAGAAAACAGCGGCCCCGAGAGGCCCCGAGTCCGGAGTGGGCTCGTCAGCGGCTGCTTGGGCGTCGGGGTCCACCGCTGGGGGCCACAGAAGAAGGCCTGTCAACGTGGCGCTCAGAGGCTGGGGGAGGGGGACCAAAGATGGGACAGGCGGGGCCGGGACGCCGCAGCAGAGCTGGGAGGGCGGCGGGCAGCCGGGGAGGGGCTGCCCCGGGACGCTGCAAGGAGAAAGGCGACCGGGAGGACGACACACGGCCGGCTGGGTCACGGCCCCCAAGACGCCACATCTGAATCCCAGGACTTGTGGTGTCGCCTCGTGAAGCTAATGGGACTTCGCAGACGGGGTTAAGGACGCTGAGACGGGACACTGCCCTGAGTTATCCAGGTGGCCCCACGTCATCACCAGGGTCCCTGTGAGAGGGAGGCGGAGCCCGGAGCGACGTGCGGGGCCCAAAGATGCGACACTTGCAGACGCCGGGGAAGCACGGGAAATGGGTCGGGCCCTGGAGCTTCTGGAAGGAGCCGGCCCTGCCCGCACCTGGCTTTGGCCCCTAGGCACTCATCCGGGCTTCTGCCCTCCAGAACTGCGAGAGAACGGGGGTTTGTGTTGCCGTGAGCTCCCAAGTCCGTGGTCATTCGTCACGGCTGCCACAGGAGTCCTGAGCAGGAGCACTGCGGGGGAAGGTCCTCGCGGCCGAGGGACCGTGAGGGCGAAGGCCCCGAGACAGGATGACCGGGACCAAGAGCCGGGGCGGCTCAGTCGGTGAAACACCTGGCGCCCGCTCACAATCTCACGGTTCGTGAGCTCAACCCCCACATCGAGCTCTGCACTGACAGCGTGCAGCCTGCGTGGGACTCTCTCTTTCACGGTCTCCCTGTCCTTCGTCTGCTCGCTCGCTCTCTCCCCAAACAAAGAAACTCAAAAAAGCAAAACAAACGAAAAGAGGACATCAGAGGCGACAGGCAGGGCCTGAGCATACATAATGGACTCCGGAGAGCGAGGCACAGGCCGCGGTCAGGGGCCACCGGGCTGCTCACTTTCAGTGACCCGTCCATGTCATCTGCTACACTCGGAGCAGGAGGACCGAAAAAAGACAGGCCTGGTTTGGCGGTTCCTTAGAAAGCCGAGCACAGACTGACCGGACAATCTGGCGCCTGGGACTACGCCCGAGAGGGGAAAGCTGGGGGCGTATTTGCTTTGCACTGCTGTGTGCGGGGACAGAAGCCAGACACAGAAAGAACGTCCCGCGTGACCCCACGCACAGGGGGTCCCTAGAGGAATCCCGTCCACAGAGACAGAGAGTAGATGGTGGGAGCCGGGGCGGGGGAGTCAGCACTTCATGGGAACAGAGGCTCAGTCTGGGGAGATGGAAAGTTCTGGAGACGGGTGGCGGGGGCGGCTGCACGACAGCGTGCGTGTGCCTGAGGCCGCTGAGCCGTGCGCTGAACGCGGTGATGCTGCTGAACTATCTCTACCCGTCGCGTAAACAAGGGCGAGGGGAGAGGCCGCCCAGGCCGGGCGAGCGGGAGGGCGGTGGGGGCGGGGGCGGGGGGCGCTCACCGGCCCGTCTTTGAGCGACTTCAGGATCTCGCTCCACAGCTTAGTGTTGTTCTCGTCCTCCTTGATGAGGCTGCTCTGCTGGGCCGTGAGGCTATAGGGCTCCACCTTGCTTTTCTTAGGTGTCCCTCGCGGGGACCCAGTGCCAGTCTTGCCCCCTGCCGGGACAGAGCGGAGTGGGCGAGGGCGGGCGGCTGAGCGCGCACGTGGGCGCCGCCCGCAGAGACACCTACCTCCGGACTGGCACTTCCGCTTGCCCTTGCCCTTCTTGGGGGAGGTGAAGCCCCCCTCCTCGTCCTCGTCCTCGTCCTCGTCCTCCTCCTTGGCCTCCCTCTTGCTGTTCTCCTTCTCCTTCTCCCTCCTGGCCCGGGCCTCCAGGTAGCCTTCCGGGTACTGCAAAGGGTCAAGTCGGGCGGTGAGAAGCACAGGGTCCGGGGACCGGGCGCCGCCTCGGCCGGCGCCCTTTCTGCCACCTCACCCCATCGACATTCCGTCCCCGGTCCCCGCTCTGGCCTCCAAGCCTCGGACTCCCTCTCCCGGCTCAGCCTCCAGGGAGCCTCGGGCAAACGCACCCCCAACTGTGCAACTTCTCAGGAGTAAGAGGGCTGAGGGAGCAGCGTGGCCCTGACGGGGTGGAGGGGAAGCGGTCGGACGAGGGGACGCCTGGAAAACGCTGCGCAGCAGCTCCAGCAAGTGAGCGTCTAATTATCACCCTCGCTATTTACTCTTGTTAAATGTTTATTTCTTTTTGAGGGAGAGAGAGAGAGAGAGAGAGCGAGAGCGCGTGCAAGCAAGTGGGAGAGGGACAAAGAGAGAGAGCACACACGAGCAAGCGGGGGAGGGGCAGAGCAAGGGAGGATTCAAAGCAGGCTCCGCACTGAGGACGCGGGGCTCGAACCCAAGAACCGTGGGATAATGACCCGAACAGAAGTTGGACGCTCGGCCAGCTGAGCCACCCAGGCACCCCTATTTCATTCAGAGGTGGGCAAACTCCTCCCCTCCCCAGGCGCCAGGCAGGATTTCTGCCTTCGGAGCCCCGCTGAGGCCCCGGAACGAAAGGGGGCGCCCCGGGAGAACTTCACTTACAAAGAAGTGGCCTCAAGGCCCTTGCTCGCCAACCCAATTTAGAGGAGTCTGGGGCTCCTCTGGGGTCTGACAGGCATTACTGAGTTAGAACCCCATCTCCGAGGCACCTCCAGTCCTGTGGGACTTTCTGGGGTTTCGTCAAGAGATTGACAAGCTTCTTTAGGAACACAATCGTTAAGTCGTGAATATTCCGGGAGCTGGTGTTCCCGTCGTCCCCTGGCTGTTTCCCTCTCCCGTTCCTTAGCCTCTGAAATTCTCCGAGGTACAAACGTCATGTTCAGAAGACGACTCTTTGGTGACCCTCGGCGGGGGGGGGGGGGGGGGGGGGGGTGGTATCTGATTCTCAGTGGCAATTAAGATTCCTTAAATAGTCCCACACCGACTTATCAGCTGTAGAGACTCGCCGTAATGAACAGAAAAGCCATAATTATGGTGCAGCAAAGGCGCGCCCCGCACCGGGTGAGCCCTGGGAGATGGGATCAGGAGGTGGGCGCCCCGGCTGCTGGGCGGAGGTGAGCGAGTGCTCGGAGGGCGTACCCCTCCCCACGTCACACCGGTTTTGTGGGTTTGCCTGGAGGCGCCGTGGAGCCTGGCGAAAAGGAGGAAACCGGATTCCGCGCGGATTTCACACAAACCCCTCCCGGAACACAGCTCTCACAAGGAAGTGTGGTTCTCCACCCCCGAACCACGAACACAAACACCACCCGCCCACCCCCAAAATCCACGGGCTGAACGATCCAAAGGGTACAGCCCGCGAGGTGCAACCAGGTGCCCAGAAATCACTTAAGATCACAGGAACCTGGGGGAGCTTCCGGCCGGGAAGGCAGGCCCCCCCTGGCCGGGCCCTCGCCGCCCAAACCTCCCTGAGGCAGGCTCTGCCCCGATCCCCAGCGACCGGCCGGGAAGGCGAGGCGCGTCGCGGGGCAGCTCCTGGCTCCGCGGGCATTAGGCCCGAGGAGCCCAGAGCGGGGCTCCCAGGCGAGAGACGGCGGGCCCGGCCTGGACGCACCTGCATGGTCAGCCCCAGCTTCTTGATCCGGTCCTTCCCCTCCTTCGTCCAGGGACCGGGCTCCGCATCGTCCCGCCGGAGCAGGTAGCGCCACACCAGGAAGCCGGACTTGCCCTTCTCCGGCCAGTACCTCACGACCTGCGGGAAGCGGCCGGCGTCGGCAACGTGGGGGGTCTGGGGCCGCACGGGGCCGGCGGGGGCAGGCAGGGCCACTCACCTTGTAGATGCCGTCGTACCGGTTGCCCTCGGCGGGGGCGTACTTGCTGTGCTTGCGACCCTTGACATTCCGCACGACCCGCACCGGCTTCCCCGACCGCCAGTCCTTGGCCTCGGCCCCTTTGCGGTCGTTGATGGGGGCACTGCAGTTCAGGGCCAGCGCCCTGTGGGGAGAGCGAGGCCCCGTGAGGGAGAGGCCGGCCGGCGCCCCCCCCCGGAAGAGAGGCTCACGCTCTCGCCGCTAGGGCGCGGGCCTGACCTTCTCTGGAAAGAGGGTGTGGCAGACGGGGGTCAGGTTCAAAAGAGATCAGAGCGGGCTAGTGTGGCCCTGACTGTCCTTATGGGAAAAGGGTACGGGGGGGGGGGGGGGGTCTGGGGGGCTCAGTCGGTTCAGCATCTGACTCTTGGTCTCGGCTCAGATCATGAACGATCTCGTGGTTCGCGAGGTCGAGCCCCGGGTCCGGCTCTGGGCTGAGCGTGCAGAGCCCCACTTGGGATTCGGTCTCTCTCTGTCTCTCTGCCCCTCCCCCGCTTGCTGTCTCTCTCAAAATAAGTTTTAAAAGCTTTAAAAACATTAGTTGAAAAAAAAAAAAAGGAAAAAGGAAAGGAGGCACAGCACCCGGGGGAGAAGCCCACGTGAAGGAGGCAAAGGCTGGAGGGACGCACCCACGAGCCACGGGACGCCAGAGACCGCCGGCGGCTGCCAGCAGCTGGAAGAGGCCGGGGTTGGGGGGGGGGATGCTCCCCCACAGGCTTCACAGGAAGCACGGCCCCGCCGACCCCGGGATTTCAGGGTCTGGGCTCCAGAATTACACAAGAATGAATTCCTGTTGTTTTATGAACCGCCCACTTGTGGCGTTTTATGACAAGAGGAGCCACAGGACACGAACACACCACGAGGAGGTGTGCGAAGCCACGCGGGGCGTCCCACCGAGGGGCACAGGCCCCGGGACAGGCAGACCGGGGGTCAGGCTCAGCACGGACGACTGGCAGCGTCTTCGTGGCTCAGAAGGAGAGACGAGACATGGACACACGCTTCCTGAGGATGACTACAGACACGTGGGTCCAGCTCTCGTCCCGAAAGTGAGCTCAGGGCAGTCCCCACATCGTCCAGGCTTTCCTGAACACGGGCCCCCAACAACCACTGAACCTAAGATACTCCACTAGACAAATAACTGTGTAACAAAGCATGCCACCACCACCACCCCCACCCCACCCCCGGTATTTAGTTACTTCTTCTGCGATTTTGTTTATTTACTTAAGATTTATTTATCTGAGAGAGAGAGGGAGAGGGGGAGAAACCGCACACGCACGAGCAGGGGAGGGACAGAGAGGATCCCCAGCAGGCTCCGCATCACCAGCGCAGAGCCCGACTCGGAGCTCGAACCCACCAACCTCGAGATCGTGACCTGAGCTGAAGTTGGATGCTTCATCGAATGAGCCACCCAGGCCCCCTGAATTCTGCGATTTTAGACAACGGTATGATAAATATCACTACGTACAGAGGTGCGGGGGGGAGGGGAGGGGCTCAGTCGGCTAGGTATCTTGACTCTTGATTTCGGCTTAGGTCATGATCTTGCGGTTCGTGAATTCAAGCCCCACATCGGGCTCTGCACTGACATCACGGAGCCTGCTTGGAGTTCTGTCTCCCCCTCTCCACCCCATCCCCACTCATGCACGCGTGCACGCTCTCTCTCCCCAAAAAATAAAACTTTAAAAACAAAATTTTAAAAATATACACAGGTCACTACACGTAAGATTTTCATGCTCTCGTGTCTCACAGACACACTTCCAAAGAAGAATTACAGGGTCACGGATAAGGACGTTTTCAAGGCTCTCTATACATACAGATAACTTTCCGAGAAGGTGGCACCCACCTGTGTTTCTTTTTTCTTTTATTTTTGAGAGAGCGCAAGTGAGCGAGGGGCAGAGAGAGAGACAGAGAGAGAGGGAGGGAAGGAGAATCCCAAAGCAGGGCTTAAGTTCACCCAATATGGGGCTCGAACTCACGAACCCTGAGACCATGACCTGAGCCAAAGTCAGATGCTTAACCAACAGAGCCACCCCAGGCGCCCCCGCATCTGTATTTCTACCAACGGTGGAACACTAGTCTCGGTCTTGACATTTCTCAACATTTTAGAGGTTTTGGCCAATTTTACAGGGGAAAAAAACAGGAGTTTACCATCGCTTCAATCTGTATTCTCTGATTACCAACACGGAGTAAGTTTTCGCGGTCATTAAGGATGTGCGTTTCCTTTGTGAACGATCTGTGTGTCTTTTGCTATTCCCTATTAGTTGTTCTTATTGATCTGCAACAGCTCTTTATATACGAGAACACAGCCATCACGTGCCATGTCCGTAGCAGACTTGTCCCCCAAATAGTCATCTGCCTTTTCGTTCTAGGTATGGGTTTTATTGATGCAATGTGTAACACTTAGCTCATCGCATCTCTTGTCACTTTCTCGGTTTCATGACGCTTTTTGTGCTTATAAAATCCGTTGCCAATCTGCAGTGCGGGGTCGGCAATCACTGGCCCGCCACTTGGTTTTGCAAATAAAGTTTTGCTGACACACAACCGTGCTTATTCATTTACATGGGCTCTGAGGCTGCTTTTGTGCCACGATGGCAGCACTGAATGGTTACAACAGAGACCATGCGGCCCACAAAGCCAAAAATATCCATAATCTGGCCTCTTAGGGAAAAAGTCTGCTTTAACACATCTGAAGGACTTTAGCAAAGGAACGTAAAAAAAAATGGATGTTCGTCATCCCTACGTTCTACCACTATTTCTTTTTTTTAAATGGCAGACTTTTTTTAATGTTTGTTTACTTTTGAGAGAGAGAGAGAGAGAGAGAGAGCACACGTGAGCAGGGGAGGGGCAGAGAGAGAGGGAGACAGGACCCGAAGCAGGCTCTGTGCTGACAGCACAGAGCCCGGCTGAGGTGGGGCTAGAACTCATGAACCGCGAGATCATGACCTGAGCTGAGGTTGGACGCTTAACCCACTGAGCCACCCAGGCGCCCCTCCACCGCACTCTTAATGGGACCCTAACTTCCTGGACAGGACACCCCAAAACAGAACCCCACCCCTGTGCAGCTGCCACAGGACGAGGCGGAGGCACGGCTGGAGAAGAAATAAGAAAACCCGCTTCGGCAAACCTGTTGGTGTTGGTGAGCTTCTGATCACAAGACTGCTCCGCGGTCCGCTTGTTGCCAGAAAGATCTCGACCACCGCTGCCCGTGTACGTGAAAGAATTCCCGTGGTCCTGAAACAGAGAAGGACAGGCTGAGCCCTCCACACACAGGAGCACAGACTCCACCGAAAACAAACCCACACACGCCCGTCAGGCTGTCAACGGAGACACAGAACGTGACAAGTGCAGACAAGGACGTGGACAAATCGGGACGCCGTGAGGGACAAGTAAGAATGCAAACTGGCACAGCCACGATGGAGAATGGTACGAAGGTTCCTTGAAAAGTTAAAAACAGGGGCGCCTGGGTGGCGCAGTCGGTTGGGCGTCCGACTTCAGCCAGGTCACGATCTCGCGGTCCGTGAGTTCGAGCCCCGCGTCGGGCTCTGGGCTGATGGCTCAGAGCCTGGAGCCTGCTTCCGATTCTGTGTCTCCCTCTCTCTCTGCCCCTCCCCCGTTCATGCTCTGTCTCTCTCTGTCCCAAAAATAAATAAAAACGTGGAAAAAAAAAAATTAAAAAAAAAAAAAAAAAAAAAAAGAAAAGTTAAAAACAAAACTGCCATACGAGGCGGCAGGTCCCACTTCTGGGTCTACACCCCAAAGAATTGAAAACGGGGCCTTGAGAAGGTGTTTGCACACTCACGCTCAGGGAAGCATGCTCCAAGATAGCTAAACGTGCAAACAACCCCGGCGTCCATTGGTGGATGAAGGATTAACAGTGTGTCCATCGACACGCCGGAATATGACCCAGCCTCAGGAAGGAAGGACGTCCTGCCGCCTGCCACCGCGTGGACGGACCTGGAGGACACCGTGCGCAGTGACAGGAGCCAGACAGAGAAGGACACGTCCCGCGTGACCCCACGCACAGGGGGTCCCCAGAGGAGTCCCATCCACAGAGTCAGAGAGTGGATGGTGGGAGCCAGGGGTGGGGAGTCCGTGCTTCATGGGGACAGAGTCCCAGATTAGGACACGGAAGGATCTGGAGACAGATGGCAGGGGCGGCTGTAGAAAAGCGAGCGTGTGCCTGATGCCGCTGAGCTGTGCGCTTAGAGATGGTGACGATGACGAATTTTATGTGCATTTCCCACAGTTTTGTTTTATAACTCCAGACCGTCTCCCCCCCACTCACCACGTCATCCTCGTATCCGCCGGCCAGGACCAGGGAGTAAGCCCCGTCGTTGCTCCGGCCGTGGATGCCCGCCACGTGAGGTCGATGGACCCCCGACTCGCTGACCTACAACGATCACCGAGAAATAAGTAGAGCCCTCGGGACTGGCTGCGACAGAGACAGTCAACCCCACCGCCCTGGCTCCCTCCCACTTTCGAAGCCAGCGGCGAGACTCTTCTGCCAAAGGCGTCATCACCCCTGTTAGGAGAGCCCCTCCCCCAGACACCCCGAGTCTGAGCCACACCCTGGAAGGAACAGGCCTGAAGCCCAGCCCTGCCGCCTTCCCTCGGGGTGGCCCTCGCCCAGGGGCGGGGGCCTCTGAGGCCCCAGAGCCCAGGAAGTCGGGGGTACCTGGACTCTGAACCTCCACATGGTGCCCACGGGGATCCCCGGGATGGGTCCGTAGTGGTTGGACGGGACGATGGTGCACTCCTTGGTACGGCCCACGCACGCCATGCCCTGTCCGTCCGGAAAGAGAGGCAAGAGCAGTTTGAGCGCTGGCGGGCCAGAAAGGGCGGCAGGGGGCGGGGCGCGGGGCGCGGGGCCGGGGCGCGGGGGCGGGGCCGGGGCGCGGGGGCGGGGCCGGGGCGCGGGGGCGGGGCCGGGGCGCGGGGGCGGGGCCGGGGGGCGGGGGCGGGGCCGGGGGGCGGGGGCGGGGCCGGGGCCGCCTCACCTTGCCCCAGTCCCGCTGGGAGGAGGACGTGGCCGATGCCATCTTCGCCTTCTTCTTGCTCTCTTTCAGCTTCTCCCCGGCCAGCACCACCTCGCTGGCGTCGTTCCGACACTCGGGGCAATACCTGCGACGGCAGGGGCGTCACCTCCGGCCCGCGCCCGGCCCCTCCCTCGGGCCCCACACCGCAGACACGCCGGCTCCCCGACTCCCTGCCGTCCTGCGCTGGGGGAGGGGGGGCGTTTCCATTTCGATGGACGCCGGCGCGTTTAACGAGAAGCCCAGCTCACGCGCAGCGAGCGACCCCACCGGGCAGGGCAGGGCAGGGCGGGAACGTTCCCCTCGCCCCGGGACGTTCTACTGGACCGCAGACGCTCGTCCCTCCCCCACGGGAATTCCCGGGGCCTCCCGACGAGGTCGGCAAATCCGGCTGGGATTCGGGACACACACGGGGACGCTCGACGGGCACCTGCTCGCGGCCGCGGACTCGGTTTCCCCACCCCGGCGAGGGCGAGGTGTGCGAACGACAGCCACGAGGCGCGGCGGCAACGAGCCCGAACAGGTTGGGGGGGGGGGGGTCCCCGGCCCGGAGCCGAGCCCGTCGCCACCGCCCACCGCCCCGTCCACGTCGACGCGAGCGTGGTGGCCGAGAGGCCGCGCTTCAGACGTGCCGTGACACCGGCCCCCCCCGAGCCCCGGCCCGCCCGCTCACCACTCGTCCTCCTTGGGGATGCTGCTGAGGGGCGGGCGCAGGCAGTAGGTGTGGAAGGCCATGTCGCACTCGTCGCACATGAGCTGCTTGTCCGGGTCCTGCTTGCCCCCGCACAGGTGGCAGGCGCACACGCGGCAGGCCTTGTTCTCGTCGTCTCTGCAGTGCCTGCAGGAGGGCCCGCTCTTCCCTGCGCACGGGACGGCGGGCTCAGCGCGGGCGGCGCCAGCCGGGCACGGTCGGGACGGGAGCCGCCCCCCCACCCCACGCCCGACGCGGAACACACGGTGGGGCGGGACCCGAACGCACTTCTCATCGGGTTTTCCACCACGGGGCTCCCCTCGCCCGGGCGCTCGATCTTGAACACCTCGTCCACGAAGATGATCCGACAGTCATTGAGAGAATCGTCCCTGTGACGCAGAAGCCGTTAGTTAGACCGTTCCAGCTGGCCGACCCGCCCCGGGGGCCTCGGCGGGGACCCTGCCACCTCACGCGGCTCGCAGAGCGCACGGGCAGCTCCGGTCCGAATGCTACGGGGGCCGCGAGCGCCCACGGAGCTCCTCCCCTCGCCAGGTCAAGTCCCACCGGCTCAGAAACCAGACGAAAACGACACGCACACCGGGGTTTCACCACGTGATGCGTCTGAGAGAATAGTGTCTAACCTTGCGGCAGGCAAGACCGATGGAATTAGGCATACAAAACCTACAGGTAAAGTCTGATTCGATTTCCTGGTCTCACACTACGAAAACTCTGATAGCTTAAAGGGACCCCCAGTGAGGGGCGCCAGGGTGGTTTAGTTAAGTGTCTGGCTCTTTTATTTTTTTTCCAGAGACAGAGCAGGAGCAGGGGAGGGGCAGAGAGAGAGGGAGACACAGAATCCGTAGCGGGCTCCAGGCTCCGAGCTGTCGGCACAGAGCCCGAGGCGGGGCTCAAACCCACAAGCTGTGAGATCACGACCTGAGCCGAAGTCGGACGCTCCACCGACCGAGCCCCCCAGGCGCCCCCAAGCGTCCCAGTCTGGATTCCAGCTCATGTCATAATCTCACGGTTCTCGAGATCAAACCTCGGCCTCCACGCTCAAAATGAAACAGACATTTAAAAGAAAACAATGCCCTCCAGGCATCAATCCAACAACTCCATCAACAACGTCCCCAATGGCAACCGAATGTGGTCACCAACATGGGCCACCTGTGGAATTCTATGTTTGCTAACAACCATCCTGGAAAAGTAAAAACGGATGGAACTCGGGGTGCCTGGGGCCTCAGTTGGTTAAGCATCTGACTTTGGCTCAGGTCAGGAGCCTGTGGTTCATGAGTTCAAGCCCTGCATCCGGCTCGACAGTACAGAGCCTGCTTGGGATTCTCTCTCTCCCTCTCTCTCTGCCCCTCCCCCACTTGCACTCTTTCTCTCAAAATAATGAATATATAAGCTTTAAACAACAACAACAACAACAACAACAACGAACCGGGGGCATCTTGGTGGCTCAGTTGGTTGAGCGTCCAACTTCGGCTCAGGTCATGATCTCGTGGTTCACGAGTTCAAGCCCCACATTGGGCTCCATGCCGACAGCTCAGAGCTGGAGTCTGCTTTGGATTCTGTCTCCCTCTCTCCGCCCCTCCCCCGCTCATGCTCTGTCTCTCTCTCAAAAATAAATAAACATTAAAAACAAAAAAAAAAAAGCAAGGGGCGCCTGGGTGGCTCAGTCGGTTGAGCATCTGACTTTGGTTCAGGGCATGATCTCTCTATTCGTGGGTTCAAGCCCCACGTCAGGCTCTGTGCTGACAGATCGGAGCCTGGAGCTGCTTCAGATTCTGTGTCTCCCTCTCTGTCCTTCCCCTGCTCGTACTGTCTCTCTCTGTCTCTCAAAAAACGAATAAATCTTAAAAAAAAAAAAAAACTTTTTTTTTTTAAAGCAACGGAATTGATGGGAATGCGTTCCATGTAACCCAGCGTACACAGAATATTATTTCAACCCGTGAGGACCGTTACGGCACTGTTAACAAGCTACTTGGTGTTCTTTTCCAGCACAAAGCCCAGTGTGTGTCTCACACTCCCGGCACGTCTCAGCTCGTGCTGGCCACGTTTTGGTGCTCGACAGCACGAGTGGCCACAGCCACGGCCCTGGGCCACATAGGCCCAGGTCGCCCCACCAGTTCACAGGAAGCCCGGGGGAAAAGGCGCGTAGGAGGTGGCGCTGGCAGATGCGCAAGGCAAAACCCCACTGCGGGGATGCTTTGGCACAAACAACCCGGCTTCTGCAACAGAGAGCCCGGCCAGGAAAGGGGGACAGCAAAGGACAGGAGACTGAAAGGGAACAGCAGCTTGAACGATACATGGCAACCTAACTGAAGCCCGTGCACGTTACACAGATCCCGACCAAATGGATGGCCGAGGAAAAAAAGGTGAGATAAGTGGAAGACGAACCAACGACCGAACACGTTACTCAGAAATTAGGACCGGGGCGCCCGGCTGGCTCAGGCAGTGGAGCATGTGACCCTCGATCTTGGGGTCGTGGGCTCGAGCCCCGCATTAGGCATAGAGGCCACTTAACGTGAATCAGTTAAAACGTGAAAAAAACTTGCGATTCATCTTTGCGTTGTGATGATACTATTACAACTAAGTTTCTTAGGAAGAGTCACCTTACGGAAGTAACCCGCAAGAGACGCGTGGATGCGACGGCTCAACGCCTGGGCGTTACCTCACTACGCTGGGGGCAGTGGCATTGTCAGAGGAAGGTAAGTGACAAGAATCCATTGCTAGTGGACACGCCCTTGCAGGAAGGCGAAGGAAGTTCCTCCGACAGGTAGGATATTATACAGGAAGGCATCTGAGGAACACAAGGAGGAGAGAAAAACAGAAAGGGCACAAGCGTGGGCACATACGACAGATTAGCCTCCGTGCGCGTCCTCAAGGCCATAGGGGAGGACTGAAACACAGATCCCGACACCGTCCGCTTCTCGGGGACTGTGAAGGGACAGAAACGAAGACAGGTTTCTACTCTTCACCCCAAGTGGCAAAAGTGACCACCAGTATGTCACGTGTTTACCGTGAAATCCAGAGAAACCACTAGGAAAACCACGCGCAGCGATACACTCGGGAGACCACACGCAAATCTGCACAGAATCCTGTAACACGTTTTAAGTGACCCACGGGAAACGGAGGAGACAGAGGGAACAAAGTCCCGGCACAGCATGATTACCGGAAGCGTGAACGGTCTAAACGTGCCAATCAAGAGGCAAGATGGCAAAATGGACTAAAGAACAACCCAGTTGCATCCTGTGTATGGGAACGTCGCTTCCAATTCAACCACATCGGTTGGAAAGTCAAAGGGAAGAAAAGGACACAGCATGCAAATGGTAACTCGCAAAAGCCAAGCAGGTATGTCATACCCTCCGCGCGGAGCCAGGAAAACTAACACAACGGAAAGATCTTTGACCAGGAGGACGGAACTGCCCTAAAGGTGTGTGCACCAGACAAGAGCCTCCCAACTGTGCAAGAGAGGCAGACACGCCCCACAGGGAGAGCAGGCCTTCGGGCCCTCTGGTCGCGGGGCCGCACGGGGCACCTGACGGAGAACCAGACAGACAAGCAGCAAGGATCAGTAGTGAGCACCACCAGAGAACAGACTCTCACAGAGTTAAGCACGACATTCTGCCCACCAACAGAATATACTTTTTTTTAAGGAACCCCAGAATATTCACCAAGTTAGACTCTCCCTAGCAGGGGCCATAAAACAAACCTCAACATACTTGGAAGTGAAATCACACAGAGTATGTTCTCTGACCACAATAAAGTCCGGTTAGAAATCAGCAACAGAAGGACAGCTCCAAAGTCTCTGAATACCTGGGAGTGAAACTCAATACTTCTAAAGAAGCCAGGAGCCAAAGGGGGAGTCTCAAAGGAAATTAAAAAAAAAAAAAATTGAACGGTGAAGAAAAAGAAAAAATACAACATAGCAAAATATGTGGAAAGCAGTTAAGGCAGTGCTCAGAGGGAAACGTATAGCGCTGAGTGCTGATGTTAGGAAAGAAAACGGCTCAGATCAATAGTGTAAGTTGCTACCTCAAGAAACTAGAAAAGGAAGAGAACCCAAAGAAAGAAGAAGGGAGCAAATTTAAAAGATGAAAGCAGTAATCAATGACATTGAAAACAAGAAAACATAGGGGCGCCCGGGTGGCTCAGTCGGTTAAGCGCCCGACTTCGGCTCAGGTCATGATCTGGGGTGGGTTCAAGCCCCACGTCAGGCTCTGTGCTCACAGCTCAGAGCCTGGAACCTGCTTCTGATTCTGTGTCTGCCTCTCTCTCTGCCCCTCCCCTGCTCATGCTCCCTCTCCCTCTTTCTCTCTCAAAAACAAACATTAAAAAAAAGGAAACAAGAAAATAGAGACGAGCAATGAAATAACACACTGGTTCTTTGTTAGTAAGGACATAGCTGCAGCCTGGCCTGAGCCCCAGGACCTTGCTCCTAAATGCCAGCATCAGCCTCTGCCCTGGTGTCCCTGCTCCCACACTGCCCCCTACAGTCCATTCCCCTCTCGGCCACCAGAGCTAGGATTCTTAACTGTAGGTGAAAGCATGTCGGTCCTGTGCTTAAACGCTCCAATGGCTGGCCGCAACAGACAATGACCACCAGTTCCGTACCTCTCCAGGATGCTTGGAGGCTCCCACAGTCTTGGTTCCTCCCACCTTCTTTCCCTCCACTCCACCCCACTGGCTTTCTCCCCAGACTACAAATGCGCCAGGTATGGCCCTGCCCCAGGACCTTGGCACTTGTCGTGCCTGTGCTTAGGACACTGTTACCCAAATACTCGTGTACGTATACATGATACGTATGATGGAATATTATTCAACCACAAGAAGGAAATCCTGACACCTGCTACAACGTGGATGGACCCGGAGGACACTGTGCGCAGTGACAGAAGCCAGACACAGAAGGACACGTCCTATGTGACCCCACTCACTGGAGGTCCCTAGAAGAGTCCCGTGCACAGAGACAAAGAGTAGATGGTGGGACCCAGGGGTGGGGCAGGGGGCAGGCAGTCAGTGTTTCATGGGGACAGAGTCTCAATTTGGGGAGATGGAAAGTTCTGGAGACAGATGGTGGGAGTAGCTACACAACAGTGTAAGTATGTTTGATGCCCCTGAGCTGTGTGCTTGGGAAGTTAACACAGTAAGTTTTCTGTTATATATATTTTCTCTCTCTCTCTCTCTCTCTCTCTCTCTCTCATACACACACACACACACACACACACACACACACACACACACAGAGGCAAGGTAGGGTAGGGCTTGGCAAACACTTCCTGCAAAGGGCCAGACGGTAACTATTTTTGGCTTTGCAGGCCACACACTCTCTTTCCCAACTCATCAACTCTGCCCTTGTGACACCAAAGCAGCCACAGATAACCGTTGAAGAGATGGGCGTGGCTGTGTGCCAATAAAACTTTATTTGCCAAAACAGGCAGACGGCCAGATCTGGTCTGTGGACCGCAGTTTGCCGAGCCCTGATGCGGAGTACATCCCTACGTGCGCTTTGCTTCTGTGCGTGTCTATGCCTGCTTATGCGCAGAATATCCCTGGCAGGTAACAAGAAGCCAGGTCTCCAGAAAGGACAAGCGGGCGACCAAGGGAAAGAGAAGAAGGGAGAATATTCCTTCGGTACTGTCCGGACTTTGACCCATTTGAGATTATGACTATTCACCAAACTCCAAACAGCACAAAAAAGAGAGAAAGGCAACTTGAAATCTCCACTGTCGGGGCCCGGGGCTCGGAGACGGTCCCCGAGTGAGCGTGTGGCAGAGACCGAGGGCCTCACCCAGACGGCGCCGGCCGGACAGCCGCAGGGCCCGGCATGTCACTCACCCGAGCCTGACGTTGGCATACAGCTCCCGTGCCGTCCGCGTCTCACGCTTGCGCAGGATTTCCGCATCGTACCAGAAGCCACGCTCCTTGGGGTTGTCGGGGTTATAGTTGAGCATGACCACCTGGCCGACCTCTATCTCCTGCCACTGCAGGATGGTTCGGGCACGGGCCCGCACGTCGCGGGGACTCATCTGGACCACTCCATTCTCCGGGTAGCTAGGAGGAAAACCCCATGCTCAGATCCCGGGGGGAACACCCGACTTCACTCCCCGGGCAGGAGATAGAAGCCGACGCAGAAAAGGCTGTGCCAGCGTGGGTTTGGGTCACTTTGACCACAGTGGCCTGTGAAGTCCCCTCCCCAACAATCTCCTTGGCGGAAAATACACAGCCAAAGAAGACATACCCCGATTACAGAAGGTGTTGTGGGTTCAACTGTGTGTCCCCCAAAAAGACATGTGGGAGTACTAATCCCTGGTACCTGGGAAGGGGATCACTTGGAAATAGGGTCTCTGCAGATGTCATCAAGTTAAGAGGAGGTCAACACTGGGGGGGGGGCCCTAAATGCAATGACCGGTGTCCTTATTAAGAAGAGGAAATACAACACGGGGCGCCTGGGTGGCTCAGTTAAGCGACCAACTTTGGCTCAGGTCATGATCTCATGTTCGTGGGTTCGAGCCCTGCGTCGGGCGGGCTCTGTGCTGACAGCTCTGAGCCTGGAGCCTGCTTTGGATTCTGTGTCTCCCTCTCTCTCTGCCCAACTTCCCCCATCTCCTCAAAAATAAATCAACATTTAAAATTTAAAAAAAAAAAAAAAATAGGGCGCCTGGGTGGCTCAGTCAGGTAAGCGTCTGACTTCGGCTCAGGTCACGATCTCACGGTTTGTGGGTTCGAGCCCTGCATCGGGCTCTGTGCTGACAGCTAGGAGCCCAGAGCCTCATTTGGATTCTGTGTCTCCCTCTCTCCCTGCTCCTGTTCTTCTCTCTTTCTCAAAAATAAACAAACATTTAAAAAAGGGGGGGAGGGCACCCGGACGGCTCAGTCAGTTAAGCGACCAACTTGGGCTCAGGTCCTGATCTTGTGACTTTTGAGTTTGAACCCCGTGTCAAGCTCTGTGCTGACAGCTCAGAGCCTAGAGCCTGCCTGGGATTTTGTGTCTCCCTCTCTCTCCCTGTCTCTCTCTGTCTCTCTCTGCCCCTCCCCTGCTCACGCTCTGTCTCCCTGTCTCTCTCAAAACTAAATAAAACATTAAAAAATTAAAAACAGGGTCGCCTGGGCGGCTCCGTCAGTTAAGCGTCCGACTTCCGCTCAGGTCACGATCTCGCGGTTGTGGGTTCGAGCCCCGCGTCGGGCTCTGTGCTGACAGCTCGGAGCCTGGAGCCTGTTTTGGATTCTGCGTCTCCCTCTCTCTCTGCCCCTGCCCCACTCGCATTCTGTCTCTCTCTCTCTCTCTCTCTCTCTCAAAAATAAATAAACATTAAAAAAAGAAAAAAACAAAACAAGAAGAAGAGGAACTTAGACAGGAGAGTGACGCGTGAAGACAGAGCCAAAGACTGGAGGGACGCAGACACAGGCCAAGGACTGCCAGCCGCCACCAGAAGCTCTAAGAAGCAAAGAGGGACCCTTCCCTAGAGCCTCCGGAGGGAGCGCCGCCCTGCCGGCCCCGTGATTTTGATTGTGGACTTCTGGAGTCCAGGGCGGGGAGAGCACCAACTTCTGTTACTAGAAGCCACTCAGCAGTGCCACGTACTTCGTTGGGGCAGCACCCCCCGCCCCAGGGCTTACTACAGAGGACATCTGTGGAGGCAAAAGACTGCTGCCTGCCTCCCCGTGCCTCTACCGGGAGGGGTTTATGGAGAGGGGCTTACCTCGTTACAATAGGAAGTCATCATTCCCAACATGCGAGAATATTCTAGCAGCCTCGAACAAGGCATAAAGTAATTGGGCTGAAAGAAACATTCTACCAACAACGAGGTTACACCTCAGCTGAAGGGGAATCCCTAGATCGATCACGACTGCCCGCAGCGCCTCGTGCCCCCTCTTCTCCAGCAAATGTTCCAGAACGAGGCTTGCCCAACTTTCCCCGAGGGTCAGACAGTGAATATTCTAAGGTTTATAACTACCCAACTCTATACAAGCAAAACAGCCACAGCCAACATATAAAGCAACGGGCGTTGATGTGCTCTGATAAAGCTTTCTTCACAAATCCGGGCGGCGTAGGGCTGGGGACGCGGCCCAAAGGCCGCAGTGTGTAACCCCCTCCGAGAGGCCGCGGGTCCTGCAGGGACGGACTCCTTCCTCCAACTCTCCCAGCGGTTTTTGCAGAGTGAAGGGAGGATGTGTCAGAAACCGGCAGGGAAGCCGATGGGGCCCCTACACTCCCCCCCCCGGAATGTAAACTCCCTGGGGAGGCGCACGCCCTCTGTTACGGAAGGAGTCGTGTCCCCCAAAGTCTCCAGGTCGGAGCCCTAAGCCCTGATGTGACTGCACGTGGAGGCGGGGTCTCCAGTGAGGGGAGCAGCGTTAAGAGAGGCCATAAAGGTGGGGCTCTAGTCTGACGGGACTGGAGTCCTTCGAGAAGGAGACTCCAGGGCTCTCTCTTGGCCCCACAGAGGACCGGCCGCCTGAGGACACAGTGGGAAGGCGGCCATCCAAAAGCCAGGAAGACCCTGCCAGCCCCGTGATCTGGGATCTGCAGCCTCCAGAACTGTGACATGTAGCCGTCCAGCCTGTGCGGTCTTGTGACGGCCACTCAAGACACCCGAGGAGCACATCCGAGGTCCTCTCCGTGACAGACGGGGACTCCCCGTGCCTCGCACACAGTAAGCGCACACTAAGTACTTGTGCACTCCAGTGAGGGACACACGAGAGAGCCGGGAGCCGGTTCATGCAGTGGCGACACAAGGCACGAACACAATAAAACAGGAAGCAGGGTGGGAGGGGCACCTTTCCAACTAGATGACCCGAGGAGGGGGTCCGCCTGGCTGTGGGTCCCCGAGACGTGGCTCCTCGAGGGGTGGCCTCCTGTGTGGTTTGCTGGCGCGGGTGGTGCCAACCTCCAGGCCCCACATACACGGAGCCAACGCCCCGGCCCAGCCACCCTCGGTGCCACTCACTCGTCATATTTGACGTGGTAAATGATGTCGTCTTCGGGCGTCACACTGGAGGTAGAGCTGCAGGGCTCGTCTTGGGAAGGTGCCTTCCTGGTCACCCTGACAACCTGCGCCTCGAACCACGCCCCCATGTTCGTGTCCCGAGCATCCACATACTCGTTGACCTGCCAGGGGCGAGAAACCGAGGACACTGGTCCGATCGGCAACGCTGACCACAGACGCCGCAGGCTCTCGGGCACCCGGACTTCGGGACCGGGATCAGACCCAAGTGCCCACACAGGATTCCTTGGCTGCGGCACCGCCGACATTGGGGCCCGGTCGCCCTCCGGGCAGGGGTGTCCCAGGTGCTGTCGGGGACTGAGCAGCATCCCCGGCCCCCCGCCTGTTGATGCCAGGAGCACCCGAAGTGGGGACAGCCACAGACGTCCCCAGGTGTCGCCAAGTGTCCCCTGGGGGCAGAATCGCCTCTGCTTTGCAGTCCCGGGGAGGCCAGAACGCCCGTCTTTCAAGATAAGCTGGGAACCCGGATCTTTATGTGATGCTGGCTGACCTCGAGGGTGGCAGCGAATTCAGGGGTTTCGCGGCCCCTGGGAAGGGCACAGAAGACTCCCGCACAACCCGGACACAACACTCACCACGCAGGATCACAAGGGAATGCTGGAATATTCTGTTCCCACAGGGATGCTCCAGGAGCCCACCCACTGGCGGTTTTCCCGGCAGGACCGGGGGCCCAGCCCAGGGAATGAGCAGCCTGCCCGCCCTCCTGGGACCGCAGGTGGGCACCTGGGAAGCCAGGGACGATGGAGGGGCGGAGGGGCAGGGGGGCAGGCTGCCCGGTGGCCTGGGGGCGGAGAGACTGGCCGGGCGGGGGGCGGGGAGCACACTCAGCCCCAAACCCTCTGCGCGAGACCCACCTTGTACAGACCCAGCTCCGTCTCGTCCCACGCGTCTTCATCCGCTAAGCCCGCCTTCCCGTCCGCCTCCGAGGCCGCCTCGCCGCTGTTGGAGGACTTGTCCGACTCGCTCTGGCCCAGGCAGCAGCCAGAATCGGTATCTGACAGTTCAGAGTCCTTCTCCTTGCTGCTGCTGGGGGGGAGCACCAGGCTCTGGCGGACCAGGAGCTGGATGGTGTCGTTCAGGCGGACGTCATAGTCGAAGAGAGTGTGGCCGTCCTCCATCTGCAGAGACACGGAGGCCAAGGTCACTGGCCCGCCAGACACCTGCCCTCGCCCTCCCGGTGCCAGGCAGGACTCCGCCACGAGCACGGTACCACACCTGCCCTCGCGGAGGCCAGGATCTAGCTGAGATTACGGGACGACACGACCTATCAGCTCCCGGGGGGTGCACGCTGTCACCCCTTCCCTCGGGGCCCTTACGCCTCCAAAGATATTCCCTGTGTCATATGGCGAACGTTCTGTGAACGCACAGCATAACCTCCCACGTCAGGAGAGGTTTTCTTTCTTTTTTTCTGAACGTTTATTTATTATGAGAGAGGGAGCTGGAGAGAGGCAGGGAGAGAGACTCCCAAGCAGGCTCTGAACCATCAGCGCAGAGCCCAACGCGGGGCTCGAACTCACAAACCGTGAGATCACGACCTGAGCCGAAATCACGAGTCGGACGGTTAACCGACTGAGCCACTCAGGAGCCCCAGGGAGGTTTTCTTAATATTCTGTCTTTCCTAACTTTTATCACAATAAAAACGCGTTACCTTTATCACTGGTTCTAAACAGAGGGCAATCCTGCCCTCCAGGGAACGCTGGGTGAGGTTCCCTGGCTCAAAAGTGTCTATGGTGTGAAGGCAGAGAAACTCCGCGCTAGTTATTTAGGGAAAAAAATGGGAGCGCAGGCCCTGCCCACACTGGGCAGCACAGCCACTCCCCGCAGGGTCACACGGTCCAAAGCAGGGTGAGCCCCGGTGTCTGTGAGTCACCCCGTCTCTCCCTCCACTCGGCGTGTGTATTTAAACGTGTGCAGTGTCCCAGGACATCAGAAGGTCAGGCTATTACAGAACGCAGAGATTCCTGGGGGTGAATGGAACCCCCTAACCAAGGGGGTCTCGCTCAGGGTGATCCTGTCCCCGGGGGACACTCAACGAGACCTGGGATCGTTTCGGTTGTCACAACCGGGGTGCTCCCAGCGTGAGCGGGCGGGGCCGGGGAGGCCCCCACAACAGGGAGCGACCCAGCCCCCGTGTCCCCGGTGCTGAGGAGACCCCGTCCCAGATGCACCGATGCACCCACCCAACAGTCAGCAGTCCCTTTGGAGGCTCTGGCTCTCGCTCGGCCCCTCTGCCCACCGGAGTCCCTGCTAGCAAACCCTCCCTGCCAGCCAACTCCCGCGAGCCACCCTGGGCGCGTGAAGGAGTTTTACCTTCTGAGCCGCATCCCGGTGGCTCAAAAGGCCAAGGAGTTGTCTTTTGCTAGAAACTGTCCCGGGGCGCTCCGCCAGCTCCCCGCAAGGACCCTCGGTGCATCTAGGTCTATCCCGATGCCCCAAGGCAAGTTTCTGCACTGCGGACACACGGGGCCGGACTGTTCCCTGCAGGACCCTCCTGGGCACCACGGGGGAGCGGCAGTCCCGACCCCACACGCTCCCTGCCAACCACAGACGTCCCTAGACACCGCCCACCGTCCCCTGAGGGCAGAACTCGCTGGTTCAGAGGCAATGTCCTAAAGAAGAAGGAGAGAAAGGACAGCAGACACGAATCAACTTTCCTTCCTTCCCGATGTGCCGGAAGTGGTGGTTCCCAGGCCGGGTGGCGGGCGATGTCTCACACCAAAGCGCGGCTCGGGGCCCAAAGCCCCTGCCGCACTGGCTGCTAGTCTTGTCTTTACCGGTCACAGGCCGGAGAATCTGATGAATGATCACCCCGCTCCCCCGGGAGGATGCACCTGAACACATTAACGCTTGCCTACGGCCACAGGGAATTCCGCGACCCCGCTCCCCCCTCCCCCCACCCGTTCACCTGGCACGAGGGTGCAGCCTCCGATGTGCCCAGCCCTGCCCACGTGCCACGGGAAGGCCAGGGTCGGGGAGACATGATGCCGGCCCTCCATCACAGGGCCAGCACGGGACAATGGGTAGAGGGGACACAGATGGGAAGGAAGAGACCAGACTGGTCAACCTGCACACCCATATGCACAGCAGCCAGGCTCACAGCAGCCTAAGGGCGGAAACAATCCAGCGCCCATCAACGGGGGGGGGGGGGGGGGGGGGGGGGGGGGGGGTGGATACACACAACGCGTCTGCCGCGCACGAACACGTCACTCGGCATGAGCAGGAGCGAGGCGCCCACACCCGCTGCCCCGCGGACAGACCCTGAACACCTGATGCTCAGAGAGGGAACCAGAGACGAGAGTCCACACGGGGTGTGAGTCCAGAACAGGCTCCTCCAGGGACAGGAAGGGGACTCCTGGGTGCCAGGGGAGGGGAGAGGGAGCGACAGCTAGTAGGGATGGGGCTTTTTTTTTGGGGGGGGGGAGGAGGTTTTTTATTTTTGAGAGAAAGAACGAGAATGAGGGGGGGAGGGGCAGAGAGAGGGAGACAGAATCCGAAGCAGGCTCCAGGCTCTGAACTATCAGCACAGAGCCCGACGCGGGGCTCGAACCCACAAACCGTGAGATCGTGACCTGAGCGGAAGTCGAATGCCTAACCGACGGAGCCACCCAGGCACCCCAAGGACGGGGCTTCTGTCTGGGGCAATAGAATGTTCTAACCTTGACTGTGGTGACGGATGCACCATGCTGTGAATATAGTGAAAAGCTCTAGACTGTGCACTTTAGGGGGTGAACGGTGTGGTATGTGAATCACATCTCAATAAAGCTGTCATTTATTTATTTGTGTTTTTTTAAGGGAGAAAAGGAGCCCAAGAAAGGCGGGTACTGTATGATTCCAGCTCTGGGACATTGTGGAAAAGGCAAAGTCACAGAGACAGCAGGGGCTGGGGGAGGGACTGAGTTGGAGGGACTTGGCACCAAGTTCAGTTTCAGGGCAGCGAGGCCCCTCTGATCCACAGTGGCGGGTACGTATCGCCACACGTGTCCAAACCCGCAGAACGCACGCCAGGAAAGAACCCTGACGTCACCCATGCATTGAATGTAACAGACATGTCACCCTAGCAGGGATGCCGACAGCTGGGGGGGGGGTGGTGTACGTGGGAGGCGGGGTGTACTAGAAATCTCTGAACCTTCCTTTTAATGGTGCAGAGAACCTAAGATCCAGGTCATGTCCTCACAGCCATGAGATCAAGCCTCATGCTGGGCTCCGGACAAGGGAGAGCCGGTGGGAGAGAGCCGGAACCAGGGAGAGCACAACCGGGCCCCTAGGGTCCACAAGGGGTCAGGAAGCCCTGACCGTGCAGGAGCAAGGACACAGACAGAGGCACAAATAGGGCAGGGAAAGGGGCATTCGGGCTGCGGGCGGGAGGTGGCATAGCGCATAATTCACAAGCTGGTCTGGCTGCTTCCTGAGGCCACTTCTGGAACCTTCCAGCAGGGCCCCCGCAGTCCGCAGGAAGCTTGCGCAAGTATCTGCTGTAAGAGAAGGTATGCGTTGTGCGCCCCTCTCCCTCCACCTTGCCTGCCCAAAGCTGTGCACAAACGTTCTGTTCAGGAACCATGGGGCAGAGAGGCTGGGCCCAGGCCTGCCTCATGCCAACGTGTTCGGCATCAGGTGCTGGAACATTCCACGTTTGGATTCGTTTTCAAGATCCTAAAATTCCAGAGCCTCTGGCCAGCTCAGTGGGTGGAGCATGCGACTCTTGATCTCAGGGTTGTGAGTTTGAGCCCCACGCTGGACATAGAGATTACTTAAAAATAAAATCTTAAAAAAAAGGGGGATCCTAAAGTTCCAGCGGAGGCTAATGGCATGAATAAAAAGTACAAAAACCGAACGACAGGTGATCTGCACCTCATGGTAGCAGTCCTAACGTTAAAATTAAACTCGAAGTTAACATCTCGTAGAACCAAACTCTGCACTGAGAAATCCCTCGAACTGCCTGTTCTAGAACATGTATACGTGGTTTGGGGCCGATAACTCCATAAGTGACAATTCAGGTCTAGGCAAAACTACCCACAGTATTTACGTCTGTCTGTCTGTCTCTCTCTCTTTTTTTACAGGCACAGAGAGCAAAAGCAAGCAGGACAAAGAGGCTGAGAGGGAGAGAGAGAGAATCTCAAGCAGGCTCCACACTGACAGCACAGAGCCTAACTTGGGGCTCGATCCCACAACCGTGAGAGCAGGACCTAAGCCAACAAGACTCGGACACCCAGCCAAGCCACCCAGGCACCACTGTCTTTCTTTTTTAATCCAGGTATGCCTCCTGGACATTTGGAATTTTCGGCCACGCATGCCATGCAAGGGCGAAATAAACACGTACACGATTTGACATCTAAACACGCTGGTTCCCGTTGGAAACTGGGATTAAAAACTTGCCACGCCTACCACTGCTGCCCACTCTCTGCCCCCTCGTGACAATTTCAAGGGCTACTTTTCAGGGTGCAGGGTGCTGCCCAGAGGCGCGAGAGGCCAGGAAATACATGCCCCAGGGCTTGACAAGATGTGGTTCTTCAGTCTGCTCGGAGCAGCCATCTCAGCGAGACGTGGGGGCGACAGACGCCAGAAGGGGCTTACCGTGGGCCTTGAGCCTCATACCAAGAGGGAGGGACCCACAGCTGGACCCACAGCTGGAGGAGGGAAGGGAGCACTGACAGGGCCTGTGGGTGAGCTGGGAGAGGGAGGAAGCAGGAAACTAACTGCTCTGCAGCCCTTCCCGGGGGCGCAGCCCTGGCCCCTCACCTGCCTGCCCTGCTTGGCCTCCAGGCTCTGCAGCAACCCGACATGCAGACAGGACACACGGACAGAGATGGGAGAGGAGAAAACACGTGAAGCCGGAGCCCAGATGCGGCAGAGGGGACAGGGCTCCCCGTTTCAGCGGGGAGAGCAAGGACAGCAGATGAGCACCTCAAGGCCACGCACGACCCCTCCTCATCACCAGTAGCTCCGTGGGCTCTTCAACAGGGTCCAAGGGACTCCTGAGACCACACAGTTTGCGCACCCCTCCCCGGGAAAACCTCTCTGCAACACGGTGTCCTAGGGGACCTGTTCTAGTACATTCCGCGGCAATGCTGTTCCTGACAGAAACCCTGGACCCCGAATGGAGGCGGGGAGGGGTGTAACCGGCAGGCTACAGCCAGTGTGACAGTCTAGCCTGCACCTGTTTTTGTAAATAAAGTTTTATTGGGCTCCTCCTGAGACACGCCCATTCATTTGCATACTATCTCCAAGGGCCGGGGTGAGCAGTCCTCACAGAGACAAATATTTACATAAGGGGTTTGCTGACCTGGCTTAGCGGGAATGCCCTCCAGCTGGGAGCTGGGGGGAGGGGGGGGGACCCTGCCTCCAACAGCCTGAAGGGCAGGACTCTGCTGCCCGACTCTGACTCTGCCCTTCAGGAAATCGGGGACAGCATTCAGGAAGAGCCAATTTGAGCTGGTGGGGTGCGAGGACACGAATGACCCTCGCAAGGCCGTTCTCAGGGCGCCATTCAGACTGATCCTTCAGACTGTCCTTAGCACAGCTTTTGAGGCCCGCGAGGCCGATTTAGCTGTTTCCCTAAAGTAAATTATCTACTAAATCAGTACTTCCCAAGTGGCGGCAAATGCAGGGAACGAGCCCCCCCCCCCCCCCCCCCCCCCCCCCCCCGGCGTCAGCAAGGCCGAGGGGGAGAAACCCAGAGCCCACGGATTCATTGCACCTTTACCGCTAACCGGCCGGACCTGGCCATGACCGCCCTTGCTTTCTCACCAGGCCGCACGGCAGCCACTTCCTGGGGCAGGGAACGTGGGGAGATTATGTGAAGAGCACAGCACTGCACCTGAGCTCAAGTCACCACGAAGGACAGCCATTGTCATTTTCATGGGCAGCCAAAAAAAAAAAAAAAAGGGCGCCAGATGCCTCTCGCCCTTGCCCAGGCTGGGCCTGCCGCCCGAGTCCCTGCCCCCATTCCGCCTTCTTGCATTTCCGCCAATCAAGCGACATAACCGCCAACCTATTCAGCCTAAACAACCCGGCCACGAAACCCTCCCATATCCTGGAGAAAGACTCAAGTAGGTTCTGCTTTATCGGCTCAATCAACCTCACTGCAGCCCTTGGACTACTACATGTTTCTTTTGGGGGGGGGGGGGGGGTGCGAGGAAGGATTACAAAGACTCTAGAACATTCTGTGAAAACAGCACTCTTGCCCCCACTGGAAACTGCGCGGCTTTCTATCACCTGTTAGCTTGGTCTGTTTGCAGACTTGACTCACTGAGGTGCTGCTATATAGGCCTTTGTCCCCGTCCCCCCCCCCCCCCGCCCGGTCGCTGTCCACACCTCCCGGCAGCCAGGCCAGGGCCTCGCCCCGCATCCTTGGGGAAGTTGCATCACGCTCCAGGCTCGGCTTCCTTATCCGGAAGCCAGAAGTGACGACACATTCCCTCACAAAGCTGCCGAGTGGGGCCCGTCTCTCATCGCGGACATCCTGAAAATTAAAGGTACAACATACGTGTCTAACGCCCGCAGGTGTTCGTGTTAGCGTCCCGCTTTATAACTTACACAGGAGTTGTAAGGACTTGTGTGTGGATCAGATATCACATTACGAACGAAGGGTGATGGGGGTTTGATTATGTGGCCGTAGACGTTTGTCAAAACTGCAAAGGGTCCGTCTGCTTTTGGTGAGTCTATCTCACTGTATACAAATGCCACCTTAAAACACACACACACACACACACACACACACACACACACACAAAAACCGATTTTGAACTCTAATGACAGGCGTGCTCAACTATTTAGAGAGAGCGTGAACTAGCGTCCGCAACCTAGTTTGAAACGAGTTCCAAAACACACAGTGGCTTGGTGGACAGAGAGGAGGGCAGAGCAAACTGCAAGGACGCGAATATGGAGACGCAAATGCAGAGACGCGTCCGTGGGAAGGCCCAGGGGTGGGTGCTTAGGTGTTCACGGCTCTTGTGACTTTTCTGCAGGCTTGAAATGTAACCACTGTAACACGCGCCACCTGGGAGAAGCTCACAGCTATTCAAACTTGAGAGGACAGGATCCAGCCCACCTCTGAATTACGCCGTGACCTGTTTCGGAGGTTCTCAGAAACTCCGCTCCACGAAGAGACTGAGTGGCTAACAGAAGTCAGCCTGGATGCCACACAAATGAGCCGTTGCTGGAGGCGGAAGACAGCACCTCGGCAGAGGTCACTCACAGCCCCTGCCTTTTTTTCGAAGTCGCAGGCCACCGAACAGTCAAAGCCCCCAGTTCGCGGGACCGGCTTCCCCTCCCCAGGCAGGGCGGGCTAACTCAGATTGTTAAGACATTGAAGTCATCCTGCCTGTCGCAGGAAGGAGGTGAAAGGTCTCCCAAGGGCACCACAAGCCCGAGAAATTAATCATCAGGTCTCATTTCGTGTTAAGCACGCTGGAGCCTCCCAGCCCCCAAAAATCCTGGCGGGCCAGGCGCAGTGTCGATTTCTCGATCGAGACACCAGATGGCGGCAGTACCCACTTCAAATGCAACAACAAAGTCAGGCACGCGCACCCCAACTGAAGACTTTTAATCCGGTACAGTCGCTACACCGCTGTCCCTACCGCGCACCCAACTCTGGGATGGCCCCTGCAGATGGGACTGGCGCTTGGCGTCGTGCTATCTTATCCCACGCCCAGGGAAATCCCACTCACAGGACGTGCCATCTCCCCAGAGACAGCGACAAAAACGGAAACCCCCCCTGCTGCCCCTGGAGAAAGCGTCCCAAGTGTGGGCAGCTGGGAAGGCAAGGGTGGCCATTTTAAACGCCGCCAGGGGCCCAGGGAGAGAGCGAGAAGAAAGGAGACGGAAAAGCGGGGCCCGCAGACCCGCGCAAAGCACAACGTCCCGCTCGCTCCGCACAGCGGGGCCCAGAGCGGCGGAAATTCCTGGCGAGCGAGCGCCATCTCCGGACTCTGAACAAGCGGATCCAGATTTCCAGAAAACAGATTCTGTGGGGGTCAAACTCTAAACAGGTACAGGCCGTGGGCCAGCAGCGTGTGTTTCAAAGAAAAAACCCGCTCCCCTCCGTCCCAGCGTCTGAGTAAGCGATCCGAGGCTCTTCCTCGAAATTCACCCGTCCTCCATTGGCCACCTCCAACTTCTTTCTCTAGAAATCATGGGGAGGGGAGCTTCACAAAACCGGGCAGGCAGACTTAAAAGCCCACACGCTACGGACTGGAGTGCCAGCTTCCTGCCCGGTATGTCGATCTGCGAGTGGAGCCTTTGTTCCTGGCTCAGGCATTTGAGGTTTCTGTGGAGACGTGAAGCGGGACCGGACGAGGGGCGGGGAGAGTATATGTACTACGCCTGGACCAGGCAAGAACAAAGGTGCTGGGCGGGCGGCAGCCGGCGGGGCGGGTTTACCTGCTTGCCCCTGTAGAAAAGCCTCTGCAGGCCTGGCTCCACGCGGAACAGCCCCTGGATCTTCCTCCTCAGCTCCTCCACCTTGGTCAGCCTGGACAGCGAGTCCACAGTGTGGGCCACCTTGCCGTCCATGGTGCGAACCTGGATCCACATGGCGTCTGCTGGTGCTGAGGGGGAGAGAGCGGGACCCCTAGGTCAGTTCCGTTGCTGCTGCCACCACCAGACCGTGCCATGCTCAGGTCACCTTGGCCTTTGTCCACCCTGAGGACACTAGGAAACTCCTCCAACGCCCTCCCGGCGCGTGAGTCCCCGCACTAGCCACAGCTGACCAGGGCCCGGCAGAGGAAGTGAAGGAATTAATGCATTAATGACCAGCAAGGGCGGAGAGGCGAGGAGGCAGAGTAAATTAGGGGAAGGCAATCGGCGTCTCGGACCACTCACTCCAACCCACTCCGCCTTTCACACAGGGAAGACAATCATGTCCGGAGCAGGAAGGAGGACACGGCCGAACGGTGAGGGGCCAGGTTCGTTCGTTTATTTCTTCGTTCATTCATTCATTCATTCATTCATTCATTCTCTGAATTAATACTGACGCAAGGGGAAAACCCAAAAGTCCGGCGCGGGTTGGAACTTCAGAAGTCCCAGTAACTCAACTAAGTGTGACCCAAGGGGGACGATCCCCCCCCCACGCCCAAACCCCCGAGCCCCCGACCCCTGGCGCGCGCGCGCGCCCCCCCCCCCGCGCGCGTGCGCGCGACGCGGCCGGCCCCGCGGTGGCCATGGCAACCGGCCGCCCCGTCCCGGCCGCCCCCGCGCGCGCCGCGCGACTCACCTCGGCCCCACCGCGGCCCCGCGGGCAGTCTCGCGCTCCCGGCACTCCGACCCACGGACTCTGAGCCTCTCTTATTCTCCCGCCCGTCCGCTCGGGCCACGCCAACTAGCCCACGCCCACCCCCACCGCCGGGACCGGCCGAGGGGCCCCGCGCGCCAAGTCCCGCCCCCCTTCACTTGAGCCGCCTCGCTCATTGGCTCCGCCGCGCCCGGCTGCCCCGCCCCGCTCGCTCCCCATTGGCCCAGGCGCGCCCGGGGAACTAAGGGCGCGCGAAATCGGGCTCGGGCGCGACAATTGAATCGCGGGGCGCCCCGCGCGCAGGCGCGGAGCCTGACATCCTCCCCTGCGGCTCACCAGGCCCTCCCCCACCCAGCGGGCGCGACCCCCGCGGGGCTCTGGGGACGTTCCCCCTCGCCCCGGGCAGCGCCCGGGCTGCCAAGGACGACTCCCGAGGGCCGGCGGGGCGGGGGCAGAGCCCGAGACGGCGTGCACAGCAGCCACGCCGCGGGGCACGCGTGCGCCCGTGCTGGCCGCACGTCCCCGGGCCGCTCGGGAAAGTTTTCCAAAGTCTCAGCGCCCGGTGCACCGAGCCCTTCCCCCCACCCCCCGGCCCGGGCTGGCACCCCGATCCGTCCGGAGGCTCACCTCTCCGGCCGCCCCGATCCGCTCTCCTGCTTGCGCGCCTGGCCCGGCTGGGGATGGCGATGGAGACGCGTATGTGGCCCCGGACCCCGCGCCGACCTGCCCGTAACCCGGAGCGCCCTGGACGGCCACCACTGCCCGCCGCGCTGCCAGCTGCTCTGATTTTTTTTCCCGCGAAAACTCGGCGTTTGGGAGTTGCGGGGCCGCGGGAGGCCGCGCCAGGGGCGGGCGCCTGCCTGGTGATTGGCCGCTGCAGTGGCGGGAAGCGAGAAAGGGGGTGGGGGGCGCCCCCTCCCCGATCCAGCCCCACTCCGCCCAGCCGGCCACGGCCCCGCCCAGCCCTGCGCGCTCTGCTGGGCGCGCCCAGTGTGCAACCCGGCCCGGTGGCGGGAGCTGGGCCCCCCTAACTACGTGCGTCCCTCAGGAGCCCTAGGGAGGGACCCCGGGTAAAGACCCCCTGACCTTTTAATTCCTTTCCCACAGCCCGTCTCCCCGGGCACGGGCACTCACTGACAGTAGGGCAAGGAAGGCCGGCATCAATGTTTAAACACCGCAGTGGGATGTTGGGGCCCCTCTGGAGACCGGTTGCACCCCGATGGCCAGCCTGATCGCCCCAAGCTCTATTTCCTGGCGTCAGGGCCTGCTGGAGCTCCCCACCCGCAGGGCTTGTTTGCTGGGTTTTCCCGCCTCGTTTTCCCGCCTTCTCCGGCTGTCCAGGCGGGCAGGACTGCCCTGCCCCCTCCGCCCTGCTTGCTCTGCTCTGGCCAGTCTTGGCGGGCACACAGTGACCCATGCTGGGCACCTACAAAGCGCCTGGACACGGTGTTCAGAGCTGGGGGGCCCGACAATGGGCAAGGCTGACCCCCGTTGGTGGTCTCCAGACGGGTAAATTCTTGTCTGGAGAGACAGGCAACAAATAAATAAATAAATAAAGCAAGCTAATCATTTCAGATTCTATTTGCAGCAAAGCCAGGACAGTGGCTGGAGAGGCATGTGGGAGTGGGCAGGGAGGACATTCCGGTTGAGGTGGAGAGGTGGCCTCTCTGAACAGATGACATTTGAGCTGCGATCTGAGATAGAAACCAAGGACAGATGGGTCGAGGAGGCACGGCCAAGCTCAGAGGCGGGAAAAGGCTTAGAAATGTGGGGGGGAGCGTAGCCAAGAGGCCAGCGTAGCTGGGCAGAGAGGGGATGAGGTCAGAGAGGTGTCACCTGGGGCCTCAAGGGCCACCAGGAGGACTTTGGTCTTCGTGTCTTGAACGGCATGGGAAGGCAGTGAGCAGAGTCCCTTCTGCTGTTATGTCCCCAGGTGGCAGACAGAATCATGTCCCCCACAAAGATATCCCTGGAGCCTGTGAATACGGTAGCTTCCATGCCAAAAGGAAGTTTGCAGATCAAATTACATTAAAGGTCTTTAGGTGAGGGAGGTTATTCTAGATTGCGCAGGCTGGCCCCAAATCATCGCAAGGGTCCTAATAAGTGAAAGAGAGTGGCAGAAGGGCCACGTCAGAGGAGAAGTGACCGGGGAAGGAGAGTTTGGAATGATGAGGTCAACAGGCAAGGAATAGGGCAAGAGTCTCCCCCAGAATCCCAGAACACCTTGATTTTAGCCGAGCATCTCCAAGAGCTGACAAACCGCTTAGGAGACAAGACGGCCATGTCTACAGAAGACATCGTGTAAAATAAAGCAAGACACAGCAAAGACCATGAATGAGGCCGGCCGGAGTCTGCAGAACGGACATTTCCTGGCACCTCTCGTGCTCCAGCGGCCCTCCCACTTAGGCATCAGCCCACGCGCAGATCAGGCACCAAGAAAACCGTCGGGGGGGGGGGGCACAAGGCCCCGGTCTCCTTTTTTGCAAAATCATATATTCTTGAAGGTCGTTAAGTCGCTCGACAAACTTTTACTGACACCCCTCTTGTCTGAACCAGGCCTGGAGCCAAGCCGACGTGGGTGGGCACAAAGTTCCTCCCGCCCTGGAGGGACTTTCCCATTCGATGGGGGGAGACACAGGTGTAAAGGGAAGTGTCAGATGCGTGAGAGGGTGTTCGTGCAAAGTGGAGCACACAACACTCTAAGCGTCTTCGATCGGGACACACCAGACTTCATACCCTGGCCATATCCATAATTTTTTTCCGACTGGGGTGAATAGCCATTAAAATGACAACGGAAGCGGGTGAGCCTAACCAGCGTATGGACCCTGAGAAGCGCGTGTACCGCACATGGGGGCCATCTGACAGAGCAGAAAATCCCTTGGGGCTCGTTCCTCGTTCCTCTCCATCTCTAAGCAGAGCTCATGATGCCTACCTTACCGGAATGTTGTGAGAACTCTTCCCACCCAGGCCTCTGGCCTCCTGGCACGATGACAGGCGTTCCCAGTGTGGCAGGAATGTTAGGGTCTGTGGCTGTTTTTGCGTATTCATTTGTTATTTCCTAGGAAAAAGTGGTCAGGTTGTCATTTCCCCAACCAGTGAGGACTTTGGAATTCCCAAGCCGTCCCACCCCCCCCCCCCCCCCGAACAACAGCCTCGTCTCCCCTCCCGGCCACTGGAGGCCCCTTCCCAGAACCCTGGCTGGATGATGTCACAGACAGGTGACCTCACCGCGGCAAAGGAACCGGGGATCTCAGTGTCCTGGGGGAGGGGCGAGGATGTTCCCCCACCACCCCAACCCCCCATGTCTGTGGTGAAGTCGATCGAATTAGTGTTGCCCAAGGATGTGGTCTACCCGGCCGGCTCCAGCATAGAAGGGCAGGTGGTTCTCATACTGAACAGCACCCTGGTGAACCCCATAGTGAAGGTGGAGCTCGTGGGAAGGGGTTACGTGGAGTGGAATGAAGAAATCGGGGCATCCCGTGATTATAGCAGGGATGTTATTTGCAACAACAAGGCCGACTATGTGCACAAGACGAAGACATTCCCAGTAGAGGGTAAGGACCAAGCCAGCAGCCAACTCTAGCCATGATAGGAAGCTGGGTCTGGAAGGTAAACACATGTGTTAGTTGATCAACAAACCCCCAGGGATACCAGACAGGGGCAGAGGCCTGGTTCCTCCCCAGGAGGGAGGCTATGTATAACAATGAACATCAGATACTCACAACGCGAAAATAACAAGACAGGAAGAGCCGAGCGGACCCAGCTATTCGAAATGAACTATCAAAGTCGTTCCCCTGGAAAATGCTATCCTTAGCCCCATGACCACTTTGGGAGGCCAGTAAAAAAAATCTTTCTTGTGATTTTACAGATAAATCTCCCTCTAGCAGTGAACTCCGAGGAGACAAAGATAAGGAGTCCTATGGTCACCGGGAAAGAGAGAGGGGCAGGGAAGACATTCTAGGGAAAGAATAACTCGGCCCCGACTCCACGAGGTTCAGATCCAAAGTCTGGACAGACACCAGGGAGGCTGAGCTGCCCTGGAGCTACATGTCCTTTCCAAAATGTGTTCACGGGGGTGTTCCCGGGTGTTCCACAACTCTTGGCCAATGCTCAGCTAGACAAAGTTTCATTCTAGAATTTTAAAAGTTTTAGATAGGGAGGTCACGGAGGTCCCTTCAAAGAGGTGACTACTGAGCGATGGGAGGGACACCAGCTGTGCAGATTTCTAGGGGTCGGAATGGTAGGAGTGGGCGCCTGGATGGCTCGGTCAGTTAAGTGTCCGACTTCAGCTCAGGTCACGACCTTGTGGTTCGTGGGTTCGAGCCCCGCATCGGGCTCTGCGCTGACAGCTCAGGGCCTGGAGCCTGCTTTAGATTCTGTGTCTCTTTCTCTCTCTCTGCCCCTCCCCTGCTCACACTCTATTTCTCTCTCAAAAAATACACAAACTTTAAAAACATTTTTTTAATTAAAAAAAGGAAAAAGAAGGTTCTGGGGCAGGAACGGCCCCATGCCAGGCCTTACTGGCCAGCAGCCGTGTTGCCTCTCCGTGTCTCAGTTAACCTATCTGGAAAATGGGAGCCAGAAAGTCTTGCCTCATAAGATTGTTTTGGGGACTTAGTGACCTAATGGTATATGAAGGGCTTAGACTAGCGTGGGGCACACAGGAAGGGCGTCATAAGTGTCACTTTTTGCAAGCAAACAGTCCGCACCCAGACCTCCCCCAGTGTCAGATACCAGCCTTTCTGATCGCCCAGCATTCCCCCTCCAAAGCATGAGCCCAAGCCTTCAGTGGATTCACTCATTTATTTCACAAACATTTATCGAGGGCCTTCTAGGCACCGCGTTGTGCCCAGTACTGGGGGTGCAGGTAGGCGCTCAAGACGTGTTTGTTGAACGAATGAATGCGTGTCTGAGGCCGGGACCTCCAATTTTGCAGATCCAGAGTAGCGGTGAGCACATCCCCGTGGGTAGCTTGGGGTGACCACCCCAGCCACATCACCCGCCCGGGGCCATCCCCCTCCAGCCCGGCTGAGGCCTAGGCCTGAGATCTGTAGACCATGCAGAGCCCTAAAAGCACAGAGCTCAGCCTAGCTCGGGGATGGGCGGGCCAGGCCCAGAACAAAGCCCTTGGCAAAATAATAAATAAAAAGTGGGGGGAGGAAAAAAAAAAAAAAAGATTCTAGAACCTTCTGATGGCATTGGTGTGTTTTGCTTTCAGATAATTGGTTAAGTGCAGGCAGCCACACCTTTGACTTCCATTTCAACTTACCTCCCAGGCTTCCTTCTACCTTTGCCAGCAAAATTGGCCACGTCTCCTACTCCGTGCAAGCCTCCTGCATGGGTCGGGAGCACGTTCTAGCGAAGAAGAGAATGTACTTGTTGATTCAAGGGACTTCAGACTTCCATCAAGAAAACGCACTGCAGGTAGTGATGGGAGAGGAGCAGGGGTCGGACTTGTCCTCAAAGCTCACGGGAGGCAGGGGGAGGTGGGAAGGCAGGGGACAGAGGTGGCCCCCACCAGGAAGAAGGAAAAGGCACGGATGGTTCCCCAGGCCAAGTTCACAAAAGGTGAATCAGAAACCAGGGCAGGCGCAAGGCCGGGGGGCTCTCAACCCGGACAATTCTGCCTCCCCAGGGGGCACTGGGCGGTGTCCAGGGACATTTGTGGCTGTCACAGCTGGGGGGAGGGGAGCTACAGAGAATGAGTGGTCCCCAATGCCCTTGACCCTGCAACAAGTCAAGACTAAGCAGAGACCTCCCTGTGACCCACGGGTGAAAGAGGTGTCTGGATGCTCGGTGACTCTCCAGGGTCTTTGAGCCCTCAGACAGCAGAGATGGTGCCCCACAAAAAGAGGCATGAAAGGGGGTGGCCTCTGGCCCTGGGAAAGGAAAGGCCATGTGATGTTGGTCTGGCTAAGCAAAGGAGGTTTTCTAGATGGTTCCTGGAGGGCCAGGTGCAGAGAAGTCAAGGTAGAAGTCAAGGTGGGTGGAGTGACGTTGGGCCAAGTAACTTCCCTGGGGACTCCTATCAGATCATGGTGGCTCAGATGGCTGGCGTTTTAGTTTTCGAGATCCAGGTAGGAATCCCAGAGCCCGCCCCCCCCCCCACCTCCATTTCATGTTTCATGTAAATCCCGAACTTCCCACAGTGCCCGGCGCAGGTTGGAGGATGTGCCCCAGAATCTTGTCCCAGCCGCCAACTCCAGTATTGTTATGTGTGTGACAAGAATCACCTGGAGCCCAGCCAACCTCTTGCGATGGTCCTGGAGGGTCTCAGGAAGGGTAGATGCTTGGAGGGGTGGACCAGCCCTGGGATGATCAGGCCTGAGCTCAAGGCCGCTTGACCATCTGCTCCCTGTGTCAGCCCTGAGCGAACTATGGCCCTCCTCTGGCCTTCCCTTTGGAAATGTCGGTGCTGGGTCGGACCCAGCCTGTGATTCCGTTGGCAGATATGCTATTAGCTGGGTGGCCTTGAGCAATTAACACCTCCCAGGGGGCCCCCCGGGGGGGGGGGGGGGATCGGTTGAGCAGCTGACTCTTGATTTCAGCGCAGGTCACGATCTCTCGCATGTTTGTGGGTTCAGGCTCCGCCTTGGGCTCTGCACTGACAGAGCAGAGCCTGCTTAGGATTCTCTCTCTCTCTCTCTCTCTCTCTCTCTCTCCCCCCACCCCTCCCCCACTCGCTCTCTGTCTGTCCCTCTCTCTCTCTCTCAAAAATAAATATTAAAAAACAAAACAAAACAAAACACCCCGGCTCCCGGAGCCGTGACTTGACTGTCCTGATCTGCTCAATGAGAAGAAAACTACTTCCCTTGACGGGTGCCTGTGAAGACCGCAGAGTGTTCAGCACAAAGTCTGCACACCCAGGAGGTGCCCAGTAAGTGGGAAGATCTAAAATCAAGATCATAGCAGCAAAGGGAGTTATCACACATGCGTTTTGAGGATATGAAAATACTGGGTTTTTCTGACTACTCAGTACTGTCTTAACCAGACTGGTCAAGGGAGGCCCTTTTGAGGAGGTGACATTTTAGCAGAGAATTGAAAGAGAAGAGGGGGAAAGCCATGTGAACATCTGGGGTAGAGGGTTCCGGGCAGAGGGAGCAGTCCGTGCAAAGGCCCTGGGGCACAAGGCCCACCTCTGATGGAGGTGGGAGCCCTGGTGGGCAGACGGTCGTCATTTCATTCCCTTCAGCTGCTTTGGGGAGGATAGACAAGAGGGGGCAGGGTGAGGGCAGGAGCTGGGGCACCGGGGCAGAGGTTACCACTCTGGTGCAGTGAGCAGTGATGGGGCTCAACCAGGACAGGCAGATTCTTGACCCCGGTCTGCCCTCAGAGCAGCCAGAGGCAGTCAGGTGATGACCTTCCTCTGCCCACGGCCCTCCCCGTCTCCCATCTCCTTCAGGGTAAAGGCCAAAGTCCCTGCTGCCCACAAGGCCCTGAGTGACCTGCCCCATCCCCACCCTGCCCTCCCCTCTGCCCTCCCTCCCCTTTGCTCCCTCTGCTCCAGCCAAATGGGCCTCCTCGATGTTCGGCCCACACTCCAGGCCTGGGCCTGCCCCAGGGCCTTTGCACGGGCTGTGCCTTCCACCTGGAACACTATGATATGATCTTCCTCTCCTTCCTCCTCATCCTTCCGATCTCTGCTCCGAGGCCACGTAGTCACTGAATAAACTGTCGCAACCCCAACAGAGGGCACTTTAGCTGCATCTATCCAAATGAAAGGGAACATGCACTTTGTCCCAGCCACTGCCCTTCTAGAAATTTCTCCTACTGATATTCTTTCACGTGTGACGTGACCTCCTACAGCGATGTTTTGGTGGCAAAAAAAAAAAAAAAAAAAAAAAAAAATTGGAATCAGCCTAAATGCTCATTGCTAGGAGAACGAAACCGGCAGGGTGCTGTCCAAGGTACACTCTACGGAAAAGTTAAAGAGAAACAAAGACCGGACAAGGACGTGTCAGTCCCGGGGTGGCGTGAGCGCTGGGAAGCTCAGAACCCCGAGCCCCGCGGCAGCGGGTGGTGAGAGCGTGAAATATACTTCCTTGCAGGTGTAGCAAACGACTCTCCGGAAGGAGGCCAGAGAAACTGACAAAACAGCCACTGCCCCCCTGGGAGGGGAGCTGGGGAGGGGGGAGGAGCAGACATTTTCCCCTTCCACTTAAAAAAAAAAAAACAAACAGCTTTATTGAGATACACTTCACATACTTTATAATCGCCCTCCTCCAGTGCGCAAATTCAATGACTTTTGGTGTGTTCACAAAGTTGTGCAGCCGGCCCCTCTGTCGATTTTAGCACGTTCTATTCACCCCAGAATGAAATCTTACATCCCTTAGCTGTCACCCCTCAAACTCCCCACATCCCCTCCCCCAGCCCCTGGCAACCACTAATCCATCGGCTTCCTCTCTCCCTGGGTTTGCCAGTGCTGGACATTCCATGAAAATGGAATCGTAGGGTCCGGAGCCTTTGTGTGTCTCCCACCCGCTCGCCTTTGTGCCGGCTCCGTCTGTGATGTATCCTTTTTTATGGCTGAATAATATTCCAGGGCACAGATGGGACCCGATTTTATGTATCCATTCCTGCACTGATGGATACTTGGGTTGTCTCCTCCACCTCTCGGCTGCATAGAGTCAAGGTACTGCACAGGTCGTACAGTTTTGCATGTTTCTCTTGGCCTGATACCTCGAGGGGCGTTGCTGGGTCAGATGACGAGTCTGTTTCACATTTGAGGAACCGCCAGCCTGTTTTTCCACGGTGGCGGCCCTGTTTTCCCGTTCCCTTTAGCCAGGCTCGAGGGCTCTGATCTCTTCACCTCCTCTCCACTCTTTGTACCTTTAAGAGTCTTGAAAGATGGGACCCCGTTGCCTCTTCCAGGAGTCAGTACCGTTTGGAAAAGGAACTTGTCCCAGAGACGTTTCCTAACCACTGACTCTAAGCGAGCCCCCACCCCACCTCTCCTTCACTCCTGCCCCCCCCCCCCCGCCATTTTGCATCCCACCACAGCCTCACGGGAAATGACCTGGTTCATTTTCAATGTGCCAGTTATGCGTTCGTCCCCCTGCCCCCCACCAGAGCAGGGACTGGGCTGGTCTTACTTCTTTTTTAGGTTTTTTAAGGTTTTTTTTTTTTTAATTTAAGTAATCTCTACACCCAACCTGGGGCTCGGACCCACAATCCCAAGATGAAGAGGCACACGCTCCTCTGGCTGAGCCACCCAGGCGCCCTGGGACTAGGCTTGTCTTAACTGCTGTGGGTTTTCCTTGAACTTGGGACTAAATCGATGCAAACAAATACTGGTTGGATGAATCCCCCCACCCCCACCCCCAGAGGCTCACCTATGCCAAAGGAATGCGGGGCTCTAAGACACTCCCAGATCCAGGAAATCCAACGTGGGGTTTGTACCCTCAACATTACTGGGTATCAGAGGGCTTTGGCCACCCTGCCTGACCTAGTGTGGGAGGACACTGGGCCATCGCTGGTACTTCTTGGCCCCTCTCTCAGCCACAAGCCAGAGGTACAGGCTTGGCCTTGAGTTAGGGCAGCCACTTCCTTAACACCTGCAGGGTTCTAACGCATGCGAGGAATTTTCGAATGAATGACTGGAGGGATTTAGAATAAAACTGCCTGCAATTAGCCTCCTGGAGGAGAGGGAGGCGGAGAGGGAGGAGGAGGCAGGGGGTCAGAGGCTGAGGGTAGAGGTGAGGTCACCTGGGGTCAGGGGTCAGCCCTAGGTCTCCAAGGGAAAGCAATCCTATCTGGACCGGTGTTTTCCAAACCTCAGACGACGCCCATTCATGGGTTGGAAAATCAATTTAATGGGATGCCAGTTCATTTGTATAAAATGCAAGAATACATAAGGCCAAAATGGAAAGTATTAGAAAAAAGCCAATTTTGGGGGGTTGCAAACATTGTGTGTGTGTGTGTGTGTGTGTGTGTGTGTGTGTGTGTGTGTGTGTCTGTTTTAAATAGAAGAAGAAAACAGAACAGAGAATAAAATAAGTACAATAGGAAATGAAGAAAATATGCTTGGTGGGTGGCGATTAATTTTTTTTTAATGTTTATTTATTTCTGAGGCGGAGAGAGACAGAGCACGAGTTGGGGAGGGTCAGAGACAGAGGGAGACACAGAATCAGAAGCAGGCTCCAGGCTCTGAGCTGGCAGCACAGAGCCCGACGCGGGGCTCGAACTCACAGACCGCGAGATCATGACCTGAGCCGAAGTCGGCCGCTCAACCGACTGAGCCAACCAGGCGCCCCAATTAATTTTTTTTTTAATGAGAGAATAAGGGCGCCTCGGTGGCTCAGTGGGTTAAGTGTCTGACTCTTGATTTCGGCTCAGGTCATGATCTCATGGTTCGTGAGTTTGAGCCCCACATCGCACTCTTCACTGACAGCGGAGCCTGCTTAGGATTGTTTCTCTCTCTGCCCCTCCCCTGCCTTCTCTCTCTCTCAAAAACTTAAAAAAAAAACCCCTCAAATATATACTAAAACATGAAAGAATAGAATAAAATAGGTCAGAAAATATAAATGTGGTGGGTTGCAACAAGCTTTGTTTTTACAACATCAATGTGTTGGACAGAATATAATAGCTTTGAATAGGTAGACTCCAGAATTTACCAGAAAAAAATTAATCTGGTGGGTTACGACCAGCTAATGTTTTATAAATTTTGTTTTTATATGAAGCAAAATAATAGAATAAAGTAAGTCCACTAAGCATAACGGGAAAATGAATTCAGAAGCTTGCGATGAATATATTTTTTCAATTCTTTAACATTTTCATTTATTTTTGAGAGACAGAGACAGAGGGTGAGCGGGGGAGGGGCAGAGAGAGAGGGAGGCACAGAATCCGAAGCAGGCTCCAGGCTCTGAGCTGCCGGCACAGAGCCCGACGCGGGGCTCGAACTCATGAACCGAGAGATCACGACCTGAGCCAAAGTCGGACGCTCCACTGACCGAGCCACCCAGGCACCCCTGTGACGAACATTTTTAAAGGAATACAGTAAGTAGAATACAGTAAAACAGAAAGTACCAGCAGGCATGTGTCATGGATAAGTATTAGTTCATGACACGATGCCTCTTTCACAGACCTAGACGTAGATGCAAACACAGGTTGTATTCTCTGTCACGATATTAAAATCTATGTGTTTGTGACACGCTCTTCCAAAGGAGCCAGCCAGGTGCCCCTGAAATCTACGATTTGACCATGAGTTATGGTTTAAAAAACAAAAGAGGAAGAAGAAAGTATATATGACAGGTACTGTACGTGGCCCACAAAGCCTAAAATATTTGTTACCAGTTTCTTTATGGAAAACGTGTGCCAGCTGGTGGCGGAGAGCAACTCTCCCGTGTAAGTGCAGGAAGAAAGGTCGTCCGGGTGTCTCGATGTTCCTTCTAGCCCTTTTCTGACACCTAACACATAGAAACTATGTAAACATCCATCTTGTAGAGGGGGGCTGCCTGAAGAAATAAACTATAAACTATTTTGCGACCCGCTCAGTGGCCATGGTGAAAACAAAGCAGAACAACAGGTGTGTTGATACAAATGCATCCCGAGCCCCAAACGCTGAGCTAGAAAAGCCAGTTGCTGGAGAACGTGGACAGCTTGATTTATTTAAAGCATTAAACTATGTAACACAGGATTGTATACTTCCCCCTCAAGCAGATGCATTTCTAGGTAATATGAAAGTTGACGTGAGGGGCACCTGGGTGGCTCGGTTGGTTGAGCATCTGACTCTTGATATCAGCTCAGGTCTTGATTTCAGGGTCGTGAGTTCAAGCCCCGTGCTGGGAATGAAGCCTGCCTAAAAAAAAAAATAGAAGGGAAGAGAAGAGAAGAAAAGAAAAGAAAAAAGAAAGGAAAACTTCATACGAAACTGAGAGATGCCAGTCTGGAAAAGAAAGGGAGGGGAAAATGGGGCAAAACACCCAGAAGTCACCCAATTTCAGTCAAATCAGTAACGTTTCCTTTCTTCCACTGGTTAGAAGACACATTTGTGCTTGTTACATTATTCTTTCTAAAAAAATACTTTTTAAGTTTATTTATTTATTTTTGAGACAGACAGAGAGAGAGAGAGAGAGAGAGAGAGAGAGAGAGAGAAAGAAAGAGAGAACGCAGGGAAGAGGGAGGGAGAGAATCCCAAGCAGGCTGTGTGCTCTCAGCGCAGAGCCCAGTGCGGGCCTTGAACTCATGAACCGTGAAATCATGACCTGGGCTGAAACCAAGAACTGGACTCTTAATCGGTTGAACTGCCCAGGCGCCCCGCTATGTGATTCTTTACACACTTTTTTCTGAGACAATAATGTGGCGTAGGTCCCTCCGTGTATGTCGTAGGAGAACAAATGTGTAGGTACAACAAACTGATCACCGTGAACTTCAGGATATTGCCCTTTGCAGGTGGGGTTGCCGCCTGGGCAAGTGTGAGGGACTTTGGGGGAAAACTAGCAAATTCCTTCTTCTTCTTGGAGGGAGGTTACAAGCGAGTTGACTTGATATTAATTCACAGTTGCATATTTGCTTTGTGGGGTGTTCTGTGTCTGAGTTTTTTTTAATCTGCAGATATGGGGTGCCTGGGTAGCTTGGTCGGTTAAGCACCTGACTTCAGCGCTTTCTCTCTCTGCCCTTCCCCCATTCACACTGTCTCTCTCTCTCTCTCAAAAATGAATAAATGTTGTAAAAAATTAAGATAGGGGCCCCTGGGTGGCTCGGTCGGTTGGACGTCCGACTTCGGCTCAGGTCATGATCTCACGGTTCGTGGGTTCGAGCCCCGCATTGGGCTCTGTGCTGACAGCTCAGAGCCTGGAGCCTGCTTCAGATTCTGTGTCTCCCTCTCTCTCTCTGACCCTCCCCCATTCATGCTCTGTCTCTCTCTGTCTCAAAAATAAAAAATAAACATTAAAAAAAATTTTTTTTAATAAAAAAAAAATTAAGATAAATAAATAAGTAAATATCCGCTGATATGATAAACCCCCCATTTAGGGGGGGGGCCAGGGGTGGGTGGATGGCATTGGAGAGGGGCCCATGGGGGCCTCAACTAGAGCTTGGTTTTATTTGTTATTTTATTTATTGGAGTTTATTTGTTTACCTTGAGAGAGACACTGTCAGTGTGGAGCCCGATGCGGGGCCCGAACTCAGGAACCACGAGATCAGGACCCGAGCAAAAATCAAAAGTCGGACACTTAACTGACGGAGCCACCAGGGAACCCCTATTTTTTTTGTTTTAATTGTGGTAAAATATACATAAAATTTACCACTTAACCATTGGTATCAAATACATTCACATAGTTGTGCGACACTGATATATTTTTAAATTTTTTATTATTTCTTTAAGTTTGTTAATTTAGGGGCGCCTGGGGGGCTCAGTCGGTTAAGCGGCCGACTTTGGCTCAGGTCACGATCTCGCAGTCCGTGAGTTCGAGCCCCGCGTCGGGCTCTGTCTGTGCTGACAGCTCAGAGCCTGGAGCCTGTTTCCAATTCTGTGCCTCCCTCTCTCTCTGACCCTCCCCCGTTCATGCTCTGTCTCTCCCTGTCTCAAACATAAATGAACGTTAAAAAAAATTTTTTTTTAAAGTTTGTTAATTTATTTTGAGAGAGAAAGAGTGTGTACTCAAGCAGGAGAGAGAGAGAGAGAGAGAGAGAGAGAGAGAGAGAGAGAGAGAGTTCCAAGCAGGCCCCACACTCAGCACGGAGCCCAACACGGGGCACGAACCCACAAACCGTGAAATCGTGACCTGAGCTGAAATCAAGGGTCAGGTGCTCAACCGACTGAGCCACCCAAGCGCCCCTGGTATTTTATTCCTTAAATGAGCAGCGATCTGGAACAAATCAGGAGAATTTGTAAACGCTGATGAAGCAGGTTGTGGGAACGCAGCAGCGGGGTGCTAGGCTCTGGGGGCGGGGGCAGCCCTGATGTGTAATGCTTACCAACTTCCCTGGTTGAAAATACTCCCATCAGAGCCAGCTTCAAGCGACCAATTCGATGTGACTAATGGGGAGTGGGAGGGGCGTTTGCAAGTATTTTTTGCACGATTTTTTTCCTCTCTGTCTTTTTGGTATGCTGAAGGGGAACACACACACACACACACACACACACACACGTAAAAGTATCAAGTTCCTCTGCAAGAAGATACCGGAAGCCAGCAAAAGTGGAGAGCGATTATTCTAAGCCCACCCCACATCACGCTGAATCCTTGAGAATATTGTTCACAAATAAAAAGGAAAACGTCACCCAAGCCACGCAGTAAATATAACGTGTGACTTTATCTGCAACCCAGCAGCTAAGTTGATAGAATGGCTGCCTTTTGAGGCATTTATTGAAACACGTTACATAATTTCAACTCTACAGTTTTCTTTTCGTAATTCAGAGCCCGGAATATTTTCTCCGAAAGTCTGAACTACTTGGGTAAACCCTAGGTCTCTGGCAAGACATCTCCTGTCTTCTAGAAATCCAATGACCAGGGGCGACTGGGTGGCTCAGGTGATTGAGCACCTGCCTCAGCTCAGGTCATGATCTCACGGTTTGTGACTTCGAGCCCCACATCGGGCTCTCTGCAGTCAGCACGGAGACTGCTTGGGATCCTCTGTCCCCCTCTCTGTGTGCCCCTCCCCTGCTCACATGTGCGTGCTCTCTCTCTCTCTCAAAAATAAATAAACATTAAAAGAAGAAACAAAGTGGGGCTCCTGGGTGGCTCAGTCGGTTAAGTGTCCGACTTCAGCTCAGGTCATGCTCTCACAGTTCATGGGTTCGAGCCCCACGTCAGGCTCTGTGCTGACGGCTCAGAGCCTGGAGCCTGCTTCCGATTCTGTGTCTCCCTCTCTCTCTGCTCCTCCCCTGCTCACGCTCTGTCTTCTCTCCCTCTCAAAAATAAATAAACATTAAAAAAGAAGGAAGGAAGGAAGGAAGGAAGGAAGGAAGGAAGGAAGGAAGAAAGAATCCAAGGTCCAGAGAAGTCAAGCCACTTACTCAGGGTCACACAGCAAGTAAGCAATGGAGGTGGGGGTAAACCAGGGTCTCGTGCATTTCAAAGGCTTCTTTTGCAGAGGAGGAAACTGATAGTCAGAAAGGCAAAGGGAATCGAGTAAAGGAAGCTGGGAGGCGATGCCAGGCTTTTGGCTGCTAAATCCCCAAGGCTCCAGATCCTACCTCGGGGCCTCCTCCTCAGGAGAGTCCCAGCGGTTCCAGGCTTGCAGGAGCTATGGTGGAGGAACGTTCGGCAGGCGAGCGGATCCCGTGGCCGTGACCCCTCACGGTTGCCCGTCCTCCCCAATTCCAGAACCCTCTGTTCGTGGAGGCTGAGCAGAAAGTCTCGTACAATTGCTGCATCCAGGGTACCATCCGCCTTCAGATCCAGATGGAAAAGAACACCTTCGCGCCGGGGGAGGGGATTGTCTTCACCACGGAGATCGGCAACCACACCGGCAAGCGCATCAAGACGGTCGTCTTCGCCCTCTACGCCCACGTGCGGTACGAGGGCTTCACCCCCAAGGCGGAGCGGCGGTCGCGGGAGGACAGCAGCGAGCTGCTCCGGCGGGAGGCCGACACCCAGATCGCGCCCTTCGACACCACCAAGATCGTCAGCACCCTCAACCTCCCGCAGGTGCTGTCCGTGAGCAGCAGCACCCGGGACGGCGAGATCATGAGCACCCGCTATGAGCTGGTCAGCACGGTCCATCTGCCGTGGTCCCTGACCTGTGTGAAGGCCAAGGTTCCCATCGTCGTCACCGGTGTGCCCGTGGATACCGCCGGCTGCCAGCCGCTGGAGGGGGCGGCGTTACCCGTGAGCCAGGAGTGCCAGAATTAAGCGCCCAAACTTCTAAATATTAAAAGTTTCATTGGACGGTATGAGCAGCCCTTTCTTTGTCTCATAAGACAGGCTTCAGATGAGTCACGGTGGATGGGGTGGGGGGGGCATGCCTGAACCTCCTTCTCACACGGCAGCCACTTAGGTATCGCTTTCTCCCGATGGCCAGGAGAAGACCAGGGGAAGGGACAAGACTTGGCAGCCGTCCCCGCCCCGGTTGGCGCTCCAGACCCATTTCCTTGCTGGGCTCTTAGAGTGCCTAGACCTGGGGTCCGCGGCTGGGGTGGTTCAGCCCTCTGGGCAACCAGCAGTCGTAAGGGCTGTCCCCAAAGAGGGGAACAGGGGCTACTCCGAGCATGGCGGGGGGGAATGGGGGCCAGAGATGCGGCTCATTGTCCTGCAATGCCCAGGATGGCCTCACCCCAGAGGATGACCCAGCCCCAACGGTCCACAGTGCCAAGGGGGAGAAACCTTGCGTTCATCATTTGGGCGTAAAATTGAGTTTCATCCGTAGCTCACACTGGACACCAGAATAAATCCCCGATGGGTCAGGCGGTGCAAATCAGGGTGACCCCTCCAGTGTTTGTGAGTTACCTCCTCTCTCCCTCCCGCTTGTTGTGTGTATGTAAGTGTTTACTTATTAATTTATTTATTTATTGACAGAGAAAGAGAGAGAGAGAGAGAGAGAGCAGGGGAGGAGCAGAGAGAGGGAGACAGAGTCCCAAGCACGCTCCTCACCGTCAGCACAGAGCCCAATGCGGGGCTCGAACCCACGAACCATGAGATCGTGACCTGAGCTGAAACCAAGCGTTGGACACTTTAACCGACTGAGCCACCCAGGTGTCCCTTGAGCCACCCAGGTGCCCCTTGATGCGTGCGTATAAATGTGTGCGGTATCCCAGGACCTCAGTAGGTCAGATGATTATGGGATGCAGAGTCTCCTGGAGGTCAATGGAATCCCCTAACCCAGGGAGTCTCACCCAGCGTGGCTCTGCCCCCAGGGGACACTGGGCGAGGTCTGGGGGCATTTGTGGTTGTCATGACTACGAATGCTCCCGGCGTTGAGTGGGCGGGGGTCAGGAATGCGGCTCAACATCCCTAGTGAACGGGGTTGCCCCCACAATCAAGAAAATCTGGCCCCAACAGACTCTTAACTACAGACAACAAACTGCTGATTACCAGGGGGTAGGGGTGGGGGGATGGGTGAGATAGGTGATGGGGACGAAGGAGCGTGTTTGTCGTGATGAGCACTGGGTGATGTACTCGAGTGTGGAATCACTACCCTGTGCACCTGAAACTCCTGTCACACTGTATGTTAACTAAGTGAAATTTAAATAAAAACTTAAAAAAAAAAAAAAAAGAATGATCTGGCCCCAAATGTCAGCCCTGCTGAAGGGGAAAGGCCCTAGGCTGGGGAAATCCATGGGGGCAGGTGGCTGCCAAGTCCCGGGGTTGGGTCTGAGGGCCCCTTACCCAAGTCAGGGCCTGTCCCTCCTACACTCACAGCCTCTCAGGGCTACCCCTCTCAGGGCAGACGTCGAAGTCCTCTGGGCATATGGCCTGCACATCGGGCCCATGTCACATCCATGACCATCAGTCACCAGCACCTGACCTCCCCCACATTCTGTCCTCCCTGCAAATAAAACTCCAGGATGCCTCGTTAAATTTGAATTCCAGAAGGACAGTAATAGTTTAGCATAGGTACGTCCCATTGCCGTATTTGGGATATACTCAGGCTTAAAAAAAAATCATGCGTTGTTTATCTGATATTCCGGTTTAACTGGGTGTCCTGTATCTTATCTGGCAATCTGCTTCCTCAAGCAACCAGGAGACTCTGAACACAAATCAGGCACTTCGGTCCATTGGGTCCCCTTGGCACTCACCCTGGCCCACCAGGCTCCGCGCGGCCAGGAACGAAGGAACGACTTCCCTGATGTCACGCCAGATCCTTATTCTTCTCCCCCTTCTCAGATCTCTGGCTTCTGTCTTCTTCAAAGCCACATCATCCATACCTCTTCTTTCAGGAAGCCTTCCAGACATACCAGGCAGCACCTCTCACCCTCCTCGGGTCCTGAAATATGGGTGACCGTCACGCGTCATTTCTACAGACGATAAGTGCAAATGATAACAGAAATGATGGGGACAATAATAAGAGCCTGGCAAGGACTGGCTCATGTTCCATCAGGGTTTCCTACTTCCTCCTGGGCACATGGCTGGACTACATTTCCCAGTATCCCTTGCAGTTAGGTGCGGCCACGTGATTGGCCTGGCCAATGGGAGGTAAGACGATCATGGCCAATGGCCCCGTGACTGATCTGGTTAAGCGACGGAAGTCACTTCAGGGCCAGATCCACGCTACAAACTTGCCATAGGAACCTTGTTCTCTCTCTCCCCTTTTGCCAGCTGCTTGCAGAGGAGTGTTTGGAGGGGAGCTGCCCCAGGACACTTGATTCGCGCTTGATTGGTGCAAACGCAAGGAATAAAACTTTATTGAATAAACAACAAATAACAATAAGTACATAACAAGTTGAAATTTGCTTATTCCAGCCACTGGTGTACCCTAGGATTTCTCCGCGTCTGCTACTCTGATTATTTTTGTAATGTTCCGTTTTTGAGAGAGAGAGAGAGAGAGAGAGAGAGCACAAGCAGGGGAGGTGCAGAGGGGGTGGGGACAGAGAATCAGAGGCAGGCTCCGCGCTGTGTCGGCACAGAGCCTGATGCAGGGTTCAAACTCACAAACCCGTGAGATCGTGACCTGAGCCGAGGTCGGCCGCTCCACCGACCAAGCCGCCCAGGCGCCCCTAGTCTACTCTTAACATACAGGTAGCTGTATTTATGGAGGCCTTTGGACATTTGGGGGGCATGGACTCAACGTGGCCACAGCCAAACCTGTCACGTCACCTTCTCCCCACCCTGCGCCGCCGGTTCCGTCCTCAGCTCCCACGTCGATGAAGTTACCGGAGTCGCTTCTTCCCCCAAATTCTGTTTGTTTTACTTCTTCAGCAACTCTGTTAACCTGCCCACTCCTCTCCATCTCCCCTGCCACCACCCGAATCCAGGCCACCATCAGTGCTCACGTGGATGACTGCAGTGGCTGCTTCCCAAGGGGGCGTACGTTCACCTCTGCCGTTTCGCCCATTGTCCACACGGCAGGCAGAGAGAGAGCCTCTCAAAACGGAATTGTGATGACCGGGGAAGCCCCGGCCACATGGCTCTCGGCTGGAGGCTTTAGTTCCTCGCCACCTGGGCTCCTTGGGTGTTCTCGAAACACGGCAGCTGGCTTCCTCCAGAGCGAGTGATCTGAGAGAGAGCAGGGAGGCCACGGTGACTTTTGTGACCGAGTCTCAGAGTGTTGGACACAATCGCTTCTGCCATATTTTGTTTGTAAGAAACCACTCACTCGGTCCAGCCCACACTCACAGGGAAGAGAATTAGGCTCCACTTTTGTAAAGGAGTGTCGGGGTGCCTGGGGGGCTCAGTCGGGGTGCCTGGGGGGCTCAGTCGGTTAAGCATCTGATTTCAGCTCAGGTCATGATCTCACGATCCGTGAGTTCGAGCCCCACGTCCGGCTCTGGGCCGACAGCTCCAAGCCTGGAGCCTGCTTCCGATTCTGTGTCTCCCTCTCTCTCTGACCCCTCACTGCTCATGTCTCTCTCTCTCTCTCAAAAATAAACATTAAAAAAAAATTTTTTTTTAAATAAAGGAGTGTCAAAACACTATGGAGGGCACTTGGGTGGCTCAGTTGGCTAAGTGCCTGACTCTATTTCAGCTCAGGTCATGATATCACGGTTTGTGAGTCTGAATCCCAAGTTGGGCTCCATGCTGACAGTGCGGAGCCTGCTTGGGATTCTCTCTCCCACTCTCTCACAATAAATAAATAAACTTAAAAAAAGAAAACATTTGTGGATGTTGTTTGTTTGCTCCTTTTTTTTTTTACTTTAAACTCTACACCCGACATGGGACCTGAACTCATGACCTGGAGAGGGAGAGTCACATGCTCTACAGCCTGAGCCAGCCAGGCATCCCTTTGGGCGTATTTTTAAAAACCACATTCCTCTGGGGCGCCTGGGTGGCTCAGCCGGTTAAGCGTCTGACTTTGGCTCAGGTCATGATCTCACAGTTCGTGAGTTCAAGCCCCACATCGGGCTCTGTGCTGACAGCTCGGAGCCTGGAGCCTGGTTCAGATTCTGTGTCTCCCTCTCTCTCTCTGCCTCTCCCCCACTCGCACTCTGTCTCTCTCTCTCTCTCTCTCTCTCTCAAAAATAAATAAAAACGTTAAAAAAAAATTTAAAAACCACATTCCTCAACCAATCGCTTGACCAATCCCATTGGGTCCACCTTTAATATCCTTCTAGACTCTTCCTCTTTCCATGATCACACCCTGGCACAGCAGCTGGAGGGTCCACCGATGGATGAACTGATAAACAGGTGTGGTCCATTCATACAATGGAATATTACTCAGCCTTAAAGAGAAAGGAAATCCTGAAACATGAGGCACCATCAATAAACATGGAGAACGTTATGCTAAGTGAAGTAGGTCAGTCGAAAAGGACAAGTCCTGGGGCGCCTGGGTGGCGCAGTCAGTTAAGCGTCCGACTCTTGATTTCAGCTCAGGGCATGATCTCGAGGTTTGTGAGTTCGAGCCCCAAGTCGGACTCTGTGATAAAGGCACAGAGCCTGTTTGGGATTCTCTCTCTGTCTCTCTGTCTCTCTCTCTCTCAAAGATAAATTTTTTTTTTAATTTCAAAACGGGACAAATCCTGCATGATCCCACTCACGGGGGTCCCTAGAGGAGCCCAGTCCACAGGGACAGAGAGTAGATGGTAGGAGCCCAGGGTGGGGCAGGGGGCGGGGAGTCAGTGTTTCACGGGGACAGAGTCTCAGTTTGGGGAGATGAGAAAGTTCTGGAGACATATGGTGCGGGGCGGTTGCACAATAGTGTGAATACACTTAATGCCACTGAGCTGTGCACTTAAAATGGCTAGGATAAATTACAGTAAATTTTATGTTGTGTGTACTTTACTACCATTGAATTTTTTGTAATAATAACAATGCCCAAGGGGCACCTGGGTGGCTCAGTCAGTTGAGGGTCCAACTTTTGATCTCAGCTCAGGTCTTGATCTCGGGCTTGTGAGTTCGATCCCTGTGCTGGGTTTTGCACGGGGCATGAAGCCTGCTTAAAAATAATGGGACACCTGGGTGGCTCAGTCGGTTAAACGTCTGACTTCAGCTTGGGTCACGATCTCACACTCCGTGGGTTCAAGCCCCGCATCGGGCTCTGTGCTAATAGCTCAGAGCCTGGAGCCTGCTTCGGATTCTGTGTCTCCCTCTCTCTCTGCCCCTCCCCTGCTCACACTTTGTCTCTCTCTCTCTCAAAAATAAAATAAACGTTAAAAATTTTAAATAATACTCAAGCCTTTTTTTTTTTTTTTTTTTTTAGGGTTTATTTTTGAGACAGAGACAGAGAATGAGCAGGGAAGGGGCAGAGAGCGAGGGAGACACAGAATCCGAAGCAGGCTCCAAGCTCCAAGCTATCAGCACAGAGCCCAACGCGGGGCTCGAACCCATGAACTGTGAGATCACAACCTGAGCCGAAGTTGGACGCCCAACCGACTGAGCCCCCCAGGCGCCCCTATAGTACCCAAGCTTTCCATGGTCCTCACTGTGCCCCAGGCACCAAGCCGAGCTGTGGACTGCCTCGCTTAATCCTCTCCATCATCTGTGAATCAGGACAACAGCCGTCAAGGGTCATCACTGCCTCCGTTTCACAGACCAGGCAGCAGAGGCTCAGAGAAGGGCAGGGGGGCACCCAGGCTCACAAAACCAGGATGAGAGCCCCTAACCACCGCTCAGCAACGCGTCGGCTAAGGAGGAAGGGACGCATCTCAGAGATGCAGAGCTGAGGCAGGTCACCGGCCGGCCAGCGGCCCTCAGCATCAGTGAGTGGCCAAGCCGAGATGGGGACCCGGGGTGGTCTGAGCCCGTCCTGGGGGCTGCGGGTGTGAGTCCTCATTTACATCTCCCCTGGGCACCAGCGCCCTTTCCTGTAAAGCTCACAGGGCATCATGGAAGCAGCCAGGAATGGCGGTGCCCGAGCAGGGCTGGGAGTCTGAACCACAGGCTCTCCGGACGTGGGCTTTCTCATCTGTACAATCTGTAAGGAATTATTACACTTAAAATAATGTGACTACTGATGATCGCCATGATGGCTTTTAAATGTGAATTGTTATCACTCACCGTGGCACAACTTGACATGTGGGGCTGGATCACGCTCTGTGGGGGCTTCCCTGGGGACTGTGGGGGCTGGGCAGCATCCCTGGCCCCACCCCCTCCACGCCGGGAGCACCCCGAGTAGGAACAACTCCAAATGTCTCCAGACACCCCAAGTGGAGGCAGAATCCCTGAGAGTTCTGAAGACAGCATTGCCCCAGGTGGCAAAACCCCTGTCCGCGTTATAGGGTCGAAGTCTACGTGGAGTTCGTGTATCTGATAGAGTCAATGCTAATGAGGTTCCCACCTCTGCTATTTATATGCTGTGTGACCTTGGCTGAGTCACTTCCGTCTCTGAGCCGCAGTATCCCCACCTGTAAAACTCGAGTTCATCATTCGTCCCTCCTTCCCAAAGGTGCAGGATTAAACAGCCTACATCTGTAAACGCGTCGGCCGAAGTAAGCACTCACCCCCCCAGATACTGTTGTCACCGCAGCTGGGGGCTTCTGGAAGATTCTGACGCACAATGGCGGCGGGGCTCCTGCCCCCTCCCCGCCGCCGTCGGCGGCCTCCCCTCTGGGCCCCAGATTCAGGAGACCACACAGGCGGGCGTTGGGAACACTTCCTGTGCGGTGGCCTGTGGTACCCACTGGGACAGGTGGGCCAACGGGAGAACACAGCTGGGACCGCCCCACTTCCTGCCCCGGGGGGAGGTGCTTCTCACGTTCCTTCGCCCCCACCCCCAAAATAACACCCCCCCACCCCCCAGGAACCCAAGCCACTGCACCAGCTGCAGCCTCCAACTCAGGGGACGTAGGACAGGCGGGGCCCGGCAGCTGCCACCACGTAGCCTGCCCCGCTGGGAATGTCCTCCCCCCTGCTGCTGCCACCTCCGGCATTCCGATCCCAAGGGGGTGACCTGGCCTCCCCCGTGTCCAGGACATGTGAGCCCTGAGCGGGCAGGGGGGCTGGGGGGGGGGGTGTTCTTTTGCCGTCCTGGGTGACAGGAGACCCTCTCTGGCCGGAACCCCCAGATCCCAGGTGCCTCCACTCCTCACCTCAAGGGACTGTTCGAGGGGGAAGGGGCCGGTTGCCAGGACAACAGCCCCCCACCTCTGCCTGTGAACAAAGGGGCAGCCGGGAGAGCCAAGAACGGGGTGTTCTTTCCCCACCAACGTGACTGGCACATCCTGGCAGCTGACGCTTGGCGGGCCAGGCCCTGAGCTGCTGGGCCTGGCCACCCCAGACAAGGCCACTCAGTGTAGGGGCAGCAGGGGGTGGCTGTGGCCCTGAGGGATCTAGTTCCTGGTCAACCGCCCCTAGGCCTCTGTCCTTCCGGCACATTCTGACGAGGAAGTCAGCCCGCTCTGCCTGCAGGACTTCACAGAAAGGCCAGGGGGCCTCAGATGTCTGGCTCTGAGCTGGACGGGCCACCAGAGCTGGGTGGAAAGAGGCCACACGGAGCCCTTCCCTCTGCCGGGACCCCTGGCCTGGCATTCTGGGGCTGGCGGTGCCCAGTGGGACCTGACCGGCCCGGGAGGGGCCGGCCCAGGGGACAGTGGTTCTCAGAGCCGCTCCCCTCCCCCCAAGCCCGTACCTCCGTGCAGGGGACAGCGGGCAGCTGGCGCCATGAGGGCGGGCGGGGGGGGGGGGGCGGGGACAGGCCAGGGCCTGCATGTTAAAAGACCCCCGGTTTCCCGCGGCGAGCCGGCACGAGGAGACAAAACCTTGCCTTCTGGCCATCGGGCCACAGTTGGTCAGACTGTCCAGCCACTGGCTGGAGCTGCGTCGCTGGGGAAGTCGTAGGCAGGTCTGCTGCGGCTGGGGTGTGGCTCCCAGGAAAAATACAGGACGCGCAGCGAAACTAACATTTCTTAGCATGAGTATGTCCCTTACGATATCGGGGTCATACTTATGCTAAAAACTATTCATTGCGTATCTGGAATTCACATGTAACTGGGTGTCTTGTAATTTTACTGGATAGATCTGCAACCCACGGGCTCTCAAAGAGGCAAAACCAAACTCACCAACGCCCTCCCAAACTCATTCCTCCGCTGGTCCCAGCCCCGGGGAGGGCCTAGGTGGCCTCCGCCTCCCTGGGTCCCTCCCCACAGGCGCGAGTCAACCTCACCTTCTGAACCATGGCCTGCCCACTCCCTGCCGTGGTCTCTCCCACCTACCCCCACCCTCCCTGCAGGCCTGGTCATGGGCCATCAGCTCCCGCCTGCCCTGCCCTCACCCCTGCCTTTCTCTGCCTCTTGAAGACTCCACCCCCCTCCCCAGAGACCTAAACAGGGCCTCCCTCCTCTCAATCCCCCGTTTCAACGATAAAGGCCAAAAGCTTCTGCTTGATGAAGCCCCTTCCTCAGCAGGGCTCCAAGCAACCCCTACTCCTGGCTCCCAGCCCCCTCTCCCAGAAGGCGCCGTGGTTGCCCAAAAGCTTCCTGCTTGTTCAAGACCCCAGCTATGCCCCCACCTGAGTCAGGTGCCCTTCTTCTCTGCCCACAGCCCTCCAGGGCTCCCACCTCCGCCTCTCCCCACCCCACCGGGGTGTAAGCCCAGGTCCTCCCCTAGCCTACCTGCCTCGTCCCCTCCCTCTCTCCCCCCCCTGGATTGCTCTGCTCTGGCCACTTGGGCGGGCCTCTTCGCCCTTCTTCCAACACAGCAGTCCAGTGTTGCCCCAGGACCTTTGCACAGGTATTCCTGTTGCCTGGAGTACACCTCATCCGGACGGCCGTTTTCTGTTTCACCACTGTTCAGCAAAGCACACAAGAGGTGTTTAATACACACTTCCTGAATGAGTAATTCATCACGGTGCCTGGAATGTCCTCCTGTATTGCCCTCTCCTCCTTTCTATGACTTCCACCTTTTCTGTAAGACTTCCCTCAAGCAGGTGACTCGTTTTCCCCTTCCTGATTTCCTTTATCCATAAGGCGGCCCGAGACATTTTCCAGTGCTCCCTCCCACCCGCCCTTGCTGACCATGCTTCAGAACCTTCTGTGGCTCCCTAATGTCCTCAGGGCTCCTGTCAGCCTGGCCCTGCCCGAACCGTCGGACTCGGTCTCTCTTCCCTGACACCCTGCCCCCACCACATTCTACCCTCCAGCCTCTCACTCTGCACCTTCACACTCTCTGTTCCCTGTGCCTGGAATACCTCTCCAGTGCCTTCACCTGCCTGACGCTGATTCCTCCTCTCTCTCAGGACTCGGCCTAGAAGTTACTTCCTCCTGGAGGCTTCCCAGGACCACCCACAGCCTGGGTCCAGCCCTCCTCTGGGCTCCACTGTGCCTGTGTAGCTCCAACGCGGCCCAATCGCCTCTATTTTTGACCCTTGGGCGCCAGAGCCAACTTACTCGTCAGACCCAAGACCCAGGACCCATGACACTTTTAAGGGCCCGTGGAAATGGTTCTTTTCAACTTACCTTACAATCAGAAGAAAAGAACGAACGCAAGCTGTAAAAGGTCATTTGCAATATTTTTTTCATGGAGGGAGGGACTCCAAAGTGCCTTAAGGCTGTGAAAGTCTTTTTTTTTTTTAAGTTTATTTATTTTGAGAGAGAGAGAGAGAGAAAGAAAGCGTGAGCAGGGGAGAGAGGGGCAGAGAGAGAGAGAGGGAGAGAGAGAATCCCAAGCGGGATCTGCACTGTCAGTGCAAAGCCCGATGCGGATGGGGCTCAAACTCATGAACCGCGAGATCAAGACCTGAGCGAAATCAAGAGTTAGACGCTTAACCCACTGCGCCACTCAAGCGCCCCAGTGCTGTGAAAATCTTAATGCAGCCCTTCTAGTCCCTGGCAAGTGTCTCCCTGCTGGGTTACAAGTGCCTTGAAGGCGGTAGAGGCTGAATCCCCAGGGCTGCCGAGCACGAGCCTGGTACACAGCAGGTGCTTAATAATTCTTTGCTGAATGACTGAATATGCAGTGAATCACTAGGTCCTCGCAGCCAGGCCTGACCTGGTTCACACATAATAAGAGATGTTTGATAAATGGATGGATGGATGGATGGATGGATGGATGGACGGAAGGAGGGAAGGGTCAGACTGTGGATGGAGGGGACACCTGGGCCAAGCCAAGACCAATCTGGGACCAGCAGCGCCACCTAGTGGCACAACGCTGGTCTGTCTCTCCTTCCTCTAGACTCGGCTCAAAAGAATGGGAGTTTTCGGAGCTTTTCCACTGGAAAGTGTGCCTAGAGAAGAGGAAGGGGAAGCCGGGAGGAGGAGGAGGAGGAGGAAGGCACATTGAGATCTCAAACAAATTCCGACTACCCATTTCTGGTTTTTCGACCTGGAACATCACCTCTTTTGACCCTCAGCTTCCTCATCCAGAAAATGGGGGAAATTAAAGGCAGGCCTTTGAATAATGTAATAAAATAGCTCAGAAAACAGTATGTTTCTCACCTCCCGCCCTGGGAATAATCCTGAACAGGTGTTGCCCTCAAGGAGCCCACCCAGGCGAGAAGGTGACAGAGGGAGGACGTGGCTGGGGCGGAGAGAGGGATGTGAGTTTGGGGGTAGAGTTGTCGGATTTAGCAAAAACAAAAACAGAAAAATCAAAAGGATGCCCAGCTCAGTTTGAATTTCCGGTCAGCAAGGAATCATTTTTGAACGCTGAGTATATCCCAAATAGTGCACGGGATATACTTATACCCCCCAAATGTATTCCTGGTTGACCAGAAATTCAAATTGAAGTGGACATCCTCTATTTTGTCCGGGAGCCTTCGCCTGGGGGAGACTGAGGAGGTGGGCAGGAAGACTTCCAGGAGGAGGAGGCAGTGGTGCTGAAAAGCGAGCACAAAGCCTCTGGTCGCGTAGCCGCTGCTGGTGGTGCGGTCCCCTCCCCCACCCACATACGCACATGCGCAATGGCCTTAGACAACTCACTTAACCTCTCTGAGCTTTATCCATCCCAGGACTCTTAGCCTCCATTACCCCCTCATCAACTTCCTGGCGGGGCCTCCAACTTACCAAGCATGGTCTGCCTCAGGGCCTTTGAACGTGCTGTTTTCCCAGATCTCTAGGGGGGGTCTCTCCTTTTCTCCCTCGCTTCTGCATTAAGAGGCCAATCTGGGAGGCCTCCCTTGCCCACCTTACTAAAAATCACACCCCCATTCTCCCATCTTCAGTCCTTTGCTTTTCTCAGCAACACCACCACCCGACCTACTATGTATTTCACTCATTTCTCGTTTATCGTCTGTCTCTGCCACTCTGACAGTGAGTTTTACTCACTGTCCCCAAGGCCCAGCACAGCAACTCCAGACAAATGGCTCAGTGAACGAGTAGGAACGCGAATGGGTAGGGAAAAAAAGGCCAGCAGCCGATGTGAAACATGTCACTGTTGTGGCTGGTTGCTTTAACCCTCGTGGGGTCTCAGACTCACTTGAGAATCTGACGAGCTGCACTTGGTTACTTAGATGCGAACATTCAGTTTCCTGATGTGCAAAAGCCATATGGCGCTGGTGGCCACCATACTGAATGCCACAGAATTCCAGAGCATTCCCAGCGTCTCAGAAAGCTCTACTGCATGGTGCTAGTGTGGTCACTGTCGAAAAACCACAGTCACAGATACCGATTGGTTTTCTTGTTCTTTCCGAGGCTTCAGAGACCCCACCCCACCCCACATAACGTAGCAAACTTGTGGCTCCTGAGGTGAACACAGCCCCAGTTGGGTTTTGTTTGGTCCAGTGGTTTTTGTAAAAGGCAGAGCACTTTCTTTAGTCTAAAATCTTGGTGGATGTGGGAATCTCTGGGTGGGTGTCCCATAGGGCCGCTCTCTGCCATGCTGCCAACGCTTTAGCGGAGGCACTTCCTTCCTTCTGGCCCTTTGGACCACCTGAGTTTGAGACTTTGGTTTATAGACCAAGAGGATAAATGATTGGGGGGTGGGGGGGTGGGGTGCAAACAAATCCAAGTGGTTGCTGCTTTAGGGAGGGGTTGATCCAGGAGTCAGAGATCTGGAAGTTGATCCCTGCACTACCCTTGACCGACCGTCTCTGGGCCTCAGTTTTCCCATCTGAAAATGGGGATGATAAAGGACCCGTTTGGGAGGATTAAGTGGTACCATGCAGGTCAGGACCGGCAGAAGGCACTCTTTATCTGTTCACCTATGTGGCGAAGGCTCTGTTCACATTGCTGGGTCGAGCTTGGCTCCATCACCTTCTCAGGGTTGGGACTCGGTTCCTGACGCGACGGGGCATCAGGCAACGATCTCTGGGGTTCTCACGGCCCCTGGAGAAAAGGGGGGACTGGGGAGGGGGTGGGGATCCCAGAACCTGGATCGCACCTCCCTGCGCCGAGTTCATAGGATCCCGAGGTCGGGAGGGGCGCCCTTTCGACTCAGACAGAGGGCGGATCGCGCGCGCGCCCAGCAGAAGTCCGGGCCTTCCTGGACTTCACTTGTGGCTCCAACGTCCCGGACCGAGCGGGGCCGAGACCTGACGGCGGGCAGCCTCCCGATACGATTGGTCCTCCGGCCCGTCACTCCTGAGCGCCCGCCCCCTTGAGTGTAAAAGCCTCCCCAGGGGGTCAGCCCCAGACGGTTTCCGAGCTGGCTGTCGCGCCTTGCACGTCCCGCTGACCGCGGTGAGAGGTGGGGGGGCCCCATGGAGGCGGGGGGCGAGGTCCGCCGAGTCCCGGGGCGTCCCAGGGGAGGAAGGAGAGGGGAGGACCTTCCTGGGGACTCGGCTGCTCTCTTCGGCCTGGGGAGGGGTCTCCAGCCCTGGCTGAGCTTTCTTGTCTCTTTCAGTGCCCCACCCCCCACCCCCCACTCAAAAAAAATCCAATTTCTGGAACACAGTCAGACTTTCAAACTCTCTCCTCTCAGTTCCTGAGACTTTTTTAGGGGGAGGCAGAAAGAGCCCCTAGAAGTGGCAGTATTAAGGCGGGGGGGGGGGGGCGGTAAAGTCCCCATTATAAAACACATCCTCTCTAAACAAAAACAAAAACTGTGCTTGCTTTGCAAACGCAGTTTGGAGGCGAGCAGCGGCAGCCTGTCCTGCACAGGAAATCGGCCCTCCCGGGGCTTTAGGGCGCCCCTACCCCTCCTCCTCCGCCCCCAACCGGGGGACTGTCTTTCTGCCTGGCAAAGCCCCCTTTCCAGCAAATGGATTTGCCAACTGGGGGCTTAACTCCTCCCACACCCCGGTTTCTGGTCGCCCAGCTGACCCTGGGGAGCTCGCGGGCGGCCCCCGCTCCCCCCCTCCCTTGGGTGGGTGTGGCCAATGGGTTGCTCTAGGCGGCTGGGAAGGCCTACCCATTACCTGAGTCCTTGAGACCTATGTCAGGATTGAGTCCAAGGGCCGGGCCTGGGGCCTCGGTGTCTGGGAACTTTGGAAGTTGTATCTTAGCATGCCCTGGCGGCTGGACGTCTGCGCAACTGCAGCGTTTCAGCTGACTCTTGTTCTGGGGGCTGGAGCCGGCTGCAGACTGGTTGCAGACCCCAGGGACTTTGCGGGGGCGCTGACATCTGCAATGCGCCCCCGCCCCTTGGTTAAACCCGCGCCAGGAGGGATCGATGGGCAAAGGGAATGGGAGAATGGGCCTCCAAGGTGCCCAGGTGAGCTCAGGCTCCGGGGAAGGTGGGGGAAATCATGGGACTCGTGATGATCACCAGGGGCAAGTGCACCTGCTGGCCCCACTTCCCAGCTGGGGACCTTGGTAACAAGCAGGAGCTCCTTCCTGACTGGCTTCGCATGTGTGTGAGATGGTTCTGTTTATTGACCGCCTACTACGTGCTAGGCACTGAGCTAAGCGCCACATGTGCAGTCCCTCTGCCGATCTGCAGGGACTCCGAGCTGGGAACGCTTATCCCCATTTTACAGATGGGGCAGGCAAGGCTCTGCCAGAGGGTGCTGCTCTCCCAAGCTCCCACCGCTAGCGAGTTGCAAACTGGACCCCAGAACTGGTGCTCTCGGGACATCCGTTCGCTGGATTGTGCCTGGGGGGACAGGGCAGTGCGGCGGCCAGGTGGCCGGGCCCCCTTCCTCTAGAAGGAAAGACTCAGAATCAAGGTCAGGGGTTCACAACAGGCTCCTCCCAGAAATACCGGAAGAACCAGCCTCAAGGCGGGCTCTACCTTTAGCGCCATTTCGCAGGTGAGGGGGCTGAGGCCAGGGGAGAGGAGGCTCCTTGCTCAACCAAGTATAGCACGGGCACAGCTGGGACTCTTGCCATCTGGGTGTGACACCCACCTGCCCTCGCCTGGCCAGAAAAACGGAGCGCACCTGGGGCTCCCGTCCTACCTTGCAAACGTGTGCAGGAGACTCACCTGGGGAGCCTCCCTGGCCACTCCGGAGCCTGACTTGGTCTGCAGTGGGGGCAGGCACTGTCTCTCTCTCTCCCTCTCTCTCTCTCTCTGTCTGTGTGTGTGTGTGTGTGTCAATGTTTATTTTTGAGAGAGCTCGAGTGGGAGGGGGACAGAGGATCCAAAGTGGGCTCTGTGCTGACAGATCCCATGAACCCTGAGATCGTGACTTGAGCCACAGTCAGATGCTCAAAGGACTGAGCCACCGAGGGGCTCCATATTTTTTTTTCTTTTTAATGCTTAGCTTTTTTTTTTTTTTTTTTTTGAACTGGTAATATTACCTACCTGGCTCCAAAGTCAGAGGCCTGCCCCAGCCACCTGATCTTCCCTGAAAGGTGGCCACTGTTAACAGTTTCCTGTGTCTGGAGATTCTGTGCCAGCAGGACATCTTTGCCGCCCCACCCCCACCTTTCGTCCCTGAAGGTCTCCGGCCAGTTACACGTAGGTCTCTGTAGCCACTAGCCGGGGCTGTGCCCCGTCTTCTCAAGGCCCCTTCTGCTGGGAAACCGGGTTGTTTCCAGTGCCTTGTTGTGGCCGACAACAGGTATACACCTCTGCCCGTGTGGCAGTGCAGGTGAGGGACCAGCCCCTGCAGGTCTCTGGGTCAAGGGGAAGATGGCTCTTGAAAGCAGGTAGCCATGGGCGAATTGCTGTCCACAGAGGTTTTGCACCCCAGGTGCCTCCCCGAAGTGTTGATAAAGTGGAACCCTTGGCGTTGGCCTTGAAGGCGTGGCCCTGGAAACAGCTGCATCAGCAGCACCTGAGAGCTTTTTAGAAGCAGACTCGGGTCCCCACCCCAGCCCTGCTGAACCGGCACCCGCATCTGCGCGGGCCCACGGGTGCAGGTGAAGGATTGGGAGGCAGGGCCCTAAAAAACGGGGGGGAGAGGGGGGAGGTCGCAGGGCAGATGTGAACCCGGACTTCCTCCTGGGGGGAGGGACAGGGCACGCTGTACCCTGACTGATCCGTGCGTCTGCCACAGTGCCTGTTCCTGAGAAATGTCTGGCAACGGGACAGAAGCCACCGTCAGCAGCAGCCCGGTGACAGCGGAAGAACCGGTACAGCAGGTGAGGGAGGGGGGGGGGGCGGGGCCTGCTGGTAGCACGTGGAGGTCAACGGCGATCTTTCTGCGGGTGAGGGTCCCTCACCCGCACCCCGGACACGTGTCTCACGGGTGGGGGTGGGGGCAGAACCGGAAACCCCAGAGGCTTGGGGGAGAGCAGGGCTCCGCCCCGAATCGCCCGTCACCCTGGGTTTGCCTGTTCCGGGCATTCCCTGTAAGTGGAGTCCTGCGATCTGAGACCCCTTCGTGTCTGGCTTCTCCCCCCGAGCATCAAGTTTTTGGGGGCGTACCCACATCGTGGGTCGTCCGTGCTTCGTTCTTTGCTTGAAGCCGAGGTAAAACGACACGTAACAACGACACAAATACCGTGCTGAATTGTGCGCGGTTCAGCGGCGTTGAGTACCTTGGCCACGTGCAACCGCCACGGCCATCTAGTTCCGGAAGCTTTTCCTCCCCCCAGATGGAAACGCCATCCCCGTTACCAGTCATTCCCATTGCCTTCCCCTCCTCCCCAGCCCCTGGCCCCCACTAATCTCAGTTTACCTATTCTGGACATTGCAGAGTGAATTTGATAAATTCACTTTTATAAATTCACTCTGCAATGTCCAGAATAGGTAAACTGAGATTTACCTTTTATGGTAAATTTAAGGTAATTTACCTATTACCTTTTATGTTAGGTACCTCGTGAGTGAAATCCCGCAGGATTTGTCTTTTCGATTTCCTTCCTTTAAAAACTGTGTGTGTGTGTGTGTGTGGGTGGGTGGGTGGGTGTGTGGGTGGAGGGGGGCGGTGCAGAGCTAGTCACGGGGCTCCAACTCGCAAACCGCGAGATCATGACCTGAGCCGAAATCGAGTCGGATGCTTAACCTACTGAGCTGCCCCAGGCGCCCTCCTTCCTTTTTAAAATGTTTTTTTTTTTTAATGTTTATTTATTTTTGAGAGAGAGAGAGAAAGACAGTGTGTGAGAGGCAGAGGGACAGAGAGAGAAGGAGTCACAGAATCCGAAGCAGGCTCCAGGCTCTGAGCTGTCAGCACAGAGCCCAACTCGGGGCTCGAGCTCACGAACTGTGAGATCATGACCTGAGCCAAAATCAAGAGTCAGATGCTTAACCCACCGAGCCACCCAGGCATCCCTGATTTTTTTTTTTTTTTTTTAAGTAAACTCTACTCCAAACACAGAGCTCGAATTCACGAGCCCAAGATCAAGAGTCCCATGTTCTCCAGGAGCCAGCCAGGTGCCCTGAAACTATGAATTTTTTAAAACCTACCTTATACCATACTTTTTTTTTTTTTTTTTTTACTTTAATCCACTCACCAAATGATGGACATCTGGGTTGTTTCCACCTAACTTGGCCGTCAGGAATACTGTGAACCTTCATGGGTGAGTCTTGTGTGGATGTGTGAGTCTTGTCCCTGGGGTAGATTCCTAAAAGCAGAGTTGCTGGATTACCCAGGAGATCGGTGATTAAGTCCTGAAGAGACCTCGTGGGTAAACCCTGGAGGCAGACGGTCTAAGGCCCAGAGTGGCCGCTGCCTGGTTTTGTGATCTTGGGTGACTTACTCAACCCCTCCATGCCTCAGTTAACCCTTCTGTAAAGTGGAATAACATGCCCCACCTCCCGGGACTGGCGGTTAAGTGCGTTCAAACGCGAGTTCACACGGTGCCTGTGAGTCTTCTGCCGGTGTCTTCACAGGAGTGATCTTTGCAACTCCTACTGAACGGGAATGGATGCCCGCCCCCATGTTATGGGTGGGGAAACTGAGCCTCTGTCCCAGCTACTCAGTTCTGCTCCCATAGGCTAAGAGCAGCCATATTCAATATGTAAATGAACAGGGGCGTGGCTGTCAATAAAACTTTATTTACAAAACCAGCCGGCAACGGAATATTAGCCACATAAAGGAATGGAGCACAGACACCTGCCACCATGTGGATGGACCCGGAGGATGCTGTGCACAGTGACAGAAGCCAGACAGAAGGCCATGTCCTGTGTGACCCCACTCACGGGGGTCCCTAGAGGAGTCCTGTCACAGAGACAGAGTGTAGATGGTGGGAGCCGGGGCTGGAGGCAGGGAGTCCATATTTCGTGGGGACAGAGCCTCAGTTTGGGGACAAGTTCTGGAGACGGATGGCTGGGGGTGGCTGCGTGACAGTGTGCGTGAGCTTGACGCCACTGAGCTGCGCACTTAGAAACGGTTAAGATGAGGGGCACCTAATGGCCCAGCCGGTTAAGCGTCCAACTCTTGGCTTCAGCTCAGGTCATGATTTCACAGTTCGTGGGTTCAAGCCCCACATCGGCTCCGTGATCACAGTGTGGAACCTGCTTGTGATTCTCTCTCTCCCTCTCCTCTGCCCCTCTCCTACTCATGTTCTCTCTCTCCTTCTCTCTCTCTCTCTCTCTCTCAAAATAAACTTTTTTAAAATTAAAAAAAAAAAAAAACCTAACACTGATACATGCTACCATATGGAGCACGGACCTTGAACACACAACCCTCAGGAAGGGAACCAGACATGAGAAGCCCCACGGGGTGGGAGTCCACATGTGTGAAACGCCCAGAACAGGCTCATCCACAGACAGGAAGTGGATTCCTGGGTGCTAGGGTGGGGGGAAACAAGGAGTGACCATTCTGGGAGTGATGACAAAGTTCTAGAATTAGCTGCTATGGTTGTACGACCTTGTGAAAACACTAAAACCCTCCAAATTGTGCTTGCTTTTTTTTTTTATATATTTGTTTAAATTGCGTTTTTAAATGGTGGCATTAATGGTGTGTGAATTACTTCAATAGAGCTGTTAGGAAAAAACAGACAAGAATAAGAAAATCACAGGGCGCCTGGGTGGCTCAGTTAAGCGTCCAATTTCGGGCTCAGGTCATGATCTTGCGGTTCGGGAGTTCAAGCTGCGCGTCGGGCTCTGTGCTGACGGCTCAGACCCTGGAGCCTGCTTCGGATTCTATGTCTCCCTCTCTCTCTCTTCCTCCCCTGCTCACACTCTGTGTCTCGGTCTCTCTCTCAAAAATAAATAATTAAAAAAAAAATTTTTTTTTTAAATAAGAAAATCAGGTGTGGGCCCCCCACGGGCTGTAGCTTGCCGACCCCAGCTGCGCAGGGCTCTCGTCTCTGGTCACTGGCCCACAGTGGGTGTCAAGTGCACGTTCAAACAGATGAGGGGGAGGGGCTGCGATAAACGAAGCCCAGAGCGGAAGGAACCCCCAGGCCCCGGCTGGTGCAACCACGTGGCCACAAAGCAAGCGCGGGCCGGGCCGTTTCCTGGCCGGGAGGAAATTCGAAATCGCAGGGCACCCCAAGTCCCAGGCGCGGCCCCCTGAGTTGCCTGTCCCCGTAGCCGAGCGTGGTGGACCGCGTGGCCGGCATGCCCCTCATCAGCTCCACCTGCAACATGGTGTCGGCGGCCTACGCCTCCACCAAGGAGAGCCACCCCCACGTCAAGACCGTCTGCGACGCGGCCGAGAAAGGCGTGAAGACCCTCACGGCGGCCGCCATCAGCGGGGCGCAGCCCCTCCTCTCCAAGCTGGAGCCCCAGAGTAAGCAAAGCCCCGGCGAGCACGGAGCCTACCTCTTGGCTGTTTGGCGGGGTTGGGGGGGGGGGGTCGCTGCCCCTCCCCGGCCCCGAGGGGCGTGCCCGCGCCCCAGTCTCGATTTCTGCCTCGCCCCGTCTCTTGCAGTCACGTCAGCCAGTGAGTACGCCCACAGGGGGCTGGACAAGCTGGAGGAGAATCTGCCCATCCTGCAGCAGCAGACGGAGAAGGTAACTGACCTCCACCATCGGGAGCCCCAGGGGGGGCGGGGGCTCAGCCGGGGAGTGTGGGGTCCCATCTCAGCGAGAACAGACACGCGCGACCACTTCCTCCCCGACCCCTCTTGGGTCTGTCCCCACCACCCTCACTGGAAGAATGCTCTGAACACCAGCCAGCTCTGTTCGACCCCCCCCCCCCCCCCCCCCCCCCCCCCCCCCCCCCCCCCCCCCGCGCTGTGCCTCTCACCCTGCCTGGGGCAAAAACACGCCAGCCTCCGTACTCAGGGTTCAGTAACATCAGTACCCGTGGGCACCGGACACGGTGATAGAAACAGAGTGCTTGCCCTTGTGGAACTTGCATTCAGGGGAGAGCCGGGGATGGGGGGAAGCAAATACTGTGAACACCTCCGTCTCCGTCCCACCCCGGGACCTTTGCACGTGCACTTCCTTCTTCATGAACCCGACTCTCAGGCCTCCGTTCTCATCCCACGCCTTCAGAGGCCTTCCCTTCTCTCTTAAAGAAGGTCCTTCTAGCTCAGCTCTGTCCAGAACCGTCTCTGATGTACATGTCCGTTCCCTGCGCCGCGTCCCGTGTGGAAACTACCAGCCGTCTGTGGCTGCCGAGCCCTTGGAAGGTTGGCCGGCGTGGCTGCGAAACTCAATGACTAATTTTAAATGGAAATGGCTGCAGGTGGCCAGCAGCCAGCATCGTTCTGGCACACCGGCGCCGCTTTCCTGAGCTCTGAGTCACAACCCGCACAACGAGCTCCTTTAAAAGCCCACGGTTCAGTGGTTCGGGCGTATTCACACCGTGGAGCCGTCGCCACCCATTTTAGAACATTCCATCACCCAGACACCTCACGTCCCTTAGCCGTTATTCTCCTTCCTGCCAAACGCCCCGGCCCCCACGAGCCCCCTTCCCGTCCGTGGATGAGCCCGTTCTGGACGTTTCACACACGGGGACTCACACACCTGTGTGGCCTCTCGTGTCCGGTTCCCTCTCTGAGCGGCGTGGGTTCGGGTCCGCCCGCGGGGGCGGCGGGGGTGGGCGCCTCGCTCCTGCTCGCGGCCGAGGGACGTGCGCGTGCGCGGTGGAGGCACCTGAGGGACGTGCGCATGCGCGGTGGACACGTTCCTCTGTGGGCGTGCGCGTGCGCGGTGGACACGTTCCTCCGTGGACGTGCGCGTGCGCGGTGGCCGTGTGCTTATTCCTGCCTCCGCCACGGACACGTAGGTGGTTCCCGCTTCTTGGCTCTAATAACAATGCTATTATTATTAATAATATAGCCAAAAGTATTGGCTATAATAATACTTTAGTTTTTTTTTTACGACATGAAATTTATTATCTTTAACCGTTTCTAAGTGCACAGCTCCGGGGCATCAAGCGCGCTCACATTGTCCTGCAGCTCCCCTTGCCCCCCGCCGCCATCCGTCTCCAGAACTTTCCATCTCCCCAAACCGAGACGCTGTCCCCATGAAGCACGGACTCCCCACCCCTGGCTCCCACCATCCACTCTCTGACTCGGTGGACGGGACTCCTCTGGGGACCCCCTGTGCGTGGGGTCACGCAGGATGTGTCCTTCTGTGTCTGGCTTCTGTCCCTGCGCACAGTGGCTTCCAGGTCCATCCACGTGGTGGCAGGTGGTAGGATGTCTTTTTAAGGCCGGACGAGATTCCAGTGTGCAGATGCACCACGTTTATTTTTTCACCTGTCAGTGGCTTGCTTCCACCTTTTGGCGATTGTGAGTCACGTGTCCAAGTTGCGTTGGCTTGTAAGTTTGCCGCCCTCTGAACGGCTTTTTAGCTGCCGCTCCGTCTCCCCGAGTGGCGTAAGGGCACAGACTGCTTCTTGCTCTGTCTGGTGCCCATCATATAGCCTGGCACGTAGTGGACGCCCAGTCTCCGCTTTTGCCGTGTGGGACCATTAACAGGCTGGGCATTGAAGGTGGAAATTGCCCAGTTCACAGAAGAATGGAAAAATATTGGCATGAGCCACCTCCTAAGGGCTGGGCAGTCGTGTCCTTCTGTCCTGCTGGTGCCACATGAGGCCAACATTCCTTCCGTTTATAGAAGGGATGAGCTCAGGGTGACATTCTACGAGGCCATCCAACGGAGCCCCTCCCAGCTCTTGACTTAGAGGCACAGCGCTGTCCAGACTCCAGGCCTTATGAGGTCACCCCCTAACACACACACACACCAGGAAATGGCAGCGTTCCCGGTTTCTATGGGATGTGGCAGTGCCACAGCTGGGGTTCGAACTTGGGCCGGCATGAGCTACGTGACCGCCCCCGTGGGCACCTTTCTCCACCCAAAAGAAACCAATTCTGGGGACCTAGGTGGCTCAGTCAGTTAAGAGTTCAACTTCAGCTCAGATCATGATCTCATGGTTCGTGAGTTCAAGCCCCATGTTGGGCTCTGTGCTGACAGCTTAGAGCCCGGACCCTGCTTGGGATTCTGTGTCTCCCTCTCTCTCTGCCCCTTCCCCACTGGCACTCTGTCTCAAAAACAAGAAGAACTAATTCCCATGGACACGAGAGGTCTAGGTGTCTGGCAGGATGCCAACTTGAAAGAGTGGGAGTGGGAGTGATTGGTTGGTAACTTTCCCGAGAGTTCTGTGCACATAGATCTGCTTAGATTCCAGAAGATCAACACTCGTTGATCCACAAATGCCCACCGCGTGCTGGACCCGCTTCTCCTGGGATATACGAGCCTGGGGGAGGGCCAGAGAGAGAGAGAGGGAGACACAAGCCAAAGCAGGCTCCAAGCTCTGAGCTGTCAGTGCAGAGCCTAACGCAAGGCTCAAACCCACGAACCGCGAGATCGTGACCTGAGTCACGTGACCTGAGTCGGACACTCCACTGAGCCACCCAGGCGCCCCCTTAATTACCTCTTTAAATAGTCACATCCTGAGGTCTTCGGGATTACGGTTCACACTGCGGCCCGTAACACTGTGGATGAGGAAACCGAAGCACAGAGAGGTGGAGTGAGTTACCTGAGGCCACACAGCTAGGACCTATCAAACCAGGATGCAACCCAGGCTCTGGAGCTCAGGACCTTCCCTGCCAGACTCAGTGTTGACCCCTGTGCGTTCGCCCAGGAGGGGGCAGTCCTCCCTTTGACCTCCCCGGAGGTTGGGGCGCAGGGGTGGGGGGACCCAGGTATGAAGGGAGGACGGGGGTGCTGATGCCGGCCTGTGTTCCAGGTTCTGGCAGACACCAAGGAGCTGGTCTCGTCCAAGGTCTCGGGGGCCCGAGAAGCCGTGTCCAACACCGTGTCCAGCGCCAAGGACACAGTGGCCACCCGAGTGACGGAGGCGGTCGATGTGACCCGAGGCGCTGTGCGGACTGGTGTGGATGCCACCAAGTCTGTGGTGGCCAGTGGCGTCCAGTCGGTCATGGGCTCCCGGGTGGGCCAGGTGGTGCTGAGCGGGGTGGACACGATGCTGGGCAAGTCCGAGGAATGGATGGACAACCACCTGCCCATGACGGACGCTGAGCTCGGTGAGTGCGGCCCTGGGGCCCGGACCCCTCCCCAGACCTCCCCCCTCCTTGCGGCCACCTAGGGTGTGTCCCTCAGTGCCATATCAACCCTGCCGTGTCTCCTTGAACCTGCGGCCACCTGGGCCAGGGCGGTGGCCTCCACCCTGGCCCCCGATGTCTGTTCTCTTTGAAGCAACCACCAGAGGGCCCCCGTGAGCACCGCAGTCAGGTGCTGACCTCTGCCCACAGCCTTTCAGGGCTCCGCCCTCCCCTCATTCATTCCACTCCGGCCATGCTTCCGCCCCAGGGCCCTTGCACCAGCTATCCCCTCTACTGGAAACGTCCTCCCCCTAGACATCGGGAAGGGTAGTTCCTTTCTGCCTGCAGCTCTGTGCTTCAAGGCCACCTTCCCAGTGAAGCCTCCACAGTTGCCGTCTCCCTCGTCCATACTGTGTCCTAAAACCTGCCCCCCACCCCCTCCTCACTGGGCTCTGGTTTTTCCGCCTGGCACTTCTCATCACTTCCACGAAGTGGAAGACGCTTCTGTCTTGGTCTTACTGCTGTGCCCCTTGTCTAGGACGGGGCCTGGTGCTCAGTAGGCATTCAACCCCAAGCGTAAAATCACTCTCCTCTGTCGCTCCCCTCACCCCCCGCCCCAGGCATTTATCTGTCCATTCAGATGTTCCTTGAGCACCTGCCTCCTGACTGTCTTTCAAGTCCTGGGGGGATACATCAGTGCACAGAATTCTGCCCTCAAGGAACTCACTGTATAAAGTATAAGGAAGTCAGGTCAAAGGAGAGAATTCCAGGAGGAGGGTGGGGTAGATGTTTCTGAGACGGTGAATGGAGGGAGGGAGGGAGGGAGGGAGCAAGCTGCATGGCTGTCAGGGCAGAGAGAGGTGTAGAAAACAAAGGTCCTGGGGCAGGACCTGCCTGGTGTGTTAGAGAAACAGGCAGAGTGGCCGAGGGAGAGAGGGGGAGGAGGGGAGGGCCAGGGGAGGGGACAGGGCAGGTCTGCAGGGCCTTTGGCGGCGTGGGGAGGACTTGGGCTTTTCCCCTGGGGAGGTGGGAGTCCTGGCGGGCTGTGGGCAGAGGAAGCGGAACTTGATTGGGTGCTCACGGGCGCCCCCTGGTGGCCGCTGCGGGGAGGACGGACGGGCGGGCGGTGCCGGTGAAGGCAGGAGCCCAGCGGATCCAGGGGCAGGACGGATCCAGGGGCAGGACGGAGGGTACCCTGCTGGTCCCTGGGGGCGTGATAGGGGCTAGGCCAGGCGGGAGCAGGAATGAAGACAGACAAGCGGGGGATGAAACTGTTGAGACAAAGCAGCCGGTCTTATCTGTGGTCCACAGTCCTCTTGTGGTCCTGTCCCCACATTCTGGGGGCAGCCGTCCTTGGGACATTTGTGTTTTGGTTTTTCATCCTTTGCACATTCGTGAAGGACTTTTGCCACACCGCGATGCGGACTCTGGTGCCCACGGCAACGAGGGCCCGTGGGGCTGCGTGTAGGTTAGACACCGTGCTCCATCCGACTTTGGCCAGAGACAGATGTCCTCAGACACTACCCAGCGTCCCCTGTGGGGCAGACTCACCTCCCAGGTGAGACGCCCTCCTTCACCTGTTCTGCAACATTCATGCAAAGGGAACCATGTGGTTCCCTGGTGGGTTAGCACCTCTGTTGACGATTGGAATTGCAAAACGTCACTATTCTAAGTATCTCTTCTTTCTCTGTTAGCTGGGGAACTTCCCTGGGGAAAGTTCTCTGTTGCACTGTTAATCACCCCAGGTACAGCTCGCGGAGGAAACACAGAGCGCGGGGCTAGCTGGTTGGAACGCGCAGACTTACATGACATATTCTAATGCTACGCATTTGCTTTATCAACATTTCACTTGTCCCATTGCTTTTGGCCAGCTGGAGGCCCTCCTCGAGTTGGCTCTGCGTCTCCGTGATCCTCCCTGGGAATCCTCAGTGCAAAGTGGTAGTCGTTGGCTTTCTGGAGAAACTCGATGATTCAGGCGGGCTGGTGATCTTAAGCCCTGAAGCATGTGGTTTGAATGCAGATGTCCTGTGTCCTTTGAGTGTCCAAAACCTGACCTTGAAACTTTTTTTTTTCCCCGTGTTTACTTTTTGAAAAAGAGAGAGCAAGGGAGGGGCAGGGAGAAGGAGACATAGAATCCGAAGCAGGCTCCAGACTCTCAGCTGTCAGCACAGAACCTGACGCGAGGCCTGAACTCACAAACTGTGAGATCGTGACGTGAGTCAAAGTCGGACGCTTAACCGACTGAGCCACCCAGGCGCCCCTGTGACCCTGAACCTCTTGAAGGAAGGGACCTGCCGGCCGATAGTAGGTGCTGAAGTCAGGTAGAGTCAGCCGTGGGAGCAGCAATGTCTGCCTGGAGGAAGGTCTTGAACCAGGCCCGGAGGCCACTGCGGAGAACGGATCCGTCTGACCAGCGATGCTTTTTTGTACTTTCTGTCCACCCACTAAGGATGAGGTCACTGTGCACACGGGTGCTCGTGGTACTGGGGTGGCCTGTGGGTGAAGGTAGGAGTTTGTAGCCGCGTGGCGGAAACAGGCATGTGCTCGGGGACTCAGACCATGAAAACAGCCCCCTTTCCTCCCTCTCCTCCTCCCCTCTGCCAAGGGCACCTGCCAGCTCCACAGGGCCCTGCCAGCTGGCTCAGACGTGCTGGGATCCTGCCAGACATCCTGGCCTAAAACAGCAGAGCCACATTCACTTCCAAGGGCAGCGCCCCAGGGCCCCTGGGGGCCACGGAGAAGTTCTGGACTGCAGTAGGGCAGGTTGAGAACGTTGCTAGTGTGGGTTAGTCTTTGCAACCCGCCTTGGGTGGGGGGATGGGAAGGTCGGTTTTTCTCGAAACGCAGGTCGTTTTCTCTGCCCGAGTGTCCCACGTGTATGCTTGCTGTTCTCTTTTTTTTTAATGTTTGTTTATTTTAAGGTCGGGGAGGGGGGGGGCGCAGAGGGAGAAGGGGAGAGAATCCCAAGCAGACCCCACTCTGTCAGTGCAGAGCCTTGCTTGGGGCTTGAACTCACAAACCGTGAGATCATGACCTGGGCCAAAATCAAGAGTCGGCCGCTTAATCGACTGAGCCCGCTCCCCACCCCCTCCAGGCACCCCTGCTGTTCATTTTTGAAATGTCATGAAATGACATTCTCCCCAGCCGACTGTATCAGACTACCCCCCCACTCCACACCTGGCCCACCACCTGCATTTGTAAATAAAGTTTTATTGGCACACAGCCACGCCCATCTGCGTCCGTGTTGTCTGAGCCCTTCTGCAGGACAGCTGGAGAGCTGAGTAGGGCCAGTGTAACTGCTTGTGAAAACAAAAATATTGGCCGTCTGGCCCCGTGCCAAAAAAGTTGATCCACCCCTGGGTTAGAGTCTGTTCTTCTGGAATGTTTAGCGTTTGTAGAAACCGCTGAAATCCCCTGATCGAAGGCTAACCTTGATTGAGCTGTGGGTCAACAGCAGCCTGTGGGATTTCCTTCCTTTACTTTCTGTCTCTTGTTGATGGAGCAGTGCCTGGCCCGAAGCAGCGGCAAAAATACGTGTTTAAAATGGGGACCTCACTTAATCAGGCTCTTCCTGCCCCACCAGAGGTCATCCGTTGTGTTACCCTGGCCGTGTGTTCGTGCTCCCTGTGCTATTTATTTAACACCCTTCTTTTTTTAAAAAAAAATTTTTTTTTTCAACGTTTATTTATTTTTGAGACAGAGAGAGACAGAGCATGAACGGGGGAGGGGCAGAGAGAGAGGGAGACACAGTATCAGAAACAGGCTCCAGGCTCTGAGCCATCAGCCCAGAGCCCGACGCGGGGCTCGAACTCACGGACCGCGAGATCGTGACCTGGCTGAAGTCGGACGCTTAACCGACTGCGCCACCCAGGCGCCCCTTAACACCCTTCTTTAAATCAGCTTTTCAAGGTTCTTTTAGAAAGATGGGTATTATCACTTACTGAAAACAGAAAGCCAAATCATCTGCTATAAACCGCTAGCAAAAATCGCGAAATGCTCACTTGTGCGCCTTTTTTGACGCAAGTAGCTCAGATTCCACAATTCAGGCACCTCTGACTCGGGTGGCCCTACAGAAGGGGAAACTGAGGCTGCGTGGCACAATCACTTTAGAGCAGGGGGTGGTAAACATTTTCTTAACCAGATCGGTAAATATTTTTGGCTTCGTGGGTCAGTTTTTGTTGCAACTACTTAGGTCTGTTAGCACAGAAGATAGGTAAATGAACGGGCGTGACCGTGTGCCAATAAAACTTTGTTCCTAGGTTCAAGTGGTATTTGGCCCGAGGGCCGGGGTTTGCAGACCCTCGTGCCCTTCCAAGGCCTCTCGATCTTGGGAACTGGGGTTCTCATCATGCCCATTTTGCAGATGGGGAAAAGCAAGGCGGGGGACCCCTTCGCTCCAAGGCTCCACAGCTTGCGAGGGGCACAACTTGGCCAGGTGCGTGCAGGCCCGAGGGCCGCTCGCCGAAGCCTGAGCGGCACACGCGGCCGGGTCCCGGCCCTCACGGCGCCTGTCCTTCCTTCCTCCCTGCAGCCCGCCTCGCCACGTCCCTGGAGGGCTTCGACATCGCGTCGGTGCAGCAGCAGCGGCAGGAGCAGAGCTACTTCGTGCGTCTGGGCTCCCTCTCGGAGCGGCTGCGCCAGCGGGCCTACGCGCACTCTCTGGGCAAACTGCAGCTGACCCGGCAGCGGGCCCAGGAGGCCCTGCTCCACCTGGCACAGGCACTCAGCCTGGTGAGGCCCCGCCCCTGCCCCGGGGGCTCCGCCCACATCCCCCCAGTCCCCGCCCACAACCCCCCAGCCCCTGCCCCCGCCACTGTGCGGTCACATCCTGCCCCTTCCTGCCAGGCTTTTTTCTATCTGTTCTCTAAGGAGCTGAATTCCTATTTCTCTCTCTCTCTCTCTCTCTCTTTGTTGAGCTTCCTGTACTGAGTGCTAGCTCCTCCCTCTTTTTTTTTTTTTTTCTTTTTCTGTAGAGAGAGGAGGGGAGGGGCAGAGAGAGAATCCCAAGCAGGTTCTGCCCTGTCGGCTCAGAGCCACGAACTGAGCTGAAATCAAGAGTCGGACGCTTAACTGACTGAGCCACCCAGGCGCCCCCCCGCCTTTTTCTTTAATTAAAAAATTTTTTTTTTATTTTAGTGTTTATTTACTTTTGAGTGAGAAAGGGAGAGAGAAAGAGAGCGAGCATGAGCAGGGGAGGGACAGAGAGGGACAGAGACACAGACTCCCAAGCTGGCTCCAGGCTCTGAGCCGTCAGCACAGGGTCCGATGCGGGGCTTGAACTCACAAACGGCGAGATGACCTGAGCCGAAGTCAGAGGCTTAAGCGACTGAGCCACCCAGGTGCCCCTCCTCCCTCTTTTTCTTCAATTTTTGATTGGGGTAAGATTGGCCACTTTTAACCATTTCCAAGCGCACAGCTCAGCGGCATCAGGCACGCTCACACTGTCGTGCACCCGCCCCCGCCATCCGTCTCCAGAACTTTCCGTCTCCCTAGACCGAGACTCTGTCCCCATGAAGCACGGACTCCCCACCCTGGCTCCCACCATCTACTCTCTGACTCGGTGGATGGGACTCCTCTGGGGACCCCCCGTGCCTGGGGTCACGCGGGACGTGTCCTTCTGTGTCTGGCTCCTGTCACCGCGCACGGTGTCCTCCGGGTCCCTCCACGCGGTAGCAGGTGGCAGGACGTCCTGACTTTTTAAGGCTGAATAACATTCCATTGAAACGGTTTTCAAGGCTCTGCTACATTCCGTTGGCCAAAGCCAGTCTCGGGGCCGGGCCCAGTCACAAGGAGCAGCAGACGAAATGGGAGGAGGTGCAGGGAATGTGTGGTCCCTCCCTTTGCAAGCGGCACATATGTGCCCCTGTCGGTGACGAGACCACAGCGGGGAGAGCATACGTGAGCACAGTGCCCCGCTTTCCTCCCCTTCACAGACCACCTCCTCCCAGATAAAAGGACGACTCTTTGGGCCTCTCTCCGGACTCCTGCCTCTCCTGGGACGCGTGTGGGGCTCCGCGGGCATTGGCCAGGGGCTGGAGGCAGCCTCTCACTCTCTCTCTCTCTCCCCTCCCCTGCTCCAGATGGAAACCGTCAAGCACGGAGTCGATCAGAAGCTGGTGGACGGTCAGGAGAAACTGCACCAGATGTGGCTCAGCTGGAACCAGAAGGAGCTCCGGGGCACCGAGGAGAACCCAGCCAAACCAGAGGTACCAACGTGGGGTCCCTGTGCGATCCTTAGGGCCCTGACTTCCTTCCTTCTCCGCGCCTCTGTCGGATGGACCCACCTGCCTGGAAGGCTTTCCACAGCCTCTCCAGCCATTTACCACCTTTAGGACGTGACGGCACCTCTTCCAGGAAGCCCACCTTGATTTCCTCCTTTAGGTGTGGGTGTTGCTTTGAACTGCAGGACACTTGTGACGCCTCTCCACCTGCTGAACTCTAAACCCTGCCGTGTTTCCCTTCTCCTTGTCCCAGCGCCAATGTGTCCACTATGAATGGGGGGCGTCACTCAGCTGTGAGCAGGAGTGAGGCGCCCACACCTGCCGCCCCACGAACGGGCCCTGAACACCCGACGCTCAGGGAGGGAACCAGACACGAGAGGCCCCACGGGGTGTGAGTCCACGTGTGTGAAACGCCCCGAACAGGCTCATCCACAGACGGGAAGGGGCTCAAGGCTGTCAGAGGCTTGGGGAGGGGGTCAGGACGGACTGCTTCAGGGGGAGGAGGCTTCTTTGGTGGGTGATGGAATGTTCTGGAATTCGAGGCAGTGGTTGCACAACCTTGTGAATGTACTAACAACCACGAAACTATATACTTAAAAGGGTGAATTTTCTGGTCCGTGAGTTACATACGTCTATAAAAGAAATTGAGTTGCTACATAAAGCACATAGTAAACCCTTCAAAAAATGGCATTTGTGAAGATATCACCTGCTGTCTCTGCAGGTGCAAAATTGTTAGCATTCAGACCCAAACCACCTACATCCTCCTCCCTCTCCCTTCTCCCCCACCGCTGACCATGGCAACCTCGAGATGTGGGTGTTGACTCTGGTCGGCACCTCCCTGTCAGGTTCAAGTCCCGAGCGCTCTGATGGCGGGTTGAGGGCAAAGTCCTGCCTCCCAGCCTGCTCTCTTCCCCCCCCTGTGGTGGGGGTGGGGTGTTAAGGTCCCGATGCACGCATTTACACTTCCGTCTCCCCCACCACACAGCTCCTGCCTGGAAAGTTCTTCCAGACGTCCTCTTAAAAAAAACCTGAAAAACGTCTTGAGATATATAAAAAAAAAAGCTTTATTGAGATATAATTCACATGCTATACAGTTCACCCATGCGGATGATGCAGTGGTTTTTTGCGTGTTCACAGGGCTGTGCGAACATCGCCACAGTGCATTTAGAACGTTCCCACCAACCCCAAAGGAGATCTTGTCCCCGTTTTAGCAGACGCTCTTTGTCCCCAGCACCCACGAACCCCCTTCCTGTCTGTGGATGAGCCTGTTCTGGCCGTTTCACATTCTGTGGGGCCTCCCGTGTCTGGTTCCCTCCCTGAGGGTCGTGTGTTCAGGGTCCGACTGCGGGGCAGCAGGGGTGGGCGCCTCGCTCCCGCTCGAGGCCCAGTGACGTTCCCCTGTGTGGGTTTTGTTTACCCGTTTACAAGTTGATGGGCTTCTGGGTTGTCTCCACTTTTGCCTCCTGTGGATCACGTCCTGTGACCAGCCCCAGCCCGTGTATGGTCGCGTGTCTCCATTTCTCTTGGGTAGATACCTAGAAATGGAACGGATCGCTAGTCCTATGGAAACTCTTAACGTTTTGAGGGACCACCGGACTGTCTTCCGAAGTGACTGTGCCTCTTTTTCACTTTGGGGTCTATGTCACTTGGCTCAAAACTCAAATAGAGCTGGGATCCCAAACCACCGTGCTGGACGGGCTCGCCAGCCAAGGAAAGGTTTTCTGGAAGGTGGGCAGGAGAACCCCCACTTTCTCTCCCCGGGCTTTGGATCCCAAAACATGCTCCTGACTATCCGCCCCTTCCCAGCAGGTGGAGTCCCAGACGCTTACCATGTGTCGCGACATTGCCCAGCAGCTGCAGAACACCTGTGCCTCGCTGGGCTCCAGCATCCAGGGGCTGCCCTCCCACGTGAAGGACCAGGTTCAGCAGGCTCGCCACCAGGTGGAGGGCCTCCAGGCCACCTTTTCTGGCGTCCATTCCTTCCAGGACCTGTCCAGCACTATCCTGACGCAGAGCCGAGAGCAGGTGGCCAAGGCCCGAGAGGCCCTTGACCACATGGTTGAGTACGTGGCCCAGAACACGCCCATCATGTGGCTGGTGGGACCCTTTGCCCCGGGAGTCGCTGAGAAGGCCCCAGAGGAGAAGAAATAGGACAGTCAGAAGGGGGCTCGAGGGACCTAGTCTTTCCCTGAGGGGTCAGCACGAGCGCTGGACCCTCCGCCCCCTCGCCTCGCTTGGAACGTGTTTCTTCCCTTCCTCCCGGCCCATCTCAGCTACCACGTCGGGGAGCGCCCTCTGCCGCCTCGGAGGAAGCACTGCCTGCCTTCATCAGTCATTAGGGGGAGGTTCCCAGAAACAGAGTTTTTCTAGAGGGCCCTCAGGCCCCCTCCAAATTTTTTCTTCTTAGAAACAAAGGCTAGGTTTCTTACATCCCACCTGTGCTATATCAAGGCCCCTGGATATCCGCCTTTAGCTAACGGACTTGGACTTCTGGCTTGCGAAGTGGCCCTTCTGGGGTGTGGGGTGGAGGCGGAACCGCTGAGACCCATTCCGGAGCAGACGGGGGGCGGGGGGGGCCCTGGGGCCTGCCCGGCCGCTCGCGGGCGCCTGGAGTGTCACCGTTGCCTTAATAAATCTCACCTGCAGCGGAGTACAGGCTGTGTGCGCACGCGCATGCGTTCCCAGGAGCTGAGCGACGCGGCGTCCGCGGGTGGCCGCCTCGGCCCGCTTCCCTGCTCGGCTCGCGAGGACGGGAACAGGACAGGGCCAGATCCGGAGTGGGGCTCAGAGCTCTCGTCCAGCCCCTGGGCCAGGAGAAGAGCGGGGCGGGAGGATCCTTCACCTCCCCCACCGCCGCCAGGCCACGCGCTGCGGTGTGGGACGCTTAGGAGACCGAGCCACGCAGGCGCCACCAAAACCTGCCACTCTTTTTAGAGTAGACCTGAACGCTTCTCATCAGGAGAAAGAAATCGTAGCTCTGGCAGACATTAACGTCTCGTGCCCGTTTTGCAATACACACACGTACCAAATCACTGTGTTCTACCCCTAACACGGATTCCGTGCTCTATGTGGATTGTGTCTCAATTTTTCAAGAAGGTTGAACACGTTTGGGGGCAATACAAGAAAAAGAACATGCAAGCACAAATTCAAAATTAGACACAACGGGGGCGCCTGGGTGGCTCAGTCGGTTGAGCGTCCGACTTCGGCTCAGGTCATGATCTCTTGATTCGTGAGTTCGAGCCCCGCATCGGGCTCTGTGCTGACCGCTCAGAGCCTGGAGCCTGTTTCCGATTCTGTGTCTTCCTCTCTCTCTGCCTTTCCCCCGCTCATGCTCTGTCTCTCTCACTCTCAAACATGAATAAATGTTAAAAAAAAATTAGATACAACAGAAACCCTGCCTCTCAAACTTAATGATGAATACTTCCTACACGCAGTCCCCGTACAAAGTGATTATAGTACAAGCACAAGCCCTCACCATCCAAAGAGCCGGGTGTTTGCTTGTGTGCTGGCCTGGCCCACGAGCTAAGGACAGTTTACATTTTTCTTTAATTACCTAAGCAAGCTCTACCCCCAACATGGGGCTCCAACCCATGACCCCAAGAGCACCCCAGTGCCTTACCCCCTGAGCCAGCCAGGCACCCCAGCATAGTTTACATTTTTAAAGCGAACAAAAATAAGCAACAGAGACCCTCTGTGGCCCGCAAAGCCTAAAATATTCACTCTCTGACCCTTTGCAGGGGAAGCTTGCCAGGCGCAAACTTGAGACCTTCCTGTTAACGTCTTACTGCTTAGAAGCGTCTCTCCCAGTACTTAAGAGCTGCGATGTGTTTTGCTGCGGTAACTTTACACATCACTGAGTCCCGCTTACGAGACTAGGCCTGAGGGTGTCGGCACATCTCCAACAGAGGGTGATGATGGCAGGTTTGGGGGGCGGGGAAGCGAATGATCGGTGCTGGAGCGATGGGTCCAACGTCTGTCCTCAAGCAAGAAGGCGTGAGGAGAGGGATTTAGGGTCTCCAGCCCCACTAGAGAACTAAAAAGACCCTGTATGCAAAGGCAGGACAATGTCACCTTCTCCTGGGGGCTCTGGCCTGTGGACAAAGGTTTACAAACCCTTAAGAAAGCCTGGGTGGCTCAGTCGGCTGAGTGTCCAATTTTTTGTTTTGGCTCAGGTCATGAATGCAGGGTCATGGGATCAACCGACATCGGGCTCCGTGCTGAGCCTGCGGCCTGCTTAAGATTCTCCCCCTCTCGCTCTCCGTCTCCATCTTCTTCCCCCTCCCCTCTTATGCTCTCTAAAAAAAAAAAAAAACAAAAAAGATTAAAGTCATTTGTGGGGTGCCTGGGTGGCTCTGTTGGTCGAGCACCCGACTCTCGACTTTGGCTCGGGTCATGATCTCACCACTCATGAGTTGGAACCCCACGTCAGGCTCTGCCCTGGTGGTGTGGAGCCTGCTTGGAGTTCTCTTGGTCTCTCTCGTTCTCCCTCTGTCTCTGCCCCTCCCCAGCTGGTGTTCTTTCTCAAAAAATAAACATAAAAAGTCGTTTCTAAAAATAAAAAGCGGGGTGCCTGGGTGGCTCAGTCAGTTAAGCGTCCGACTTCGGCTCAGGTCATGATCTCACGGTCCATGAGTTCAAGCCCCACATCGGGCTTTGTGCTGACAGCTCGGAGCCTGGAGCCTGCTTCGGATTCTGTGTCTCCCTCTCTGTCCGCCCCTTCCCCGCTCATGCTCTGTCTCTCCCTCTCAAAAGTAAACATTAAAAAACATTTCTTAATGTTTCTTTTTGAGAGAGAGAGAAGGGGAGAGAGAGAGGGAGAGAGAGAGATTGAGATTGCAAGCCGGGGAGGGGCAGAAGATAGGGAGAGGGAGAATCCCAGGCAGGCTCGATGCTGTCAGCCCAGAGCCTGACTTGGGGCCTGAACTCACGAACTGTGAGATCATGACCTGAGCTGAGAGCAGGAGTCAGACGCTAAGCCAGCTGAGCCTCCCAGGTGACCCTGCTTTATTCTTAATAGCCCCAAACTGAAACAACCCAAGTTTACTTCCAAAAGAGAAGAGGCAGATAAATTGGGAGAGACTCAGAATAGCGGAGGAATTGCACTGTGGGATGCGCAAGACAGGGCAAATCACAGTCAAGTCCAGAGAACAAAGGGAGGACTATTGCTTTATAGAAAAAAGGTGAAATACTATACAGCAAAGAACAAAGATAAATTGCTGATATTCACAATATGAAAGTTAATAAAGGAGCGCCTTGCTGGCTCAGTTAGTGAAGAAAGGTGACTTTTGATCTTGGCGCGGTGAGTTCAAGCCCCACGTTGGGTGTGGAGGTTACTTTAAGTTATTGATTAAAAGATTAAAAATACTTTAAATTGGCTGATTGAAATATTAAAAATAAATCAAGAAACACTTATTTAAAAAAAAAAGAAAATAGGGGCGCCTGGGTGGCGCAGTCGGATGAGCATCCGACTTCAGCCAGGTCACGATCTCGCAGTCCGTGAGTTCGAGCCCCGCGTCGGGCTCTGGGCTGACGTCTCAGAGCCTGGAGTCTGCTTCCGATTCTGTGACTCCCTCTCTCTCTGCCCCTCCCCCGCTCATGCTCTGTCTCTCTCTCTGTCTCAAAAATAAATAAAACATTAAAAAAATTTAAAAAAAAAGAAAAAGAAAAAAGAAAATAAAGACAAACCTCATTTAGAATGGAGTCAGGAACCCCCGAAAGGGGGAGCTCAGCTCTCACACGTACACTTTGGGCAGGAGGAAGATTTTCTCCAGACCAGCAACAGCCCAGCCAATGAAAAACCACTGTACCTCAGCCAATAAGAAACCACCACAAGTCAGCCAATGAGAAATCACCATAACTCAGCCAATGAGAAGCCACCATAATCAGCCAATGAGAAACCATCCTCTGCCTGAGCGCTACCTCTCCTGCGGGGGACTTTGCTTCAAAGCAGCTCCTCCCGGCTTCCTGCTTTTTATCTAGAAAGCAACAGTCCTCCCCTTCGTTCTCCGGCCTGGGCTGTAGTTTGCCCTGTCTTGCCCGTCCCAAATTGCAATTCCTCCGCCATTCTGAACAAGCTCATTTTGCTGATAAAATAACCGGCCGTTTTATTTTTAAGGTGGAGTGCGTTAACATAGGTGAAGCGCACAGTCACCATGTTGAGCAAAAGAAACCAGACACGAAAGGATCCATACTCGGAGTCCGTTTCGGTGACGTTTCGGAACACAAACTCAACTACGGCGACAGCGATCGGAGGAGGATTGCCCGCGGCGCTTGGGGGCATTCCAGGGGTTGGAAGCGACGTGTAGACACACGCCTTGACCTGGGTGTGGGCTGCAGGAAATGGGTACCCATGCAAAAGTCCTCTGAGCTGTCCGTTTAAGATTCTCATGCTTTAGGGCCTCTGAATTATCCTCCAACACAAATTAAGAAAGAGAAAGTAACATGCAGTGGTGCTGGGGGGAAATGAGCCCTTTCCCTTTCCGGTGGGAGTGTGAACCAGGAGCCTTAATTTGGAGAACAGTCGTGCAGGATTTAGTAAGAGTGAAAATGTATATTCTCCACGTCTGAGGAGAAGTCTCAGAAGTTCCCCTTCTCCACAGCTGCCCTAGAGAAACGCTGTCCACTAAGTCCCCGAAGCATCTCCAGGTTACCAGGGGGGGAAACTGAGGCACGTTTCAGCGAGTTCATCCTGGGCTCCACCCCACAGCTACGAAGCGTAAGAGTAAGGATTTGAACCCGTTGCGAAGGCAGCCCCGGCATAGGGTTCACAACCACCACCACAGAAGGTTGCGATGCCTTTTTTCAGGAATAGTGGAAACAAACTGCGTGTCCAATGCCTGGGGACTCAGTAAGTTGTACTACAGTCACGCTTAGTGAGACCATAACACACTTAAAAAGAACAAGGTTGGGGCGCCTGGGTGGCTCGGTCGGTGGAGCGTCCGGCTTCGGCTCAGGGCATGATCTCAAAGTTTGCGGGTTCGAGCCCTGCATCCGGCTCTGTGCTGACAGCTCAGAGCCTGGAGCCTGCTTCCGATTCTGTGTGTGTCTCTCTCTCTGCTCCTCCCCCGCTCATGCTCTGTCTCTCTCTCTCTCTCTCTCCCCTTCAAAAATAAATAAAAACATTTAAAAAAAAAAAAAGGAACAAGGTGGGGCTACCTACACTGGCTCAGAAAACCGTTGGACGGTCTGGCCTGGACTGTAACACTGACAATGTTTAGTATCTGGCCCTTTAGCAGGAAAACAAAGTTTGCTCACTTCTGGCCGGTGGGAATTAAAAAGGAAACCAAAGAGCATTAAATGTCAACATTCATGGATACGTGTCTGTGTGTGCAAAAGTGAAAAACTGAATGGGCACCCTGTGGAGGGCCCCGCCCCCACCAGAGCAGGAGGGAGAGAAATTGGATAGGCACAGGGCACCTCACCTCTTTTATTGAAAAGGGGAGGTGGGCACCTGTACCGGTCTGCAGGTGGTCAGATTTACGCATCTGCAGCTCAGGGTTTCCTCTGGAAGCCTGGATGCTCCGAGCAGGTTACCCTCTCTGAGCCTCAGTTCTCTCACCTGTAAAGTGGGCACATTCAAGTCCATCTGGGAGGATTATTTTAAGGCAAGGATCAGATGACCATCGAGAGGTGTTCGGTGTGGGGACAGGTACCTAATGAAACTCCAAAAATTGGTAAGAGTGATGGGGGGGGGGACCCAAGAGGCATGGAAGATGGGTTTAATGGCCTCTCCACCTCTAGCTGCAGAAGCTCCAAAGGTAGGGACTTCTTCCTTCGTCCCCAATGGATTCCCAGAGCCTAGACATGCCTGGCCCACAGTAGGTGCTCAATAAAATCCCTCCCCCGCCAGAGACTCACGCTAAGCAAGGCACCCTAGGTGGGGAGGAAATAGCATCCGTATAACTTCCATTTGATTCCCCTCCCATGACCCTTTTTTTTTTTTAATTTTTTTTTCAACGTTTTTATTTTTATTTTTGGGACAGAGAGAGACAGAGCATGAACGGGGGAGGGGGCAGAGAGAGAGGGAGACACAGAATCGGAAACAGGCTCCAGGCTCTGAGCCATCATCAGCCCAGAGCCCGACGCGGGGCTCGAACTCCCGGACCGCGAGATCGTGACCTGGCTGAAGCCGGACGCTTAACCGACTGCGCCACCCAGGCGCCCCTCCCCTCCCATGACTCTTTACACGCACTTCGGCCTGGGGTCCACGGACCTCTTCAGAACCCCATGATGGAATTCATGAAGTCACGGAAAAAAAATTCACAACTTTATTTCCACTGACTTTAACCGATATTCACCATTTCCTCAATTATGAATGAAGGCAACAGCAGGAGCTACGACTTTGTCCCCAATAGAAAACCACAGAGATTTTCATATCAGATTGCATTGCCGCAAACAACTCGAAATACGGCGCTCACCACCACTGTAAAGTCACTGGGGTTATTGGATCTTGTCAGTTAATGTAGCCCTAAGCGTGTTTCGCTGGCGCTCTATTTCAAAAGTGTTTTCGAGTGATTATCTTACAAGTATTCAACACAATTTTTTTTTTTTTTTTGAGAGAGCGAGAGAGCGTGCGAGCAGGGGAGAGGAGTAGAGGGAGAGACAGACAGACAGACGGACAGACAGGATCTTAAGCAGTCTGCATGCTCAGCGTGGAACCCAACTCGGGACTCAATCCCATGACGCTGGCATCACGAACTGAGCGGAAATCAAGAGTAGGAGGTTCAACTGACTGAACCCCCCCCCCCCCCAGGCACCCCAGACACAATTTTTTTATTTTTTTAATTTATTTTTTAAATTTTTTTTTTCAACGTTTATTTTTTTTGGGGACAGAGAGAGACAGAGCATGAACGGGGGAGGGGCAGAGAGAGAGGGAGACACAGAATCGGAAACAGGCTCCAGGCTCCGAGCCATCAGCCCAGAGCCCGACGCGGGGCTCGAACTCCCGGACCGCGAGATCGTGACCTGGCTGAGGTCGGACGCTTAACGGACTGCGCCACCCAGGCGCCCCTTTAATTTATTTTTTAATGTTTATTTACTTTTGAGACAGAGAGAGAGGGAGACAGCGCGAGCGCGCGTGCGCAAACGGGGGAGGGGCAGAGAGAGAGGGAGACACAGAGTCTGAATCAGGCTCCAGGCTCCGAGCTGTCAGCACAGAGCCCGACGTGGAGCTCGAACCCACGGACCGTGAGATCATGACCTGACCCCAAGTCGGACGCTTAACCGACGGAGCCACAAACACAGGCGCCCCAAACACAATTTTTTAAATTGTGGTAACATAGACTTAACATGAAATTTACCATCTGGCCACTCTTAGGTGCACAGCTCAGGGGTATTAAGCACGCTCACGCCGTTGTGCAACCACCCCCATCTCCAGAACTTTCCATCTTCCCAAACTGAACCTCTGTCCCCATGAAACACTGACTCTCCTCCCCCCCACCCCCCACCCCCCACCCCGCCCCTGGCTCCCACCATCTACTTCCTGTTTCTATAAATTGGACTCCTCTAGGGACTTCCTATGAGTGGAATCAGACAAGATTTGTCCTTTTGTGTCTGGCTTGTTTCACTGAGCATAATGTCCTCGTGGTCCACCTATGTTGCAGTGTCGGATTTCCTTCCTTCTTAATGCTGAATAATATTCCCGAGTGTGGGTGAACCACATTTCCTTTATCCATTTAGTGATAGTGGATCACGAAGTTGCTTTTTGAAAATATTTTAGTGAATATTTTTACTTGCAAAACACTCCTCGTAAACCTCTTGTGCTTTTTATGTACCTACCGATGGTGTTTGCGGAAGAGGCTCCGAGCGTCTCCACACTGGCAAAGAAATCTGGTCAGAGGCCCTTCGTCCATTATTAAAACAAATAAACAAAAATTGTATTTTGCAACTCTGTTGGTATAAAGACGACTATGACCCAGGATGGGACTATATTCGTTGTTTTTGTTTTTGTTTTTCTGATTTTAAAAGAAATGAAAACATTTTCGGAGGGGGGCCCAATGGACACGTGGGCGCTGGGTCCGGGACCCCCTCAAAAGGGTTAGGACCCCTTATGAATGTTTAAGTATCGTGTCCGCAGCTTCTAGAAATGCCGTCTGGCTGCTCTTTTCCCAGCCACCCGGGGATCCCCAACCCCACCCCCAGGGTGGCCAGGACCCCCCTTCCGCCCGATTTCGGGTAGCCCTCCGCCGATATCACTCCAGCCCCCGGTTTGCGGCAGTGGAAAGCGTTACCACTCGCCGAGATGATCCGTTTTTTTGAACCGGGGTTCCTTTCTCCCCAGACTGTGGGCGCGCGCCCCGAGGGCCAGGCTCTGTCCCTCTCGTGGTCCCCAGCGCCGGCGCCCGGGAGGTGCCCGAACTTGCCGAAGGCCGCAGCCCGAGCGGGGGTGGGAGGAGGTGGGGGGCGAGGGGGGGGGGGCGGGACGTCGCTGCGGGGTGTCTCGGGGACTTTCCCTGTCCCGCGGGAAAGCGTGACCTCACCTTCCTGCCAGGCTCCCTGCGGGACGCGGAAGGGGCGGGCGGAGGCCAGGGGTGGAGCCGTCTGAGCGCCCTCCGCGCTCCGCTAGTCGTGGGCCCCGTCGCCGGGCCACCAGCCCCCCGCGCAGAGGACGGAGCGGGACCCCGGGTAGGTGGCGGGGGGGACCAGGGGCTTAGCGTCGGCGGGGGAGGGCACCCCCGACGCCTGCGGCTCCTCCCCAGGGTTCGCGACCAGCTGCACCCCCCCCCCCCAGTTCATGGCGCCCTCGCGCCCCTTCTTCGGCGTCCCCCTCAACGCTCGGCTCCTCTCCCGGGTGGCCCTGGTCCTCCCTGACCCCCTGCTTCCTCCTTACCCCCCCCATTGCTCCTCAGCACCCCAGATCTCTTTCCAGCACCCCGAATTCCTTTCCAACACCTCGAAGTCCACCCCCCCTCCCGGATCCCTCCCCAACACCCCAATTCCTTCCCAACGCCACCGATCTCTCCCCAACTCTTCTGGACTTCTCCCAACACCCAGCAGTCCTCCAACCCGGATTTCTCCCCAACATCCGGTACCTCTCCCCAACCCCCCCCCCATTCCTCTCCAGCCCCCCACCCCATGTTTCTGATTTCCTCCGGGAGCTTGGAGCCCCCTTCCCCGGTCCCTGTTCTTCCAGCCCCGCAAGCCCCGCCTCTCCCGCTCGCCCCTCGGGGGCCGCAGCCCCTTCGGGGCCCTGAAACCACTTTTTCCAGGGGCTCCCGGAACCCCCCTCCCCGGCAGGAGCCTGCTTCCCTCAGCTCGGCCCCCGCACCCCCACCCCTTCCCGTGGGGGACAGGGTTGGTTGGCTGGTCCTCGCCTCCGAGTCCCTGCAAGTCGCGCCCCCCCCCACCCCCCATGGCTGCTGGCAACATTCTGATCTGGGTGGCCCCAGAGAGCCTCACGCAGGGGGCCTTTTCTTCCCTTTCCCTGTGGCTGAAGGTTGGGAAGGGGCCGCCGCGGGGACACCCACGCAAGCTGGAGATTGGGGGGGGGGTTGTGTGGGAGGGGGTGTGGGGGGGGTGGGCCCTAAACCTGCCTGCGCCCGGCTCCTCCTCTGAATAGGGTCATGTGATCATCCTTCAACACACATTTGTGACCAACCTGCCGCGTGCCAGGAGGCCCGGTTCAGGGTGCTGGGCACACAGTAGGGGCAAAGCAGGGCCCTCCCGGAGCCCTCCGTCAGGACAAATAAACAAAGCGAGATGATGCTTGCCGCGTGCAGCGAATGCATTTCCAGCAGCTTCTCTGCTGGCCTGGCTTGCGGATTCCTCAGATCCAGGCATGGCAAGGGGCCGGCACATAGTAGGTGCTGCGTGAGTAAGGGCAGGAACCCTGGAGCCAGGCTTCCTGGTTTAAATCCCCTGCCCCTTTACTTTCCACTTGTGGGACCCAGGGCAAGCCGCTGTACCTGTCTGTGCCTCCCTTTCTTGTGTTAACTCGGCAGTCAAAATAGTCCTAACTTACAGGGTTGTCGTGGGCTTAATTCGGTGTCTGGTCCATAGTAGATGCTCAGGAAACACTTGTTGAACGAATACCCCTTCAGGCTCCCGCACATTTTTCAGAGGCAATCTAGATACGTTTTGCCTTCCGTGCCTTGTCGTATTTCTTTTTTTTTTAATAATTTTTTTAAACGTTTATTCATTTTTGAGAGAGAGAGAGACAGAGCGCAAGCGGGGGTGGGGCAGAGAGAGAGGGAGACACAGAATCCGAAGCAGGCTCTGAGCTGTCAGCACAGAGCCTGACACGGGGCTCGAGCTCAAGAGCTGTGAGATCATGACCTGAGCCGAAGTCGGACGCTTAACCGACTGTGCCACCCAGGTGCCCCTATACATTTTTAAAAAATATTTTATTTATTTTGAAGTGGGGGGGGGGGGTGGCAAAGAGAGAGAGAATTCCAAGCAGGCTCCAGAGCCCGATGCGGGGCTCCAACTCATGGAACGGTGAGATCATGACCTGAGCCGAAATCAAGATGCCACCCAGGCGCCCCTGTCACATTTCTTAATTAGCCAAAAGGAGTGAGTCGTGCCTCTACTATGCGCCAGTCCTGGTGGAAAGCAGATTAGACTTTTTGTCTTGCTGGGGAGAGGAGTGAGTCAGCAGGAAACATTTATTGAGCGCTTACTGTGTGCCAGGTGCTGTTCTGTCCATTCGTTGATTGATTCCGGCAGGATTTATTAAGTACCTACTGTGTGCCAGTCACTAGGTACAGCTGTGTAACAAGACAAACGCACATCCCGGTCTTAGGGGTGCTCACTCCGGTAGGGTGTGGTGCCTGCGCAATAAAGTAGGTAAAATCTGTCGTGTCAGGTAAGGAGAAACACAAAGCGGGGGGTGTGGGGGAATGGGCTTCAGTTTTAGGCAGGGTGGCCAAGGGTGACCTTGATGAGGAAGTGACGTGTGAGCCGAGATCTGAAGGCAGCAAGGGAGCCAGCCATGTGGCTATCTGGGGAACGGTGTCCTGGGCTGAGGGAGCAGCTAATGCAAAGGCCCTGAGGCAGGATCCAGTCTGGCATATTTAAGGAACAGTGTGGCTGGATCTGAGGGAGCAAGGGGGAGTGGAAGGGGGTGAGGTCAGGGAAGGGAAGGGAAGGGGGAGGGTGGGAACAGGGAGGACTTGACCCAAGGAGTCGTGACTGAGATAACCTCTGATTTCTCCCTCCTAACCACAAAGCAGCTCCTCATTGTCTGTCTAGAACATTCAGGACAAAAGCCCAGGTACCCTCCTTGCCTCCTCCTGCCCCCCCCCCCCTTCCCCGGCCCAGTGGTCACCTCCCCCCAGGTCCCAGGCTCCTCTCCCTGCTCCCCACAGTCCGTTCTTCCGGAAGCGGCCACTGGAGGGCGCCTGTGAGCCCCTGAGTCAGGCCCCGCTCCCCTCTGCCCACAGCCCCCCCAGAGCTCCCATCTCCCTCAGGGTAAAAGCCCAAGTCCTCCCCGTGGCGTTCAAGGCCCTGCAGGACCCCGCCCCCTTTCCTTCCCTCCCCCTCACACACTCCGCGCCAGCCACACGGGCCTCCTGCCCATTCCTGCAACACACTGGACTCTGACCTGCCCCCGGACCTTTGCACTTCCGGCTCCTTTTGCCTGAAACCGTCACCCGAGTTGCTCTCTTACCTCCTTCAGGTCTCCACCGACATGTCATTTCCCTCCAGAGGCCTCCCTTGCTCTTCAGGCTTCTGGAACCTTTCCCCCGTGCCTCACTGCCGCACCCTGGCGCGTTTTCTTCGCGGCCCGTTCCATGCGCTGCAGCGGGTCACGGTCAGCTTTATTATTGGTCTCCTCCAACGAGACTGTGAGCTCTGCCCGTCTGGGGCTGCAACAGCAGCCCTTTCTTTGCCAATACGAGGTGCTCGAGAAAGATTTGTCCAGTGTGTGAAGAGACCTCAGAGACTGCGGGAGAGTCGGGGAGGAGGGGATGGCCAGGAGGCAGATGTGGTTAAAAATGTTTTAAAAAAGAGGAAGAGGAACGGGGCGCCTGGTGGTTCGGTCCGTTAAGCACTTCGGCTCAGGTCATGATCTCACAGTCTGTGGGTTCGAGCCCCGTGTCGGGCTCTGGGCTGACGGCTCGGAGCCTGGGGCCTGTTTCCGATTCTGTGTCTTCCTCTCTCTCTGCCCCCTCCCCCGCTCACGCTCTGTCTCTGCTCTCTCAAAAAATCCATAGACATTGACGGCGGGGGGCGGATCCCGGGAGGCGGGCAGGGCTGGTGCAGCCACAGAGTCGGGCTCAGGCTGGTGGTGGGTGAGGAGGTAGAGAAGGGGGGGTGGCTGTAGACAGTTGCCAGGAATGGGGGAATGCAGGCCCGGGGCAGTCCTGCCTCGCCGATTCTGAGCCCGGCTCAGAGCCTGAGCCTTCCCACAGCGGGTGGGGTGGGGGGGCTTCAGCTCCCGCCACAGTCGTGCCCGGCGCTGTTCCAGACGTTCCGCAGGCGTGGACCCCTTCGGGCCACACCACTAGCAGCGAGGGCTTCTCACTGCACCCATTTCAGAGATGCGGAGATCGAGGCACCCGTAGGCACACGGCCTGCCCAAGGTCCTAGCCTGGAAGTGACAGAACTGAGGTTAGAACCCCAAGGGCAGGGTCCTAGCGACTGCTCCCGCTTGCCCTGGAGGTGACTCCTTTCAGGCGGGCATCACACCGAGGAGGCGGACTTCGGCCCTCGCACGAGTGGGGGCCGTTCCACTCTCGGGGACTCCATTGTTGCCAGTGGTGTGGTTCGAGCCCCGCATCGGGCTCGGCGCGTTTGGGACAGAGCCTGCTTCGGATCCTCGGTCCCCCCCCCACCCTCTCTGCCCCTCCCTGGCTCTCTCCCCCCGCCCCAAATAAACTGGAGGGTGCATGTCAGCACATCTGGTTTTTTCCTTTTAAGTTATAAACACAGCTGCTCCCAGGAGTCCTTGGCGAGCGCAGAGAACAGTCGACCTGTGACTCACGGCCGTGGAAGGGGCAGATGAGACCGTGTTTCTAGCCGCGGTCTTGATCATTTCAAACAGATTCGACCTAAGTGCGTAAGCCGATATATATATATATATTTTTTTAGTTTTTATTTATTTTTGAGAAAGATACAAAAAGCAAGGAGAAGGGCAGAGAGAGAAGGAGAAGCCCAAGCAGGCGCCACGCTGTCAGCGCAGAGCCCCAGGCGGGGCTTGAACTCACGAGCCCGTGAGGTCAGGACCTGAGCAGAAATCAAGTCGGTCCTGGGGGTCGGGGCTCCAACACACGGATTTTTCAGGGGGACACAGGTCAGCCGGTCACGGCCATTGAAGCCTGTGTGCTGCATGATGATTATGTGGGTGAGAGAGAGAGAGAGAGAGAGAGGCTTTTGGTCTTAAGGTTACAAACATTGAGGGGCGCCCGGGTGGCTCAGTCGGTTGAGCGTCTGACTTCCGCTCAGGTCGTGATCTCACGGTCCGTGAGTTCGAGCCCCATGTCGGGCTCTGTGCCCACAGCTCAGAGCCCGGAGCCTGCTTCAGGTTCTGTGTCTCCCTCTCTCTCTGCCCCTCCCCAGCTTGTGCCCTGTTTCTCTCTCCCAAAATAAATAAAGATTAAAATAAATACACAAATAAAAGGTTACAGATATTGGGGCCAATTAGCTGTTCTGCCCGGTCACGTTGGTTGAGTTTGCCCCTCTGAGGAGCGGGGGTGCAGAGTCACATCCCGGTTTCTTGTCAAACGTCTTCTGTAAAGGAGTGTTTTCAGCTCTGCAGCCACTCAACTCCGTGGCTGTCGTTGGAAGGCGGCCACGCGCTGTGTGTATATCAGTGGGCATGGCTGGGGGCCAAAATACTTTATTTGTTTCAGTAAATAAACTGCCCTCTGGCCTGGGCAGTTACGCACAGTATCATGAGAGCGGTCCTTTTTTTAAACTAATCTCTATGCCCAACATCGGGCTTGAACTCATGACCCCTAGATCAAGAGTCGAACACTACCGACTGAGCCGGCCAGGAGCCTCCGTCATCAAGCCAGTCTTGATTTTAAAAATCTGCAGGAGGGTAGGGAGTGAGCTGGGGGGGGATACCCAGCAACAGTATTGCAGGCAGAGAGCAGCTGGTGCAAAGGTCCTGAGGCAGGACTGTGCCTGGTAAGTTTAGCGAACAACAGGAAGACCCGTGGCCTTCGGGGGACCCACTAGATTGGGTGCACCTGGGTGGCTCAGCCGGTTGATTGCCAGGCTTCGGCTCAGGCCATGATCTCACGGTTCGTGGGTTCGAGCCCCGCGTCGGGCTCTGTGCTGACAGCTCGGAGCCCGGAGCCTGCTTCGGATTCTGTGTCTCCCTCTCCCCTCTGCCCCCCCCCCCCTTGCTCGCACTCTGTGTCCCTCTCTCTCTCAAAACTAAATAAGCATTTAAAAAGTTTTAAAAATATTTGAATTGGGGGGCGCCTGGGTGGCGCAGTCGGTTAAGCGTCCGACTTCAGCCAGGTCACGATCTCGCGGTCCGGGAGTTCGAGCCCCGCGTCGGGCTCTGGGCTGATGGCTCGGAGCCTGGAGCCTGTTTCCGATTCTGTGTCTCCCTCTCTCTCTGCCCCTCGCCCGTTCATGCTCTGTCTCTCTCTGTCCCAAAAAAAAAAAAAAAAAAAAAAAAAAAGTTGAAAAAAAAAATATTTGAATTGATTGCCCACTTGACGAAACTTAGCAGTTTCCTGAAACTCTGCCTCTGCGGCTTCTTCCCTTGAAGTAATAGCCAGTGTGGCCCCGCGGAGTCCTTCCTCCTTGTGGGGGCACACCTAAGTCACGGCCACCACATTTAGACAGGTCTAAGGTGGTTCCAACTTCTTTGGTCCCGCCTCCCTCAGTGTGAAAGTTCAAGTCCTCCGGACTACCCGCCAGGTCTCCTCCCCCTCCTCCCTCTCTCCCCCTCACCCACTCAGCCGTGAGGGCCTTCTCCCTCCTCGCTGCTCCTCCATCAAGCTGGGCTGGTCCTGCCCCAGGGCCTTTGCATACATAGTTCCCTCCTCCTGGACCTCTCTTCCCTCAGATGTCCCTATGGGTCACTCTCTCCATTTTTTTTGTTTAATGTTTATTCATTTTTGAAAGACAGAGACAGCACAAGCAGGGGTGGGGCGGAGAGAGAGCGGGACACACAATCCGAAGCAGGCTCCGGGCTCCGAGCTGTCAGCACAGAGCCCGACGCGGGGGCTCGAACCCACGAACCGCGAGATCATGACCTGAGCCGAAATCGGATGCTCAACGGACTGAGCCCCCCGGGCGCCCCTCACTCTCTCCACTTTTACGTCCTGTTGAAATCTCTGTCATCGTTGAAGCCTTCTTGATTCACGTTGTTTAAAACTTCAACCACCCACCCCTGACTCATGGGGTTCGAGACCCTCCTTCCCGTCTGCTGTTTCTCCACGGCGTTTGTCCCCAGCTGATAGATATGCTGTGAGCGTCCCTCACTTGTGGGTTGTCTGTCCTCCACGCGAGGAAGTCGGCGGCCTTTGGGGGGTCTGTGCTGTCTCGGCCCCCCGCCCCCCAGTCAGCACTTCGGCATGTCAGGCCGCTTCTATTTCTGAAACAGCCAGACAGCCACCTGCCTCTACATCCTTCCCCCCAGCGCAGCCCCCTCCACCCCCCTGCCCCTTCTCACCCGCTTCTCTTCCGCCCTGCTCCCTGCGTTGGCTCAGTCCCGTCCGCTTTGCACCTCTGCCCCCAGTGCTGGCTCTCCCCGTGCCATCTCCAACCTTTCTGGAGTCCTTGACCTTGGCCCTGGGGCCCCGGAATGGCCTGTATCTACTCAAAATGCACTTAAAAAAAAAAAATCCTGAATCGTTTATGCAGTGAGGTCCGTGATTTATCGGCAAAGGGGGTTGGGTTGGTTCACGAAGCAGCTCTTGGTCTGTGCCAGGATCGCTCAATGTCAGCACCCGGCAACATTGGGTCTGGATCGTTCTGTGGGGGGGGGGGGGGGGGGGGGGGGGGGGGGGGGGCGGGGGGCATCCTGGGTACCACGCGGGCAAGGAGGGGTGAGCAGCATCCCTGACCCTACCTACTCGATACCTTTCTGTGTAGTCGCGACACCCACAGATGTCCTCAGACATCGCTGAGGGTCCGGGGGCGGGGCTCAGAACTGTTGTTAGTTGAGAAGGACGTCTGTACCCTTAGGGGTGTCATCGTGGGCACAAGCGTGAACGAGGCAGTAGGTCCCAGCCCGGGCTGAAAGGCATATCAAGTGTCCTCAGCCTCCTGGAATGGATCTGAAGTGGCATTTTTTTTTTTCTAAATCTGAATACGACCTGCTTTGAGCAGCCGGTGACCTAAGTTCCGAGGTTTGGAACAGTGTCCCTCGCATCTGTCGTGCGCACTTGGGAAAGGCCTTTTTCTGTGCCCGTGGTTTCATCCACAACATTGGGACCATAGGAGCTCTGGCCCCATTCATTCATTCATTTATCCCACAAGTATTTGTTAGGTCCCTGCTCCGGACCACGAGAGTCTCAGCCCCCTCCTCTGGTGCCCCCCGGGGTCAGGAGACAGGTGACAAACGCGAAAAGTCTAACGCACAAGGCACGTCCACCCGTGACGCACTGTGGGGGAGCAGGTGACGTGGGCGAGACAGACTGGGAAGGACGGGTGTGGATGTGTAGGGCTCCGGAGACGGTGCCATTGGGCCTGAGAGTTGAAGATGACAACGGTGTCGCTCAGGCAAGGGTCTGAGCAAGAGCCAGCTTGGCGTTTTTTTCCTCTTTCTTTCTTTTTGAGAAATAGAAGACGAGTAGCCACAGGCCGGTCACGCGCGGAGCTGGCTCTCAGCAATGGCTAGTGTCTCATCAGCACGGCCCGTATCAGCCGCTGCTGTGTAAATTACCCCGGAACCTCCTGGTTTAAAAACACCAAACACTGGGGCGCCTGGGTGGCTCAGTGGGTTGAGTGCCCGACTCTTGATTTCAGCTCAGGTCGTGGTCCCAGGGTCGTAGGATCGAGCCCCGTCTTGGGCTCTGTGCTGAGTGTGGAGCCTGCTTGAGATTCTCCCTCCCTCTCTCTCTCTCTCTCCCTCTGCCCCACTCCTCTGCTTGCCCTCTCTCTCATAAATAAAAAGTGAAAAGGCAACCCACGGGATAGGAGAACATATTTAAAAATAAATAAAAACAACAAACATCATCTCACACAGAGAGCGACTGGGTGTCAGGAATCTGGAGGAAGGTGAGTTGGGGGCCTCTGGCTGGAGTCTCTCATGAGGTCACGGTCAAGCGGTCGGCCGGGGCCGCCTCATCTGAAGGCTCGACCGGGGCTGGAGTTGCTGGGAGCCCAAGCCGCCCCCCACTCACGTGGCTCATGGCGGGCGGCCTCGCTTCCTTACGCCCGACGGAGTGCCAGAGAGTGACCAAGCTGGTGTTTTATGTCACTGGTGACAGCCCGTCACTTTTGCCGAGGTCTGTCAGTCACGAAGGTGGATTCTGGGTTACGGCTGGAAGCCCCGCCCTGGGCTGTGAATGCCAGGATGGGGGTCCCTGGGGGCCACCTGGGAGCCTGATCACCTCCCCAGCGAACACGTATGGGATGCCTGCTGACTTCCAGGCATCAGGGCTCGGAACTTTCCATAAGGCTATGGCAGCACAATGCCCTGAAACGATCCCAGCAGTGGGCTTATTATTATTCCCAACAGGCAGTGGAGTTTTGTGGCTGTGCATGCAGCCTCTGGAGCCACGTTTCATGGCTTCAAGTCCCAGCTCCGTGACCCACCGGCTGTGTGACTTTGGGCAAGGGACCTCATGTCTCTGGACACATGTTGCCATTTGCAGGTGGGGGAAATCGTAGCTTTGCCCTCTCAGGGGACACCAGGCAAGTGTGGGCGGCTCTTGTGTCGCAGAGGAGGAAATGGAGGCGGGGGAGGGGACGCGTCTTTCTCAAGGTCACCCTGGCAGGCGGTGCTGGCGCTGAAGGCAGGCAGGTGGGGGCGTCTGGGCCCCCTCCCAGAGCTGCCCCCTTTCTGACGGTGTCTCTCTCGCCCCACAGGTCGGCCCCAGGGTCCCCCCGTGGGATTGGGGTGAGCACGTCGGGGGACACCCAGCATGCAGGAAGGCAGGTGCTGCGGAACATGCCTCCAGCCTCCAGTGTTGCTGCCCGCGGCTGCACCCACCTGTGCCCATGGCCCACACGGGCCCGTCGCTCTCCGGCGCCTTCGACATTCTAGGTGCCGCAGGCCAGGACAAGCTCTTGTACCTTAAGCACAAGCTGAAGACGGTCCACCAGGGCTGCCGAGGGGCAGACCTCCTGCACGCCATGGTGCTTCTGAAGCTGGGCCAGGAGACGGAGGCCAGGATCTCCCTGGAAGCTCTGAGGGCGGACGCAGTGGCCCGGCTCGTGGCCCGCCGCTGGGCCGGCGTGGACAGCGCCGAGGCCCCGGAGGAGCCCCCAGACTTGTCCTGGGCCATTGCCCGGGTGTACCACCTGCTCGCCGAGGAGAAGCTGTGCCCGGCCCCTGTGCGGGACCTGGCCTACCAGACAGCCCTCCAGACGTTCAGCTCCAGGGACGACCACCGGCTGGCCGAGCTCCAGGGAGAGGCCCGGGACCGGTGCAGCTGGGGCGTCATCCGGGCCCCCGGGAGCTTCCAGCCCCTTCGCTCCGATCGGGGCTGCCTCCCGCCATCCTCGGTGTCCCCCTCGGGCACCCGCAGCCTTCCCAGGCCCATCGAGGGCCTTTCGGGCTGGAGCAGAGGGTGTTCTCTGAGATCCACCAGCAGCCCTGCCTCCCTCGCCAGCAACCTGGAAATTAGCCAGTCACCCACCATGCCTCTTCTCAGCCAGCACCGCGGCTGTCGTGCGCCCAGCAAGCTGCGTGAGGAGCCCCGGGCAGGCCCCGGGCCCGAACCTGAACCTGCCCCCACAGGCTGCCAGGAGCCTGAGGAAGTGAGCTGGCCACCATCCGAGGAGGCGGTCAACCCTTCACCTGGGGACACAGCCGGCCCTCCATCGGGGGTGACTGCCGGGCCCCTGCTGGGGGAGAGCGCTGGCCCCTCATCGGAGGGCCCCTCTTTGGAGGACCCCTCATCCGGAGAGACTGCCGGCCCCCAGATGGCACCAGACAGCCCGGGCCCTAGACTTCCTGAGCTGGTCCCAGATGCAAGCGCCACTGGCCAGCCCGACGCCCCCAAAGCTCTGGAAAGCGGCACCCGCTACCCGGTGGAGTGCAGCCACGTGCTGGCAGCCCCCGCATCTCTCCCCTTGCCCCCCAAAACCACTTGCCCTGACAAGGACCAGACCCCCCTCTCACTCCCTGTAGAAGATACCGCTTCCCAGAGGACCCCCTCGGCCCCGAGGACCTCCGCGCCCCGCCCTTCTCCATCCATCCCTCCTTCCACTTGCTCCGCCGCCTGGAATCCGTGCCCCCCGCCCCCCGAGTTGGAGCCAGAGCAGAAATTCTACAACTTTGTGATCCTGCACGCGGGGGCAGACGAGGACATTGCCCTGCGGGTCCGAGAGAGGCTGGAGAGCCTGGGCGTCCCCGATGGCGCCACCTTCTGCGAGGACTTCCAGGTGCCCGGGCGCGGCCACCTGCGCTGCCTGCAGGACGCCCTCGACCACTCAGCCTTCACCCTCCTGCTGCTTACCCCCAACTTCGACTGCCACCTGGGCCTGCACCAGGCGGGCCAGTCCCTGATGAACAGCCTCACGCGGCACGAGTGCGGGGACTGCGTGATCCCCTTCCTGCCCCTGGAGAGCTCGCTGGAGCAGCTCAGCCCGCACACCTGCAGCCTGCTCACCAGCCTGGTGTGGCTGGACGAGCGCTCCCAGATCTTCGCCAGGAAGGTGGCCAACACCTTCAAGCCGCAGAGGCTGCGAGCCCGCAGGGCCCACTGGAGGAAGGAGCAGGACATCCGCGCCCTGCAGGAGCAGCGCCAGCAGCTGGAGGGCGAGCGGCAGCGCGTCTCGGCGCTGAACGCCGCCTACTCGGCCTATTTCCAGAGCCACTCGGCCTGGCAGGCGCAGATGGAGACGCTCCGGGTGGCCTTCGGGAGCCACATGCCCTTTGGGACTCCGGGGCCCCTGGGAGCGCCCCCGCCCTTTCCCTCCTGTCCGGGCCACCAGCCGCCGCCGCCCGCGCCCCCGTGGCTGGCCGGCGCCCCGGCACCCGCGCCCGCCTTCCCGCAGCCCCCGGCGCCCCCTCAGAGCCCGGGGCTGCAGCCCCTCATCATCCACCACGCGCAGATGGTGCAGCTGGGCCTCAACAACCACATGTGGAACCAGAGAGGGACCCAGGCGCCCGAGGACAAGACGCAGGGCGCGGAGTGACCGGTGACCCCGGCCTTGGGGACGCCCGCACCGTGCCCGGGGCGGGACGAGGAGCGCGACGTCGTCTGCAACCTTCAGGACATCGCTGGGGAGACCTTCGTCTCTCAGGAAATCGTGCAAAATGGGCCCCGGCGACTTTCTGGCGCGCAAGGAGGGGGGGGCGGTGCGGAGCTGGTGGTGGCATTTGCGGATTCTCACCCGGGTGCTGGCGGTGGCGGGGAGTGGGCTGGGGGATGTGGGAAGAGTGTTTCGACTTTAATAAATATTTATTGGACGCTTCTCCAGTGCCGTTCCACTCCCGGAGACGTCTCGTGTTCCCCCAAAAAGGGGATTGGAAGGGAGACGCTGGGACCGGAAGTTGCGATGCTTCTCTCATCTCGTTGGGCAGAGCGTCGTCACGTGGTCCTTTGGCTGCAAGGGAACTTGGGAAATGTAGTCTTCTCCTGGGCAGTGTGCTTTGCTGAAAGTTTTGGTTCCCATATCACAGAATGTGGAGAGAAAAGACACAGGACATTTATTCCTTGATTGCTGTAAACCCCCCCCCTTTTTTTTTTTTTTTTTGCCTGGGAGGGGTCCTGCCTTGATGCCCCCCAACTACCCCATTCTGGGCTCAGATCCCACCATGCGATCTTAGGCGAGACACTTGGGCTTGGGGAGCCTCAAGCTCTGATCGGAGAGGTGGGCTTATGATGCCAGTGTTTCAAGGTTGTCCGTAGATCCTTTGCGACACACTCACGCTCCAGGGGCAGTGTGAGTGCTCATTAATGGCAGGCCGGGAGAGGAGGGGGCTAATCTTTTTCAGAGTCACAGACCTTTGGGAGGGAGTAGAATTAACATTCGTGGGTTACTCACATTTACGGATTCCGGAGGCTTTAAAGATCTCAACATATTTTATTTTTTATTGGTATTTATTTGTTTATTTATTTTAATTTTAATTTGTTTAATGTTTATTTATTTTTGAGACAGAGCATGAACAGGGGAGGGAGGGGCAGAGAGAGAGGGAGACACGGAATCTGAAACAGGCTCCAGGCTCTGAGCTGTCAGCATAGAGCCCGATGTGGGGCTCGAACCCACGAACCTGAACCGTGAGATCATGACCTGAGCCGAAGTTGGACACCTAACCGACTGAGCCTCCCAGGCGCCCCTATTGGTATTTTTTTTTAAAGTACTCTCTGTGCCCGACTGGGGCTGGAACTCTGGACCCCAACATCAAGAGTCACAGGCTGCACTGACTGAGCCTGCCAGGCGGCCTTGAACCTATTTTGAATCCCCAAAATTGAACGCCCTCGGGGTACAGGCTTACATCATTGGGCTCATTTTAGAGAGAAAAAAAAACAGGCTCCAAGAGATGAATGCTGGTCCCCAAGGTCACACAGGTCAGGAGTGGGGAGATTGTAATTTCCAAGGGAAGGAAAGGCAAACCTGAGCTGGTTAAGCCAGGAAGCTGCTGGCCCCTCCCACCCAACTGCTTCCTGCAAACATGAACTTTGCAAGCCTTTTCCCCCTTTCTTGGGGCCCAGGAGGGCGGGCCTGGCTGACTCACCCAGGCCGTCAGATACGACTTATTATTTTAGTGGCTGACTCAGATTTTGCCAGGGCCTTCGTAGCACTGACGTCAAACCCGGGGAGGAGCCCCTGAAATCAGCTTCCAGGGCGCTGCAAGGTGGCGTGGGTTCGTGGACAGACTGTTTCGAATCATCGGCGCGGGAGCTAGCTGCAAATAACGGGACAGCTGCAGTGAACAGGCCATTTGGTTCATTCAAGTAACATTTATGGGGTGCCTACTGTGTGCCTGCATTGGAGTGCAGTAGGGGCACCCAATACCTCTGTGCAGTCGGAATCGGAGGGGAGGGAGCAGTGAATGAATCATCAAATGAAGCAGAGATAATTTCAGAAAGTGAAGAGACATCAGAAGAAATGAACAGTGACATGGGAGTGTCCCAGGGGGAAACTTTGGACCCAGTGGCCAGTGGGGGTGTAAGGAGCCCGTGTTAGAGCCAAGGCCTGTAGAAAGAAGAGCTGGCCGGGATGAGAAGAGTTTGAGGACCAGGTGATTTTTCTGGAAAGAGGACAGAGCTCGTGCAAACGCCCTGGGGTAGAGCCCGGCCTGGCATGTTGGAGGAACAGCAAGAAGGCCTTGTGGCTGGAGCAGAGTGAGCGAGGGGGAGAGAGGGTGGAGAGGAGGAGGGGAGGGGATGCACGGCTTTGTGGGCCTGGGGGAGGACTTGGGCTTTTCCCTGGGAAGGCGGAAGTCCTGGAGGCCCTTAGCAAGCAGAGGATGGGGGTGGGGTGGGGTGGGAATCTGACTCCAGTGCTCACAGGCGCCCTCTGGTGGCTTCTCTGGGGAGGACAGACTGGGAGGTGGGTGCCAGCGAGACCAGAGCGGTGGCAACAGACCCTGGCCAGGCCGGCCACCGTGGGGGCTGGACGCACGTTGGGGGCAGAGGAGGGACAAGCGGGCACGTTCAGAGCACGAACCCCTATTGATCCCTGAGAAATTGTGAGACTCGGAACAAATCACAGCCCTTTTCTGGGCCTCATTTTCCCCATCCGTCCGTGGTCCCGGTGACTTCGGGTCTGGAGCTCCAACACTTCCCACGTCCCTGTGTCACGGCAGCACATTTAAAGGACAATCACTTTGAAACCCCTGGGCTGAGGGTTTTACATGCCCCATGAACTTGTTTCACCCTCCCAGTAGCCCAGGGGCTGGAGACTATCCCCGCCCCAATTTACAGATGAGGAAACTGAAGCCCAGAGAGGCGAAGTCATTTACCCAAGGTCACACAGCACGCAAAGTAGCTTTTGGGGGCGGAAGAAGGAGCCAGGTGTCCCTCTGCTGGATTCTAGCCCCTACGGAGGTTGTGCACACTGTGCATTCATGGCCTCCATATATATATATATTTTTTTTTTAATCTGTGAAATAGTCTTGTTCTACTTGTTAATTCCTGGTTTCTCCGCCACACCCTGCATACCCTGAGAGCACCGGGGTGGATCTGTCTGGGTCCCTGTAGCGTTTTCAGAACCCAACCCAGGAAGTGGAGCAGAGTCATTGCTCAGTGAGTCCTTTGACCAACAACGCGGGCAGCCGTGTCTGTGCGGGGTGCGGCTCCCTACCCGCATGGGGTTCACCGGGCACTGAGTGGGCAGGATGTGGATTCATCCATCTGCTCATCCAACCCACATTTACTGAGCTCCTCCTGGGCGCAGGCCCTCTGGGCACAGTGGTGACTCAGTGGTCACCATGCCCCCAAGGTGACGCAGGACGACCCCGTTCTGCTCTCCCAGGCTCGTGGTCCGCTGCCACAGACGGAGACGTTACGGGGCGATGAGGCCTGCGAGGGAGAGGTGTAGGGGGCTCCGGAGGCCCAAAGGGGACCGTCGACCAACCTGGGGGGATTGAGAGAAGCTTCTGGAAGGAGGAAGGAAGCTGAGACCTGAGGCGCGAGTTGGAATGAGCCATGGGTTGGGGAGAGAGTTCGTAGAGGCGGGCACAGCATGGACAAAGGTACTGGGGCGACCAAAGACCGCGGCTAGGACTACGGCCAGGCGCCGCCATGGCCAAGGTTCCCCAGAGCGGGGCGGGGGCGCTCAGCCACACGGCCTGCTGTCCTGGTGCCCCCTGCTGGCCGCCACCGTCCCAAGGCCAGTGTGCCCCCCAGTGGCCCCAGGTCTGGGGTGTTTCCTGGGAAACCCCTGTCCCCACTAGAACAAACAGCCTCAAGGAAAAATAGAGGGGAATTTTTTGAAAATTTCCCCTTCTCTAAAAACTGTGAGATATGAGGGCGCCTGGGTGGCTCCATCGGTTAAGCGTCCGACTTTGGCTCAGGTCATGATCTCACGGTGTGTGAGTTCAAGCCCCGCATCGGACTCTGTGCTGACCGCTCAGAGCCTGGAGCCTGCTTCGGATTCTGTGTCTCCCTCTCTCTGTCCCTCCTCTGCTCGTGCTCGGTCTCTCAGAAAAAAAAAAAAAAAAAAAAAAGAAGAAGAAGAAACGTTAAAAAATGTTTTTAAATAAAAACTGGGAAACATGAACCAATAACAGATGATTTATTTTCGGAGGTTCTTAGCTGTGTCCCTGCTTGGAACGGTGTCTTTCCGAGATGGTTAGATCTTGTACAAATTTCTCCCGCTCCCTGGGCCCAGAGAGGGCAATGCATAGCCCAGTGTCACACAGCGCATGCGTGGCTGCCCCTGGGCCTGGGCAGAACTTGAGGGGCTTTGAGTTTGAATCTTGCACATCCCCTGCGTCTCCAGCGCATTTTGGGTGTCCCACCAGGGGGCGCCTGTGAGCACCTCCTGTGACACAGCCCTTCAGGGCTCCCACCTCTTTGGGGGGGGGGGGGAGCCGAAGTCCTCCCCGCGGGCCCCCAAGGCTCTGCACGACCTGCTGTCCCCTCCTCCGTCTTTCCCCCTAGCCTAGTCTGTGCGAGCCACATGGGCCTCGACCCGCCAGGTGTGGTCCTGCCCCAGGACCTTCACGTGGGCTGTTCCCGCTGCTTGAAATGCCCTTCCTTCAAATGTCTACATAGCTCCTCGCTCACCTCCTCCAGATATTTGCTCAAATGCCATCCTCTCAGGGCAAGCTTCTCTGAGCCTCCCATTTAAAGTAATTTACAACCACATCCACCAGATCCCCCCATCCTCCCCCACACTGCTCTATCGTTCCCTAATGCTCGGCGTTTTTAGACTAATAATAGTAATAATGTCACTTATTCATTGAACACCTGGTTTATCATCTGCCTTCCCCACGAGGATGGGAATTTTATCTGGTGAGTTCCCTGCTGGACCCCAGTAGCTGGCACACAGCAGAGGCTCAATACATGAATTTGAACGAATGTGCCAACCTTTCTCTCTTTCGACCAATCTCTTCCATGTTCCCCACGGGGCTCACAGCTCTGTGGGGAAGACAGACGCGCCACTAGGTGGTTGCAGCCGGGGTGGTCCTGGGTGTGAAGGGGGACGCAGAGGCCACTGTGGGGGCCTTGGGGTTGGGGGCGGTCATGGGAGGCTTCCTGGAGGAGGCATTCCAAGAAGGAAAGGCTACTGCAGGCGGAGGGTGCAGTCCGTGCAAAGACTCCGAAGGATGGGGAGGAGCCAGTGTGGTCGACCCGAGTACAGAACCTGTGTCCTGTATGTGGCGCCCCCTTCCCTCCAGAACAGGATCCTGCGTTTGGGGGGGGGGGGGGGAGGGTGAAATCCAGAAAGCGCTGCAGTGAGCGTTCTGCGCCACCAGGGGTCGCCGTGGGACAGTGATTCCGGGTTCTCCCCTGCCTGGAACCGAAGAGCATTCCTCCTGAAGAGAGGCCCCAGAGACCCCAGAGAGTGCCAAGTTCAGGTCATGCCGCCACGCCCCTTTCCTCGCTTATCGCCTCCGTAAATAACAATAGCAGCTGTATAAACATCCTCATTAACTGGGCCTTTGGAAATTGTTCAGTCTAAGGCTGTTGGGGACCAGAGCCCAGAGAGGGCAGACACCTGCTTTAAGTCACCCAGCAACGAGGCCGGCCCACCCCAGCCTGACCCGCACAGTGCCCCCTCCCACCCCCAGTGCCTCTGGTCGCGGACCTTTTATTTTTAACTTGGTCAGTGGCTCTGGCCTTTTTATAGCCCTGGGAGGTGCCCAGGGTTTCCAATTTCCAAGGGAAGTTAAAAAAAAAAAAAAATGTACTCTTCCCAAGAAAAGGAGCTTCCTGACCTCTGGGCGTGGGGGGTGGGGGGCTGGCCCCATCTCCTGTCTTCCCTGACGCTCCCCCGGGGGGGCCCCTCAGACCTCTTATCGGGCTCTCTGCCTGTCCCCGCCCTGCGAACCCCACGCCCCTCCTCTGCGGGGACCTGGGCACTGGAGGTTGGCAGGCCGGCCTGGCGCCACATGCCCGCCCCATCCCTTGCGGGTCGCTGTGTCGGAGCCCCTTTGTCACGTGGGATCTGACGTGCTCTGGCATCAGCCCGCCCATCCCCCTTGCTCACCTGTCTCCTGTCCGCAGGTTCTTTGCTGGCCATCTGCCCCCTTCCTGAAGGTCTTTTCTATTTCTCGAGTCATTTAGTATTTTTCCTCAAACAGGCTTTAAGATTACCCCCCACCTCCCTTTTTTATTTCTGGAATTGGATCGCGGTGATGGTTGCACAACCTTGTGACTATAGTGAAAGCCACTGAACTGTCCGTACGCTTCGGAATGGTGAATTTCATCTCAGTAACAAATTGTAACAAACTCGTCTTTATTTTAAAACTCGGGGTCATTTTCGGTACGAACATCTGTAAACTCACATGTCGTGGGGGGGGGGGAGGGGAGGCTCGCTATGCTTCGTCCCCTAAGACACGTTCAAGAAAAGATTTGAAAGCTTTCCCAATTCATCTGTGCCTCAGATGTATAAATGAGCGTGCAGACAGCAGGCGCCCTGTAACCACACAGCTTTGTGCTCTTATTATGCGCCGGGATGTTGTCACAGACAAACCCGTTTACTCCTTCCTGCGATGCTGGCAGGCAGCGGCTCCTGCCAACCCCATCTTACAGATGAGGAAACTGAGACTTGGGGAGGGGCTGGTGATGTTGCCGAGGTCACGTGGCCGCGGTCGGAAACCAGAACCACCCCCACCACACACGTTTCGTTCAATTTTATTTAACTTGTTTCTGAATATTTTTTATTTAAAAGAATTTTTTTTTTACAGTTATTGATTTTTGAGAGACAGAGTGAGAGCACAAGTGGGGGAGGGGCAGAGAGAGAAGGAGACACAGAATCCGAAGCAGGATCCAGGCTCCGAGCTGTCAGAGCCGGACGCGGGGGCCCGAACTCACCAACCGCGAGATCGTGACCGGAGTCGGGAGTCGGTCACCCAACCGACGGAGCCACCCAGGCGCCCCGAAGTATTTTTTTTCTAAGTTTCTTAATTAAGTTTTTCTTTTAATCCCAGCACAGTTAGTACAGTGTTCTGTTAGTTTCAGGGACACAGTACAGTGACTGAACACTTCTATGCTCGGTGCTCAGCAGAAGCATCACTTTTATTTAATTTTTAAAAGAACCAGGGGCACCTGGGTAGCTCAGTGGGTTAAGCACCTGACTTGGGCTCAGGCCTCCATCTCAGGCTTCGGGGGGTTCGAGGCCCGTTGCAGGGCTTTGCTCTGACAGCACGGAGCCTGCTTGGGATGCTCGCTCTCCCTCTCTCTGCCCCTCCCCCCCCCCCCCACTTCTCTCTCTCAAAGTAAACTTAAAAAAATAAATAAATAAAAGGACCAGCTTTGGGGTTCACTGGTTTTTCTCTGTTGTGCATCAAAAACTTTTTTAGAAGTTTTCTTCAGGTCAGTAATCTCGACACCCAACGTGGGGCTCGACCTCGCGGCCCCGGGACCCAGACTCGCAGGCCCCCGGCTCCGGGAGCCCTCATTTGTGCATTTCTGTCTCACTGATTTCCACATGCTTTGGGTTGACTTTCCAGCTTCCTACGGTGGGGCCCTGGGCCAGGGGCTGGCGTGCCCCTCCAGCGAAGGGCACAGTAGGTCCCTCGACCTTGGGGGCCTGACGCCTCTGTGGCAAGCGCTCCGTCGCACCACCCGCAGTATGAAAGCCCCACGGGCACCGTGCGCCCTCTATGCCAGCACCCCCCTCCCCCAGCCTGTTCCTGCAGCTGCAGCCAGGGGCCTCCAGGCTTCCATCGGGCGGCATCTCCTCTTGGCTTGAAACCGCAGTGGCTGCCCAGCGCCCTGGCTACGGGCCGCCAACCACCTGCCTGTGCTCCCCCCGGGCCCCCCAGCAGCTTCCTCCCTCACCCCATCGGGCCACATGGGCCTCCCTGTGAATTCCTTTATTCGTTCAACAAACTACGGGGTGTCAGCCCCTCTTCTAGGCACTGGGGACACAACAGGGGACGAGCTGGTGTGGTTGACGTTCTAGGGGACACAGGAACAAATAAGGAAGCAAATAGGGGTCATCTCAGGGGTTAAGTTATATGTGAGGGCAGGGAAGGAAACGCACAGCGGGAGGTGGATGGCTGAGAGGCTAACAATCTGGGAGGGCTGCGTGGAGGAGGGGACATCCATCCGATCAAAATTACTGCCTGAGGAGCTTTTGATCGAGGGCATTAAGGCACAGGGCAGGGGGAGGCTGCACTGGAGCTCAAATGTCCCACTCAACACCGAGGTTGAGTCTCTTCCACAGCCCACGGAGGGCAAAGGTGCCGGGGTCCCTCCCCAGGAGTGCCAGTGTTGCCCACATTTGGGCTGGGTCTTGCCTAACACACGGGGCGACACCAAACCTAACTCGGGACTCCACACCCCCTTCTCCAGGGACACGCAGTTAGCACCCTGCTGTGCCAGCAGTCCCAGGGAGGGTCACCTCCCCTTTCCAGGCTGTGATGTGATTCCGACCCGTGCTATCTTTAACCCGAGGCTGGGACGCTCCGCTCCCCTCCCTGTAAACACTGCTCGGATGACACCCCTGGAATCCTGGGGGGTGGGGGGGCGACGAGTGTGGCCCAAGTGTCTGGGGAGGAGCTGTAGTCCCAGAGGCAAGAGACACCCCTGCGTGAACTCACCTGCTCCCTTGACACGTGGGCGTCGAGGCCACGGCAGTGACCCCACACAGCCACGGGGCTCCGGAAGGTCTGATAGGCGAGCACCGAGCACCGAGCACCCAGCAATGAGCAGAACTGAGGTGCTAAATTCGGCTTCATGGAGGCAGGCAGTGGCTCCCACTGGTGGGGGCGCCGCATGCTTTCTCGACCTTGGGCTTCAGCCTCAATCCTGAGCTCCCAGACAGGGGCCTGGATAGCTGCCCTCACCCCCTGCCAGTGACTTAACACTTCCCGCCGGCTGAGCGGCTTCAGGCAGCCTGCTCTCTCTCCCACTTTACACAACCCACCTTCGCTCGGCCTACTGGGGACGTGGGCTCCCCCTATAACCCTCACGAGCCGACAGGGGAAGCAGCGATGGGCTCACCTCACCCCTAGGCCCCCCGAGACCGGCCGGAGCCAGGGGAGCTGGGACCCCGGCCTGCACTCCCCCCGCCTCCCACCTGGGGACCCCCTCCCCCCAGCCCCCGGAACCGGAACCAGATCGTCTGCAACCGTTTGGAGTTGCAGGGGGATCACCTCTCACCTGACACCCGAGCGAGCGGGGCGGGCCGTTTTTAAGATGGCCTCCGTGGCCTGGGGGCGAAAGTCGCACTTCTCAGGTCTGAGCTCGGAAAGAAAGTGTTTGGCCCCGATGGGCTTTCGGCTTTCCTCTTGGGCGAGTCTTCTCACGCCCCAGTGGCCGGTTTCCCCCACTTGCAAAACGGCAACAAGAACACCTACTTCCGGAGGCCTGGGTGGCTCAGTCGGTTGAGCTTCCGGCTTCCGCTCAGGTCACGATCTCGCGGTCCATGGGTTCAAGTCCCGTGTCAGGCTCTGTGCTGTCGGCGCAGAGCCTGGAGCTGCTTAGGATTCTGTGTCTCCCTCTCTCTGCCCCTCCCCTGCTCAGGCTCTGTCTCGCTCTCTCAAAAATAAATGTAAAAAAGACACACACAAAAAAACACACCTACTTTACAGGGCTGCTGTGAGCAGCGATTCAGGTGGCCCATGGAAGCACGTGGAATGGTGCCTGGCATCCAGCAAGGGCCCAATAAATGCTTGGGCCGGTGTTGTGTCCCGAGACTACTCTGGAGCACCTGCTGATTCAACACCCACTCCTCCCGGGCCACCATGTGTTCCCATGACAGCAGGGCGGGTGCTGTTAGTGGTCGGACCCCCGTGAAACCAGGAGCCGGAGAAGCAGCCTGGCCTTCCCCACTGTCGTGCGAGGGGACGACGCGGAATAATCAGCCTCGATCCGGCCGGTGCAATCCTGACCCGAGGGGGCCTGCACCGTGCCTGGCGCACAGGGGGGCAGCGGCACCTACGCGGCGCGCCAGACCCGGGAGCAGTGCTCTCACTGTGCTACCGTACGGAGAACTGCAACTACACGAGGGAACCGGCAGGAGAAAGAAGAGGGACCAGATTTTCCTCCCCGACCGGAACCACAGAGCTACCGAGGTCGGCCTCTTGGGCGCTCCCCCCCGCTGCCCCAGCCCTCCCTCGCCTTCCGGGAGGGCCAAGCCACCTCTTTGGAGCCTTCCCTACCGCAAAGCTGGGGTTTGGGAGAAGCCAGCGGTTTCCTTCCTTCTCCACGGGCAGAAACACGCCACTTCCCAGGGAAACCCCACACAAGGTCCCAGGACACGGGCAGAAACTGCCCCAGTGGGATGGTGGCCCGGGGGCTGGGCTCTGCGAGCCCCCACACCACGACCTCTGCGCTGGGCGGCACCCTCTCCCCGCCTTCTCCCGGCCCACCCCGGGAGGGAGCCGTCCATCCCCCCACCACCCCCGTCCCCCCACGGCTGCCTTTTAAATGACTCGGGCACCGGCGCGGAGACGCACGATTTAAACTGCCTCATTGCTTTATTCCGTGCTTGGAAGGGACAGGGGCACTTTCCCGCCTCGACGGAAGGTAAAACCCGGCCTTGCCAATAAATAACGTCCTAACTAACACGGCAAATGCAAACGGGGCCCAGGGGCCCGCTGTGGCTTCTCGAGGCCTCCGCGCAGCTGCAAGAGGAGGCGGGGGGGGGGAGGGGGGGGGAGGGAAGAGACACCCTTTCCAGGCGGGGCCCCGCCTCCTGGGCCCAGGAGGCCGGCCGCTTCGTCCTCTGCCACCTGCCACGGCTCACCGCCACCGGCCCGCCGCTGCCGGGGGCCTGGGCGGCACGGCGGCGCTTGGCGCATGCGCGCCCTGAGTGGTGGGAAACCGAGATTTCTGATCGCCTCACTGGCAACTTGTGGACATTCGCCGCCTCCTCCAGCTCAGTTAACAGCGAGTGGGGACCTGGCTCAGGAACACCTGCGTTCAGGCTTCCAAGCAGCTGAAAAAAAAAAAAAAAAAAAAAAAAAAAAAGCCTAGAGCCGCGGGGCTGCGCACAGTCACACTGCGCGTGCGCGCGGGGCCCGGGAGGCTGAGGCGACCGCACTTCCTGGGACTCAGACACTGAGACCCTGATCCACTCCGACCGTGCGGGTCCTTGCCGGGTCGGGGAGTGACGGCCCCGCCAGCTCCTTCGGCGCCTGGCCCGATCCGTGCTTGGAAGACGCCCCTCTTTGTGATTTGAGTGGAAAGTTGGGGGAGGCCCAAGCAGAAGGCAAACAGGGAAGTTCTAGAAAATGGACAGTCGCCTCGCTTTAGGGACCGCCACCAAATCCTCCACACCACCGAGCTCACCCCTGGCAGACAGCCTCGCCACCTCGGCCACGGCAAAAGCCTCCCTGTGTGACATCAGCTCATGCCGTGTGACCAAAAATTCTCAGGAAAAGAAAAAATACGGCAGCACAACTTCTGGCCTCCCGCGCCACGCCTGTAACCTGCCCGCTCACTAAGAAACGCAACACCACACCAACGCAAGCCATGCGAGGGGCAGGCCGCCCGGGCAGGGAGCCCTGCCCACGGCCCGTGGTGACGGCAGGGGGCAGGGAGCAGGGCGCAAGCGTGCTGGAGAACTGAGAGTCGGCCCGCTTCTCCGAACTGCCACCTGGGAGCGCCCCCCTCCCCCGTCCTCACACCGCACTGGGCCGCAGGGGGGCGAAAAAGCAGGAACCCGACCCTCAGCTTCATCCCGGTTCTCGGAAAAGAAGGCAAAAGCTTCGATCCCTCTGCCTCGAGGCAAGAAGGCGAAACTCCTCCGACACCCGGGCAGATGGGACGTGTGGACGCGCGTGCAACTTCCCCCGATCAAAGACAGGCTCCCGGGCTCCCGGAGAGGGCCAGTTCCTCGAGCGCCTGATGCGGAAGGCTTCGAGCACCAACGACTTGCTGATTCCTTTCCCCTCTCCGCGGAGCGGAGGGGACAGGGGCTCTGGAGACTGGAGAGCCCTTCTGTTTCCCGCTGCCTAAGGGCTCGGGGGGAGGGGGGAGGCGGGGAGACGAGCGTGGGCCCCACTCTTCCCGGCTTCTCGGCTCTCAGGACCCCGTCAGTGCAGCTCGATGAAAGCCTCCAGCTCCTCGGGGATGAAGCCCTTGTAGGGGATCTTGTTTTTGTCCAGGGCGCGGGCCGCAAGGCACTGCAGGGTCACATAGTTGAAGGGCTGAATGGTGCTCTTGGCCAGCAGCTTTTCATCCAGCAGCTCGTAGGCGGTCTTCTTGAAGGCATTGGTGGCATCCATGTGGGCGCCCGCTTCGATCAGGGCGTTCATGATCCCGGGGCAGTTGTTCTGGGCCGCTATGTGCAGCGGGGTGTTGTTGTCAAAGTCGCGGCTGTCTGGGTCCGCCCCGCAGTCAAGCAGCACCTTGACCACCTGGGGAGAGGGGAACCGGCCCACCGGGTAGCGGCCGACGTTTGTGGTGTCCTTGTCCACAGCCATGTGCAGAGGGGTGAAGCCGTTCTTGCCCCGGGGGGCGCACTTCAGCAGCCGGTACACGGTCTGGTGCTTCAGGTGCTCCTGGTCCGGCGTGCACTCCACCTTCTCCAGCAGATACAGCAGGTGGAGGATGATGGCCAAGGCCTTGGTGAACTGGGCCGAGTCCCCGGGCTCCTTGGGCAGCTGCAGGGCCCGCTCCACCTCCCGCACTCCTTTGCAGAGCACGCCCATGAGGTCCGCAAAGCCGATCTGCGCGCCCGGGCTGCCCTTGGCCGCCCGGTCCTGGAGCACGTAGGAGAAGAGTTCGGCGAAGGAGAGGAAGCTGCTGGCGGTCATGGGGCTCAGGGGCTCCAGGTTGTTTTGCTGCATGTCCAGGGCGTACTTCCACAAGCGGATGCAGCGCTCGAAATTGCCCGAGTCGGCGTACACCGCCCCCCGGTAGCGGATGTAGTAGGACGTGTCCGGGTGGGCCGGCCCCAGGATGCGCTCCCGGACCAACAGGGCCTGCGTGCGCATCTCATCCGGGTCGGTTATGAGCGCTTCCAGCTCCTCGGTGGTGGTCACCTCCCTGGAATAGTCATAGGCCAGGACCAGCTGCGGGGGCTCCGGTTTGGGCAGATACGCGCCGCCCTGGTGACGCAGCTCCATGGCCCGTCTCCAGTGTTTCAGGGCCCCGAGCAGGTCCCGCTTCTTATCCACGTAGGTGGCTCCCAGCAACTCGAGGGCTTCCACGGCGGCCTCCCGGCTCGTGGGGCAGCAGCTCTCGTACGCGTCGCCGAGCGCGTCCTCCGGGGAGGCGCTGCGGCCGCGGGGCCCCGCGGGCGGCACACACCCCGGGCCGGCGGAGGGGCCCCCCTCCCCAGCAGGCTGCTCCTGGATGAGGTACTCCACGATGTTGGTGTGGCCCGTGACGCTGGCCGCCAGCAGCGGGGTCATGCCGTAGCCGTCGCGCTCCATGCGGGCGTGGCAGCCGAGCAGCAGCTGCAGGATCTCCAGGCTGCCGGACTCGGCGCAGTCGTGCAGGGCCGTGTTGCCCTTGGCGCTGCGCCGGTTCACTTGGGCGCCCTGCTCCAGCAGGTAGCGGGCGATCTCGCGGTGGCCCTTGTAACAGGAGATCATGAGGCACGTGTGGCCGTGCCGGTTGGCCACCTCCAGGTCGGCCTGGTGCTCGCCCACCAGGTAGCGCACCACCTCCAGGTGCCCGTCGAAGCAGGCGGCGCGCAGCGGCGTCGAGTTGGTGCGCGTCGTGCGGTTCACCGACGCCCCGCGGCGCAGCAGGCTGCGCACCACGTCCAGGTGGCCGGCGGCCGAGGCGGCCCACAGCGGCGGCGCGCCCTCGATGGTCTCGCCGTCGAAGTGCACCGAGCCGCCCGCCTCCACGCTCGCGCCGCACCGGTCCACCAGGTACTCGACCACGTCCAGGTGGCCGTAGCGGGCGGCGATGAGCAGCGGCGTCCCCCCGCCGGCCACCTCACCCGTCAGCTCGTCCAGCTCCTCCCGGCTCCGGCCGCTGAGCAGCTTCTGAAGCAGCTGCAGCTTGCCGTCGCGGGCGGCGTTGTACACGGCGGTGCGGAGGTCCATGGCGCGGGCTTCCGCCAGGCCATGGGCCGGCCGCCGGGGGACGCGGAGGGCGCGGGCTAACGCCCGGAGGGGCGGGCGGCAACCTTCACCGTCTCCCCCGCCGCCATCTTAGGGGCTTCTCCGGCGGAACAAAATGGCTGCCGCGTCCTGGCGCGCCGCGGACCCAGGGGGGCGCGCAGGGAAATGTAGTCCTGGGAGCCGGCCTCCCCCTCAAGACAGACGAGGGACGTAGAGGGTCAAGACTACCGCTCCTAGAAGGACGCGGGCCAGCCGAGGGGACCTGGGAGCGCGGTGCATGGTGGGGATTGTGGTTCCGAGCGCAGAGGGTTGAGGCGGAACCTGGCCGGGCGTGGACTACAATTCCCGTCGCGCAACGCTATCACCATGACTTCTGGGAACCCGGGCAAGTTTGACTACGTACTTCCTGTGGCTCTCTCCGCGCGGCGGCCCACAGGAAACGCGGGCGCGGGCCGAGAGACTACATTGCCCGAGAGGCATCGCGAGCGACTCGGAGCCAATCGGGAGCGAGAACGAGGGCTACGCCGGCCAAACGGCCCGGTGTGATCTGGATGTGGCGTGGCGGAGCCGCTGGCCGGCAGGGGGCGCTCGGGAGAGGCGGGAAGGCTGGCGGCGCCTAGGACGGTAAGGGACGCGGGAGGTGGGGGGTGGGGTACGCGTGTGGCCCTAAGGGCGGGTGTCCCGCGCTCAGCTCGCTTCTCAGTCATTCGTGTGCACGCATACATTTATTTACTCCCTCATTAATACACGATTGAACACTTAACGCTGCTTCCTCCAACACTCGACACCCCGAATACAAAATCTACACTTGACCTAGACCGCCGAAGCCCTTGGTCGTCGGACCTAGGTCTTAAATATCCTTCTGAGTAATACCTCTGGGGTTGGGGGCTTCGAGAATTTCGGCCACTCGCCCAAGGACACGGGGCAAGTAAATGGCAGGGTCGGGATTTGAACCCGGGGAAAGGAAGCTACGTCATTGGCAGGACCCCGTGCGAAATGAAAATGTGGCCTCCCTGGGCTCAAACTGATTAAGAATTTCCCTCCCGGTGGTGACAGCAGAGCCTCAAACCAAACGTGGGGTCCTTCCGAGCCTGGGGGCCCGGGTGACTGCACACATAGGTCCACACTTGCGAAGCGTGAACCGCACCCCCGAAGCCAGACCCTGACCCCCAACACGCTCCCGCCTGCCCTTTGCTGCCGCCTGCCCCCAGGGTTATTGAGAACGTAGGAAAGATGAAGGATGCGGGCGGACTCGGGAGTGTTCCAGAAACGCAGAGGGTTCTCTCACACCTCCTAACTTGTACAGGTACTGTTCCCTCTTCTTTTTTTTTTTTTTTTTTTAAATTTTTTTTAACGTTTATTTATTTTTGAGACAGAGAGAGAGGCAGAGCATGAACGGGGGAGGGTCAGAGAGAGAGGGAGACACAGAATCGGAAGCAGGCTCCAGGTTCTGGGCCATCATCAGCCCAGAGCCCGACGCGGGGCTCGAACTCACGGACCGTGAGATCGTGACCTGAGCTGAGGTCGGACGCTTAACCGACTGAGCCACCCAGGCGCCCCTATTCCCTCTTCTTGCAACACTGTTCCACACCTTCACTTGGCCACCTCTTGGACCCTCTTCAGGGGAGACTCCCGAGTCCTCCTGTGTGAGCCCTTGACCCGGTGGCGCTCCCTGGATGCCCTCCCTGGCACCACTGACGTTCTCCGGGAATCTTCGGGAAAGACTCTGAGTCAGCTCGGGCTGCTATAACAAATGCCACAGACGGGGTGGCCGTGTTAGTCAGGGCTCCCAGAGGAAGAGAACCCAAGGCTACACACGGAATTGGCTCACGGAATTACGGAGGCCAGGAAGTCCTCTGATGGGCCATCTGCCACCTGCAGACACAGGAAAGCCAGTGCTGCGATTCAGTCCGAGCCCGAAGGCCCGAGGATCAGGAGAGAGCTCCGATTCCCAAGACCAGGAGACATGGGCATCCCGGCTCCGGCAGGGAGAGCAAATTCTCCGTCCCTCCACCTTTTTTTTTTTTTTTTAAGTTTATTTATTTTGAGAGAGAAAGAGAGAGCAAGCACACGTGAGCAGGGGAGAGGGAGAGAGGGAAGAGAGAGTCCCAAGCAGGTTCTGTGCTGTCAGCATGGAACCCGATACAGGGCTCGAACCCACGAACCGCGATATCATGACCTGAGCCCAAGCCAAGAGAGAGTCAGACGCTTAACCGACCGAGCCCCCCCCCAAGGCACCCATCCACCTTTTTGGTCTATCCAGACCCTCAACGGATTAGATGAGGCCCACCCTCATCAGTGAGGCCATCTTCCTTACTCCATCTACTGATACAAATGCTAGTCTCTTCCAGAGACACCTTCACAGACACTCGAAGAGCAGTGAGTGTATTTATTACCTGCTCTCTCGGCATCTCGTAGCCCCGGCAGGTTGGCACATAAAATAAGCCATCGCGGTGGCTACAAGGACAAAACATTTATTTCCCGCAGTTTGGGAGGCTAGCAGTTGGGAGACCAGGGTGCCAGGGCGGCTGGGTTCCGGGAGGGCCCTTTTCCTGGTTTGGAGGTGCCGCCTTCTCGCTGGGTGCCCACGTGGAGGAGGGACGGTTCCGGTCTCTTCGTCCCCTGACAAGGGCGCTAATCCCACCGCGGAGGCCCCACCCTCGTGACGTCAGCTGACTCCGATCGTCCGCAAAAAGGCGCCACCGCCCAGAGCCATCCCCCCCCAGGGATGGGGCCTCGCCGTGGGGATTCGGGGGACACGGATGTTCGGTGCATGGCACGCTCCAAAACGGCTTCCTGAGATTTGGGGCCTGTTAGTGGAATTTCTGCATTGCCGCGCTAAAGGAAGGGGAAAAACGAGAGGCCCGAGGAAGGAGAGGTGAGGACAGAACCCCTCACAGAGGCTGGGTGGGGTTTGTTTCGAACGCGGGGACCAGAGACAAAGGCAGTTACGAAGGCCCCCGGGCTCACGAGTGGTGGGATGGGGGTTCGAACCCAGGCCCGGTGGCTCCAGACAGGGCCTGGACCTTTAGTCACAGCAACGTAGGGTGCAGCAAATTGTGATATCGTTTGTGTCCTCGGCCGTACGTAGTTTCTACAGTCTTTCCTGTTGCACAAATGTTATACATTCTCTACAGGGTAAAAACTAAAAGTCAGGAAAGCCGAAAACTCCGTACCATATCCCCTCGCCAGAGACAAAACTGCGAGTGACCTACAGACATTCCTTTAAAAAAAGGGGGGGGGGTGGGGTCGCTGCGTGGCTCAGTTGGTTAAGCGTCCCACTATTGGTATTGGCTCAGGTCATGATCTCGTGGCTCGTGAGATCGAGCCCCGCATCGGGCTCTGCGCTGACATGGTGGTGCCTGCTCGGGATTCTCTCTCTCTCTCTGCCCCTCCCCTGCTCATGTTCTCTCTAAATAAATAAATACACCTGAAAAAAAAAGAAAAAGAAAAAACTTAAAAAAAGATTTGAAATAATTTTCACACCCAACGTAGGGTTCGAACCCACAACCCTGAGATCAAGAGTTACACACGCTCCCAAGCTCTCCCGGCTGAGCCAGCCGGGTGCCCTGACCTACAAACGGGTCTCTTGTATATCGTGTTCTGTGCACATGTCTGAATTTCTTTCATCCTTGAGTGCCGTCAGGTGTTGAGAACAACACCTTTTTTTTTTTTTTTTTTGTCCTTAAAGTGGGCTTCATGCCCAGCACAGAGTCCAACATGGGGCTTGAACTCAGGACCCTGAGATCAAGACCTGAGCTGAGGTCCAGAGTTGGACGCTTAACCGACTGAGCCACCCAGGCGTCCCTTCCTTCAATGTAATAACGCTCTCCAGGGGGAAAAAGAGAAAGAAAAACAAACACCCCTCCCCCCCCAAAAAACACCCCCCACCATGCCACACATACTCATGGCTTTAAGTTAGATATAGTTCAGCATTTCTTTGTTTCCTGCGTCGATAAAACATGGAAAAGTGGTCATTTGAGGGACCAAGAAATTACAGGTGTTCCATTACCTCCTCTTGTGCCCTTAGCATTACAGCTTGAATATTTTACCATTCATTCAACAGGTACATTTTCCATGCACAGTCTCCCGCTGGTGGGTATGTATTGGGTGCCCACTAGGTGCCAGGTACCTCTCCGGACATCAGGGGTATGAAAGTGAACAGGACGGACAAAACTCTGCCTCTGGAAGAGCTGACACTCCGATGACAGATGTTCCCAGCAGTATTTGTGGGATAGCGTAATCCCCTGCTATTAACCCCCCCACTAGCTACATATTTGTGGCCAAACATTTCTGCGTTTTCTTTAATTATTATTTTTTTGATTGGGGTAAAATATACATAACATAAAATTAGCCTTTTGACCGTCTCCAAGTGCACAGCTCAGAGGCGTCAGGCACGCTCATGCTGTCGTGCAGCCGCCCCCGCCCCCCGTCTCCAGAACTTTCCATCTCCCCAAACCGAGACTCTGTCCCCATGAAGCACGGACTCCCCACCCCTGGCTCCCACCATCTGCTCTCTGTCTCTGTGGACGGGACTCCTCTGGGGACCCCCCTGTGCCTGGGGTCACGCAGGGATGTGTCCTTCTGTGTCTGGCTTCTGTCCCTGCCCACAGTGGCCTCTGGGGCCATCCATGTGGTGGCAGGTGGCAGGAGGTCCTAACCCACTTCCTGTCTATGGATTTGCCTGTTCTGGACATTTTGCATAAATGGAATCACACACCGTGTGGCCTTTTGTGTTTGGTTGTCTCGCCCACGCTGCAGATCCTATCTTCTGGAAGCCACTATAATTCTGGATTTTCTGACCCACAGTGGGGGTGCATCATCCTAACTGGTCCACTCTTAGGGGAGAGCCAGGGACCAGGGGAGGAAGGGCTGAAGTTTGCATGAGATTAGGGGTAACAGATAAGTCAAGACAGCAGAGGAATTGGGGGGAGGGAGGGGGGGGGATCCATAAGTGGCTTGAACTGACCCTGGATGCATCTACCCTCCAGAAGGAAGACCGAGAACAGGATGTAGGCGTGGCCGTGGAGAGATTTCAGGAACCAGGTCTCTTGCCCTAGGGCAGAGTAGGGACACGCCCACAGGACTTTTGAGACTTTTGATTTCCATGGTGTGTGAGGACCTCAGTCTTCTCTCCTGGCTGAGCGGGAGGGACCCTGCCCCCCCGGGGTACTGCCTTCCAAGAGTTGATTGTCAAATTTTCAGCATTTTTGACAACTAGATGTTAAACCCGGCCAGTATTGAAATTAAATTCTAGGTGCCTAAAAGTTAACAAATCACGAAAAACAACAACAACAACAACAAAAACCAAAGGTGATGAATACAGAACACGCAGCACTTCCTCATTACTCTCCTACTTGCTGCTTTTAGCCGGGCCCTCGGGGTGATTCATGCCTACCGCGTGGGCAGGGTGGAAATCCTCCCCGACCCTGACCGTGACCCCGTGACCCTACCCATTTCTTCCCAATTTCCTGCTCTGCGACTCCACTCCCCCAAGCGGGAAACCATCCTGGTGGGAGTTCCTTCACCGCAGAAACGGACTCATGATTAAAATGAGCCACCCCGCGGGGGCGCCTGGGTGGCTCAGTCGGTTAAGCGCCCAACCTCGGCTCAGGTCCTGTCCTCACAGTCCGTGAGTTCGAGCCCCGCGTCCGGCTCTGTGCCGACAGCTCAAAGGAGCCTGCTTCGGATTCTGTGTCCCCCTCTCTCTTTGCCCCTCCCTCCCCTGCTCGCGCTCCGTCGTCCCTCTGTCGGCCACCCCTCCCCCCAAGGCCCCCTGACTCTGCTCCGTCACATGTCACCTTGCATCCAAATCTACTCTAAGCCATTATTCTCGGTCTGCGCTCGCAACGCGGGCTGGGACGAGCCGCGATGTTTGCCTGTGGGTGCTCAGGGCTGTGTGTTTGCTCAACAGGGCCCGGCATACAGCAGGCGCTCCATATGTGATGTCGAGTGGACAAAGGAATGATTCGTTCCAGGCAGCACAGCACCACCCTGCCCGAGAATGGTGGCCGAGATCGACCCCGGTGCCGGCGCCGTCCACCTCCTTCTCTTTGGCTCCGAGTTTTTCCCGCCGCCCTCAGGCTTCGGGGAGGCAGCGCGGGAAGGCAGGGTGGGGGTGGGACTGTGGCCCGGGGCCAGGCGACCGCCCCCTCCCCACCCCTCCGCCTCCGGGGAGCCCGCTGTCCCGCTTCCGGTCCGTCCCCGCGCGGGACAAACGTCGGGCCGCACCCGGGGGGGTCGGCCAGGGCCGCCGGGCGGGGCTTCCTAGCGCCCCACGTGGTGGCCACCTGCGCGGCCGCGCTCGGGACGCCCCAGGTTGGCCAAGAGGCCAGGCGGCCGCTAGGGGGCGCCAAACCTCGGCTGGGGGCTGGGGGCCGGGGGCCGGGGGCCGGGGGGAGGGGGGTGAGAATTGATGGAAGTAACTACCCGGCCTTGCCCGTTACTGGGTTACCGGCTGCACGCCTCCCACCCAGACGCTGAAATCCTAACCCGCCAAAGGCGACGGTTTTAGGAGGTGGGGCCTCCGGGAGGCGGTTAGGTCAGAGGGCGGAGCCCCCCTCGAGAGAGAGAGAGAGAGAGAGAGAGAGAGAGAGAGAGAGAGACCCCGAGAGCGAGAGCCAGCGCCCTGTCCCCTTCCTCCGCGTCAGGACGCGGCGAGCAGAGGGCCCGTCCCCCAAGCAAGGGGGCACCCGGGGCCATCGGCGCCCCCAGCCTCCTCGCCCGGAGGAAACAGGAATCTGCCGTTTGGAGGCCCCCAGCTCGTGGCATTTCGCTGCCGCGGCCGGGACAGGCCGAGGCGGGCTGCTACAGCGAAGTGTCCCCGACGGGGCGGCTTAAACAGAGCCGGATCCTCCCACACTTCGGAGTCTGGATGTCACAGGTCACCACGTCAGCAGATGCGGCGCCTGGGTGGTGGTGACCCCGCGGTTTGCGGGATCGGGCCCCGCGTCTGGATCTGCGCTGGCAGCGCGGAGCCTGCTTGGGACCCTCTCTCGCCCTCTCTCTGCTCCTCCCCCACTCACGCTCTGACTCTCCCAAAACAAATAAATAAAGTTAAAAAAAAAATGCCAGCAGGACTCCTGGGTCCTGTCTCCCTCCCCCTCCTTCCTCCCCTCCTCCCCTTCTTCCTCCTCCCCCTCCTCCCCTTCTTCCTCCTCCCCCTCCCCCCCTCCTTCTTTGCTGATTTAATAGCTGTTTGTGGCACTTTTATAACACGGCCCCCACATTCTCTGACCCTTCTCCCGTTCTCTGACTATGTCCCCTCCCCTTGAATGTGTGTGGTCACATGTCTGCTTGACCTGTAAAGTGGAAGTCGTTCTGGGATTTCTGAGGCTAGGGCATAGAAGGGCACAAGACCCCCCCCCCCCCCGCCCCAGTTCTCTTGAGCTGTCCATCACCATGAAGGAAGTCAACAACCCAGAGATCATGGTACTGGGCAGGCCACTAGCTGACCCCCCCCGTCCACCATCCCAGAAGGGCTCAGCCTTCTGGCCGTCTGCTCCCAGCTGTCCCCTGCAGAGTAAAGGCCTCTTGGACCTTCCAGCCCAGCCATCCGAGAGCTGCCACCACCCACGTAGTAACAGAAGCCCCCCTCCCCCCCCCCAGACACGCCCAACTTCCTCACCTACAGAATCAGTGACATCTGAGACAAGATGATTGTTTCAAGCCTGTGTGCTCTGGAGTGGTCGGGGAGGCAGCAGTGATACCAGGACTCTAATTTGCATGTCTATGATTACTAACCAAGTCACAGAGTCGCCCAAGAGGTCGTTTACTGTGTCTGTCTCCTCCCCGGGGAGCTGCCTGCCTGCCCGCTGGGGGAACCCCGCCACGGTTCAGTTCCCAAGAAACGGGCTTGACGTGTCCTTGCGGGGAGTAGACAGATCTGTGCCCAGTGCAGTCTTTTGCTCCATTCACCCCTCCAGCCACAGTTCTTGACGTTCTGGGTACCTACAGTGAGCGGGGTCATGTGCTAGAGGCTGGGGGTACAGCACCGAGAGGCCCAGCACCATTCTCAAGGGCCCGGAATCTGGCCGAGGGCGATAACTCAAGTCCGGCTGTGTGGTTAGGGACGCAGGGGCCCGGGGGATGGACAGACAGCCCCTGGCTGGGGAGGGAAGGAGAAAGTAGGGGGCTGTTTGTTTCGCAGACACGCATTTTCCGGGATAGCTGTTACAAAAAGTGGAGTCCCACATCGTTCTAGTTGTGTTTTGGCTTAACAAACTCCCCCAAGCTCCGTGACTTCTGTGGACTGCCTTGCGTCGCCCCAAAACCCGTATGTAGAAGGCCTAAGCCCCAGCGCGACCCCATCTGGAGATCATCTGTAGGCGGTATCCCGCAACCCTGGGGGTCACACTCTGGTGTCACCCGGGCCCCCGTTCTATCGGCTGGAAGGCACTCACTAAGTCTGGTCCTCTTCAGAGGGAGGGAACCAGACGTCCCCCTCTCCAGGGAAGGAGATTCAATGTGAGAGGGATGTCCTAAAATTTGTGGATGTTTTTAAGCCACACGCTGGAGCAGAGACCAAGAGCCTGGACCACAGGGCAGGCACGACCCAGTCGGTGCCTCCTTGAGTCGCCCCACGCCTACAACTCAGCATTGTAGCGGAGATCTCCAACGCAGGGGTCCTCCACTGGAGACCGCGGTGCACCATTCTACGTACAGCTTCTGCAAGCAGGGATGATTGACGTCAGTGGCGTCTCATGTATTTCTTTTTTTTTTTTTTTTTTTCTCGTTGAGGGTCTTCAGAAGCGACCCTCCAGCCCTCCTCCAGCCTCTAGCAGGCATGTTACTGAGTAGCAGGTGTATACGTTTCCTTAGGAAAACAAACAAGAGAGAAGCGTTGTGTTTGTTATTTTCTTTTAATTGAAAGAAATGAACCATGTTCAAGTGTACAAATGAAACGTTTAAGGGGAGCCTGGGTGGCTCAGTCCGTTAAGTGTCAGACTTCAGCGCAGGTCATGATCTCACGGTTTGAGGGTTCGAGCCCCGCGTCCGGCTCTGTGCTGACAGCTGGGAGCCTGGAGCCTGTTTCGGATTCTGTGTCTCCCTCTCTCTCTGCCCCTCCCCCACTCAGGCTCTGTCTCTCTCTCTCTCTCTCTCTCCCAGAAGTAAATAAACATTAAAAAAGTTTAATGAAACATTAAAATAACCACCTTGAAATGTACGATTCGGTGGCATTTAGACCATTCTAAGTGCTGGGCAACCTCGACTCCTGTCTAGTTCCGAAATATTTCCATCGGCCCTAAAGGAAACCCCATCCCCAACGGACGGTCCCCACGCAACTTCTTTGGACCCGCTTCTTCTGGACAATTCATGTAACTGGAATCACGCTCCAAGTATCTGGCTTCTCTCCCTGAGCGTCACGTTTCCAAGATGTATCTACATTGTATCGTGTGTGAGTGCTTTGTGCATTTTTGTGGCTGAATAATATTCCCGCGTAGGGATGGACCACATCTTGTCTCTCCACTCATCTGCTGATGGACATTTGGGTTGTTTCCACCTTTGGCCTGTGAGGACTGGTGCTGCAATGATAAGAATTTGTTTGAATCTGTTTCCAATGTTTTTTTTTTTTTTTTTTTTTTTTTAAAGTGGACTCACGCCCAGCATGGAGCCCAACGCAGGGCTTGAACTCAAGACGCTGAGATCAAGATCTGAGCTGAGATCAAGAGTCAGATGCTTAACCAACTGAGCCACCCAGACACCCCTCAGTTCTCTTGGGTATAAATCTAGGTGTGGAATTGCCAAATTATATGCTAATTCTACGTTTTAACTCTTTGAGGAACCATCAAGCTGTTTCGTGTATCTGTGATTTAAAAAAAAAAAACAGCTTTATGGAGGCATAATTAGTATATAATAAATTATGCATATTAAAACTGCACAATCACATCATCCGCGAATAGAGACAGGTGGGTTTTTTTTTTTTTCACTTCCTTCCAAAATCGATGCTTTTGATTCCTTTTCTCACTGCTGTAGCTACGACGGACCTGATCTGTTCCCAGTCTTGGAGGGAAGCAACCAGTCTTGTATCATGGGAGTGTGCCGGTCACGGTGGGGTTTCATAGGTGTCCTTTGTTGGGTCAAGAAAACTCCCTTCTATTACCCTTATCCCCAGACTTAAAAAAAAAAAAAAAAAAGGACAGATGTCGGATGTTGTCAAGCGCTCTCTCTGCATTTATTGAGATGATCGTGCAGTTTGCTTTTGGTGACGATACCGCGAATGACGCGGACTGATTTTTCAAAAGTTAAACCACCCCTGCCTGGCTTGTAACTTCTTGTTTTGCTCTAATTTCAAGCTTACAGAAAAGTTGCGAGAAGAGGCAACGTAGCTTTGCTTATCCTTTACCCAGATTCCTCAGTCGTTTGCATGTTATCATGTTTGCTTTATCTATGTGGTCTAATTATGTAGATTATTGTTTAGATAACATTTATTATATAGGAGTATATAATATGATACATAATATTTATGTTATGCTCTATATTTTAAAATGATTTTTTAACGTTTATTTATTTATTTATTTTAAATTTTTTTTAATGTTATTTATTTTTGAGACAGAGAGAGACAGAGCATGAACGGGGGAGGGTCAAAGAGAGTGGGAGACACAGAATCGGAAACAGGCTCCAGGCTCTGAGCTGTCAGCACAGAGCCCGATGTGGGGCTCAAACCCACGAACCGTGAGATCATGACCTGATCCGGAGTCGGACGCTTAACCGACTGAGCCACCCAGGCGCCCCAATGCTCTATATTTTAAAGTGTATTTATTTATTTTGAGAGAGAGAGCGGGGGAGGGGCAGAGAGAGAGAGTCCCAGGCAGGCTCCACTCAGAGCCCAACGCGGGCCTCGAACCCACAAACCGTGAGATCATGACCTGAGCCGAAACCGAGAATCGGACATTTAACTGACCGCATCACCCAGGTGCCCCTACATTATAATTTATAACAAAATATGGTAAGGTGTTATAAGTAATACATTACATAATTATATAAAACATATAAAATAACGCATGATGTATAAAATATAAATTCAGATGACAGAGAATAAAATGTAATGCATTTGTACACATACATATACACATAATGCATATATGTTTTCTGAACCATTTGAGTCAGTAAGTTGGGGTCTTGACCACCTTTACTCTTTTTTTTTTTCTGGAGAAAGAGAGAGACAGAGAGAGAGAGAGAGAGAGAGCTCACGCGTGTGCGGGGAAGGGGCAGAGAAAGAGAGACTCCCAAGCAGGCTCCGTTCAGAGCCCAGCCCCGGGCTCGATCTCACAGCCCTGGAATCATGACCTGAGGTGAAACCAAGATTTGGACGCTCAACCGTCTGAGCCCCCCCCCTCCCCACCCAGGTGCCCCATTGACTAACTTTACTCTTCAACACGTTGGTGGGCGTTCCCTTGGAACAAGGACTTCTCCTACAGAGCCACAGTTCAATGATCAAAATTGGGATATTTAACACGGATGAGCCTACGGGCTTTGCCATGCGGATTCCAGTGCTTTCTGCTCCCTTCACAGCTGTGCTCCTGGAAGGTCCGGAGCGTTCGCAAGCCGCTGATGCTTTCCTTCTCTCCACGGCTGGTTTTATCCCTGAGTCCGAGCCAGGCGGGCTGAAACAAGAATGGTTTTGTGTGTGTGTGTGTGTGTGTGTGTGTGTGTGTGTGTGTTTTCTCCAACTGTTTCCTCCCTGCTGTCTGTAAAATCTCTCTTCTCTGCCCTGAGGAGCAAGTTCTGTGACCTGTCTGGTCACTGTCAGCTAAAAAAGTCTTGGGGCCCTTGGGTGCCTCAGTCGGTTGAGCGTCCAACTTCGGCTCAGGGCATGATCTCACAGTTTTGTGAGTTCGAGCCCCGCGTCGGGCTCTGTGCTGACCGCTCGGAGCCTGGAGATTCTGTGTCTCCCTCTCTCTCTCTCTCTGCCCCTCCCTGGCTCGTGCTCTGTCTCTCTCTATCTCAAAAATAAATAAAAACAACCACAAAAATCTTGCCCTGTCCAACCCTGTGAACAGTTTCCATCTGAAAACTTTTTCCATCTCCTCCTTGGCTGGCTAAACGTCTCTGGGCTTGGCATGGTGCCCCCCCCCCCCCGGGACAGGACCCAGTGCCCTGTCCCTCCTGCATCTCTTTGCACCTGTGCCTGGCCATGTGCTGCTTCTGTCCCTCCGTCCCTCACCAGGCTGGGGCAGGACCAAGGAGGAGAAGCGAGGAGCAAACCAGCAGGTGTGAGCGCTGACCCCCCCCCCCCACAGATGCCGTCTCTGGTCAGCACTGGGCACAGGCTGGGCTCCTGGGATCCAGAAAGGCAGGTATGGAAGGGGACAGATTCCAGAGCCAGATGTGGGTCAGGGGAGGAAGCTCAGCCATCTCCTTGTGATGCTGCCTGCCTGTCGTCATGGAAACCGAAGCCACTCTCTTTTGAAGGACCCATTAAGGTACTGGATGGGACGTAATCAACTCTCCCCCGGGGTGGCCCCCAGCCACCCTTGGGACCAACGGGAAAGGCAAGTCCTGGAGACCATGCAGCGTCTGAGCTCTGCCCTCGCCATCGTGACTGCTGCCGATGCACTGCGCGACCACAAGTCGGCTTCTGTTTGCATCTCGACATGCAAATGTCGTGGAAATGGCAGAGGGACACGTCACAATCGCCTCACTGTCTCTGAGTACCAGGCTATGGGAGGAGCATCAGGTAATGGCTTGAAGTGCGGACGCTGGCTGCACACTGCCCGCGTTCAAATCCTGGCTCTGTCCCCCACTAGCTGTGCGGGCCCCAGGAGCCTGCTCATCTCTGGCCTGGGACTCTTGTCCTACAAGACGGAGTGTGACAGTCGTAACCACTTCATGCGAGGTAGTGTATCTAAAGCTATGAAAACAGTGTCTGGAGAAAGGAAATGTGGTATGGTCATGCAGCGGAATATTATGTGGCCATAAAAAGGAAAGAAGCACTTTCTGACTCTTGATACAATGTAGATGAATCTTGGAAACATTATGCAACATGTCCGACATTCTGGAAACATTATTATCCCCGAGAGAAGTCAAACATAACAGCCCACACAGCATAGTATAGTATTTATGTGAAACATTCAGAAGAGGCAAATTAATACAGGTTAGTGGAGCTGGAGGGGCGGGGCATAGAAGGAGCATGGGAAGTGACTGCTTAACGGAATGGGGTTCTTTCTGGGGGTGGTGGAATGTTCTGGAAGTCAGTAGTGGTGATGATTGCAGAACACTGGGAATGTACTGAATGTCACTAAATTGCCACTTTAAAATGGTTAAAATGCAAGTTTTATGTTATGTGCATTTGTTTGATGAGATTGTAATGTTTGTTTTACTTTTGAGAGAGACGGGGGCGCCTGGGTGGCGCAGTCGGTGAAGCGTCCGACTTCAGCCAGGTCACGATCTCGCAGTCCGGGAGTTCGAGCCCTGCGTCGGGCTCTGGGCTGATGGCTCAGAGCCCGGAGCTTGTTTCCGATTCTGTGTCTCCCTCTCTCTCTGCCCCTTGCCTGTTCATGCTCTGTCTCTCTCTGTCCCAAAAATAAATAAACGTTGAAAAAAAATTAAAAAAAAAAATAAAAGAGAGAGAGACAGAGCGTGAGCAGGGGAGGGGCAGAGAGAGAGGGAGACACAGAATCCGAAGCAGGCTCCAGGCTCCGAGCTGTCAGCACAGAGCCGACTCGGGGCTCGAACCCACAGACCGCAAGATCATGACCTGGGCCAAAGCTGGGTGCTCAACCGACTGAGCCACCCAGGCGCCCCATGTTGTATAAGATTTTCTCTGGTGTCATATCACAGCACAGTGACACTTGCAGAGAAGACGTGCAGAACACTTCGTCACTTGGAGTTCCAAATAAGACAAGGTTACGGGGCGTGCCCTGGGGGGGGGGCGGAGGACAGCAAGCTGGAGCTGTAAGCAAGCTGAGTAGGGTTCGCTAGGTTTCCAGGACTTCTTGGGATTGGCTAATTTGAATAACTTCCCGGGCTCCTGGACAATGAGGCTGTCCCTAGTTGCCTGGCTCCCAGCCCCGGGGCAATCGAAGCAGGTGCACAGTGTCCCTTGAACATGAGAGCTGATAGGGAAGTGGTCCAGGTGTTGGATTTCATCAGCTGCTCGAGAGGAAGGACCTCGTGGGCCTCTGGCCTGTGGCTCAGAAATGGGTCCCTCTCTTACTCCCTTCTTTCTCCTTTTCCATCTGTCAATCCATTATGTATCCACCTTTATACTCTTCTTCTGACTACCCACTTATTTATCTGTCACTATTGCCAATGTCCTCATTGTAATTTCTTGAGCACTTACTATGTACCAGGCGTGGTGCTATGCATTAACACAATCATCTTGATCTCTGCAACAGCCCGAAGAAATTGCCACAATTGTCACTATTTTTGCAGATAGGGAAGCTGAGCTGGGAGGGAACGCCCTTGCCCAATGTCCCCACTCAGCATTCTTCACCTTTCTGCCCCACTGACCCGTGGAGCGGTCTCTAATCTCATCACAGAACTAGAATTTTTGCTCGCACCAAGAGCTGGCTGATTTTAATTTTCAGCCCACATAGTGTTCCAAAGGCAGGGTCCCACACACTTCCCATGAGTCTCTGAGGCGTTTCATTCCACATTTCAAACTCTACATTTTCCTACGGCTGCTTTTTGCCTTCGGAACTGTGTTGCATCCGCTGTCGACTGGATGGTGTGTTTTGTTTGTTCTGTCCTTGTCTATCTCTCCAGGATATGGGCGTGTCTTTTAGGCAGCTCTACCTTGTGAGCCATTCGTATGCCTTCCCTCTCCAGGAGCTTATAACTCTCTTTTGAAATGTGAGCCTGGAGATACAGGCTCACAGGAGGTCCCAGTTGGAAACTGGCTTGGAAAATGTGAACAACACTGGGTGGGCTTCCAACTGTTTGAGATACGTGTAGCAGAGATTGTTGGCTGTTCTCAGCAACCGTTCTCTCTTTCTCTCTCGCAGTGCTAGAACCCGCGATTTAAAGCTGAGTACATCTGGCCTCAGAAAATATAAACAATATTCCAATACATGGTGCATCATTTTGGACCACGGGGGGTGAGCGCGATGCACGAAGGGTAGCAGAGCAATGATGCAGAAGGAGCCTGGGCCCTGCCATCATGGGCACTAAACCATCCCTGAAGTGCATACACCCAGTTATGTGACATAAAATGAATGCATTACATGGTTTTTTTTTAATAAAAAGAATAAGTTGGATTTTTTCTCACATAGTAAAATGCACAGAACTTAATTAAGTGGGTAGATGTTTGGCAATTGTATATACCCCCATATGGTCACTCCCCTAATCAAGAGAACTTTTTCAGAACGTCGGACAGCTCCACAGACCCATTTCCAACGGATTCCTACCCACCTGGAGGCACCCAATCCTCCAACAAATATCTCCTTCCTCCTCCTCCTCTCCCCCTCCTCCCTCTCCCTCTCCTCCTCCTCCTCCTTCTTCTGAGTAATCTCTATGCCCAACGTGGGGCTTGAGCTCATGAGCCTGAGATCAAGAGTTGCACTCTCCTCCGACTAAGCCAGCCAGGCACCAAAGCCCAATGTTCCGATTTCTCTCAATATAGATTAGTTTTGCCCATTGTTCTGTGTCCTATAAATGGAATCATGCATATGTGCTCAAACTTATTTTGTTCAGCATGACTCTCTAGTCCTCTATACTTCCGTGTGTATCATAAGTTTGTTTCTTTCTTTTTGAAGTTTATTTATTTATTTATTTTGAGAGAGGGAGGGAGACAGCACAAGCAGGGGAGGGGCAGAGAGAGAGAGAGAGAGAGAGAGAGAGAGAATCCCCAGCAGGCTCTGTGCTCCATGCTGAACCCAATGTGAGGCTCAATCTTTTTTTTTTTTCAACGTTTATTTATTTTTGGGACAGAGAGAGACAGAGCATGAACAGGGGAGGGGCAGAGAGAGAGGGAGACACAGAATCGGAAACAGGCTCCAGGCTCCGAGCCATCAGCCCAGAGCCTGACGCGGGGCTCGAACTCATGGACCGCGAGATCGTGACCTGGCTGAAGTCGGACAATTAACCGACTGCGCCACCCAGGCGCCCCAATGAGGCTCAATCTTATGACCATGAGACCATGATCATGAGATCATGACCGTGAGATCATGACCTGAGCCAGAATCGAGATTTAGATGCTTAACCAACTGAGCCACCCGGGGGCCTCTCATTAGTTTGTTTCTCCCCCCTCCCACACACACACACTGAGTAGCCCATGGTGGGATAACCATAATTTGTTTATCCACTCACCAGTTAGTTTTTGGCTATTATGACTATAACTGTTGAGGTTGTTTCTGTAAAATTCATTGTGTGGAAACACATGTTTGTTTCTCTTCTATGTAAATCTAGGCATGGGATTGCTGTGCCAAAGGGGGGAAATTTATTTCCATTTCATTTAAGCACTGCTATTTTGAGTCTATCAGCATAACCGGACCACATTCTTGTAGACTGGCCTTGCTTGCTTCTTTGCCTTATTCTCAGGTCCCTTGACTTCTACTTTCTGAGACCACCTTCCCAAGAAACTACACTTGTCTCGTGGATTCCCAAATGAAGATAAGTGGGCACAGATCAAATACAATAGGATAGCTCAGTGGGTTGTATCTTCAGTTCAGACGCCCACAGCAACTCTGTGTGCTGGTTTATGTTTATAGGTGCACATGGCCTCCGTGATTTTGTGTCTGGTGAAGGTAACAGGGGCTCGGACACCAGCATTTATATCTCAACTGAATACTTAGCATGTCGCTGGCATGAGGGCGTATGAAGGTGAATCTGATGAGATTAGCTCAAGTGTCTCCCCAGAGATCTTTGGGAGAAATAAAAGGTTGGTGGTCTTTTTTAACCAAAAGAAGAATTCCCTAAAAATCAGTGGAGAAACGGATCAAAATGCAGATTTCTGGGTCTCCCTCACCTCTGCTTATTGAAGCTGGGAGGGTCCTGGGAATCTGCATTCCCTATGAGCTTCTCAGGAGAATCATCCTCACGTTAAAGTTGGGGAATCCAAGGAAGAGGTGGTCCTGGGTGGGCTAATTGTTGGGTGTCGCTGGCAGGAAAATGATGTGCAATTACTCTCAGCAGGTGCCAGACCAGGTGAGCTATGGGAGGATATTTGAATTTTATCCTGCAGGCAATGGGAGTCTTTGAAGGATTGAAGACAAAAGTGGGACTTGATCAGATTTGCGCTTTAGAAGACCCCTAACGTACCTGGAGAATGAGTTGGCCGTGTGCGTGTTGGGGAAGGAGGGAAGAGACCACAGATGACCAGGCAATGGTGGAGGCAGGGGGCTGGAGGGAGGTGGATTTAGCCAGAATGACTTACCTTGGAGGATACAGGCATGGAGGTTGCTGGATGAGGAGGGGAGGGTCTCTGGGTGTCTGTGTCCCCCTGCCACATTGATGGGGACATGGAGGGAGGGGCATACTGGTGGCTGGGTGGATTGGGCGTTCAGTTCAGAATGATTAACTCGGAGTGAGTGTGAAGCACTCAGGGGAAGGTATTCACAGAACTGCCAGGGCAAAATCTCTCCTTTCAACCGAGTCCCTAATTGGGGGGACAGTATTCAGGTGTCTTTTCCTATCCAAAAGCTCTCCCGCACCCAGAGGGTGATTCTAAATATACCAGATAATCTCACAATTAGCCTTCACCCAGACATTGAACCCCCTCTCCCCACACCATTCATGAAGCGCCTCTGGCATTTAGGTGTCTTAGTAATCGTGTTTCTCTGCTTGTTAATGGACCCACTGAGGCAGTACTCCTGGGAGAGAGAAAGATTTCATTTGTCTGGGACTGAAGAGGGAGACAGGGGTTGCCGGAGCTAATGAGGAATCAATGCTTCGTAATTGCTAATTAAATGAGCCTGGCTCTCTCCTGGGGCTATTAGTTGGCTGGCTGGCCCTTGAGTGTCCACAAATTTAATTACACTCCCCAATAAACACCTGCAGCAACCATCACCCTATGGTATGTCTCTGGGGGAGACCAAGGAGAAGCAGGATCTTTGTGTATGCGTGCTGAAGCCATCAATTAATTTATTGATTGATGTATTGGTTTATTCTCTGGTGCCTTTATTGATCCAACAAATGTTTATTGAGCACCTGCTGTGTGCCAGGCCCTGAACTGGGTGCTGGGGACACAGCTGTGAAGAGACAAACACAATCTCTGCCTTCATGGGGCTCACAGTGTAATGGGAGACAGTCCTGCAAACAGATAACTGAAGTTTTTGGAGACAAGTTCTGGAGAGAGGATATCCCAGGTCTATGAGAATGTGTAATATAGACTTGACATGGTGGGGGGGAGGGTGGTGAGGCAACCAGGAAAACCTCCCTTGGTGACACGAAGCTTGGCGAAGAGGGGAGAGTGAGCCGTGGGGGCGCTGTAGGGGGCGGAGTTTTCCAAGTTGATGGAATCACAAAGACAAAGGTTCTAAGGCTACAACGAGCTCGCTGTGGTGTCTGTGACTTGATTAGGATGCCATAGAGAATTGGGGGTGAGCCTCATGGAGGCCACAAGTCACCTACCAGGCACAAGTTTACCTTGTCCTGTAAGTGGTCCACGGAACTGATGGCAGGATGGGGGAGGACAAAACCATTCCTCGAAATGTTATTGAGAAGGCGCCAAAGAACTATGGTCTAGGGAGGGCTTCACATGCCATTCCTTCATTGATTTCCATCAGGATAGTGTAATAAGATGGTTAAAGACCCTGGGCTCTGAGTCAGATGTTTTGTAATTCCCGGGCTGTGGGGGTGTACAAGTGACAAGGCCAATACCATCTATGGCACGTCGCTGTATGCTCCGGGGGCGCGTGTCCCTGTTTTATTCCCTCCCTTATCCTTGGTCCTCTCCCTGGATGAGAGTGATCCTCTATGATCCCCTGTCCCCCACACTTGCTCGTCCGTCTCAGGCGGAGGCCGACGGGAGTCCACGCTATGAGGAAGCTGTGACTTGTTGTCATAATACATCAGAACAACAAAATCACTAGTCTTCCACACAGCACTAGACCACAACCGCTCCAGTCTTCTTTGCCACCCTCTGCCCCTCCCCTGGGAGCCCCCACCCAGCTTCTACCCCTCACTTGAGCCAAGCCATAACATCTGGGCTTGCTACTTCTCCAGTGCCTCTTCTGGTCCTCCTGGAGAGAGGCAGGATCTGATTCCCAAGGGCCCAACTCCCACCCAGGCACGTCAGAAACATGAAATTTGGAGTTGGACGGAGGTGGGGTTGACTTACAGCTTCATTCACCCTTGGGCTAGTTACATCCCTGCCAATCTCTGGGTCTCAGTTTCCTCATGTGTCACCTGGGCCCAATAACACCCATGTCCTAGGGATGAAAGATGGCGTGATATAATGTACATAAAACGCTTGGCACAATGCTTCTCACAGAAGTCTGGAAAGAGCACAGCAATGTCATCTTGGCAGGCGCGTGTTCCCCCACGGTCCTACTGACTGGCCATCTCACCTGTTAACAGGGAATTACAGATTTGTGTATGTGGTTTCATTTCACCTGCTGATCTAGAAAAGAATTCGTCGAAACGTCCATTAAATGAGGGGCAGGTCTCCAGAAGCGTCAGACCATCCTCTGTTCCCCCATCAGGGTGCAAGGGCGAGCTCCCCCGTTACCAGGGAAGCTGCCCGGTTTCCTGGTGCTGAAATTAAGTCGGCCCCGGAAAGCCTCTGGGAGCTGTCCGGAGTCCTGGTGCTGAAGCAGATCGCGGTTCCCTTCCTGGTCCCCGAGAGGCGCTGTCCGGAGTTTCGGTGCTGAAACAAATAGCAATTTCCTTCCGTGGTGGTCGGTGAGCTATCCAAAGCCTCCGTGCTGAAGAAAACTTGACTTGCTTCCCGCTCTTCCCTTGGCTCCCCCCACTCCCCTCTGTTATCTGTCCTTCTGACTCTTCCCCTCCCCCAGATTTCTTTACCTTCCTATTTTCTTCCCGGGGAGCTTCAGAATGATGGTAGGGGAGACACGGAGAGGTCGCAACCAGGACTCATACCTGCTCCCCACCTCGTGGCTGTTCCCAGACTTACCTCCCAGGTAGTCAGCCCCGTTGGTCTCCGCTTCCCAGACCGCCAAACTTTGCCGTCTTTGTCACTTTCTTGGAGGATATCCATGCGCTGAGCTGCAAACCAGCCCCATCCCCGGGGTCCCTGGTCCCTCAGACCACCCTCCCCACCACCACCAGGCAGCCTCTGTATGCCTCACCTGCTTCCAATCTCGTGGGCAGATGCAGGTGACCAGTGCCTGCCAAGGCGAGGACGTGCACTTTTATGGGCTTTGGAGAAGGCGGGGCACCGGGAACCCGAGGAGGGGCTTCACCGGCCGGCCAATGGGACTCCGTCTAGAATGCAGCTCCAAAGATTACCTCATAGGCTGTGGTCTCGGTTTCAGAATAAAAGTCTGGCATCTGCCCAAAAACTGGGTTGGGGTTTTCTGGAGTTGGGAGGGGGCACTCACTATGGTCCTCAAGGTCTCCCCACTACTCAGCCCAACCCCCTCCTAGGTCTCTCACATCCAGTTTGGCCCAAAAGCCCTGGATGGTACCTACATCTCCCCATCTCCAGCTTGTGCAATTGCTGGATCAGAAGAGAGAAAACTGGTAAACTGAGTTGGGGAAAAAACAGGGCAAGCTCAGAATATTTAAGTTCAGTTCCACATAGGGAAACTGAGGTCTGTGGGAGTGGAGGGCTCAGAAGAGCCTGGGGCAGAAGTGGGTCTCAAGACTAGATCTTTTGATTCCTCAGTTCAAAACCCATCTCATAACTTCGTTTATTGTTTTACTTTCCTGATCAGGCTCTGAGTCAAAAACACAAATCCAGACTTTTCTCCTTCTGGCTGGGACTTTGGGCACAGTCGAACCTCTCTGTGCTTCAGTTTCCTTACCGGGGAAATGGGGATAATGGTAGTACCTTCTCAGAGCATTGTGATGAGGAATTAGTGGTATGGTGTGGATGGATGTTAGAAATAACGCATGTGAGCCAAGACTAGGATAAGCAAGACACCTGCCTCAGGTGCAAATTTAAGAAGGCACCAAACCCCCCCCCCCACACACACACCTCAGCAATCAAGGTAAATAATGTTTCAATGCAATGTTCTAAGAAATCAAAATTAATGTATGTAAAAAGTCAACAATGAATAATTTATCAAATTTTTAAAAATTTTAAACATTTATTTATTATTGAGAGACAGAGAGACACAGAGCGTGAGCAGGGGAGGGGTAGAGAGAGGGGGAGACATAGAATCGGAAGCAGGCTCCAGGCTCTGAGCTGTCAGCACGGAGCCCGCACGGAGCCCGACCCGGGGCTCAAGCCCACCAACTGCGAGATCATGACCTGAGCCGAAGGCGGTCGCTTAACCAACTGAGCCCCCCAGGCGCCCCTATCAAATTTTTAAATAAAGATAGGATCCGCATTACTGGATTTTTCCTTTTGCCTCGGGGTCTAATGCGTGGCATGGCACCAGAAATAATGTATAGACATGGTAAGCTTTCCGATAATGTAGCTTAATCACCCACCTTTTTTTGTAGTAGGCATGGGGTAGGGGTGCATACATGAATTCAGCAACCAAACTTGTCCTTAGGGAGAGTGACAACCTGAAAGTATAAGCATACTCAGATGCAGTCTGGTGTCAACAGAGGGATCTGTGTCCCAGCTTGTGCTCTCCCCAGTATGAAAGTCCCCTAAAGGGGCTGCTCATTTTGTGGAATCTGAACTCGCAAGTGAGCTGTCTGCACATCACCTATGGAGCCAGGAGCATCAGATGAGGCACCTAGCATTTGTCAACAAAGATGCCCAAACCCAGAGTTAATTCCACTGATGCACCGGGGAAAAGTTCAGTCAAAGCCATGGGAAGCGGCTGCAGAAACTATAATTCTGACACATAGTAGATACTCAACAAGTCCACTGTGAAATGTGGACTCCACTGAGTGCATCTGAAACACTCGAAACTGCTACATCTGTTTCCTTCTCAGAGGTCAGTTCTGGCCTCACAGTTCCTAAGGAGCACCAGGGAGCATGCCGCAGAAGGGACAAGAATAGATGGGAAGGCAGCCTGGAGATGGCTGCCTTTTTTATTTGTTTCTCTCTCTTTTCTTTTATTCTGGAAAAAATTTTTCTCCAACCCACAGAAAAGTTGCAAGAATCGTGCAATGAACTTCCATGTTATCTTTAAAAAAATTTTTTTAAGTTTATTTATTTTTGAGAAAGACACAGAAACTGAGGCAGGCTCCAGGCTCTGAACCGTCTGGACAGAGTCCGACACAGGGCTCAAACCCGCACACCTAGAGATCATGACCTGAGCTGGTCGGACGCTTAACCAACTGAGCCCCCCAGGCGCCCCTCCATATCATCTTTAACTAGATTCACCCAGGCATTGGTAACATGTTGCCACATTTGCTTTATCTTTGTTTATTTCTCTACATCTATCTTTGTATCTGTCCCAACCCTATAGGTTTCTTTTTTTTTAAATTTTTTTATACATTTTTATTTATTTTTGAGACAGAGAGAGACAGAGCATGAACGGGGGAGGGTCACAGAGAGAGGGAGACACAGAATCGGAAACAGGCTCCAGGCTCTGAGCGGTCAGCACAGAGCCCGACGCGGGGCTCGAACTCACGGACTGTGAGATCATGACCTGAGCCGAAGTCGGACACTCAACCGACCGAGCCACCCAGGCGCCCCACCCTGTAGGTTTCAAACACAACTGCGCCTTCATTCCCAAATACTTCAGCATGCACCCCCCCCAAGATCAAAGACAGTCTCCTACGTAACCCGAATGTAATGATCACAACCGAGAAGTTAAAACTGTTACAACGCTACTGTCTAACCCCCGACCCACGTTCCTGCCTCACCGATCTCCTGAGACTGCGTTTTAGGGCATTTCTTCCCAAGCTCGGATCCAAGTCAGGATTGGGCACAGCGTTTCGTCGTCCTGTGTGTCCCATCTCTACCGCAGAGAGGTGGGTCACAAGATGATTCTTAGACCCTAGGATTCGCCTCTCAGTCCTGGGATCAGGCTTCCTCACTGTCCTCCCTGCGGGTGTCCACTCTGCACCGTGTCTGGCCCCCCTTATTTACAACGAGAGTCTGTTTAGAGGACTTCTTAAGTCTCTTTCTCTTCCAACATTCTGGAAAGACATAGCCAGATGTACGCACCCCCAAGCCGACTTTATGAATTCATTCACGCTGCAAAAAAATATTGTTTAAAAATGCCTGCTATGTGCTATGTGGGAATCCAGCAGGGAACCAAGCTGATGTGATTTCTGTCTTCCATTTAGTGCAGAAGACAGATGATAAGCAAAAAAACAAATAAAGGAACAAAGTGACCTCACACAGCAATGACGGCTAGGAAGCTAATAGATCAGGAAGGTTGGAGCAGGAGTTTCTGTTGAGGGCCAGAAAGTAAATATTTTTGGCTTTGTAGGACAGCCAGTCTCTTGCGGCTACCCCACTGTGCTGTCGTAGCTCAAAGGCAGCCTTGGAGAAGATGGAAATGAATGGGTGTCACTGTGTGCCAATAAAACTTTATTTATAAAAATGGCAGCGGTGTATTTGAGCCCAGGGCTGCAACTTGCTGGCTCCATGTCAAACCCTCTGCATGCCAGGTATTCCTAAGGCCTTGGGGGCAACCCTATAATGTAGCTACAGTTGTCCCCACTTCACAGATGAGGAAACTGAGACTCAGAGAGACAAGCAGCAAAGCTGGGATTTGAACACAGCCCTGTCTCTTGGCTCTAAAACTCATGCTCTTGACCATTCCCCACCCTATCATTTGGGGTCCTCCTTACGCCTCTAGGAGACGCCTTGACACCTAGGATTCTGAGATTCTCTTGCCAATTCTTCTAGGCTGCAGAGAAGATACGGTAAGCACTGGTTTTACAGACATGGCAGGAAGCTCAGACAGGGAAAGAGACCTGCCCAGAGAACGCAGTGAGACGGGCTTGGAGCCGGGATGTCCAGTTCTAGACATTTCGGCAAATGCATAATCATGTCTCCCATGCCACAGTCGAGACACAGAACAGCTTCATCACCCCCAAAAGTTCCCTCATGCCCCCTGTGTAGTCTCTCCTCTCCCCACTCCCCTAATCCCTGGGAACCGTGGATCTGATCTCCATCAGTATAGTTTGTCTTTTCCAGAACGGCGTTTAAATGGAATTACACGGTGTGCAGCTCTCTGTCTCTGGTTTCTTTCACTCAGCATAATGCATTGAACGCTCACCCCTGTTGTTTGTGAGTATCAGGAATTAACTCCTGCCTGTTACCGAGTGGCATTCCATTATGTGAATGGACTTCGGTTTGTTTATCCACTCACCAGTGCAGGGACATTGGGTTCAGGAACATCTCTAGCTTTTGGAGATGATGAATAAAGGGGCTATAAACATTCGTGTACAGGAGTCTGTGTGGACAGTATGTTTTCATTTCTCTAGGGTAAATACTTAGGAGTGGGTTGGCTGGGTCGAACAGTAAGGGTATGTTTGACTTTCTAAGAAACCGCCAAATGTATGTTTCAGAGTGGCCATATAACTTTGCGTTTCTGTGAACAGCAGACGAGGTGTCCCAATAGCTCCACGTTTTCATAAGCACTTGGCATGGTCAGCTTTTTAGCCACCTAATGAGTGTTGTGTCTTCTCCCGTTTTGATGCATAAACTAGCATTCTATACACACCTTGTAAAACGTGTTTTCTTTTCTTTTTTTTTTTAGGTTTATTTCTTTTGAGAGAGAGAGAGAGAGAGAGAGAGCAGGGGAGGGCCGGAGAGAGAGGAGAGAGCTGGAATCCCAAGCAGGCTCCATGCTGCTAGCTCAGAACCAGGTGCCCCCAAACCTGTTATCTTTCATTTACTAGTATATGTAGGAGAGAAAAGACATAATCCTCAACAAAAGGTCTAATTGGAGGGGCAGACAGTCCCAGTCTAAACAACTCAGAATGAACAAAGCTGTGATGCAGGAACCCAGCGCAGTCACCTGCTCCAATCCAGGTTGAGGAAGGAGGGGGCGGGAATCCAGGAGGGCTTCCTGGAGGCGGCTCCGGGATCTAAATTGAGACTTAAGGCTGAGGAGGAGTGAGCTGGGCAAAGTTGCAGGAAGCAACTTCCTGACACAAAGAACAGCGTGTGCAAAGGCCAGGAGAAGATTCTGGACTTGGCACGCTTGGACCCAGGACCAATTGGTTGCGGATTCCCTCCTCCTTCTCCTCCTTTCTGCCTGCCTTCGGGTCCGACGGATCCTTGTAAACAGAGGTGGCGACCTTCCCTTGCGAACACACTGGCACCTTAGGAGGCTCCATTCCGCCTTCCAGAATAATCCGAGCTGGCATTTTTAAATCACTTGCTGTGTCCGCACTAATTTGGGCTCTGCCCTTGCCATCTCGCTGGGAAGCTCAGCTTCATAGAGAGTCGCCTTTGTTCCACTTTCTCCCCTCCGGGTCCCCAGGGTCTGCAGCATTTGCCCATGTCCTAGGAGGAAGGCAGGTGTAGGTAAGCAGAAGTGAATGAATCGCTTTAGCAAATGTTCCCCATGAGACTCCAGTTCGGAACAGTAGCTAATTATCTCCTGGGATAATAAAGCAGCAGCGAGTATTAATTAGTAGCTCATCACGGTAGGAAAAAAGGTTTGAGAATAAGGTTTGGGGCTGATCCTTCCTCCCTGTCCTCTGCCTTACACACACACACACACACACACACACAGCCCCTTCCTCAGCCGTTACTATAGAGACCTCTTTCCTGCCACCCTCGTGAGCATTTACAAATCGAGACCTGCACAGATGGTGGCCTCAGCAGGCCTGTTGTTCTCTCTTCTAAGGACAATTTCTGGAGCCCCGAGGATTAAGGAAACAGGGCTACTCTGGACAACATCTGCCTGGGGCCCCGAAACCTGACCCGCAAGCCCTGGCAGGGGGAGATTCATGGAGGCATTTACCCAGAAGGACTGGAACACACAAACAGGACCACACACAGGTTGCCCTCCCCACCTGCGGCCGCCGGGGAATCCCTAATGAAGGTCTCGGTCGGTCTCGGGTCCGGTCGGTCCCCAAGCCCCTGAACAAGAGTCACACTTCAACGCTTCAGCCTCTGCGAAAGGAAAGAATCTCGCAGCGTGTGTCTGGAATTGTTACATAATATAAACTAGTGTTTCCTGAGCATCTGCTTTGGGCCAAACGCCGCACACATTTTATGTGTGACGAGTGTATACTGATGCCCTTTGTGTACAACAATCGTGATGATGCGGGGGCTCTTTTCTTTGTCATCAGCTATCGGCTCAGAGTTTTTTGAATGGATATTTTTTAAATTTATTTATTTCTGAGAGAGAGGGAGAGAGAGCGTGTGCACACACATGTGCGTGGGGGAGGGGCAGGCAGCGAGCGAAAGAGAGAGAATCCCGAGCAGGCTCAGCGCGGTCAGCGCCGAGGCGGACGCGGGGCTCGAGCCCACGAACCGTGAGATCACGACGGGAGCTAAAATTGAAGAGTCAGGGGCTCCTATGCTAAGGGCTTCATATATCAGGGAAGGGCAAGAATTGTTAGTGATTGAATGAAAGAATGAAGGAATGATCTCATTTGCTCGTCGTACCCACCCTGGACCATATTAACTGCACCCCATTTTGCAGATGTGGAAACTGAGGCTCAGGGAGGTGGAGAGATTCTCACCGAGGACACGCGGCAAATAGGCGGTGGAGGGGGGCTCTGAAAGGAGGTCTCCCTGTTATGGCGCCCCTTACCCCTCGTCTTGACGAGGCCCGGAGAGGAAAGCAACTTTGTCCAGCTCCCGAAGCAGGTCAGGGATCCGGCCAGGACTAGAACCCCTCTCTCCTCTGCATTTCTCTTTGGCTCTCTCTTATTCCCTCGCAGCCTTAGCACCAAGCACAGTGGCCCACAAAAAAAACCAGGTAGATATTTTCAGATGATGCTGTAAGTACCAGGTTCGGGCCTTCCAGAATCTTCTGGACTCCTTCTCAGGCGGTCACGTCCCTCCAGGAGGCCGGGACACGGAGTTTTGTCCCTCTTTGAAACATGCCGGGGAGACAAACACGGGTCGATTGCCGGATTATGGTCACACCCAGAGGGGCAGGCTGGCTGGGCTGGATATTTCCCCCTGCGCCATTCTGCTGCTCCCCGGAACGGTTCCCCTTGACATCTGCCAGTTTCCAAAATCAATTTTCTAGCTTTTCTGTTGGTTCTGTGACCTTCACAACGTCCTTCCAATAACCCCCTTTCCTGTCGAAGTAATAGCTCCGGTTACCCTGTACTGAGCGCCGACCAAGTGTGGGCTCTCTCGACCTATCTCATCCTTACGCTGGCCTCCAAGCTCTGTGCAATTCCCCATTTCCAGAGACAGAAGCAGGCCCAGAGAGGTTGAGACACCTGCCCGAGCTCACAGAGCAAAGAAGTGGGGAGAGCCGCCGCTGGAAAACAGAACCCCCGCTTGCAGGCACATCCCGTGACAGGTGTCTGTGTCCTGAGTGGGAGCAGCCCCCAGCCTCTGAAAGGTGGCTCTCGGGCTGCAGAGTCAAGGAGGAAAGCCAAGTCCCCGCAGGCCTGGGTTCCACTCCATCCCTGACTCCTGGAAGAACCTGGAAAGAATAGCAGGAACAAAGCGTCCTCCCTTCTGGGCTTTCTGAGATGCTTCAGGAACTGGTATGGACAAAATTTCCCCTACAACCCTCCCCCGCAACTGTCCTCCCTCTGACTCTCCCTCCTAGTGGCTGGGGAGGGGACGGGAACAGAATTCCGGCAGGCAACCGCAGTGCAGTGGCGGAGGGGAGCGTATCCCTAGAGGAGGCAGAGAATAAGATGTGCGAGTGTCAGGGAGGCCCCTTCGAGGAGGTGCCATCTGTGCAGAGAAAGGGAAAGGCGAGAAAGAGCCAATCGGCGGGAAGAGACTTCCAGGCCGAGGGAACAGCAGGTGCAACGGCCCGGAGGTGGGAACGGGCACTGCAGAAACGGAGAGCAGGCCAGGTGCACGGTCTTGTCCACTGAGAGCCTGGGCCACTTCCTGTGGCCAGTGATAAAGCTGGTTCTTGGAGCCTGCGTTCTCCACAATGAGAATGAGGGCTCGGACCCACAGCGGGGCTCAGTCCACAGTAGGTGCTCAATTAATGCACGCTAATGAAAGAAAGAACGAACAGAAGGGACCCAGAAGGGACAGAGGGGATCAGCCAGTCCAGGAATCAAAAACTCACATGCCCGCAGGAGCCTTCCACACAAAGACTCCCAAAATAAAAACACCCTGTGATGAACAGACTCGGTGGCAGCCAATTCAGCGTGAGGCCTCCTGCCCAACCCCTTTATATCTACGAAAGCAAAATAAAACACAACAAAACTGAATTCAGAGCGTTTAAAGGACACGTGGACGTTCTCACAGCTCATAATTAAGCTGGACCATGATGAAAACTTGTCTACCGAGTGCAAACCATATGCTTCACACACATACTCTCCATAAATACCCAAAACTCTCACGAATAAATACCGCGCCCCCCCCCCCCAATTTGTTATTTTAACTGACAAGAAATCAGAGGCTCAGAGAGGTTAAGGGATTCACCTAGAGTCACACAGTGGTAAGTGGCAGAGACTGGCTTGGAACCCCGTCTGCCCGGCGCTGAGTCTTGTATGGACGCTCCCTTCAAAAGTTAAACTTTCCGTATTTTTGTAGCACAGGAAACTGAGACTCCAAGGAGTGCAGAGGGTGTGTGTGTGTGTGTGTGTGTGTGTGTGTGTGTGAGTGTGTGATTTAGTACAGTCAAGAGTTCTGAGACCCCAGAGGCGCCTGGGTGGCTCCGTCGGTTAAGCCTCCGACTTCAGCTCAGGTCACGATCTCGCGGTCCGGGAGTTCGAGCCCCGCGTCGGGCTCTGGGCTGATGGCTCAGAGCCTGGAGCCTGTTTCCGATTCTGTGTCTCCCTCTCTCTCTGCCCCTCCCCCGTTCATGCTCTGTCTCTCTCTGTCCCAAAAATAAATAAAAAAACGTTGAAAAAAAAATTAAAAAAAAAAAAAAGAGTTCTGAGACCCCAAATCTTAAGAATCATACCCACCGAGCTGATTCACGCCTCCAAACCCAGCCTGGAGGAGGCTCGGGTTCCCCGCCCCCACTGCAAGCGCTCCGTCCTCCCCCCACCCCCGCCCACACCAGATGTACACAGTAGGCGCTTAATAAGCGCTCCGACGGCGGCCACGGCGGCGGCTTCGAGAAGGCGCGACGGAGAGGGTCCCGCAGGTCCGCCCTCCGCGCCCAGAGACTCGGGGCCCGCCCAGCCCCCCGCCCCGGCCCCCGCGCCCCCGCGCCCCCGGCCCCGCGGAGCTCTCCCGCCGCAATTACGGTAATTAGCTCGGCGCTGCGCGCCCGGGAGGGAGGAGGCGGGAGGCGGACTTTGGCCCGGGCTGACCTGCTTCCGCGCGGGCCCCCGGATTGGTCGGCGCCGGGCACGTGACGCGCGGCGCGGACTTGTTGCTGGGCATCCCGGCGTTGCCGGGGCAACGCCCGCCGCGTGTCCTCTTCGCCGAGGGCCGCGGAGAAGTGGCTGCGCCGAGGGTCTCCAGACTCGGCGGGAGGCGAGGACGCGGGGCGGGGCGGGGCGATCGGCAGAGCGAGGCTGGCTGCCTCCCTCCCCCCCGCTCTCCCCGGGCCCCAGGCCTCCCCCCTCCCCCCTGCCCAGTCGCCCCAGGCCCCCACGGACATGACATGCACGTGGGTGGTCACATCCCGAGAGCCAGGGGGCGCACGCGCAGCCACCACGCACGGGCCCCACACAGACGCACAGAGCTTGCATTTAACAAGCAGTACTGACCCCCTCCCCCCCCCCAACCGAGGTGTCACAGCATGTCCGACGGGGGGTGACGCTAGACAAGGCGGCAGGGACACAGTCCCTGTTCCCAATCCTTATCCTCATCCCAGGAGCCCCTGCACCTGACCACCCCCGCGTGCGGGGCCCCCGCTAACCGCTTTACCTGCGTTTCATCCTCATTACTCTCCTATACTGACCCCATTTTACAGATGAGGAAACTGAGGTTAAGGCTAGGACCAGCACCTAGCTGGGAGAAGGGGCCTCCACCCGCAGGGATGTCTACGACAGCTCACGTCCTCACTGTATAAGAATTACTCTAATAATAATAATAGTAATAAATCTAGCTATTGCCGCCCAATAGATTACCCCAAACCCCAAAACATACTGGCTTGAATTATATTATCTCATGGCTTCTGTGATTCAGAAGTTCAGGTTGGGCTTAGCTGGGTGCTGTGCCTCACAGCCTTTCAGGCTGCACCACGTGAGACCTGAAGGTCTGAGCGGAGAAGGATCCACTTCCAAACTCGGGGGGGGGGGGGTTGTTAGCAGGACTCAGGTTTTGGAAGGCTGCTGGCGGGAGCCTGCCCTGAGGTCTTTGCCATGTGGGTGTCCTCAACACGGTGGGTTGCTTCAGTAAATTTTAAAAAATGTTTATTTATTTTCGAGAGCGAGAAAGAGAGCGTGAGCCAGGGAGGGGCAGAGAGAGGGGGGGGGGGGGGAGACACGGAATCCGAAGCAGGCTCCAGGCTCCGAGCTGTCAGCACAGAGCATGACCAGGGGCTCGAACTCACAAACTGTGGATCATGACCTGAGCCGAAGTCAGATACCCAATGGACTGAGCCCCCCCCCCCCCCCGGGCACCCCGATTGCTTCATTAAACCGTCCAAGGCCAGGAGACAAGAGCCCTCGAGCAAGATAGAAGTCAGTTTCTTTTATAACCTAATCATTGAAATGTCAGCTCATTCCTTTGTATGGGTTCATGTTGGTTACATGCATACGTGGATAAAGTGGCAAATATATAGAGAGCCACTAAGTTACAGTTTAGTATACATTGAAGTACATTCACAATAGAGGGCACCTGGGTGGCTCAGTCGGTTGGGCGTCCGACTCTTGATTTCAGCTCAGGTCATGATCCCAGGGTCGTGGGATCGAGCCCTGCGTCGGGCTCTGTGCTGAGCACGGAACCTGCTGAAGATTCTTTCTGTCTTTCCCTCTGCCCCTCCTGCTCCTTCCCTTTCCAAAGTACACACACACGTACATTCACAACGTTGTGCGGCCATCGCCACTCTTCCCGAGCATTTGCATCACCGCACACAGAACTCGTCAGGTGCCTCGTCCGCGTGGAATCGCACGGTGTTTGTCCTGTGGCGTCGGGCTCATTCTGCTCAGCATGTTTGCGAGGCTCATCCATGGTGGAGCAGAAGTCAGAGCTTTGACTCCTTTCTAAGGCTGGGTGACGTTCCCTCGCTTGTTCAGCCGTTCCCGGACACTTGGGTTGTTCCTACCTTTGGGGTACTGTGCCGCGTGCTGCTGTGAACCCGGGAGAGCAAGTACCCGAGCACCCCATTGCCTTGACGATGTTTCGTTTATTAGAAGCAAGTCCTTTCTAATGCACAAGACAGAGGCTTAGGGGAGAGGGGCTGCTTTAGGTTCGGGAGTGGTCAAGGGAGGGTTTTCTGAAGAAGGAAGAGACATTTAGGCTGAGATGATGAGCCAGAGATCTGACAACTTGGTGGAAGGATAACCCAGGCGGGGACCCAACTCCTGGAGGCAGGAGGGAGCTTGCGCTTTGGGCCCCGGGAATGCCAAAGCGGCTGCGGGGCAGGAGGAAGCGGGCTGGAGGGCCTGGGGGTTCCCCCGGTGTCACCACGGCGGGTGGAGGCTCCCATCTGTCCAGATGTGTCCACGTTTTTGTGAGAAGTAAGGGAGACGATTCATTTTCAGAAATGCCAAAGAGGTGCTGTGCTGTGTAATTAACAACAGCGTTACAACCTAGTGGAGATGTGGGCGGACCCTCCCCCCAGGGCACGCCCAGACCCTAGAGGGCTGGTTCACTTCCGGGTTCCTCCCTGCCCTCCCTCCGCGCGTCTGGGGCTTGTTTTCACAGGGTTTGCAAGGAGCACGCGTCAAAGAAGCAAGCGGGGACTGAAAGAAAGTCTCTGGGTCAGCTCCGGAATCGTACGTTTGTCCCAGTCGGGCTACTTTTTGCCTTACGTGGACATAGGCGACTTCCGGGTAAGGCTGCACCCTCTGCCGGTATTCAGCCAATGAGGAGCCAGGGGAGGGACCAGCGTGCTGGGAGATAAATGGTCTGCTGCACACCTGCTCTTGCAAGAACGTTGGTCAAAACCTCGCCTCGCTGTCCGTGTCCCTCCTTTGATTGGGTCAGGGGGTTGATTTCTCACAGTTTTCCAACTGTTCTGGAAGCTGATACAGGTGCAGAGGAGGGGAGACGCGGATGCACTGTGTCTATTGTGGTGAAAACGGAACACGAAATTTGCCACCTTCATCATTTTAGGCACGTATCTCAGTAACGTTGAGTACGTTCACGCTGTTGCGACCCAGAGCTCCAGAACTTGGTCAACTTGCAGAGCTGGACCTGGGTCCCCATGAAGCAGGGACTCCCCGCCCCCAGCCCCAGCCCTGGCCCCCCCCCCCCCGTCTGCTCTCTGTCTCTGTGGACCGGGACTCCTCTAGGGACCCCCTGTGAGTGGGATCCTACAGAATTTGTCCTGTTGCGTCTGGCGTCTCTCACCACGCAGCGTGACCTCCGGGTTCATCCGCGCGGTGGCAGGTGTCAGCATTTCCTTCCTTCTCAAAGCCAGACGCTCTCCCACCGTGCGCAGAGACCACGTCTTGTGGGTCTAGTCTCTGATCGGCGCTTTGGTTTGCTCTACCTTTAGGGCCGCTATCCACAAGCCCCCACCTTCGGTTCCTTCCTGTTACACGCCCACAGCTGGAATTGTGGCATCACGTGATAATTTCATTTTTAACGTCCGAGGAAATGCCAAACGGCTCATACTATTTTCCATGGTGGCTGTTTTACATTCCCACCGACAGGGCACAAAGGGCTCCAGTTCCTCCGCATCCACACGCTCTCGTGCCGTTTCCTGCTCTTGTGGTTTATTTGGTTGGTTGTTGTTTTTATTTTTATCCTCATTGGCGTGAGAATCGGCTGCCTTTTGTATCAGAGTCTCGTGTGGTGAGTTTGAAAAGCTTGGAGGACAAGACGCAAATGAATACTGGGGGACAGCTTTGGCCATGGGAGGGGGGTTACAGGCTCACATCACAGGTTCGGGGTCATGGGGAGGGAAGGCCAAGAGGATTATGGGGTAAAAATTCAGAGAGGAAAGCCGGTGGGAGGGCTCCTTGGGGAGGTACGATATTGTGATTTTTTTTTTTTTTTTTGGTGAGTTTGTTTACTTGTTTTGAGAGAGACAGAGAGAGTGTGAGCAGGGGAGGGGCAGAGAGAGAGGGAGAATCCCAAGCACAGAGCCCGATGTGGGGCTCGAACTCATGTAACCGTGAGATCCTGCCCGGAGCCGAAAGCAAGAGTCAGAGGCTCAACCGCCTGAGCCACCCAGGTGCCCCGGGATATTGTGATTTTCAATGAGATGGATCTAGATCTGGGTCTAGAGTGAGGTGCGTTTCGTATTTCTCCCTGTTCCGGGCACCGAGCTGCTCAAGCCCTTGGAATTTCCCAAATAATAAGAGTAATAAAGGTGAAATGAATGTCTTCACCCAATGACCGATGATTTAATCAATCATGCCTACATAATGACGTCTCCATATAAATTCCCTAAAGTCTGGGGTTTGGAGAGGTGGGTTGGTGAGCGCTCGGGGACGCTGGAGGGAGGGCGTGGCAGCTCTGGACCCTTCCCCGTGCCTCGCTCTGTGGGCCTCCTCCATCTGACTGTGGCTGAGTGTATCCTTTTATACGAAGTCAGTAGTCTCGTCAGTAAACGGTTTTTCTTGAACCTTGGGAGGTTTTCTTGAACCAGAGAGCTGGCAAATGATCCAACCCTCGGTGGGAGTCTTTGGAACCCCCGACCTATACACACAAGTGACAACCTGGATTTTTTTTTTTTTTTTGCTTATTTCTTTTTGAGAGAGAGAGAGAGAGCAGGGGAGGGGCAGAGAGAGAGGGAGACACAGAATCGGAAGCAGGCTCCAGGTTCTGAGCCGTCAGGCCAGAGCCCGATGCGGGGCTCGAACTCACACACCGTGAGATCATGACCTGAGCCGAAGTTGGATGCTTAACCAACTGAGCCACCCAGGCGCCCCGTATGATACATGATTTTACAGAACAACGGTGATTCGAGCCATCCACAATGAGATAAAACGCTCCGCATGGACACAGCTGAGGCCCGAGAGAGGCCAGCGAGTCCGATGTCACTTTCTAAGGATCTTTGAGCCTCGGGTCTCTGCTGGCACGGGGTTGAGATTCCCCAAGCTGTGCTCACACACTCCACTTGCTGCCCAGACAGGCCCCCCGGAGCACCGCCACCCCGGCTCATCTGCGGTGTCCCCGGTGGGTCCGGGAGAAGAGGGGCTCAGGTTTCTGCTCAGGGCAGCTGTCGGGAGGCCCCCGGGCAGGTGAAAAGCTTGGGAGTGAGGCTCCGGCAACGGAGATGGAACCTGATAATCCCGTGTTGCTCTCGTCCCTCGCAGGGTGTCCCAGCTCACCTGTGACAGCCAGCTCGGGGGGACCCGGGACACAGGGAGCCTGGGCGGGGTGGGGGGGGGTGTCTGGAGACATTTCTGGGCTGCAAGGACCCTGGTCTGTGTCACCGGAAAGGAGTCAGAGCCGGGTCTCCGCACGCGTAACCCACCTTCAGCCCCGGACCGCCACACCCCTCCCCAGCCACGGAATTCATCTCCGCTTCTCCAAAATAACCTGCCATGTTGTCTTTCCATTATTCAGCGAGCGCATGTTCCCTGCAGATAATTCAAAAGCCGGGGGAAAACAACAAAGAAAATAAAAGTCACCCACGACCACCCCACGGCAGGGAGTTGTTGCCAGAAGTTTCTAACATCCTCCCCCACTCGTCCCTAATATATCTGCTCTCCTTCGTGTGTTTACCAAAAAGGGAATGGTGCAGCACATAGCTTCCCTTCGTAGACGGAGAACATCTTCTCCTGCCTCGAAATTCTCTCCTCTGCTAGCTCTCCCGGTTCAGCTCTCCCGCAGCGTAAGTGACGTGCACCCCGTCATTGGACATCTAGGTTGTTCGCCGTTGGGGGGGGCGAAGCGACTTGGTAACCAGCTCTTCGGGACCGCGTCTTTGTACAAGTTTGTGGAGGCAGAATTGTCCTGCCTGTAAATGTGCTCATTTAAGGCATTTTAAAAAATTGTTTAAACATTGTTTTTAGCACATTCATTTTTGAGAGAGAGAGGAGAGAGCGAGCAGGGGAGGGGCAGAGAGAGGGGGAGACACAGAATCCGAAGCAGGCTCCAGGCTCCGAGCTGTCGGCACAGAGCCCGACGCGGGGCTCGAACCCACGAACCGAGAGATCATGACCGGAGTCGAAGTCGGACACTCCACAGATCGAGCCACCCGGGTGTCCCTTAAGGGACAGCTTTCTTCCACCCACAGCGGCAGGGCAGTTGATAACTTCATTATTAACTCCAATGCGATTTGTGAATAAAGGCAAAGAGGGCCAGTGAGTTCGCGCTTGATATGGAGGAAAGTGTAGTGTGACGTCGGTGAGCACGTAACAGGTGACCAGGGCGGGCTTCCCCGAGGAGGCGATGTCCGAGCTGAGACCGGAGAATGCATTGGCACAGCTAAGAGAAGCAGTCAGGAGAGCATTACTGGAGGGGGGGCACAGCGTGTGCAAAGGCCCTGGGATGCATGCAAGGGAACGTGGCCCAAACTGGCTGCAACCGGGCCTGTGTGGAGCAAAGCGAGTGACAAGGGTCCTGGTTGGAAATGTCACTGGAAGGACCCTGATTCTGATACCAGCTGAGACCAAGCTGGGTGTGTGTGCGGGGGGGGGGGGGGGGGGTAGGACCAGGGTTGGAAACAGAGGAGGAGTCAAGGGGGCCTCGCAAGATTCTGGCCTGTGAGGCAGGACAGGTGGTGGTGAGGTTTGATGAGGGCGAGGTTTAGAAGATCTGGAGCACGAGTTCAAGTTTGCATGCACTGAGGTATCTGTTAGCGGGGGGAGAAGGAGGGGGCGCTGAGGAGGGGTCAGAGGTCAGGCGGGAAGTGGCCGAGAGGCTGGGCTAAAGGAGAAACTCGGTCTCACAAGTACCACAGAGGGACGGGCAGAGTGAGGAACAGGGGGCCTAATGGCCTGAGCACCTGCTTTGGGGTCCGGGAGAGCCACCCCAGGTCCCCCCCACCCCCAGCCGCCAGCGGGATCCCTTCCTCCGACACCCGAGCAAGCACAGAGCCTGGAGAGGGGACTGTGAGGGCTCCACTCGCGGGCCTCGGTCCAGCTTTATTTCTCTTCCCTTCCAGAAGTTTGAATACATTTCTCTACCTATTAGATTCAAAGCCAGAAAAACGTCCACCGAGGCGGCAAATGTGTTCTTCAAACACCGAGAGACAGAGAGAGAGAGAGAGAGATGGGGAGGGGAGGGGAGGGGAGAGAGGCAGACAGCATCCTCCTGAAACCATGGTGACCAGTATGATTTGGAGGGGGGGGGGCGCTGATGATATTGATCATAATTCCCTGTGTGGATTTTTCCAGCATGGGTTATTGTGTGCGCAAGGCCGCGTGCGTGTGTGCGTGTGCGTGTGTGCGTGTGCATCTGTGTAGGTGTCTGAACGTGTAAGACTGCATGGATTGCAGGCATGTGGCTGCGCGTGCACGAGCGGCACACGGATCTCACTGCTCACGTGTGACCTTTACACGGATGTTCAAAGCTGGGTGTGGACGCAGGAGTCCCGCGCGCGTCTGAGCGGCCCCGCACAAGCATGCGTGTGCTTCGCCGCGTGCCCCTGTGCATCCGGGGGCGTGACGGTGCGCGTTTGCGCATGCACTCGAATCTGCTTGCGCGTGCGTGCGCACGCAGCGCTGTGGGAGCGACCCGCGGGCTTGGGTCACGCCTGAGCAGCCCCAGAAGTGTGCACCCACACATGTCGCTGTGTGTGCTCGAGGGGAGCTGAAAATAAAAACCTGGGAAGCGCAACCCCGTGGTCTGGTTGACAGTCTCCTACCGGAGTCGGTTCCCCGATTTAGAGAATGTGCTAGAGTTTTGCAAGATGTTACGAGGGGGGAAGCTGGGGGCAGGGAACCAGGGACGGCTGCCCTATTTTTGCTACTTCCTGTGGCGCCTATAATTATTTCCCAAAATCAAAGGTTAAAAGACTGGGGGGGTGAGCAACAGGAATTTCACACGTTTGTGTCTCCTCAAGACAAGCAGGAGGAAGACCTGTGATTTTTTTTAAAAGTAGGATTTTCACCGAGAACACGGTCGGTGCCCCGAGTCTCCCAGGTGGAGGGTGGCCATCCAGGTGCTGTGCGTGTGTGTGTGCGTGCGTGCGTGCGTGTGTGTGTGCGTGTGTCGGGGGCCGGAGGTGGGAGGTGTGGCGTGGGAGGCTTAGATCCTGCGACCCAGGCAGGTGCAGTGGCGTTATCAGGCATGTGGCCGTCTGGTGACCCAGGAGGACGTGGCGGGCCTGGGAAGGCGTACAGAGTGAATGGTGAGTGCGTGGGACTTCCCAGGCGAAGGGGAGGAAATTTGATCAGTGGAGTTAAAAAGGCAGCGGCCTCAAATCCCTTGGGGCGCGGGGAGTGAGGGGCAGAGCAGCTGATCCCCTGGGTGTCAGTTGTCGGACCACCTGCCTCAACGGGGTTCGCCCCCCACCCCAGGGTCCCAAGCTTAAAGGGGGGCAGGGAGAGAGGCAGAGACACGGAGGTGCAGAGGGGAGGGGCAGGGAGGGAGAGAGACAGAGCCCAGGCAGAGCAGAGAGAGACAGAGAGACAGGGACGGAGGGAGAGAGAAAGAGAGACGAGACAGAGAGAAGCGGTCCAAGCATCTTCTTCCTCGACGAAGCCATCGTCTGCTTGCTTCAAAGGACCGATTAGTTAGTCCATTCCAGGGCATTCTCTCGGCAAGCCAGTAATGTATCAGTTACCTGTTGCTGTGTAACAAACCACCCCCAAAGTGCAGAGGCTTAAACGACAACAATTTCTTATTTGTCGTGATTCCGTGGCTTGGCCGGGGGACTCTTGCCTGGGCTCATTTGTGCGGCTGCAGTCAAAGGGCAGCTGAGCTGGGCTGGGGTCTTGTGTGGAGGTGGACGGGCTGGGACCCCTCTCCCTCTTACTTACCTCGCTGCTGGGGGCCGGAAGCCTAGAAACTACAGTTCCCAGAATCCCCTGCAGCTGAGCTCGGGAGGCCATTAAGTTCTAAGTCAGGGAGCACATAGTCATGCCATGCTCCATGCAGAGGCTGGGTTTCTGTTCTTCTTCTTTTTTTAATGTTTTATTTATTTTTGAGAGAGACAGAGACAGAGTGTGAGCGGGGGAGGGGCCGAGAGAGAGAGAGGGAGACACAGAATCCGAAGCGGGCTCCAGGCTCCGAGCCATCAGCACAGAGCCCGGCGCGGGGCTCGAACCCACAAACCGCGAGATCATGACCTGAGCGGAAGTCAGATGCTCAACCCACTGAGCCACCCAGGCGCCCCAACCCAGAGAATCTTAACCGATGTAAGAAGGAAGGTGAAATCTGCACGGGTGACTGTTTTACACAGAATAGAGCAGAGAGTCTTGTTTAAAGACCATAATTTCCGTGACATCAGGCTCCCAGCTCAACCAAAGCAAAGGACAGTAACACCGCAGCCACACTGAACGGCAGGGCCAGAATAGCCCTCAAGAAACCACAGCTGAACCACCACAAGGTAAACTGAGTCCAGCAGGGACGGGGGCTGAGCCACACAGTGATGCCAGATGAAGCTCTTTTCCTGCCGGTGGCCGTGGGGGGGGGGGGGGGAAGCTGTGGGAGGGAACGGTAGGCAATTTCTCTGAGTGCAGGATCGCTACTAGAATAGGGATAAAAAATGAGTCATTAGCAAGATTGAGAGGCAGAGCTTTAAAATGTCGCCGGTCCGGGAAGAGCCAGCTATGAGAAAGGATGGAGAGAGGTACAGACGTCAGGGGAGATCGTGGCATGGACAGTGCTTTTTTCCAAGCCCTCCACCCGGTGTCTGATGTTGCCAAGGTCACAGGCACAAAAATGACTCCTGTTGTCCTAGACGTAGACGTACCAACAGTTACACTACGTCACATTGGACCAGGTCACGCGCGATCTCTGGTTGTGCCTGTGGTGGAGACAAGGAGATGTCAGAAACCCAGGGGTGTATCAGTTAGGGAAGGTTACACGCGGTAACAAACATCCCCCAGATCTCCGTGGCTCAAAAGTGGCCCGAGATGCACCTCCTGCTTGCGTTCACCCCTCTGTCGGGGTTTGGCTGAGGATGTCTTGCGTCCTCCACCGGTTGGTGGAGCCACCGCCCCCTCCGACTTGCCGGTCAGTGCAGCTGAAGGAAAGAGGCAATGTGACCAGTGGTACCCTGGCTGTAGAAGTTTCCGTCCGGAGGGGGCACGTGTCACTTCAGCTCCCGTTTAATTGGTCAAAGCAGCTCCCATGGCTCCCACGGGACTTCGGGGGGAGCAGAGAAGGGCAGTTCTGCCTGTGAAAATGACGGGACATCTTTTTTGGGGACAGCGTCAACGGTTAACTTAGGGGATGGGGGAAGGGTGATGTTCGCCAGCAACGAAACTCACACCAGAAAAAAAGTACCCGAACATCGGCCAGGGCCAGCTACCTCTAATGCTCCTGGATGTCGGCCACCTTCTAGAATCTGATAGGGTTTAATTCGTGTGATCCTCAAAGCAATTCCATTTGACGGACGAGGAAACCGAGCACAGAGAGGTTAGGTATCTTTTCCGAGAACCCACAGCTCTGAAGCAGCAGACGGGGGAAATTTGATCCTAAGCAATGTGGCCCTAAACCGGGTGCATTTAAATGCTATAGCAGAACGCCTCAGACCCAGAGAAGCTTCCGGAAGACAAAAAAGGGCCAAGAACTGTCGGCCGCGGTGACTGGTTCAGGGATAGGCCGGTGATCCCCCCTGAGCCAAACGGATCCTTCACTGGGGGACTCTGGCCGGATCCGGCAGGGAAGAGTCTCCGTGTCCACCCGAGTTGCTAGGAGAGAAGGGTGTGGGTCTGGGGAGCTGGTGACTGCGTGGAGGGTTGCAAGACGGCGAGGATCATGTTTGAACCCCTGGAGGCAGCCGTGTCTGAAGCCCGCTTAATCCTGGCTTCCCAGTCCACAAGCCAGCACGCCCTCCCCGCCCCTTATTATATCTGTTTTTCAAGGCAGTTTGAGTTGAGTTGCTTTCCCTTGTAAGCAAAAAGATCCCTAAAGAGGGCCAGTGTCCTTGTGCAGATCCCCAGAGAACTGACTCGAGACGAGGAGACCCTGATGCCCTGGAAAATGAGCGTGTCTCTACTATGTGACAGATGCCGGTGAGCCCGTGCCTCAGAGCAGGGAACTCAAGTCCAAATCAGCCTCCAACACGCACCCCCCGACCCCCGCCTCCTGGTGTGTACAGCGGGGTAGGCTTCTCCCTCTCTGTGTCAGGCTGGGTCCGTGTGACCAATAGATGCGGTCACACAGAGGTGATGACTGGCGCTGCTGAGATTAGGTTGTAAAAGACTGTCTTCTACCTCAATTGTTCCGCGCGTGAGCTTCTCTCTCTCTCATCCCCTCCTCCCACTGCCGCCTCCCTCTCTCTCTCTCTCTCTCTTGTCTCCCCCTCCTCCCTTGACCTCTGGTCTGTCTCCCGTCTCAGTTTCCTCTGTCTCCCTCTGTCTCTCCGTCTCTCGCTCTCTGCATCTCTCTTCCGCCTCGTCTCTGGCTCCCTGCCCCCACCTGACCCTGTGTGCATCTCTGGGGCTCTCCGTCCGGGGTCCCTGCCCCCTCCCCTTGCAGGCCGGCAGCCCAGTGGGCCCGGGACACCCCCTCTGTGGTTGCCAAGCTCTGGGGCTGGGAGGGGCTGAGAGCTCATTACCCTAATGGTGTCTTCGAAGGGTGCCAGCCAGCCCCGGAAGTGGGCCACTTAAGCCCCTTGGAGCTGATGGCAGCCTGAGGCCACTTCTCCCCACCGGGAGCTGGGAAGAGGGGAAGGGAGGAGGGAGAAGGAGAGAGGGGAGGGCGGGAGGAGGAGGGAGGGGGATGTATCTCCATTGTCCTGGGAAAATGCCCTGGGGCGGTTGGCAGGGGCGAGGAGGTGGGGCCAGACCCCAGGAGGGGGGGGGGCCCTTGCACCGCCCAGAGCCACACATGCCCAGGGTCACAGGCGCCCCTCTGCTGCCCCGGCGGGTCTTGGGACATCCCACCGGGTCCCTGCAGTGGGTCCAGCCGCATCGGCTAATTTCTTTCCAGAGGAGCTGGGGATCTGGATCTTTCTGGGAAGCCATTTATGGTGTTTTTAATGTTTATTTATTTATTTTTGGGAGAGAGAGTGGGAGCAGGGGAGGGGCAGAGAGGGAGAGAGAGAGTCCAAAGCAGGTGCTGAGCCGTCAGCACGGAGCCCCACGTGGGGCTCAAACTCACGGCCGTGAGATTATGACCCCAGCCGACGTTGGACGCTTAACCGACTGAGCCACCCAGGCGCCCCTGGGTGAAACCATTTAAAAGAAAGCGGGGGGGGGGGGGGGGCGCCTGGGTGGCCCAGTCGGTTAAACGCCCGACGTCAGCTCAGGTCATGATCTCCTGGTTCCTGGGTTCGAGTCCCCTGTTGGGCTCTGTGCTCACAGTGTGGAGCCTGCTTCAGATTCTGGGTCTCCCTCTCTCTCTGCCCCTCCCTTGCTCTCTCTCTTTCTCTCTCTGTCTCTCGCTCTCAAAAATAAATAAATTAAAAGCAATTAATAGTAAAAAAAAGAAACCAAAAAGGAGGGGTACACTCCCACCCAGCAGAGCTAATGGTCCAGACCCCAGCCTCCGATTGGCAAAGGGACTCCAGTCAGGTCACTAAGAGTTGGGCCGGGCCTCTCCCAGCCTCCACCTTCTCTTCTGGAAAATTCGGTCAAACATCCCTCATCTCAAGGGCCTATTTTGAGGACTGACGCAGGAGGCCAGCTCAGCCAGGGACCGGAGGGAGGGCCCCCCGTCCTCTCCATCTCCCCGCCGCCCCATCCCTGACTCTGCTTCCGTCCTTCTCTGGTGTGGTTTTACCCCATCTCTGCCCCCCCACCTCTCACACACACACACACACACACACCCTCTCACACTAGTGCTCTGAAGGCCCTACCAGGAGGAGGCAGGGAGGCCACTTGCCTGACCTAGAATCTCACGGAAGCTTTGATTTAGAAGAATCAGAAGCGGAGTGTGCACGCGGGGGCCTGTGTGTGTGTGTGCACGCGCACACGCGTGTGTACCTATGGCCGCGTGCCAGCGTGGCCCGCGAGTTACCCCTGTGGGTGTGTGTGGCTGCATGGGCCCGGGGGGGGGGGGGGGGGGGGGAGGGGGGGATGTTGGGGGTGGGGGCAGGGGTGGGGCTCCTCCGGGGAGGGATGTGGCCTTGAGACCAGCCTCTGCCTCCCATTTCCCTCTTCATTTCTCTCCAAGGCCTTGGGGGCCCCTTTTGCACTGAGCTGGAATAGAGGCCCCTCCCTCCCTCCTCTGTGGGTGGGGCACCCACCCAGGAGCGCCTCCCCCCACCCCCTGGTCACCAGGGTCACATCAGCCTGGCCTCCAGTCCTGGCCGTGACTCGCTCTTGGTCTGTGACTCTGGGCAAGACACTGCCCCTCTCTGAGCCTCAGTTTCCTCATCTGTAAAGTGGGAAGGAGAATGGCTTCTTGCCAGGCAGGGTGACTGGGCACTTAAAAAAAAAAGAAAAAAAAAAGAAAAAAAAATGAAAAAAGAAAAGAAAAAAAAGAAAAGAAAAAAAAAAAAAAAAAAAAAAAAAAAAAAAAAAAAAAAAAAAGAGGGGCACCTGGGTGGCTCAGTCCGTTAAGCGTCCCACTCTTCATCTCGGCTCAGGTCACGATCTCATGGTTTGTGAGTTCAAGCCCCGCATCAGGCTCCGTGCTGAGAGCTGGAGACTGCTTGGGATTCTCTCTGTCTCCCTCTCTCTCTGCCCCTCCCCCTCAAAAACAAATAGACTTAAAAAAAAATAAGATGAATGGAAAAGAACAATTAAAAGAAGAAAGAATTTAAAAAGCAAATGATCCGAATAGGCGTATCTCCAAGAAGACACAAATCCTGCCAATGAGGCAAAGACGCCCGACAGTCATGGTCAGAGGGAAGGATACAAGTTTGAACCACGAGGAGAGACCGCCTCACCCCCGCGAGGACAGCGACAACACAAAAAAGCAGACAAGAGCACGGGCCGGCGAGGAGGGGGGGACGTTGGAAGCGTCACACATGGCTGGTGGGGCAGCAAAGCGGGGCAGTTGCTGCGGAAGAAAACAGTCTGGCGGTGCCTCCCGAAGTCAGACGTAGAATTTCCGGGGGACCCAGCCCTTCAGCAGAACCGGAAACGTACATCCACGTGGAAACCCACACAGGCGAGGTCAGGACCGCATGATCCGAGTGACCCGGGGACACCTGCAGGGGACCCTGTAAACCTCATAAACTTTGCTCGCAGAAGCAGAGCGCGTTCGTTAGCAAAGATCTGGAAGGAATGGAAAAACCACACGCCGTGGAGGGATTAGCCATAAGGTCACCGTGTTCAAGGACTCGTTTAAGGTGCTTTTTAAGGAGCCAGGGTCCCCACCATCCCCGCCGGTAACTTTCTAGGCAGAATGGCCACGAGCGACAGCGTGGGGGACACGTTCCGAGGGAATTCAGGCTGGTTCGCCCATCTCTGTCTCTCCCTCCTCCCTGGCCTTCCCTCCTTACTGTCATTTCGTTGAGTTTTCATTGACCTGATCTCCCACATCCTATCAAATCCCACCACCCTGTTTAAAAAAAAATAGGGGCGCCTGGGTGGCGCAGTCGGTTAAGCGTCCAACTTCGGCTCAGGTCATGATCTCACGGTCTGTGAGTTCGAGCCCCGCGTCGGGCTCTGCGCTGACAGCAGGAAGCCTGCTTGGGATTCTCTCTCTCCCTCAAAATAACCTGAAAAAATTTAAAAAAAAAAAATTAAAGCAAGCTCTATGCCCAATATGGAGCTTTTGCCCTGTACGTGTGGGTGGGTGTCTGTGTATTCTCTGTTACTTTTTTCCCCCAGTTTTTTAAAAAAAATTTTGATGTTTATTTTTCAGAGAGACAGAGTATGAGGGAGAGAGGGGAGAGAGAGAGAGAGAGATACAGAATCGGAAGCAGGATCCAGGCTCTGAGCTGTCAGCACAGAGCCCGATGTGGGGCTCGAACCCACGAACCGTGAGATCATGACCTGAGCCGAAGTCGGACGCCCATCCAACCGAGGAACCCAGGCGCCCCTCCCCCCGTTTTACTGAGACATTATTAACTTATAACATTGTGTTAATACACGGCATACAAGGTAATGATTAGACATTCCTATGTATTGCCACAGTGATCACCGTTTAACCAACATCCCTCCCCTCACATCGTTACAAAGTCTCCCCCCCTGTGATGAGACCTTTTCAGGTTTACTCTCTTAGCAAGTTTCAAACATTCGATCCAGTATTGCCATCTCTTTACATAAAGGGAATGACTTAGCCAGTTCCCATTAGGGAACACTCTGATGATGGCTTTTGAAGGATACTAGAATGACATCCTGTGGACCACAGTTGCACACAGGCGTGGCAGAAATTTTGCAGGTGCGTGTGTCTCAAAATACAGGGCATGGGCTGGAGGGAGGGTGGGAACAGACAGCTAGTGTTTCATGGGGACGCCGTTTCCGTTTGGCAGGGTGAAAAGGGTCTGGCGACCGGCGGTGGGAACGGTGGCCTAGCGTTCCTATAACGGTTAGGACGAGAAACAGGTTTTACGGGTATTTTACCAAAGTGTGAGAAAAAAAAAAAATAAGTTGTATTTTTGATTGGAGTTTATTGATTTATTCTGAGAGGGAGAGAGTGCACACAAGCATGAGCAGGGGAGGGACAGACACTGAATCCGAAGCAGGCTCCGGGCTCCAGCTGTCTGCACAGAGCCCGGCGCGGGGCTCGAACCCACAAACCGTGAGATCATGAAATCGAGAGTGGGACGCTTAACCAGCTGAGCCATCCAGGCGCCCCCGAAGTAGATGAGTTTTAAAATATAGTGTATGGGGGCGCCTGGGAGGCTCAGTCGGTTGAGCCTCTGACTTTGGCTCAGGTCATGATCTCGTGGTTTGTGAGTTTCGGGCTGTTTGCTGCTGTGGGCGCAGGGCCTGCTTGGGATCCTCTGTCTCCCTTTCTCTCTGCCCCTCCCCCATTTGTGTTCTCTCTCTATCTCTTCTCTGTCAAAAATAAACAAACTTAAAAAAATATGTATATATATATATATATATAGTGTATTAAATGTTGAGATTTACCAAGGCCAGCAGATGAAGAGACGATTGCCATTGACAAGAAATTGTTTTAGTTTCCAGAAGGCGATGGGCTCACCACACCCTACAGGCCCACATGGGGAGGCGGCGGGGGCGGACCGGGCAAGAGACGTGATTGCTGTTTCCATAGAAAGAAAAGGGTAAGGCAGGGGTAGCAGGTTTAGGACCAGCTCGTAGGAATAACTTCAGCGGTCCCTGGGACCTGGGAGCCGTCCCTAGTCCCCCTGGCACCAGCCCCAGGGGATCAGGGCAGGAGGTAGCGACCCTGAGTGTGAGAACCCCACGGAAGGGGTGTTGGGGGCGGGGGCTCTGGATCCCCTGGTTTGTCTTTGAAAAACCTACCGATGGACAGGTTGTTTACTGTCTCTGGGAATGAGCTGGGAGGGGCCGTCGTCCAGGGTCAGCAAGGCAGAGCATCAGAAGTTAAAAGGCATGGTTACTAGAGTGTTCCCAGGAGGGGACATAAGGGTCCTGGAGACAGCGCCTTTCCGGTCCCCAAGCCACTGTTCCCTTTTGCTGCTCTGAGGCCTGTCTCTGCAGGTAAGGCCTGGGGAACAGGGTTCTTTTGAAGAACTTAACTCTTTCTGGGCAGAATTTAAAACCGGCCGCTGCCGTGACTGCCCAAGTTCAGGGGCCACTAGGGGAGCCCGGGGTTTTGCTGAGAGACGAACAACCATCCAGATCCTGAAACTTAACCACGAGAAGGCGGCCAATTGCTTTGGTCGCAAAATGCCCGGGGCCTCCTGGCAACCAAGCCGGTCTTTGCCTTGGCGGTTTTTCTGGACAACTTTTGTATTTATTTATTTTTATTTACTTTAGCACTTTTTAATGTTTGTTTTTGAGAGAGAGAGAGGGAGACAGACAGAGTGTGAGCGGGCAAGGAGCAGAGAGAGAGAGGGAGGGAGACACAGAATGGGAAGCAGGCTCCAGGCTCCGAGCTGTCAGCACAGAGCCCGACGCGGGGCTCGAACTCACACACCGCGAGATCGTGACCTGAGCTGAAATCAAGAGTTGGAAGCTTAACCGACTGAGCCCCCCAGGCGCCCCGGAAGCAGATACTCTAAGGCATGGAGCATTCGGGTTGCTGGAAGGCAAACTTGGCCAGCTAAATTGGAAGCCAGGCAGCGTGGCTCCTGAGCTTGCCCCCTTCAGCCCTGTGTGCCACCCCGTGGCTCAGGCCCTACTGCTCATTGGGCCTCACCACTCACCGTTCCCATCCCCTGGGTTCTTTATCCACCAACCAGCTTGTTTCTGCCTCAGGGCCTTTGCACTTGCTGTTCTCGGCTCCAGGAATGCCCGGCCTCTAAATGCTCCCAGGGCTGCTTCTTGTTACCCAGGTGTGTGGTCCCAGCCCTTCCCCAAATCTGTCTCTGTCTCTGGGTCTCCTTAGCCTCCTTCCTGTGGGCAAAAGCGCACGCGCGCATCCGTGTGTGTGTGTGTGTGTGTGTGTGTGTAGACGGTGGCCCCTGTGAGTGGGCTCGCACATGCTCATTCACGAGCCATGCTCCCCGCCTTCATGCACCGAATCCCCAAGTGTACCCCCCACGGCTGACAGCCACAGAGTGGTCTCAAACTGCGGCCCCTGCCCCATGTCACCCCCAAAATATTGACTGTAGACTCACAGCCCCCTGCTCTGCTGCTGAGAACGGGGGGGGGGGGTGGTGGGGGGTGGTGGGGGGTTGGAAGGTCCCTCCCCCCATCCCAGAAACCTGGCTGGGCAAGAATCCTGGAGCCCCTCAAGCCAGGCCCAGCTGAGACTTCAAGCCCCAGGTCCCAGGGACAGAGAGCTAAGGGGTCTCCGGAGGAGGAGGAAGGTTTAGAGAGGAGAAGGGCTCAGACAGGGAAAGGGGGCTCAGAGAGTGGGGGGGGGGGGGAGTCTGAGTGTGGCTCAGAGAAGGGAAGGAAGTCTCAGAGGTGGGGCTCAGGGAGGGGGAGGAGGTTCCCAGGGGCCTGGGGGGAGGCAGAGAGGGGACAGACAGGAGGGGAGGGCCCCAGAGAAGGGCCTGCAGCATTCCTGGAAGGCTTCCCGGAGGCAAGGCCTGCTTTTCCCTGCCAGGGTCTTGAAGGAGTGGACCCCTTGAGCGGTGGCTGGCCAAGGGGTGGACCAGCTGACCCTTGTTGACCAAGGAAATCCGGCCTCCTGTTCAGCATTCTCCGGGGGGGTGGGGGGGTTAAAGGGCAGGGGTGAGGGGGTGCTTCCCAGGCTGTCCCTCCACGTTTTATGCCCCAGGGGCCCTGTCACCCTCCTGGGGCTCAATGGCTTCCGTCTTCCTAATCAGGAGTTTGGTGTGCGCAGCCCGGGGAAGGGAGCGCTTCACCCCTCCTGCGATGCCCCCACGCAGGTCTCTCTCCAAGGCCCCCCCCACAGCCTGGCTCACGTGGGGGCCCCCTCCCCCCCTGCCTCCGGGTCTCCCGTTGGGCCCCCTGCAGGCTTTAATTGGCTTTCGTGGAGCTGAATTCATTGGCGCTCAGCCACCCCCCTTCGGCCCCGCCCTCTGCCGCAAGGTGGGCGGGGCCGCAGCTCCCCCAGCCTGGCTGGCTTGGGGGCGCTCCATTGTCGGGGAGGGGGGCGCACCGCCCCCTCCCCCAGCCCTGTGCCCGCTCCGGAGACAATGCCAATGCGCGGAGCCCGCTGTCCTTAAGGCCGGGCTGCTGTGGGACAGACCCCCATCCTGCTTTGTCTCGGCCGCCCCCCCCAGTTGCCCCCTCCCCTTCGCCCAGCCCCCCTCTCGGCTCCGGGCCTCCCGTCCCCACGCCAGCAGAGGGCAGGAAAGGCCGGGCGTGCCTCAGTTTTGCCATCCAGGGACAGCTTGCAGCGTTGGACCCCCAGAACTGGTGTCCCCCTGTGTCCCCTCTCAAACGGACCCCCTCCCCAATGTCCTGGAGACACCAACCGGTGCCATCCCTCCTTCTGATCGCCCTGCTTTCCTTTCCCTCTCTCTTTACTGCACCCCGGTTTTTTTTTGGGGGGGGGAGTTCCAGGCAGGTCAGGGTCCTGCAGACAGAGCTGGCTGGCTCGGGGAAGGGGGCGGGGAGAGAATTCCATGCAGGGTTCCTCGGTTCACAGAGGCGAGGGCAGGGCCCGGGGAGCTAACAAGGGAGCAGACAGGAAAGTTCCAGAGAGAACGTAGGGAGGCCCCACCAGGCATCTGGGCTCGCAGGGCCCAGTCAGGCTGCCCATCAGATCCAAACTAACGCTCGGCAAACCTACTTTTTATGAGGATTAACTCATTAAACCCTTCCCGCCAACCAGGCTTCACAAGTGAGCACCTGAAGCACAGAGAGGGACAGTAGCTTAGCGGCTGTTGCAGAGCAAGTCAGCGGGTGTCGAGGCGGAGGCCGCCTGGCCCCAGGGTGTGTGTGTGTGTGTGTGTAACAACCAGACTGTGGGACCTTGCAGTCAGTATGGAGCCATCGCAATGGGTTCTTGAGCGCGTGGGGCCTTACTTCCTCACGGGAGAGAAATTTCTAGAAGGGAGTCAGATCATTCGTGGAATTAATGTCTTTGCTGAACACCATGGGGCTGTGCATACCGTGGGCAGAGCAAAGGCTGAGGCACATGGGCCGTGCTGGGGAAGAGTGGACATGGCAAGCGGGGAGAGCGGACAGGGGCCTTGTGTCCCTGCCTGAAGGGGGACAGGCCAGTGGCGGAAGGGGCCAGCTGAAGAAGAGGGAAAGAGAAAGGCCTCAGCCCCACGGGCCTGTTTCAGGCCAGCTGCCCGATGGGGGACGCCCTTCCCAGCATCGCGGCCCCTTTATTTATCTTTTGAAAACTTTTTGAATGTTTATTTATTTTTGAAAGAGAGAGCGGGAGTGGAGGAGGAAGAGAGCGAGGGAGACACAGAATCCGACGCGGCCTCGAACTCATGAACCGCGCGATCATGACCTGAGCCGGAGTCAGACGCTTAACCGACTGAGCCCCTCAGGCGCCCCTCGCTGCCTCTTTATTTAGCGCTCAGGAGGCGGGTGCTGTCGTGACCCCCGTTTTTCAGATGAGCGAACCGAGGTCAGGGCAGGACCCGGCTTGCCCAGTATCACCAGGGGCTGCGGACGAGCCGTACTTGGTTGTTGGAGCCCCTCAGTGCCGTTTATTTGTTACGTGACCCTCCAGCGGCGAGCTGGACCCGGAGACCGCGCAGCGGAGGAACCGGGTAACGGAGCACCTACTCTGTGCCAAGTTCCGTGGCTTGCCCTTGGTTTATGTAATCCGCCCCCCACCATCACCCATTTCACAGACGAGGAGGCTGAGGCTCAGGGAGAGAAAGCCACGCGCCCAGTGCCGCACGGTGAGGCCGAATTTGCCAGGCTACCCACAACCACGAGAGAATGAGCGAGAAACCCAGTCCCGGGGAAATTCCAGCCGCTTCGAGGGGGTGGGGGGTGTGGGGAGACAGACAAGTGTCCCGATCGCTCCCCCTCTGACGTCCATCTCTCCCTACGTTTAGCCTTCAGACTGTGCTGCTTTGATGGTGCAGAGCTAAGAATATCCCCGAACAATGCAGTGGCCTCGAGGTGGAGGGGGTTGAGGGCCCGCGAGGGAAGGGAGGAGGCAGCGGGGACCGGCTCAGCCAGGCGAGTGACCCAGACTCCCCCTTGCCAGCCACTCAGGGCTCCTGCCTCTTTCCTTCCCATTCCTGCAGCCCTAACACGCCTACTTTGCCATCATTTGTGACCGATTTCTCTATTGGCTGGGTTCACTGTGGAGAGGTTTAGAAATGTGAGCTCTGGGGGCACCTGGGTGGAGCGTCCGACTTTGACTCGGAGTCTGTGAGTTCGAGCCCCGCGTCGGGCTCTGTGCTGACCGCCGGGAGCCTGGAGCCTGCTTCCGATTCTGCGTCTCCCTCCCTCTCTCTCTCTCTGCCCCTAAACCCCCTCGCATTCTGTCTCTGTCTCTCTCAAGAATAAATAAATATTTTTAAGAAATTGAGAAATGTGAGTTCTGGAGTCAGAATGCCAGGGTCCAAATCCCCACTCCCCAGCGAGGAAAATTGCAGATGTCAAGTGGGGCGGAAGTTTCCAGCTGCCGCAAACCTCCTTGGGGGCTGGAATCCCAGAATTGCCACCACGGTGTTTGAGAATGAAGACGACTGTTGTTCTGACACCACAGAAACCAATAATGTCATTGTCACGTGTCTGGCTATGGCAGAATTTCCTCTTAGGGAAACGGCCCCGTTGCGGGGGGTTGGTGTGGGGGTGAAGCCCGTGAGATTGTTTACGGAAATCAACCTCCCTCCAGAACACAGCTCCTTTGGTAACTCAAACCTTTCAGCCTTACTTTCCCCCATCTGTGAAATGGGCATAAAGGCAATCTCGACTCCCAGAGGGTCAGTTAGGAGAAAGAAGCGATGAAAACACCTAGCTCAAGACCTGGCGCCTTAACCATCACTATTTAACTAGTTGGTTGACTAGTAGGGAACTGTCGTTAGTTTCAACTGGTTTTTCACCGAAAAAGTGCCGGCTCACGGAGATCAGTTCTATCCAAAGGATCTTATTTAGTGTTTTTATTTATTTTTTGAAAGTTTATTTGTTTCTGAGAGAGAGAGTGGGGGGGGGTGCGGGAGAGAGGGGGGGGAGAGGGAGAATCCCAAGCAGGCTCCACACTGTCAACGCAGAGCCTGACTTGGGGCTCGAACCCACAAACCGTGAGATCATGACCTGAGCCCAAATCAAGAGTCGGACGCTCAACCGACTGAGCCACCCAGGTGCCCTGAGAAATGCCTCAGAGGGGAGGGGGCCTCTGTCTATCAGCACACTCCCCTCGCCCTCTCCATCCACTGCCAAAGTGGGGGTGGGGGGCACATTTGGGTTGTTTCTGTTCTTTTGCCTGAAAACCCATCAGACCACTATGTCTTAATACGCTCATGACCCTGATAAGGTCCAGGGCGGATCTTCTAATGGCTGGTTCAGAGCCAATGGGCTTTTCTTTCCTTTTCTTTTTAGGTACGTTGACTCCCTTGAACTTCATCTGTGGAGAAGGCAGCCTAGCTGGTCTTGTGCCGAGGACTTTGGAGCCAGACCACCCGGCTTCAGATCTCCACTCTCGTTACTACACGCTGTGCGATCTTGGGCGAGTTACTTAACCCCTCTGTGCCTTGGTTTCCTCACCATTAAAAGGGGGCTGCTGCTGCTGATCGTGCCCATATCATGGGATTATTGGGTAGACCAAGTGAGTTTAAAGTGTGACATTTCCTGGGAATGCAAACTGGTGCAGCCACTCTGGAAAACAGTCTGGAGGGTCCTCAAAAAGTTAGAAACAGAACTACCCTACGACCCAGCCATTGCACTACGAGGCATTTATCCACGGGACACAGGTGTGCTGTTTCGAAGGGACACATGCACCCCCGTGTTGATAGCAGCACTATCGACAAGAGCCAAAGTCTGGAAAGAACCCAAATGTCCATCGACGGATGAATGGATAAAGAAGATGTGGTCTGTATACACAATGGGGTATTACTTGGCAATCAAAAAGAATGAAAGCTTGCCATTTGCAGCTACGTGGATGGAATTGCTAAGTGAAATTAGAGGAAAATGTCACATGACTTCACTCATATGAGGACTTTAAGATACAAAACAGATGAACACCAGGGAAGGGAAACAAAAAATAATATAAAAACAGGGAGGGCGCCAAAACGGAAGAGACTCTTAAATATGGAGAACAAACTGAGGGCTGCTGGAGGGGTCGTGGGCAGGGGGGTGGGCTACATGGACGAGGGGCATGGAGGAGGACACGTGTTGGCATGAGCACTGGGTGTCATATGTAGGGGACGAATCACTGGGATCTACTCCTGAAATCATTATTGCGCAATATGCTAACTCACTTGGATGTAAAGTAAAAAAAAAAAAGTAAAAAAAAAAAAAAAAGAACCCCCCCCCCAAATAAAAATGAACCGGGAAAAGACAGAAACATAAAAACATGAATAATAAAGAGTGACATTTCCGGGGCACCTGGGTGGCTCAGTCGGTTAAGCGTCCGATCTTGGCTCAGGTCGTGATCTCACGGTTTGTGAGTTCGAGCCCCACGTCAGGCTCTGTGCTGACAGCTCAGAAGCCTGGAGCCTGCTTTGGATTCTGTCTCCCTCTCTCTCTGCCCCTCCCCTGCTCGCGCTCTGTCTCTGTCCCCAAAATAAATAATCAAACATTTGTAAAAAATTTTTTTAAATAAATGCAGTGCGACATCTCCTTAGAATGTTTCCCAGCACGTATTCCGCTACTCGATGCGTGTTATTCTCTGACCCCCCAAGGGATCCGAGGCAGCTAGCCTTTGCAACAGATATTTCCCAGCCTGGAAACACTGAATCCCTGTGCCCTTCCCTTCTTTCTCTCTTTTCTCTTTCCGCTTCCTCCCTCCAACTCCAAGAATGGCTAGCCACCTGCTAGAACAATCCAGGAAGTGGCCACCAATCCCATCAGCTGAGGCGGCCAGCTTGGGGACAGGGACACTCTTGCAAGTGCTGGGGTGCGTATTGGGGGGAGCGGAGTGTCTGACTTTGAGACGCTGAGGCCTGGGGCTCCGAGCGGGGCTGGAAGGGAGGGTGGTGTGGGCAGCGGGAGGGGTGGTGTTGGGAGGCCGGGGACCCTGCAGGACGCCCGGTGGTCATGCTCCTGCTGACACCTGCTGGAGGGACGGAGGTATCGTCCTTTTCAGCCAAGGCGCCTCTCTCAGATGGTGGACCCCCCCCCCCCAGGATCGCTGGCAGGACCTCACTGGCAAACAAGCGCCCCCAAGTGCGTCTGAACGACCCAAGTAATCCTTTGAAGGGAGTTTTTGTTGTTTCGTTTGGCGGGTGAACGAGCTCTCAGGGCTTGACGGGGTTCACAGGGAGACAACATGTTTTCTGAGCTACTCCCCCTCCGCCAGGAAGCCCACCTGTATTGCTTCGTTCCCGCGCCCAGGCCTTTTCTCCTCCGGCCAACTCTCCGCAATTTCAAGAAACGGTTACTGAAGAAACAGAAGGCAAACAAACAGGCAAACTGTGCACTGGGGGAGGAGGCCGCAGTCTAGGGGAGGAGACAGAAGAGAGACGAGAAAACAAATCCACAAATGGGATCGTTTCGGAGACTGATAAGCCTTTGAAAGAACACGGTGCAACGGTGGAAACTGAATTTGTGGATGCCAAGGCGGGAGGGGCGCAGGGAAGCCTCCTCTGAGAAGGTAACGTTGAAATCAAGAATCGCAGGAGGAGAGATAATGAGCCCGAAAAAATACCTGGGAGAAACCAGAGGTCACAGCCCGTGCAAAGGTCCTGGGGCAGGGCTCTGCCTGGCAGTTGGAGGCGCAAGCAGCGAGGAGGCCTGTTTGGCTGGAGCGGAGTGAGGGAGCGTGAGAAAGGTTAGACATGAGGGCAGGGAGGGGACTGCCACAGGTCAAGCGGGGCCTTGAGGATTATGGGAAGGACTCGGGCTTCTGCCTCTGGGAGGTGGGAGCCCTGGAGGGCTGCCGAGAGAGAGGAGGGTGGGCCCTGACTCGGTGCTTACAGGCACCCTCTGGTGGCCACTGCGGGGAGGACGGACTGGGGGGGGGCGGGGAGAGCAGGAGGCTTGGCAGGGGGCAGAGGGGCACAGGTACAGGACTGTGGCGGTGGGGCGGGCCAACGTGATGGCCCTCCGGTGGGGAAGAAGTGATCAGACTTTGGGCGTGTTTGAAAGCAGCGCTAATCGGATGTGCTGGGTGATTGGACGTGGGTGGGGGAGAAAAGAGCCCAGGGCAGCTCCCAGGTTCCGGGTGAGCATCTGGAAGGAAGGAGCTGCCTCCAGCTCAGTGGAGGAGGCGGTGGACGCAACAATGTCTGAGTCTGGCCAGGCCGCCCACAGACTCTGCCACCGTCCGTGGCACTTTGTCCCAGCAGCAGTAGGAAAGGAGTCTAGGTCTTCATGATACATGGCCGTGACAGTGGTCTGCCGGGCCCCAGGGGGCTCTGGGGGCATAAGGAACGACGTGCGTCCCGTCAACGGGTGTTTCACATGCTGTTCCTTGGTTAATTTTCCCGCAGAAGCAGATGTTGAAAGTATTGATGTGTTTGTTTCCGTTAAGCGCAGGAGAGTAACATTACCATAAAGTTCTTAATGTTTTGGATTGAACTGTCATACACTTTAAGTTTCAATATTTTCTTGAGGATACTCGGGCGGGGGGGGGGGCGGATAGCCACTCAAAAATGCACATTCTTGCTCCTGCCTCAGACCCCACTGCGGTTGGGCAGGGCACTGCCGAAACCTGTCTCCACGTACGGTTTTGATACATTGTTCGTTAGGGAATTCTATGGCTAGTAACAGGAGTATTTTGGTATGTTGCCCGAAAATATCCGTTTGTCTTGATTGTTGCGTTTTCTGGCACCCCCTTCATGTCTGCACCTGAGGCCACTGCCTCGCTCTCCTGGCTCTAATCCTGGTCTGGGGGGGTGGGGAGGGGGAAGCGCGCTCCTCCGAGACCCCCCCCCCCCAACCGGTCCCCGCCCCCTCCTCCCTTCAGCGGGGCGCGGGCCGGAAGCGCGGGAATCCCCGCAAAAGCAGGCTGTATAGGCGTCCCAGAAAACCCGCCTCTTGCCAGTTTCCGTAGTGTAGCGGTTATCACGTTCGCCTCACACGCGAAAGGTCCCCGGTTCGATCCCGGGCGGAAACACGCGTTTTCCCAGCGTAGGACGGCAGGTAAACCCTACTCCAGGGTCATCGGGACGAGGTTTTTAAATTTCTCCCGTCGCTTTTAAAGTCATTGCAAGGTACGAAAAACTTTAATTCGGCATTTTTTTTTTTTTTTTTTAAATAAAGGACGTTTCAACAGGCTATGGGGCGGGGAGATGAAAAACAACAGCGTCGCCTGCGTTGGCCGGGAATCGAACCCGGGTCAACTGCTTGGAAGGCAGCTATGCTAACCACTATACCACCAACGCTCCGGCGAACAGCGCTTTCTCTGAGCGCCATTAGTAGAAGCCCCATCGGTCGGGCTGGGCGATACCAAACCGCACGGGGGCGCCTCTCTCCAATGTCCCCTCCGGCTCCCCGCGCCGGAAGATGCTGCCGAGGGAAATTCCAAGCCTCTGGCCGCCAGGGACTGTGCGGGCGCGTTCCCCCCCCCCCCCCCCAGGATCGCAGCCACCTTGGTACCGTCCGGGCGGCGGCCAATCGTAGGGCGCCGCCTGGGCCGCTCAACTTCCGGGTCAAAGGGGCCCGAGCCACCGGCTCCCCCGTGTCCGCCGCCGCCGCCGTCCCCCGCGCCCGCCACTTCCGGGGCCGCAGTCCCGGGCATGGAGCCTCTAGCGTGAGGCGCCTCCGGCCCCGGGACGCCCTTCCCAGCCCGGCCGCCGCTCCGCGCCTGCCCCGAGCCCGGTGAGCAGCGCCTGCGCGCCCCGTCCCGCCTCGGCCGCGACCCCGAGCCCGCCATTGACCGGCCCCACCTCAGCCCTGACCCCGGACCCGCCATTGGCCGGCCTCTCGGGCGCCCTCCGCCCCGGCCTCCCCGCGCCCCGGCCCTGCCTTTGGCCACACTCCCGGTTCCAACGGCCCCCGCCTCGGTTTCCCTTCCGCCCCGGGCCCTCCTCGGCCCTTCTTCCCCTTCTGCCGCCTCCGGTGGCCGGGCCACCTCTCGGCCTCGCTCGGCCCAGCCTCCCCTCTCGTCCCGTCGCTGCCCAAGCCACCTGGCTCCGGTCCCTTCCGGGAGCGGCCGCACCCACGACGGCGCTCCTTCCCTGCCGGCCCTGGAGCTCCCCTCCCCGTGCGAACACATGCTCCCCGTCCGAGAGCAGAGGCCGCCTCCCGGACCTGCTTCCTGCCCCCACCCACTCACCCCTCCCCGGGCGCTTGGCTTCCCCTAATCCACACCCCCACAGGTTCCAGCCCCTTCTCAGCCTCCCTTCCGGCCCTGTCCAGCCGCCCACCTGCTTCCCACCGGGCTCTAGACCAGTCTTGACACTTCCCCATCCACGCTGCCGCCGAGCCGTCAGAAGGGCCCCGCTCGTTCCGTTTTCCCCCGCCGCCGTCGTTCTCCCCTCCCCCCTCCCCCCCACCGGGAGGAAGTCACTTGCCTCAGTGGCAAGAACCAGCGTGCTTTCCAGGAGCTTGGACTAAAGCCCTGGAGGTGTGCACTGTGGTCGAGTCCCTGGCTGGTTCCCGGGAGGACTGGGCCAGATGGGGGAGGTCTTTCCTCCCCGGTGCAGTTCAGGGCACGCAGGCGGCATTGCAGGGCGGTGAGGTGGCTCTAGGACCTGTCCAGGTAGAGAGAATGGGGCTGGGGGGGGGGGGGCGGGGTCAGGACTCTCCAGGGGAAGGAGAGCGGGCTGTTTTGGCCAGGATCTCCGCTGACCTGCTGCACTAACGGCATGCTTGTTCCATCAGGGTCTGTATCCCACGCCTGCGGCTGGAATGGAGGCTTTCTGGACCCTTTAGAAGGTCAGTGGTGCCGGCCGTGGGGTGACGGTGGCGGCTGGCGTGTGGGCTGGCGGGATTCATTTGCGTGCTCCAGGATATAGACATCTGCAGGAAGTGATTTTCTGCAACTCCGGGGTCACTGCCCTCGGGCCGCTGGGGGGGGGGGGGGGCGTGGCTGCATCCTCCCCACGGGGAGCCCAGCGCCTGGCCCTCAGTCAGCCTTTGGTGGGGATCCTGGCTCTTAGGGGGGCGTCGGTCCAATCCCGCCCGCTGCCGGATGGTCAGTAACTTGTCTAGGTGACAGCATTGGCGGGGACGTAGGTTCCGTCGCATCTGGTGTTTTATTTGAGCACTTAATTGTCACAGCAGCCCTCCACCCAGGCACCGTGGCCTCATCTCACAGCGGCGGAAACTGAAGCACAATGTAACCGAGAGGTTACACTCAACCTAATTTGACTTAGCCGAGAGGTCGAGCGGTTTCTCAAGGTCACAGAGACCAAACGTTGTAGAGTCAGGATTTGAACCCCTCTCTCTGACCACAGCGACCCCTCTTTTCACCACAGGACTAAGAGTGAGGCCAGGGCTCGCCCACGGTGTCGGCGCTGTGACCAGGCGCTGCTTTCTTTTTCTCAAATATTTATTTATTTCTGGGAGAATGCAAGCGGGGGAGGGAAGGGCAGGGGGGTGGGGGGGTGTCTCTGCGCTGACAGGCTGGACAGCAGCGAGCCCGACGCAGGGCTCCAACTCTTGAGCTGCCAGATGGTGACCTGAGCCGAAGTGGGACGCTCAACTGACTGAGCCACCCAGGGGCCCCTGCTTCCCTTTTCTTGAAGCCTCTCGGCACCCGCCCAGCCACCTGGGGCCTGGCTCATCACAGGGGTGTTTGGGTGCTGACCAAAGCAGGGCTCCCTTTGACTTCAGACAGCGTTCAAGGGAGGACTGGGACTCATTAACTCTACCGAAAACCCTGTGTGTGCCAGGCATGGAACAGGACGGTGTAAGCCTGCCCTCCTGGAGTGACATCCCGGGGAAGGGTGTCCCCTCACCCAGAGCAGGGGTTCTCAGCCTCAGCACTGGGGATGTTTGGGGCCACGTCACTCTTCGCAGTGGGGGTGGAGGCGAGCGTCCTGTGCTTTGTGGTTTGATTAGCAGCCTCCGGTCTGCGTGCCGGGGGCCCGTCTCCCAGCCGTGATGACCAAAAATGGCTCGTGGGGGCACAATTGACCCTGGTTGAGACCCGCTGGGTGACGGGATGCAGTTGGCCCCGAAGAGACTCTGTATTCCATAATCATTTGGGCTCCTGAGGTCCTGGGACGTTGCACCATTTCCATTTGTGAACTGAGGGAGAGGGGAGGTCACTCACAGATGCTGGGGTCACCGTGGTTTGTACAGTCTGACCCATCAGGGATTTATTCGAGTGTCTCGTGTGGGCCTGAGGATCTTACTCCACTGCCCCCCCCAAATTAAGAATGCAGAGTTTCTCTGCCTCGGCACACTCAGTGCCAAGAGCACCCCCAGTTGTGACAACCACGGCTGTCCCCGGTCATTCTCTGGGGAGGAGGGGCAGAGTCCTCCCCTTTGAGAGCCACTACCCCAGACTTAGCTCTGTATGGAAGGACAGGATGCTGTGTGGGGGTGACAGAGCGGTGACTTTGGATTGGGGGTCCGGAAAGACCTCTGCAGAGGTGAGACCGGGGCGTGAAGGAGAAGAGGGGCGAGTCCCACAGAAGGCAGGGAAGGGCCCCTGGGCCGTGGGACCGGCAAGCGCAAAGGCCCTGGGGTGGGAAGGAGTCGGTGTGTGTAGGGGAGAGTAAGGCCAGCGTGGTTGGAGATCATGGTCAGGGGCGAGAAGGGGAGGTCAGGAAGGCCATCAGAGTGCGGCCACAATGGGGACCCTGGGACTGTTGGGTTTCTGGTGAGCACCGGGGTTGGCGTCCTTGGCGTCATTTAAGACTGCCGTCTTCTCGGGGACTTCTCGCCTTGGGAGGACCGCACGACAAAAAGGATGCTGGTTTCTGGCAAATGCCGGGCACCCTCTCGAATTTCCAGGCAGAGCCTCTTCAGAACGCCCTTGGCATTGGGTGTCCCCAGAGTAACAGAGGGCTGCCTAGAGCGGTGGGCAGGCGAGCAGGGCCGAGAGCGGGCACGCCCAGACCGCTGGGGGTTGCAGCCCGGGGGTCTCTCTGCCCGCAGGCTCCCCCACCCTCCTGAGGTCAGCCGAGTGGTTAATGCGGAAGGTTAAGAAGCTCCGCCTGGATCACGACCACACAGAAGGTTGGAGAAGGTAAGGGGTGTGGCCGCGGGAGCCCTGACCCGTGGGGGTGTCATTGAGGTTCCCAAATTTCCGATGATGTCCTAGGTCTGGGAAGACCCCTGCCTCTCCCTGCCACCCCCTACCTTTCTGCGATGCCCCAGGACTGTTCTGGCTGTTCCGCGTGAGGTGGCAATGTAGGCGAGAGCAGGGTTTCTCAGCCTTGGGACTGCTCACGTGGGGCCAAGCTATTCTCTGTGGGGGCGTCCTGGGCGCCGTGGGGGGTGGAGCAGACCCCTGGCCCCCAGCCCCTCGATGCTAGGAGCACCCCTCCGTGACAACCACAGATGTACCCAGACATCACCCGGTGTCCCCTGGGGCAGGATCTGGCCCGGCTGAGAACCGTTGGTCCGGAGGTTAGAATGTGGGTTCGGGGTCCGTCAGACTCGGGTGATATCTGATATCGGGCGGGTCATTTGATCCCTCTGAGCCTGCTTTGCAACCTCCCCGATGGGGCTGGCCCCAGAACTCACCTGTCAGGGTCACGGTGAGGAGTAATCATAATTGTCCACGTGAGGCCCCGGGGCACTTGGTGAGTCTCACGTCTGGGGCCGTGCGCGAGGCGGAGGCCACAGGAAGCCCTCCGGCGAGTGGGCTTCTAGCCCCCGTGGCTTCGTTTGCTTTTAGCCGGTGGGAGCGACCGGCAGGAAGGGCACTAAAGAGCTCCTGGAAGACAGGGGTGACGTTGAGCAGTCTGCTTCGCTCCCCGGACGCGGGCTCCGGTGTCCGGTGGGGAAATGCATCAGCAGGTCGGCTGGTGACAGAGACCCGAGTGGCCCTTCTCACGTGCGTTAGGTCCCCGGCGGCCACGGCGTGGGCTGCAAACTGAGTCTGCGCCGGCCGGTCGCGACAGTGGGAGGCCCGCACGGTGCCGGAGGCAGGCCTTGGAGGGCAGGGCACGGCCCGCTGTTTCCCGGGAGCCCCCGCCCCACGGGGCCACGGCGAGTGTCCTGAGGGCCGCTCAGGCATTTCCTCCCCGGAGCACGGCGGGCCCCCGCCCCTCACCTCCCCGGCGCCTGCCTCCCTGCCCGCCTTGTCTCTCTGCGGTTGGCCGAATGCTCCCAGACCTGCGGCCGGCACCGAGAACCCGCGGTTCCTTCTTCCTTCTGCCCGCCGCCCTCGTCACGGGCCCGCTTGGGTCTCTGGCGGATGCCCCGCGGGGCGGCGGCCCTGGCTCTCGGAGCACCAGTTCACAGGCCGCAGACCTCCCGTGGGGCCTTGACGGTGATGGCACCGGAGGGCCCGAGCCGCCTGCCGGTGGCCTCGTGGTCCGCGAGGCGTCCTGCTGACTGGCAGAAGGAAAGCGTAGGTGGACCCGGCCCAAGTGGCTTGGAATCCGCTTCCGTTTCCCCAGCTGTGTAAACCCTTGACTGGAGGAGCTCAGGCTGGCCTAGGGTGGGAAGCGGGGCACTTGGTTCACCTGTTCCTCCCCTTCCCCCGCCTCCTCTGCAGTCTCTCTGCACTTCTGGGGAAGAGAGAGGTGAGTGGAGGACCAAGTCATAGCACCAAGCCTTGGCCTGTCTGGGAGCTCAGACCGCCTGGCCACATCTAGAAGATTCCTAGAAGTTTCTCCCGATGTTTCATTTCATTTCTCATCTCCTGGATCACATTTTTGCTCCTTGGGCTCTCTGCAGTGATCGGAGGCAAGATCATTTTTATTGTTCCTTGCTATGGAAATAAGCCACATGATTCTGTGAGCGTTTCTGCCTGGCTCTCAGCTTATGGGGTCCCCTTTGGGAACCCTGGAGGTTGTGATCGGTTTTGCTGCCGTGAGCAAGGCCTGAACGGTGGCCGCAGTTTCGGGGGGGTGGGGGTGGGGGCTGGGCCGGTCGGAGGAGTCCCCTGGCCTGGTTTTCTGGGCTGGTTGTCAGCAGCGCTCGGGGCCATGTGGGTTCCGGAGCGCTCGGCCCGTCCTGGCCCCAGCCCCTGCCCGACACTGCCCGTGCCCAGCGCCGCCCGTGGAGGTAAACCACAGCTCTGGGGGCGGGGGGGGGGGGGGGGCGGGCCAGGACATGCTGCACGTGACCCTCACTGGGTCTCCCGTCTTTTCTGGCTTGGGTTCATTTGCCCCGAGGGTCCCAAAAGCCCTGATGGCCTGTGATCCGTGTCTTCAAAGCCATCGTAGGAAGTTGTGAACTGAGGGCACTCTTTGTGGCTGGGGAGCAAGAACCGCCTGCTTGCCGTGCCCCCCGAGCCCCCCGAGCCCTGGCTGGGTCCAGTAGGACGGGAGTCAGGGAGGCTTTTCTGTCCCTCGTCTGATACAGGGTCAGGGTGGAAAGGGAACTCTGAAAATCGGCCCACGGAGGCCATGCTCAGAAGCGTCTCCTCTTGCCCCTCGAAGCAGGAGACGGGTCCTTTCTCCCGTATGGGGACTCGGGGGGCGTGTCTTGCTGTGAAGGGGCAGGCCCTTCTGGGAATTGGAGGGCACCGTGTGAAGGTGGGCACAGCTCTGCCTGGTGCTTCTCTGAAGCCCTCGGCCCGGGCTGGCCCTATCCCTGTCCCTGTGTAGCAGTAACAACTCCCACTTTTGACCAGTGAAGCCCGGGCTCCGCCTGTAAAGCAAAGCCACTAATCCCGGAGCAAAGCCGCTAATCCCAGAGCACAAGGAGGCCCAGCATTCAGCGAGACCTTAGGCCGTCCGATGCCCACGGAGGAGAGGGAGGCCGCCCCGCGCACCTTGGCGGCCTCACTAGAGAGCCCGGCTCTTCCGGAACCGGGTCACTGTGGCTATGTTTAGATTTCCCTAAAGCAAATATTTGCCTAGCTAGTCCAGTCCGCTCAAGAAATGTGCCCAACAGCCAGGGGGAGAGAAGGGAGGGACGGGGCCTCGGCCACAGCTGCTCAGGGAGCGGGGGAGGGGTGGGGCAGGCTGTCCCGAGGGGCGTCCGTTCTCTCTGCTGGGGTTCTCACACCGTCTGTGCACAGCTGCTTGTCTCTCTGAGCCTGTCCCGTGAGGCATGAGTTTCCCCTGCTGGACCCCAGGCTGGATGGCATGGGGGACGAGCTGTGCCGATTAATTCTTTACGCTCAGTTCTTTGCGTGTGAGCGAGCGTGTCTCCCCGAGGGCTTAATGCAAGATAATCATTCCACACGGCCCTCTGTGGAACGCGTCCTGGGAGCCAGGGGCCTCCTGAGGTTCTGGGGCCACTGCCATGAACGGGACAGGTGATCAACAGACAACCCTTGTGCCAGTGCTCTGAGGGCAGGGGACATTAGTCGCTGACGCGCCTAATGGAGAGACCAGCTTCGGTACAGATGGTCACGCAAGGTTTCTGAGGACCCGACAGATACGTACACTGAGATCTGATTGGACGTTAGTCAAGCGGAGAGAGGGGAAGAGTGTTTCAGGCAGAAGGAAGCACGTGCAAAGGTGGGAAGGCGTCTGGCCTGTTTGAAGAGCCAACGGAAGGCCAGTTTGGCTGGGCAACTGATAAAAGGGGATGAGGTTCGAGGGGCTGGCGGGGGTCAGAGGACAGAGAGCCTTGAAGGCCGTGACAAGGACTGGTTTTTACCCCCAGGACTGTGGAAAAGCAAGGAAGACGTTTAAGCGATGGGGTCAGATCTGCGGTGGATGTGTTGGGTCCGTTAGCGAGATGTTGGGGTCATTCGGCACACGGGTGGCAGCGGCTTGGATCTCGGAAGCATTTGTGGTGCTCGAAAGAAATAGAACGATGCATTTGGGACATGTTTAGGGGGGCTGGGACAGTTGCAGGGGGGCTCGTCGGGAGGGGTTCAGGAGCGTCTGACGAGGGGGCAGCTTTGTCAGTGACACATGGGCGTCATCCTCCCTTCTCATCGTCTCCCCGCTGTCCCCTCCCCCTTACAGCTTGTCGCTGAATTCTGAGGGGACAGAGAGGATGGCCACTGGGGCGCCAGCGTCTGAGCGGGGTGACGCGGTCGGGACGGAGGACCCGGCCTCCCGCTTCCAGGTGCAGAAACACTCGTGGGACGGGCTCCGGAACATCATCCACGGCAGCCGCAAGAACTCGGGCCTCATCGTCAACAAGGCTCCACACGACTTCCAGTTCGTGCAGAAGACAGACGAGTCGGGCCCCCACTCCCACCGCCTCTACTACCTGGGTGAGCCCTCCAGGCGCCCTGAGGCCCAGCCGGTCCTATCGGTCAGGAGGTCCAAACACAAGGGCCTGGCCCTGGGCAGATGTCCCATGAGGCCGTGCCACCCACGGTGACTTCCGTTTGCAGCAGCGGTCTGGCGCAAGAGGGTGCTGCAGGGGGAGGTGGGGGGGCGGCAGGTGTGCAGGTGAGTGGAGCAGAGGGCGGCCCTGCCCCGTTGGGTTGCAGCCGTGCCGTGGCTGGGCCTTGGATGTGGCTCTGAGCCGCCGCGATCGTCTCCAGAACCAGGGCGGCTGGGCCTGCCCCTGAGTCGTTTCCCAGCCCCCCGGGCCGGGCCGGGCCAGTGAGCGGCTCCTGGCCGTCGGAGTCACAAGTAACTCACGTGGGTGCGCGCCGTGGGCCCACGCGTGGGAAGGCTCTTTGAGTGCGCCCGGGGATAAACGACACAAGCGGCTTGTCACACGATCGCGGTCCTCGCCCCAGACGCCTGGATGAGCACGTTACCTGCTCGTCGCTTCCTTCTGCGCCACGTGCCTTGGGGGCAGCGCTGTCTGCATCCCCGGCTGCCGTTCGTGGGTTTGTGTTCCCTGCCGGCCCCGGGAGGGCCTGTGGGGGAACTGGTGGGGCCTCACGCAGGCCTGGCTCCTGGCAGGTGGGCAGCGAGTTTCTACTGAGCAAGCGGACGTTGCCTTGCTTTGCCCGAAGGTCTCGCGGGGCCCCTGCGGCAAGAGGGCCGGGCGTGTCCCTGTGGAAGCAGCAACGGCCCACGATTGGTGACCCGGGGCAGGTGTTCAGCCTCGGCCTTCGACTCGACATTCAGGGCCCGACCGTCCTCTAAGGACCCACGGCCCCTCCGGGATGATGCTGGCCCCGGCCGGGCCCTCGGTCAGCGTTGGCGTGAGGGGTGGCACGCACCTGTCAGCGAGGGGCGTCCTCTGCCTGCGGCTGACCCCCGCCGAGGGCCACGGCAGCAACTGGACGCCGGGTGGCTCTGCCCTCCGCAGACTCGGTGCAGCACCCCTTCGTAGAGACAGACGTGTGTGGAAAGCACGTTGCTGGTTTGGTGAGCGCGGGGTTGGAAGAGGAGGGATCGGGAACGGAGCTCAGCAAGCGACCGCCGTCTGTTTTGGAGATCTGGTTCTGCTGGGCCTCAGCCGCCCCCGTTCGTCTCTGTCCCCTCCGCGGCCGCTCCCGAGCGTAGTTGCAGCAGAAGCCGTGTGCCCCCTGCGGCCGCTGAAGATCTGCACCGCGTGGCCCTTTACAGAGAAGGGATGCCAGCTCGGGCTTGGGAGAGACGAGGATTGGGCGTGCTTCGGGCGACGGTCATTCAGGGGGCCTGGCTCTCGGGGTCAGAGGTGGCCGGGACACGTGGACTGTGGCGGCCGCTGCTTCTCTCTTCCCCGTGGTGCCGCGGCCCCCAGCGCGGTTTTCCTCGCCGACTCAAGGTCAGGCTGCCGTCCTGGGCCGGATACGTGTAATGAGTTTCGTGGGGCTCCCGCTGTCGCAAATCACCGCTGACTCGGTGGCTTAAAACAAACAGAAACGTATTCTGTCGCGGTTCTGGAGACCAGAAGTCCGAAATCCGTTTCTCCGGGCCAGAGTCAAGGTGTCTGCAGGCCTCACTACGCTTCCTGCAGAGGCTGTGGGGGAGGACCCGTTCCTTGCCTCTTCCGAGTTCAGGTGTGGCCACCGGGGCACGGGGCCTCCTCCTCTGCCTTGTGTCTGAAGTCTGCCTCGGTCTCCCTTATGAGGGCACGTGATTCCATTCGGGGCCCACCCGGGTAATCCAGGCTTCTCCCCAACTCCAGACCCTTAACCGAATCCCCTCTGCAGGCTCCCTCTTGCCGCAGAAGGTGACGAACTCACAGGGTCTGGGGATCAGGACCTGAGCATTTGGGGGCCACTGTTCAGCCAACCGCAGAGCTGCCGAAAGGGATGGAAACCCCCTGAGCTGGTTTGAACCACCAAGGGCACCTCACAGGAAGGACTCGGGTGTGCCGGGGAGCCCGCACCCCGGGCCTCAGGCCGTGGCCCTGGGGACCAGGAGCTGCGAGGGGCCCAGGCGTCTGCCCCGCACACGCTCTACTCCACACATCTGCCCCCACCGGACACCTGCCTTCCACCGCCACGCGCCCAGGCTGACCCATCTCAGGTTCCAGCCACCCGCACAAATGGACGAGCTCTCGGAATTTCTGGGAGCGGGAACTGGGTCGGTTCGACGTAGGTCAGGTGTCTTGTCTGCGGCCCGTGCATGTGTCTGGGGCTGGGGTGAGTGGGTCCCTGCAGTCCGTAGGACGCCTGCCACCACGGCGGGTAGGGGACAGACGGCCCTAGACAAGGACTGCGGACTTGGCGGAGACCCCAGAACCTTCCCCGGACATCTCCGAGCCATCCTGCTCTTTTAGGGTGACGTAGCTCACCTTTGAGGTCATCCGTCTGCATCACTCAGTACCCTCGGGGTGCCCCGAAGCTCACTTCGTGTCCAGGTTCTTGGGGCACGCCCCCCTGGGGCCCCCGAGTACTTTCATGATAGGTCATTGTGCTGGTCTGGCCCCAAGAACGCTGCAGCCGGCCGTGTTTGCGGATGGAACAGAAGGGGCCTCCGAGGGCCATGCCGGCGTGCTTCCCCTGGGAGCCCCTCCCCCCCAAGTGCGCGCCGGCCTCACCGTCACCGGGGCCTCAGGGAGGGCTCTGTCGGATGCACACGACGGATGAGGTCCAGCGCGAAGGAAATCAGCAGAGGAGGGAATGTGCCGGCTTCCGTGGCCGACGATGGTGGCGGTCAGGTTCCAGGGCTCGGACTGCAGCTTCTCCGGCTCCGCGTGGGTTGGTCGGCTTGTCCCCCGCAGGTGGGCGTCTCCTGTAGGACAGAGGACGACGCAGGGCCCGTGACCACTCTGGGAGTCCCTCAGCAGGGGGAGGGGGCCTCTTGTGTCCTCGTGACCTAGAGGAGAGCCCGGGCCCAGTGCGGGTCACATGCCCATCACTCTGGCTCCTGAGGCCACAGTGCCCGAAGATGGTGCTTGTGCACATCTGGGCCACCTGCCACCCCGGTGGATTTTGGGGGCTGGGGTGCTTTCCCCAGAGGTGGGGTGGAGCTGGCAAGGGGGGAGGCAGGGGAGGGGCAGGGGCAGCAGAAATCAGACCCCGGGCTTACACGCCCAGCGTGTGACATCACCAGCACAGGTGCCAGGGCGCCGTAGGGAATGTGCTGCTCTGTGCCATTTGGTGCCGTCACTTATTAACGCGCTGTGCGGAGGAGGTGGCTCCGATGTCCTTGGCAAGGCCGTTCTGTTGACTTCCTGTTGGGAGGCCTGTGGCTCTCCCGCTGAGCCCCGAGGACAGGGGGTCCGGAGCTCGGGCTGCCGGCTGCTTCCTCCCAGCCCTCCACGCGGCTCCCGCACGGCTCTTAACGGGGTGTAATCCACAGAGCCTAAAACTCGCCCTTCTAAAGGTGGGCGCCTCTGGCTCTTAGTGCACTCACAGCGTTGTGCAACCCCACCGTCTAATTCCAGAACGTTTCCGTCACCCCAGAAAGGAACTCTGGAGCCATTAGCTCTCGCTCCCCTCCCGCCCCCGGCTCCTGGCCACCATGAGTCCGCTTCCTGTCCCTCTGGGGTTGCCTGTCCTGGACGTTGCACAGAAATGGGGTCATGCACCATGAGATTCTTGTCCCCACCTGTCTGTCCCCACCTGTCACATGAACTTGAGAAGGAAGGATGCCCCGGGGGGGGGGGGGGGCGGCGTCACGCCTGTGCCTCGAGCTGGGGATGAGAGGCAGACGGCACAGTGTCCAGGGGCCCTGGCCGTGAAACCGTGGGTGTGGCCCACGCGCACGTCTACATCACCTTTGCGTTTTTCTCAGCGTGAGCTTCCCAAGGTTGCCCTTGAAACCTTTCCTCTTGAGATACGTTCTTCTGTTGCTAACTGAACTTCCCGTGCCACGTTGATCGGAAGTGGAAAGCCCTCGTGGATTGCCACATGAACCAGCTGTCCGTAAAGAGAGTCGTGACGAGAACAGACATTATATGTCAGGCTCTGGCCCCAGAGGCGCCGAGCGCGGGGCCTCCCTGTCCCCGCTCGTAGAGGCGAGAGCGCGTACGAGGAGGTCCCCGAAGAGGCTGCCACCGCCACGTGGAGTCTTCCCCCTGGAGAGCACGGGACCGAGAGGGGCCTGGCATTGTTAGCCCGTTAACAACAGCCCCGCCGTCATGCGTTGACTTGAAGACGCTGCGGGTTGGAAGAGAGGCTGTTGCTTCATTTGCCACTAAGAACACGACCGCCCCTTTGACAGTAAGACACAGCCGAGAGGCAAGAACACGAGAAACAGCGACTTCACTGGGGAAGTAGCCCACGTCCCTCCGAGCGACCCACTGGGGACACCGCGCGACGCGCCTCCTGCGTCCGGCTCGTTTCGTCCACCCGGAGTCCTCACCAGGCGGCTACTGTCCTCTTGCAGACAGGCTCAGATTAGATCAGTGGGGGCATCTGGGGGCGTCTGTGGCTGTCACCACCCAGGCGCTCCTGGTGTCGAGCGGGTGGGGGCCGGCGGGGCCCAGCGGAGCCGAGGGGAGGGGTGCCGGTGGGGTGCACGTTTCCTGGCTCCCTTCCTACGTTTGCTCTTTCTCTGACCCTGGATTGATCCTTGGCCTCCGCAGACGACTTTGACGGGAACAGACACCCGAGCCCTGAGCCTCACCTGTTGAGAGCTGGGTTTCCCCGACCCCTTTTGTTCTCTTGCGTGTTAGTCCTTCGGTAACTTAGCACAAGGCGTCTGTCCAAATCTCTCAGGTGTGGAAGATCCCATTACTGTTGCTAATGGGCTTGAACCCGGGGCCGGAGCATCTGTGGGGAGGGCTGCGCAGGGGGAGGCGGGGGGAGGGAGAGGTTGGAGAGGAGCCAGCCGCGGGGAGCCAGCGTCACCCCTGAGGCCAGTCCTTGCCCCAGGCCCTCTCCTCGCCCTGGGCAAGGTCACCCATTCTGGTTTTTCTCTCTTCTCCCCCCCAAGGGATGCCTTATGGCAGCCGCGAGAACTCCCTCCTCTACTCAGAGATCCCCAGGAAGGTCCGGAAGGAGGCTCTGTTGCTCCTGTCCTGGAAGCAGATGCTGGATCACTTCCAGGTGAGCCCGTGCTGCGGGGCTCCGTGCTGCGGGGCTCCGGCCGGCGCTGCCCTGGGCCCCCCTCCACCCGCCCCACCCCCGCCCAGGGCGAGGGAGACAGGTGCAGGCCCCCCCTTCCCGCCGTGCTCCAGCCCCAGCGCGGGCTCTGATGAGCGCTCTTACCAGAAGTGTCTTTTCCACGCCTCACAAAGACTTGGAACCAACCTGGTTCCTGCAGGGGAGGCTTGGCTGGTACTTAACCTCATCCAAAGTCGGCTCACCTAGGGAGAAGAGGGCCGGCGAGGGACGGGGGTGCCTTTTGCCGTGGTTTATGTTGATTTCTTTGTGGTCGTGGCAGCAGGAGGTGGTGGGTGGAGGCACATCGTGCACTTCTCCACACCCGTGTGACCGCCCTCACTTCCGCCCCAGGCCCACCAGGCGGGGTGGGCGGGGGGCGGGGGGGGGGGGCGGTCGTTGCACTCCGGGTTCTGCTTTTCAAAAACACGTTTCTTGCCGGGAACGTTGCCTCGTCGCGTTCAGAGTTCTCCTCGGGGCAGCCGCGCGCCCAGACCCCTCCGGGTTGGGTGTTTGGGTGGCCGGGTGGTCCTGAATTTGCCCCGCTCCCCCCGTGCAGAAAGCAGAAGTGTGTGGTGGAGGGAGGGTTCACCCAAAGCTCTGGTTGGATGGGATGGTGCTCAGGGCAGGAGGGAGGGCGTCTGCGGCATTGGCGTTGGGGAGCAGGGGAGAGTACCTTGGGTAGCCGCCCGTGCCGGCGGCTAGGGGAGAGCCCCGTCTGCCTCAGAGAGGATCTCTGGGCAGATGTGGGCCCAGGCGAGCCCAGAGACGGGCCCAGAGGGGAGGAAGCCTCGGGTGAGCCCGGAGCCTGTCAACCAGCCCTGTTGCCGAGCCCGCCTGGGCACCTCACGGCCCCCCGGGCTCGGGCCGCTCTGGCCCCCTGGTTGGGGAGCTCCGCTGGACAGCTCTGCTCAGCAGAAAGTTCTCTCTGGTGTGGAGCCACGGCAGGTGCGCCGAGCCCTCCCAGGAGTGCCCGGGTGCCGGGCTCCTGGCTGCTGACGCGGGCCCATCTGTGTGTGTCCCCAGGCCACTCCCCACCACGGAGTCTACTCTCGGGAGGAAGAGCTCCTTCGGGAACGGAAGCGCCTGGGGGTCTTTGGCATCACCTCCTACGACTTCCACAGCGAGAGCGGCCTCTTCCTCTTCCAGGCCAGCAACAGCCTCTTCCACTGTCGGGACGGGGGCAAGAACGGGTTCATGGTGAGCCCTGGTCACTGGCTGGGGGCAGGGCGGGTGGCCGGGCAACCTCCCGTCCCCCTGAGCCAGACCTCTGTGTCCCCAGGTGTCCCCCATGAAGCCCCTGGAAATCAAGACCCAGTGCACCGGGCCCCGCATGGACCCCAAGATCTGCCCTGCCGACCCCGCCTTCTTCTCCTTCATCAACAACAATGACCTGTGGGTGGCCAACATTGAGACAGGCGAGGAGCGGCGGCTGACCTTCTGCCATAGAGGTGAGGCCACGCAGGGGGCCGGCTCCTGTCCCGGGTGGGTGCTCGTGTGGACGGCCGCTCTGGCCCCCAGCGCAGCCCCCAGAAAGGCCCCCGTTCCCACTCCCGTTACCCCGACCACCGGGCGCCTTCTCGGACCCCGCTGTCCCGCTTCCCCCGCCTGTGTGTCCTGCGTGGCTCTGCCCCGGCCTCACGGGGAGTCCAGCTGCCTGGCCCATAGTTTTCTCTGTGTGAGTCGGCCGGGGTGGCCTCTCCCCCCACCAGGTGCTTGTTCTGCCTCCGCTCACGTGAACCGCCCCCCCCCCCCGTTCCCGTCCGTCTCCTCCGGGTCGGGCTCGGGTCTCACGTGCTCCCTGAGTTCTCCCTCACCCCCCTGCTCCCCAGAAGTGACCTCCTTCTCCTGCATGTTGTGTGGAGCTCTGCACCAGTCAGGGGCTCCGGTCACACGGCCCTTCCTGCCCGCAGCCCCAGCGCTCTCTCCCTAAACCTGAAGCTTAGCCCAGGCGGCACGGACGCTGGCCGCGTCCGGAAACACCGTTAGCTGTGGTGGCTGGTTAAGGACGCTCCTGGCATTGAGCGGGCAGGGGCCAGGGCTGCGGGTCAACCCCTCAGCGCTCCGGACGCCCTCAGCCGTAGGATGTTTCAGCCTCGAATGTGCGCGGTGCTTGGGGGCGGAGGCCGGCTGTGCACTGCGTTCCTCACCGCATGCGGCTCTCTCCCTGTCCAGGCTCACCCAGTGTCCTCGATGACCCCAGGTCTGCGGGCGTGGCCACCTTCGTCATCCAGGAAGAATTCGACCGCTTCACCGGCTACTGGTGGTGCCCTGCCGCCTCCGGGGAGGGTAGGCGCCCTCGCGTTTGCCAAAGCGCTTCCCGCGCGTTCCTTCTGGTAGCGGAGCCACGGTCTGCCTGCTTTTCTGCTCCCGGCTCTTTTCGCTTAAAACAAACCGCAGAGCCTTTTGTGTCGGTAGTCGTGTCCCAAGCCGTTCAGGCCGCTCTGACAGGACCCCGCAGGCCCGGGGGGCTGGGGAACAACAGACATCTTTTCCTCCGGGTTCTGGAGGCGAGCCGTCCAAGGCCGGGGCGCCAGCGGATACGGCGTCTGTTGAGAACCTGCCTCCTGGCTCACGACCACTGTCCTCTCCCCGCGTGCTCACAGGGCAGAAGGGCAGGGCGCTCGCTGGGCCTCTGTCGTGAGGACACGCTCGTCTCATTCCCGGGGCTCCCGCCCTCCTGACTTAATCCCCCTCCCGGAGGCCCCACCTCCCCCCACCAGCGCCTTCGGGTAGGATTTGACATTTGAATTTGGGGGTACGAACTTTCTGTCCGTTGCAGTCAGGATACAGAGGACTCTGATGACTGACTGTCCCTGGGGTGACGATGGGCCACGGCGTGTTTAACTGGTTCCACACCTACCGACACTTCGGCTGTTTCCGGTGTTTGGTTTGGGTCTCGCCTTTTGTTATAAACGGTGCTATGGCAAACATTTTTAAAAAAATTTTTTTAATGTTTACTATTTTTGAGATAGAGACAGAGAGCAAGCAGGGAAGGGGCAGAGACACAGGGAGACACAGACTCTGAAGCAGACTCCAGGTTCTGAGCTGTCAGCACAGAGCCTGACACGGGGCTCGAACCCACCAACCGTGAGATCGTGACCTGAGCCGAAGTCGGACGCTTAACCGACTGAGCCACCCAGGCGCCCCTGAACGTTTTTATATACATCTTCTGATCTTCTGGGAGTTTCTCAGTGGTTCTTAGCCAGGGACGATTCTGCTCCCAGGAGACCCCAGGTGACATCTGGGGACATCTGTGGTTGTCACGACTGGGTGGCTACTGGTACCAAGCAGGCAGGAGCCACGGGTGCTGCTCTGCGCCCTACGGTGGCCAGGATGGCTCTCTCCCACAAGGAGTGATCCAGCCCCAAATGTCAGCAGGCCCGAGGATCCTGAATCCTGCCACAGAGAAAATTCCAGCTATAAGAGAGCTGAGCGGAGGCTACACACGGCTTCGATCTTGATGGATTTTCTCTTTATGGAAGAAGCCAGATCAGTGGGTCCTTTTGTATCTCTGTGTCTTCGTCCCCGTAGTGCGGGGCTATGTTGTCCCCTCCAGTGTTCGGTCAAGCAAGATCCACCTTCTCTGGGTGGGGGACTTGTTTCTGGAACGTGCCGGTAGCATCAGACCCTCTTGTGCTGCTAATTGATTTCTCCGTGGCCTCCGTACCCCTGTGAGCTTCAGCGGTGCTCACGTCCCGGCCCCGGGCTCCGGCCGTCTGCCGTCAGAGCCCCGTCTCCTGTTCGCTCTAGTTCAACTCACCTTGTCCTTAAATTAACTTGAAAGAAGACCTTATGGTCCTGCCATCAACGGAAGCAAGACACTAAATCCTGTGATGCAAAGAAGCCGGCACGATGTGTTTAAGTCGGCTCCCAGGAACAGGAGGGGTCGCCCCATCAGAGGGGCACCTGAGGCCGCCTGCTGCTGCCCGAGACTCAGGCCGGGTCGCAGGTTACAGAGGACAGTGCCGTGACCTCTCCTTCCACCTGGGCCGGGCTCCTCGGCGCGCTGCCGTGCGGCGTGTAGCCCCGGGGCCCGTGCCTCTGGAGCTAGGGTCCGGGGTCAGCTCTTTCAGCCTGTGGCTGTCTGCAGGCCTGAGGCGTCCTGGTCGGTAAGATGGGGTCCTTGGCCATGAACTGGATCTCTCCCCCTTGGCACTCTGGACTTCGGGGCTGGCTCATCCTCTGTGCTGGGGGCCATCCTGAGCACTATGAGGTGTTGAACAGCATCCCTGACCTCTACTTGAGGTGTTCCTCGGGCTCTGACCAGCTCAGGTGACCGACCCCTGGGCACACAGAACGGCCCTTGGTTGGGGTCCGCTGGTCTAGATGATCTCAGAGGTCCTTTCTCTGGCGTGCTGGTACCGGCTCAGAATCCCCACGCCCCCCCCCCCGCCGACGCCACGGCCGTCAGCCATCTGGGGTAGCCCCCTCCCAGACCCCACATCCGGGGTCACCTCCTGTGCTGTCTCGCACGAAGGGATGGGGCTTTTCTTCGGCCATGGCAACCCGAGAGTATTCTTCCTGGCTGTCAGGGTCTGGGGCCCAGGAGTCCTTCGTGCGGGGCAGGTGGACGCAGAAGTCTGAGGCAGGGGTTCGGGCTGCGGTGCGGCCAGTCCCACACCGCATGGCCTCAGGCCAGCGGCTCACCCCTCCTGTGCCCCCTCCCCCCCCCTGCAGACCGGGTGGGGCTGGGCCGCTGTTTTGGAGGCACCCCTGCTCCATCTGGGGCGAGTCTCCGGTGGGGCTATAGGACGCTGCAGATGGGGACCCTTTTCGGCAGCCTCAGGAGGAAGCAACAGCCGTGGGCTCCCTCCCCGTGAGGTCAGCACTGCCCGTGTCGCGTTCCTTTCCAAGCGGCCACTGCTCGGGGATGCACGCACTTGTCACGATTCTTATCCCGAGCCTTCTTGAGCTGAGCCCCGCGTGTTACTCCGCTGGGGCTGCCAGAAGGAAGCCCCCCAGACACGGCGGCTCAACAATAAGCATTTACCGTCCTGGTCCTGGAGGTGGGAGGTCGGCCATCAGGCGTCCCCGGGGCTGCCTCCTCCTGGGGCCGCTCTCCTCGGTGTGCGGACGGCCGTCTTCTCCCCGTGTCCTCACGTGGTCGTCCCTCTGCGTGTCTGTGCCCTCATGTCTTGTTATGAGGACACCAATCAGATTGGATCGGGCCACTCTGACGATCTCCTCTCAAACTCATCATCTAACACCCTGTCCCCAAATAACAGCCCCATTTTGAGGTGCTGGGGGCTCCCAACACGGGATTTCAGTTCAGCCCCGTAATACCACATAGGGCCACCTCTCATGCCATTTCGTGCTAGGAACGGCTCGGTTCTTCCCATCGCGCAGGTGAGAACACTGAGGCCCTGGCGTGAGATGTAACGGTTACAGTAAACAGCGGGGCCAGGCTTCTAGCCCGGGGGCTCAGGCTCTTATCCGGGCCCTGCCGTGGTAGAGCTGGGGGTCCCCTTTATGTGCGGCAGAAGGTGGGGTGACAGCAGGCACGTGTGGCACCCCCAGCAGCTCCCCCTGCCCCTTCCAGGTCCGGAAGGCTGTAAGACGCTGCGGATCCTGTATGAGGAAGTTGACGAGTCTGAGGTGGAAATTATTCATGTGCCCTCTCCCGCACTAGAAGAAAGGAAGACGGACTCCTACCGATACCCCAGGACAGGTGAGGGCACTGGGGAGTGGCCCGGGCTGCCCAGCAGGGCAGGCGTGCACCAACCAGGACCCAGAGAGGCAGGCCGGGCTCGACAACGGCAGCGGGGCCGGTGCCACTATCGGTGACCTCGGGGCCCGGGGAGACGGTGCGAGAGGGGGGGCCTGGGGGTGCGGCCCCATCCAAGGGCACGTCAGATACTTGGCACCTCGTGAGAATGCAGGCTCGAGTTTGCCCTGTTTCTCGAGGAGGCCAGAAATCCAGATGGCTCCAAGAAACGGCCTGCCTCTTAAATGCTCCTCGAATTATTTAAAAATGCTTGGCGAGCTAACTGAAAATACGTTGCAGGCCGGGTTCGGCCCGTTTTGGGTCCCCTGGGAAGCATGTGGGCAGCGCCTACTATGTGCTCCACCTGACAGGGCCTTCCAGGGATACTTCCAATCCCTGGTGCAAGTGGGAAGGGTCGGCCCTCCTCCTGCCCCGCTGCACGGGTGGGAAGCTGAGGCTCAGAGGGGCTGCCCGTCCCGGGGCGAGCACCGTGCAGGCCACGGTGGGGACTGATTGTAGGTGGGGCTGGAGCCTGACCCGCACCTGTCTGTGGCGAGTGCCATTTGGCCATCCCAGCCAGTAAGCCACGTGCCTCCCGACAGCTCGGGGCCCAGCTGAGGCACGGGGGACACGTGTCACCTGTCCGCATCGTTGACGGTCTTATTGTGGACGTGTCCTGTCTTTGCGACCAACTCTCAGGCTCTCCAAAGGCAGGGAGGCATGTTCTTTACGTTTTGTCCCCCCACGACCCGCCTTCCCACCCAGCACGGGGTCTGGCCTGCGTTCTTAAATGGTAAAGACGGTTGTCACGGAACAAGGTCCAGGGCCAGAGTCAGAAAGGCCTGCCCGAGGGACTTTGTGCCCGGACCAGAGCGTTGACGTGCCCACGGAAAGACCTTTGGATACCTGGTCCCTTCCTGCCCCTCCCTCCCACACTGGCTTTGTCACCTTCCTAGGGTATCACCCCACAACCTCCACCCCAGACACCTGCTCTCAGCCCTCACGGGCGACACCTGCCGGACTCACCTCCCTTTCGTTTCTGCAGGCAGCAAGAATCCCAAGATCGCCCTGAAGCTGGCCGAGTTTCAGACCGATAGTCAGGGCAAGGTGAGCGTGGCCAGGGTGCCCGGGGTGGGGGCTGGGTGAGGAGGGGTGGGGCCGGGGTAGGTGGTGGAGATGGGGGGACAGTTGGGCGACATCAGCAGGCCGCTTGCCCCCTTTCCAGGGGCACGTGAACCCGAAAAGGCACTGCCTCCGTAGCGCCCCGTCACCCTGCCTCGGTCTCGAAAATGAGTGGTGGCCCGGCCTCATCTGCCTCTGGGTGGTCCTGGGGTGTGAGGAGGCGATGCTGAGGAGCGGTCCTTGAGCAGAAGGTCCCACAAGAGCTTCCAGAACAGTCTCCAGAGCAGAAAGCTCCGTTGGGTAGTCGTCCAGGGGACTAGAGCTCCGCCCCGGCCACTCCCCGTCCCTGGCATTTGGGCAGGTCCTCACCTATAACTTCGCCGGGATGGTCAGTGCTCCAGACGCTTCTCTCTGTCACCCCGGGTCAGTATTGACAACAAGTGTCCTTATCACCCCGGGAGCACTTGCTCAGGACCCCGCGGCCGGGAGGGCAGGAGAGGCTATAACCGAGAAGGGCCGAGGGGATGCCAGGTCAGATGGAAACCACCCCTCCCCCCAGGTCAGAGGTCAGAGCACTCAGACAGGCTGAGGAAGCTCTGGGACGTTTGTGCCGGGATGACTTTTTGTGTGAGGTTTCCCAAAAGGCGGAAGGTAAAATGTGCTTATTTTCACGATCGGGGGTTAGGTTTTGGTTTCGGAATGATCAGACCCTGACCAAAACCTCCTTTCTACACTCCGTACCAGAACGTTCTGGCAGATCTTACACAGACCTGACGTTAGGTGGCTTCACTGAGCCCCTGCCAGCAGCGTGGTTCTCGGTTCATCCTCCGGAACCGCCGAGCGCCGGCCCCGTTAGCCTCTGGGAAGCCGCGGCAGCTGGACGCTGTGTCGCCCAAGGCTGCCTGGCTCTGTGGTGACAGCCCAGGCCAGAGCCCTCGCTTTCCAGCCAACAGGCCGTCCTGACAGAGCCCCACATGCCGGGGGCTCAGACCACAGAAGCATGTTGCCTCCTGGCTCTGGAGCCTAAACGTCTGATAGCAAGGTGTGGGCAGTCCGGCTCCTTCTGCGGCCGTGAGGGGGTCTGTTCCCGGCCCCGCTCCTCGCCTTGTCCTGCCTTTTGTCACAAGGTGTCCTCTGCCTGGCAGCTGAGTCCTCACATCCCCCTTACGAAAGGGGGCTACCCTATTCCAGCACCACCTTAACTAATGACACTGTAGCCGCCCTGCTTCGAATAAGGCCCTTTCTGAGGCACCGGGAGTCAGGACCCCAAGATAGGGATTTGGGGGACACAGTATCCCCCCCCCCCCAGCAGCGGCCATCTCCTCCCAGGCAACATGTGGTCGGGCCCAAGTGTGACCTGAGTCTGCTCTCCCTTTAGATCGTGGCGAGCCAAGAGAAGGAGCTGGCACAACCCTTCAGCACGCTCTTCCCCAGGGTGGAGTACATCGCCAGGGCCGGGTGGACCCGGGACGGCAAATAGTGAGTGTTGCCTTGTCACTCACCTCGTGACCCTGCGGCCACATCAAGGGCAAGTCTCTGGAGCCAGGCCCCGGGCCACCGCGCGCAGGCCAGGCAGCCCGATGTCAGTTTCCGTATGGCCCGCGAGCCAAGAGCGGCCTTCATGCTTTCTAAACAGTTAGAAGTCAGAAAATCCAAAGAAGAATACCTCATCACACACGAAAATGACATGAAATCCACATTTCAGCGTCCAGGAATAAAGTTTTATGGTCACGGGGCCACACTTGCTGGTGTACAGATCGTCCGTAGCTGCTTTCGCGCCACGTTGGCGGGGTTGACGGGCTGCTTTTAAAAGGAACCGTGTGGCGCACGAGGCTGGAATATTTACTTGCTGGCCCCTGTATCACAGAGGCAGCCTGGACCCAGGGGCCGGGCCTTTGGCGGGCGGCAGGCTCTGGCTGGAATCTCCTGTCCCTGTGGCATCGCTCTTTGGTTTTAGTCGTTCTCGCTCCGTGTTGAGATTCAGCTTCTCTACTTACGGTACCGGCATCTCCGTTTAAAACACATTGTCCGTTTACAGTCGGGGAAGGTGGAGGGGCACCTGGATGGCTCAGGAGGTTAAGCATCTGACTTCGGCTCAGGTCATGATCTCACAGTTCATGGGTTCAAGCCCCGCGTCGGGCTCTGTGCTGACAGCTCGGAGCCTGGAGCCTGCTTGGGATTCTGTGTCTCCCTGTCTCTGCTCCTCCTCCCCTGCTTGTCTGTCTCTCTCTCTCTCTCTCTCTCTCTCTCTCTCTGTTAAAAATAAACATTAAAAAAGTTTTTTTAAATATAAATAAAAATAAAAAAACCAAAAACATAAGGCGCCTAGGTGGCTTAGTCCGTTGAGCACCCGACTTCGGCTCAGGTCATGATCTCGCGGCTTGTGGGTTCAAGCCCTGTGTCGCGCTCTGTGCCACAGCACAGAACCTGGAGCCTGCTTCGGATTCTGTGTCTCCTCTCTCTGCCCCTCCCCGACTTGTGCTCTGTCTCTCTCAAAAATAAATCAACGTTTAAAAAAAAAGGTACAGAGAACTTTCCCCCCCCAGTTTTGAGAAGTTTTATTTCAAAACAGTTGTTTTGAGGACAGAACATAATGATAGAGTAGCTCCCAAACGTGATTTTTAAGTGATACCTACACCAACGCGGGGCTCGAATTCACGACCCCTCCACCGACTGAGCCAGCCAGGTGTCCCCACCTCCAATGGGATTTTGTCTTTTTTAAGTTGACGTTTGCCTGCCTCTATCCCAAGTCCTTAAGCACTCAGGTTGTTTGACAGGATGAACAATTTATTAACACACACACACACACACAAAAGTACAATGTCCATTCAGAGCAAAACAGGAAATAAAGGATAGTGAACGTGGGCTGAGGATTTGGCAGAAATTGCAGACATCTTCGAAACGCTGCTCTGAGTCCTAATGACACGCGATGTCTCCAGAATGGTTGCGTTAGAGTTCTGTCGCGCCCCCCCCCCCCCGCCCCCCATCTTCTCCGGAGGGCCTGAGCTATAACGAGAAGCCTTTGTGTGCTACCGGGTTACTCGGTCGAGTGTAGGCAAGGCCGCCAGAGGAAGGGTGGTTGTGACGCCACGCGTTCGGGGAGGGAGGCGTCTGTCACCCGGCTTCCCCCGCTGGGCCCTGAGGCCTCCGGCCGCTCTCTCTTGTCGCCCTCTCAGTGCCTGGGCTATGTTCCTGGACCGGCCCCAGCAGCGGCTCCAGCTTGTCCTCCTCCCCCCGGCCCTGTTCATCCCCGCCACCGAGGATGAGCAGGAACGGGTGGCCTTGGCCAGAGCGGTGCCCAGGAACGTCCAGCCGCACGTGGTGTACGAGGAGGTCACCGACGTGTGGATCAACGTAAGCGTGGGGAGACGCCGGGTGCTGCGCCCCGCCCGGGCCCCCAGATCCCCGGCTGGGCGGGGCGGGGCGGGGCGGGGCCGGGGCCGGGGCGGGGCCGGGGCGGGGCCGGGGCAGGGCAGCGGGCCGAGTTCGCCTTCCACGGACCACGGACGGACGCACGGACGCCTGGCCACGCAGCGGCGGCGGCCCGCCCCCTGACGCACGTTCCGCCTTCTGCCCCGGCAGGTTCATGACATCTTCTACCCGTTCCCCCAGTCCGAGGGAGACGGCGAGCTCTGCTTCCTCCGTGCCAACGAGTGCAAGACCGGCTTCTGCCACTTGTACAAGGTCACCGCCATCTTAAAGCCCGGCGGCTACGACTGGAGTGAGCCCTTCAGCCCCGGGGAAGGTGAGCAAAGCCCGACTGACCCGCCCCGTGAGCGTGAGCGGTCCGCGAAGGGGCGGGGGTGGGAGGAGTCAGAAAGCCAGCCTCTGTGGAACATCTTTCGAGGCCTGGCAGGGGCGGCCTGGCAGGGGCGGCCTGGCAGGGGCGGCCTGGCAGGGGCGGCCTGGCAGGGGCGGCCTGGCAGGGGCGGCCTGGCAGGGGCGGCCTGGCAGGGGCGGCCTGGCAGGGGTTCTCGCAGCCGACCGTCTGTTCATCCGGTCGGTAGCGTGTATTCAGCGCCGACCACGTGCCAGGCCCTTCTCACACCAGGGGCGGGCACACCACGGCCACAGATCCAATCCGGCCCACTGCCCGTTTTTGCAAATAAAGTTTTATTGGCACACGGTCGCGCTTATTCATTTGCAGGCTGTCTGTGGCTGATGTCATGCCGCGATGACAGAGTTGAGTAGGGTGGCGGCAGTGTGACATATGTCTTGCATCGCTGAAAACGTGCTGTTTGGCCCCTTGTGGGAAAAGCGGCCGACCCCTGCTCTAGGTGCCAGGGGTATGAATCTAAAGAGAGAAAGGACAGTCCCTGCTCTTGTGGAACTCTCTAGTGGAGGAGGGTGGGCAGTCATCCAAAAACAAGTGAAGACCTTACCTCGGGGTGAGTGTGGGAGCACGTGCAGCGGGACAGGAGGTTAGAGAGTGAGGGGCCTTCTTTCTAGCGGGGGGGTCAGAGGGACGTCTCTGCCGACGGGTCACGCGCAGAGACCCGGAACAGGGGGCCGAGGCAGCCACACAGATCATTCCAGGTGGAGGGCACAGCCTGTGCAGAGGTCCTGGGGCAGCAGCTGCCTGGCCTGGTGGACACAGCAAGGAGGCCCGTGTGGCTGGAGAAGAGTGAGCTGGGGGAGGGAGGGAGGAGGGGGCCAGGGCACGGTGCACCGGGCCTTGGGGGCCTCAGGGAGGACTTGGGCTTTTACCACTGACCTCACATCAGTTTAAGCGGTTCCTGGGGTTGCTGTGTGGAGTGCAGCCAGGATGGGTCAGGGCAGCAGGCTGGGCCGACCCAGGCGGATGCGATCCTGGATGCACTTTGACCTCTGAGTCAGCAGTCTGCCGGTGGATTGGATGTAGGGTCTGAGAGAGAAAGCGGAAGGTTTTTGGAGTGTCAGCGTGAGACAGACAGAGTGTGGGAGGGACAGATTTAGGAGAGAGACGTCCAGTTGGGGTTTGGATGTGTTCACGTCAGTGCCCGGGACTGGACATGCTGTGTGGGCAGGTCTGCGTGCCTGGAGTCCCAGGGAGCAGAAGGATACCCGCAGCGGGTATGCGGGGGTCCTCACGCAGATGGCATCTCGGCCTCGGGACGGGGTGGGGAAGCAGCGTGGGCTGAGAGCCAGCCAGAGCCCCTCCGGCACCCCACCCCCGGCCACTGCGGACGCTGGGCCGGGTGGTCCTCAGCGAGGACGTCGTAGGCTCTGTTGGGGGCTGAGCGGCATCCCTGACCCCCCCCCCGCCCACTCAGTGCCGGGAGCCCCCCTCGTGACGGCCCCAGACGTCCCCGACATCGCCCAGTGTCCCCCAGTGTAGAGTCAGCTCCCGCACAGGGAATGGAGGCCTGAGAGCGTGTGGTGTCCGGGGAGCCACGCCTGAGCGTCAGGAACAGGCGAAGCCTCGAACTGATGGGCCTCGAGTAAGACGGCAACAGAGGAGTGACTGCTGTCTCGGGGACCTGTCACTGCTGTCACTCGGGGTGCAACACAGCGCGGGCTGGCTAGGCCATCCCGAAGGCGGGCTTCCTGTGGCTCACTGCTCATGAGCTTTCCCGCCGTGTGTCCCTCTGACTTGGCCGCCACCACCTGATGTGAGCTCGGGAGCCTTCGCTTGGAACAGCCTCATTCCTGCCTGTGGTGGTCGCTGGGTGGAGCTCGTGGCAGGTGCCCCTCAGGGACCTCCTGCCTTTGCAGTGGGCACGCCAGCTCTCCCTCCCACCCCGTGCGGCCCGCCTGGTCCCCAGCTCACGCTTACCATCGCGTGGCTCGTGCCTGCTAGGCGGCCGTTGGGTAGCCGAGAAGGCGAGACCTCGGTCACCTTGGACCAGAAGGCATGAGTTCTTGAAAGTTGCCATCAGGGCGCCTGGGGAAGAGGAGGGAAGGTCAGGAGCCTGGGGCGCCAGCCAGAAGTGGGATGCCGGCTGGGGCAGTGTGTCCAGGCCGCACGAGGGGCCCTTCGCGGCAGAGGGTCCCACGAGAGAGGGCCGAGCAGGTGTGGTGGGCAGCCCCTCCACTGAGAAGTGTGGCCTTGAACCCGGAAGGCTGAGAGGATGTGGCAGCCGGGAGGGCGGCGCATGGCCAGGCGTCAGCGGGTGCGCCGGGTCCTTCCCCAAGGGGCAGGGCTCCAGCGGCGGCCACGAGAGGTTCCACTCCCCGCCCTGCACCCGCTCCCTGCAGGCCCGACGCCGGACGGGCTCCGGTAAGGATCTGAAGGAGCGAAAAGTCAGCCGTGCCCAGCCTCCGCGAGTGGGGACCCCAGATCCAGCTGTGACCAATCTCTGGGCCCAGATCTCTGCAGCAGGAGTCGCTGTCTGCCGGGCCTCTGTCAGGCAGGCCCGGCATGAAACCGCCGTCACTCGTAAACCGTCTTAATAAATTTGTAACGCGTGCCCACTAGCATCCGTAGTTATTTACCTGATGGAAATTCAAAAGTGAGATCTACCAAAACAACAAAAACTCCAAAGGTCTGTCATAGGATCTCAGCTGAGCCTTTGCTCAGCCCAAGTGTTCTAATCAAGACCTCATTCTCCAAAACCTAACACATTCTGAGAGGTCACCGGACGAGAGTCCAGAAGTCGCTGGTTTGGCCCGTGCCGGGTTCTAAAATCGGTGCTTCCGGTAAAAACGCAGAGGTCTGGTTTCCCCCGGGAGGTGCCAGCACCCTGCACTGGCCCCGCACCTTACCGTGTCCCAGGCTCGGCTGGCTCGGCCTCGCCTCCCTCCTCCCTCCTGGCCCCGGCCGCCTGGGCTCCGGTGGAGTTTGGCTTCAGTGCCTTTGCGTCCCCTTCACGGCTTCCTGGGCCCCTTTCACCTCTTCCTCTCCTTACTTGCAGATGAATTTAAGTGCCCCATCAAGGAGGAGATCGCGCTGACTAGCGGCGAGTGGGAGGTTTTGGCAAGGCACGGCTCCAAGGTACCAGAATCTCTTTGCAACCCTCCCCGCCCGCCCTGCACGCACGCTTGTATACACACACGTGCACAGACACACGCGTGCGCACGCTTCAGCTGCCCTGCCGACCCCGTGTGCCTGTGGCTTCTCTCTTCCCTCCTGGCTGCGTCCTCCTCCTGCTCTGCTCCGCTCGGCTCCATCCACGGCCCCGTCCACGGCTCCCGCGGGCCCAGGGCCGCGGGGCTCCGCTTCCGGCCAGCCGGAGACAGCCCTGGTCCGGGAATCGGGGGCTGCTCTGTGCACCTGTTGCATCCCGTTAGCCTTCCCCCGCTCCATGAGGCCACCTCTCCCTGGGAGAGCAGCTTATGGGACACTTGTCCTGCAGCTTCTGGCCATCATAAGGACGTGGCAGGACTTGCCTCTGACCAAATCTTCACCTGGGTCCAGTTCTACAAAATTCCAAATGTTATGGAGAAACCTCTTTTTTTTTAGTGTTTGTTTTAGTGTTTTATCTTATTTTTGGGGGTGAGAGAGAGAGAGCGTGCGTGAGCACACAGAGGTGGGGGAGGGGCAGAGAGACAGGGAGACGCAGAATCCGAAGCAGGCTCCAGGCCCCGAGCCGTCAGCACAGAGCCCGACGCGGGGCTTGAACTCATGAACCGTGAAATCGTGACCTGAGTCAAAGTCGGACGCCTAACGGACTGGGCCACCTAGGTGCCCCAGCTTTTACGTTTTATTTATTTTTAAGTTTTTTATAAGTTTATTTAGTTTGAGAGTGAGAGAGAGCAAGCAAGAGCGGGTTAGGGGCAGGGAGAGAGAGGGAGAGAATCCGAGGCCGGCTCCATGCCATCAGCGCAGAGCCCGACGCGGGGCTCGAGCCCACGAACCGCGAGATCATGACCCGAGCCGAAGTCGGATGCTCAACCGACCGAGCCACCCGGGCCTTTCAGTGGAGAGAGCTCTTAATCAGACTTCCTGTGTCCCTTCTTCACACCAGCATAAGTGCCTCCTGGACCAAAAGCAGACGTGAGAGATGTTAGCACACGTGCGTGCCTCACAGGGCTGTCCGTGCAGCCGCAGTGGTTAGTGAGCACTTGAGTGAGCAAGCGAGGAGTGACGTGGATAGGTCCAGGTCCCTTAGACACGGGCGTTGATGAGAGCATGACCTCCCCCGCCCGCGGACCCCTCCACTGACTTGGAAGGACGCCCCTGTGGATTGTTGGAAGGAAGCCAGTGGGGACGCCACGTGGTACGTGCGGTCCTGATTCTGTCAGATTTCACGCCCCGCTCTGACTTGCGAGGCGAGGTCGGAGGGCCGGGTGCCAGGAAGTCGGGTGCCTCGTTGGCTCTGCTACGGTCAATGCACGCGAAGAGGTGCCTCCTGCCTCTCGGCAGCCGGGAGCGAACACTCAGTTCGTCGTCTGTGAAATGGGACCATCAGAGAGCTCTGGTCTGCTCGCGTTTACAGCAGAGTCTCTGCCCCCAGCGGGGCGTCCCGAGCGCCGTGGGGCATCAGCAGCCTCCCCAGCCCCAGCCGCCCCAGGTGTGACAACCACAGAGGTCCCCGGACATCGCCGGATGTCCCCTGAGGGGACTTGAGCCGGAAGCCCCCGGCGCAGCGTCTGGCGGACCCACCAGCCAGGATTCTCCCTTTCCTCTGCCGCTGGGGGCGTTACGGTGTTTGCTCGCCTGGGTTTTTACCCAGAAATTTAAAAAAAAGCAAAAAAAAAAAAAAAAGCCGCGGCAACTCTTGATGTTATTTTTAACTGAAGTGTGGTTGACGACACAGCAGCGTTTAAGACTTACAAAGGGAAGGGAGGGCCTCTCGCGTCCCTTCCGGAGGGTCTGTGCCGCCCGTGCTGTTTGGGGACCTGGGAGGGTCCCGAGCGCCCCCTTTGTGTGCCTCGTCTCACGTGGTCCTTGTGACAAAACCGGCGAATGACTGCAGGTGCCTGGGGGTTTTCCGACGACGCCCTGTGTTTCTAGAAAACGTGCATTTGTTTTGAGAGGATGCACCAATGGATACGTCGTGTTTGTTGTGCGGACTGAACCGTTCCGAGTGACCCTGCGTTTGCAAATCCCCTCACTGGCCTCACCCCAGACTCCCCGTAACCTCTTCCCCGCGGAGGTGACCGACCACGGTGGAAACCCCGGCAGATCTTTTCTGTTTGCACACGGCTCCACAGGACATCGTTTTAGGGGCTACGCAGGGTGTTTTTTGTTGTTTTTTGTTTGTTTTAGAAAATACGGTTTTACGCGGCCACGGAGCATTGTGCCGTAATTTTGAAAGCGATCTGTACTCGGGGATGTTCGAGCCGTTGTCTTTTTTTTAGTATTAAGAACACAGCAAAGCCCTCTGGAACAGTTCCGGGAACATACTTGCTGCATCAGAGGACACACTTTTTTAAGGGTTTTGCCTCCGTGTTACCAGGTCGCTGGGTTGTTTCCTGCTTTCCCCGGAGGCCTCACCATGTCAACGTCACACTGGAGTCTGATGGGCGTTCACCCAGGAAGCAGGCGGGGGGGGGGGGGGGGTGCCACTTCTTCACCCTGAGCACCTGGGTCCAAAGGGCGGGCTGACCCCTTGGGGGACCAGGCTTGGGGACTGGGGGGCCCTCAGGCAAGGCCAGCCCCTCCCTCAGCCCCTGTCCCAGGCCCTGTGCCCTCTGCTTCTGCGTCTCTGTCTGGGGTTGGCATTCCGACTTCAAGTCCTCCCAGAGGACACCTGGCGAGCTTGGCGAGGTCGCTGTCCGCTCCTGCCCCACCAGGTCCGAGAGGCGCTTCTCTCCTAGAAAGCTCTTCTCCAGCTGGTGGGCTAAAGAAACTGGGGAGAGGGCGAGTCTCCCATCCCCAGAACTCTGGGCCCTCCCTGTGGGGGCAGGGAGAAGAGCGTGGGTCTCTCCGCCGGGCATCGGCCCCCTCCCCCAGCCACTGCGGGAGCAAAGGCCTGGGAAGTTCAGGGTCCGGCCTGGGGCTGCTTCACGAGGAGCCCCTGTGTCCCCACAGATCTGGGTCAACGAGGAGACGAAGCTGGTGTACTTCCAAGGTACGAAGGACACGCCCCTGGAGCACCACCTGTACGTGGTCAGCTATGAGTCGGCGGGCGAGATCGTGCGCCTCACCACACCCGGCTTCTCCCACAGCTGCTCCATGAGCCAGGTGGGCACTCCCCCGACGTGCCTGATGGCACCATTCTTGCCCCCCCCCCCCCCCCGCCTTAACCTGTGGGAACGTTCTAGAAAGTCAGCCAGGTGGGCACTCCCCCGACATCGTTGATGGCACCATTCTTGCCCCCCTCCTTTAGCCTGTGGGAACGTTCTAGAAAGTCAGCCAGGTGGGCACTCCCCCGACATGCTAGATGGCAGCATTACTGCCCCACCCCCTTAGCCTGTGGGAACGTTCTAGAAAGTCAGGCCGTGAACGTGCACAGGGCTACTTCCAGTCCAGGGCAAGCGTTTGGTAGTTTGCCGGCTGTAGAGCCAGCGACGTGAGCACGCTCTGGCATCGGAAGCATCTGGGTGTGACCCTGGGTCCATCAGTTACCACGGGGGGGGGGGGGGGGGGGGGGGGAGGGGGGAGGGTGGGGGAGGGTGTGCCCTTGGCCAGAGGACCAATTCCTCTTGGCCTCAGTTTGCTTACCTGTGAAATGGGGGTGCTGGTAATAGCGCCCCTCTCGCGGGGGCAGAGGAGTTTGAAGCTTAAACAAGTGAGCACCCAGGGCAAAGACAGCAAATAGGTTGGTGGGTGACGGGGGGCGGGGAAGGACGCTGGTGTCGTGCGGTGCTCAGCGCCCCGTCCCGCCTACAGAACTTCGACATGTTCATCAGCCACTACAGCAGCGTGGGCACGCCGCCCTGCGTGCACGTCTATAAGCTGAGCGGCCCCGATGACGACCCTCTGCACAAGCAGCCCCGGTTCTGGGCCAGCATGATGGAGGCGGCCAGTGAGTAGCCCCACATCCCCGGGGACTTTGACCGAGGCCCCCACCCCTGCCAGGAGCCTCGGCTTGCCCATCTGTGAAATGGGATGTGACCCTCTCAAGTAACACCGATGAGAGGGGGCCGTCCCGGCAGCCTCGAGGCCACGAGGGGCTGGCCCCTCCCCGGAGCCCTGAGAGCTCCTCACTGGGCATTGCCGGTGGCCCTGACTGTCCCGTGGGGCCTGCCACCTGGACAGCGTCTCATTTCTGTGCTGCAGTTAAGGACGACACAGCACAGGGCGCAGATTCCGCTCACGACCAGCTGCCACACACGGGCAGGCCCTGTGCGGGGCGTCCTCACCCGTGGGCAGCTGTCTCCGAGGGCACCTGCACGGGGCACGTGTCCCGAAGGCTTTGTGTGTGGTGGAGCCGGGGGCGGGGGCGCGAGCACGGCCTCGGGGGACATGAGGCATCTTGCCGGTTTGCCCGGGAGCCCGCAGGGTGGCCCCAGAGCCCAATGCTGGCTGTGGAATCCTAGGCAAGGCGGTCAGGCTCCCTCAGATGTGTCCCTTCTCTATGAAATGGCACGATGGCAGGCGGTCCCTAGGAAGAAGGCCTTAATATTCCGTACCTCGCCTGGCACACGGGAATCACTCGCTAAAAAAGACACCCTTGCCTGACCCCAGAGCTGCCGTCTGCTAGATTTCCAGAACATTCTAGGTAATGAGAATCCCTGGTGTTTGTGGGCTGGAAAGCATCTTGTTACCTCGTCACGCTCTGGGACCGGCTCGGTCCGTGACGCGCCCCACATCACCACGGACGTGACGGAGCAGGGACCCTGGTCCCGGTTTCACCGACGGGGACACCCAGGGGAGGATGGGTCCTACCGGGACACACGGCACAGCAGTGGGGACGGCAGTGGCAAGTCAGGTGTCCCGGCCCCGGGCTTGCAGGCGGGTGGACCGAGGCACCATGTCCCGAAACTCCCGATCTTGCCATGTTTGTAGACCGTCTCTGTGAGAAGTCGGCACGCCGTGGCCCGGGAGCCAGGTCTGGCTGCTCCCGGTCGCTTAGGTACCGCGTTAGGGCCGCAACAGCAAAGCTGTGTGTGTAGGTAAGACACGGAGACAAGAATACTTAGCATCTGACCCTTCACGCGGAGCAGTTGCCGGCCCCCAACCTACCTTACAGTTGACTCGGTTTTCTTTTTAAATTGTCTTCCTCTGTCTGCCACCTCAGTAAACTTGCGAGCTAAGCTGAAAAGATTTTGCCGCACTGTCACGATTGGAAAACCGGTGTTGCTTTGCAAAACCAAAGGTGAAAGTCAGAGAAGCAGACGATTAAAACTGGCTGCTACTCAGATCCCAGGGGTGGCGTTGACACCCCCACAGGAGGTCAGATGAGCGGGTGTCAGGGGGCTGTACCCCGGGCACACTCCCAGGACCAGAGTCCCCTCGGGCCCTCGGATTGTCATTTAAACTGTCAGGAAGCACAGAAGGCGCCCTCTGCAGCTGAGGGCCGGCCAGCGGAGCGTGGGTTTCGGCCAGCGTGCTTCGCGGGCGCCCCCGGCCCGAGGAGCCATAGCCGCTGTGTCTCTGCAGGCTGCCCCCCGGATTACGTGCCCCCCGAAATCTTCCATTTCCACACGCGGTCGGACGTGCGGCTCTACGGCATGATCTACAAGCCACACGCCGTGCAGCCAGGAAAGAAGCACCCCACTGTCCTCTTTGTATATGGAGGCCCCCAGGTGGGTGCCAGCCCTGCTCCCCACACCCCCCCTTCCTTCGTGCCAGGACCTGGGCACCAGCCAGGCCAAAGAAGGGTTAGTGCACGGAGGCCCCGTCCCCAGTGGCTACACGGGATCCTTGGGTCTCTGCACACCCCACCCTCCCATGCAGCCCCCCTTCCCCTTCCGCCTGCTGATGTTCCCTTGTCCCTCTGGGAAACCCCGCTAGCACCCGTGTGTCCTTCTGGCCCACCTGCCCAGCAGTGACCCCCTCTCACCCCTGGTCACCAGCTTGGGGACAGAGGTGGCCCTGGGCCCAGTTCTCCAACAAGGGGACAAGACAGGCCCAGGTGGCCGGGTTGGAATTGGGGTCCATCTAAGACAGCAGTTCTCACCCGGGGGTGTTCCGTCCCCCAGGGGATATTTGGCGATGTCTAGGGACATTTGTAGTCATCACAGCTGGGGGTGGGGGCCTGGGTCAGTCAACACCCTGCGGCCCCTGACATGGCCCCCCGTGACGGAGACCGATAAGGCTCCGGACGTCAGCAGGGCCAAAACGAGGAACTGGATGAAGTCAGGTGACTCAGGGAACACGGCTGTCTGGCACGACAGCTCTCGTCTGTTTTCTTAGAGGGAACTACAGGGTAGAAAGAGGGCAGACTGTGGCTCAAGAAATCAGGGAGTAATTCCAGGGAAGGCCGGCGGCAGAGGCCCTGGCCGAGGAGGGAGCCCGAGCGGGGCTTTCCCTTCTGTTTTCCTGAGCACGGGCTCGGGGCAGAGTGGGCCCGTCTGACCTGCTCCCCCGTGGCTAGAACCCCTCCAGGGCCGTCCGCAGCCTGGACAGCAAAGTACAGGAGCCCCGATGAGGCTGTGAGACCCCCCCGGCCCCGGCCCACCGGCCTCCGGCCCCTCCCGCTTGGTGTCACGCACTGGGTGCCTCTCCGCTCGTCCAAAGCTCCATGGCCCCTCCTCGCCTTCCCCTCACAGGTGCAGCTGGTAAACAACTCCTTCAAAGGCATCAAGTATTTGCGGCTCAACACGCTGGCATCCCTGGGCTATGCCGTGGTCGTGATCGATGGCAGGGGCTCGTGTCAGCGGGGGCTTCGGTTCGAAGGAGCCCTGAAAAACCAAATGGTAACGTCTCTTCGTGGTCTCTCCGGGCCTTTCTGCGTGGTGAGGGGAGCCCTGGGGTGTGGGGGCGGCCCCGGGGCCCCTCCCCGAGGGCGGGCCTGGCTGGGATGCCAGGAATAAGCAGGGCAGCCTTTTGGAGCCTGGGAAGATGTCCACTTTGGTGCTCTCCTTTGAGCGGCACCCCACGGGCACATCCCGCCTGGTGCCCGAGGCCCAGATGAGCCAGACACATCAGCACGGGCCCCATCGGCAGGACGTCCCAAGGGCTGGACCAGCCGGGGGCTGGTGGCTATAGAAGCGGTACTGATGGTGACGGCGGCGGTGGTGACGATGGCGAGAATGATAATGGTGGTGGTGATGATGGTGGTGATGATGGGAACGGCGGTGGTGAAGACAGGAGCGATGGCAGTGGTGGTGATGAGGAATGAGAGGATGGGAATGATGGCGGTGGTGGTGGTGATGGAGATGATGAAGGTGATGTTCACCGAGCCCTTAGCAGGTGGCAGCCTCTGAGTGCAGGACACTCAGCGTCCCGTTTCCTCTTTGTGCCCACTGTGAAATGGGCCCTATCACGCCGACATCCTGTTTTAGGGATTAGGAGACAGAGGCCCAGAGAACGGATGTGACTTTCTCAGAGCCAGCCAGGCAGAGGCAGGGCAGGGCTGGCGCCGGGCCCGTCTGGCCGCCCCCCCAGAGAGCGGGTTCGAACAGGGTCTGGAGAGAGGGGTAGCTTCCAGAGACCCGTCTCTGGTCCACAAGGGACGGAGGCGGGACGGCAGGGCGCACGTGCGGGAGGAGTCCTCTGAGAGGTGCCTGGCCTCATCCCTCAGGGCCAGGTGGAGATCGAGGACCAGGTCGAGGGCTTGCAGTTCGTGGCCGAGAAGTACGGCTTCGTCGACCTGAGCCGGGTTGCCATCCACGGGTGGTCGTACGGAGGCTTCCTCTCGCTCATGGGGCTGATCCATAAGCCCCAAGTGTTCAAGGTGGGTGCCGCACCGTCCCCCCCCCCCGTTTGCTGGCACCCTCCCGTGCCCCTCGGAACCCGCCCCCCCTGGAGAGGCATCTCGGCAGGGGCCTTGCCACGTGGCTGTTTCTCCCCGCAGCAGCCCCGTGGGGCCGAGCCCCCCTCCTCATTGCCCGCCACTGCTGACCCCAGGATGGCATCCGGCTGCACAAAACCCCACCAGCAGCTCTCTGTGGGAGGCTGAGCCCGGGACCCCGGCCTCGGATGGGCAGAGGTGGGGCATGGTGTGAAGAGCGTCGGGGGAGGGGCCCCCAGGCCGGCGGCGCTGACAGGGCACCGCGGGGCGGCGATGAGGAGGAGGAGGAGGCAGGAAGGCGGTGGGACCGGGGAGGGGCCGATCCCGGCCTGAACGTACTCGTTCAGCTCACCCGCCCTCCCTCGACGGCGCTCGATCCACGATCCACGGGGGCGCACGGTCTGAGGGCCCCCCCCGCCAGTCCCCCGTGCATGCCCGTTCCTCACGTCCTTCGGGGGAGGCCCCGGGACAGCCGGCAGGCGAGCGAGGGCTCCCGAGACCTGACCTGTGCGTGTGTGTGTCTCCTCTCCTCTCCTCTCTCTCTCTCTCTCTCTTCTCTCCCTCTCCCTCCCCCCGCCCCTCTCTGTCTCTCCAACCCCACTCTGTCCACTGTGGCCCTCAGGTGGCCATCGCGGGCGCCCCGGTCACAGTCTGGATGGCCTACGACACCGGCTACACTGAGCGCTACATGGACGTCCCGGAGAACAACCAGCTCGGCTACGAGGCGGGTTCTGTGGCTCTGCACGTGGAGAAGCTGCCCAATGAGTAAGGCCCCGCCCGCTCCAGCCTTCTGGGTCACCAAGGCCCCCCCCCACCCCCCCGCTTTCTCTCCCACCACCCCTCCCCGGCCCCTGCCGTTTCTGTGTCCAGGAGGCCGCCCCAGGCCGGTCCTCCACGAAGCTGGGTGTCCACGGTGCCTCCCGCATTGGCGGCTCCCGCCCCCTTGAGGGCCTCCCTGCTTGCTGCCTACCGAGGCAGGTGGGCACCCGGGTGCTCTTGGAGGGAGGAGGCCTCGGCCCTACCCTCAGAATGATGGAAAGAAGGCCCTAGAGTCCCACTGCCTTGCACACGTGGGCCTCCCTCCCTCCCCAAGCACGTGTCCCGCTGTGGGGCCATCAGTCGGTCTTGAACCTGATCGGTCTCTGTTCTGTGGGACTTGACGTGCGGTGGTTCAGGACACAAGTCCACGTGGTTGTAACATCCGGGTCCGTGGGACCGGCTTAGACGCACCGAGTCACGCTTTGCTAGTGGCCCTTCTCTGAAGGAAGGAACTGTGTCGCCACCTTCTGGTGTGGCTCTGTCTGGTGAACGGCTGCCCTGGGCCCACGCCTTAGTGCCGGGCACTCCAAGCAGGCTGACCCCACCTGGGCCCCCTGTCCCGGTGAGGCTGCTCTCCTCGGTCTGGAGTGTGGTCCGGGCTCCCTGGGGACAGCCAAGCTGGAACCCCAGTGCTCTGGGCCTGTGCCGCCCAGTACGGAAGCCGGGAGCCGTATGTGGCCACTGAATCTAAGCTCGCGTTTGTCCACAGCCACCGAACGAATAACTCCATCGAGGCAGATTGGTGGTTGTGGGAGGCCGGGTTGGGGGAGGGGGGGGGGGGCTTTGCCAGAACTGGATGCAGGTGGCCGTCACACAACGCTGGGAATGCGCCAAATGCCCCTGAATCGTTCAGTTTAAAATGAGGTATTTTTAGGTTACGTGAACTTCACTTCAATAAGTTAGTTTTTAAAATCCACTTAAAAAAAACAAGCCAACAAACTACTGTTCCTTGGCCACTCTTGCCACATTTTAAGTGCTCGGGAGCCACATGTGGTGATGACTGTGATAACCGCATTCGGTAGGGCAGGTCTAGAACATTCCATCGTCCCACAGCACCGTGGGGCAGCACTGCTCTAAAAACTTCCCCGTAGCTCAGGGCATTCCACACGGAGAGCCCACACACCCGCGCCCCTCCTTGCCCGGGAGGAGGCGAGGGAGTCTCCAGACCCACCTGTGCCCCCGGTGCCCTCGCGCTCTCCTGGCCGCCCCTGGGGCCGAGTGTGTGAAGGGGGTCCCACCAGACCCTCACTCAGCCTTGTCTTCCAGGCCCAACCGCCTGCTGATCCTGCACGGCTTCCTGGATGAGAACGTGCACTTTTTCCACACAAACTTCCTCGTCTCCCAGCTGATCCGAGCCGGAAAACCTTACCAGCTCCAGGTGGGTGGCCCCTCCCCCCAGATGGCCTCCTCCAACCTTCCCCAGGCCCCGTGTCCCCCGCGTCCATTCAGCGGTCACTACTGATCACTGATGGTGCCCGGGGCCACGCTGCCCTCAGTGCCGGGCACGCCGAGGGGACAGGCCAGACCCACCCCAGCCCAGGCCGGTGGAGAGAGGCCGGTGTTCTGAAAATCCTCGCTCACACGCCATTTTATCTGGAACCGAGAAACGGTACAGGGTGCTGAAAGCATCTGTGTGTGACTGGGCTCAGAGAAGCGCTCCCCCAGGAGGGGACGTTTGAGGGTGCTAGAGAGTAGGGACGGGATTCAGCCTGGTGGGGCGGTGGGGGCGGTGGGCAGACACCAGGCTCAGGACGCTCGCTGTCAGAGACAGCAGCGCGGGGCGAAAGACCAGGGTGGATGGAGGGAGCAGGAGAGCAGTTGGGGCCAAGGCGGGGCAGAGGGCGGCCCCTCTGGCGAGGGGTGGGGTTTGGGGCAGCAGGCTTCCGCGGCTTATAAGGGGCCAGGGGGTTGGAGGTGGGGGGCGGGGCTTCAGTGGTGGAGGCGGGGCCTCGGCTGGATTTTGATCAAAGGGTGGGGAGAGGTGTCAGCCAGCTTCCGGAGTGACCAGCCTCTGGCTGCCTTGTGGACAGGGGCCCATGGGAACCAGAGGGACGTGAGCCATAGGCCGTTGTCCCAGCAGGAAAGGGGCCGGCTGAGCGAGTGGGAGGCCTGGTAGACTCAGGAGGAGTTGGGGAGGTGAGAGGGACAGATTTTATCACAGGCTGCCACCACCCCAGATGCCTCCACGCGCCCTGTCCTCGGGGAGTGCCCGTGTTGCCAGTTCAACAGATGGGGAAACTGAGGGCCACAGGGCAGTGGGGACGGGCCATAGGGACCTGTGGCTGGGCATGCCTTTCCAGACAGGGCCGGAGGGCAGGCAGAGCTCACTCTTGGGAGGCCCCACCAGCCGCACACACGCCACACAAACAGACCAGAGGCAGCTGCATATCAGGGTAAGGCAGGGCCAGGATGAAACCTCAACTGTCTTTTTTTTTTTTTTTGAGAGAGAGAGAGTGCACACACACGTACACACAAGCAGGGAAGGGACGGGGGAGAGAGAGAATCTCAAGCAGGCTTCACCGTCAGCGAGGAACCCGGTGCGGGGCTTGATCTCACGACTGGGAAATCGTGACCCAAGTGGAAATCAAAGGTGGACGCTTAACCGACTGAGCCGCCCAGGTGCCCCCTCACACATCCTTCCTGAGCGTGAGACCCTGAGCCGGGCGGCTGGGATGGCTTCCGTGTGTGGCCATAGGTGAGGCTACGAGGGCCACATGGCTTCTCTCGGGAGAGCGTTGAGCACACAGGTGGGCCCGTAGTCCTGTACCCCTGCCTCCCCGGGAGAAGCTGGAGGCGAGCTGAGACACTCCACGGGGATGGGAGCCTGGCAGCTTGTGAAGGAGGCGGGACGCACCCCCTTTTGTTTCACAGTTGGCTGGGAGCCTGGTGGGGCCCTCCGTGTTCACACATCACACTTGTCCCAGGCCAGGCCCGGGGCACAGCGGGGAATGCACAGACCCCTCTCCCTGCCCTCACAGCCAAGGGGAGGAAGAAGTGACCAGGCAGCCAGGACCCAGGCTGGTGTGAAGGGTCTGTCACAGGCAGTGCTGGTGCCCGAAGTGTGGAAGGAGTGAGGCCTGGGAGGACGTGGGGAGGCAGGTCTTGATGTCAGGCTGGCAGGTCCTTGCGGAGCTCTGAGCTGGGGACAGTATGATCAGAGTCGGGCTTCATTCAGGGATGGATTAAAGAAGGCAAGGAAGGAGGAGGGGAGACCCCTGGGCACTTGGACATATTCTAGGGTAGTGAGCTGGGGCAGTGGCCATGGGCCTGGAGAGGAAAGGATAGTTCGGTTCACAAACCTGCCTTGCCGGCAGGAAGATGTGACGAACAGGCCCCCGGCCCTGACACCAGCCAGCCCTGTCCCACTTGAGACCAGGGTTGGGTACTTTGGGAGAGTCTGGAGCAGGTTTCAAAGCTGTCCCGTGAATCCCCATGGTCTGAGGCCTGTTCGAGTGCCAGGGCCCTCATTTCGTGGTCAGAAGCAAGGCCCGAAGGCCTGTCGCCGTCCACCCTAGGGCCTGGATGTCAGCTCCACCACGTCTCAAGGACCGGGTGATTCCTTAGGTGTGGCCCTTGGCACCAACATGTCACTGCCCCCTGTGGGGATAATGCCTCCTCGGGTGGTAAGACAAGGCCTGGGGCGGGACGCCTGTCCTGGGGGCCTCGGTACTTCCGGTGAAGTCGAAGTGGCCCCAGTGGACAGCAGCAAGTGTCCCTGAGACCTGCTGCAGCGCCCCTCTGTGTCCCCAGGTTTGGGGGGCAGCTCCTACCTTGGGGGCAGATACTCGGCGGGTGGAGCCTGGAGCTTGGGGAGCCCTGGAAAGCACCTGCGGAGAAAGGCCCGAGTTCTTCTTCCGGTTTATTTTGGGGGTGGGGCTGCCGTCAGGGAGCTCGGCAGGGGCCCAGGGTTGCACAGCACGTGGGTGGCGGAGGGGGATTGGAACCCAGGTCCGCGAGCCCAGCGTACCTGCTCTTTCGTCTCCACGACCCCCCAGGAGCCCAGGGCCGGAGCGGGGAACACAGGATGCCGGGGTGGGTCAGCACCTGGGGCAGAGTCCCTCCGTGCCACCAGCCCTGCCTCCTCTGTCCCCCCAGATCTACCCCAACGAGAGACACAGCATCCGCTGCCCCGAGTCCGGCGAGCACTATGAAGTCACGCTGCTGCACTTTCTACAGGAGTACCTCTGAGCCCCGCGCCCCGGGGCCTGCACATTCAGAGCACAAGTGGCTTTGCCGCCGCCACCGCAGGGGGAGCTGGCGGGAGGGGCCGAGTGGCACCCGAAGGCCCCTCCACTCGGCGCCTCCTCCCGCCGCCCCCGCTGGCCAGCCCCGCCCCGGGGCCTCCGCCTTCGCCGCCCCCGCGCCTTTTCTCATTGTTTTAATGCTCCTGGCTGTTTTGCCTGCTGCTTCGCGGTGGCCAGGACGGCGAGATGAGGCCCGCGTCCCAGAGGCGCGTCCTCAAGCCATCCCCTCCTCTCCACGCTGTCCGGGAGCCCCGACTCCGCCGCGCACGGGGCGGGGGGTGTGGAGGGGGGCGAAGACCCTGGGGGGACCGGGCCTCCGTCGCGGGGCCTCCCCACCCGGTCCCCGGCCCGGCCCAGGCCCGCAGCGCGCCGGCCGCCACCGAAGCATGCGACTGCCTTGCCCTCCAGCCCCGCCCACCTCATGTCGCGTTCTGTTGGGGGGGGGGGGGGGCACGCTTCTGACGACTATTTAAGAGACCGAGCAGAGCAGAGGGTGCCTAAACCGGGGATGGGGTCCGCCGCCAGCCCCGGGCGGGCTCCCGTCCTCTCCCGGCCCGGAGCGGGGAGCCTCCTGCCCGGCTCGGAAGCGCGCGCAGACCGGGGGCTCCGGGCTTGGGACGGAGCCGCCCCCGCCTCAGGGTTCGCCTTCCCCCTCCCCTCCCCTCCCCGCCAAGACTCCTGCGGGGGGGGGGGGCGGGCGAAAAGGAAAACAAAAGAAGCAAAAAAAAAAAAAAAAAAAAAAAACCAACAAAACAAAAACCACACACACAAACGAAAACCCCCACCGGAAACGAACCACCTCTACATATTATGGAAAGAAAATATTTTTGTCGATTCTTATTCTTTTATAATTATGCGTGTAAGAAGTAGACTCATTAAACAATTCCGGACGGACGCGCTGCCACCTGCCTAAGGTTCCTTCCCAGCCCCGGGGCCGCTGATGGCTGTGCCTCTGCCTGGGCGGGTCCCGGGAGGCGACGGAGCCGCGAGCTGCCCGGGCTGGAGGGTGCCCCGCCCCCATCAGACTGGTCCCGTCGAGGACAGCCGCGGGGTCCTGATGCAGCCACTGCAAGTCGCCTAGGGACCCAGCCCAGGATGTCACGGCCGGCCTGGTCCAGCCCACAGGCTTCCTCAGGGCCACAGCGTAGGCCAAGGTGCAAGTCCTTCTGGCGGTCACTCTGCCCTGGCCGCCTTCACTTCCTTTGGTGCCTGTGTTTGTCCAGAGGCTTGACTCCGCGGTTGGGGCATCGGGAAATGCCGACCTAGGAGGGCAGGCCGTTCCCCTCTCACGTCTGACCCAGGGAGACCGGAGACTGCCTGAGCAGGTGGCACTCTGGTACATGAGTTCCTAACAGCAGGATGACCTTTCCTTGCGCCTTCACCCTCTCCATATTTGGGAAGCCCCGCTTTTATTTTTAATGGCTTAAAAAGTATAATAAAACTTGAGTGCAAAAGCATATATAGAGGAAAGATGCCTTCGCTCCAGACAGGGAATCACATCCCAGTCTCTATTTTTTAATACCTGTATTCTATTCCTGCTTATGAATGTGCCATAATTTATTTTGCCAGGCACCTATCAAGGGGTAACAGGTTATTCGGGGCTTTCTGAATCCACATAAATCAGGGGTCAACAGACTTCCTCTGTAAAAGGCCAGAGAGTAAATATTTTCGGCTTTGCAGGCCAGACCGGTACAACTACTCTGCTCTCTTGGCCCCAGAGCAGCCACAGACAATATGTAAATGTGTGGGTTTGGCTGCATGCCGATAAAACCTTCTTTAGGAAGCCAGGCAGCTGACCAGATTGAACCCCCAGGCTGTGGTTGGCCAGCCCCCAGTATAAGTGATAACTGTTAACAGTCTTATACATACTTTGGGCATATGTTTGAGTTTATAGGGGTAACTTCCTAGAACTATCCAAAGGCGTATTCGATTTTAGTTTCGAGTATTGCCGAATTGCCTTCCAAAGAGAACACCTCAATGTAAACTTTTCCAATAAGGGTGAAGTACGCCCGTGTCTCCATTTCTTCACCAGAACCACCTGTTAGTCAATTATTTTTTGATCTTTGCCCGTGAGGTGTGTTATCTGCGGCCATATTTTCATGTTCTAAGATACCTGTTTACTAGTGACCATTTGCCCACCTTTCTTTTGATCTATTGGCCTCAACGATGTGTGGACACTCTTTTTTTTTTTTTAATTTTTTTTTTCAACATTTATTTATTTTTGGGACAGAGAGAGACAGAGCATTGGCGGGGGAGGGGCAGAGAGAGAGGGAGACACAGAATCGGAAACAGGCTCCGGGCTCTGAGCCGTCAGCCCAGAGCCCGACGCGGGGCTCGAACTCCCGGACCGCGAGATCGCGACCTGGCTGAAGTCGGACGCTTAACCGACTGCGCCACCCAGGTGCCCCTGGACACTCTTTATGTATGCAGGAAATCAGTCCCTTGTCATCCATGTTGCAAACTGAACTGTGTTGTCGATCTCCGTGTGTTTTGCAGATAGGAAGCTCAGCCAGTGAATGTTTTAAAAAATCAGTCCTGGGAATAAGTAGTCTTTCACTTAAAGTGAAGGAGGGGACGGGTCACAAGTCACAGAATAACAGAACCGGTGGGAAAGGACACTGGGCGTGCTCCAGGAGCCTTGACAGCTGGAAACCTGCATTTGTCTCAAAGCAGGAACTCTTCGTCGGAAACCTCTACCCCTGCCTCCCACAGTCAGTACTCAAGATTGTCGTGAGACAGCATCCATTGGCCAAACTCCAGTCAGTCACATTCCTACCCTGACAGTGAAGCCCGGAAGTGTCAGTGGGGTGCCAACAGGAAGGAGGGATGGGTGAAGGCCAGCTACAAGAGGACAAGTGTCCGCTGGCCGAAAGTCTCGGTCGCGGAGGTGGCAGGGAGGGGCATCTGTTTCTTCTAGGCTGATACGTGGGCCACTCTTCTCCACCACTGGCGGGGGATCCGTCAGAGGGAGGGTGCCCGGTACTGTCTTGGCTTTCCTGCTGGAAAAGTTCCTGTCTTCCCTAACTGGCAGGAACCCACACGTGATGGACACGAAAGCCTGTGTCCTGCTGGTTGAAGCTCTTTCCCGGTTTGTCATTTGCCTAACAGGTTTGTGGTGTTTCAACACACACAGAAAACAAAAACACACAAAAACTTTAACTCCGGACACACAGGAAGTTGTGAAAATAGTACAGAGAATCCCAGGTACCCTCCATCCAGCTCACATCTTACCTAACCCTGGGCCATTGTCAAAATCAGGAAACTGACACGAGTGCAGTGCAATTAACTAGACTCTATTCCTGATTTGGATTTTATCAGCTTTTACATGTGCTGGCTGGTGAGAGCGTGTGTGTGTGTGTGTGTGTGTGTGTGTGTGTCTTTTCCTTTCTGTCGCCCGCATAGATTCCTGTAACCAACACCCCAATCATAATACAAAACTGTTTGTTCTCCAGAAAGGAGCTCCTCCGTGCATCCCGGTTATATCCACACCCACCCCATTTATGGTGTCCTGAGCAGAGAGAGAGATGTCCACTGACATTTGTGTCATCAAATGGTTTCGTTAAGGACTGCCAGAGTTCATGTCATGATTAAAAAGCAGGATCTCTGGAATCATGTTTATTTTTTCTTTCAATCTCTCCAGTATGTAGGGGTTTTTTTTTGTTTTTTTGTTTTTTTTAGGCAAAAAGGAAAACACGCACGCGCCAACCTACCTCTCTTCGGTAGGAGACTCAAACAGCACACAGTTGAAGCATCTTGTTAGCAACGGCACATGGCCGCTAACTGAATCCTTCACAGTGAGGGGCTGAAGGTCAAACACAGCAGGGGAGGTAATGGGGAAGACATCAACGGAACCGGAACATGCTCTGTGAAACACAGCAAGACTGTGATCATCTGGTTTCTGGAGCCAATTTCCTTTCAAAGGGTCCAGAGCAGGCAGCTGCAAGGAGAAAGAGATTTCTTCAAGCAAACAGGTATCCCAAGTCAGGCCAGGCTGCCCATTCCCTGAAAATGGCCTTCACCCTCTCGAGGCCCCGAAAGTTGGCACTCGAGCTCAGCTTAGGGGCAACCTGTGAGATTTTCTTTCTGGATTCTGTTCTCTCAAGTCAGGAAGGACCAGGGAAACGAGAGTTTAATCCTGGACCCTCTGGCCCTCACCATTGTGGTGCTTCCTCGGAAACTCAAGCCATGTATGACCAAAAAAATTGGGGGGGGAAAGCTACGATTCAGAGTCCTTGTAAAAAATGTCACCTGCATGTTCTGTTAATTAGCCTGACAACCCCATGAGAGAGGGACTATTTTCTTTTTAGTTTATTCTGAAATAACGTTAGGCTGACAAAAAAGTTGCAGAAATAGTACTGAGTTCCTAGATGCCCTCCACCCAGCTTCCCCTCATGTGAACATCTTAGGTAACCATGGTTCCATCAGGAAATGAGCATCGGGGCGCCTGGGTGGCGCAGTCGGTTAAGCGTCCGACTTCAGCCAGGTCACGATCTCACGGTCCGTGAGTTCGAGCCCCGCGTCGGGCTCTGGGCTGATGGCTCAGAGCCTGGAGCCTGTTTCCGATTCTGTGTCTCCCTCTCTCTCTGCCCCTCCCCCGTTCATGCTCTGTCTCTCTCTGTCCCAAAAATAAATAAACGTTGAAAAAAAAAATTTAAAAAAAGGAAATGAGCATCAATACAATCCTGTTACGTAATGTGTAGAGGCCATTTCTCTGGTCCAGGATTGTTATGCACGAACCTGTCCCTCCAAAATTCGTATGGTGAAAGCTGATGCCCAGGGTGACGGTGTTAGGAGGTGGGGCCTCCGGGAGGAGGTTAGGTCAAGAGGGTGGAGCCCCCGGGATGGGATGAGCACCCCTACAAGAGACGCCCCAGAGAGCGCCCTGCCCCTTGCGCCGTGGGACGACCGAGGACCCTGAGAATATGAGCACTGAGCTGCCTCCGAACCAGGAGGTGGGCCTCACCTGACGCCAAATCTACCGTTGCCTTGATCTTGAACTTCCGGCCTCCAGAACCCTGAGATAAGCATGTGTTTCTTTATAGGCCGCCAGATTGCGGTGTGTTTGTTAGAACAGACTGAACTAAGACAAGGAGCCAATCCAGGAGCCCGCATCGTGTTTTGTTGTCCTGGTCTCCCCATCCTGTGATGGTTCCTCAGCCTTTTTTTTTTTTTTTTTTTTTTTTAGGAGTACTGCCCAGTTACCTTGTGGAATGGCCCTCAGCTTCGGATTCTGTCTGACATTTGCTTATAATTAGACTGGAGTCATGCATGTGGGGCAGGAAGGCTAGAGGCGCCACTGAAAATGCCCTTCTCGGTGCACCCTGTGAGCGGCTCCACGTTGCGGCCTCACTGGCGCCCTTAACTTAGATCACTGGGCTAAAGACGTGTCTTCGTTGTAAAATTACTACTTTTCCCTTTATAACGAATAACTATCTTGGGGGAAAGTACTTTGAGGCTACAGAAATAACCTGTTTCTCATCTTTTCCCCCACTAATTGTTAGACCTGTTAACCTGAAAAAATAAAACTGAGAGTTATTTTACCAGTGAAAACAGGAATGGCAGAGCACTGCAACCTGGGACGGACAGGCGAACTAAGGACGGCAAAACCATTGGGAAGTCTGCAGAACAAGGGAGAGGGATATTATCTTACAGAAGAAAGAGGAACTTGCAAGGGGCTCTTCTAAACCAAAAGTCCGCGGCCCTACCCCGGGGGTGCCAGGTGTGGTGGCTTCTCATTGGCTGGGCTGTGGTTGCCTCTCATTGGCTGCGCTGTGGCTGCCTCTCATTGGCTGCGCTGTGGCTGCCTCTCATTGGCTGCGCTGTTGTGGGGCAAGGGAAAAACTTCCTCTTGCGGGGCCTGCGCAGTAGCGGCTAACACACTGTGGACTTGCGAGGCACTGGACTTCCTGTTGGGCCTGCAATTGACCAGAAGTCCTAGGGTGCAGAGCTTTCCCTGCCGGCCTCCCCATTCCATTCTAAATGAGGTTTCCCGTTATTGAACTTCAGATCCACCCAGGGATCTTGGCTGCAACAATTATAAGGTATTTACCCAATGGCCATCGTCCATTTCCCTCATTCCGTCTACATGTACCAACTGGAAGAGCTGTAAGGTCAGTCGCAAGGCTAGGAATGGAGGCAGGAAGGCAGTCTATGGCCACTCCCCCCCGGAGACGCCCCCTGGAAGCCTAAGCCCCGCCCCAGCATGGCGGCCAGAGCCGGGGAAGGGGCGGGGCGCGCCTGGTCACGTGCCCGCGCCGCCGCCGACGTGGCCTCCAGCGGTCGCCCCACGTGTCCCTTGCCGCGTCCCGTCGCCACCCTGCCCTGCGGATCCGATCCCAACATGGCGGCGCCCAGCAAAAGGAGGAACGGCGAAGGCGCGAGCTGGTGGGCTGCGTTGCTCCTGGCGGCTGTGGCGTTGAGGCCGGGGGAGGCGGTGTCCGAGCCCACGACGGTGGCGTTCGACGTGCGACCTGGCGGCGTCGTGCACTCTTTCTCCCAGAACGTGGGCCCGGGGGTACGTATCGCCGCCGCCCCGGGGGCTTGAGCGGTGGCGCCGGTGGGGGCGGGTCCTGAGAAGGGGGCCTGGACCGTCAGGGGCGGGGCCTGGCTTGGGAAGGGACTCTGGGGGTGCGGTCATCTCGGAGATAGGGCTGAATTTACGCGGAGCGGGACTTCCTGGGGTCTGGCGACCTGGAGGGGGTGGGTCACTAGCCTCGGTCCCTGTTTCCTCTCGCGTGCCTCGCGTGCGCAAGCAGCCCTAACTCCCAGACCGGGCGAGTCCCCGGCCATTGGAGGGCAGAGCCGGCCCAGAAGTGGGGGGAGAGGAGGCCGGGGGGGTCTTCACCTCCAGGCCCTGCAGAGGGTCAGCCTCACTGCGGCTCTGACTGCGGAGGAGGTGGACAGACGTTGCCCCTTCTCCGTTGCACAAGGAGAAGGATGCCCTTCAACCCTTTCACCGAGGTGGGAGGCTAGGCCCTCCTTAGCCGTCAGTCAGCAAGGCTGGGGCCAGCCCAGCGCTGCCCCTAGCTCGTTGGAGAAGCCCGTCCCCTCCCATCTTCATTTTCCCTGTCTGTTACAGGTGTCACTAGCTGCGATGTACCACTTCCTCATAGCCAGATGTCGCCCCAAGTGCTTTATTTGCTAGGACCGTTTCACAGATGAGGAAAACAGACTCAGCAAAGTTTTCACTTGTCTGAGGCCCACAGCAGAGCAGAGAAGGGCCTCCTGGTGCCCCTGCTTCCAGAGTCCCCAGATGGGTGGGTGCTTGGAGGGTGGGGGACTTCCCCCTTCCTGTTCTCCATCCCCCAGAAGCCTCGTGGGCTGTTTGTCCTGACTTAGGAGCTCACTAGCAGGGAGACAGGCAGGGGAGTTCTAGGTCTGTAGACACTGGGAGGCCCTGTGGGGCTGGCCTCCAGGCACATCAGCCCAGAATCGGGCTCTACCTCCTGTCCTTAGTGCAGATGTTCAAAAGCCGGATGTTATTTATTTTTTTAATTTTATTTATTAGTATTAGTTTGTTAGTAATTAGTGTTTTTTAGATGTTTATTTACTTGAGAGAGCATGAGTTGGGGGGGAGGGGCAGAGAGAGAGAGAGAGAGAGAGGAGGACAGGGGATCCACAACGGGCTATGCGCTGGCAGGAGCAAGCCCGACGTGGGGCTCGAACTCACAAACTGTGAGATCATGACCCAAGCTAAACTAGGACGCTCAACTGAGCCACCCACGTGCCCCAAAAGCCAGATCCTCTGGATTTTGGATCTCGGAAGGACATCCACCATAAGCACTTCCTAACAAACTTTTTTCCATCTTCAATTTGTCTCCAGGACAAATATACATGCACGTTCACCTACGCTTCTCAAGGAGGGACCAACGAGGTGAGTTGTTCCAAATTCCACGTAGTTTTGTATGGCGGTATCCGTTGTCGTGGAGAAATGCTCTCCAGGGAACAGTAGAGGTGGGTCACACCCACATTAACTCACACTCGTGGCACTGTTCTTGCGTCACCCATGAAAGAGCATCCTCCAGTTCACTAACGATGGCAGGTTTCCCCCTATAATTCCACACAGTGAACAAAAGTCTGGATGCGAAGAGGCCCGTGAGGTGCGGCTCTGTTCCCGGGAGCCTCTGTCAGGGGTATTTTGTTTGCCTTCCGTGATGCATGACAAATCACGATAAATTTAGCAGCTTAAAACAACCCCCATTTACTGTCTCCCGGTTCTGAAGGTTAGAAGCCGTGATCAGCGCGGCCAGGCGCTTCATAAAGCCAAAATCAAGGCGGCAGCCGGCCAGCTCTCATCTCCAGGCTCCTTCGAGTTGTCGGCAGAACTCAGTTCCTCGCCACGTACGACTGAGGTCCCCATTTCGTGGTGGCTGTTTTCTCCGGCGGCCGGTGGCCGAAGAGGAAATAAGATTCGAAACATAAGAAGGATGTGATTCACCCTTGCTGGCTGTGGGGGGGAGCGCGAGGCAAGGAATGCAGATGGCCTCTGGGAGCGGAGGGCAGCTCCTGGCTGGCGGCCGGGCTTCAGTCTTCCAGCCGCAGGAACTGAGCTCTGCCCCAAGCACGTTGGGAAGAGTTCGAAGGGGAGTCCAAGCCTCAGATGGGAGTGCCTTTCGCTGACACCTTGTGTCCGGTCTTGGGAGACGCTGAGTGGGGCCCACCATACCCAGCTTGTGTCGGGGACCGAGAGCTGCTTAGTGGGCAGTGCAGTGAAGCTGCTAAACTTGCGGTCACACAAGGGTGGTGAGTTGAACGGTGCTCCCCCAGAAGCCACGTTCGCTTCCTAATCCCTGGAACCTGTGACTTTGACCTTATTTACGTATTTATTTTCGTTTGTTTTTTAATGTGTATTTTACTTTGGAAAGATGGACAGAGACAGGATGTGAGCAGGGGAGGGGCGGAGGGAGAGGGAGGCACAGGATCGGAAGCAGGCTCCAGGCTCCGAGCCGTCAGCACCCAGCCCGACGCGGGGCACGAACCCACGAACGGTGAGATCGTGACCTGAGCCAAAGTCGGACGCTTAACCGACTGAGCCACCCAGGCGCCCCTAAGCTTATTTAGAAGAAAAAAAATATATCTGCAGGCGTGAGTTAAGGACTGTGCAACGGGGAGATCGTGCTGGGTTATCCCAGTGGACCCTGAATCCAACGACAATAACTCTTACAAGAGATACTCCGGGGAGATTTGATAGAAGAGGAGAAGACACTCAGAGGAAAAGGCCAAGTAAAGACAGAGGCAGAGATGGAGGGACGCGGCCACAAGCCAAGGGACACCTGGAGCCACCAGAAACCAGAAGAGGCAGGAAGGATCCTTCCCTAGAGCCTTTGAACTGTTCTTGCGTCACCCATAAAAGAGCATCCTCCAGTTCACTAACGACGGCAGGTTTCCCCCTATAAGTCCACACAGTGAACAAAAGTCTGGATGCGAAGAGGCCCGTGAGGTGCGGCTCTGTTCCCGGGAGCCTCTGTCTGGGGTATTTTGTTTGCCTTGCGTGGCAGCCTGGCGGTGACACCTTGGTTTGGACCTCTGGCCTCCAGAACCGGGAGGGAATACAGCGTAGCGGCTGTAAGGGAGGAGGTTTGTGATACTTCGTCACGGCAGCCCCGGGAAATAATGCCCGCGGCCACAGACTACAAAACAGCCAGGAACGGACGCACCAGTACAACGAAGAACTCCGAGAATAAGGTACTGGTTTATTCAGGAGGGAGAGCTTCAAGGGTTCGGGAAGAGGCGCAAACAGACTTTCTCAAAATCGTTAGAAGAAAAAGGGAAGAATTCATCGTCCCTGTAAAAATCGGTAAACAGCATCTCCCTGTATCCCTGATTGTGCTTTGCTCCCAATCAACCAGACTTTGGGGAAAGCCTGCTCTCCTTCCAGAACAGTCTGTGGCATGGTGTCGCCCTACTGTGGCCGTTTATCGGGTGCCGTGCGCTGTGCCGAGCCGTGCACACGTCTCGTTTCTTCCTCTCCATGGCCCCGGGAGGCCATACTGTTCTGCCACGACCTGGTTTCACACACGAGGACACGGAGGCCCGGGGTCCCCCAGCTGGGAAGTGACCGAGGTCCCCAGGGCATATACACCCCTAACCACTGCTCTGTGCAGGAAACACCAGCAACTTGGAAAAGAGCGCGCGCACACACACACACACACACACCCGCCACCGACGAAGCTCTCAGAGCTACAGCGTTGGGGGAGGGAGAGCCAAGTTCAGTGGCGCCGGCTGGGGTGACTGTAGGCTGGAGCCTTGTCTTGGAGCAGCCGTTGCGTCACAAACTGGAATTCCAGCACGGGGCTCCTTTCGTTCATCTTGGAGGAGGGGGCTCATCCTGGAGGAAACCACCTAAGAAAAGCAGGTGCGCTGTGGTGCGGGCTCGTTCCAGGAGCACCCGTCTGGAACTGTGGCCGAGATCACAGGTAGCCGGCTGCCGGGCGGGTGGCGCTGTGGGAGCCCGACGGGGCGCTCGGTGGCCGCTGAACGTGGCTGGCGCCCAGGACCCGTGGGCTCCCCCCCTCGCAAGCGAACGGCTGGCCGGATTCTCAGCGGATGTGCAGGGATGGTTTGAGACGTTCTGTGGGTTCTCCCTAGCGACATACAGGGCAGCACAGCAGAGGTGGCCCTCGGAGCAGCTGGAACGGCAGTCCGGGGGGCCGTCGCGGCCTCTCTGCAGAGGCGTCGCCAGCAGAGAGAAGAGAAGAAACCCCGATTCCTAGCCGGCTCCCAGTGCCCCGCTCTCCAGCAGCTCGGACCCGAGGCGTCTGAGGGAGAACAGCCCGTGCTTGCTCCTTCGACAGTGGTTCTGCAGGGGGTCGCCTGGGAGGCCGGTGCTGTCGGGTGACATTAGATCCAGGGTGACTCCTAATCTCTCAGTGCCGGCCAGGAGGCCCGGCAGCTGGAGCGCTTGGCCGTGGCCGGTGGGGGATGCAGAGTGGCCATTTCTTACCAAGTCAAATGTACACTTGCCCTGTAACCCGGCACTTCCACTGCTAGGGGTCTGCCCGCTGGTAACGTGCACGACCGTCACAGCAGCGGGATTGACAGTGGCCAACGAGGGAAACAGCCTGAGTGTCCGTCGGCAGGTGAGTGGATACACAGAGTGTGTCCACCACGCACGCAGGGCAACATCACTTGGCCACGGACAGCAGCGAGGAGGCGCCCACACCCGCTGCCCCGTGAGGGACCCTGAACACACGACGCCCAGGGAAGGAACCAGACACGAGAGGCCCCAGAGTATAGGATTCGACTTATGTGAAACGTCCAGAACAGGCTCATCCACCGACAAAGAAATGAGTTCCAGCTGCCAGAGACTGGGGAGACGGGGTGTGTGTGTGTGTGTGTGTGTGTGTGTGTGTGCGCGCGCGTGTGCGGGGGAGGGGTGACTGCCGAGGGAGATGGAGTTCTTTTCCGGGGAGGCGGAATGTTCCGGAACTAGGTCGTGGTGATGGGATGCACACCTGGGAACGTGCTAGAAAACACAGACTTGTTTGCTTTAGAAAAGTGAAAGGTCCGGTACGTAAATATTGCCCAACGAAGCCATTGAACAAGTGACCTGTGGTCGCCCGCAGCAGCGTGGGTGAGCGTCCGGGGCCGCGTGCTGAGTGGAAACATACACGAGACCTGCCTACTGCCGGATTCCTCTCGGAGGACGGTTTTGTAAAGGCCCAGCTCTGAGACAGGAGATGAGGTCCGCGGTTACCAGGATTTCGCGGGGAGGGGTTAAGTGCAGAGGGAAGGGGCCGGGGGATTCGGGGAGACAGAACTGGTCTGTACCTTGATGGGGCGGGGGACACACAACCGGAGTGGGCTCTGTCGTGTCCCATCTGTCGTGTGTGTCCTAATAAAAACTGCCAGCAGCTGCCACTTAGGCGTCCTCTGTCACGCCCAGCCACTTCTGTGCCCGGTTCCCCTAGCTGCACAGACAAGGTCCCGGGGGCTCGGGCTGTCCCAGAGCACACACTCACGGGCGTCTGATGCCAGAGCCGGAGCCTTACCAGCTGCCCACCGTGCCAGCCACGAGACCACAGTCAAGTTCATGTAACCACAAGGTCACTCACAGTTGACCCTGCTGCTTAGAAGCTCTTGGTTTTAAACTGGGTTGGCGTTCATTTTTTCAAACCATGTTTAAATGTTTGCCTCATTTTCAAGAACCTTTTCAGAGCTGTGGCAAACCTCTGTCTCACAGCATAAAACCATTTCCAGGTGCTCAGAGGCCTTGGGGCCATGGACAGGTGCTTTAAAAATTTTTTTTCAGTTTTTAATTAATTTTAGACAGAGTGAGGGCATGATCAGGGGCAGGGCACAGTGGGAGAGGAAGAGAGAGAGAGGGAGAGTCTTAAGCAGGCTGCATGTTCAGTGCGGAACCCAGTGCGGGGCTCAATCCCACGACCCTGGGATCTGGACCTGAACCTAAATCAAGAGTCAGGCGCGCAACCGACCGACCGAGCCACCCGGGCGCCCCTGGACAGGTGCTAATTTTAAACAGGGAGGAAAAAGAATCTGAGTCTGCGGGTATGGCTTGCAGCCGTCCCACCAGAATAATAGGTCCCCACCTCCATGCTGCAGGCAAGCGGCATCTAGATGACCATTTACTCCCATTATAATTAACCTAAACACAGCCTTGCTCTCCTTAATGAAGACGCTCTAACGTTAAATCAGGACTGCCAGTACTCGGTGTATATTATTAGTCCCGGGAGGGGACTGCACACTCGCATTTTACTAGCAAAATACACAGATGCCGCAGGCAGCCCAGAACCGGCCGTGGTTGTCTGTTTCCATTCGCCGGGTTTTCAGAGGCCGTGAAAGCTAGAAGAAACTGTTAGCGGTGTATTTGGGAATCACAACGTTTTTGATTTAAAAAAAAATTTTTTTTAGCGTTTATTTATTTTTGAGAGACAGAGACAGAAGAGGGTCAGAGAGAGAGGGAGACACAGAATCCGAAGGAGGCGGCAGGCTCTGTGCTGACAGCGGGGCTCGAACTCACGAACCTCGAGATCGAGACCTGAGCCGAAGTCGGACGCTTAACCGACTGAGCCACCCAGGCGCCCCTTTAATTGGATTTCTAGAAAGCTAACACCTCCACGTCATTGAAAAAGAAAAACACATAAAAAAGCTTTCTGGTGCCTTCCATTGTCCAGGCCCCACCCACGTCCTCCGTGTCACCATGAGTATCACAGTCTTGGCGTTTGCGCTGAGGACGTTATGATCATTCAACGAGCATGAATATACTGTGTTGCCTTTTACTGTTTATTTTCCTTGATAGGCTTTATTTTTCAGGGAAGTTTGAGATTCACAGCCAAAGTGGGCAGAGGCACAGATTTTGATACCCACCCCCCCCCCCAGGCCCCCCGTGCACGGCCTCCCCCGTCAATGATGGCCACCACCAGAGGGGACATCTGTTAGAGTCGCCGAACCCGCCCTGCCGCGTCATTGTGAGTCCCGGCCCGTAGCGGACACGGGGGTTCATGCTTGGTCCCGCTCCTGTGGGTTTGGACGAACGTGTGAGGGCACGTCCCCACCGTCATGGCCTCACCGCCCCTGAGCCAGGCTCCGGCCGGCTGGCCCAGGGAAGGTTCGCTCACTTTGCAGAACCAGAGCTGAACCTGAAACCCACAGAGTGTGCCGTGAGCAGTGAGGCCGCGGGCCCGGGACCGACCTGTGTCTTTCTCTCCCCAGAAGTGGCAGATGAGTCTGGGGACCAGCAAAGACCACCAGCACTTTACCTGCACCATCTGGAGGTAAGTCAGGGGTCCCGGGGTGGCGCCTCGCTGAGTCTGCTGTGGGTGCTCGCCTGGGGTGCTGGGAAGACAGGGTCCTACACCCCAGAGGGCGCACAGGCAGGGGGCAGACGTCACACAGGTACAGATGGGAGAGGGGGTTTGCCACTGTGCGGGGGTGGGGTGGGGAGGGCGCCCCAGGCAAGCGCGTTAACACTGAGGCCAAGAGGGGAGGGGGGAGGAGGAAAGCAGCCCCGGGGGAGGGGTGGGGCTCCCCGCCATTGTCACCCTCAGTCCCCCGCCCAGGCTTTGCAGTCCCGGAGCGCCACGAGCGAGCCACAGCCCAAGAAGGGACAGGAACGGGGGTGCTCAGCCCAGTGGGGGGGTAGGGCGCTGGGGCTGTGTCGCATCATGTCCCTGCTCCCCTGGGCCCTGTGGCCTGGAACCGACTCCTGAAGCACTGGTTGTGGGTCTGGGACAGTGCAGGCCCTTTGGGGGAGACATGGAAGTCCGGGCCGGGATGCCCCCCTCAGGGGGCTGGGGTGAGCACGGGGGGACAGATCCACAGACAGGAGATACTTGGGTTGTGGCAGCAACAGCCATAAAAAGACACGGGGTGTTTTAATTCGCTCATAGGCGCCACCTCACAGTCCCCTGCCCGGTGCTTTACAGACAGCAGGTGCCTGCCAGCAGCGTCGGGGGATCTCCTCCCCCACGCTCTGCACTGGCCCCTGTTGGCAACAGGCAGAGGCCCCAGGGGCCAGGAGCCCAGCGTCCTAGTCAGGTCCCGCCGAGAGGAGACCCTGTCCGCAGCCCCCTGGCCTCAGAAGCGTCCCCGGGGCGTCCGTCTGTCTGCAGATCACCGCCCGGCACCAGGGCGTGTGAGCACCAGCCCTCTAGGTGCCCAAGGACCTGCTGGCCACAGGGCCACCCGTTCGGCAAGAGGTCATGCCTACCTGGGCTGGCCTCCCGGTTCCGGACACTGACCGATCAGGCCCTGGCAGCCACCAGGGCTTAGAGAATCTGGGAGGCCCCCTGGAGCCCCCCCCACCTGCCCTCCTGGTGCACCCCCAGGGGGGCTCTTCACACGGCACGCGCTGCCGGCCCCTCTCAGCCCCTCGCTGCTCTGGCCGTGCTGACCTTGTGGTCCTTCGCCTGCCCCCATTTGCACCCTCCCCGGGACCTTTGCCCTCCGCCCAGGGCAGCTGGCTCCCTCCCCTGCCTAGTTAACTCCTGTATTTCTCACCACCGGGGATGTTGCCATTTCTTGGTCCCCAGCACAATGCCTGGAAATGCCTTTGGCCTTCGATGACCAAGCATTCAGTGAATGAACATAAGGCTTCCCATCCTAGAACAGCTGGGGCCCAGACAGGAGAAACAGACCTGTCAGTAAATGAGCCGGATGAATGTTCTAGCAAAGAGGAAAGGCTGACCCTCTTGCCTGCCCCTCTTTCGCAGGCCCCAGGGCAAGTCCTACCTGTACTTCACGCAGTTCAAGGCGGAGGTGCGGGGCGCAGAGATCGAGTACGGCATGGCCTACGTGAGTACAGGCCGCGCGTGCGGGGGTGGCTGCCGTGGTTCGTGCCATCGCAGACTGCTCCTTTCAGACCGCCGGCAGGGGTGGGGAGGCGGGTGAAGTGAGACAGACCTCAAGCCCCCAGGGGGAGATTCTGTAACCCGGGAGGACACGGGACGCCTCGCAGACTCCGGACCCGGACGTGTCAGGGAGACGGCACTGGGCCCGGAGACCCCCAGAGACCCGGTGGGCGGGGCAGGACACCTGGCCTCCCTCTCCTACCACCTGCCAGTCTCTGGCCAGTGCCCCGCTGCTGCCCAGGCCAACAGGAAGCCAGAGGGGAGGGTCCCACTCTCAAAGTCCCGGATGCTCAGCCCTGGGGACACGGGCAGGGACGGCAAGGGCAGCAGCACAGGCGGTGTGCTCACAGGGGTGGGGGAGGGCCCCACGTGCCTCGGCTCCCGTGACCTGTCGTCCGTGGCCCGGGCAGCCCCTTCTGCCACGCTCCTGAGCCCCGCTGCCCCCACCAGGGGCCGGCCACACTGCGGAGCCGCTCCCCTGGTCCCCCCTTCTGCATTGGGGTCAGAAACAGTTGGAAAACCACTTTATTGGTCCAGGAAGGGGAACCAGGAGGGACAGGCATGAAGAGGTCTGTTGCCAGGAACCGGCAAGGCCCTTGCAAAGCCTGCGGGCCAGGCCGGCTCGAGGGGGGCGGGGGAGGCGGCTGGCACTGTAGGGACTTCTGCAGGGACCTCGGTCCTGCTCTGAAGGCCCGCCCGGGGTCATTGAGGATAATCTCCTTTTCTTAAAGTCGGCTCCTGATGGACTTTGCTCACCCCGACAAAATGCCTTCCCACTCTCCAGGGCCTGATTGCAGAACTGATCGAATTGCTCTCTGGGGTCCTGTCTTCCTTTAAAACTCTCGTTTAGCTGACTGGAGACACAAGTCTGGCGTTTCAAAATTACAGTCGAGAGGCTGCGGTGTTTGTGTCCTTTCCGTACGTTAACCGAAGGAAAAAAACCGAAGGAAGTAACCTTCCTCCGAGGATTTGCAGCAAAGGCGTGACGTTTTAAGCCGGTTGACAATCTCTTAAGTGGATTAACCGCCGGCTCCTCTGGATTTCCTTTCGTGCTTAGAAAAGCGCCAGGCGCCCCTTTGGTGAAAGCAGGTGGCTTTAGCCTGTGCTGCTCTGGGAAGCAGACCGGAGCGTGTTCTTTCCTGATTAGAAAAGCTTCCACGGGTTCTTTTTCAGTCCAAAGCTGCGTTTGAAAGAGAAAGCGACGTCCCCCTGAAAAACGAGGAATTTGAAGTGACCAAAACAGCAGGTATGAAAGGATGGATTGTTGGGGGGCCCTGGGGGGGGGCGCAGTCGGTTAAGCGAGCGGCTCTCGGTTCCGGCCCAGGGCATGGTGTCCCGCTTTGTGGGTGTGAGCCCCGTGGGGAGCTCTGCGTGGACAGCGAGGGGTCTGCTGGGGATTCTCTCTCTCTTTGCCTCTCCCCCACCTGCTCCCTCTTTCTCTCAGAATAAATAAGTTTTTAAAAAACACTTAAATAAGAAAAAACAAACAAGGGATGTTTGGTGCAGATAGGCCCCAGGTACACAGGCAGAGAAGATGGGGGTGCAGGGCGCCCCATTGCAGAGAGGGGAGGCTACCCCTCAGCGCCCCAGCTTATAGCCCAGCGTCTGCGGACTGTTGCCCGAACACTAGTAGTTATTTTCGGCTTCGTGGGGCAGACATACAGCCTCTGAGAGGGCAAAGGCGATCCGTCAGGCGCCACAGGTCACTGAGTAGGCGTGGCTGCGTTCTAATAAAACTTTATTGTACGAACACGGAAGCGTGAACTGCCTATCCCTAAAATACCATTTTCCTGTCGGTTCTCGTTAAAGTTGTTTAAAACGTAGAAGCCGCCCTGAGCTCATGGCGCAGGCCACGCTTGGCCAGTCCCTGCTAGAGAACGGAGGGCACGAGAGTCTGCTGCTCGGAGCCCTGTGGCCCTTGGGGACGCTCGGGGTCGCTCCACAGCAAGGGGTCCTGTGACACCCACACAGCCTGGCCGTCCGGGCTCTGTGACGAGGAAGAGTTCCTGTGCTTTTCACACGGAAGGTGTCCGCGAGGCATCGAGGTTGCTGCCGGCCCCGTGTGTCGTGGGGAGGCGGGGTCACCTCTGAGGTCGGGGAGCCCCTGGTGTCCTGAGCCGTGTTGGGCTCTGCGGGGCGGGTGCTGGGCAGGAGGAGGGGTGGGAAGCTCCACAGCCGGGGCTCCGGGGAGGGCGAGCGGTTAGGACGATGGACACGGGAGTGGGGCCACGTGGCGGGGAGCCCCGAGGGTCCTGAGGGACAGCAAAGATAAGGCGAAGGACCCCTGTGATTGTGGGAGTCACCGGGCCTAGGGATGGAGGAGGGGGGTGCAGTGAGTGGGGGGTTGGGGCGTGAGGGGCCTTGGGTCTGGAAGGAGCCCTGTCCTACCTGCAGGTCCTTGGAGGTGGGGGACTGTAGCGGTCAAGGGCAAAGGAGGTGGGGTTGCCAGTGCAAACGGGAGGTGATGCAGCTCGGCCGCCATCCATTCTCGCAGGATGACCTCGGCTCTTGCCACGCTGAGCTTTCCGGGGGTTTCTGCTGCCCTCAGGACAGCCTCCCCTCCCCTGTGTCCCTCACCCAGTAGACTTCAGGCCTGGGGGCCTTTCCGTGTCGGGTCCACTGTGGGGACGGCGCCCGGGCCTGGCCCGGGGCCCGGAGCGTCTCACCCCAGTGCTTCTTGTCTTGCAGTGTCCCACCGGCCCGGGGCGTTCAAGGCCGAGCTGTCCAAGCTGGTGATTGTGGCCAAGGCATCCCGCAGTGAGCTGTGACCGGGAGCCCCCGGCAAGGGTGGCTCTTCCCCATCCCCGCCGAGGGAGCTGGGCCCTGGGAGAGCTGGCGCGTCACTGGTCTTCTGGGGGAGTGGGGGGGCGACTGTCGGTCGACGTCCTCTGAGCATGGAGCACGGGTCTGGGACCCACTGCCCGTCTCTCTTACCGAAAGAGGCACTGACTGAGGCACTCGGTGGGGGACTCCCAGGGGGACTCCCGGCCTTTCCGAAACCAGTGCGCGCCTCCCTGTGGATCCGGCCAGGCTCCAGGTCACTCCCTGGAAGAGCGATCCTGCCGCCCTGCCTCCAAGCCTGCCGCTTTCTTGCAGTTTCCCGGGGGACCTTCTTCCAGACTACCTGGGAGGAAATGAAGTGTTCTTTCGTATTTAAATAAATAAGACGATTGAAGAGCTACCACCCAGACTTGGCGACGGGCAGTAGGGGCTGCCTGTCTGGGCGCTCGGGGCTGGGGGCCCAGGGACGGGGCAGGGCCCGGGCGCCGGCACGCCCCTGCCTTGCTGGAGACCTGCGTCGGCCCCGGGCACCTGCACTCTCCGCGTTGCCCGCAGAAGCGCCGGGCCCACGGGGGCCGAGCGCTCCAGGGTGGTTGGCTCAGCTAATCTCTTGGATGGCGGCATGGCGACTTAAAACACCAGCGGGGACAAACACCCACAGGCAAACATAAATGAAACCCCCAAGTGTCCCAGCCACTCAGAAGGGCCTTGGTCCTCCCAGCAGTGGGCCTGGGACTGTGACCCCCCAGCTTGCCCGTCAGCCTGCCGTCTCACAGTGTCCTCTCATGAGCACACGAGGGGAAGAGAAACCGCGAAACTCTGGGCTTTGGTCCGCCGGGCTGTGAATCGGATCCTTGCTAATGAGACGCACCTCGTGGGCTGGCCTCCCTCGTGCCGACCTGAGAAACGGGGCGCTGCGGTGACCCCAGTTGCCAGAGAAGAGGCGGGTGTTGGGGCTCCCGCCCAAGAGCGCGCACCTACAGGAGGTGGGGTAGGACCGTGACCCCGTCTACACCCGCGGCGGGCACCCGTGTCAGGAGCAATTTCAGAGCTCGGTGTGGGCGTGTGAACGACGGCTGTTTCCAGAACAAATAACAAAGGGGGACTTCGGGGGGCCCACTTGACCCAAGAATGGATGGACTTTGAGGTCTGGTAAGCACAGGGACCTGTGGGTGTCACAGCGACTCCGGTGAGGGCCGCGAGCCTCTGCCACTCCTGGCTGTGAGGCTCGATGGACTGAAAAACCAAGTGATTCTCAACAGGCCCCCGGAGGTGGATGGCTGTCCGAGGCCTCCTGCAGAAACAAGGCAGCCGGAAACTGGCAGAAGGGACGCGGCCCCCGGGGCCGCTGAGGGTCACGTGGGCTGGACCCCGGCAGGAGGGACAGATGCTTCCACGGTCGGCCCGGAACCACTGAGCACGTCTGAATCCCTGGGCGTCCTCAAGGATGCAGAGCCCCGGGACGCGGCAGGACATCTGGACACAAACTGGCGCCTCCTCTCCCCCCGCCCAGCCACGTGGGGGCATCCCCTTGTAGCTTTCGGGCAAACCCGCCAAGGACGCCACGCTGGCCCCGGGGGCTGTGGTCGTGATGAGGGGCCGAACCCGACCGAGCCATACAGGACGAGCTGTGCATGCCCGCTGGTCTGTCCCGGCGCCCGCTGGAGCGGAAAGGGAACCCGTCGGCGAGGCCCACGGGCGGGTGACGTTACACGCAAGCTCGACTTGAAAGGCAAAAGCCCCGAGCCCCGGGAGGACAGGAGAAAGCTGTCAGCCCCAGCGATTCAGTCGCCAGTTGCACATAATGCCGACCGAAGATGTGTGCTTTTATTTGGAGAGCCGTGTCGTGCTCTTTGGTTTTTCTAAATTAAATCTCAGATTTATGGAAAGAGTCCAGGCAGGCTGGACAGCCCAGCAGGGCACAAGTACAAAGCGTTATGCACGTTGGTTGATGGAGTCCGCGTGCAAAGCCGAGGACAAAGGCGCTCATGGGGGGCTTCTCGGGTACTCAGAATGCGCGTCCCTTCCTGAATGCGAACGGTCTCCCGACGGAAGATGGGAGGACAGGTTTGCCTTCGAGGGCTGGGGCAGAGGTGGGAGCAGTGGCTCTTGGGCACGAGACCTTGGGGTTTTTCAGGGAAAAACCACAGAAAGGCCACCCTGCATCGGGGGCCGTAATGGCTTGTGGGCTGTTGCAGCAGGCCGGGGTGGGGGGTGGGGTGGGCGAAAGGGCCAGGTGGGGACTGTGGCAGGCCAGGGGGGCCGCGCCCATCCATGCAGCCTCACCAGCAGGCAGTGCAGGCTCAGGCCAAGTTTTCGAGAAAACTCCAAACCTAGATTGGTACGTGTAACTTCCTTGTTTTTAACTAATGCCAAACGTCTCGAACGACGGACGGAGTCAACCAAACCCATCTTCTGGCCTAAAAAGGCCTGCAGGCCTCCCGTGTGAAGGCTTCGCCCAACAGACCTGGCTCTGCAAAAAACGGTCAGGGGACGTCATTGTCCCCGTCCCCGCGGGCGCCCAGAGTCACCTTCCCGGCGCGTCAGGGGACTGGCCTGTAGAGCGTTCTGCGGCCTGTTAAAACGCGTGTCCCCTTCCGACACACAGAAGTCACAGATTCACTCCCACACCCCACGTGCCCATCTGTGCCCCGAGGTGAGAGTGGCGCGTCTTCCGGGGGTGTCGCCAAAGCCAAAATTGGCCGCGCTTTGCTCTCGGAGGTCTTGGGAAAGACCCTTGAGCCCCAAGCAAGGGGCACACTCCGTCCCCTCCCGCGTGGGAGTCAGGGCAGCGATCCCAACCAAATGGAGGCATCCTCGCCCGCAGCCCCCACCCCAGCGCTCTCCTGGCTCCCTGCGCTCGACCCCCAGGGCAAGAGCGGGAATCTGTGCCCTCCTAGCCCTGGAGGCGGAGGCTGGAGTCTGCAGTCAAGGTGTCCCTTGGGCTGGTTCCTTCCGAAGGCCGTTCAGGCGGCTCTCCCAGCTTCTGGAGGCTGCTGGCAGTCCTGGCTGGTAGACACAGCCATCCAGAGTCTGCCCCCACCTTCACACGGCCTTCTCTGTCTGAATGTCCCCCTACGAGGACGCCAGTCATGCTGCACCAGGGGCCCACCCCCACTCCAGCGTGACCTCAACTGATTCCATCGGCGAGGACCCTATTTCCAAACAAGGGTGCATTCAGAGGTTCTGGGGGCTAGAACTTCAACCAAAGAATTTGGGGAGCTGCAGCTCACCCCCACAACACTCCCTTTCTTCCCGTTCACCACGACCCTGTCGGAAGGAACAGGCAACATCGTTAACATGACGAGGTGGCAGGTGCCAGCCTTCAGAAGCATCGAGGGAGTGTAGGGGTGCTGGGGGTCAGGTCAGGCAGGCCTGGGTGGGCAGCAGCCTCGGGGTGCGTGGGGAGGCCGCGCCCCCGCAGGCTGAGCTCTTCTCCTGTTGAGACGGTGCGGGAGGAGAGTCCTTAAAACCGCTGCCTCCAACGGATCAGCATCCTCTCGGGGGGGGGGACGGGCGCCCGTCCCGGGGATTTGGCCAGAATCGGGCGGGAGAAAAGAGGTTCTAGAACGACCCCCACCCCCCTCCCCCCTCAGGAAACCCCGGGCCGGAGGTCATATGCTGTCCTCGTCCAGCATCCGGGTGAGGCCCTCGCAGATCCGGCGCAGGTGTGAGCGGTAGGGCTCGGTGGGGCCGTAGAGCGCGGCCAGGAAGTCGCAGTCGGCCAAGTGGCCAAAGACGTGGTTGATGCGGCCGTGGGACTTGGCGGTCAGGTGCGCGCCCACGGCCTGGTGCAGCAGGTCCCGGCACTCGTGCAGGCCGGCGGCCAGCACGCGCCGGTCGAAGGTGAAGTCCACCTGGTGGAAGCTCACGGCCGTCATGGCGAGGCGGCGCGCCCCCTGGCGGAAGCGCTGCAGCAGCGCCAGCTCCTCGCCGCCCAGCTGGCCGCCGCGGAGCAGGACGCCCAGCTTCACGGCCACCTTGACCAGGTTCTTGACCATCCTCTGGGCCTCCTTGCGGCTGCGGGTGAACTCCTTGGTGGCGCGGTACAGCTCGTCCAGCACCTCGCCGCTCGCGTCATCGATGAACACGGCCACCGTGGCCTTGGACGCCATCTTGCCCAGCAGCTTCTTCTGCGCCTGCAGGGCCAGGCTCTTGGTGCTGAACGTGTCCATCCGCCCTGCCAGGGGGAGAGGCAGAGGGCCGTCAGTCCCCGCGGCCCGTCAATTCCGGGGACCTTCCCGGAGGGCCCCTTTGGGGTGCTACCGCGTCATCCCAGTCTGTGAAATGGGCCCGAGCCTGCCCAACCCATGAGCCCGCTGCGAGGCACACGACTGGGGGCAGGGCGGGGGCACGTCGGCCGCGACCGGGAGCCACGCGATTCGTTTGGGCTCAGGTCATGGTCTCCGGGTCGGGGGATCGAGCCCCACCCGAGGCTCCGTGCCGAGCGGAGAAAGATCCTCTCTCTCTCTCACACCCTTTCCCCACTCTCTAAAAAATAAAAAATAAAAATAAAAATAAAAGGAAGGAGGGTGACATCTGGGCAGGATGTTCTGAAGGCCGCCGCTTGCGGGCCCGGCACCAGCCTTGCCGCGGGGTTGAGGAGGACCTCACCGTGCGTTAGGACAGGTGGATTCCAAGCCCCTGAAGTCCCGCCGGGCATTCCCCGCCCCCATCCTGCAGTGCAGTGAGACGGGGTCCCAGGCCCCAGCTGTTCAGAGTGGCGGAGCCCAGTTGTTCCCAATCCCGCAGCCTTACTGGCCCTGTGCCTTTACAGCAGACGGCCCGAGGCCCGCCTCCGGCGTGGGCAGCATCCTGGGCTGTGGGGCCTGGGGGGGGTCACGAGTGAGGTTTCTAGAAACATTGTTCCAACGACGCCGCCTGTGATATGGAAACACTGACCTGTGACAGCTCCCACCCTTCCTGGGCTGGGACAGTGGCAAGGGGCGTGGCAGTCCAGCCCTCGGTGAACAGGGACCTGTCTCCGTGTCAGACTACTGGATTCCTCAAGCTCTGGAGCCTCCCTCCAGCCGCCTCCTTCCTATAGTGCCAGAATCTTCCTAAGCTGCACATCTTGGCATGGACCGTTTTCTTCTGAGGATGTGGGTCCCAGGACCAAGCCCCACACCCCATTCAGATCCCGGCATCTTTGCCGGTAAACTCCTATTCATCCCCCAAAGCCCTGGCCCCTGAGCCCCGGCCTCTTCTCGAAGTTTCATCCCTCAGCTCCGCTTCGATACTGTCTCCTCTAGGAAGCCATCCCCGAACAAACCCACGGTGAGGCACGGCCTCTGGGCCACACAGTGGTCCTCCGTCCCCCATCACTGCTCCGCCCCTGCCCCGGGCTTCACTCCCCAACCGTCCTGTGTCACCCCAGCCCACGGGGGAGAGAAGGGGCCTGATTCCTTACCTGCTGTGTCCTTGGAGACTCCAGAAAAATGAATGAGGCGAGCCTGAGAGCCGCCTCCAGCCCTCACCCATCGCCCCAGGCCCTGGTCGAAGCCACCCCCACCCCAGCCCCAGGCCAGCCGGACCAGGAATGCCCCGTGGGTGCCCACTCAGCCCAGAGCCCCCACAAAGACCATCTTTGTGCGAGCTCACACCCCGGGAGAAGTCCCCTCCGCCTGCGCTGCCCTCAGAGGTCAGGGTGGCCACGGCGAGGACTGGACAGCCTTCCCTGCCCCCCACACCAGTCACCAGACCCCGGGGCTACACGGGCCTGGGCCAGAGCAGGGGTGCTGCTGACTCAGCACCACAGGGCAGGCCCTGAGCCGGCAGCGTGTGACTGTTTCCTCATATCCGCCAGGTATTAGGCTGGCTGCCAGTTTGCTGAAGAAATGACACAGGCTCAGAGAGCCTGAGCCACTGCCCCAGGGCCACACAGCAATACCCTTGACCGCCTGCCTCTGCGTGCCTAACTTTCTCCGCCTTCCCCGCTTGACGCCTGCAAATCACCCCAGTTTCTTGGGCGCCGGGAGCTGTGTCAGCCACAGATCTAGCCCCCCGGGGCCTGACCGCTTAGCCAAGCAACATAACCGCCCCGTGCCTCAGTTTCCCCATCTGTAAAATGAGGAAGATAGAACCAACTCTGTCCTAGGGCAGAAGGTTGTGGCCAATCCAATGCCCCCCCCCCCCCCCCAGGCTGCGAGCTTCCCTTGGGCCAGAAGCTGGATGCCACGGCCTAGAATTCCGCCATTCAAGCTCCCTGAATGCACACACCTACTTCTCTGTCGGATTCTCTGGAAAAAGAGCAGCTTGGCACAAGGGGTGCCCGTGCCTCCCCGATGCCTCCCACCCGTTTCTCTAGAATGTTCTGTCCTGTTCCCTCTACCGGGGCCCCTCCTCTCCCTATTACTCATCCTGTAAACTGCTCATCCAAATCTCAGTGTCACAGTCACCTCCTCCTGGAAGGCTTCCTGGATGTCCCAGGCTGGGCCAGGTGCCTGGCGGCTCCCGTGGCGCCCTGGCGTGCTCCATTTTGGCCTCGCACGCTTTGGTTTCATTGCTCATCTCCCTGGCCTGACGGTGCAGGCAGGGACTGGGTCTCCCTTGTCCACACCGTGCCTCCAGCAGTCAGCCCGGGGCCTGGTACACAGCGGGCACCCCGCAAGCGTTCGTTGAATGCATGGGGGAAAGGATGTCCGTGAACGCAAACGAGAAGAAACCCCAAGGTCCCGAGTCCAGTCTCCCCAGCTTACAGATGAACAAACTGAGGCTCGGAGAGGAAAAGGCCTTTCCCTGGGTCCAGGGATGAAGTCAAGGTACCTGACCCTAAGTGCCCTGGAGCCCTGGTCTTTCAGCCTATCTCAGTCGCTGTGTGACCCTCGGGAGGATTCCATCCGTCTCTGGGCCTTGGCTCTCCAATCTGCCAAGTCCTGAGGTGGGATGTGCCGGGAGGGGAGCTGGGCCCTCAGCAGGACCTCCCTCCTAAGCCCAGAAGGAAAAGGGAGCCTCCCTCTCGGCCTCCACACTCCTAACCCCTCCGGCCGGTCCCCAGACCCGCTGACACCTGGGCCAGCCCAGCTGCGTGACCCCCCATCCCCGACCCATTGTTCTGCCAGGAACCCCCCATCCACGCAGCCAGACAGGGAGATGACTACTGTCCCGGGGGAGCGGGCCACAGACTAAAATAGACCCTGGCCTTCCTTCCTTCCTGTGCACTCACCCAGGTCTGAGGACGGGCAAGCCAGGAGGCGGCCAGACGGCCACATCAGCCCTTCTGGGGCGGGGCGTTCCCAGGGACTGCCGAGGGGCTCGGGGACCAGACGGTCAAGTGTCCACAGTCCCTGATCACCAAATGCCAGGGCACCCCACTGTCCTCAAAGCTGAAAAAGCCTGCTAAAGGATCAAGGGCATGGCTGGACCATTCACTCGGTCACTGTATGAGCATTTATGGAGCACCAACTGTGTCCCAGGCACTGGGTTTACTGGAATGACCAAAAGAGCTCCCATCCCTGCCTTCCGGGGGGTTCCAGCCTTCTAGAGTCAAGCCACCTTGTCACTCACAAAATACTTTGGGAGGGGGCACCCAGCTGGCTCAGTCGGGAGAGCGTGCGACTCTTGATCTTGGGGTCGTGAGTTCGAGCCCCACCTTGGGTGTAGAGATTACTTAAAAATAAAATCTTTTTGACATAAATAAGTCTATGAAACATTGCGATAAAGGTGGCAGGCAGCCTGAGGCAGACGGATCAGGGAAGGGGTGTGGAACATCCCATGTTCTGTACAAAATGTTTGTACAAGTGTAAAAAGCCATCAGGCTTCTGTGGTTGTGCGACTCTGTGATTATGCTGCAACCCGGCAAGCTGCACACTTTGAAAGGGTAAGTTCTATGGTTACGTGAATTAGATCTCGATCACACACACACACACACACACACACACACACACACACACACACCTGTAACCTTTCTCCAAAGAATGATCCATAAATGGCCAGCCAGCAGCTGAAAAGATGCTCAGCATCATTGGCCAGTCGGGAAATCACGATGACTTCACCCACCCCCCACCCCCCACCTCCCCGCCAGGATGGCGGCCGTCGCAGCAACGGACAACGGCAAGCGTCAGCAAGGGTGCGGAGACACCACGGCCCTCGGACACGGCTGGTGGGAGTGGGAAACGGGGCAGCTGCTGTGTAAACCGGTTTTCCGGCAGCTCCTCAAACACCCATAGACTTACCCCCAGGACCCAGCAATTCCGCTCCCAGGCATCTGCCCAGAAGACGTGGGAACGGAGAGCCATGCAGACCGCGCACGCGCACGGCAGCGCGGTTCACGTGGCCAAGGAGTGGCGTCAACCCAAGTGGCCGCCAGTGGGTGAAGGGACAAACAGGGCGTGTCCGCAGCGTGCTGGAATATTGCCCTGGAACGTCACTCAGCCGCGAGCAGGAGCGAGGCGCCCGCGGACGGACCCGAACACACGCCGCTCAGGGAGGGGACCCGACACGAGAGGCCACACAGGCTGTGAGTCCGCGGGTGTGAAACGCCCAGAACGGGCTTGTCCAGGGATGGGAAGGGGGCTCGTGGTTGCCAGGGGCTGGGGAGGGGGTGATGGCTGATGCGGATGGGGCTTCATTTTGGGGAGAGGGAATATTCTGGAAGTTGAACACTTTAAAGCAGTGAATTTTATATGAGGATTACATCTCCTCAAGCCAAACACTTCCTATATATATATATATATATATATATATATATATAAAGTGTATATATTTTACACCTCTGTGCCCCTTCCTGTATACATTTTAGGCCTCATTTTTTAAATGTTAAATAAATTTATCAGGATTTGGCCCACATTGTGGCACAATAAAAGGGTGGCTCGAGTTGAGATCTGTAAATCACTTCCACCTTGCCAGGCACACGGCGGGCACCCGCGGATACGTGGCTGATCGGAAAGGATTCCCTCCTGGCAAGGTCAGGCCCCCACACTTGAGGACAGGTTGGCATAGGGCGCTTCGCGGTGACCTTGTAGCTACAAATTCCCATCAGAGAGCGCCCCCACCAGGCGCCTGGCTGGCTCAGTCGGTTAAGCATCCAACTCTTGGTTTCGGCCCAGGTCCCGATCTCACGGGTTTGTGACATCGAGCTCCAAGTCAGGCTGCACGATGGCACAGTGGCACCTGCTTGGGATTCTCTCTCTCCTTCTCTCTGCCCCTCCCCCAGTCGTTCTCTCTCCCTCTCTCTCTCTCTCTCTCTCTCTCTCAAAATAAATAAATAAACTTAAAAAAATGTTTCTAAGTTAAAAAATAAAATAAAAGTGTGCAAAACCCCACTCAGTGGTTTAGGTTTTTGGCAGAACGTTAGGAAGTGGGGGCCCGGGGGCTGCTCCAGGCACGTGGCTGGCTGCCTCGTGTCTCTGGTCCCTGTCCACCCTCCCCCCCCCCAGTGCCAGAACATCCTGTTATCATCACAAGCAAAAAGAAAGCCCTCCAAATCTCCAAAAAGGCCCCCAAGAGGCATCTCCTTTGCCGGAAGGCAGAGACACCAGAACCCAGTGAACACAAAACAAACAGGGTAATTTCAGAGAGAGAGAGGGGCCAAGGGGGTGGTGACAGCCAGGGACAGCAGGTGACCTTGGCCAGGGTAGTCAGGAAAGCCTCTCTAGAGGTGGAGCTGCTGGAACTGGGACCTGGAAGGACAAGGTCTGGGGGAAGGTGAGCCAGGCAGAGGACATAGCTAGTGCAAAGGCCCTGGGGCAGGACTGTGCCTGGTGTGTTAGAGGAGCAGCGAGGAGAGTGAAGGCCACCGTCCAGGTCCTCCCACAGCCCCGACCCCTCCCTACTGGGACTCCACACAGGCCCCATGCCCTTGGGGGCAGCTTTCCTATCTATGAAATGGGTGTCCAGGTACAGAGTCCTTGGCTCTGTTGCCTCTTGCCCTGCCCCAGCACTCTAGAGCCCAGTCCTCCTCTGCCAACCCCACTTTGTCTTTTGGACTCCAAGCTTTGCCCTCGTCCCCAGTATGGACACTCCAAACGCCCTGCACACTGGCCACCGACGCTGACCTTGAACCTGCAGACGCAAAGGTCGGAGGCAGGACTGTACCTGAGCCTCCCTGGGCAGGTGCAGGGCACACACCCGTCCCCCGCAGTGGCCCCTGTTCTGTCTGATCCCCTCGGTTCCCAAACTCAGGAACCGGGCCAACCTCCCCCTCGCTCGGGCCACGACCCCGTCCACCAGTCTCCCCGGGGCTCAGTCGGTTCCCGCCTCGCCCATGCCCTCGCCGCCCCTGCGTGTGCGGCGCCTCTGAGGTTGGGGGTAGGGGGCCTTCTCAGCTTCGAGAACCCCCCGCTCCGAGAGGCTCTCCCTGACGCGGCAAACCATTCACCCCTGGTCTCCCCCGTCCAACCTGGGCTCGCTACGACCCACCCACACATGCCCAGGGCACAGTCCCACTGCGGGGGGCCCCTCAGCCCCCACACGTTTCTGGTTCGACACCCTGGGCGGGGGGGGACGACAGGGGTGTGGAGGTGGGGGGCGGGGGACAGGGATGCCCCAGGGCAGGAGATCCAACTTTCCAGCGTCCTCACTGCCCCACAGGTGCCCCACGAAGGCGACATCCCATTCGCCGCGCGCTGAAAACTTCGTACCCGTTACCAGCTTTCCAGAAGAAACAAACGTGCCCCCGTATGTTTCTCCCCACATGAAGGACGTGCGTCCCACGATTTGCAAACACAGTAAACTATACCGGCTCTGCGGAGCCCATCGAGTCTCACCAAATGCTCCCGATGGGTTTTGCCAAACTGGTTTCGGTAGCGAAACCAGGGGCGTGCTTGGCAAACACGTGCGGGGCCGGCACGGGTGGCCTCTGACGTGTGCCTGCACACGAACGAGCCAGACGAGCGTGAAACAGGAGAACGCGGACTCCGCGCATCCATCAGCAGGGAGAGCAAGTTCCGGGCCGAATCCGACGGTCGCTTTCCAACAGGGGGAGGAGACTGCCTCCTCGGGGCTTTGGGGCTACCCACAAGGACACAGCCGCAGATGTGACACTTTCTTAAGTTTAATTTTCCTCATCGACAGTTTGTTCGGCGCCGCTTTCTTGAGTCAGACCGGGAGGTGGCAAACCGAGGCAAACCACCGCCTGTTTGTATCAATAAAGTTTTATTGGCACACGGCCGCAGCCACGGGCTCCCCTGCTCCCTATGGCTGTCTTCACGCTCTAACGGCAGCCGCGAATACATGGGACGCGCCCGAACGGCGTAAGAAGCCGAAAATACTACTGGGCCCTTCGTGGAAAAAGTTGGCCAACCCCGGGTCTAGACGACCAACAGAACAATAAATCCCACCCCGATCTGTGGTGGTTGCCAATTTCCGTGGTGGTTGCCAATTTCCGTGGTGTAAATTTCCCCACCGTGGCCAATTTCAAGCTTCCGCCGCGACGTGGGCGAACGTGGGGGCTCACCGTTTCCCCCAAACACATACGGCAGATAAGCGTGGCTTCAAGAGCGCAGATTATAGTAGGAGACGGGAGAATAATTAGAAAGTTACGATTTATGACTATTTATGACTTTGCTTTTTGTAAGTTTTATCCACATACGATTCACCTACCATAAAATCCGCCCTTTAGTTTTTGAGGTTTATTTATTTTTTTTAGTAATCTCTACGCCCAACGTGGGGCTCAGACTCACGACCCCAAGATCAAGAGTCAGGCGCTCTGCGGACTGAACCAGCCAGGGGCCCCAAACTTTGCCCTCTTAAAGCGTACAACTGAGGGGCACCTGGGTGGTTTTCAGTAGGGGAAACTACCACCTCTTGATTTCGGCTCAGGTGGCGACCTCACAGTTCGTGGGATCGAGCCCCACGTCGGGCTCTGCAATGACAGTGTGGAGCCTGCTTGGGATTCTCTGTCTCTCCCCTGGTTGTTTTCTTTTTCATTTTTTTTTAAATTTATTTTTGAGAGAGAGAGAGAGAGAGAGAGAGCCAGCGGGAGAGGGGCAGAGAGGGAGACACAGCATCCGAAGCAGGCTCCAGGCTCCGAGCTGTCAGCACAGAGCCCGACGCGGGGCTTGAACCCACGAACTGTGAGATCGTGACCTGAGCCGAAGTCGGACGCTCAACCGCTGAGCCACCCAGATGCCTCCCCGCCCCACCCCCTGCTTGTTTTCTCTCTCTCTCTCTCAAAATAAATAAATTAACTTAAAAAAAAAAAAATAAAGTGTAAAACTCAGTGGCTTTGATACCTTCATAGAGTTGTGGAACCATCACCACGAATTCCAGAACATTCCATCACCCTAAAAAGAAGCCCCATCCCCATCGGCAGTCACCCCCCCCCATCCCTGGCCCCGAAGAAACCCCTTCCTGTCCGTGGAGGAGCCTGTTCTGGACGTTTCACACACGCGGACTCACGCCCCGCGTGGCCTCTCGTGTCTGCTTCCCTCCCTGAGCGTCGTATGTTCGGGGCCCGTCCGCGGGGCGGCGGGGGTGGGCGCCTCGCTCCTTTTTATGGCCAAATAATATTCTACACCTCCATTAGAATAAACATTATTAAAACATAATGTATTGAACTGTAGGGTCACAGTCTGTCGCTTTTCATAATGGCTGTGTTTAACAACCCGACCGTGAAATTCCTGACCGGGTGGCAAGTGACTCCCGTGGGCTGGGACGAGCCAGCTGCCGCCGGCCCCTGGTCCACGGGCACCCTGTCCCCACCACATGAATTCTTTATGTCCCACACAAAGGGTGTCAATAATTGATGAGCCAGCTCAGCAGGGCCAGGCCGCCACTCCACCCCACGTCTCCGAGCCCCAGCTGCGGTGGCCCACGGTGGCCTCGGGGGCCCCAGGCCTCTGTCCACAGCAGCAAATGCCCCCGCCGTCCCTGTTCCTGCACGATACCCGCTGCCATCACGAGGACACCCAGTGCGTCGGGCTCTGACCAACCGTCACTCGGACCTCACACTCTGTGCCCGTTTTAAGTAAGGCAAGAGGAAGAAAGGAATCTCTGGTCTGAGGGGCCTGGGGCACCCACGGTTTTCAAAGCGGGTTCTCCAGAGCCTTTGAGTGGCCTCCCCAAGGACGGGCGGGGTTTGGCCACCTGCTGGCGGCAGCGGGAGCCCGATTTCCGCTGAAGCGGAGCTTGGGGGCCAAGCAAGAGTGTCGGGAGACCACAACCCACCCTCTGCAGGAAAGGCCAGGCCGGGCTGGGGCTCGGGCCAAGCAGGTGTTTAGCAGCAAGTGGAGGAGGTTTCAGGGTCCTGTGGCAGGAATGTGGATGCAGCCCCACCTCCCCTCTTCACAGCCTGAGCTGGGCCCCTGGGCCCAGGGCCCCCCCCCCCCCAGGATCCTGCTCTCACAACTCCCCATCAGCATGAGGATATTTCTGGATGGATGAACACCCATATCCCCCAAGTCCGATCTGAGAGCCAAGCGAGGGAGGGCACCGGCTCGGCCTTGGTCGGTGCTGGGTCCTCGGCGCCCTGCACCAGGCTGTGGCTCCCAGCAGGTGTTCAGAACCTGTCGAATGAATAAATGACCTCCCAGCACCAGGGAGGGATAAAGTCCAAGAGCTCACACGAGGTCCTCACTGTCCAGCCAGGGAAACTAAGGCCCACAGAGAGAGACAGAGGCAGCCCAAGGTCCCATAGCAGTATAGCACGAGCCCCTCTGGAGGGGGGCGCCCCCAGGTAAATGTTCCCCACATTCCACTACCCCACTGGATAGCAGTGGAAATCGAGGCCTGGAGAATGGGGCCTTAGGAGATCCCAAGGGCTCAGCCAGAGGAGCTCCCAGGAAAGCTCAGGCGGGGGATCCCAGGGAGTTATCTCGTGGTGGGGGGCCCAGGGGAGGTGCCCCGGTACCTGGTCCTGGCCTGTCCATCTCTAGGACCCCACCTCTAAGTCTCTAACCCCTGGGGCTGCACCCGGACAACCTCCAGTCATTATTCAGCATCTGCCTCTGGGCGGGGACCTTTCCGCCACCGCAGCTGGAGCTGTACCCCCTCCTGGCCTCATGGGACAGACAGGGGCACTGAAGCCTCTGAAACCCCACCACATGGGATCACCAAGCAACGAAAGGCCCCCCCTCCTCCCCAGGCCTCAGATGAGGAAACAGGTTCAGAGGGGCGTCTGACCTGCCCAAGGCCACACAGCCAGAGGGGACGTCACGGGGCCTCCAATCTGCACCTGTCTGACTCATCTATTGGCTTAAGGACCTCCCGCCTTCATCAGAGCAGGGTTCAAGCCGCCCCCCCCCCCCCGCGAGCACTCCCCCCCCACCCCAGGGGTCTGGGCACTCACCCACCACCAGCATCCCAGACCACCAGGCCTGTCGAGTGGGAAAAGCACAGCCCAGGTGTTTGTGTGGCTGGGGCTTTGTTCCGGTTTCCATAGGTACAGCGTCCCTGGGCCGGCCCCTCTAGGCTCCTCCCAGCTGCCCAGCCCTTGCCTGGCAGTCCCCTGGCCCAGCCCATCTAGGCAACTTGTTATGTTTTAAAATTGGTGCCCGTGAGGGGCGCCTGGGTGGCGCAGTCGGTTAAACGTCCGACTTCAGCCAGGTCACGATCTCGCGGTCCGCGAGTTCGAGCCCCGCGTCGGGCTCTGGGCTGATGGCTCGGAGCCTGGAGCCTGTTTCCGATTCTGTGTCTCCCTCTCTCTCTGCCCCTCGCCCGTTCATGCTCTGTCTCTCTCTGTCCCAAAAATAAATAAAAAACGTTAAAATTGGTGCCCGTGGACCCGGCATAGCCGTGAAGGAACAGCCCGGGCAGAGACCCCGGGGCAGGGCCCCGTCTGGAGTGTTGGAGGAAGGTGGAGGTTGGTAAGGCTGGAGCAGAGCGAATGAGTGAAGGGGAGAGAGGGAGGGCCAGGAGGAGACACATTCCTGCATTTAATCCTGGAAGCAGCCCTCTCCCCCAGGGAACTGTGGTCCGTCCCACTTTACAGACAGGAAACTGAGGCTCAGAGAACCCAATCACTGGTTTCTGATACCAAGGTGAGTGGCAGATCGAGAACTTATCCCTCTGATTCCAAGGTCCAGACCCTACGACCACTAGGCTGAACTGCCCTCACCCCACTGTGCCCCCCCTCCCGGGCATTCAGCTCCCCAAGCTGGGCTCAGGTATGCTCAGGAAGCAACCTCGGAGGCCTGTTTACAGCTGCGACTGAACCTCCTCCAGGAGAACGCCCCCAGGATAGAGGAGGCGGTGATGCGTGCGGATATGGGTCAGGTCACTTGCCAATTACCTTGGCAGCCACAGTCCCAATTCACAGCTGACAAAACTGAGGCCAAAGCTTCAGGGCACTGAGGAACTCCCAGGTGGCCAGTCTGGGTGGGCCTGGCCATGACTCTTCCAGCTGCCTGGACCAGTCAGAAGCCACACGCATGCCCATCGTCACACCTGTGGCCAGGCTGTCCACCACTGGAATGCCCTCCCGACTCTGGAATCTGGCCGTAGCGCCTGGCACCCTGCACTGTGGAAGGGGCAGAGTCCATCAGAGTCCCCATGCGGGTGAGGGGACGCTGGACTCAGAGCACAGCCCCACGGTAGGGAGGGCAGTTCACCCAGTCTGCCTCCCCCTACCCCACACAGTCAGAGTGACAGGGACACCGAAGGAAAAGGAAGAAACCGAGGCAGGAATACAGACAGGAGGAGCAGGGGCATGGGGGCGACACAGACAGGGCGTCCAGACGGCCCCCGAGGTGCGGAGCGCCGCGGCATCGCTCGCTCACCTACTCTCCGGGTCCTGTCCGTCGGTCCGACCGTCGAGGCTCCGTAAGGCCGCTCCGGAGGGGCCGTTGCGGCGGCCGCGGGACTCGCGCGGGAGGACTGAGAAGGGACTGGACGGGCGGGGCGGGGCGGGAAGCTCGGCCCCGCCCCCATCGCCCCGCCCCGCGGCTCCTCCCCGCTCCGTCCCCGCCCGCGCGGAAAGGCCCGAAGAGGGGCCGGCGGCGGGGGCGGGCGGAGGACGCAGGCTCAGCCAATGGCAGAGCCGGCGACGTACGAAGAGGCCAATGGGAGAAAGTCGCCGGGAGGGGCGGGGTCTGGGGCGGGGCCAAGCAGCTGCGGGGAGATTCCTCCGGAATCGTGAAATGGGCCGGATGCGGCGTGGGGCGGGGGCGAATGAGGCAAAGAAAGGGGAGGAAGGAGATCCTGAGTCGAAAACAGCGAGAGACCCGGTGGGGAGGGGGCGGGGAGACAGAGACTGAGAGAAGCAAAAAGAAAAACAGGCCAACTCTGGCTCCGGGCAAGCCCCTTACTCCCTTGAGACTCCCTTTACCCACCTGGGTAATTGGAATTTGGGCGAAGCACGTTTCTTAGAGTACGTCCCCGAGGAACCCTTTCTATCAGAATCACCTGGGAGCCCCTTTAAAAAATGTAGATTCCTGTAGCCCCAGATGGGCTGAATCTGACCCAAGGTTGGACATAAATCTTCCTGGGCCCAAGTAAATTCTCAGGTGAGGTGTGGGGCAGTGGCTGGGTGGACGGAGCCTGGAAACCCCACCAGGGGCCTCCCAGATCCAGCCTCGATTTCCATGGGAATGAGCCGGCAGAGCACACTGGAGCCTCGTGGCCGCCAGCGGGTAAGGTGGCTGGGCCAGCTGCCCCCCCCCCCCAGGAGGATGCAGCTGTGAGTCCTGGGCACTGCGGGGGCTGAGCAGCATCCCTGGCCCCCACCCACTCGCCACCAGGAGCCCCCTATCCCCCCTCCAGGCCCCGACAATTAAAAATGCCACCAGCCGTTACCAAGTGTCCCCTAGGGGGCAGAATCACCCCAGCTGAGACCCACTGTGAACACCCCTTCTTTCGATCAGGGTGGCTAATGAGGCCGCAGAGGCCCAGGGAACTGTTCTTAGCGTCTCATCAAACGACCGCAAATCGTCCCCGTGAGTCCAGGGTGGGGCATGGGTGGAGTGTGGCCAAGGTGGGCGCGCACCCAGCTCTTTCGTGGTCTGCCCGTGCGTGTTGGCCTCTCAGAGCCCTGGTTTTCCGAACCTGTGACGTGGGGGTAAGAAGGGCTACGGGTTCTCAAATGAGGACAAAGGAAAAGTGCCCACACGCATGTGCAGACATCAGATCGTCCGCGCGTTGTGGGTGAGAATGCGAAAAAGGTGCAGGCAGACGCAGTGGAACAGTCTGGTGGGTCCTCGGAAAGCGAAATGACCGTATGATCCAGGAGATCCCCTCCTAGGTGTCTCTCTGAAGGCAGGGGCTCGAACAGATGATCCCACGAATGTTCGTAACAGCGGTATTCACAAGAGCCAAAAGGTGGAAACAACCCAAGTGTCCATCAGCGGATGGACAGGTAAACAAAACATGGGCCAAACTACCCTGGAATACTATTCAGCCACAGAAGGAAGGAAGTTCTGACTCATGCCGCAACACGGATAAAGCTCGAAAACATAAGTTTACGATGCCAGGCATAGGACAAGTATTGTAGGATTCCAATTTCCTTTTTTTTTTTTACTTAAAAATTTTTTTTGGAATTGTTTCAATGTTTATTTATTTTTGAGAGAAACAGAGCGTGAGCAGGGGAGGGGCAGAGAGAGAGGGAGACACAGAATCCAGAGCAGGCTCCAGGCTCTGAGCCATCAGTACAGAGCCCATCGCAGGGCTCGAACCCACAAACTGTGAGATCATGACCTGAGCCGAAGTCGGAGGCTTGACTGATTGAACCGCCCAGGCGCCCCTTTATTCCACTTTCTTGAGGGACCCAGAGTAGGCAAATCCATAGAGATGGAAAGTAGAACAGAGGTGACCAGGAGGCTGGGGAGAAGAGAATGGTTAGTTAGTGTTTAATGCACACAGAATGTGTTGGGGACGATGGAGAATGTCTGAAGATAGATGGTGAGGTGGTCGAGACGACAGTGTTCGTGGGCTTAATGCCCTGAGTTAGACACGTAAAAATGGTTATAAGCATACACTTTATATTGTATATTTACCGCAATTTTAGAAAACGAATAATGTAATATACCAAAACCACTGACTTGGATGTTTTAAATGGGTGAATTTTATGGTGTATGAATTACATATATTTTTTTAATAAAGCTGTTTTTGGGGCGCCTGGGTGGCGCAGTCGGTTAAACGTCCGACTTCAGCCAGGTCACGATCTCGCGGTCCGGGAGTTTGAGCCCCGCGTCGGGCTCTGGGCTGATGGCTCGGAGCCTGGAGCCTGTTTCCGATTCTGTATCTCCCTCTCTCTCTGCCCCTCCCCCGTTCATGCTCTGTCTCTCTCTGTCCCCCAAAAAATAAATAAACGTTGAAAAAATAAAAATAAAAAATAAAGCTGTTTTTTTTTAAGTGCCCAGCAGCACACCTGGTAAGAATAACATCAGAGCAAAGGTTTTGTGGGTTTTTTTTTAATTTTTTAAAATGTTAAAATTTAAATAAATGTTATTTATTTTCAAGAGAGAGAGAGGGAGAGAGAGAGTGTGTGTGTGTGAGTGGAGGAGGGGCAGAGAGGCGGGGCTGGGGGCCGTCGGGGACACAGAATGAAAGCAGGCTCCAGGCTCTGAGCTGTCAGCACAGAGCCCCACACCGGGCTCGAACTCACAAGCCGGGCTCGAACTCACAAGCCGTGAGATCATGACCTGAGCCAGGGTCAGACATTTAACCGACTGAGCCACTCGGGTGCCCCTCCGGGCTGGTTTTTATCCAGCACCTCTTACGTGGCAGTCAGGGGTTGGCTTAAAGTTAATCGCTGTACGTAGATTAATTCACCAAAACTTCAAAGCAACTCTGCGTTGGGATACAAACGTCCCATTTCACCGATGATGACGTCGAGGCTCAGAGGAAGCAAGTGACCGTCCCACGTGGTGACAGAAGCAGGCTCAGAACCTGGGGCAGTATGGATTGTGTGTCATGTGCGCAGATCCTCTGGGTGGCCCCAACATCCTTGAGGTCTCCCCAGCTGGGCGGGGGTGGGGAGTGGGGGGCTACACCCAGCAAAAGACCAGGGGCTCTCTCTGGGGTCAGGGACTCAACTCGGAATGGAGGCTCGGCCCGGGATAAAGGGCTATAGCCACGGCTGTGGCTCTGCCGGGATGGGGGGGGGGGCACTCAGCGGGTGTCGCAGCTCAGCCCAGAGCTCCGGGCTCCACCGGGAATGCGGGCTCAGCGGGGACAGGGGCTCTGTCCCACGTGGCTGGGTCCCAGCTGCGCGGATTCCGGCCGCGCCCGACAGGGGGCGTGTTCGGCGCGCAGCCCGGGCCGCGGTGCCTTCCCTTTGCCCGGAATAGGCGGCCGGGGCGCGAGCGCTGTGCGTGCCGCGGCGGGGTTCCCACGGCCAAGTCACCCTAGACGACGCATCCAGTGTCACCTGCACCCCAAGACCAGGCCTCACACCCCGCTGGGCTGTGTGACCCACTTCTCTGGGCCCCTGGCTTGCGCCTACGCGAAGGGAGCACCGTGGTGGGGCGTGCGGGAGGAGCGGGGGAGGTCGGTGCTCCCAGAAGCTCCCTGAGCCTTCCGCGCCCTCCTGGCGGCTTCCCCCGTCGCCCCGGGCGCTTTGTATACCGGACTCGGGGGCCAGAGCACCCCAACCCCCCGCCCCAAGCCCAGGCGTAACTCCCACGTGCCGCGACCCCGTGGTGCTCCCAGCCCGGCTGCCTACCCGGAAAGACCCCTCCCAAGGCCGCTTAGGACGGGAGGACGGCGGGCAGGCCCAGAGGCGCCCGGGAGGAGGGAGCCAACCTCGCTGACGCCCCCACCGCGGCCCGGCCCGGGGGGGGGGGGGGGGGAGCCTCACGGACCTCTCCCGAGAGCACTCAGCAGGGAGGTGGGGGGCTGCCTTCACTCCGGGTCACGGCCGTAGCCTCGGGTCAGGACCACGGGGCCCGGGCAGCTCTCTGCTCCCGCCGACGGGAAGGCGGAGGAAGGTGGGGCGGGACGGTCCCCAAGCAATTTCAGTTCCCAGCCTCCGCCGTCCCCACCGCCTGCGCCTCTCGGGCTGCGGCAGCCGGGCGCCGGGGCCCCAGCCGAGGAGGTGTTTACAAGGGACAGCCGCGCAGACGCCGGCCGCCTGCGTGTGGGAGGCGGGCGTGCGCTGAGCCCAACCGCGGGTGTGGACGTGGGTGCGTGCGGTTCAGGAGGGGCTGGGCCCGACCTGCGGCTGCTTCTGCGGGTCGCGAGCCCCCCGTCATTCCTCGGCACGCACGAGAGGCCCGGCGGCAGCGACAGGGCTGTGATGGGGAACACACGGGCAGCTGTGGGAGCCCGGACCGGTCGCCTGACCCCAACTGGCGATCCGGGGAGGCTTCCGGGAGGAGGTGACTAGTGAGCTGAGCCTTTAAGCAAGGGCGGGAGTCAGCCATGGAAGAGGCAGGAAGGAGGGCCCCTTTTATTCTTGGCTTGCTGACCGTGGGCAAATCGTAGGTCCTCTCTGAGCCTCTGTTTCCTCATCTGTGAATCAGACCCATGATGTCCATCTTTGGGGGGCAGTGGCAAAGACTGGCAGAGAAGATTCGGGAAGGCGCTTACCCCGCTGCGAGGGCCCAGCCTGAGGACCCGCTCTTATTATTTGAGGCAGCTCTTTGCCTCTGGCCCGGAGCTCCCAGGCTAAGAAAAGAAGGCATACAGACATTGTGGAATGTCTGAGCAAGGGTACAGAGGTTGGGACGTTCTGGAAGCTGACAGGAAACGGTGTGTCCTGATCAGACCACAGGGGCCCTCGGGACATCAAAGGCTGGGTATAAAATTCCAGACTTCACCCTGAGGGCAATGGGGAGCCACGGAGGGTGTTAGAGCCCGAGAGAGATTGGGGTATCGGGAAACTCCTCTAGTAGCCAGAGTGGGGTAGACAGCAGTGGGCAAGACTGGAGCCGGTAGCCAGGGCGGAGGTGTAGGGAAGGAGAAGGGGGTGCCCTGTGACGCCCCGCCCCGATCGTACCCCACAGGGTGGGGGAGGAGCCGTTGGGGTCCTGAGAAGAGAAGAGAAGACTGCAGGCCCAGCCGGTGTGTGCGGGCACCTGGCTGGGCTGCCTTTCCCTGGGGACGTAGCTGGGGGCAGCGGCGACTGGAGGGAGTCATTGGCAAGATGGGAAAACCAGCTGTTGGGGAGAGGGCAAGGGCCAAGAAGGGTCAAGGTCAGAGTTGGGGGCACAGTGGGTGCTGAGCCAGATTTGGCTGTGACTTCCCCACCTCCTTCCTCACCCCAGGCTCCCGGGATCCCACAGCCCTTCCCTACAGGGCTGGATGGCCCTCCCACGCCAACTTCGGCTTGGGAGGGGGGGGGGTGATCTCACGGCTCGTGGGTTCGAGTCCCCTGAGGGTATGTTCTGGTGGGCGGGCGCCCATGTCTGCGCTGTGCCTCCAAGCTGGCTCTGGCGCATGGCTCTCGGTTGGGGGCCTCAGCTCTTTACCACGTGGTCTGCCTGGGTGGCCTTGCAGCATGGCGGCCGGCCTTCCCCAGAAAGGGCGATGAGCCAGGGGAGGCCGGCGCGGAGACTCGATTTGGCATCACAGGAGAGGCGCCCTCGGACTGGGGAAGCATCGGGCCGGGATCGGCCGAGGGCCAGTCTGAGAGGCGGGTGCTCTCGGCCCAGAGGCCAATGGGGGACGGCAGAGCCGAGTCACGGGTGGAGAGCGAGTTCCCAGGCTCTTTGATCAAGCTGTGCCTGAAGTCCTCAGGCTTTCCGGCTTCTGGAATCCGCGGATCCAGCAAGGCCATCGCCTTCGTTGCGCTTCTGTCAGCTCCGAGCCCGACGCGGGGCTCCGACTGGTGAACCATGAGATCACGACCTGAGCCGAAGTCGGACGCTTAATCGACTGAGCCCCCCCCCCCGGGCGCCCCCAGCGGTCACCTTAGAAGGCAGGTCCCCCTTGATCTACCGCCCCTCCCCGCAAGCGGAATCAGGGCCTCCCCTGGGGTCCCCGGGGCCCCAGGTGCCCTTCACCAAATCCACGATCACCCAGCGTCCCAGCAACCCGGTGATACGTCCATCTCTCTGCTCCGGCCTGAGTAGGCCTCGCTCCGGGCGGGTCCCTCCCTGGTGCTTCTGGATAGTTGTTGAGCGCCTTAAGGAGGCTTTTTTCTCCACTTGGCGGCTGAGGAAACGGAGCCCAGAAAAGACTCGTCCAGGGTCACCAAGCAAGCGAGAGTCTGAGCCAGGACTCAGCCCCACACCGGCCTGACTTCCCGTCTGGCTCGGCACTTTCCTTCACCCTTTGGGCACGGCTGCTGTCCTGTCTTTCCCTCTCATAGCCAGCCTCTCTGGGTTCCTCACTCTTTCCCTGAGATCCTCCCTCCCCTCCCCGACCGCTGCCTCCAGAACCCCAAAGGGCCAAGGCAATCTAGGAGGGCTTCCTGGAGGAGGGAGCTCCTGGGCAGCGAGGTGTCCCGAGGATTGCGCGCCTGACAGCCTGCGACGTGCGGTACTCCCAACGGTTGGCTCATCCTCGCCGCTCCCCGAGGCACAGGGCACAGGCGGGAAGTCTATTTCCACAGCCGTCCTCACACCCGCCCCTCTGACTTGGTGACTTCATCGGGGCCAGAGCCGGGGTGGGGGGTGGTGGTGGGGCGGCTGACCTCATCCTCCCACCTCGGGGAAGATGTGTGAGCAGAACCCGGACACCAGGAAATACTAACTCAGCAGCCCCACGCCCGGCCAGAATCTAGGGCAACAAGCACTTTCTGAACCTTGTCTCAGAGTTCCGCCTGGGGGAAAGGCCTGGTGAAGGCCCCTCTTTACTAGACAAGAAAACGGAGCCCAGAGAGGGAATTGGCTTGCCTGGGGACACACAGTGAGGGGGGAGACAGAGCTGAGGCTGGTCTCCCCTCAGCCACTGCCCTCCCTCTCGCTGCATTCTCCCGGAGGCCACCAGAAGAAGCCTGCGAGGACCCGGGTCGGGTCACAGCCTCCCGTGACCCTGGGCCTCCAGAGTTCCCACCCCTCTGGGGGTGAAAGCCCAAGTCCTCCCTATAGCCCCCAAGGCTCTGCCCCATCCCCTCCCCGCCCTCCCTCTCTGCCCCCTGTTCACTCTGCTCCAGCCACTTGGGGCTCCCCACTGTTGATCGTGCCAGGCAGGTCCCGCCCCAGGGCCTTTGCATGATCTTCCCCTTTCCTGGCCGTCTGTTTCCCCATGCGTAAAACGGACGGGTCACATCTCCCAGAACTGTGCCAATGGTTTCTAGCATGTTACATCGTCCCTAAGTCCGTGATCGTTTAACGTTGTCCTTGAAGCCCGGCCCACATTTGGAACACCAATAAAGGTACTGGGATTTTTTTTTAATTTTTTAATGTTTATTTATTTCCGAGAGAGAGAGAGAGAGACAGACAGGGCATGAGTGCGGGAGGGGCAGAGAGAGAGAGGGAGACACGGAATCCGAAGCAGCTCCAGGCTCTGAGCTGTCAGCACAGAGCCCGACGTGGGGCTCGAACTCGTCAACCATGAGATCATGACCTGAGCCGAAGTCAGACGTGTAACCAACTGAGCCGCCCAGGCGCCCCAAGGTATTGGTTTTTTCGAAGTCTTTTTCCTTGAATCGCAAAGAAAAATCAGCCTCCTCCTCGTGCCTGGCAGAATGGCGATCGTCCCCAAAATGACGTCCCCGTCCCAGTCCCCAGAACCCGTGCCCGTGTCACCTCGTCATGGCAGAAAAGACTCTCCGGGGAGCTCACGGGCATCCCAAGGGCTGTTATCAGAGGGAGGCGGGGACACCGGCGTCTGAGAAGTGACAACGGGGGTGGAGAACCGCTTTCTCGATGTCACTCGAGAAAGACTTGACCGGCGCTTGCTGGCTTTGAAGGTGGAGAAGGTCGTGGGCCAAGGAGCGCAGGAAGCTTCTAGAAGCCGGGAAGAGCAAGGAAACGGGTTCTCCCCTGGAACATCCAGAAGGAGCGGTACCCTGCTGACGCCTCCATGTTAGCTTAGGGGGAGCACAGGATGGAACCATCGGGAAACAAAAGCGTCAGGACCCCGGAGAGCGGCCTCCAAGCCTGATGCCTGCCCGGCAATATCTATGAGACGCCCACCGTGCGCCGACGCTGTTCTGGGCGCTGGGGCTACAGCGGTGCAGACAATGACAAAATTCCCTGCCTACACGGAGCCGACGCTCCAGTGGGGAAGACACGCAAAACACAATGTAATAAAGCGCATAATATAACGGCAGGTCGTAAGTTCTCCGACCAGAGACCTGAAGGAGTAGGGAGCCGCGTGGATATTTGTGGGAAGAGCGGGCCAGGCAGAGCAGCAGCACGTGCAAAGGCCCTGAGGCACTCACTCCGGTGAGCTGGGGCGTAGAGGGGGGCGCGGGTGGGAGATGGTGGAGGAGCACGGGTGTTCACTGAGTGCACACCGCCAATGCCCCGGAGATGCCACCTTTAGCCCTCGTCCTTAGGGAAATCCTTTGTCAAGTACCCAGCGGGATGCACAGAGGCTGTTCGCGGCAGCACCGTTTGTCACATTAAAACCAGGCATTAACGTAAAAGTCCGTCAAGAGGTGACCAGGTACAGGAAGGCGTATTCGTACGATGGAATAGTACACAGCCGCCAAAGGTGAATTAATCAGATCCATACAATAATTTCGGACATTTACTGAGCACCTACTAGGTGCCGGGTGCCACGCGAAGCATTTTACATGTGATAACGCAGACCATCTCTTAGAAAGCTACTCTTGGGGCGCCTGGGCGGCTCAGTCGGTTGAGCGTCCGACCTCGGCTCAGGTCACGATCTCGCAGTTTGTGAGTTCGAGCCCCGCGTCGGGCTCCGGGCTGACAGCTCAGAGCCTGGAGCCTGTTTCGGATCCGAGGGGAGCCCGGGGGGGGGGGGGGCGGGTGCTCAGTCGGTCAAGCGTCCGACTCTTGATTTCGGCTCGGGTCCTGATCTCACAGTTCACGAGATTAGTCCCGCGTGGAGCCCGCTTGGGATTCTCTCTCTCTCTCTCTCTCTCTCTCTCTCTCTCTCAAAAACAAATAAAGATATTTTTAATAAAAATAAGAGGAAAAAAGCAAGCTGCATTAAGTTCATACACTATGTGAGTACAGTAATGCATTTTTTTTAGTAATGCATATTTTTAATGCACAAAATAGTCGTATTCAGTGTCGGTGGCCGTGACGGTGGCCACGTGAGCTGAGCGTCTCCTTAGTTCTAACGTTTTGTCTGCTCCCTATGAGATGCAAAAAAAACTGGCAGCAAATAGGACAGGGGTTAACCCCTCATAGCCGGTCCTGGCGGGAAGGTGGACCGGCGTTTGCTAAATTCATCTTCGTGCTTTTCTCGTTGACTTTTTTTTTCAAAATCAAAAAGAAATGATTCAAATGCAGGGAGAGAGTCTTGGGGGGTTGAAACAGGTGGGGCAGAGGCGGGGAGGGTGTCTCGGGCAGGAGCCCGGCTTCGGCAAAGTCCTGGCAGGAGCAGGGAGCGCAGCCTTGTGGGAAATGAGGAAGCCTGGAACCTTCGATCGCGGGCCGGCACGTCCCGGTCTTGTGCCCACCCCGCAACTCCAGACCGAGTCCTTCAGACTCTCCCACGTTGTGGGGGATGGGCAGGGCAGGAGGTGGCGGTCAGAGTCAACATCTCCCCAGCGGATTGTAAGATGCACACACGGTTGGGAACCAGCGGATACACGGTCTAGTGCAGTAGCCACTCAAAACGTGTGTGCTGAGTGGTGAAGGAATTATTTGGGGAGGGCAGCTGAGAAGGAGAACGAGATACACAGGCTACGTCCGGTTCCCGCAATTGTACTTTATGACTTGCTGTCGTGAGCCACGAGGATGGCCAGGCGACAAAGAAAACGTAACATGACGGCAGGGCGCCCGGGGAGCTCAGTCCGCTAAGCGTCCGACTCTTGGTTTTCGGCTCAGGTCCTGACCTCGCGGCCTGCGGGTTGGAGCCCCGCGTCGGGTCCTGCGCCTACAGTGCGGGGCCTGCTGGGGATTGTCTCTCCCCCCCCCCCGTCCCCCCTCCTTCCCCCCCCCCCCGCTCGCACTCTCTCTCAAAGAATAAAAAATACACGAATGCAAGAAGATGTTAAGACGATGGCATAGAAAGTGAGTGGGGCAGCTTTCTGAGCTGGGGTGGTCAGGGAGGGCTTCCCAGAGAAGGCGCCACGAGAGCTGAGACTGATGTGTGGGGCAAGTTGTGCCAGGTGGAGGGGACAGCCGAAGCAAAGCCCCAAGGAGGTGACGAACATATAAACAGGTGGGTTCCAGAACAGGGCGACCAGGGCTGTGACTGGGGACCCCTGAGAGGACCCCCTGGCTCAGACGGAGGGGGGCGGGGGTCGGCGTCAGGTTTCAGGCAGGAGGCAACTGGGATCCGGGTGTGAATCTTCCCGACTCAGCCCGGTGCCCCCCGGCCGGAAAGCACCCCCCCCCCCAGCCCCGCCGCCCAGCACCCCGACAGAAGCAGCACCTGAATGGGGGCGTTTGTTATGTTTTTTTCCGAGGAGAGTAAGAGTGAACGTGAGATCCCCCTGCAGCCATCCGGTTTTAAATTTAGCCCCGTGCGCATGGAACTCGGCTCGGGGAAAACAAGAAGTTACAAAAATACAATTCCCTTCTCCATCGCGGGCAGCGGGGGGAGCGGGGCAGGCCGGCCTGCGGGTAGTGAGAGGGGGAGACAGCTGTGGAGTCCAGAGGGCAGCCCCAGAGTGGGGGCTTCCAGGACAGGGGGCTTCTGGGGTCTCAGCTCGGGCCCCCAACCCGCTCCAGTCCTGCCCTCACCCTGACAGCTCCGTCCCCCCCAGCCCCCCAGCCAGGAGCCAGGACTTACCCCAGCCCAGCCCATCTGGCTCTCCCAGACCACCCTTGGCTCCCACCGCCCTGCGACCCCAGCCCAAACGCCCCCTCTCTGAGCCCCAGCCTGTCCCACGGCTAAGCCCCTGCCTCTGCAGTTCCCTCCGCCTCTCCCACCCCTTCCAGAAGCAGCCCCCAAGGAAGAAACCCCGTCTGCTGTCTCCGTCATCTCTGGCTGTGTGAGAAACGACCCCGAACCTGGAGGCGTCGAGGAACACGTATTTCCTGTGGGTCCAGACCCCAGGCAGGGCTTAGCCGGGTGTCCTGGTTCAGGGCCTCACAGGACCACATTCCAGGAGAAACCGGGGTGTGGTCTCATCTGGGGGCACGACCAGGGCAGGCTTGGCTGCCGAGTCTGGTCGTGTGCATGTGGGTGGCGTTCGCTTTCCCGCCAGGTGGCCTTCTCCATCAGGACACGTGCATGAGAAGAGTCACGGCGGGGGCGGGGGGGGGGGAGAAGAGGTGGGGTAGAGGGAGGGGGAGGTCCTCTGTCCCCCTCGCTCTCTGCCCCTCCCCTGCTCGTGCTCTCTCTTTCAAAAATAAATAAAACATCAAAAAATCATTTTCAAAATCGTGACAAGGGAGCTTTGAGTCAGAGTTTTTCCCCGTTGCTGTTAAAAAAGAAAAACGTGTATGTATAAACATCCCTCGTAATCCAGTTCACAGCCCTGCCTCAGAGCCTTTACACATGCTGTGCCCTTGGCCCAGAATGCTCTCGCTTCGTGGCTCTGCATGGCTCCCTCCTTCACCTCCTCCAGGTCTATGTTCAAGCGTCACCTCCTCGGAGAGGCCCTCCCTGACCACACTGTCTAAAATAAAAATCCTCGAGGGGCGCCTGGGTGGCGCAGTCGGTTAAGCGTCCGACTTCAGCCAGGTCACGATCTCGCGGTCCGTGAGTTCGAGCCCCACGTCGGGCTCTGGGCTGATGGCTTGGAGCCTGTTTCCAATTCTGTGTCTCCCTCTCTCTCTGCCCCTCCCCCGTTCATGCTCTGTCTCTCTCTGTCCCAAAAATAAATAAACGTTGAAAAAAAAAATTTAATTAAAAAAAAAAAAAAAATCCTCGAGGGGCACCTGGGAGGCTCAGTTGGTTGAGGGTCCGGCTTCGGCTCGGGTCACGATCTCGCGGTCTGTGAGTTCGAGCCCCACGCCGGGCTCTATGCTGACGGCTCGGAGCCCGGAGCCTGTTTCAGATTCTGTGTCTCCCTCTCTCTGCCCCTTCCCCGCTCATGCTCTGTCTCTGTCTCAAGAATAAATAAAACATTAAAAAAAAATTTAGTAAATAAAAATCCCCTTGCCCGACCCCCACCCTACCTGGTCTTGTCCCCAGCACAGCTCACCTTGTACGTTTATCTTGTTAACCCTTCCTCTCCCCGACCGGAATGTCAACTCCATGAGGGCAGAGACTTCTGTTGGCTTTGTTCACTGTGGTGTTTCTATTACCCAGCATACAGTAGGCGCTTAATGATGGATAGAACCAATGAATTCACACACACACGCACACACACACGCACATTCTCTGATTACTCTTGCCCCCCCCCACCCCCCCAGCAGAATCCTGAATGTCAACCCCTTTTTCTTTTTTTTTTCAACGTTTTTTTTTTTTTTTTTTTTAATTTTTGGGACAGAGAGAGACAGAGCATGAACGGGGGAGGGGCAGAGAGAGAGAGGGAGACACAGAATCGAAAACAGGCTCCAGGCTCCGAGCCATCAGCCCAGAGCCTGACGCGGGGCTCGAACTCACGGACCGCGAGATCGTGACCTGGCTGAAGTCGGACGCTTAACCGACTGCGCCACCCAGACGCTTCGAGTTAAATATTTTTTTAACGTTTATTTATTTTTGAGACAGAGAGAGACAGAGCATGAACGGGGGAGGGGCAGAGAGAGAAGGAGACACAGAATCGGAAACAGGCTCCAGGCTCCGAGCCATCAGCCCAGAGCCTGACGCAGGGCTCGAACTCACGGACCGCGAGATCGTGACCTGGCTGAAGTCGGACGCTTAACCGACTGCGCCACCCAGGCGCCCCCAACCCCCTTTTGTTAAGTGCCTCCCCATGCCGGTCCCTGGGACATCTGTGGTCTTGACCCTGTCTGTCAGCTCTATGCTCGTTGCTAGGCAACCCAATGCTCAAGGCGTCCCCAGCCCGCCACAATCCACCCTCCTTTCTGGGATAGAAACAGACCAGCCCTTCCCATCTGCCCGCACCCAGCCCCTGCACCCCCCAGTCACCCTTCCTGGGAATATCCGCGTCTCCCCTGGGCCCCATGACTCCATCTTTCACACGCTCTAGGCGCTTTCCCTGTGCTGGCTTGTTTAATTGCCACCCCTTGAGGTGGCACTCTCGCTGTCCCCAGACAGATGAGGAAGCTGAACTTCTGGGGGTCACACAGTAAGCAGGGACTGAGGCTGTGGGGGGGAGGGTGTGGTTTCAGGCCAGTTGCTGTGTGACCTTGGGGAGGCTCCCTTCCCTCTCTGGTCCCTCCACCTCCACTCCGCCAGAAAAGGAGAAGGTGAGGCCACAGGATACATTTCAATGCCGCCTCCCAGCTCTAAGTTGAGTACCTGGGGAGCTGGGGGAACAGATGGAGGGACCTGGAAATAGAGGAAAGGGGGGCCCCCCTCGGTAGAGAAGGGGAAGGTGGAGCTCAGAGATGGGCAACACTGGGGGAGGGTGCCCAGCACATCTGATCTGAGATCCCTGCTACCAAAGACGGAAATAGAATGTCAGGGGAGAGAGGAGAGGCAGAGATGGGAGGTGGAGGTTGGGGGGGGGGGCGCGGCACTGATGAAACAAGGTCACACCCTCCATCCCCCCCACCCCCGGCCCTGAGACCCGTGATGGAAGGGAATGCGGGCCCACAGCAGCGTGGGGGAGGGGAGAGGGGGGAGGGGGGCAGGGAGGGGCACCAGGAGGAAGAAGTTGAGGGAGGGAGGCACAGAGACAAAGGGGAGAGAGAGGCGCTCGCTCGGGATCAGAGACGTGCACAGATGAGGAGCACGGCAGAGAGCCTCGCAGAGATCCGGGAGAGCCCTGGTCTTCCTCAGAAACTCAGAATGACATTCAGATCATACGTGATTTGCTGTTCTGTGTTCCTTCAGAAGCTATTTGGGGTGCCCGGGTGGGTGCTTAAGCCCAGGAAGTTCCTCCACGGACCGCTTCCTGGCCCTGGTGGTCAGGCTGGAGGGGAAGGAGACAGGGGCTCCTTGGGGAAGGGCAGTCCAGACAGAGGAAGCGCCCCGTGCAAAGGCCCTGGGGCAGCACCATGTGGCTGGAGCAGAGTGAGGGGGAGAGAGGGAAGGGGGGAGGACAGGGAGTGGATGGGGTGGGTCCTGCCCTGGGGGGGCCACAGGGAGGATTTAGGCTTTTACCCCAGGGAGGTGGGAGCCCCTGGAAGGCTGTGGACAGAGGAGGGATAGATCCGACTTAGATTTCAAATTGATCACTCTGAATCCTTTCACATGAGAACAAACACAAAAAGCTCAGGCAAAAACGACAAAACATGAACCGTATTCATTAACTGAGGTGGTCTTCAACGTTTTATTTTTATTTTTGGGACAGAGAGAGACAGAGCATGAACGGGGGAGGGGCAGAGAGAGAGGGAGACACAGAATCGGAAACAGGCTCCGGGCTCCGAGCCATCAGCCCAGAGCCCGACGCGGGGCTCGAACTCCCGGACCGCGAGATCGTGACCTGGCTGAAGTCGGACGCTTCACCGACTGCGCCACCCAGGCGCCCCAACTGAGGTGGTCTTTATAGGATATGATTCTCTGGACTTCGTTTAAAAAAAAAAAAATCCTCCAGCCATAAATCAACTCATAAATGAGCCATGACAAGTTGAACCCTGGTTGGTCTCCAACTCCAGCTCCGGCTGGACCCCCTGACTCTGGGACATCCACATCTGACCCTTTCCTGGGCCTGGGGGCCCCCCACTGCTATCCCCTGACCTTGAGCCTCTCTGGCAGGGAGACTGGCTTCTTCCCTGAACTCGTGTACAAATGCCTCAGCTCCGAAGGCCTAATTGTGCATGAAATCCAATCGAATTATCAGACCCCGATGAGCAATTCCCAAGATTATTTAGCTCAGTGAAGTAAATAATGACATTAGCATCCTCCTTCAGCTCCTGAAGCCCCCTCATTTCAGTCCCACACTCCAGTTGCCGCACAGTCTCTTGCCTGAGTGGTGGGAACAAAGGAGAGAGAGAGGACTCAAAATCCAGATGTTAGCACAAGAGAGACTTGGGGCGCCGGGGCGGCTCAGTCGGTTGAGCGTCCGACTTCAGCTCAGGTCATGATCTCACGGCTCGCGAGTTCGAGCCCGGCGTCGGGCTCTGCGCTGACAGCTCGGATCCTGGAGCCTGTTTGGGATTCTGTGTCTCCCTCTCCCTCTGCCCCAACCCACTCGCATTCTGTCTCTGTCTCTCTCAAAAATAAAGAAACATCAAAAAATTTGTAAATAAAAAAAGAGAGACTCATAGTGCTTTCCTGCAGATGGAGAAACTGAGGCCCAGTGCAGGACGCCTCTGAAGTCACACAGAGAGTTAGGACGTCTGGAATCTGTATCTATTTCCTCTGCCATGCCAGCCAATGACGACCCACCCGGGCACACCACTCTCCTCTCCATCCCTGGGGGTGCATCGCTGGGACTCAAATACCAGACAAGAGTGGCATGCAGAGTGGAGGCGGGGTGGGGGGCAGTGTGTATGTCTGATGTGCCTGAATCCTAAGACCTTGTCTTGTCGTCAGATGCAAAGAGACATTGATTACCTTTCTGCTATGATAAGCTAACTATGCATGTTGGAACATATAAGGATGACTGCCCAGAGGACAGGATTAGAACCAATAATTTCCGAATCACCAGAAGGAATAGAAAAGGAAACAAAGAAATCCCAACAAATTCAGCAGACAGTTGAAGAGGAGGGAAAAAGGAAGCAACAGAAAAGATCACATTGAACAGAAAACGCAGTGAAAGAAGGTGATGAACATATATCCAAATATGTCTGTTAATGCAATAAATGTAAATGAACTAAACTCACCACTTGAAAGACACAGACTCTCGGGCTGGATGCATAGAAACAACCCCAAACAAACAAAATCCAACTCTATGTTCTTTTGAAGACGCACACCTAAAACAGAAATGCTACATCATTGGGGTGCCTGGGGGGCTCCGTCGGTTAAGCGTCCGACTTCGGCTCAGGTCATGATCTCACAGTCTGTGAGTTCAAGCCCCGCGTCGGGCTCTGTGCTGACCGCTCAGAGCCTGGAGCCTGCTTCCGATTCTGTGTCTCCCTCTCTCTCTGCCCCTCCCCCATTCATGCTCTGTCTCTCTCTGTCTCAAAAATAAATAAACATTAAAAAAAAAAAAGAAATGCTACATCATCAATAAGGAAACTGCAGAGAAAACAAGAGAAGGACGGGAACCCATAGAATAAAAGAGGCTTAAAGACAAATCAGCCAATGATGTGTGTGGCTCTTATCTGGGTCCTGCTTTAAACTGTAAGAAAAAAACTATAACATTTCTTACAGAATTGGAAATTTAAAGACTGATGAGATATTCGATGATATTACGGAAGTGTTGTTAAATGTTTAGCCATGACTCCTTATCTTTTAGAGAAACGCACTGATCTATGCATGGATAAATTATATGCTATCTAGAATTTTCATCAAAATAATATCCAAAGAGGTATTAGTCATGAAACAGGATTAGTCATGAATTGATAAATGTTGACTTGACTATGGGTAGCTGGGGTGTCATTGCAGTATGTTCTCGTCTTTTATACATGTTTATGATTTTCCATAGTAAAAATTTTTTTTAATTTTTTTTAATGTTTTTATTTATTTTTGAGACAGAGCATGAGCAGGGGAGGGGGAGAGAGAGAGAGACACAGAATCCGAAGCAAGCTTCAGGCTCCAAGCTGTCAGCACAGAGCCCGACGTGGGGCTCGAACCCACAGACTGTGAGATCATGACCTGAGCTGAAGTCAGACGCTCAACTGACTAAGCCACCCAGGTGCCCCATAGTAAAATATTTTTAAAAAGCGATGCAGATAAGCTTAAAAGTCAACGGATAGAAAAAGATTTATCAGGTAAATATGAAGCCCCCCAAAAGACCTCAAAATAATAAGCCAGATCCACCCCTGCATGGGCTGAATTGTCAGCACAGAGCCCGACGCGGGGCTTGAACTCACAGACCGCGAGATCATGACCTGAGCTGAAGTCGGACGCTTCACCCACTGAGCCACCCAGGCGCCCCACATGGGTGGATTCTTATCAACATATCCACCATATTCCCTTCTTCAGTTCTTATAAAGAATCTTTACTCTGGTTCTCACCCCAGGCCTTTTGCACATGCTGTACCTCTGCCTGGACCATGCTCTCTCTGCTCCCTACTCTTACTCAGCTTTCAGGTCTCAACTTCAATGGCCCCTGCTCTGAGCAGCCTTCCCTGATCCCCACACTGGGCCAGGTGCCTTGCCTGCCTCCCCAAAATACCTGGGGGGCCCCCATCATGACCCTCATCATCCTAGGTTGTAAACCCCTGGTGTCAGTCCATCATTTCTACAGGACTGTGAGCCCCATGGAGACAGGACCCTCCACACAGTCTCGGCCACTGCAATGAACCCAGAACCCCCAGCATAGGATCTGGCCCACGTAGGTACTCGGTACCATGTGGTGAATGAACCTGTGCCCCTTGACCATCCCTCCCTGTCTCTAGGCCTTGGTGTCCCCCCACTGTAAGATGGGTGACACCCTCCCACGCAGGCTCTGGGTGAGGTGTTGGAGAGAAGACAGGGAAAATGCCCACGCGGTTGCAAACAGTATGGGGAACGTAAATGTGGCCTGTCAGTTTAGGCGTGGTCAGTTTAGACCAGGTCCTGATCTCTGGCTCTGGCTGAGTTGGGGGGCAGGACCTTGATCCCCAGAGGGTCTCAAGGCTGAGCCCAGGACCTCCGTGGTGGGGAGACCCCACACTGAAGACTATGGCCCCTCGGGGCGGGGCCTCAGCCAGGGGAATGGGAAGGGGGCCAGGACAGGGCCAGGGGTGCCCGAGAGGGGACAAGGGGGCACCTGTACTTGGGGGGGGGTCTCCCACACACCTCTCTTTCTGTCTCTGCCTCTCCTCACCGCCCCCATCACTCCGCGTGGGCTCTTCTTCTCCCGGCCCACCCCCATCTTGGTGCACGTGGGGAGCCCCCCACCCAAGCACACACACGTCCTGAGTGCCTAGAGCATTCCAGGCACAGGGGACGCTGCGGGACCCAAGATGGGCCGAGCTCCTGCCCCCCTGGCGTTGGCACCTCCCGGGACGAAACAGACAAAAGTCAAATATGAATCTGTTGCCTCCCCGGCCCTCAGAATGAGACCTTATCTGGAAATAGGCTCTTGGCGGGTGCGATCAGTCCCTACCTCCCGGGAGTGGCGGCTTCGTACCAGAAGGGGAAAAATGGTGCCACACCCCGGGGCTCGGCCGCGTGAAGACAGGGAGACAGGGCCACAGGCCAAGGACCCCCCCCCCCCAAGGTTTGCCCCAAAGGTGTGGCTTAAAACAACGCACGTTTCTTATTTTAAAGTTCTGGAGGTCGGAAGTCTGCCATCGGGTCTCGCCGGGTTGAAGCCCAGGGGTGGGCAGGACGGATCCTCCCGGAGGCTCCAGGGAAGACCCGTGTCCCAGCCTTTTCCAGATTCTGAAGGCCAGCATTCCTGGGCCCTGCCCTCCCTCCGCCGTCACACTCAACAACTAGCCTTCCCACATTGCTTCCCTCTTATCAGAACCCCCGTGGTTCCCTTGGGCTCACCCGGATAATCCACAATAATCTGTTCCTTTTGACATCACCTGATTAGCAGCCTTAATTCCCTCGGCAGCCCGAGACGTCAGAGAACACACAGGCACAGGTCCCGGGGCTCTGGACTTGTCTCGCCTCGTCTTGCACGGTTGGTGATGCCTCTGTAGACAACCGGAACGTGTGGGGTGATTCCTAACCACGCCACGATAGTCTCTCTCCCTTCCCTCCTTCAGGACTCGTTTCTCTTCATCCTTCAGCTCTCGGTTTATGTATCACCTCCTCCGGGAAGCCCGCCCTGATGTCCGATGCCCTCCCCGCCCCCCCCCCCCCCCCCGGTCCCCACCGCGCCCGTGCGTTCCCATCACAGCCCTTAACACCCTGTGTGGGTTACCTGGGGACATGTCTGCCACTCCCACCGGACCTCGAGGCCCCCGGGAGGGCACAGCCTGTGAGCCTTGCCCCCTGCCGTTCCCTTGTACCCGGTCGCGCCCCGGCCCAGCCTGGCTCGGCCCGGCGGCTGCAGCCCACAGAGCTCTTCCGGCCTCCTCATTAAAGGAAGCCCTGCCAATTCGAATTGATTACCTGCATCCCCGCGGGGGGACTCAGGTTCCCGAGGCCGGGGCAGCTGGGCCGGGGCCAGGCCACGGCAGGTGGACACATCCAGACAAACCCACAGCCCACCAGATGCAGACAGAGGCAGAGCAGCTGGGTCGCGGGGTGCCTCAGGGCCCCCACGGAGGCTTAGAATTAAGTTGGTTACCATTACCAAATGTGGGGCGCCTGGCTGGCTCAGTCAGCAAGCATGCGGGTCTTGATCTCGGGGTTGTAAGTTCGAGCCCCACATTGTGCATAAACGTTGCTTCAAAATAAAATCCTTAATATATATATATATATATATATATATATATATATATATATATTTACGGTCGGTTAAACGTCCAACCCTTGATCTCGGCTCAGGTCACGATCTCGCGGTCGGTGAGTTCGAGCCCCGCGTCGGGCTCTGGGCTGATGGCTCGGAGCCTGGAGCCTGTTTCCGATTCTGTGTCTCCCTCTCTCTCTGCCCCTCCCCCGTTCATGCTCTGTCTCTCTCTGTCCCCCAAAAAATAACCCCGTTTGGGGTTCGCCCAAAGCGTCGGCAACTGATAATAACCGTCATTAGGGTAATGATTTTAATTATTATCTAATAAAAGTAGATTTAGCAGCGTCCGTTTGCTGAGCGTTCACACTGCTCAAGACACTTTTGGTGTTTTTAAGCCCCTCTGGTTGATCCTACGTTCCTCTCCAGTGACCACCCCCCGCCCCCCAACAGGAAAACACACTCCGGGAAGGTGGTCCCCGCAGGAGCACGTGCCTTGGTGGCAGGGGACAGCCAGGCCCTACCTCTGCTCGAGGAAGCTGCCGTCACCTCACTGGCCTGGAGCCCTCGGCCCCCTGCACCCAGCGACTCACGGCCCAGGAGGGGGGGAATAGGGGCTTTGCTCCCCACTCTCTAGGGATGATCCAGACGGGCTCGGGGTTGGGGGAGGGGGCTCCGGGTGATTGATGTATCCACAGTCCAGAGGGAGGGGAGGGGGGCCGAGGTGGAAACCCCGTATACCGCTCATCGAGCAGCAGGATCGGTCCCAGCCACACCCACCCCAACCCCTGACCCCGAGCCTGGGGGCCCGCGAGGCCCTGGGAATACGATGCCCCCGTACACACAGCACCTCTGAGCCTCGAAACGGAGGGGAAAGGATACAAGTAACAGCGACCCCTGAGGACGGTACTTCCCAAGGCCCCTTTGCTGTCTCGGGAGCCTTAGGAAGCACATATCAGGACAATCCGCATTTTACGGATGAGCAAACCGAGGCACGGAGCAGCCAAGTGGCCTGGCTAGGTGCACAGCTGGTGAGCGGCCACCTGAGCTTGGACCGGCCTGGGCCCCGGCGTCCTATTTCCCACGAGGGAGCCACGGGGGGCCACAGAAGAGTCTGCCGGGTGGCCCAGCTCCCTGCACAGGGGACAGAGCAGGAAACAGGTTCAGGGGACAGGGTGGGCGGTGCTGGGAGGAAATGCAGAGCGGGGGGGGGGGGGGGGGTGTCTGAACCCCAGAACCTGGTCCCCAGACCACTCCAGTCACCAAATGGGATGACTGCGCCGGTGTTCCCCATGGCTAAGGTGGGTCTCGGGGCAGCACGCCGAGGGGAGGTTGGGAGGGGCGCACAGCACCCATGTTGGGTCTGGAGGAAGGGGGGGCTGTTAAGTGAGTCGGGGGACACGGTGCGGACAGCGCAGGGAAGAGGTCTCCCATGACCCACTCTCTCCAACCTGGGGCGGTTAGATTCGCCTGCTGCCCCAGCCCCCCTTCCCCAGCTGTCACCTAGCGCCCCGCCCCCCCCCCCCCCCGGCCGCGCCCGGGGGACAGCGCCGCCTCTGTGTCCAGGCTCGCGGGGCCAGCCGTCCTCGAGGCCTGCCAGCGTTGCCCAGAGACCGGTGGGCAGCAGGCGCGCTCCAGCCCCCTGCGCGCAGACCCCCGCCCGCCCAGCGCCCCGCACTCACTCGGATCCGGGACAATGGGCAGGGCAGAGGGGACCCGGGGCAGGCGGGGCTGGGGGCCTTGGGGGCCTTGGGGGCCTGGGAACGAGGCGGCTGCGCAGAGAGGGGGGCTTGAGATCGGGCCCCGGGGGGGGGGGGGCTCCGAGGGCGGGCGGGACAGGAGGGGGAGACTTGGGGAAGGGGGCGGCAGGAGGGGCGGGGCCTCGGAGAGAGAGGAGGGAGGCGGGGCCTAGCCCCCTCTCCCACGGCGGCCGCCCCCTGCCCCTGGCCTCGAGGCTCGTGCCGGGAACAGGTGTGGGGGGGGGGGGGAGGGGGGTTCTGAGGGCAGGAATCGGGGACACAATCCGTTTCGGAAGTACAGCGACATGGGCCCTCTCCGCTATAAATACGGACACAGCTGACTGGGGGGGGGGGGGATACAGCCCCAACCTGAGGGGACCCGCAGTCTAGGGGGGGAGCTGGTCGGTGGGCTCGTGGGTGCCGGAGACACCCAGGCAGCCAGGCGGGTTAGGGAGCCGGCGGACTGGGGAAGGTCTGTCGCACAAGGTGCCACCTGAACAGGACTAAAGGCGAATCGGGAGGGGGTCGAGGGAGGCAGCGAGAACAGCCAGTGCCAAGGTCCTGAGGCAGGAGCAAGAGCCCCCGGCCTGCCATCCCAGCTATGCTGTTCTTTCTGCTGTGTGACCTGGACAGGTGACCGTCTCTTTCTGAGCCTTAGTTTCACAGCGTTTAAGGAGAGGGCTCGGCGGGGCACATGGCACCCAGCGAGCACTCCATAAATATTTGCCACATGTTGAAGGAACGGAGGCCCGGAGGACGGTCGTAAAGGACAAGGCTCAAGGCCCCTGTCTGGGGGTGGCTTCGTGGGGGCGGCGCATGACCTCGTTTCCTGGCCAAGGTGCCCCCTTCCCCCGGGCCCCTCCTCCCTGGCCCACCAGCCTTCGCCAGCTGTCCCTCCATGTGTGTGTGGCCTGTGTCTGGAGCAGGCGCCTGTTCCGGAACACCTGATGCCTCGCTTCCCAGGGATTTCAGACGGGTAGCTGCACGGAAGTTCAGCTGCCACGCGGGCTTAACCCTGGAGCCTGGGCGCCGGGTCCTCAGAGGCCTGCCGCCGTCCCTCTTGACCCTGGGGACGCCCCTGGCACGGCTCCGACCTCAGCTCCAAAGACCCCACTTCAGCTCCTAGCTCTGGGGCCTTGGGAAGCGAGTCCGCGTCTTTGGTCACAGCCACCACCAAGGGGGACACCAGTTCGGGGCGCCTGGGGGGCAAGGTCGGTTAAGCGTCCGACTCCGGCTCGGGTCACGATCTCGCGGTCCGTGGCTTCGGTGTCTCCTTCTCTCTCTGTTCCTCCCCTGCTCACGCTCTGTCTCTCGCTCTCAAAAATAAAGAAAGATTTAAAAACAATTTTTTTTGAAATGACAAATGAGGCAGGCAGCCTCCCCAGGGGAACAGCTTCCCATAAGGCCGCCTCATCTTACAAATGGAGAAATTGAGGCCCCCGGAGGTGAGGTCTAGACAGGGTCTCTGTCCTCTCGTGGCCATCCAGGGACACAAAAGAAGAAAACAAGGAATGACTAAAATAATTTCAGATCATTGTAAGGGCCAAGAAAAAAAAAAAAAACAACACAATGAAAAACAGTAACCGTCTGGGGGCATCAGGGAGGACCTCTTGGAAGAGGTAACATCTGGGCTGAGACCTGAAGAAGTAAGAAAAAAAAAAAAAAAGGGAAAAGGCAGAGGGAACAGCATGTGCAAAGGCCCTGAGGTAGGAAGGTTCCTGGCGTGTTGGAGGAACCACGAGGAGATCCAGGAGGCCGGAGCAGGTGAGCCAGTGGCAGGGAGGGGGAGCAGGGGAAGGTGGGGAGAAAAGGGGGAACATGGAGAAAAGTTTGGATTTTATTTCAGGGGCACTAGGGAGCCAGGCGGGAGTTGAGAGTGAGCAAGTGAGATGATCTGATTTCACTTGCACAAAGGTCCTTCTGGCTGTCCTTTGGAGAAGATGTAGCCCGGGGGGGTCCCAGGGGGACCGTGGAGGTGACTGCAGTAGTCCAGGAGAGCAAGTCGGGAGCTCTGGACTCTGAACCCCTTCCCCTGAGTCCCTCCCCCCACCTGCCTCCTCGCCCCCCACTTTTTGGGGGCTCAGCTCACATCACCTCCTCCAGAAAGCCCTCCGGACTGCCCTGGCCAAGTCTCGAGTACCAGCCTCGACCCCGCCAACGTCCCAGTGCTCCGCACAGCCCAGACGCCCCGCATATTCCCTGAGAGGAAAAGGGAAGATTCCAGGTTTCTGGGATCCGAAGATTCTGACAACCCCGTAGCCCTCACTTCTGGGCTTAGAATCTCATCTTCACCTCCCGGGGGCACCGGCCCCAGAGGTCCTCCTGTCTTCTCAGTCGCCTCCACTGCTTTCCGGTAGGGGTCCCTGGGGCTGGGGGCGGGGAGGGGGGGGGGCTTTGGCCCAGCGACCGGTGTAGGAGCCCAGCCGGGAAAGATCCAGAGTGGGAGAGAGGCGAGCCCGGGAGGGGCTAGGAAACTCTATTTTTCCTCTTGCAGCTGTATTTATAGATTCCCTTTGATGTCCCAGCGGTTGGCTGACCTGGTTCTCGGCTGCGGCGGGAGGAAGACAAGTTCTTGGAGCTGCTTCTCGGAGCTGAGCAGGGGTGGGGGGGGGGGGGCGGGCGGTGCCCGGGCGCAGAGAACCCGGGTGTGTGTGTGCGGTGACCGGGCCCCTGGGCTTGGGAGGCGGAAGGCCGCGAGCCGGCCTCCGTTTCCCTGTCTGCAAAAAGGACTTCTATCCAGTGTCCCCATGGTCTCATTTGCATGAAATAAGCCACTCCATAGGAAGAAGACACACGGGGTGGAGGGTACCTCGGGCGGCCGCTCAGTCAGTCAAGAGACTGACGCTCGATTTTGGCTCAGGTCGTCATCCCGGAGTCCCGAGATCGAGCCCTGCGTCAGGCCCTGTGCCGACAGGGCGGAGCCTGCTTGGGATTCTCTCTCTCCCTCTCTCCCTGCCCCTCCCCGGCTCATGCTCTCTCTTTCTCTGTTTCAAAATAAATAAACTTAAAAAAGCAAAAACAAAAACAGAAGACACACAGTGAGCTCAAAATACGTTGTTCCTGCCGCTACTGTTGAACTTTGCTGTTTTCACGTCTGTGAAATGGGGTCAACAATCCTCGAGGGGGGCTCCTGGCCGGCTCAGTCGACGGAGCGGGCCACCCTCGATCTCAGAGGTGTGAGTTCGAGCCCCACGCTGGGCTGGGCGTAGAGTTTACTCGAAAATACGATCTTTAAAAACACCAAACCCAACACTGGAGAACTCAGAATCTCGCTATAAGACAAGTTTGTTCGTAGAAAGGCTCTAAGCGTGGTTCCAGGCACATGGCGGGGGCTGAGGATGCGGTAACTGTTATTACTTTTTAAAACATTTTTTTTTTATTTTTCATGTTCATTTATTTTAGAGAGAAAGAGAGAGAGAGACAGAGCGTGAGTGGGGAGGGGCAGAGAGAGAGAGAGGGAGACACAGAATCCGAAGCAGGCTCCGGGCTCCGAGCTGTCGGCACAGAGCCCGACGCGGGGCTCGAACCCACGAACCGTGAGATCATGACCTGAACCAAAGTCTCAACCGACTGAGCCACCCAGGCGCCCCCTCATTTGTCATCAAATTTACTATTTCCCTTGCCGGTTGACTCCTGACATCATTATGCACATTATGCTAATTGTGCAAGTTTTATGTAAATGATGTGAGTATATATTCTCCCTCTGCCATCCCCCCCGCCCCCCCCCCCGCAGCCCTCACCCCCAGAAGTCCCCACTGGCCTTGGGGACCTGGAAGCTGGGACATGAGTCTCAGCCCAGGGCCACCTGGGGATCCACACTCAGGGGAGGGGAGGGGAACCCAGAGATGCGGGCAGACTGGGACAGAGACTGGAAGAGAGCGAGAAGGTGAGGCGGGAGGGCATGGCAGGGGCCTCCTGCCGCCCCCCCCATCCCCACCCCCTCCCCTCGCCACACGCTTGCGTCGCAAGAGTCACCTTCTGCTGTCACCCCCATGGCAGCCTGTTGGAATCTTCTGGAAGGGGAAACTGAGGCTGGACGAGGGCAGCCACTGGCCTCACGGCAATTCCAGGGCAGGGCTGGGATGAGAACTGGTCCATTGCTCTGTTGGGCCCTGGAGGCAAGGAAGTTTCCCTGACACCTGCCGGGACCTGGGGCAAAGGCCCTGAGGCAGGGGAAAGCGGTCCCCAAAGCACACAGTGCCCTGCACGACCTGCCCCCTCCCCACCCCCCCCCACCATTCCCTCCTCCCTCTTTCCCCCCTCAGTGCCTCCTGCTCTGGCGGCTCCAGCCAGAGGCCTCCTCTAACAGGTCAGGCATGGTCCTGCCTCAGGGCCTTTGCACTGGCCGTTTCACACCTCCCCCTACCTGGAACTCTCTTCCTCCCCATATCAGCACGACTCTTTCCCTCACTTCCTTCAGATATCCGCTCAGAAGTCACCTCCTTTAGGAGTCTTCCCCTGACCCCCTGTTTAAAATCCGCCACCCCACCCCCCCCCCCCCCCCCCCCCCCCCGCCCCGACCCTCCCCGTCTTCTTTCCTTGCTTAATCTTTTTCTTTAGCAACATCTGGCCCAGAAGCGACTTCACCCATTTCTACTGCTTCCTACGTCAGCAGCGCAAGGCTAGAGATGTGTCTGCTCTGTTCGTTGCCGGGCTCCCAGTGACCAGAACAAGCTGGGCACCCGGCATCCAGTAGGTGCTTAATAGACGCTCGTTAAATAAAATAACCTTCCCTCTGCCAGGACAGGGTCTGGCTCTGTGCTGGTCCCCGAGGGATCCCCGGCAGCGCTCGGATCAAGTTAGCTGGGTAAGTAGAGGTTCGAGGGTCAGGGCCCCCAGGCTTAGCTCTGCCTCTAAAGACCGCGGAGGTTTTGCGACCGGGGCAGAGGCCATCCCGGGGGAGGGGGGGGCGCAAGCGCACAAAACGTGTGAGCTCAGCACCCACCCACGGCACCTCCATACACTGACGTCAGCATCACTTGAGTCGAGAGCCCCGGTGGCAATGACAGAATTGCCACTAGCTGAGGTCATTCACACACACCCTCCGCTGTCGCCCGTCTGCTATTTTTCCCCGTGACAGTTTTGATTTTCTCTTTCTTTCTTTCTTTCTTTCTTTCTTTCTTTCTTTCTTTCTTTCTTTCTTTCCTGTTTATCGTGGTAAACTGTGCATGACGTAATATTTACTGTCTTAATCATTTGTAAGTGTGCTGTTCCATGTTCCAGCAGAAACCGTCCCCATGAAACCTCGACTCCCCCCCCCCACCCCCCCCCACCCCATGCCTGGCTCCCAGCCGTCTACTCTCTGTCTCTGTGGACGGGACTCCTCTGGGGACCCCCTGTGAGCGGGGTCGCGCGGGGTCCTCCCGCGTCTGGACAGCGTACTACCCTCAAGGTTCGTCCACGGGGTAACGTGTCAGAATTTCCTGCACAGAGCACCCCCCTTCCAGCCCTGGCTGGCTCGCTTCGGACGAAGGGCAGCTCACCGCTCCGTTATTGGTTCGAAAACGGGTTGACGAGATGGTTTTCGAGGAAAGAGAACAGGGTGGAAAGGGCTGCCCTGTCCCCCAAAGTGGCCAGAGAAGGCCTCTGGGGGGGAAGAAACACTGGCCAAGCGCGCAAGGATCTCCCCAAGCAGAAGGGGCAGCAGGTGCAAAGGCCCTGAGGAAGGACCGAGCGCTGTGTGTTCGCTAGCCTGGGACACAGAGCCCAGGGGAGGCATAGGGAGATTTCGAACAGGAATAATGTGACACTCTTCCCCCCTCCCGTCAGGGGACGGCGCACCCGTGCCCGCTCTGTGCCTCGGTTTCCTATCTACAGCCAAGGACAGACCCCGGGAACTCACAGGTCCCTGGTTCCCTCCTCACTTCCCGCTTCTGGTGACCAGGGTGTCCCCTGCCTCCTTTGCACATGAAGCCTTGGGGGAGGGGGTCCTCTGGGGGGAGGATTTCACTGGTTCTGGGCTGAGGAAGTACTTGGAATTGTTGTAACTTCCTCGCCCATCAGGCCGCGCATCCTGCAGCTTGTTTCTAATGTGTCGTGCGTGTACGTGTGTGTGTGTGTGTGTGTGTGTGCGTGTGGCACTTTTAGCCCCTGTCGGACACAGCCAGCGACAGCCCCTGGGTCCAGGGGGCTGGGGAGGGGGTGTCTGGCCGGGCAGCCCTCAGCCAGTCCCCACTGCCTGCCTGGCTGAAGGCCTACTGTGCGCCCAGGCCTTGCACACAGCCTCTGTGGTGGCCGAGGGGGTCTTGGGCAAACTCTGGGGCCAGGTGTCCTGGGTTCAAATCCCCGTCCTGGCGGAAAATGTGCAAAGTGCCTGGGGCCTACTGTGCACACTGTAGGTGCTTAATAAATGTTCCTGTAATTATTATTTCACTGGGTACCCCTCCCCCACCTGAAGAGGTGACCTCCTGTTGCCCTATTTTGCTACTGAGGGAATCAAATGACCCTGGGCTCCCTGCTGAATGTCAGTCCCCCACTCCATACGGTAAGAACAGGTTCAGAGAGCTCCTGGGCCCTCATTCATTCATTCATTCATTCGTTCATCTGTTCAACACACTTTGTCGAGTGCCTACTGTGTGCCGGGCCCTGTTCCAGACCCCAGGGACACAGTGGAGACCAAGGTTGGCTAACTGGCAGGGGATGGGGCTGAGGTCGGAAGAGAAAGAAAGAAACAGAAAGAAATGCCATCAATACAAAGCACAGCAAAACAACCACAACAGAGAAAAGGGAAATGATTATTTTGCTTTATTTCTTATGGTTTCCCCTTCAGTGGGATTTCCGTTTTTTTTTTTATTCATTTTTTTTTTTAAGTAATCTCTACACCCAACACAGGGCTCGAACTCACAACCCCCAGCTCAAGAGTCGCGCGGTCTACCAGCTGAGCCAGCCGGGTGCCCTAAGGGTCGTGATTGTTTAGATGGAGACGTGTGGGGGCGCGGGGTACATTTGAGCTGAGACCAGAGTAGGTAGGGGAGGGAGCCATTCAGAGATCCAGGGGCAGAATATCTCCACCAGGCAGCAGGCATAGCCTGTGCAAAGGTCCTGAGGCAGGACTGTTGGGGGGAACAGGGAGGAGGTTGGTGTGGCTGAAGCAGAGTGATGGGGGGAGGGCAGAAGGAGGTGGGGTCTGGGAGGGCACTTTGGATGAAGGGGGCACAGGACGGGGTCACGGCCCAGGCTCCCGGACATACACCAAGACAGAACTACCACAGGGTCCTTCCCCCTGGCTGCCCTCCACCCTCCAGCCCTCTATGCGTGCGCCTGTCGCCGAGGTTTCTGGAGACCAAGCATTTGTGGAGCACCTACTGTGTGTCAGGCACTAATTTCTAGGCAATGGGGATTCGGCAGGGAGCAGAACAGTGCTGGGGGGTGGGGGGGGAACAGTGTACAACATTTTGTTGTGAAAAATAAAATGAAGAAAACCAAAGCAGGGTAAGAGGACAGAAAGTGATGGCGCAGCTGTAGACGTGCAGGTGACATCTGAACTGAAACTTGAAGGGCGGAGCGTAGGCGCGTAGGCCATATTGGAGATCTGGGGGAGAATATTCCAAGTGGGGAGAACACAAGTGCAAAGGCCCTGGGGCAGGATGGGCTGGGTATAAAACTACACCTTCAAAGACCCACTCAAGCCCTTGACAGCTACACCCCCCCCCCCCGCAATGTTTCAGAGAGGGGCTGCCTCCGCTTCCTCCTCAGAACTTCCGGATGACAGTGGCACCCAATGGGGCTGAAGAAGCAAAGGAGGGAGGGTCTGTGCCCGGCTCAGGGTGGGGGGCCCAAACGGAGGGCAGGGAGTGGCCACCAAGAGCCCTCTCGTTCAAGTCCAAGTGCGTGACCCCCAAGTCGTTTGCCTTCCAAGCTAAGGGCTCCCTGAGCCCCCCGGAATTATTCAAAGCACGGGGTTCAAGTTCCAGCTCCGTTTCCTGGCTGGGTGGCCTCCCAAGCCATTCCTCTCTGGGCACCAGATTCTCCCAGCTCCTTCAAGAGCTCCTGGAGGGTATTTGAACTTGGGGGAGGGTCCACAAGAGGAGCCCCAACCCACCCCGCCCTGCGTGAGGGGCAGGGGGCAAAGGGCAAGGGGCAGGGCCATGCCCCACCCCCAGGCGCACGTGGGGCGCGCGCGCGCGCACACACACACGCGCGCGCGCGCACACACCCCGCTAGCCACTCACCGTGGGTTCGAGGCGGTTAGCTCTGCGGAGGGACCAGCTGGGCGGATTTAGCCGGCGCATCTGCCGCCCGAGCAGCTGCCGTTCTGGGGGGGCTGGAGGGGGATTTGGGACGAGGGAAAAATCTGTCCGAGGAGAATCGCGTCTGCGCTGCCCAGCTGCCGCCTCGGGCTGGGGGCGGGGGGACACCCCGAATCCGCCCGGACCCCGGCCCCTCCCCGGCCGCGGCCACCCCCCCCCCCGTGCCTCTGGGGGAGGGGGCGTCGGGGAGGCCCTGACGTCACGCGCAGCCTCGGCCAATCGGAGCTGCCCTTTCCGAGCCCCCGGGGGATTCCCGGGGGCCCCGAGCCGCTAACGGGGGCGCGACCCGCCAGCGACGACCCCCTAACCCGGGTTTAAAAGAGCGCCCGCACCCGGCTGGGGAAACCGAGGCCGGGACCCGCCGGGGGGGGGGGGCGGGGGGGAAGTGAGACCCGGGCGACCTCTCTGAGACGCTGCCCTCCGGCCCGGCTCCGGAGCGGCCCAGAGAGGGGCAGGGACCGGCGGGAGTCACACAGCGGGGCGGCGAGGCCGGGAGCGCTCAAGGGGGGCGCGCAGGCAGCCCGGCGGCGTCTCCCTGCCCCGCAGGCGCCAGGCACCAGGCCAGCCTCGGCCCCAGCCCGTCTCGGGGGCCCCCCAGGCCTCCTGGGCCCCTCGGCGTCTCCCCCGGCCCCCTCGGACCCCGGGCTGCAGCCGGGCCGCGCTGGGAAGAAGGTGTCGAGGTCCGCGGGCGCCGGGCAAAACCCGCACTGGAATCCGCCAGGGGTCGGAGCGGGACGGGAGCGCAGCGCTGCTCTGCCCGGCGGCTCAGGCGGAGAAACTGAGGCCTCGAGGGGCAGGCTTTGCTCAGAGCAACCCAATTAGCAGGGTGTTGCTGGTGCCGGTGACCTCGGGCGAGGCCCTTCCCCTGCCCGGGCCTCCCTAGCTCCCCCGGAGGGCAAACTGTGGACTTCCTGCCACCCCCTCCAGGTCAGGGCTCAGACAGTCAGGAGCCCAGGGCTGGGGTGGGGGGGGGGGGGGGGGAGGGAGCAGCCGGCCTGACCTTGCCCTGGTCCAGAGCATGAAAAACCCATTCATGTCCTCCCAAGCCTGGGTGGCAGCTGAGCCAGCCTGCGGGGGTGGGGCCTCCCTCAGGGCCTTTGTCCCAAGCAGGCCCCTCTAACTAGTATAACCTTCCCACCCCCCACCCCGCACCCCATGTGCAACGCCAGATCTGTCTGTGGTCCTTCTGTGGCCCCCAGATCACCCCCTCGTGGTCCTCCTGGACCCTCCCCTGGTCACAGCGCCCCCGCCCACCTCAGCCTGTATCTTTACCTTGAGTTCTGCCCCCCCCAATTCTTCCATGCGCCCCTCCCCCAGTCTGAAGGTAGGGGAGAACCTGGCATACAGTAGGTGTCCAATAAATGTTTGTTGAAGGAATAGACTGCAAAAGAGTCCAGTGGGGCCAAGGCCACGGGCAAGGGAGGGCAAGCCCGGGGGTGGGCATAGATAGTGGAGTGGAGGTGGGACCAGGGTGCAGAGCCTGGGGGCCAAGCTGGGGTGCTGAGCTTAGCCCCCTCGCTTGTCGGGCAGGCTGTCTTCCCAGGCGGGCAGGACACAGGGGTAGGGCTGGTGGAGAGCAGGTGATGGCTGATTTGCCTGGGACTCGGGTTCAGCCGGAAAGCGGGTCAGGGCAAAACCACTGGCAGGAAGGCCTGGCGGCCTGCGGAGGCTTGTGGTCTTGGGGACGGCCCCCTGGCTTGTCCCTGGGCTAGGGGACCTGGAAAAGCTGGGTTGTCTCCACAGATGCCAGGGAGGCCGCAGGTTCCCCGGGCCCCAGTGTATCCTGAGGAGTAGGGTTCAAAGTCTGAACCCCACTTCCCTGCCGCGTGCGTGGCCAAAGGGAAGCCGCATGCCCTGTCCGAGGCAACCCCCCACCCCCACCCCAGGCTGCTGGGAGCCAGCGAGGGGACAAAGTGGGTAAGGCGCTCAGTAACCAGCAGCAAGAGAGGTAATGCTTTCTTCTCATCCCTGTGTGATGTCAGGCAAGGTCCGTGACCTCTCTGTGCCCCAGGGTGCCATCTAGGGCGGCCTCGTGGGGCTTCCGTGAGGAATGAATGAAATGATTTGTTTACTGGTCTTTCGGAAGAGGCCAGCGCGCTGCGTGTGTGTGTGTGTGTGTGTGTGTGTCCCCAAGAAGTGTCCCTAGATAAATACATAATAGCATCAAACATTTATTGAACACCTACTTTACAGCGGGAATGCCAGAGGGCCCAGGACAGCACACGACCCAGTGGGGGAGATATACACGTCACACTCGCCCCCCCCCCAGAGGGTCTCTTGCTGTCCTAAGGTCACAGAGGGTCAGGGAGTCCTCCCAAACCGAAAGACGGGTTTGTCTCGGAGTCCTGAAGACAGGGGGCGGGGCGAGAGTGCTCCCCACCGACTCAGGGAGGCCTGCAGCCCCCCCCCCCCCGGAAAACCCATGGGCGCTGGACAGAGGGCAGCCGGTGCGCCAGGATGCGGCCGGCTCGCCCAGGTTCAAGTCCTTGTTCTGCCAATTTCTGACTGGGTCACCTCGGCCGAGCCGCCTTCCTGTGCCTCAATTTCCTCACATGTCCACTGGGGGTTGTTGAACATCATGCCTGTGGGTTGAATAAATGACCTCATGGATGAGAGGGGCCCCGTAGACCAAGGGGTTCGTGATACCGCATCACCTCCATCATCCCCTTGGGTCCGATTGGGGATGAATCCCGGAGACGCGAGTCTGGCCAGAGCGCACGAGACCAGGGAGTCGGGGGGGGGGCAATCAGGCCCCCCTACCTAGACAAAAGCAGGGTGCCTTCTCTTGGGTCGCTCCCCTACCCCCACGTCCGCCTCCAAGCGCCTCCTGCCGCCCACCAGGCTCCTCCCTCCGTTCCGCGCCGCCGTAGCTCTGGGCCGGGTTTTGCGTGGCTCCAGCCCCGCTTTGGGGTGGGGGGGGGTGTCCGAAGCAGGGGGGGGGGCGGAGGTGGCGGAGCCGCGAGTCGCAGCGGCGGCCGCGGCGGGCGGAGGAGATGCGGCCGCGGCGCGCCCCGGGTCCGGCCGCCGCGCAGCGCCCCCCCCGGAGCCGACGCCAGCGCGCCGGGGGCCGGGGCTGAGCCCCCTCCCCCAGCGAGGCGCCGCGGGCCGGGGGCGGGGAGAGCGCGCGCCCCCAGCCCCCTCCCCGCTCGGGATGCCCGGCTGAGCCGGCCGGGCCGGGACAGGTGCGCGCACGGACCCCCCCCCCCCCCCCCCGCCCGCGCCCTCCCGCCCTCGCGCTCCCTCCCGCGCACTCGCGGCGCGGCGGCTTCGAGGTAAGCGCCCCGGGGCGTCTGCGAGAGGGGGTTGGGGGAGGTGCAGCCCGGGGGTGTCCGTCGGCACGCAGCAGGGGGGCTCGATCGCTGGCCCGGGTGGCCGGGTCAGGCGCCAGGATGGGGGCCTGAGGGCCCCGCCGCTCGAAGGGGTGATGGATTGGGCCGGTGAGGGGGTTTGGGGAGCGCTATCGCGGGAGGATCGAACTGTCAGCGACGCCACCGGGGAGGGGGCTGGGTTTTAGGGGGGTGGCTGCATGGAACGGTGTATTGGGGGTCCGGCGGCAACGCTGGGAAGGGACTGGACTGGGGCCTGGGGCGCTGAATGAGGCACCATAATGAGGGAGTCTAATGGCACCGCAGCTGGGGGGGGGCCTGGATTGTTGCCTGGGGGCCTGGATGTGGAGCTATAATGGGGGTTCTGTCGGCACCGCAGCGGGTGGAGACTTTGTCCGGGGGGGGGGCCGGGGGAGGCACAATAATGGGGCTCGCGGCTGCGCCGCCGCCGGGGAGCTGGATTTGGGCCCAGGTGGGGGGTTCAGGGCCGGCCGGGGCCTGCTGGCCGGGGGTGGGGGGGTGGTGCTGGGGGGGCGGAGCCCGGAGAGCTAAGTCGAGGCCGACCCGGCACCGGTGTGGTGGTCCCGGCACGGCGAGGCCCCTCCACCCCACTCCGCGGTCCAGCCGCCGCACCTTGGGTGCCCCTGAGCCCTTTCCAGCCTCACGCCCGGCCCAGAACGAGTCCAGGGCGCGGGCCGCGGGGGAGGGGCCGCGGGGGGGGGGAGAGAGCCAGCAGGTCCGGATCCCCCCCCCCGTTGCAGCGGGGGCCCCGGGGTTCGGGGGCCCCCCAAGAGCTGACAAAGGGACAAAGAAAGCGTCTCTCTCCGAGCGCGCCCGGGAGAGGTGGGGGCGCCGAGTGTGGCCCCCCTCCTGCGGGCGCTGATTGGTCCCCGGGGTGGGGGTCACGTGCCCCCCCCCCCCCCCCCCGCCCTGCTCTCAGCCTGCAGGCGCGCTCCGAGTTTAGGGCACCTCCCAGAGGGGGCGCTGCCGGAGGACACCCCCCCACCCCCATGCCCCTGCCCCTGCCTGGGACGCGTAGATGCCGGAGCCAGGAGTGCGATCCACGGACCCTCCACCGCTGTTCGCTGTTCAGCTCTCGCTGGCTGAGGTCTTTGGCACCTCCCCCTAAGGTTGTTACCTTTGACCCACGGACCAGAGGGGAACTGAGGTTTGCAGTCAGGAGAAGGGGCCCTCAAGCTTTGGGGGTCTGGGTTTGGGCTTAAGGAGGAAGGTGGGGGGGGTGGCTAATGGCTGGGACCACAGAAGGGACCCCCCCACCCCGTTTACAAAATTGCATTTCTTGGTATTTCTCTGGGTTCCCTCAGCGTGTCAAAGGGTCCACATTCTCTCTCCAAAATCAAAGTTGGGTATCGCTGGGCACCCCCCCCCCCCGCCCCCGGCCCCACTCTATGGGCTCCCCACCCAGCCTCTTTCCCACATCCTCCTAGACGCTGTTGGTTTCCTTCAGGGGCGAATTCGGGGATGTGTGTGGGGAATTGCTCAAAACTCTACGGAGCATGAGTGCAGGATGTGGCTGGGGCTCCCTGGTGCGGTCAGGGCCCAGCTGAGAGAGGGTCCCAGGCTCTCTGGGAAGTTGGCTGGGAGGTCACTGAGGCCCCTAGGACAGGTGGTAGCAGCCTGGAGGAAGCCTCACTGAAATGGTGTCAGCCCTGAGTTGGCCCCGTTCCCGAGGGTGGATGGGGAAACTGAGGCCCAAGAAATTGGCAGAGCGGGCAAAGAGGGAGGCCGGGCCTGGCCTCTCCCGGGCTTGCTAGACAGGCTGAAGGAGGAAAGGAGGCGTCACATCATTGGAAACTGGATCCCAGCCCCTGTCCGTCCTGGGCTGTGTGGAAATTTAGACCTGAGGCTTCCAAGGCCCCGGCCCTCTCCAAAGAGGGACAGGCTGGGACTAAGAGGAGGAGCACAGCTGTGCGACCTCAGACAGGTGTCTAGCCCTCTCTGGGCTGCCATGTCCGCAGGAGGCGATCTTTGGGTTTCGGACCTGAGCGGAGGGAGATGAGACAGAGAGAGGTCACGCAAGAATGCCCTGGATTCGCCCCCCTCCACTCTCCCTGGTTCCCACCTACCTTCTGCCAGAGCTGAGCACCCACGGTCCTCGGGGTCCTGTCACCTCCTCCGCTTTGAGGAGAGAAGGTGTCTCGGAGCGGAGGCATTGCTTACCCGGGAGGGGCTACCCCACTGCTAGGCTTCTGTGCCCGCCTTTGTCCACTGGGCAAAGAAGGTGCTGGAGACGGGCTGGAGTTGCTGGGGTTACCTGGGGCTGGACCTGGAAGATAGAAATCAAACTGTCCTTGGAAAGGTGACCCTGACGTCAGCCAGCAGGACAGGTGAGCTGGGTCCCTGGAGGCTGGAGGACATGCCGGTCGCTCCCGACTCCTGGGAAAGTGGTATCCCTGGCTGACCCTGGGGTGTGGCCCTGTCCCGTGTGCCTGGCCCTTTGTCAGGAGATGCTGGGTGTCCGGGGAGGCCTGGAGCCAGCGTCGGGACAGGTGGAATCAGGGAAGACTGCCTGGAGGAGGGGGTGGTGGCATCAGACTTGAGGGAGGGGAAGGATGTTGCCGGGAGAAGAGGGGGACAGGGATTCGAGGTCGAGGGGGTGCCCAGTAGAGCCACGGCGGGGTGTGTTGGGGGAGCCCTGAGCGTCTGGCCCATTTTAGGGGTGGGAGACCACAGGCAATAGACCCGAGAGGTGGCTGGGGGCTGAGAATGCCAAACTGAGGAGCGAGCTTTATCCCAAGAGCAATTAGGAGCCATGGGAGGTGTTAGAGCAGGAGAGGGAATGGGCAACGTTTTAGACCTTGAGCAGCCAGAAGGAAGGGTAGCTACCAGGCTCCTGGAAACCAAGGGAGCTGCCTGATGGGGGGTTGGGGGGCGGGGGGAGAGTTGTCCGTCCCGAGAGGTTGGACAGCCGTCTTTGCAGAACCCTGGAAAAATCATTCTGGCATCGGTCAGGGCCCAGGTGACCCTCCACATTTCTTTTCTTTTTTTTTTTTTAACTTTTTAATACTTATTTATTATTTTTGAGAGGCAGAGCGTGAGCAGGGGAGGGACAGAGAGCAGGGGGGGAGACACGGAATCCGAAGCAGGCTCCGGGCCCTGAGCAAGCGGTCCGCACAGAGCCCGACGCGGGGCTCGAACCCACGGACCGCGAGATCACGACCTGAGCCGGAGTCGGACGCTCCACCGACGGAGCCACCCCGGGCGCCCCCTCCCGAGTTGCTTTTCAATGTCCGGGTGCCGTGGGTGTTTTGAACTGTCATGGTTAGGATCCGGTAATTCTGAAAGTCTAAGCCACTTGAGGGGCTGGGGACCCGTAGGCGGATTCCTCCAAGGCCCAGCAGTGATATGGTTTGACCGCGAGTGTGGCCTCATTTAGCGGAAGTAGGGAACTTGAGGCTCAAGGCAGCCCCAGACGCGGGCTCCAGCCACCTGCCCCCATCCTGTGGTTGAATTCCCCGGGAGCCGGCTGCAGACCGACCCCCCCCCCCCCGTCCTAGACACCCCCACCGTTGCCCACAGCGCAGGTCTGGCCTGTCAGAGCCAAGGTTCAGCGGGTGGCCTGATAGGTCTGGACCCGAGCCATGTATTCTCTCATTAGCACGGTCATTGTCACCTGGCCTTTGGGGATGTCCACGTAAAGTGACAGCCATTAGATTATGCTACAGAGGTGACTTGGGAGGCCAGAGACCCCTCTTCCATTCCTTTGGGCAGGGATACGGGGCCCCCCACCGGCTCTGCCTCTGTGACCCTTCACTGGCCATCCCGGGGCCTGCCGGGAGGGAGGCCGAGGCTGGTGAGGACTACATTTCCCAGGATGCACCGTGGCCCTGGCTGAGCCTGCCTTCCAAGGGCAGATCTAGGGGAGAACTTCCTAACTGCAGGAACCCAGAGGAGGATTGTGGATTCTCAGAGGAGCCCTGGGGGAGACCTGGTCCCCGGGGAGTTCGGGCGACGCTCCTGGTGGCCCCCGTGTGCCATGCTCCATGCCGGGTGACCCTGGGATCCCCGAGAAAGAGGCTTTAGCTCTAGTGCTTAGTGAGCTCTCAAGGGGCTTCCAGGCTGGAGAAGAGGAAACAGGCAGACGCCAGCCTTTTCTGCAACGTGGAGTCAGAGCCCAGGCACAGGGAGCAAATGGGGCCGGGAAAACTTGGTCTCTGCCCAGTGGATCCGAGAAGATGAATGGAGGAGGGGCATGGAAGCTAGGGCCGTGACGGATGTGTAGGAGTTCCCAGTGCAGGCGGCTACACGTTTTCTGAGAGTTCCAGACCCTCCTCCCTTTCCCGGAGCCCCAGGAGTCAGAGCCCCTGGGCAGTTGAGACAAGCTCACTGAATTATTGGCCTTAGAGGATTGCCCACCTGGATCAGACTTACCTGGGTTGGAATCCATGACTTTGCCCACTCACTCACTCACTCTTGGAGGCTCAGTGTACCCATCTGTAAAACAGAAATACTATTCTCTCTCCTTTACGGTTGACCATCTAAAGAAGGAGACACAGGCAAAACGCCGGGGCAAAGTCGTGTTGTTTTTCTTCAGAAAAAGTAACAAGTTTGAAAAGCAGGAACCTGTAGCCCCTGGCCCCGACCTCACTTGGTGCTGTGAGGTCTTTGCTTTCATCTGATGAGTTGACAGATATTTAATCAGTATCTGCCATGTGCTAGGTCCTGGGTCCCCAGCAATGACCAAGACAGACTGGGCCCTGCCTTTGTCGAACTCACAGCCGGATGGGGACACGGATCCCCACTAGGGACGTAAAGTAAATTCAGTATAAGTTTGCTGAAGACAATCATCCGGGATGATGTAGCTGAGAAGGGCGGGGCTGTTTTAGCCGATGGTGTCAAAGAAGCGTGTCTCTGAGGCGGTGGCATCTGAGCTGAGACCCGGAAAATGAGAAGGAGCCAGAGATCTGGAGGAAGAGCATTCCAGGAAGAGGGTATAGCCAGTGCAAAGGCCCGGGGGCAGAACCGTACCAGGTGCGTTGGAAGCCCGTGTGGCCAGAACAGAGTGAGGGGGAGAGGGGGAAAGAGGGGGGGGCAGATTGTGCAAGGCCTTGGGGTCCTCGGGGGACGGCTTGGGCTTTCACCCCCAGTGAGGATGGAACCCTGGAGGGCTGAGGACCAAGGAGGGAGGGCGGCACCTGACTAGGGTGCTCACAGGCGCCCTCTTATGACTGACGTGGGGAAGACAGTCTGGGAGCGGCAAGGGCCGGGAGCTGGGAGGCCAGGGCAGAGGCCGCTGCGCTGGTCCAGGCGAGCGATGCTGGGGACCAGACTGTGGCAGGAGAGAGGGAAAGGGGTTGGCGCGTGGGATAGACTTGGGACTTGCTACAGAAGGATGTGGCGAGAAACTGAGGGCCCCTTTCTCTGAGGGGTAGGGAGCACTGGGGTTGAGCGTCTGGGTTCAAGTCCTGGCCTGGCCATTTCCTGGCTGTGCAGCCTTGGGCCTGTCACTCACCCACCCCGGGCCTCAGTGTCTTCAACTGTAAAATGTAAGAAGAACCCCTCCCACCGACCCCACGGGTACTTTCTGCGGTGGCCGCAGCACCGGGCTGGGAGCGCAGTACACGGCCCGGAGTGTTTGCTCTTACTTCCCTTTGCAGGTCTGAGCTCTGGGAGGAACAAGGCACAGACCGGGGTGGCAAATCTCCCCGGGGTCACCCAGCAAGCAGGGGCCCCCGGCCCTCACTACTTTTCTCCACTGATACGCCGTTCTCACGCCCCATCGTCACTCTGCCAACATCTCTGCCATTCCTGAGCCCTGACTCACCAGGACTTGTGGTCCATTCTGACCCCAGGGCCGTCCCCCAGGACCTCTCTCCCGCCTTTGTCTTCTTCAAGTTCATCCTTTCCCAGCAACACTTAGCCCAGCCCCGCCTGCCCGCCACCCAGCACCTCTTAAACGCTGTCCCCTTGCAGACCTGTCCTTCTGGTCCCGTCCCCCTTGGGGATCCCTGTGGCCTTCCAGACGGGGCCTCTGGGGAGGGGCAAAGTGACTGGAGGAATTCGGGATGGAGGGGTGAGCCTGGTGGGGGGGGTGGAGAGGAGGGCTCCCAGAATCCCAAGAAAGGAGGACCGGGCTGGCCGTCTTCTTGGACCCCAAGGGCAAGAACCGTATCTCTTCGTCGTCCCGGGAGTGGACCCCCTAGGGCCAAGCCTTATACCCCTCTGTCCCCCTAAACTGGGCCCCAAGAGCAGGGCCCAGCTCCTGTGTGTCTCCTTCAACTTGGGGCTGAGCACGGGGTCCGTCTGCCCCCAGGCCTACTTGGGAATCTGTGGGTGTCTGCCCCCCCAACCCCAGCCTCACTCTGGATTCCCTAGGAGCCCCCAGCCCCCTCGAGTGGCCCCCCTCCTGGGCCCTCTAATTACCCGCTGGGTGTAAATGACACTTTAATTTCCTCAGAATGGTCGCCGCATCACGGAGAAAGGAGCCCCCCCTTCCCCGTTCCTAATTACAAGTTGCTGCTTCCGATTTGCCTCCTGGCGGCCCAATTTCCAAACAGTGATTAAAATTAATTACCCGGGAGCCCCCCCCCTCCCCGTCTGGGCCTGGAGCCCCGGGGGCCTGTCCGTGTCCCCTACTTGAGGTCCTGCCGTAGTGCCCCCGCCACCTGTTCTCCACCCCGGCTCCCCGAGTGGCCTGGGGACAGGAGAGCCTCTCTCCGGGTCTCCACGCTCGCTTATCCGCAAAACGTTCATTGAGGCTGTGCAGGCTCGTGGCCAGATGGCACTTGGTGGGCCGGCGGCAAGAGGCAGCCTAGCCCCGCGGCCCGGGTTCGGATCCCGGCCGCACCCTTCTGTGGGCTGCGTGACCTTGGCCACGTGGCTTGACTTCTCTGGGCCCGTTTTTCCCACCTATGAAATGGGGATGATAGTGCCGGTCTCTCCCCCACTGGGGTGGGGTGGGCAGGAAGTGTGAATGAAGTGTGGGGCCCCACAGGGGTTTCATAAAATCTTAGCTGAGGTCCCCGCTCCGCTGGGCCGCTGGGGGGCGGACGCGGGAGGTGACTCGGGTACTCTTGAGTTCCGTCCCCTCCAAGTTCAGCACGAACTGCGCGCGCGTTTCCTGCCTGCCCGGCTCTGCGCCGAGCCCCCCGCGGCCCCCCACCCCCCCACACCGAGCATGATCACCGCGGAGACTCCTGCCGTGAAGGTGCACAGAGCAGGTGCTCAGAGAGTCTGGAGCAAACGTGTCCTTGCGGCTTTTTGTACAAGTAGGGACTGCTCGCGGGACACTGGTCCAGCCGGTGTTAGTGGAGCACCTACTGTTGCGCCCCGGAGCTGGGGCCATCATCCCCGATTTGCAGAGGGAGGAAGCAGAAAGGTCGGCCGCTGTGTCCCGGGCCGGGGAGGGATGAGTTAATCGGCGTCGGGGGGCGAGGGGGGTGAGGGGGCCTCTCTCCCAGCCCCTCCGTGGCCAGGGCCCCAGGGACTCCCTCTGGGTGCTCTGCCAAGTTCCTAGACAGCCCCGAAGCCCGGCTGGGCTGAGACCGGGGGCGACTGAGGCAGCTGGAGAAGGCAGCTGTAAGCAGAGCCGGTAACTGGACCTGGATGGCACAGGGGCCGGCTGCCGGGCCGGGTTACTCGATCCCCCCGGGGACACCGGGCCCCGGAGCCGGAATCCTGGGGCGGTCAGGCTGTCAGGAGCTCCTTCTATGGAACTGGAAACGGGCATCCCGCCCCCATCTTTGCCCTGGCAGATGGAGAAACAGGGGCTCCCAGCCCGGCCCTGAGTCACCGAGTCGCATACCCCTGTCTCCCCGCTGGAGCGGGGGCCCCACAGGGGCAGGGCTTTGCCTGGAACTGTGCCCAGCATACAGCTGACACTCAATAATTGCTCATCTCATGAGTAACTGAATAGCTCCCAAGGTACAGGGAGCCAGAGTCGGGGAGTGGCCTCCAGGATGGGGAGGGGTGGTGGCTGGGGGAGCCCAGGGAGTGTCAGGCTCAGCCAGGGCAGTCAAGGAAGGCTTCCTGGAGGAGGGGACATCCGCATGTAGCTCATAGGGATGGCGAGCAGGAGTTGGCTCCAAGGAGGGAAAGCAAGGTTACTATGTCTGGGTGGTTGAGGGGTTCCTGGGGAGCAGCTGGGCCTTGAGAAGGCTGAACGCGTCCCTGGCAGAGGAAGACAGCCTCAGCAAAGACCTGGGTGTGGGACGGGTGAATTCTGGGCATGCGTGGCAGAAGATGAGGGCAAGTGAAGATTAAGGTCATTGCCAGGGCAGGAGGGGTCCTGAAATGTCTGCGGATAGAAATCGGTTCTCTCTTCCGTGGGGGTACTAGGGAGCCATTGCAGGCCTTTGAGCAGGGTGTGGGCTGAGCTTGTGAAGCCCGGGAAAGAGTTGCTTGCGGGGAGGGGGATCGGAGAGGAGGGAGGCGAAATTCTCAAAGGCCGGGGGGGGGGGGGGGGGGGAATGCCCAGCCTGGGATCGAAACTCCAACCTCCAGGCCTTTTGCTTCTGGGAGCCTCCGGAAGCAAGAGGGGTTTCTGGGAGACTGGAAGAAGAACTTCCCTGCTAAGGCCCAGAGAATGGGAGGCCCCCCCCCCAGGGGCCTGCTTATTCCTGAGGAGCAGTGGCCACACCCCCCCAACCTGCACTTGGAAATCAGGGGTGAGGTTTGCATAATAACAGCGACGATGATAGGGGCGCCTGGGTGGCCCAGTCGGCTGAGCATCTGACTTTGGGCTCAGGTCACGATCTCGCGGTCCGTGGGTTCGAGCCCCGCGTCGGGCTCCGTGCTGACAGCTCAGAGCCTGGAGCCTGCTTCGGATTCCGCGTCTCCCTCTCTCTCTGCCCTTCCCCTGCTCACGCTCTCTCTCTCTCTCTCTCTCTCTCTGTCAAAAATAAACATTAAAAAAAATTTTTTTTTTTTTTTTAAATAACAGCGACAATGATAGGAATGACCACTGTGGGCCAGTCACCCTGTTGAGCGCTTCCTCTGGAGCTGGGCTGTCCGGGGCCACCGGCCACGTGTGGCTGTTGAATCACGCGTGGCCGGCCCGAATCCAGATGCACTCTCAGTGTGGAACACATGCCAGATTCCAAAGGTTAAACGCAAAAAACAGCGTGTTGAAATGTCTCGTTAATCATTTTTACATTGATTACTTGCGGAAATAACAGTATTTTGGACCCATTGGGTTAAATAAATTATTAAAACGAGTTTCCCCCTGTGAGTGTGGCCACCAGGAAATTCAAAGTGACACATGTGTGCACCCCCGGCTTTCTGCTGGATGGCGTTGGTCTGGATTATCGCCACAGCAACAGTGTCGGGTTGGGCTTGTAGCCGCCTGCTGCTTCTAGGTGGGGACACTGAGGCCCACACGGGGGAAGTGGCCGTCGGAGGGCTCACAGCGGACAGGAGGCAGTGCCGGGATTCGGACCGGGGCCATACGAGTCTGGAGACCGCTGCCCTGGAGTTCTTCAGCTGGCAGGGTTTTCTGTCCAGCCCTCATTCTGGGCCTCAGTTTCCCCAACCCACCAAGATGAGGCTGGCTGGGGTGGGAGGGTGAGTAAGACCCCGGGGTTGGCCAGCTGGGTGCCCACAGTTAATTGAGGTCCTTGGAGACAGTTTGAGGGCCAGAAAGCCATCAGTGGGAGTCGCAGGCAGCAGCCTCGTGGGGGGCGCGTGCACACACAGGCAGACGGCCTGCCATTGCTGGGGCACACGCGTGTGCCGTGGGCGCATCTACGGATACGTGTGAACACACAGAAGCTCCCAGGGGCCCGTGGGCGTCCGCGGGGAGGACCCACACACCTGCAGACACTTGCGTGTTGTGGGGGTGACAGGCAAAGTGGAACCAGGGAGGAGGGCAGATCCGGATTCAAGCCCTGATGCTGACACTTAGTGCATTCGCTTACGAGCCGTTATTGAGCACCAACGGTGTGCCAGACGCTGCGGGGACACCAGTGGACCGACACATACCCAAGACTGCCTGCCGTCACAGGGCTCAGCGTCCAGGGGGGCGGATGGGTGGGCGACTAGGTATCCACGCATAAAGTTTGACGTGCGCCCGGATCCCTGCGAGATCTGACTACAAGCGGCCTCCGGTTGGGCAGGTCTGGGTGGGGCCCTGGGACTCTGCATTTCTAAAAAAAAAAAAAAAGAATTTTTTTTTTTTAATTTATTTTTGAGAGCGAGAGAGAGACAGAGCGTGAGCGGGGGAGAGGCAGAGAGAGAGGGAGACACAGAATCGGAATCAGGCTGCTGGCTCACAGCTGTCAGCACAGAGCCCACCGTGGGGCTGGAACTCGGGAACCGCGAGATCATGACCTGAGCCCAAGTTGGGCGCGTGGCCCCCCGAGCCCCCCCCCCCAGGCGCCCCCTCCCCCATTCTGTATTTCTAAGGGCTCCCAAGTGAGGCTGATGCTACAGGTCTGAGGAGTGGCAAACGGGCTAAATCGGACCCTTTGGGAGTGTGACACCGGGTGGGGAGGGGAGCAGGGGTGCGGGGAAAGGGTCGGGGCTACTAAGGTGAAAGGAGGTGGGAGCCCTCGAGGGCTGCGGGCGGAGGCGGGGGGGGGGGAGGGGGGCGGGACCTGACTCCGGTGCTCACGGGCGCCCTCCGGTGGCCGCTGCGGGGATGACGGCTGGGGGCGAGGGCGGGAGCCTGAGAACCCGGGTTGCGGGGGGACCGCGCTGGTCCGCGCGGTAGATGAGGCGGGCGCCCCGGGAGCGGACTGGGAAGGGGAGGGGTGAGAATTCCGGATAACTGTGAAGGCAGGGCCCACGGGGCTTGCCGGCGTTGGGCGTGAGGGTGAGGGAATGAGGCTGGGGGCGGGGGAAGATTCGCAGGCGGGGCCTGAGGCATCAGCGGAGGCAGGGATGACGGAGGGGGGGGGAGGGAGGAGCGGGGGGAGCACCGGCTGGCAGTCAGCAGCTCCACCTGATCTGTACGATCGGCACCGTTCCGGTGAAAACCCCCGCCAGGTTTTATGTTTTCTCTGTTGTTTGCAACTTACCAGCTGATCGTAAAATTCATACCGAAGTGCCGGTGGGGGTGGGGCGGGGAGCGTGGCCCCGACGCCTGGGCCTGAAGGAGGGCCGGGTGGGAGTTTTCCGGAAGGAAACTGGACCGTGCCTCAGAGCGGTACGGTGCGGGGCAGACAGGAGGGCCTCCGGGCCAGCGGAGGAGGTGGAGAAGGCTTGAGGGATGTCTCCGTCCGCCTCAGTCTTCCCGTCTGTACAATGGGAGGGTGCGCCAAGAGGTGGCCCGATGGTCGGGGTTCCAGGGGAGAGGCCCTGCCCCAGCGTGAGCCCTCCCGGATGGGGGCTGACGCTCTATTGCTCTATGACCGTCCCTTCTGCTCCCCAAGGGCACGAGTGTCTGTCCTCGGGGCTGCTGGCAGGGGTGCCTCGAGTTTCATGGAGAGGAGCAGATGGTCTGGGGGGGACGGGGGGGGGGGGGAGGTGCTGAGGCCTCCATAACCCCGGGTCAGGGGGTAAACTGAGGCCGCGCGCAGCGGGTGGGCCCCCGAGGAGCCCGGGCTTCCCAGAAAGGGCATGTGGGTTTCAGTTCTGCATTATAATCCAAATAACTAATGTGGGCCGAACAGGTTTCAGTCCCAGCTCCGTGCTTCCATTTGGGCCAACGCACCTCAGTCTCCCCATCTGCACAAGGGCCACGTGAACGGCACCCACCTCTCGGGTTGCGTTGTGCTTGGATTCAATGAGTCTGCTTCGGTTTTTGCAATGCCTGGCGAGGAGCAGGTGCTTGGCGTTTGCCACCTGTATTTTTTTCTTTTAATTAAAAAAAATTTTTTTTAACCTTTATGCATTTTTGAAAGAGAGAGGCAGAGCGGGGGCGGGGGAGGGGCAGAGAGAGAGAGAGAGGGAGATGCAGAATCCGAAGCGGGCTCCAGGCTCCCAGCTGCCGGCACAGAGCCCGATGTGGGGCTCGAACTCATGAACCAGGAGGTCATGACCTGAGCTGAAACCGAGAGCCAGACGCTGAAAGGACTGAGCCACCCAGGCACTCCTGCTGCCTTTATTATGTATTGAGCTCCCACTGTATGCCGGGCCCTGCCCTGGGTGGTGGGGACACACAGCAGCCAAGACCCTGTCCTGCCCTCTCAGGAGGCTCACAGTCCAGTGAGGAAGACGGACAGCTGGTAGGGTGATCAGGGCACTGATGGGGGACACACAGGGAACCTGGAGGAAGCCCATTTGGGGTGATCTGGGAAGGCTTCCTGGAAGAGGCGGCTGAGACCCGAAAAACAAGTTTACCAGGCTACTGGGAGCAGGAAGGTGACCCAGGCAGAGGGAACAGCGTGTGCAGATGTCCAGGGGTGGAGACGGAAAGGTGGGGAGAAGTTGGGATGTCATTTTGAGGATACTGGGGAGCCATAGAAGGGTCTAGCGCAGAAGCGTTCAGCTGGGGGTGATTTTGCCTCCCAGGGAACACTGGACAATGTCTGGGGACATCTGTGGTTGTCACACTGCAGGGGGACCCTGGCATCAAGTGGGTGGGAGCCAGCCTGCTGCTCGACACCCCACGGTGCCCAGGACAGCCCCCCCCCCCCCCGCCCCGAGAGAACAGTGGCGCGTGAATGCCACGGGTGCCAAGGGGAAGAGACCCTGGTGAGATCTGCATTCTAGAAAGATTCCTTCGCTACCTCGAGGGGCATACTGAAGGGGCAGGAGGCGGGACTGGAGGCGGGAGCTGGGTTACAGAGCACTCAGGGCAGGGGAGGGGCGGGGAGGTCGAGACCCCACTCTTTGCCTAGGGGACCACCGGACTGTCCTTAAGTCGAGAACCTGGTAGGAGCAGCGGGTTCCGGCGAGAGAAGGCCAGTCTGGGACCCAGGGGTCCTTGGATGGATCCGTGGGGCGGGGGGGGCAGGTGGACAGGAGGAGGAAATGAACTTCCCAGCCTCGAGGTGCCGCATCACAAGGTTAAGAAAACCAGGAGAAGAAATCAGCCGTGGGGTCCCACCCCAACCAGGGCCTCGGTCTGCCCACCCGTGCCCTGGGTGTTAAGTTACCGCCAGCGCCTCTGGGTGGAGGGTCGAGGGAATGGCCTGGCTGATTATTAATCTTGCGACCGGTTGTATGCTCAACAGCTAGGAGCAGAATGCTGAAGCCAGCGAGCCCTGGGTTCGACCCAGCTGCCACATCCTCTCTCGTGGGGCCATAGCCCCCGAATTGGACCCTCAGCCTTCCCATCTGCAGAATGGGCCGAATATTACACCCCTCCTACCACAGCCACGGGGGGGCTCTGTGAAGTAATTCCTGGGAACCCCCCAGCCTCGCTTCTGGTACTTACTATGCCAGCGGCAACAACAGCCATCAGAATAATCAGCATTTATTGAGCACCTATGGTGTGCTAACACCCACCACAGGCCTCTGAGATCAGTGATGTCACTGTGCCCATTTTACAGATGAGGAAACCGAGGTCCAGAGGCGGGGGGTGGGGGGGCGGGTAACCTGTCCAGGGTCACACAGCCTGGAAATGGCAAAGCTGGGATTTGGACCCGTGGAGCCTGGCTCCGGAGCCAGGCTCCAGAATGGAATGGAAGGTTTGTTTGACCCCACTCCTAGGCATGCACCCACAGGAGTTGAAAGGAGGGTCTCATGGGGCGCCTGGGTGGCGCAGTCGGTTAAGCGTCCGACTTCAGCCAGGTCACGATCTCGCGGTCCGGGAGTTCGAGCCCCGCGTCGGGCTCTGGGCCGATGGCTCAGAGCCTGGAGCCTGTTTCCGATTCTGTGTCTCCCTCTCTCTCTCTGCCCCTCCCCCGTTCATGCTCTGTCTCTCTCTGTCCCAAAAATAAATAAACGTTGAAAAAAAAATTAAAAAAAAAAAAAGAAAAAAAAAGAAAGGAGGGTCTCAAAGAGATGTTTGCCAACCCCCCTGCACAGCAGCATCACTCGCGATAGCCAAGAGGTGGAAACAACACACGTTTCCGTCGACAGGTAGATGGATAAATAAAATGTGGTCCATCCACACGCTGGAATATGATCCAGCCTCAGGAAGGAAGGACGTCCTGCCGCCCGCCACCACGTGGATGGACCCGGAGGACACTGTGCGCGGTGACAGAAGCCGGACACAGAAGGACGCGTCCCGCGTGACCCCACGCACAGGGGGTCCTAGAGGCGTCCCGTCCACAGAGACAGAGAGTGGATGGCGGGAGCCAGGGCTGGGGCGGGGGCGGGGAGTCCGTGCTTCATGGGGACAGAGTCTCAGTCTGGGGAGATGGAAAGTTCTAGAGACGGAGGGTGGGGGTGGCTGCACGACAGCGTGAATGTGCTTAACTGACGTGTATACTGAAAAATGGTTAAGATGGTAAATTTAGGGGGCGCCTGGGTGGCTCAGTTGGTTAAGCGGCCGACTTCGGCTCAGGTCATGATCTCGCGGTCCGTGAGTTCGAGCCCCATGTCGGGCTCTGTGCTGACAGCTCAGAGCCTGGAGCCTGCTTTGGATTCTTTGTCTCCCTCCCTCTCTGCCCCTCCACTACTTGTGCTCTCTCTCTCTCTCTCTCTCTCTCAAAAATAAATTAAAAAATGCAAAAAAAGTTTTTTTAAGATGGTAAATTTATATTATATACATTTAATACAATGTCAAAAGAAAAATGTTCGGAAAAAAAAAAAAAGGACAGAACCCCTGAGAGGCCGGGATGACCCAGGCAGGTGTCGGGGAGGAGGTCAGGGGTCCAGCAGCAGGAGGGTTCGTCGGGCAAGAGCAGGCCGGCGGCCGCACCGTGGGACTTGACTGCTCTGCGGTGGCCGTGGCCCGGGGCCTAGATCGGGGTCACTGGGAGCCATGGGTGGCTCCGGAGCAGGGGAGGGGCCAGGGAAGGAAGCTCTTAAGGAAGCAGAACCGTGTCCCACGAACATGTGGGATCCGGGCGTCTGCTGAGTCACAAATCCCGGAAGCCCAGGGTCATGGAGAGGAAGCCACGCTGGTCCACGCAAGGCCTTCCTGTTTTTTGGCCCCAAATCCTCAGAGGCAGGGACTCCAGGGCCAAAGTTCCCACACCACCTTCACCTCCAGGGGTTCAGAAACCTGGAGCTCTGAGGCCAGGACACCGTGTGCCGATGTCCCTGCTGCTCAGACGGGGAAACTGAGGCACAGGGCTTGCCCGAGGCTTCCCGGAAGGACGAGGCTGCAGGTTTCTTACTCAGGACCTCCGGACTGCACCCCTGCGGGTAGGGGTGTGGCGGGCTGGGTTCCAGAGGGTGAGTTCTGCTCACTTCCATCAACCGACCGTTACGTGAGGGGAAGTCTCCACTCTACACACCGGGAAGGTTCTTCAAATTATCTTCAACGGGAGGGTGACGCCAGCTCCCTTAAGAGGTAGTGAGGTGCCTGTCACAGAGGTATTCCAGCAGAGGCCAGAAAGGCCGGACTTGGGAAGGAAGTCAGACTAACGGGGGGGGGGGGGGGGGGGGGGGCCTCTGAGGTCCCAGGCCAGCTGGCGTATTTTGCGATTCTAGTGTGGCAATACCCAGATGGCGGCTTATGAAATTCCAAGAGACTTTGAGGGTCGCTGTTGGTGGTGGTGGTGGTGGTTTGAGCCTTTCATGTTACCAGTGCTGTGTTTTCATTCGAAGGCTTCTTGAATATATGTTTCGAGGCTGAATTATTTAAAGACGTGCCTTGAAGTGTTGCTGTCTATCGTGACCATTCAGCGTTTTACAGGGATTGAAAACCCCCCTTTGTTCAAAAGTTATTTAAACGTTGTCACTACGAAGTTGTTGGAAACCGTTTCCCGAGCTTTCACTGCGCTGTGGCCGGGAAGTTTTTCTGAGAATTCGACTGAAGTGCGGCCATCACCGTTATTGCCGTGGTTGGGGGTGGTTTTTTTTTTGCCATTGTCCCCCCTTGATGGGGGATTTTTTGGCTGCTTGAAGGGCCAGGCCGCTGCGGCTCGTGTGCGCCATCTCTCGGCGGTGGGCGGGACTGCAGGTCGCGCCGCTCACCGCCAGGCCCTTCGCTCTCAGGTGTCGCTTCTCGTCACCCCGACCTCGCCATGCGGACCCCGCGAGCGCCCCCTCCTCGCCCGGCCCCACTGCTCCTACTGCTGCTACTGGGGGAAGCTAATGGCCTCTTCCCCGAGGAGCCGCCGCCGCTCAGCGTGGCCCCCAGGGACTGTGAGTGGGGGGGGTCCCAGGGGAGGGGGAGTCGCGAGGGAGGGTCTTGCTTCCCAGCTGGGTCTGCGGCCCACTTTCCTCAGGGGCTCACCAGGCCGGGCTCATCCCGGCCCGGGATCACACCCCTCCCCAACCCCTCCCCCAGACCTGAACCACTACCCCGTGTTCGTGGGCGGCGGGCCAGGACGCCTGACCCCAGCAGAGGGTACTGACGACCTCAACATCCAGCGGGTCCTGCGGGTCAACAGGACGCTGTTCATCGGGGACAGGTATGAGGGATTGTCGGGCAGAGTGTGCAGGGTGAGGCGTGGAGAGCAGGTGATAGCATTTGGGGGAGGTTTGCATGATGGGGCAGGTCGTTGGCTGGAGTACAGATTTCTGCCCTTGGGGTGTGATTTTACAAAGGGTGCTGACTGAACTCTCTTGTGGGTACAGCCCGGTTTGCCCCCGGTGGGGACAGCTCTTTGGTCAAAACTCACGGGGTTTCTACAGAGGGTGCCGATGTGGGGCACGAGGGCTTCTCTGGGAGGGTGACATTTGAGTTGAGACCTGAGTGGGGTCCCCAGGCCTGGGGACATCTCGAGGGGGAGGGAGAAATCTGGGTAGCGAGTGTAGTCTGTGCAAAGGCCCTGGGGCAGGATCCGGCCCGGTGTGTTGGAGGAACATTGAGGAGGCCCAACTGACTGGAGCAGAGTGAGCAAACTGGGAGAGGGTGAGGAGGGAAGGGCAGGGAGGGGACGGAGTGAGAAGGCAGCCCTGGAGGGCTGTGGGCAGAGGAAGGCAGGACCTGACCCAGGTGCCCACAGGCACCTTCTGGTGATGGCTGAGGGGAGGACGGACGGAGGGCAGGAGCAGGGGCACCAAGGCAAGGCTACTGCACTGGTTCAGGGTAAACTAGGGTGGTGGCCGCGGAGGGCATGAGAAGTGGGTAAGTTCTTGATAGACATTAAAGGCAGAGCACATAGTATTGGCTGACGTGTGTTGAGGGTGACTCCTAAGTTGTGGCCTTCGCCCCTGGAAGCAATGAGCAGCCTCAGCCAAGATGAGGGACAAGGCAGGAGCAGGTGTGGGGGACAGTCGGGTGCAGCGTGGCCAAGCTGAGTGTGAGACGCCCGGGAGCCCCCCGCACGGAGACTCCAGGATCGGCCGGACCCCGAGTCTGGAGCTCGAGGGGAGGCCCGAGCTGGAGACAGGGCTGTGGGCATGGTGGGGCTGAGACGCGGTTCCAGTGCTGAGAGTGGACGAGGCTGCCCTGGAGAAGAGGCCGGAGGACCCAGCCTGCGCACCTGGGAAGGGGTGGGAGACGGAGGGGACTGGAGAGATGGGAGGAAAGCCAGGTGCCTGAGGCGCTCCCAGCCGGAGGGGGGACGGGCCAGACACTGCGGGCTAGGGGGAGGAATAGAGACCGTGTGACTGCTGGACTTCGCACGAGGTCGCCAGTGACCTTGACCAGGGCAGTTTCTGCGGCATGGGGGGGAGGGGAAGAGCCTGGGGGAGACTGAGAGGTGCCGAGAGGGCACCCGATGAAAGGGCCTTGGACAGTTCATCAGGTTGGGTGTAGCCCCCTAGGGCAGAGGGGCGTGTGAACGTGAGGTGGCCTATGTCAAGGTATGTGGGGCGTGCTGGAACCTGTGGGTCACTTTAGGGGACGAGGAGGTCTGTGGTGCCGGCGCAAGCACACGAAGGCTCGTTCGGTGTTGCAGTTGCTTGGGGCTGAGGCTCTGGCACACCCAGAGGCGTGTTCGGTGTTGGATACGACTTCTGCCCCAGGGAGAACGGAGGGGGGGGCACGAGGCTCCCTTGCTCACCAACTATACCTTCCCCGCCCCCCCCAGGGACAACCTGTACCGGGTGGAGCTGGAGCCCCCCACAACCACGGAGCTGCGGTACCAGCGGGTGAGGAGGGGACACAGGTGGGAGAGGTGGGGGCGCACTTGAGGCTTCTGCTCGGGGGGGGGGGGGGGGATGGGGGGGTGGGGGGGTGGGGGGGTGGGGCCTGACACGGTGCTGGGGAGCAAGAATTGGGCGCGGCCCCGCGGGGGTTCCTAGGGCTGCGGGGATCCCTCACCACTCCCTGTGCCCTCAGAAACTGACCTGGCGCTCCAACCCCAGTGACATCAACGTGTGTCGGATGAAGGGCAAGCAGGAGGTGAGTGGACCCTCGCCACGCCCCCAGCCGCTCCCCGATCCCGCCCAGCCCGGGGCAAATCTTCCTCTGCCTACATCCCAGGCCAGCACCCTCGCGTGGCCACGGCTCCGCCCAGAGCCTGGCCACGCCCCCATAATGCCCTCAGTCCTGGTCACGCCCACATCCCCGCCCCGCCCCCCACGGTCCTAGATCTGCTCTGCCCCGCCCCGCCCCCTGCGTGGGCACGCCCACAGCCCGGCCCCGCCCCGCCCCTCCCAGATCTGCTCTGCCCTGCCCCCGCCCCCTGCACTGGGCACGCCCACAGCCCGGCCCCGCCCCGCCCCTCCCAGATCTGCTCTGCCCTGCCCCCGCCCCCTGCACTGGGCACGCCCACAGCCCGGCCCCGCCCCGCCCCTCCCAGATCTGCTCTGCCCTGCCCCCGCCCCCTGCATTGGGCACGCCCCAGCCCGGCCCCGCTCCGCCCCCTCCCAGATCTGCTCTGCCCTGCCCCCGCCCCCTGCACTGGGCACGCCCACAGCCCGGCCCCGCTCCGCCCCCTCCCAGATCTGCTCTGCCCTGCTCCCGCCCCCTGCACTGGGCACGCCCACAGCCCGGCCCCGCCCCGCACGCTCCCAGATCTGCTCTGCTCTGCCCCCGCCCCCGCACTGGACACGCCCGCACCCGTGACCACGCCCACCATGGCTTCTCTCTTCCCGCCCCGTCCCAGGGCGAGTGTCGGAATTTTGTAAAGGTGCTGCTACTTCGCGACGAATCCACGCTCTTCGTGTGCGGTTCCAATGCCTTCAACCCCGTGTGTGCCAACTACAGCGTGAGTCTCCGCCCTTCGAAGCCCTGCCTGCCCCAGGCCCCAACCTCCTGGTCTTTGCTCACCTGCCCTCTACTGGCCCTACTCTAGCCTCAGGCCACATCACCTCCTTCGGGAAGTCTTGCTGGATAAGCCCTCCTCGGCCCCTCAACGGGAGCTCCAGAGGAGGCTTCCAAAGGAGATCAGGGAAGCCATAGCTACTTAAGCTACAAGCCAGTTATAGGATTAACTAGGATTGACTCTTAGACCCGTTCACAGATCAGTAAACTAAGCCCTAGAGGGGCTAAGTGAGCAAATCACACAGCACCCAGGGTAGAGCCACGATTCCCTGGGCGGGGGGGGGGCGGGGGGGGGGGGAACGGGGCTGCCAGGTGTGGCCAGGAGCTCTGTTACTCAGGCCCTGTCCCCCCCCTGCAGATGGACACACTGCAGCCCCTGGGGGACAATATCAGCGGCATGGCCCGTTGCCCATACGATCCCAAACATGCCAACGTTGCCCTCTTCTCTGGTGAGTGTCCCCCAACTCTGACCGTCTGTTGGGACCCCAGCCCGGAGCACCGTGTGGCATTTTCCACTCTTGGAGTTGGGTTATTATGAAGGCGGCTGGGAGACCATCTGTCCAGCTGGGAAGCGGGTAGAATCTCAGCCACAGTCAGGACTCAGCCAAGGTCAGGGCTCAGCTGGGGGGGTTGGAGATCAGCCTGGGTTCGGGCTTCGATGGGGTCAGGGCTCAGCCTAGGGACAGAGCTCCCCTGGGCTCTGGGCTCAGTCTTGGAAGATCAAGTACTGACCCACCCCACCCCTGGCCTCTACGATCTAATTTCTCACCTGCTTCCCCCCACTCACACCCATCCAGAAGGGATGCTCTTCACGGCCACCGTTACTGACTTCCTAGCCATCGATGCCGTCATCTACCGCAGCCTGGGGGACCGGCCCACTCTGCGTACCGTGAAACACGACTCCAAGTGGTTCAAAGGTGGGGTAGGCATTCATCAAATCCCCCCACCAGAATAAGAGTCCCAGCAGAGATGGAGGCGGTGGGGAGGGGGGTGGGGGGCTCCTATTTCATCTTTGCAACTCACTGGCCTCTTTGAGGATAAAGCCAGAGGAAAGATTTGCGTTGGAGCTAAAGTAGAATTTGCTGGAAGCGGGAAGCTTAGAAGCCTGAAGTAGGAGTCACAAGAGGGTGAGAGCAGGAGCTTAGCTCTTCAACACGTTAGGGAGGAAGGTGACCAAAATAGTAGACGTTGCTGTTTGGGGAGGGTAGACACAGTGATTTTAGGATTCTGACACCCCACACCGCCCCCCTCCCCGAAAATTCTTTGAGTCTATTTTATTTTGCCTGGGTAATCAGCGAATGTCCCCCCTTCACTATAAAAGCAGTCGCCCCAGCTGATGTGTTCACAGCCCCAGAAACACCATTTCTCGTATCAGGGGCTGGGTTCTGACCCCTCCTCTCCTACAGAGCCCTACTTTGTCCATGCGGTGGAGTGGGGCAGCCACATCTATTTCTTCTTCCGGGAGATCGCGATGGAGTTTAACTATCTGGAGAAGGTAAGGTCCGATTCTCACCCCCACCCTCCCGCTGAGAGGCCCTTGCAGTGGGGCGTGGAGCTGAGAGGCTCTGGTCAGGGGCAGCGGGGAGCAGAGGGGGACCCACGAATCTCCACCTGGGGCGAGAGGGTCCGCCCTCTACCTCCACTCCAGCCAGGACCCGGCCTCTGAGGCCGGAAGACATTCACGGGTGCGGTTCATGGGTTTGAGGGCAGGGGACGCTTCTGGCTTCCGGTCCTAGTGCTGTCGCTGTTGGCCTGTCCCCCCGCCCCGTCCCCAACCCTCTGTCCATCCCCCCACCCACCGACGCACCCTCCCGCCCATTCGTCTCTACCCATCTGTCCATCCATCCATACACGGATAAAGTCCCTGGCCCATAGTGGGCGATCCGTACACAGACGAGGTTCAGGGCCGCAACGATCATTGCTGACGTCCCCCCGTTTCCGCTGGGGAGCGCGTTGCTCAGAGGGGTGTGGCGACCGGGATCCCTCAGGGCCACACTCCTCCGTCGTGGCCTGGCTGACGGCCAGCGCGGCCCGCGGGCGGGCCTTCCCGGACACAGGGCTCACACCCCACCCCACCCCCCATCTGTCTGCTGTTGCCCCAGGTGGTGGTGTCCCGAGTGGCCCGGGTGTGCAAGAATGACGTGGGGGGCTCCCCCCGGGTGCTGGAGAAACAGTGGACGTCCTTCCTGAAGGCGCGGCTCAACTGCTCCGTGCCTGGCGACTCCCATTTCTACTTCAACGTGCTGCAGGCTGTCACGGGCGTGGTCAGCCTGGGGGGCCGGCCGGTGGTCCTTGCTGTCTTCTCCACCCCCAGCAACAGGTCAGAGGACCCCGATGGGAGCACACTGGGGCACCGGGTGGACGTGAGCGGAGGGGTCCCGCATTCGTCATGTATTTCCCGGGTCCATTCCAAGTTGGAGGAATAACATGTGCAAAGGCCCCGAGGCAGCAGTGAGTTGGGTAGGTTTCGCCAATACACTTGATCTTAGCCAAAAGGCCGAGAAGCGATGGGTTTCGCCAATAGAAAGGAAGCCCCTGTGGCTGGAGAGGAGCAAGCGAGGGCGACGGTAGAGGATATGAGGGCAGAGAGGTGACGAGCCACTGGGAGAAGAGTGGACTATATCCTGAGAGCTCTAGGGAGCCATGGGAGAGTGAGGAGCAAAAGAGAGACAAGGTCAGATTTGCGTGTTTGGAAAGCCCCCTGGGGAATGGTCTGGAAGGAGCCACGAGTGGCATCTGGGAGACTGGACGCCAAGCAAGTCATGGCCGGGGGGCGCCTGGACCCCGGTGGCCACAGAGGAGCCCTGTTCAGGAAGCAGAGCGACCGGGATGGGTGGGGGCATCTCCGGCCCAGGGGACTGGACATCCGACAGCCTCACAGGGACAAAGACTCTCTCCCACGCGCGTCCAAGGCCCTGCCCTCCGTCGGGCTCACCGCTCCCTTTCACCTAACTCCCCCAGCATCCCCGGCTCGGCTGTCTGCGCCTTCGACATGACACAGGTGGCTGCCGTGTTTGAAGGCCGCTTCCGTGAGCAGAAGTCCCCCGAGTCCATCTGGACCCCCGTGCCGGAGGACCAGGTGCCACGGCCCCGGTAAGAGGCCCCCCCCCCCCCGGATCCCGAAACGGGTGCCCGGGTGGGGGTCCTGACCCCGGGGACCGAGGGCTGGGACTTCCAGGTGGTCATCTGTGGCTGAGCCCCTGGGTGGGGATGTTCAAGTCCACCGCTTCCTCCCCACCTAGACCTGGGTGCTGCGCGGCTCCCGGCATGCAGTACAATGCCTCTAGCGCCTTCCCCGATGAGATCCTCAACTTTGTCAAGACCCACCCCCTGATGGACGAAGCGGTGCCCTCTCTGGGCCACGCGCCCTGGATCGTGCGGACTCTAATGCGGTCAGTCCCCATGCGTGGCGGGGGCGGCGGGGGGGGGGGGGGCAGGCCCCAGACCGGAGCCCGGCCTGGTGGTCTGTCTGTCCCGGATACACACCCACGTCACCGCCCCCGTGTCTGCCTTGCCTGGCCCGGGTGCGGTCTCGTCACGCCTGACCCCTGCCCGCCCTGGCCCCAGGCACCAGCTGACACGAGTGGCTGTGGACGTGGGCGCCGGCCCCTGGGGCAACCACACCGTCGTCTTCCTGGGTTCCGAGGTGGGCACCGTCCTCAAGTTCCTCATCTGGCCCAACGCCAGCGCCTCAGGCACCGCTGGGCCCAGTGTCTTCCTAGAGGAGTTCGAGACCTACCGGCCGGACAGGTGGAGTGCACAGAGGCGGCCCGGCGGGCGGGGCGGCGGGGCGCGCCCTTGACTCTTACCAATCCGCTCACCCCTAGGTGTGGACGGTTCAGCAGCGGTGAGGCAGGGCGGCGGCTGTTGAGTCTGGAGCTGGACCCGGCCTCGGGTGGCCTGCTGGCAGCCTTCCCCCGCTGCGTGGTCCGCGTGCCCGTGGCCCGCTGCCAGCAGTACTCAGGGTGCATGAAGTGAGTGCCCCCTGGGGCAGGCTGCGGAGGTGACGGGGGGGGGGGGGGGGGAAGGGGGGGAAAGCAAGGGGCAATGAGCACGGGAAGTGGGGAAAGTCCAATGCAAGTCCGGGGCCCCCGGCGGCCTCCTGGCTTATTGAAGAATGAGCCAGGCAGGGGACACCGCCCGTGCAAAGGCCCTGGGGCAGGATTGGTCCTGGTACGTTGGAAGAACAGCAAGGAGGCCAGATTGACTGGAGCAAGAGTGAGCGAGGGGAAGACAGGGAAGCAGGGAGGGCAGGGAAGACCTGGGCTTTACTGAGGTGGGAGCCCTGGAGGGTTGTGGGCAGAGGAAGGCGTGAGACCTGGCTGACATCTTTAAGAGCAGCAGGTGTGGAAGAAGCTGGGGACCGGGGAGGCAGCTGTCTCCCCGCCTTTAAAGTGGGTGGCAGGAGCAGGTGTGCAGGCTGAGACCCCCCTAGTCTCAGTGTGAGCCCCTCAACGCGGCGAAACCCTTTCCTGAGCCCGCTGTCCCGAGCCTCATCTCTAAGGGGGGGTGAGGGGGATAGTAGTCGCCGATTTGTCACAAGCACCCCTGGAATTGACACTGAAAGGTGCCTCGTAAGGGACTGTGGTTGATGGGTCACCGTCTGCTCTAGGAACTGTATTGGCAGTCAGGACCCCTACTGTGGGTGGGCGCCTGATGGTTCCTGTGTCTTCCTCAGCCCCGGCACCAGGTACTGGGGGACAGGGGGTGGGGGAGGGGGTCTGCCCCCCCCCTCTGACCATCAGGCTCTGAGAGAGGTTTCTGCTGACTGCCCCTCTCGCCCCCCACTTCCCCGTCAGAGGCACCTTTGAGCAGGACGTGTCTGGGGCCAGCACCTCAGGCTTAGGGGACTGTACAGGTAAGTGGAGTGCGCGCGCGTGTGCTCGTGTGTGTGTGTGTGTGCGCGCGTGTGTGTGCGTGTGTGTGTGTGTTGGGGGCGGGTGCTGGCCTCCGTCAGGGCATGGGAGGGGCGGGGGGCCTCACTTCCAGCAGGGGTGGCGGGGGAGGGACACAGAGAGAGAGGCCAAGAGACGGACACGCAGACTCGGAGAGGACACACGGACCCCAGCGGACAGAGGGCCACAGAGATGCCACCGAGCGGCCGGCCGGACTCACTGGCGGAGGGCGGACGGCCGGCGGGGGCCGGCGGGGCCGGCGGGGCGGGCGGGGCGGGGGACCCCAGCGTCCCCGCCAACCCCGGCTCACGCGGCCCCGCCCGCCCTCCCCGGCCAGGACTCCTGCGGGCCAGCCTGGCGGAGGAGCGCGCCGGGCTGGTGTCGGTGAACCTGCTGGTGACGTCGTCCGTGGCAGCCTTCGTGGTGGGCGCCGTCGTGTCCGGCTTCAGCGTGGGCTGGTACGTGGGCCTCCGCGAGCGGCGCGAGCTGGCGCGCCGCAAGGACAAGGAGGCCATCCTGGCGCACGGCGGCGGCGAGGCCGTGCTGAGCGTGAGCCGGCTGGGCGAGCGCAGGGCGGCCGGGGGCCGGGGCGGCGGCGGGGGCGGCGGCGGCGGCGGGGGCGGCGGCGCCGGGGGGCCCCCCGAGGCCCTGCTGGCGCCCCTGATGCAGAACGGCTGGGCCAAGGCCACGCTGCTGCAGGGCGGCCCCCACGACCTGGACTCGGGGCTGCTGCCCACGCCCGAGCAGACGCCGCTGCCGCAGAAGCGCCTGCCCGCCCCGCACCCCCACGCCCTGGGCGCGCGCGCCTGGGAGCACGGCCACCCGCTGCTCTCGGCGTCCGCGTCCTCCTCCCTGCTGCTGCTGGCGCCGGCCCGCGCCCCCGAGCCGCCGCCCGCGCCCCCCGCGCCCCCCGTGCCCGGAGAGCCGGGCCCCGACGCGCGCCTCTACGCCCGGCCCGGCCGCGCGGCGCACGGCGACTTCCCGCTGACCCCGCACGCCAGCCCGGACCGCCGGCGCGTCGTGTCGGCGCCCACCGGGCCCTCGGACCCGGCCCCCGCCGCCGCCGACGGCCTCCCGCGGCCCTGGAGCCCGCCGCCCACGGGCAGCCTGCGGAGGCCCGGCCCCCACGGCCCGCCGGCCGCCGCCCTGCGCCGCACGCACACGTTCAACAGCGGCGAGGGCCGGCCGGGCGACCGCCACCGCGGCCGCCACGCGCGGCCCGGCACGGACTTGGCCCACCTCCTCTCCTACGGGGGCACGGACAGGACTGCGCCCCCCGTGCCCTAGGCCGGGGCCCCGACGCCTCGGCGGTGCCAGCCACGGGAACCAGGAGCGAGAGGGCCGGCCCAAGCTCTCCAGTGGGTGCTCACGACCCCCGCCCCGCCCCGCCCCGCCCCGCGTGGGGGGCCCCCTCGGCCGCACGGAAGCACAACGAGTTCTGCGCCCCCGCCCCGCCCCGCCCGGGGCCGCGGGACACTGAGGCGGCGGTGGGGGCGGGGGTGGGGGCGGGAGGAATGTGCTATGGATTTGAGGTTGACCTTCTGCGCGTGGATTTGGGTTTGTTTTCCAGTTGGCGTTTCTTTTGCAGATTTCTATCCAATTGCACAACTCCGTTCTTGGGGTGTCAGCCGGGGGAGGGGGGGGAGGGGGACGCGGGGCGGGAACGCTTGGAGGCGGTGGGATGGGGAGGGGCCGCGTCTGCGACCCGAGCTCCCCACCCCCAGCCCCACCCCCCACGCCCCTCCTCAACCCAGGTTCCTGGCGTGTGTGGGTGTGCGTGCGCGTGTGCATGCCGTGTTCGTGTGCAAGGGGCCAGGAAGGGAAGGGACGTGTGTGTGTGCGCGTGCGTGCGCCCACGAGGGCTGCTGCCGGTGCGCGCGCGCGTGTGTGTGTGTGTGTGTGTGTGTGTGTGTGTCGGGGCGGGCCGCGCGTGCCGTGTACGTGTCCGTGTGCGAGGCGGTGGCCCGAGCGGCCTGGGTGTTGGCTGAGCCGGCGCCGGGGCTTCCAGAAGGCCGGGGGGCCTCCAAGGTGCCGGTCAGGACTTTGAGGGGAGACAAGCAGGGGTTTCGGGCAGGGGGGCCGGGAGGGCCTGCCCGGAAGTCACATTGGCAGCAGCTGTCCAAAGGGCTTGGTGGTCCGGGGGCGGGGAAGGCGGGCGGGCCCCACTGTAAATACGGCCCCAGGGTGGTCGGAGGGTCCCATGACACCCGTCCCCTCGTGACCTCCCCCTCGACCTCCAGCTGACCATGCATGCCAGCTGAGTGGCCAGCTGAGTCCTGGACCCTCTCTGGACTTTGCCTCCCCCAACCCCCTCCCCATCAATAAAACTGTTTACAACCACCGGCCCCCCCAAGGCTCTGGCTCTGCTCTGTCTCCTGGGGGCGGGACCTGGACCTCGGTGTTGCCCACGGGGGTCAGCTGGGAGCCCCTGTGTCACTCGTGGTGGCAAGCAGAATTCTGGGGAGCTGGGTGTGGAAATGGGGGGGCATCTTCCTCTGGATGGGGCCGGTTCCCGATTCGTTCTTGAGCAGATATTTACTGTGCACCTGCTATATGCCAGGCACCGTCGGGGACGAAGATCCCTGTCCTCATGGAGTTCGTAACCTAGTTGGGGAGACCGGTCCTGTACTTGCAAATTAGGACTGGATTTGAAGGAGTGATGTGTGCAGTGGGGAAAAGGCCAGGTAATGTGCTAGGTAGAGGGTGAGGGTGTGGGGGGTGGCCAAGGAGGGCCTGTCGAGGTGACCCTTGAGCTGAGATGTGCTGAGTGAGAAAGCAGCTGTAGGGAGGCGTGCGGGCAGAGGGAACAGTGTGGGGGACGTGGGAACACGCTTGGAGGAGGGGGCAAGGTGGCCACAGCGGCCCCGGGAGGGGAGGCGGCAGGTGCAGATCAGGAGGGAGAGGAGGGCCAGGGCTCGGGGCAGGCAGGGCCCCACAGATCAGGAGCGTAAAAAAATGTTTTTATTGTGGCAAAATCCACATAAATCCACATGAATTCAAATGCACCATGGGAAGTGTTTTAAAGTGCACAGTTCGGGGGCGACCAGGTGGCTCAGTTGGTTAAGCATCTGACTTGGCCTCCGGTCATGATCTCAAGGTCCGTGGGTTCGAGCCCCGCGCCGGGCTCCATGCTGGCAGCTCAGAGCCTGGAGCCTGCTTGGGATTCTGTGTCTCCCTCTCTCTCCGCCCCTCCCCTGCTTATGCTCTGTCTCTCTCTCTCTCTCTCAAAAGTAAACATTAAAAAAAAATTTTTTTTAAGTGCACAGGTCAGTGGCATGAGGTCCGTTCACACTGTTGGGCACCCATCCCCACCATCCATCTCCAGAACTTTCTCATCTTTTCCAAACTAAAACCCTGCCTCCATTACACATTAACTCCCCATCCTCCTCCCCCCGGCCTGATGGAGTTTAAGTGGGACAGGGAACCACCCGAGGCTTTGAAGCAGGGGCGGGCTCTGATTGCACGTTGAGAGATCTCTGTAGCATTTTGCCTTTAGGGTTCACACCCCTTCCTTCCCGCCCGCTTCCGATGAAGCACCTACTGTGTGCTGGGCTCTGGGGGTGGAGCAGTGGTCGAGACAGATCTGGCTCCCCCTTGTCCCAGAGGAGACCGTTAGCCTAGTAAACAAATGCAAAACACCGGGAGGACATCGCCTAGCTTCTCCTGGACGCGTGAGAGGTTTGACCTACAACATTGTGTAAGTTTCAGATGTTTGACACATGCCAATATCGCACCATGAAAGGTTAACACATCCATTATTTCAGGTACTTCTGTGTGTGTGTGTGTGTGTGTGTGTGTGTGTGTGTGTGTGATGGGACCATTTAAGATCTACTCACCCACCGGGCGCCTGGGTGGCTCAGTCTGTTAAGCGTCCAACTCTTGACTTCAGCTCAGGTCATGATCTCAAGGTCCGTGGAATCCAGCCCTGAGTTGGGCTCTTCGCTGCCAGCGCAGAGCCAGCTTGGGATTCTCTCTCTCCCTCTCTCTGCCCCTCCCCCACTCTCTCAAAATAAATAAAATTAAAAAAAAACAAAAGATCTACTCTCTTAGCAATTTTCAAGTATGTAATACAGTAACGTTAATGATAGTCACCGGGCTGTACGTTACAACTCCTGGATGTATTCAGTTTGTAACCATGCATTTGTACCCTTAGACCCACATCTCCCCATTTCCTGCACCCCCAGCTCCAGGCAGCCGCCATTCTACTCTGTTTCTAGTTTTTTCTTTTATTTTAAATAAGTTTTTTAATGTTTATTTATTTTTGAGAGAGAGAGAGAGAGAGAGAGAGAGAGACAGAGTGCAAGCAGGGGAGGAACAGAGAGAGAGAGGGAGACACGGAATCCGAGGCAGGCTCCAGGCTCCGAGGAGTGAGCACAGAGCCCCATGCGGGGCTCGAACCCACAGATCATGACCTGAGCCAAAATCGGATGCTTAATCCAATGAGCCACCCAGGCGCCCCTTCTGTCTTTTTGATACTAGCCATTCTGACAGGTGTGAGGTGGTATCTCATTGTGGTTTTGATTTACATTTCCCTGCGGATGAGTGAGGCTGAGAACCTTTCATGTACCTGTTGACCCTCTGCGTGTCCGTCCCCCTCGGGAAACTATTATTCGGGTCCTTTGTCTATTTTGTGCATATCTGTTTTTGTGTGTCCATCTCAACGGGTCTGTTATTCTGTCCTGCTTTGTCTGTGTCTCTGTGTTGTATCTGTATCTGTGTATTCATGAGGGTGTTCACCCGTCTTTCTCTACGCCTGTCATGGTCAGCTTGCACGTATGTCTCTGGATCTGTGTGCCCACAAGACAGAACTCACATTCATTCTCGCGGCTCGAGACAAAACTCTTCAGAGATTGGGCTGTGGAGAGACTGGGCCATGGCCAGGCGTGACCAAAGTCGAGGTGCATGTAAAGTTAACACATCACAGCTGAATGTTTAGAACCCAACAAGAATGAAAGCGCTGAGTAACCAAACCCGTGAGATGCAGCCAAAGCAGTTCTCAAAGGCACATTTGTAGCTTCCGGATGCATTTATTAGGGAATGAGGGAGGCCCCAAACAAATAGCTCATTAGCCTTCGGATGAAGAAAGAGAGAGCAGAAGGGGCCCTTGGAGACTTGAGTTCCACTTCACGGATGTGGAAGCCGAGGCCAAGAAAAGTTAAGCCGCTCGCCTAAGATCACAAAACAGAGCAGTTTCTATAGAGCTGGGAGCCGGAGCATGATTTAGTCCCTCCCTGGCCATTGTTTGAAGACTGTGGAGACTTTAGGCATCACTCCCTTTTGAATTCTATTTTTTAGAAATTATTTCACTTGGGGGCGCCTGGGTGGCTCAGTCGGTTGAACGTCCGACTCTTGACTTCGACTCAGGTCATGCTCTCACGGTTGTGGGATTGAGCCCCCGGTCAGGCTCTGTGATGAGTGTGGAGCCTGCTTGGGGTTCTCTCTCTCTCTCTCTCTCTCTCTCTCTCTCTCTCTCTCCCTCCCTCTGCCCCTCACTCCTGCTTGCACGCTCTCTCTCACTATTAACAAAACAAAACACCCAGAAATTATTTCATTTAGAAAAAAGGTCAACAACAATATGTCATGAATTCAAGACAAGTCCTCTTTGTTCCTTCCATTGAACTTCCTGGTTGCTTAGATTTATTGCAAAGACTAGCTCTTGCTTAGAGAGCTGTCCCTCCCCCGCCCAGGAACGGAGCCTTGCAAACGTGACCCTTGATTCCTGGCATGGGGGGAGTGAGGATTCAGCCCCAGAGACTCTGGGAGTACCCACCCCCCAAAAGCAGGAGTCGGGGGGATGAAACACCAGGTAAAAACAGGCAGAGAAGGGAGCACGGCCCTCCCCTGCCAGGAAGCAATTTGGCAATTCTGACCACCCCCCTTCCCTTGCCTGGCTCAGGTCCAGCCACTAACGGGAACGGGACGTGGGTGAGGACTTCCCTGGGGCGGGCGGCCCTGCCCCCAGTCCAGGCAGGTATAAGGCTACCTCACCGGGCTGAGCGAGCCCAGATGGAAAAAGGGGAAGCCGTCATGTCTTCTCGGAGGCCACAGCGGAAGCACAGGTGAGTCCCCCCAGCCTGCCCATGGTGGGCAGAGCTGGATTCCAGGCAGTTCCATCTGATGCACGGAGGTCACGGGGCGAGATGTAGACCCACGGGCTGGAACAGAGCGACAGGCTCTAACTGTGGACAGACTCGCTGTCACTCACACCTGCTACGGCAGTGCTCCACGGGCCACGCAGAGAGCGGGAGGCCCACCAACGCCTCCCGACCAACACCCCACCAGAGGCCTGCTGGAGGGACCGTGAGGGGCAGAAGCCCAGCCCTGGGAGGATTATGGTGCCGCCTGTAAACCACCCCACCCCAGGGCCAAATGCCTGCTCCGATCTGCACAAAGCTGGATGCGCTTTCCGTGTTCAGGGTTCCCTTTGGAGCCCTGGGTTGCCCTCGAGCACTTTGGAGCGAGATAGAGCTGGACACAGCAAGTAACCTTGTTTGGCCGGCGCGGGGCAGAAAGGGCAGAAAGTTTCCCAGAGGGGACAACTTGGGAAAGTCGGAGAAAGTTTCACGGGCAAGGGAGCATCGGAGGCGGGGCTTTGCAGGACAAGTAGGAGTTTGCTGCCCTGGCCTTCAACATATGGAGCCGGGGAGGTAAGAAATGACCCAGAAAACAAGCCAGAGCAGAAGGAATTAGCACATGTGACTGTAAATAATGGACAACCCGTTGGGGCAAGGCTGGCAATGGGGAGGGGTAACACTTATGGGTCAGAGAAACGCAGTCTTCAGAGAGTTCGGATTCTCTCTGGAACAACAGCTACCTCTGGCAGCCGTGAGGGGTGAGGGTGGAAGCGAGGAGAGGAACAGGGGGTGACTGCACTCGTCCCGGGGACCAGTGCGGTGGCATGGTCCCAGGTAGTAGACAGGAACGGGCTGGCTGATTCTGGGGACGTTCTCACCCAGCCGGGTGTCTCTTCTGTCGTTGCCCGCAGCCCCGGAGGCCTGGACTCCCGGCTTTCTAGAACGCTGCTCCTGCTGCTGCTGTCTACGGCCTCCGCCCAGGAGGTCACCCCCAACCGTGCCGCCTGCGTGGTGTCCCACGCGGTCAACGGCAGCTCCGTCTCCTGCCACCCCCCTGCCCAAATCCCCCGCCGCTTCCCGGCCGACACCGTCTACCTGGTGGTGGAGTTCTTCAACCTCACGCGGCTGCCAGACGACACCCTCGGGGGCCTCGCTCGCCTCCAGGAACTGCACCTGTCCAGCAACCAGCTGGAGAGCCTCTCGCCCCAGTTCCTGCTGCCCGCGCCTCTGCTTCAGGTGCTGGATCTAACCCGCAACCACCTGGCCCGCCTGCCCCCCGGCCTCTTCCAGGCCTTGGCTGCTCTCCACACCCTGGTGCTGAAGGAAAACCAGCTGGAGGCTCTGGAGCCCTCGTGGCTGCTCGGCCTGAAAGCCCTGCGGCATCTGGACCTTTCCGAAAACCGCCTCCAGACCCTGCCCCCGGGGCTGTTGGCCAACGTCACCTCCCTGCGCATCCTTGACCTCAGCAATAACCAGTTGAAGGCTTTGCCCCCAGACCTTCTGAAAGGCCCCCTGCGGTTAGAAAGGCTGCATCTGGAAGGCAACGGACTGCAGGCGCTTGACGAGGGGCTCCTGGCACCCCAGCCAGACCTCCGCTATCTTTTCCTGAATGACAACAAGCTGGCCACCGTGGCAGCGGGCGCCCTCCAGGGTCTGCGGCAGCTGGACTTCCTGGATCTGTCCAACAACTTGCTTACCGGCGCGCCTAAGGGGCTCTGGGCATCTCTGGGGCAGCCCACCCGGGACATGAAGGATGGCTTTGACGTCTCTGGTAACCCCTGGATCTGTGATGGGAACCTGGAAGACCTCTACAGGTGGCTTGTGGCCAACAAAGACAAGATGTTCTCTCGGAACGCGACGCGCTGCGCTGGGCCCGAAGCCTGGAAGGGCCGGAATCTCCTGGTTGCAGCTGAGTCCCACTGAGGCCTGGGGCTGGGCTGGGCAGACAGGCCTGGGAGCACGCTGCTTGCTACTTGGCAAAGAATTCACCTCCAGCTTTCCAGAGCTGCTGGCTGGACCCGCCCGGCCCGTGCTTCCCCAAACACATCTTGGGCTCTCTGGCCTCCCGGTACCCTCTCCCAAGAAAGCCTTTCCCTGTTTTCCGGATCTCTTGGCCTCCAGGCGCCCCCAGCCTGCACGGCCTCCCTCTGGCCCAGCCCTGGCCACACCGGGGTTGTCTCTGTCTGGCTCTGTCTCCCCCACTTTGAGGGGCTCTCCGAATGCAGGGCCTGGGGCTGGGGTGCCTTCTAGCCAGCATCACTCAGTTTGGGGTCAGAACGGAGGGGTTAATAAATAACTGTGGAAAGGGACTGGGGGTACTGGAATTCAGTGTTACAAGCATCTCCCAAGTTGACTTCCTAGGTCTCCAGGATGAAGGGGAAGGAATGAAGAAAGAGGAGAGACCCAGGGCCTGGGGGCGCAGGACACAAGCTTCTAGAGCTTCTAAAGGGATTGCAGTTGGGATATGATGGCCTGTGGCTTCCCCTCTCCCTCCCCCCATCCAGGACTTAACTCCAAATAAAACCCTGACCGTTGCCCAGAGTGTCATTTGACCGGTGGATTCCTGCCACAGCTGTGTCCCGGGGAAGGTTTAAATTAAACTGGATGCTTCAGGTCTCCAAACAATTCATCATGCTGGCCGGTGACAACCTAGGGGGAGAGCCACCCAGGGCAGGCCTGAGCAGGCTGGGCAAAGCTGAAGGCTGTGTTCTCCCAACTCGCAACCTTGAGCCACCTGCCGACACAGTGCTGGGCATGCTGGAGCCCGAGTCAGACTTGGGGGACCCCTGGGTGTTCGGGGGGGGGGACATGCCCAGTGTTGTCAGCTCCCTGGAAGGAGGGTCGTTGGTGGTCATTCCAGGTATGATGACGAAAGCCAGGGAGGGGCCTGGAGTCTGGCAGAGAGGGGTTTGAATCGGATCCCTCAATTTGCTCATCTGTGAAATGGGGATCCGAGGGAACGGGCGGGCCAGAATCCTGGCTGAGTTCCACGGCAGATTTTTCTAAATAAAAACGCCTTGAAGACTTGCCCAAAGTCACTCCTCAGCGACGGGGTGGGCGCTGTGATCGCCCTCCACCGTCTGCGTGGCAACGGCAGGGTGACGGGTGGCCAAACCTGGCCAACGGAAGTAGTCCAATCCTGGGGCCTCCAGCGTCGCCCAAGTTACCATGACAACCGCGGAGCGCCTGCGAGAACCCCAGGGAAGCGCCGGGAGGTGGGCGGGTGGGCTGGGTCGCTGGAGCCCCGCCCCCCGGGCCACGCCTCCACACGGCCTCTCCCCATTGGGCAGTAGGGAAGGCCCCACCCACCCCCTCCAAGAGGCTATAAGGCGGGCGGGGCCGGCGGTGGGCGGAGCCTGGAGCCCTAGTCGGGGGTCGGCGGCGGCGTCCGGGGGCTGTGGCTGCGCGCGCCCGGGTGAGTGCCACGTGGGGGCGTCCGGGAGGACCCCGCAGGTTGGGGGCTCCTGATCGGGTGGGCGGGAGAGGATCCAGCGGCGTGACAGGGGCGGGGGGTGAAGGGCTGGAGCAGGTGGCCGAGACCCTTGGCCCAGTTGGCTAAAGCTCAGGACCCAGTTGAGCGGCGACCAGGGCCCTGAGGGCACAGGGTGGGGAGAGGGGAAGAACTTCGAGCGAGCGGGGAGTCTCGGGTCGAACTCCCCACTCTGAGCCTGCTCAGATGTGTGGTCCTGGAAGCAGCATGGACCTCACCTCTGGGTGCCTCAGTTTCCCTGTCAATCCTTAGGTTTATTGGGATCCCGCAGCTACCACCTCCGCCCCTGCGGGGGGCTGCTTGTGCAGTTCTGTCCGGTGAGGGCGAGCTGGGGGGTGCGCAGGGGTAAGAGGGGCCTCTTCTCCTTTGCGGAAGAGGAAAGAGCTCAGAGAGGGGAAGGCACTTGCCCAAAGTCACACAGCAGGTAACGGCAGGATGTGAACCCCAGTCTTTCTCTCTCCAGAGCCCATGCTTTGAACCCCTGCAATGTCCCCACCTTGCCAGAGGCTCTCCGTGTGCACCCAGTGTGTGCAGAGCCCTGTGCATCCAGTGTCCGTGTCCCTCACGACGCTGCGAGGAAGGGTAGTATCATAACTCTGTTTTGAGGAAACGGAGGTTCCAGGAGGGAACAATACTTTGCCCAGTGGGACAGAGCCCAAGGCCTGGAAGGCCCTCTCACTCGGCCCTGCCCCCCAGGATGTCTGCAGCCGACATGTCAGAAGATGAGCCTGTGCGGCCCCCCAGAGACAGCCTGTGGGAGCAAGACAGGCAGGTGAGGGGCCGCCCCTCCCGAGGACAGGGCCACAGGGAGGGGTGGGGGGACCGTCCCTCCCGCGACAGTTTCGGGCCCGGGGCCCCCTCCCATGCCCATCCTTGCTGGACCTTGCGGGGGAGGGCTGCTGGCACACGCTACCCACCTCCCGGGGGGGGGGGGCGCGGCGAGGCCCGGGGCGGGGAGCATCTCTGCAGCCACACCCGGCTCCCCTCCCCCACCTCGGGGTCTCTGCCCGGGTCTGTCTCTGTGCCCACCGTCTCGGCACTCTCAACGGCAGCATGTCGGCTCCTTGAATCTCCCGGCTCTAGAAACCTCTAGAAACCCATTTTACAGATGGGGAGGCCGGAGCCCCAAGCGAAGCGTGCAGCCCCCCCACCCACCCGCTTGCTCCGCTCGCCCCTCAACCCGGCCCAGAGAGGGGCACTGGACCGAGGGGCGGCCGAGCTCCCCGCGCCCCCTCGGGCCCCTCTGATGCCACCCGTCCCCGCAGAACGTGGTGCAGCGCGTGGTGGCCCTGCCCCTGGTCAGGACCACGTGCACCGCCGTCTTGGAGGCTTACAGTGCCGCTAAGGACAGGCACCCGCTGCTGGGCTCCGCCTGCCGCCTGGCCGAGCACTGCGTGTGTGACCTGACCGCCCGTGCCCTGGACCACGCCCAGCCGCTCCTGAGCCACCTGCAGCCCCAGCGTGAGCACCCCCCCTCCCCGCCACCGCGCCCCTGGGTCCTGCCTTTGATCTCCTGGACCTCCACCCTTAGCTGTCTGCTTGTGGCCCCCTCATTCTGTGTCCTGACGCCCTCCCTCGTGGCCTGACGTTCCTCAGGTATCTCCCTGCCCATCTGCCTCTCTGTCCTTGCCTCTGCGTGTCCTGAGCCCCACATCCCCCCCCTCCCCGGACTCCTGTGATCAGCTGAGGGGTCCAACCTGACAGAGGGGTGGGGGGCACAAGACCCTTGGCCTCACGTCTGACCCAGGAAGGGGGTCACCTCCTCCGCTCGAGGCCTCCCCCGCCTCCTTCTCAGCCAGTGTGCGTGACCTTGAGCCTGCTCTCTGGGGCATCTGAGCCCGCCCTGGGCTGGGCGAGGAGTCACCTTGGTGCTGGCGGCAGCCGGGTGGCAGGGCTGAGGCGGGGAGGGAAGCGCAGGTGGGGCCCGGCCTGGTGACCCACCCACACCCTAAGGGTCCCCAGCCCCTCCCAGGGTGGCCCGGGCCTCCCTCTGCCTCCCCCTACGTGTCCCTCCCTCACTCCCTGACTCTCCCCCCTCCAGTGGCCTCCGTGAACAATCTCGCCTGCAGGGGTCTGGACAAGCTGGAAGAGAAGTTGCCCTTCCTCCAGCAACCTTCGGAGACGGTGCCGTGGGGACCCAGAGGGGGCTGGGGGTGGGAAGGAGCAGGGTAACCTCCTCCGGGACCGGACCGGTCGGGACTGCACCAGCCAGATTGAAATAATCACCACCCGGGGCGGGGGAGAGGGGAAAGGGGTGACAGGCATTGAGGGCACCTGTTGGGATGAGCACTGGGTGTTGTATGGAAGCCAATTTGACAATAAATTACATTTAAAAATAGAATAGAATAGAATAGAATAGAATAGAATAGAATAGAATAATGAAATTGAAAAAAAACCCCAAAGTAATGATAATAAACAGCACCCGAGTTTACTGAGCACTTAACATGTGCCAGGTGGTGCTGGTAACGCCTTCAATGACCCTGTAAGGGAGAACTTTTATTTCCTCCATGTTTTAGAGGGGAAACTGAGTCCCAGAGCCAGGAAGGGCCAGGGACCCTGGGCACCCAGCCCCAAGGAGCTGGGGGAAGGGAAGGGAAGGGAAGGGAGCCCAAACCTGGAAGGGGACCCCTCTCAGCAGGTGGTGACCTCGGCCAAGGACACGGTGGCCAGCAGTGTGACGGGCGTGGTGGGCCTGGCCCGGCAGAGCCGCCGCTGGAGTGTGGACCTGAAGCGCTCCGTGAGCCACGCCGTGGATGTCGTGCTGGGCAAGTCGGAGGAGCTGGTGGACCACTTCCTGCCCATGACCGAGGACGAGCTCGGTGAGCCCGGCTCGCGCCCACCCTGCCCCCGAATCTTCCTGCCCACTCCCCATCCCTAGAGGTTACGGATCAGAGAAGCCCGGGACTTGCCCAGGGCCACACAGCAGTTCAGGCTGGAGCCCAGGCCTGAGCCCCCCGGGCATTCCCACGGCCCCCCGCCCCACCCCCTACGAGAAAGCAGACCACGCAGACCCTAGGGCTGTACGGGGCTTACAGACTTGAGGGCCCCGGTCTCAAACTGGTGTCCCTTCCGATGGTCACACTGGCCTAAGCAGTGCCTTTAAAATGCTTTAGTGCATCGTGTGCATTTAACAATCAGATTTTGCCCTATAAATCCTGATTTGTGGCTGGTCCTCAAAAACTAAACACTTGGGCTGAACGGCATCTGCCCCTTTATACGGTTCCCGTAGCCCTGCCATTGTCACAGGGCTCCAGGCTGGCTCAGTCAGTGGAGCACGTGACTCTTGATCTTGGGTTTGTAAGTTCGAGCCACACGTTGGGGGTAGAGATTACTTTTAAAAAAAAGAAAAAATCTTAAAAAAGCAAAACAAAAAAACAGCATTCTCCAGCTTTCTACATCTTGTTTCTGACCCCAGAGACGATCTGACTTCTCTCAACCCCTGCTTTAGGGGGGCTAGAAGAACATGTCGATGCACTCCCTCCTCTGCAGAAAGGCTTTGAGGCATTTATGAGGCGCCTACTGTGTGCCAAGCGTTTGTAGTATACCCTTTTTTTTTTAGGATTTTTTAAAAGTTTATTTTGAGAGAGAGAGAGAGAGAACGGGGGAGGGGCAGAGAGAGGGAGAGAGAGAATCCCAGGCAGGCGCCTCACCATCAGCGCGGAGCCCGACGCGGGGCTCGAACTCACAAACCATGAGATCATGACCTGAGCCAAAGTCAAGAGTCGGACGCTTACGCAGCTGAGCCACCCAGCTCCCCATAGTATATTCTTAACAGACCGTTTCATAGAGGGGCTAAGAGTGTCTGGGTTGGAATCTCAGGTCTGCCTCTTGCAGACTGTGGGGCTTCATCGTCCGTTGCCTCAGTGTTCCTCATCTGTAAACGGGGCTAATAGCAGTGCCTACGTCATAGGGTTTGGGGAAATGAGTTGAGGTCCCTAAAGGAAAACTATAAATTTGGGAGCCCGCGGGCTCGTCAACGCACAAGGAGGGTGAGCAGACGTGGAGGGGGCGGCCACGCTGACCCCCATCCCCCGTCCTGTCCTCCAGCGGCCCTGGCAGCGGAGGCCGAGGGCCCGGAAGTGGGGTCCGTGGAGGAGCAGAGGAGACGACAGGGCTATTTTGTGCGCCTGGGCTCCCTGTCGGCACGGCTCCGCCACCTGGCATATGAACACTCTCTGGGGAAACTGAGGCAGAAGAAACACCACGCCCAGGACACGCTGGCCCAGCTGCAGGAGACACTGGAGTTGGTGAGATCCTTCTGTTCACTCCCTCCCCGTGATGCCGGCCGGTGGGCGTGGATCGAGTGCCAGCTGGGGACCTGGTCCTGAGCTGGTCTGACGGGGGAGGCCAAGCCGGGCTCAGCTGCCTCCAGCCCGGTGTGTTCAAGGCTGGGGCGGAGAGGGCACATGGGTCTGGGGAGGCTCAGGGGGGTCGAGGTTCGGCCTGGGGAGACAGGAAGGGGCTTCAGTGGCGGGAGAGCCAGTAGGAGCTGGAATTTATAGGTAAAGTAGTTCAGGAGAGAAAGAAAACACCCCTCCCCTGGCTTTCCTGCCACCAATCCCGATCCACCCCAGCTTTAGGTTCAAGTCTCTGCCCTCACTGTGTGTCCCTCCCTGCTCCAAAGGAACACGGAGCCCCCACTTTTTTTAAAAACTGTATTTATTTTGAGAGAGAGAAAACATGAGCAGGGGAGGGGAGGAGGGAGAGAGAGAATCCCAAGCAAGCTCTGCACGCTCAGCGCAGAGCCCCAGGCGGGGCTCGAACTCACAAACCGGGAGATCGTGACCTGAGCGGAAGTCAGAGCTTAATCCACGGAGCCACCCAAGGGCCCGCGGGAGCTCCCGCTTGGCTCAGCTTGATGACGTCAGACACCCCCAACCTGCTCCCGCATCTGAACCTCCATTCACCTGGGGGGGGTCAGGTCTCGACTTCCCGCCTGTCGCACCCACACCAGGCACCTCAGCCGGGATGCTGGCTCCGCCCACAGGTCCCCTTCCCCTTCCTCATCCCCAGGCCCAGCCCCCCAAGCGGCACCGGGTCCCCGAGCTCCCTCCGGGTCCCAGGCTGTCGTCCCCGCAGCGGCCACCAGAGGGCGCCGATGAGCGCCCGAGTGGGTTTCTATCCCTGAACACCATGTCCTCAAGGTCAGGTGTCAGAACGGGCTTCCTTTTTAAGGCTGAACGATACCCCAGAGTACAGATGGACCACAATTCCTGTCTTCTAATACCTGCCCCGTCCTGGGCACCGAAGGCACAGTGGCCCCTTCAGGACGCTCAAAGCGCAGTAGGGGAATGAAGGTCATGATGAAAAAACATACCAGGCGCTGGGGCATCTGCCCAGCCAGGAGGCAGGGAGGGAAGACTTCCGTCCGCTCGGAAACACTGGAATGAGCCAGGCAGGGGTGTGGGGCGGAGGGAGGAGTGCACCCAGCCCACCGGCCAGCGTGGCCGAAGTGAGTCTGAGCGACGGCGTCTGGCCAAGAGCAGAGGAGAGAACGGGCCGGTTGGCCAGGCTGGATCAGCAGGGGAAGGTTGCAGGGAAGAATGTTCTCTACATGGTTATCGAGACCAGATCCACGCTAGGGTCCTGGCTCCCCCAGCCCCCGGATCCTCAGCTCCACCCCCGCCCCTGTCCCCTCAGATCAACCTCATGCAGGGTGGGGCCACACCCACTGCCCCCGCCCGCCCTGGGAAGGTGCAGGAGCTCTGGGAGGACTGGAGCCAGCGCTCCCCAGAAAACGGCCGTCGCCGCAGCCAGGTAGGGTGGCGGCGAGAGGGTGGGCGAGGGGTGCGAGGGGGCGTTCTGGATCTATCCAGGGTGGCCGGGAGGGGGGGAGGGGTGGGGCCGGGCTCCAGCCGTCTCAAACCAAGGGCTGAGGTCAGCGGTTTGGAGTGTCCACGGGGAAGCTGGCCGGATGGTCCTACGGGGTGCCCTGTGGGGAAACTGAGGCAGGGCGCTGGTCCTGGGGGGGCGCGCGCCCGTCGGGGACGCTGAGGCCCCTCCCCTCCCCCGCAGGCAGAGCTGGAGACGCTGGTCCTGTCCCGGAGTCTGATGCGGGAGCTGCAGGGCACAATGGACGCGCTGGAGACCAGCGTGCGGGGTCTGCCCCCCAGCGCCCAGGAGAAGGTGGCCGAGGTGCGGCGCAGCGTGGACGCCCTGCAGTCCGCGTTCGCCGACGCCCGCTGCTTCGGCGATGTGCCGGCGGCCGCCCTGGCCGAGGGCCGGGGCAGCGTGGCCCGGGCCCACGCCTGCGTGGACGAGCTCCTGGAGCTGGTGGTGCAGGCCGTGCCGCTGCCCTGGCTGGTGGGGCCCTTCGCGCCCATCCTGGTGGAGCGGCCCGCGCCCCCGCCTGACTTGGAGGCTCTGGTGGACGAGGTCGTGGGGGGCCCTGACCCCCGCTGGGCTCACCTGGACTGGCCGGCCCAGCAGAGAGCCTGGGAAGCCGATCACGGGGACGGGCCAGCCCTCCCAGACGACACTTCCAAGGAGGAACCCACGCCCCCCAGCCGCGCCAAGCACACCCTGATGCCAGAGCTGGACTTCTGACCAGATGGGGCCACGGGGCAGCAGGCGCGGCCCTCGGGAGGTCGCCCTGCATCCTCCCCCCCACCACCACCCCGAGGTCCCTGCTGCCCCCTAGTGGCCATGCACGTGCACTAACAGGCCGCAAGGGGGAGGTCGCCCTGCCCCCCCCCCCCCCCCCCCCGGTCCCCGCTGCCCCCTAGTGGCCATGAATATGCACGAACGGACTGCGCGGTGGCCTTGGCCCAGGTGCGCGGTGGGGGTGGGGGGCTAAATTCAGACGCCTAGACCGGCTTCACTGGTCTCAGACGCTCCCCACTCTTTCCCTTGGACACAGGGGGACTGGAGCCCAATTCAGGTCTCATTTGCCCCAAGCTGGGTGCCTCTGTCTGTGGTCCCCGCCCCTGCACCCCCCAAAACAGCGGATCAAAACTCCCCAAAGAAACACAGTTTGCCCAGCGGCCGTCTGGGGGTTTGGAAAAGTAGGCACCCTCCCTCCAACCCCCAGCTTGTACATCCTGGACGGGGCGGGGTGGGGGGAGGGGGGAGTCCCTGAGAATATCCAGCTTCGTCCGCTGGGCCTACTGGATCCACTGATTTGCCCTTTGGGGTCCACGCTCCAGAATAAAGGTGCTTTGTGTTGTCCAAAGGCCTATGGCCTCCGTTCAGGTCGGGGTGGGTGTTGGTTCCAGGGTGCGGGGGGCCTCAGGCGTGTGGGGCCGCAAGGCCCAAGCCAGGGTTCAAGGTTTGAAAGGAGTGATACTCCTCCCCGGGCCTGCGGGGGCTCATCATGCTGCGATTCCTCCAGCCGCACTGGTCCGGATGGGGCAGACCAAGGTAGGGGAAGGGCCACAGGCCAGTCTCCTGGGGGCCCTCCTATCCTTTCACCGAATTCTCAGCCGCCCCCGAGACTCCCCTGTGGCCGGGTGGGGTGTTAGGAAACCACGGTCTGATGTGGTGAGGTCAGGGTGGCCCCTGGCTTCCCTAGGACCTGGCCCAGGGGCGGTTCTGGGAGGTTGGACCACTTCCCACCGGCCAGATTCGCTTCCCTGCCCCTGCGTAGAAACCTCCATGGCTCCCAGTCACCCTCAGACCAAATATCCAAACTCCTTTGCTGAGGCCGTGCCCTCCCACCCTCCCACCCGTCTCTCGGACTCGTCCATGTTGTAGCCCCAGCTCCAATGCCGCCGCCTCCAGGAAGCTCTCCCTCACTCCACCCCAGGGGCCTAGCTCTGACAGTTCACCTTCTTGGGACTCCAAGCCCCCTCCACCTGCACTTGGAGCCACAGGCAACCTTGCCTTCTCTTCCCCTGGTGAGGCTGGGGGCTCCCGGAGGGCCAGGCTAGGTGAGGATGGGCAGAGTGGCACCCAGGAAGGGCATTTTGGCAGAGGGAAGGGCTCAGGCAGAGGCACGGCAGTGGGGGAATCAGTCTGACAGGAACAGAGTGGGGAGAGAAAGATAATGGGTCGAGGTGAGTCTGGGAGTGGGTGGAGCAGTAGATAAGGTCCTGGGGTCGAGTCTCAGCCTTGCCTACGCCTGGGTGGGCAAGCTCCTTCCCTTGCTGAGCTGTGCCCGGCAGGGAGCAAACCAGATACGAATCCTGCCCTCGGGGACCCCACAATACAGTGGGAGAGACAGACGATAAACAAGAAACAGACGGAAATCGTCTTGGTGTTAGTAGGTGATGAAAAACATAACAGGGCTGAGGGATGGGGAGCGTGTGAGGGCAGGAGGAGGGGTGTATATTTTTTAACAGGGGACGAAGGGGCCAAGAAGACTTGTCTGAGGAGGTGAGATAGAAGCAAAGACCAAGGAGCGTTCCAGGCAGGGGGCACCACCGGTGCAAAGGTCCTGGGGCAGCAGCGGGCCGAGTGTGTTGGAGGAACCGTGAGGAGGCCCGTGTGTTTGCAGCAGAGTGAGTCAAGGGGAGAAAGGGAAGAGGGGAGGACAGGGAGGTGATGGGGGCCAGGGGCGGGAGGAGGACTCAGGTTTTCCCCCAGGGAGGGCAGAGGCTTGGAGGGCTGTGGGCAGAGGGGGGCGGTGTTTACGGGCACTTTGATGGTCTTTGCTGGGTTTCTCCGCCATCGTTGTGCCGCGGCGGCCCTGTGGGAAGGGGAGGGGCCCACCCAGGGGTTCCCGCCTCCCCTGCCACCTTTGGGAAGCGTTGGCTGGGAGGACAGAGTTTGGGGGACATCCGCCTTTTGTTCCCCAACTGTTTGGTAAACACGCGATTGCTCCAAGGAGATGACCTGGGGGTCATCGGGCTGTGTCTGAACCCTCCCTCCTCCCAGCTCAGCGCCCAGAACGGCCAACTGGGTCTCCACCAGCGTGCAGCTGGGGCCCCTGTCCCAGGGGCGGGCAGGGGGGAGACTTAGCTCGGGGACAGAGGTCACTTCTCTGCTGGCCTGTGCCCCTACCCACCGTCAGCCCACCCTGTACACAGGCTCTGGGTCTGGGTTTGAATCCTGTCCCTGCCACTTCCTGGCTCTGTGGTCTCCGGCCCAGGATGCCTCCTCCAGGAAGCCACCGTGGGTTGTCCCAAGCCCACCAGGCCGGCATCTCACTGCCAGGATCCCCCTGTTCTTTCGGCACTCTGTATCCATCCGCATTTTGGTCCTAATTTATCAAGGGAAGTCCCTCCCGGAGAGTGACGCATCCCCTCCCTGCTCAGGCGAGACCGGGCTCCTCTCTCCCCGCCCGGGCGATGCGAAGCTCACGTTTGTTGAGTCCCTGCTCGGTACCCGCCACTGGGGCAAACAGGTCCCATGCTTGACCACATTTCACACTCGGAACTATCCTATGAGCTGGCCCATCCAGCCAAACGTCCCTTACAGGCTGACCGTGTGCCAGGTACATTTCTGCCGCAGGAGACGTAGCTCGGAGTGAAACAGGCCTGAGGGAGGGGAGCTGTGCATTGTGGGGAAGGGCTCGCCGGGTAGCGAGAACAGCATGTGCAAAGGTCCCGGGGCAGCACCATGCCTGGCGTGCTGGAGGAACCGTGAGGAGTCCCGCGTGGCTGGAGGAGAGCGGGCGAGGGGGAGAGAGCTGGAGGAGGGGAGGGCAGGCAGAAAGCAGGACCCCGCGGGCCACGGGGAGGGCGTCTGGGAGAGGAACCTGAGGCCGGTGGATGGTAACTGGCCAAGGGGTCGCGGCAGAGCAGAGCTCTGAAGTGTACTTCGTGGGTGGAAACCGGAGGCCGAGACAGCATGTGGGCAGTGCCTTGGGGGCAGGGGATGGTCCGCAAATCCCTCGGCCTTGCCCGGGGTGGGGGGGCGTGCCGTGGGCAGAGGCCGCCCGGTGCGGATAGCAGGGGAAAGGTCCTGGGCCCGGGGCCCACGCTGGGCTGGGCAGGCTGCACGTGACCGCCCAAGGCCCTCCCCCGGCCCGCTGGCCGTCTGCCTCTGCCGGCCGGGCCCGGGCCTGCCCCAGACCCTATAAGGCCTGGTAGCCGAGAGCAGAGCCAGCCCCCAGCTGCACCGCCTGTGGCTCTGAGGGACCCTCACGCACCCCAGGTGAGCAACGCCAGGGTGAGGCTGGGCCGGAGGGGTGTGGCCGGCGCGGGAGGGGTGCGGCAGGAGGCCCGGGAGCCCCCCGATTCACACACCCTCTCCGCCCCTTTCCAGCTGCTCAGCATATTACCATGTCTGCCCAAGATGAAGGAGGCCGGGATCCTCCCAAACCCAAGGGCAAGGTGAGGGGAGGTGCGGTGGGGGAGATCCCTGCCAGGACCTGGGGACCCCCCGGAACCTTGGGAAGGTGACCTTCACGGTACCGGGGTCCGGAGGGCCTGGGAAGGGTGGGGTGGGAAGGCTCTGCGAGCCATGGTACCAACTGTCCCCTCCGGTCCCAAGCTGAAGGGTGGGGGGAGCGGGGGGGACACAAGCAACCCTCAGCTCCTTCTCTACCCATGTGATCTGGAAACAGCCATGGCCCCTCTCTGGGCCTCAGTTTCCCCACCCGTGAAATGGGGGGGCCGTGGAGGGAAAAGACCTCTGGAGACCCGGAGGATGAACTTTTCCTCTGTCTACAGGAGGCAGGCCGACTCTGCCCGTGGCCCAGGCAAAGAAACTGAGACTCAGAGAGGCTAAGACACCCTCCTGGGGTCTACCCAGGATGAAGGGCCCGAGGGGATGCAGGAACCCAGTGCTGTCCAAGGCATTCCCCCCACCCTGCCAGAGCCTGGCCCTGCTAACGCTTCCCCCCTGCCCCGTGTAGACCCTGGGAAGTTTCTTGGGGTCCCTGCCTGGCTTCAGTTCTGCCCGGAACCTCGTGGCCAGCGCCCACAGTTCTGCGAGAGAGGTCCGGCCGGTCGCCGACCCTGCGGGTGCGTCCCCGCAGCCCCAGGCTCAGGGTGAGTGGACATCTCCGTGGGGGGGGCGGCTCTAGAGGCGGGTCCCGGGAATAAACATCCCCGAGCAGGGACTTTTGATCATTTGTGGGGGGAGTGGGGGTTCACACGTGCCGGCATCACCTCAACAGACACTCCAGGCTGGCGTGCCCAGGTGGCACCAGATGGGGGAAACTGAGGCCTAAATAGGGCAGCAACAGCGAGGGTGTGGACACAGCCTGTCTCTCAACCCCTCCCCTGCATCCCACCCCATTTCTGATGCACCAGGGACTGGGTGCTCCCCGTGTCTGAGCTCACTGAAGGTTTCCACCCTGGTTCCCAGCAAAGGGGGCTGGCTTCCCTGGGGTCACATAGCCTTGGCGGCAGGGGCTGGGGGGGAGGGAGCGGGGGACTCTCTATCCTCCATTTGCTCAGCGGGGCTGATGCAGGGGAGCGTGGGCCGGGCCTCGACGCTCGCTCGCTCACTCTGCGCCCAGCGCCCCAGGGCAGTGACTCCTGCCCCACATACCCAGGCCAGACAGGCAGCTGCGGCTGGGGCGGGGCCCTTAATACCCTTCCTCGGGTCCCCTCCGGGGTGAGTGTCCAGCGCCCGGGACCCGGGCGTAGAAAACTCCAGAGAACTCCCGTACCAGCAGCCCAAAGCCCCAGGGCTCCAGGGGAGCCTCCGGCAGGGCTCAGTCACTGGTTGTCGATGTCACCTCCTGCTGTCCCTGGCAGGGCGGCTGGGACATTCCTGACCTTTCAGGCTGTGCCCACCAATTACGCAACGGGCCCCGGGCCCGTTGGCTGATGCCAGCCCACGTCCCTCACCCTTCCTGGTTGCCTGACCAGCTCCTGTGCCCACAGCAGCCACCAACCTGGAGCAGACGGCCGGCGGGGAGAAGCAGCCGCCGCCTTCAGAGAAGGTGAGAGGGGCTGGTGGACCTGAGGCCTGATGGCCTCCGCCTCCTTCTGGGGGAGGTTTTGGTTCCTGCCTTCTGAGGGGGTTGTCGTAGGCCAAGGGGAGGGCAGACACCCCAGTGCGTCCTGCTGTGGGATTCCAGGCCTAGTCTCCCCTCTGGGCTTCCGTGTCCACCTCTGCAAAATGTGTGCAATGCTGACCACCGCCCCCCTGCCCGGCGCGGCAAGGCTGCGCACGGCCTCCCGCTCTAGCAATAAGGGGCCGGAAACACTGGCACCTCAGCGCACGCCAGGCTTGGGGCTGCGTGCTTTCTGTGTGCTGCTTACTGGTGAACCTGCCCCGCGAGGAAGGGAGCGAGAGTACCCCACATGACAGCCAAAAAGCACAGAGAAGCCGAGCCGCTTGCTGAAGGTCACACAGCCAGGCGCGGCTAGGGAACCTTCCTGCACCTTCCATCCATCTCAGATGAACGGGGCTCTCCCCTCGCTATCACGTCCCCAAGGCTGGGCCAGACGGAGTGACTGATGCCCGACCGCTAAGGGCCACAGCAGGGCGCCACAGCCCTGTTAGGACTGCTTCACCGGGCACGCCTAAGCGCCCATCCTGGAGTCTTTTTTATTTTTCTTTAAAGTTTACTTATTTACGTTGAGAGAGAGCGCGAGTGAGAGTGGGGGAAGGGCAGAGAGAGAGGGAGAGAGAGAGAATCCCAAGCGGGCTCCGCACCGTCAGTGCCGATCCCGATTCGGGGCTCGAAATCGCGAACTGCGAAATCGTGACCTGAGCCGAAGTCGGACCCTTCACGGACTGGGCCACCCAGGCGCCACCCGCCCACCCCACCCCCCGCCCCCCTGCAGTCTTCACTCCCCTCTGCCCTCAGCTCAAGGAACGAGGAACACCAGTGGCCCTTCTGGCCCAGATTACAACAGACCCGGGACAGCCAAGGCCACACCCTGTTCCCTCCCCGTCTTAGTCTCAGTCTCCTGCAAAGTGCTTCAGGCACCTTGACTCCCTTCCTCCCCAATCCTTGAAGGAGGCGTTGTGTTAGTCACCGGGCTTCAGCCAAAAAGCTCAGAGGGGATGTGTCTTGCCTGAGGTCACACAGCGGGGGGCTAGGGAGGGGGCGGAGGGCTGAGATTCGAACTCAGGTCTCTGCAGGCACACAGCCCAAGTGCCCCCTTGAAACGAGGCAGGGTAGCAGGTGGGCAGAGGTAAGAACAAAATTTCGGGGCTCCCTCCATCTCAGCATCGTGGCCGTTTGCGGCCAGATCCCTCCTGGTTGTGGCGCGTCCTGGGCACTGCGGGGGGGGGGATTGCACGGCATCCCTGTGCCCTGCTCGCTCGACGCCTGGGGCACCCTGTCCCCGAGTCGTGGCGACCACAGATGTCCGCAGACGCCACCCAGGGTCCCCCGGAGGGTAGAATCACCCCGGTTAAGAAGCTCTGGATTAAAAACAGCACGCTTGTGGTTGAAAGCGAGTGGTGGCGACTCAGGCCACCACAACCCTTTGTTAGTTTGACCAGATGAGAGAAACTGCCCTTTGAAGAGTAGGCAAGACGAACCAACTATGTCACCCAGCACCCGGCACTGAGCCCAAGGCCAGGGGACTTTGGCAGAGGTTCTGGAGGTGTGGGGACCGGCCGCTGGCGGTGGGGATCTATTCAATCAGGGGCGCTGCCCAGCGCTGTGACAGAGCTCGCGAAGGCCAGGCCCTGGAAGGCCATGGCTGGATGACAGTGTGAGAGCAGAGTAGGTACAGGTGGGAGGCGACGGGCAGACTCTCTGGGTGACGGTCCTTCGCCCTAATGCACGCGAGGGACCAGGCTGGCTGAAGTCTGGGGTGCGGAGCGCCTCGGGCTCTCCTCTTGACCACGCGTGTCCTTTCTTACCAGATGACCTCTGGGGCAAAGGACCTGGTGAGCTCCAAGATGAGTAAGACCAAGGACACCATCTCCTCCGGGATGGCCAGCGTGGTGGACACAGCTAAAGGTGTGATGCACGGAGGCCTGGGCATGACCCGGTCTGCCCTCTCAGGTGCCAAGGAGACTGTGGCCAGTGGCGTCACAGGGGCAGTGGGTGTGGCTAAGGGCACGGTCCAGACCGGCCTGGACACTTCGAAGACCGTCCTGACAGGCACCAAGGACACCGTGTGCAGTGGGGTGACTGGAGCCATGAATGTGGCCAAAGGGGCTGTCCAGACCGGCCTGGACACTTCAAAGACCGTCCTGACGGGCACCAAGGACACCCTATCTACTGGGCTCACAGGCGCACTGGGCGTGGCCAAGGGCACCGTCCAGACCGGCCTGGACACCACCAAGAATATTGTCACAGGCACCAAAGACACCGTGTCCGCTGGGGTGACAGGGGCAGTGACCATGGCCAAGGGCACCGTCCAGACCGGCCTGGACACTTCAAAGACCATCCTGATGGGTACCAAGGACACTGTGTCCACGGGGCTCTCAGGGGCAGTGAACATGGCCAAGGGCACCGTCCAGACCGGCCTGGACACCACCAGGAATATTGTCACAGGCACCAAAGACACCGTGTCCACGGGACTCTCAGGGGCAATGAACGTGGCCAAGGGCACCGTCCAGACTGGCCTGGACACCACCAAGGCTGTCCTGACAGGCACCAAGGACACTGTGTGCAGTGGGATGACTGGAGCCATGAATGTGGCCAAAGGGGCTGTCCAGACCGGCCTGGACACTTCAAAGACCGTCCTGATGGGCACCAAGGACACCCTATCTACTGGGCTCACAGGCGCACTGGGCATGGCCAAGGGCACGGTCCAGACCGGCCTGGACACCACCAAGAATATTGTCACAGGAACCAAAGACACCGTGTCCGCTGGGGTGACAGGGGCAGTGACCATGGCCAAGGGCACCATCCAGACCGGCCTGGACACTTCAAAGACCGTCCTGACGGGCACCAAGGACACCCTATCTACTGGGCTCACAGGCGCACTGGGCATGGCCAAGGGCACGGTCCAGACCGGCCTGGACACCACCAAGAATATTGTCACAGGCACCAAAGACACCGTGTCCGCTGGGGTGACAGGGGCAGTGACCATGGCCAAGGGCACTGTCCAGACCGGCCTGGACACTTCAAAGACTGTCCTGACGGGCACCAAGGACACCGTGTGCAGTGGGGTGACTGGAGCCATGAATGTGGCCAAAGGGGCTGTCCAGACCGGCCTGGACACTTCAAAGACCGTCCTGACGGGCACCAAGGACACCCTATCTACTGGGCTCACAGGTGCACTGGGCATGGCCAAGGGCACGGTCCAGACCGGCCTGGACACTTCAAAGACCGTCCTGACGGGCACCAAGGACACCGTGTGCAGTGGGGTGACTGGAGCCATGAATGTGGCCAAAGGGGCTGTCCAGACCGGCCTGGACACTTCAAAGACCGTCCTGACGGGCACCAAGGACACCCTATCTACTGGGCTCACAGGTGCACTGGGCATGGCCAAGGGCACCGTCCAGACCGGCCTGGACACCACCAGGAATATTGTCACAGGCACCAAAGACACCGTGTCCACGGGGCTCTCAGGGGCAATGAACGTGGCCAAGGGCACCGTCCAGACTGGCCTAGACACCACCAAGGCTGTCCTGACGGGCACCAAGGACACCGTGTGCAGTGGGGTGACTGGAGCCATGAATGTGGCCAAAGGGGCTGTCCAGACCGGCCTGGACACTTCAAAGACCATCCTGACGGGCACCAAGGACACCCTATCTACTGGGCTCACAGGCGCACTGGGCATGGCCAAGGGCACGGTCCAGACCGGCCTGGACACCACCAAGAATATTGTCACAGGCACCAAAGACACCGTGTCCGCTGGGGTGACAGGGGCAGTGACCATGGCCAAGGGCACCGTCCAGACCGGCCTGGACACTTCAAAGACCGTCCTGACGGGCACCAAGGACACCCTATCTACTGGGCTCACAGGTGCACTGGGCATGGCCAAGGGCACGGTCCAGACCGGCCTGGACACTTCAAAGACCGTCCTGACAGGCACCAAGGACACCGTGTGCAGTGGGGTGACTGGAGCCATGAATGTGGCCAAAGGGGCTGTCCAGACCGGCCTGGACACTTCAAAGACCGTCCTGACGGGCACCAAGGACACCCTATCTACTGGGCTCACAGGCGCACTGGGCATGGCCAAGGGCACGGTCCAGACCGGCCTGGACACCACCAAGAATATTGTCACAGGCACCAAAGACACCGTGTCCGCTGGGGTGACAGGGGCAGTGACCATGGCCAAGGGCACCGTCCAGACCGGCCTGGATACCACCAAGAATATTGTCACAGGCACCAAGGACACCCTATCTACTGGGCTCACAGGTGCACTGGGCATGGCCAAGGGCACCGTCCAGACCAGCCTGGAAACCACCAAGAATATTGTCACAGGCACCAAAGACACCGTGTCCGCTGGGGTGACAGGGGCAGTGAACATGGCCAAGGGCACTGTCCAGACCGGCCTGGACACTTCAAAGACCGTCCTGACGGGCACCAAGGACACCCTATCTACTGGGCTCACAGGCGCACTGGGCGTGGCCAAGGGCACCGTCCAGACCGGCCTGGAAACCACCAAGAATATTGTCACAGGCACCAAAGACACCGTGTCCGCTGGGGTGACAGGGGCAGTGAACATGGCCAAGGGCACTGTCCAGACCAGCCTGGACACTTCAAAGACCGTCCTGACGGGCACCAAGGACACCCTATCTACTGGGCTCACAGGCGCACTGGGCGTGGCCAAGGGCACCGTCCAGACCGGCCTGGACATCACCAAGAATATTGTCACAGGCACCAAAGACACAGTGTCCGCTGGGGTGACAGGGGCAGGGAACGTGGCCAAGGGAGCAGTGCAGACTGGTCTCGGCACCATTCAGAACTGGTTACCTGGCACCCGGGACCCTGCGTGGGGCGGACTCACCAGCTCCAGTGCCCCCCGCAAAGGAGGGGAAGCTCTGTCCCCCGGAGTATCCAGCGCCCCGGACACACTTGGTGCAGGCCTGGACCTTGTCCGGGAAGCCACCGCTGAAGCAACACGTCCCCAGGGGGCCACCCTGGGCAGGGAGGATGCGGGGCACGTGGCCACCGCGCGCGGCCATGAAGGACCCACGAGCTTCGCGACACTCCGGGACGAGCTGAAGGAGCTGGGGGATGTCTTCCAGCCCCTGGATGCCGAGGAGCAAGGTAAGAACGGCATGGCCGGCCCACCTCCCACGGGGCTGGACTTCTGTAAAACCCAAGCCCGGGGCCTCTCGGATCCAGTGATGCCCTCTTCCCTGCAGCCCAGCTTGCCGCCTCCGAGCCTGAGCCAAGGGTGCTCACGGCCGACCAGCGCAGCTACTTTGTGCGTCTGGGCGACCTGGCCCCCGGCTTCCGCCAGCGGGCTTTTGAGCACGCCCTGAGCCACCTGCAACACGGCCAGTTCCAGGCCAGGGCCGCGCTGGCCCAGCTGGAGGACGCCTTCAAGCTGGTAAGAGCCTTCCCCTCCCCACGCTCCCCCATCCACGTGTGGTGACCCGACGGGCATCTACTGAGCCCCACGGAGGCTTCTCGTGTCGGCTCCTGCTCTGCGCCAGAGGCGGAGCTGAGCCCAGTCCAGCGGCAGCCCCCTGTGGCCAGTGCAGACGGCGAGGGTCCCCCAGCTCTGAGGACCTCCCGGTCTCCAAGGTCATGGCTCTTAGATGTTTAGATACACATGCAGTGAAGAACTCAGCAATGCTGCCTGAATCCAGATCCCCAGGCTACACCCACACAACGGTGATTCAGTCGGCGCCCCACAGTCTCTCGTGGGCCACAGCACGAAGACCGTGGGTCCGATCCAGCGGGATCTCCACGGGAGTGAACAGGCCCCTGGGACACTGGGCCGTGTCTGGGGACATCTGTGGCTGTCACAACTGCAGGACATGGTGCTCCTGGCCTTGAGTGGGTGGGGTCAGGGATGCTGCTCAGCCCCCCACCCCCACCCCCAGTGCCCAGGACACCAATAGTACAGCACACAGAATGATCCAGAACCAGTGCCACTGTTAGCAGTGCCGCGGAGGGGAAAGCCAGGGTCAATTATGGGGGAAAAATAACAAGTAAAGCCGTGCTCACCCCAGACACCAGAATGCATCTCCAAGCGGTTAGACGGCACCACCCAGGGTGACCTCAAGGTCTGTAAGTCACTGCCCTGTGTGTGCAGCCTCCCACGACCTCAGCAGGTGAGAGGTGGTCAACATAATGTAAAGGCTCCTGGGGGCCAGTGGAACCCCTTAACCTAGGAAGTGTCCCCTGGGGGGGTGATTCTGTTCCCAGGGACACTTGGCAATCTGTGGGGATGTCTGTGGTTGTCACAACCGGGGCGGGGGGGGGGGGGGACTCCTGGCATGGAGGAGGTGGGGACCAGGGATGCCCCCCAGCAACCCCCCCGGCACCCAGGACTGAGGAGTGGCCTGACCCCACCTAGGTTTTTCTAGGGGGTCCCTAGCTGCTGATGGGAGAACGGGCTGGACCCGGGAGATTCCTGCAAAACTCCCAGCACGTGATGGACAGTGGGGCCTCTGGGGTGGCTTCCATGGCAGCAAGAGGCACCCGGTTCAGAATGCGCCTCCGAAGCAGGGATGTGGGACACGAGAGAGGGGGACTCTGTAAGGCACCTCAGAGACCTTTTAATTCGTTTCTTATTAAAGGATTTTATTTTTTTGTGGCTTTTCCACCATGCCCAGGAAAGGTCTAGACGTGAGGCTCCAGGGCCAGACCCAAACGTCCCCAGGGGACCAGCTGCAATTTCTCCGCTGGCGTCTCTTTCTTTCTAGATTCAGAAGGCCGAGCGGGCTCCAGAGGGCCAGTCACCTCCAGACCAGGGTCCGAGCAGCAGAGAGGAGGAAGGCGCTACCCAAGAGGTGCGTAACCAAACGCTGAGGCTCCCGCTCTTCTCCCTCCGCCCCTGCTTACCTCGCTCCCCACTCCCGCAGGTGCCGGACTCCGGGGCCCTGTCCAGGGCCTGCAGCCTCATCCAGCAGCTCCACGTGGCCTACAGCTCCCTGGCCTCCGGCCTCCAGGGCCTCCCCGAGGAGCTCCAGCAGCGTGTCGGGCGAGCGCGGCACAGCCTGTGTGAGCTCTACGGCCTGGTCTCCTCGGCCAGCTCGGTCCAGCAGCTGCCGGCAGAGCGCCTGGCGCGGAGCCACGAGGGCGTGGGCCGGGCCTGGCAAGAGCTGGAGCAGGTGCTGGACAGCGTGCAGCACGGCCCGCCGCTCTGCTGGCTGGTGGGGCCCTTCGCCCTGCCGCCCGGCGGGCAGCAGGTGTAGGCCGCTCCCGGCCCACGGGGGCCCTCTGCGGGGCTTCCTCCCCGGCCCCAAACCGGCTCCCCCTCCCCGAAGGTCTGGACCCTGTGCTGCCTCGCCCCAGCGGGGGCACCAAGGACCGTGAGCTCAGCAGCACCACGCACCCGGCTCTAGGCCTGCCCGCACCGTCTACCCCTTCTCCTCCGGGTCTGGGGGCCCAGGGTTGCTAAGACCGCTGACGGAGGGTGTTTGCCTGAGGATCTCAAGCAAGCACTCCTGTTAAGAAAGAGAAACGGACACGTGCCTAAGTCTAGAAGGTTCCGTCCAGTTCTCTTGCTCCTCCCTCCTGGGCTTCCGGCTCTATCCTCGCTCTAGAAGCATACGCCCTCAGCAAACCATGTTCCGTTGCGGCCGAATGTACCAGAAGGCCACTGTCACCCCGAGGCAGGCTCCTTCCACCTCTGCCAACGCTCAGTGTGGCCAGGGGGCTCTGTGAGGGTCAAGCTGCGGCAGCCAGCAGCCATGGCTATGCCCCGGGCCGGCTGGAGGACTGGACGGGCCGCTTCCCACCTGGGCCTACCCAGAGCTGATGCTCTGTGGCCCTCCAAGCACCTGGGCTGAGGCCTCTGAGGAAGGACCAGCAGAGCTTCCCCGCATGGGACGGGGCCCTGGGACGGTGGGGGCGGGTATGTGACCGCAGGTGCTCAGCACGTTCAGGTAGGCCCCACACTTGGTCGAGGCTGGAGAACAGCTGTGATGCAGCACCCCATCCTTCCGGGCCACACTTCCCCAAATGCCCAGGGCAGCCACACCGGGGTGGCACATGGGGATACAGGACGCCAGGCGCGCTCTCCCTGGGCCTCACCTGTCCTCCGGCCGGGGGGACCCTTGCCAAGGAAGACCCCGCTTCCCAGAACCCGCATCCCACCCTCGACCCCCCCGGTCAGGGCCCAGGACCATAGCCCCTTCTCACACACGCTGCGGTGCTCTGAGCCCAGGACGCGACACCAGCCTTCCCCCAAAGGGTCGCCAGGCTCCTGGGCGCTGGCCACGTGAGACACGGAGAACGGGTCAGGAAGCCCCTCGGGCCCGTCCTTCCTTGGTGTCCCTCACGCACTGTCATCGCAGGAAGAGATGCTGGACACAGTCATTCACACAAGCTGAGCACAGTAGCTGGAGCTCCAGTCCAGCCAAACCAAATGAGGGGCGCCAGGCTCAGGAAGTCCCAGGCTGACCACGGCCTCGGTGGGAACGGAGGCTCCTGGCCAGGGCAGGGTAAGTCACATACAGTGGACACCACTGTTTAGCCAGCAACTGCCCAGTGCGGGGGTCTGTCTGAATCCGCGTGATGGCCCCGTGAGCCTGGGATCCTTACACAGGTGAGGAATGAGAAGCCCGGGGTGGGAGTGCCACTCATCCAAGGTCACAGAGCAAGTCCTGCCCCCAGTGCTCACACCCTTGGAACATCAAGGACACTGGCCCGCCCACAGCAGCTCCCAAGCCTGAATGGCTCGAATGCCCCGAGCTACTGCTTCTGGGGACCCTGAATCTTGCCTCGGGGGTCCCAGAGCCACCTGCAGCCTGGCTGGGAACAGAGAAGCACGGTCTCTACCCTCCGGGCCCAGGCCCGCCCGCTGGGTCCCTGCTCCCGCCTGGGTGCTGGGCGGCCGCACGCAGGAGGGTCAGACCACAGCCTCCACTCGAACCCCTGTTACTTCTATAAAGACCCACCCCCCACCCCCACTCTCCCTCACCGTCAGCCCTGCAGGGCCAGGCCAGGCAGGGGCACCTTCGCAACCAAGTTCACGTTCGCTGTGAATGCTACGGCTTAAATCCTTCGTCCCTGGACGGGTCCTGGACAGCTGCCCCAGCAACACTAGACAACCAAGTCAATAAAAGTGACTTTCATTAAAAAAACCCTTTATAGTCATTTCATGTTGGTTGGAAATCACAGAAGTTAGGCAGAAAAACAACCCAGGGGACAGATACAAAGGGACAGCACAGCGCTTCCCCAGCAGGTCTCTGCTCCGTGGGTGGTGGGCGGGGGCCGGGGCAGGCCTGGGGCATCTCCGTGCGACGGGTGGGCCTGGCCGCCGGGGCTCAGCTGTCCTCCTCGTCCAGGGACTCTGAGGTTATCCGCACCCTCGAGCGCTCCTGCCGCTCCTTCCCGGGCGCGTCCAGCTCGGGGGCCTCCTGCGCGCTGCTGGTGGGGACACAGCATGGGTGCGGGTGAGCACGTGGCCCCCCACCGCCAGCAGAGACCCAGCGCCCCGGGAGCGCGGCCGTGTCCGGAGCGCCCTCCGCCGCCCCAGCCGGGCCGCAGGGCGGACCCAGGGTCCTCACCAGGGCGGCGTCCGCACCCAGGAGCCCACGCGCCCGTTCCCGGAGCGACGGGAGGAAGCCACCCTCCCGGGGGGCCGGGCCCAGAGCAGCTCCCTGGATGGGGGACCCACGGGTCAGCGGCAGGGGTGGCGGGTGCGAGCAGCCCGCGCGGTGGGCGCCTTCTCAGGAAGCTGCCCCCGTGGCCGCGGCCCCCGGCGATACTTACTTGTTGTGCAAGGGCTCTTCAGAGGAGCCGCACCCCAGCCCCTCCTCGGAATTCTGTCCTTCCTCCTGCTCCTTGTCCCCCGCGCTCTCCCCTTTCTGGGACGTGGCCTCGCCGTTCACCGGGGCTGAGAGATCTGGGTGGGAGAAGGGCTCGTGACCCCGTGGCCCTGCCCGCCGGGAGCAAGCGAGCGAGCTGCTTTGGGGACAGGAGCCCTAAAGGAGCCTCCACCCACCTCGAGGGCCCCGGCGCAGGGCACCCACCACATGCCCCCGGCCCACACCTCCCAGACCCATCGGGACTGCTCGTCCGTCAGGCTGGGGCACGTGCCGGGTTCTGCAGCCGGCTCTGGGCCCCCGCACATACGAGCCTGAGACAGGGAGCGACTGGTAAATGCGCGGGGAAACACGTGTGCGGAGTCTGGGGCCAGAAATAAGGAGACGCCCCCTGCAGGCCGGCCCTGGGGCTGCGGAGGCTTCAGGTCTGAGGAAGGAACGCCTCTCCGCAGCCCCCATCAGCACCCGGTAACCCTAGCGGGAAGGACAGCGCGACAGCCCCTTTGTCGCTGAGGGACCCAGCACCACTGTCCCTTCGGGAAACACCCTCTTTCTCCTCTCAGCCCACCCCTGGCCCTCCCAGGTCCAGCCAGCCTGTCCCGCGACGCTCCCACACGCGGCCCCCACGCACGCACGGCTTCCCGTGCTGTCTGGCTCTGAGGGTCCACGAGGGCTCCCGCCCTGCTCCTCACCAGCGCTCAGCTCGTCCTCCGCCCTCTCCGTGGGGGCCTCCTCTCCAGCCAGCGCCTCCTCTGCCTTCTCCACCTCGGCCCTCTCCTTCTCCGTCCCAGTTCTGGTCGCCTTCTGGATGGCCTCGATCTTTGGTCCCAGGACCCGAGACTTGAGCCGGGTGTAGACCTCTGCGGCCTTCTCCATCACCTCCTTGTTGGCCTTATAACGGCGGATCTGACCCACAAGAGGCCCCGCTCAGGAGACGCAGCGGGTCTCGCCTCCCGCCAGAGCCCCGCCTCCAAGGCCGCCACCTCCCAGGCCGTGCCCCTCAGGACCCCTACCCCCCGCCGGCCACCAGGCCCTTCCGCTGCTAGGATCCCACCGCACCTTCTTCAGCGTGGCCACCACATCTGTGTTCTTCTGGAGGATCTGTGAGGTCACCTGCAGGGTCCCCAGCTCCTCCAGCGCATTCAGACACCTCTTCACATCCTGCAGGGTGGGGAGAGGAGGAGGGGCGGCACCTAGCTGAGGGGACCCTAGGGAGTGCCCTGGGGGGCAGGCGGAGCGACAGGGACCCCCAGGGGTGGTGGTTGAGACCCAGAACCTGGAGGACCGCTCGGTGCCACCTGTGGGGACACCAAGCAGCACACCCCGGGTGGCGCCCCCTGCTGGAGGACGCCAGGTGAACCGAGACCCAGGGTTTGCCTCAGCTTCCCAGAACTTCTCAGGGGCTCCAGACACGAGGGGCTGGGGGACTGCCTGGCCTGGAGGAACCTCCGCACCCCGAGGAGGGTCTCACCGGATTGTCGACTTTCAGGGCGAACTTGATCTCGCTGTGCAGCTTCTGCAACTTTTCCTCCACGGAAGGTTCTGCGGCCAGGAGAGAATGCAGCACCTGCACGTGACTGCAGCCGCAGAAGCCACCCTGGCCCGGTCCCGCCACCCGACCAGCTTCCTCGACCCGTGCATGTGCACGGGAGCAGAGGACCTGCCCCGGTGGCCTGCCCTCCTCACCTTTCTTCTTCTCCACCTTCCGGTCGGGCGGGAACCCTTCTGACCGCTTCCGGGTCCGCTCCACCTTGGGGGGCCTGTGGAGTCACACCCCTTAGCCCTACCCTCGCCTGCCGCGTAGCCCCCCCTGCCCTGCCATGGCCCTCCTGCCCCCGGGGGCCTCTGTGTGCGTGGCCGGGGAGGAGGGATCAGGGCCCATTGGGACCTGGTCTAGGCAGCTGCCAAACTCCCATCGGGAAGGTTCATTCGCTGATGCTGGATTCCCGCTTAGCAAGCGGGCAGGGGGATGGGCTGTATCCCCCCAGGCTTGGATTTCCAGTCTGAGGACCACTGGTCTGGGGGACAGGGTCCCCCCCTCAGCACTGCTGACAAGGGGCGGGTCGCTCTCTGAGGAACATCCGGGCCCTGTGGGGGGCTGGGCAACAAGCTGGCCCCACCCCCTCAATGCCAGGAACACCCCCAGCGAGACAACCAGATACGTGGGGTGGCGTCCACTGGGGGCAGAACCTCAGGCTGGAGCAGTGCTTCCTACTGACGGGGCCCCACTTGGTTTGGATCTATCTCCAAGACTGATTTCGGAAGTCGGGTCCCTCCTGTACGGGGTGAGGGGGGACGGATCCCCAGGAGGCCGGGAGCCGCAGGGGCCAGAATGGGGCAGGTGGGCCCCCAGGTAGCCGCGGGAGGAGAGGCAAGGCGGGTCCGACCTGGCTCGGGGCCTCTCCTCGGGGCGCCCTCTCTTCTCCTTCTGGCTGGGTCTCCTCGAGGGCTCTGTGCTTTGTGACTGTCTGGCCGCCTTCTTCGCCTGCAGCATCCAGAGAGGGACAGGGCTGTGGCGGGCAGCGGGCGCTCCCTTTAGGGGCTCAGCCTGCCACCGCCTGCCACCACTGCACTGTTGGGAACTGGCGGACGGGGCAGGACGGGAAGAACGACCCCTGGGCCCAGCACGTGCCCCAGGTGACAGCGTCTCAGGCCCTACAAGGACCACTCACTCAACGGGAGGGGCGGCCCCACAATCTGCACTTCCTGGGGCAGGGATCTTGGGCCCTTTTTTGTGACCGAGGGAAAACAGGGAGAGAGTAAGGTCGTCCTCGGTCCCGTGGGGCTCGGTCTAGAAGGTGACAGGCCTGGAAGTGAGGCTCAGATCCAGGCAGATTGCGAGTGCCAGGAAAGCGGGGTGTTGACGAGCCTGCAGGACTGCCCTGGGCCCGCGGGTCACCCCTCATGCTCACAGAGGCCTATCTGCTCCCCACTCATCCCAGAGTCCTGCCCCCCGCAGCACCCAGAGGGCACCTGTGAACACAGGGCTCAAGTCTGCCCTCCTCGGCCCACAGCCCTTCAGGGCTCCCACCTCCCTGGGGGAAAAGCCCAAGTCCTCCCTGAGACCCCAAGGCCCGGGACGACCTGCCCCAACCCCTCTCCTCTTTCTCCCCCCTCCACCTCTCCGTTCTACCCACATGGGCCCACTGGTTGTTGCTCCAACACACCAGGCCTGGTCCTGCCCCAGGGCCTTTGCACAGACTGTGCTCTCAGCCCAGCGCGCCGTTTCCCCAGATACTTTCCCAAACCACCTCTCACTCCATTCAGATCCTTACTTCACGGCACACGGCATCTTCTCAGCTAAAGCCTTCAGGGTTTACCCCACCTTAAACTGAAAAGCCCACCCGACAGCTCACGCCCCTTGACCTGCCTTGTCTTTCGCACCCAACGTGCTGGAACGCACCTCACGTTGTCCCCTGTCTGGCCCCCTCACCGAACCCCGGCGCAGGTCTCTGTGTCTCGTTCACCTTTTCACCCCCACCCCCACCCCCACCCCCACCGGCGCCGACCCGGCGGGCAGCGGGCAGGGACCCGCCGGGCCCGCGCTCCCGGTTAGCGGTTGGCGGGTAGCGCCGCATCCGCGCCAGCAGGACGCACCTCTCGCTGCGGCTCGGCCTCGGGCCCCGAGTCGGACGAGGACTGCGGCCCCCGCCCCCGGCCCTTGCGGCCGCGCTTCCTCACGGGCTCGTCCTCGTCGCCCGGCTCGTCCCCGCTGCTGCCCCCGCTGCCCCCGCTGCCCCCGCCGGGGGCCTCCCCGCGCTCGCGCTCCCGCCGCCGCTCCTTCTCCTCCTTCTCCTGCTCGCGGAGCCGCCGCAGCTCCTCCTCCTGCTCCCGGCGCCGCCTGGCCTCCAGCTCCCGCCTTCGCTCCTCGTCCCGGCGCTTCCACTCGCTGATGCGGTCCACCTCGTCGCTGTCGCTGCGGAGGCGCGCCCGTTAGAGGGCCCGGGGGCGCGCCGCCCGCCCTTCCGCCCGCCGCCCTGGCCTGCCGCCCACCTGTCGCTGCTCGAGCTGCTCGGGGGCCGCTCTGGCTTCGGCTTCCGGCCGCGGGGCTTCGGGGGCGGCTTCTCAGCTGCAGGGAAGGGGGGGGGGTGCGGTCGGCGAGGGATCTCTCCCCCAGGACCGCGCGGGGGGGTGGGGGTGGGGGGGGGAGGGGGCGCCCCGGCCCGCGCCCTACCTGGCTTCCGGCCCCGAGGAGGCTTCTTTACGGACACGTCCGAGTCGGAGGAGGAGGAGGAAGAGGAGGAGGCAGAGGACGGCGCGGACCTGGCCACGGCCACAGGCTCGCCCTTGGCCCCGTCGGATTCCGCTTTGGAGTCGGAGTCGGAGGCGGAGGGCGCCTTCTGAGAGAGGCGGGGGGTGCAGAGGTGAGGACACAGGCCACGGGCAGCCCCCTCCCCGCAAACAACCGCCTCTTCCTTGGGCTCGGCGTGGGGGGTCCCGGGCCTCATCCCCTCGGGGAAGCGGGAGGAGGCAGAGGAGAGCCGCCGCGCTTTCCGGGGCTAGAGCTCTTGGTTGGCTTTTTAATTTTATTTCAGATAGAGCAGGCGCGTGAGCAGGGGAGAGGGGCAGGGGAAGGCAGAGCGTCTCGGGCAGGCTCCCCACACAGTGCAGAGCCTGATGCGGGGCTCGATCCCTCCACCCTGGATCACGACCTGAGCCGAAACCAAGAGTTGGACGTTGGACCGTCTGAGACCCCCCACCCCCAGGCGCCCCTACAGCCCTTCCCAGTGCAGAATAGGGGCGGGAGGCCCAGTGAGAGGAGGGCCCTCCTCCTGTCTCCGCCCCCATCCTGCTCCCCACTCCCATGCACACAGGTGGTTCGCTCATACACACCCAAGCACCTAACGCACACACTCGAACACATGCACACCGTCCGCGGGATGCGGACACACAACACGCCCACTCTCCCTGCCTCACACGGGACCCCTAAGGACACCCCTCCCCCTTCGGAGGCCAGCGTTCCAGCACCCCAGTTTCCGCACCGGCCTCTGTGTTCCTCTCAGGAGCGGTGGCAGCTGGGCGGCCTCCGGGCCCACAGACGGGCCCTGCACACTCCACCCTCGGAAACCACACACCGAAGCCGTCGGTGGAGCCACAGGCGGACGGTGGTGATCCCTGGTGGCCTGGGCCCTACCCTCCTCCAGAAAGGACAGACTCTACCCACGGGCAGTGGCTGGTGACCACACAGAGCCTCTCGGGGGTTCCCGCAGGCAGGCAGGCAGGCAGGTGGGAACAAGACACGAAAAAAACCCCTCTACCTTTTTCTTCCGTCCCGCAGGGGGGCCCCGCCGAGGCGCCCGCACCACAGCTTTCTTCTCGGGGGTGAAGTCCTGGGCGGAGAGAGAGAAGGCGCTGAGCGTGGGCCCCACGGACTGGCCCCGGCTCGGCCCCCGTGCGTGCGCCCGCCTGCCCGCCCCCGGAGCCAGCCATCTGCTCACCTGGTCACTGGTCTTCTCTGACTCAGAAGAGCTTTCTGAGTTCTCCTCCTCGGATGGGGACACGCTGGCTTGATCCAGGTCGCTGGAGGCCTTTCGAGCTCGTTTTGAGACCGACATCTAGAAAGAGCGCAGCCCGAGCACAGGAGCGATCAGAAATTTCGCCTGTGTGCTCGGCACAGCCGTCTCCCGCCTGGCCGCTCACACCCCGGAGAAGAGCTGAGGTTCTGGAATCCTTGGGAGGTGGCAGGGACCCCTTGCAGGATCTGACTAAAAACCAGGGATCCTGGGTGCCTGGGGGGCTCAGTCAAGCATGAGACTCTTTTTTTTTTTTAATGTTTATTTATTTTTGAGAGACAAAGAGAGACAGCATGAGCGGGAGAGGGGCAGAGAGAAAGAGAGAGAGAGAGAGAGGGAGACCCAGAATATGAAGCAGGCTCCAGGCTCTGAGCTGTCAGCACAGAGCCCGGTGCAGGGCTCGAACCCACCAACCGCGAGATCATGACCTGAGCCGAAGTCGGACGCTCAGGCGAATGAGCCACCCAGGCGCCCCTAGCATGAGACTCTTGAATTCGGCACAGGTCACGATCTCATGGTTCATGGGTCTGAGCCTCACATCGGGCTTTGTGCTGACAGCGCGGAGCCCGCTGGAGATTTTCTCTCCCTCTCTGCCCCTCCCCCACTCACATGCACATGCTTGCTCACTCTCTCTCTCAAAAAAAAAATAAAACAAAACAGGGATCTTGAACCTTAAGTACACTGTGCACAGTGACAGAGGCCAGACACAGAAGGACACGTCCTGCGTGACCCCACTCACAGGGGGTCCCTAGAGGAGTCCTGTCCATAGAGTCAGAGAGTGGATGGTGGGAGCCGGGGGTGGGGAGTCAGTGCTTCACGGGGATAGAGTCTCAGTTTGGGGAGATGGAAAGTTCTGGAAAACGTGGGGGGATTTGCAAAACAGTGTGAGTGTGCTTAATGTCCCTGAGCTGTACATTTTATTTTTTTTTAAGTTTACTTATTTATTTTGAGAGACAGAAACAGCACGAGTAGGGGAGGGGCAGAGAGAGTGGGAGAGAGAATCCCAAGCAGGCTCCGTGCCACCAGTGCAGAGCCCGACATGGGCCTCAAACCCACAAAACTGCGAGATCATGACCTGAGCCAAAACCAAGAGTCGGACGCTTCACCGACTGAGCCACCCGGGTGCCCCAGAGCTGTGCATTTTAGAATGGCTGATTTTTTAATGTGAACCTTACCTCAATAAAAAAATTTTAAAAATCGGGGCACCTGGGTGGCTCCATCAGTTAAGTGTCTGATTTCGGCTGTCATGATCTCACAGTTCACGAGTTCGAGCCCCACACTGGGCTCTATGCTAACAGCTCAGAGCCTGGAGCTGCTTCAGATTCTGTGTGTCTCTCTCTCTTTCTCTCTCTCTGTCCCTCCTCTGCTTGTGCTCTCCCTCTCTCTCAAAAATAAATAGATAAACATTCAAAAGAAAAAAATAAATTAAAGACAAACACATGCACACATACACATACACGCAAATAACCTGAATTCAGTTTCAGGGGTCCACGCATTCTCTGACATCCACCCAAAGAAGCCAACGTAAGAATCTTTAAGATTCTTTAAGCTTTAGAAGTAGATCTCAGCCAGGGAAAACCCAGGCCTCCCCAGCCAGCCAGTGCTGAGTTCAGTGGCACTTTGCCTCTGTTTTGTCACATCGGAGATGTGGTGGTTCTCCTAACCACTGTCACCGGAGCATCTCCCCCGCTCCGTGCCCTGTCCAGGGCACGATGGGCTGGACTGTGTCCCCCTAAAATTCACCTGTTGAAGCCCTGACCCTCAGGACCTTAGAGCGGGACTGTGTGTGTGAAGACCGGGTCTTCAAGGATATAATTAAGTTAAAATGATGTCACTGGAGTGGCCCTAATCCAGTGGGGCCTGTGTCCTTATAAGAAGAGATCAGGACATGGCCCCAGAGGGACGACCACGTGAGGACACGGGATGGGGGCACGGCATGTGCACGCCAGGGAGAGGCCTCAGAAGGAACCAGGCCTGCCAACACCTTGATCTCAGACTTGCTGCCTCCAGGAATACCGACTGGTGTGCAAGCCGTCTAGTGCACGGGACTCTGTGAGGCCAGCCGGCACACATGGACACTCAGTGAGCCACTGGGGAGAGATAAGGCCCCCTACTGTCACACAACATGTTCCAGCCAGGAGAGGCAAACGGAAACATTCTGTGCAAATCTGAGAGAAGGGTTACTCGCGTATGGGGGGCCAGGACGGGACAGAGGAAGGATAGAGAAACGGAGGGAGGACGGAGGGGAGACAGAGGGGCGGGAGAGACGGCAAGCACAAAGCCCCACAGGGGAAGGCGGCGTGGCTAGTGAGTGGTGAGGGGAGGGACGGGGACCGTCGGGGCCGGACCTGCAGGGCTGCGTGGTCGTGTGTGGAGTCTGGCCCCCCTTCGTGGGCGGCCGAGCTGAAGCCCGGGGCACTTCGTACTCCCTCTCTGGACGCAGACGGCCTGTAGCCTAGGGGCGCTGTAAGCTCTCCCTTCTCAACGCAGGCGCTCAGGGGATCCAGTTAGAGGGCAGTTCACGTTCTGCCAGAGTCGCCAGGCAGTTCTAGGGGAAGCGTTTCAAGCCGGCTGTGGCCTCCTTCCCCAGACCAAAGGGCATCACAAAGACTAGGGTGACCCCGGACCCTCCCTCCTGACGCCAGGGTGCAAGGGGAAGCAATGGCGAGGGGCCCCGAGCTGCGAGATCTTGGAGCCCCAGAGGGCACAGAGACCCCGGCTGGGCGGGCAGGGCCGGGACCCCGTCCCCAAGAGCTGGCGTCGGGATCTGCCTCACGAAGGAGGCCGTCCGTGGAACCGCTCAGAGGACAGATGAGAAGACCAGCCAACAAGTTGTGGGCTGAAGAGAGAATGTAGAAAGCCGGCCCCGCGGGAAAACCACAGCCCCTCACAGATCAGAGAAAGGACAGCTGCGGATGGGCTAGGGGATGGGGCTCCCGGGGAAAACCGCTTTTAAATGTTCCCCGGTGCGGTTAAACGGGGTGGTAATAAGAACTTCTATCTGTTTAATGCAAAAGTGACCCAAAAAATCTAAGTAGTGACTTACAAACAGGGGTTTGGGGGCGCCTGGGTGGCTCAATCAGTTGAGCATCTGACTTGGCTCAGGTCATGGTCTCAAGGTTCATGAGTTCGAGCCCCACGTCGGGCTCTGTGTTGTCAGCACAGAGCCTGCTTCCGAGCCTCTGTCCTCCTTTCTCTCTGCCCCCTCCCACGCACTCTCTCTCTCTCTCTCAAAATAAATAAACTTTTAAAAATTCTTAATAAAAAAAACAAATAGGGGTTTATCTCTCAGGGGTGGCGCGGGGCAGGGTTGTTTTCTACGCATTTCTATTTAATGTCTCCGACAGCCGTAAACAGAAATAATGGGGAATTTGACAAAACAATGCCAAGCGCACCATAAAAACTTGGAGCTAAACGCCCAACGAATTTTTTTTTCCTTTTTCTTTTATGTATTCGCTTTTGAAAGAGCGAGAGAGGGCAAGCGAGCAGGGGAGCAACAGACAGAGAGGGAGACAAGAGAATCCTCAGCAGCCCCCACGCTATGAGCGCAGAGAAATCGTGGCCTGAGCCAAAATCGAGAGCCAGACACTTAACCGACCGAGCCACCTAGGTGCCCCCCTGAACGCCCGACGGTCTTACTAACGTACCGGTGAGAAATCACAGACTGCTTCTCGACCACTGAGGACCACGTCGGAAAACAGTACTTAATGACCAAGGAATGCTCAGCAAACAGACACCGTGTGGACGGCTGCCGATTCTGTGCTTCGCACCCCCACCCGCGCCCCTGCACCCCCACCCTCACCCGCACCCCCACCCGCACTCACACCTGCACCCCGTGTGAGGCACACTCGGGATCGCAGACAAACCCGCCAGGGCGTTTCCAGTCCCCGGCACAGCAGCCCGCGCACCTAACACGGGTATTTTCTACCAGCTTCTCCACACCTTTCGCGTCTCATACCTGACGACAAGCACGGCTTATCATGAGGATTGGAGCCAAAAGCAAACGTTATTTTTATCGGTAATGGTAGGAAAGCCTGTCAAAGCCAGTGGCGCTAGGTCCCGGCCCTTTCATCCCGCACCCAGATGCTCAGAGGCAGTCAAAAGGCAGAGAAGAGAAAGGGCAAGAGACTGTCTCCGGAACCGACAACTCACGTCCTCACGGAAACCTGCACACGCACGCGCACAGCAGCGTGTTCACAGCGGACCACAGTGGACACAACCCAGATGTCTATCAACTGGTAAATACGTGTCCCCCGCGCACGCGCACGTCCCTCGGCCGCGAGCAGGAGCGAGGCACCCACCGCCGCCGCCCCCGCGGACCAACCCCGAACACGCGACGCTCAGGGAGGGAACCGGACACGAGAGGCCACGCGGGGTGTGGGTCTGCGTGTGTGAAACGTCCAGAACGGGCTCATCCACGGACGGGAAGGGGGCTCGCGGGGGCTGGCGGATGACTGCTAAGGCGGACAGGGTTTCTTTGGGAGTGACGGAATGTTCTGGAACTCGCCGGTGGTGGCGGCTGCACAGCTCTGTGAATGTACTAAGAACCAGTGAACTGTGTATTTTGAAAGGGTGAATTTCGCGCTATGTGAGTGGTATCTCAATTTTCAAAAAGCGTGTTTAACTGCTTTTTGAAAAATTATCTGCATATTCAGGTTACGGGCATAATTTCAGCTAGGAGGCTCCTGGGAGGGAAAAGCCAAGAGCGAGCACGTGCATTCTACTTCTGCTGGGATCTGTTCAGTCTGGCTGGTGTTGAGTAAAAGGTCGGGTTAATAATACAGGAAGGCATTTCAGCTCACACTACAGACCCGGGCTAAGCACACCCCCTCCTCGAGATGACAATCTATGAAGCGGAAACGGTGATATCTACTGAGGAACGTTATAAAGAGTAATGAAATGACATACGTAAAAAAAATGATAACAAATAAAAATAAATGAAACAAATCATGACGGAACCGTGCATTGAAAACAAGAAAGGCAGGGGGGGAGCCCAGGCTGCTGGGGGCGGGGGGCAGAGAGAGGCTGGGCTGCCACCTACCCCCCAGGCCAAGGGCTCCCGCCCCACCCCTACCTTCAGGGCTGCGGCCTTCCGTTTCAGGCCACTGTTGTCGCTGCTTTTGTCCGAGTCGGAGTCGCTCTCCATCCTGTCGCTGGCCGCTGTGGCGGTCACGGCTGTGACGGCCATGACCCCCCGGACCTCGTCGTCCTCGCTCCCGCCCGCCGGGTCGGCTTCGGGGGCCTCGCTGTCAGAGGAACTCACCGGCTGGGGGGGCGAGACGGTGGGGGCGGGGGGCACAGACCAGTCACCAGCAGGCTTGGGCGGATTCCCCAGCCGGGATGGTGACCCCGAGGACAGATCCCATGGCGGGGTCTCAAATGTCAGGGTCTGGCCCCCTGGCTTTCCAAACGGGGCGGCCCAGAAAGACTAAAGAATCGAGGCTCAAAGGCAAGATGGGCACATGCGGTGGGTGCCAGGGTTCAAGATCAAACCTCAGGCCAGTCTGTGACTTAGCCTCTCGGGACCTCAGTTTCCACATCTGAGGGAGACGGGTGGCACGACTTTGGCCTCACGGGGCTGTGGCAAGGATGAGGCCGGAGTGGCACATGGCATTCTTAGGGCAGTGCCCAGGCTGGCAAGAGGTCCCCCAAAGTTTGCCAGTTTACTGTCGGTACGCCCATCGTGACGGAGACAGGACCTCCAGGCCGAAACTTCCAGCCTCTGCTATTTCTCCTTTACCCAAAGTGCCCGCTCAGGCGAGAACAGCCACAGAAACACTTCTGCCGTGCTCGGCACGTGCCGGCCTCCTTTACACGCTCGGGGGGCGTTCGCGCAGCGGCGGGTGCCAGGCACGGGGCTGGGCGGGCAGGCAGCGAGCACACGCAGATGTGAAGGCAGCGCGGCCCCTGCCCCCGGGGAGCTTACCATCTAGCGGGAGAGGCCGAGAGCAGCCATTTCGGCAGAACACCGTCTCGCTGCGGGGACGGGGAGAGAGGAAAATACTGGTACGTGGGTGCCGAGGAATCAGGGAGATGGTGGGTGTACGGTGGCAGGAATGTTCTGAAGTGCGTTTTGGGGAGGAATCCTCGGAGGGCGGGACGTTTCAGCTGATGAGTCATCTCAAGCATGCAAAGGGACAGGAACAGCACGAGGGGAGGGACGGTGCCCCTGAGAACCGGGCGGGCGAGGTCGGTGTGGCCGGGGCAACGGGAGAGAAGAATGTGGCGGAAGAGAGGCTGGAGGGCTGGGCCAGGGCTGATGCAGGGTTATGGGGGATGTAGGGGACCCAGCAGTCGCACAAGGACAGTCAGGCCACAGGGCTCTCTCGGGCCTGTTTCTGACCCCGTTCTGGATATCTCGTTTGTAGGAGGAACACAGATGAGTCCTGGCCAAACTCATCCAGTGAGTGCCACAGAACACCCACTGCCTGAGGCCTCGTGCTGGGGCGGGGGCGAGACGGTGTGAGACAGGGTCCCTGCCCTCGGGGAGCTCACAGTCCCCGATGGGGACTAATGGGGAGAAAGACAAGGAAACACAGAGAGACAACACGGCCTGAGAGGGGGTGCCGCTCCGTTCCTGGAGCACCCAGGCGAGTCCGAGGGTAGTATCTGACCACGTTATTTCATGGTACTTCTTTACCGAGTAATTCATTTCTTTTAAGACCGAGACTGTGACTTTTTAGAGCTACGGTCCGCAAAAAAACCAAATTTCCACCTACTAATAAATAGACAAAGTGCAGAGCCGCTATAGGACAGAATACTATTCAGCCACGAAAAGGACTGAAGCTGATATGCGCTGCAGGGTGGACGAACCCCCGAAACACGCGCCGTGAAAGACGCCAGCAGCATTCCATTTCTATGAAATCTGGAGTATGCAAATTCATAGGAACAGAAAGTTGATTAGGAGTTCTCAGGGGCGGGATGATGTTCTCAGGAGACGCTCAGTTGGTTGAGCATCCGACTCTTGGCTCCAGCTCAGGTCGTGATCCCAGGTTTGTGGGATCGAGTCCCACGTTGGACTGTGCACACGGGGCATGGAGCCTGCTTGGGATTCTCTCCCCTCCTCCCCTAATCGAGCTCTCTCTCTTTCTTTAAAAAAAAAAAAGGAGTTCTCGGGGGCTACAGGAAGGGGAGAATTGGGGGTGACAGCAAACAGGAAGGGGGGGGTTCCTTGTGGGGTGATGGAGCGTTCTCGATTAGAGAGCAGTGGCGATTGCACGACACTACAAATGTATAAAACCCACTGTAGGACACGTTCAAAATAGTTAAAACAGCGGATTTCCCAAATTCATTAAAAAAAACTTACAACAAGAGAAAGACACACTCCCTCGGTGGAACCACAGCCGGGGATCGATGGATCGGGCCGGGGCCGCCCGCCGGCCGAGATACAAGCAGGGAGGATGGAAAGGGGTCCGAGTCCGAGCGAGGAGCCTCGGGGGCCGCGCCGACTGGACACGGGAGGCCAGACCAGGACCAGGGAGCAAGGAGGCAGGAGCACGGGCGGCCGGGGGGCCGGGAGGGAAGGGAACCGGGGTCAGCGCCGGACACAGGACCAGACAAGCGCTTGGTAGGACATCAGCACAGAAAGGCACAGGAGAGGGGAGACGTGGCTGCCGGAGAGGAGACGGGAGGACCCCCGGCCCAACCGATCCCCCGTTCCCTGATCTCTTGCAGGAAGCCCCCCAGGCCTTCCCTGACTGAGGGGTGCTGAGCCCACCCTGGCCTTCACACAGCCGGGTTAACAGGCGAGGAGAGTAAGGGCCCGGTGTCGACGGGACCTCGCGCTCAGCGCGCAGCACCTTCTGTCTCCCCTGAGGCACCGTAACAGGGCCCACTCTGGATATGCTTGACGAGAGAAAAAGACGTGACGCTAGGTAGGGCAGGCCCCAAACCTAAAACGAGGGGGCAGACGTTACCCGAGCTCGCTGTGTGTGTGTGTGTGTGTGTGTGCGCGCGCGCGCGTCCTGGGTGCGAGCCGTCACCCTCATTTTGCAGACGAGCGAAGGGTGACACGACAGCTCAAGACCACGGCGAGTGTGTGACAGGGGCGAGATGCCAGCCGGGCCTGGCTTGGCCTCTAAGCCGGGGCCACCGGACGCAGCGACTGCTCACGGAAACCCCTCCTTGCTCCTGCCCAACCGGGATCCGACCTGTGCCTCTCACGTCCAGCCAGGTGGCCGGGCTGGGTGGGCCTGTCCCACAACTGGGCAAGTGGACGCTCCAGAAGGTAAGTGGCCGGCCCTACGCTGTGCCTGTAGATAAGGCCGGGAACGCTGGATCTCGGGGCGGGGGTCAGCCCATGGGGTCTCACTGCCTGCCAGCAAAGCCTTGGGGAAACGTGACCCCCACGGAGAAGCACGAGGCACAGGGAGGAGCCAGGAAACACGGCCAAGAGCCAGCCAACCTGCAGCCATCGCGAGCCCAAAGGTCTGGTGAGCGAGGCGAACCTCAGTTTCTCTCACGGCCTTCACGCATCAGGAGGGCGATGGGGGGATGGAAAGGGAAGGTCACATCCGGCCCGGCCTCGCTCCCGACCCCGCCATCACCTGCTCAGCACCGTGTCACTGCGCTAGGTGGCCGATGTGCGTCTGCTCACGGGGTTCCCCCCACAGCCCTGTGACACTGTGACACTACCATGACCCTCTGCCTTAGATGAGGACACAGAGGTTCAGGGAGGTGATGTGGATTCCCAAGGCACACGGTAAGCTGGTGGTAGACCCAGAACTTGAGCCCAGGTCCTTGTGCTCCCACAGCAGGACGCTTCGCCTCAGACCCGCTGCGTAGAGGTGATTCTCTGGGCCCTCCTCCAGGGCCCCCCCGCCCCCCACCCCGTGCCCGATGAAACTCAGCCTGAGACACAGGAGGCCCGGGCTTTGGCCCCAGCTCACTCTAACTAGGCTGAGAACCCTAGACAGGTCTCTTTCCCTCTTCCCCTATTGAGGGACAAGGATGCATTTCTAGAAAATCCTCCGTCAATGGTTCTCAACCAGGAATGATGTCTGTCTCCTGGAAGACATTTGGCAATGTCTGGGGACATCTAGGGCTGCTGAGACTGGGGGTGCTTCTGGCATCGAGTGGGGGGTGGTGCTCAGGGATGCTGCTCAAAACCCCACAGTGCCCAGGGCCCCCACCCCACCCCCACCCCATGAGAATGATCCAGGCACGAATGTTGAAAAACCCTGGTTTAGGTCTAAGATGTCTCAGATTCTAGCTGGGTCGCTCTGGGCCTCAGTTTGCTCATCAATAAAACGGAAAAGATGCCGCCTGCCCAGGCCACCCTCAGCACTGGATTAAGACCATGAAGTTGGAACCGCACTCAGATGCCATTTCCACCTCCCGGCTTGGCAAGCGGGTGAGGGAACAGGGCTAGTGGTCACCTCTTAGTGCGAGGGACAGCTGAGTTAAGGCTGTCGAAAAGAACGAGGCTGTTCTCTGCACAGAGACCAACAGTCAAGATAAATTTTGGGGGAAGCCTGGCTGGCTCAGAAGAACGTGTAACTCTTGACCTTGGGGTTGTGAGTTAGAGCCCCACGACAGGTGCAGTGATTATTAAAGATAAATAAACGAACATTAAAAAAGGACGTATTTTGGAGAACAAGAAGCAAAGTTAAGAATTCCAGGCTTTAGGGGCGCGTGCGTGGGTGCCTCAATCGGTTAAGCGTGCGACTTGGGCCCAGGTCACCATCTCACGGTTTGGGAGTTCGAGTCCCACATCGGGCTCTGTGCTGTTAGTGCAGGGCCCGCTTTGGATCCTCTGTCTCCCTCTCTCTCTGCCCCTCCCTCCCCACATGTGCACCCTGGCACTCTCTCCCTCTAAAATAAACATTAAAAAAAAAAAAAAAAAAAGAATTCTAGACTTTAGAACGGAAAAGCTGTGTTCGCGGCTTGACGTGAACACGGAACTTGGGAGGATGTATCAGGAATGAGGAGCTGTGGCTGTCTTGACCGGACGTCGCGGCACCGTGACCGGGAGGGAGGGCTGACTTCCCACTCCCCATAGACACGCTCTCTCGTACACCCCCTTTTCCATTTGGTACCCCGAGCCTGCCTTTCCACTCAAGATGTAGACATACACGAGAAACGTCAAGAGCAAACAGAGAGAACGCTCAGGTACCCGCACAACGCTGCTTCCGAAAGCCCGCCTATGGCCTGGCTCTGCCGGAGACATCCAGGCTGGTGCTTGGGAAGAAACACCTCAGGGGTCCCGGGCCTGAGCCCTGCACGCCAACCCCAAAACCTCCGCAGGCGGGCCCCAGGAATCCGCATCGTAAACAGACGTTCAGTTTGGAGCCACGGGCTCGGTGGGAAACCAAACAGCAAGACGAGCTCTCGCTCTTACAGCCACTTCTCACCCCGGGGAGTCTGTGTGGGGCCAGTTCAACGTCAAGGTTGCACCACGGTTGAGTTTCTTTCCTCGAGGGCAGGCATCCACACAGCACTTACCAAGCTGCTGGTGTGCAATAAATATTAAACGGTGTGATGATTCACCAGCAGGCGAGAAGCTTACCGCGTAACCAAACAAAACTCGAGCCGGGGCCAGAAAAGGATCGTGCAGAACCCAAATGCCTTCAAGACCTTCTGACCCACTGCCCCATGATGGGAAGCAGGGAGGGGGGGCCGTGGGAAACCGGGAGAGACAACGGGCAGCAAAGCGGGGGACCTCCTTCTCCTAGACCCATCCCAGGAGACAAAAGGAAACCACCACCAACGTCTACTAAATTCTGGACCGTGAGCTCCCGGCTCAGGGGGAGCCTGAGCCGCAGGACAGCACAGGCCGGAGACCCCAAGTTCTCACGCAGGACTAGACGCTGCAGACATCCTGGGTCCGTCGCTCACTCGAACCAGACCCTCTGTGACTCCTGCGTCCCTCCCCACGGACCAGGCCGCAGGGCCTTTCCTTCCCGAGCTGGCCGCTCTGTCCCCGGCAGGCAGTTAGCTCCGCCTCCCGGCCAACCTCAAGCCCACCCCTCCTGAGGCCAGACTGCTCTGCCTCCTGCAGAAAACCCCAAACTCGGTGGCTAAAAGCAGAGCAGAGAACCGCAGCCCAGCCTCCCCTCATCTGCACCTCACCCCCAAACGCCCAGAGCGAGGTAGCTCTCTGCCTCCTTCTGCAGCCTTCCAAGGCTTTCCATGAATTTCACTTCAACGTCCCCCCCCCCCACAACAAAAGGCTTTTTCAGAGCTGTAATAACACTATTACAAACCCAAGCTAATTCCAGAGCAGTGGGTTTCACCTGGGGTGATCCCGCACCCCTCCACCCCACCCGGGGGGCACCCGCCAACGTCTGGAGAGGCGTTCGGTGGTCGCGACTGGGGAGGGGAGGTGATGCTAGTACGGAGTGGGTGGGGCCGGGGACGCGACGCAACTCCCACAAGGCCCAGGAAGGCCCTGACGGAGACAGAGAATGATCGGCCGGAGGTGAACAGTGTCAAGGGGGAATGAGCCCGTCCTCCTCGCCTACGGAGCAAGCTCAGACCACCTCCGGTGCCCGGCGTGTGTAAGAGCCCCGCATGACGTGGGCTCCGCAGTCACCACGCCAGCCACTCTCCACCCCCAGGTACTCACCAGAGGGGCGCTGTAGCTGGCGTGGGGATTGTTCTGGATCTCCCACAGTCCTTCATTGAAGCCTTTCCTCTTGTTGGGTTTCCCGTACTTATCTTTACATTTGTCGTAAGGGAACAGGTCCTTGGGGCCCAGGAAGGCTCTGGAGAAGGGAGGAGGCACGGGGCCAGTCCCGGGTGAGTCAGGCCACCCGGGAGGCACCAGGGGGGACGGTCAAGCCCCACCTGGGGACACTTACGTTTCGTGTGTACCAAAGAAGAAGATGGGGTACTTGTTGGGTGGGGGCTTCACGGCACCGTCGGCGATGTCATCGATCTGCAGGGAGACGCTGGTCAGGGGGTGGCTGTGGGGGGCAGCGTCACCCACTGAGCCAGGAAATGGCCAAGACATCAGCCAAGTTACTTGGGGAAAGCATATGCTGGGAGAAAGGGAGCCTTCAGCCGAGGGAGACGGGGCTCCTTCCGGTTAGGCATCTGCATTCCTCTGCGTGACCCCCCCTCCTCCATACACACCTGTCCCCTCCCCCCAGAGTGTTCTGCCTCCAAGGCAGGTGCTTCACCTGAGCAGAGCCAAATACGGGGCCCTGAGTAGCCGGGAGGTGGGGCCAAGCTCAGCTTCTGCGAACTCCCAGGACCCTCCCTCGGGACCCCCTCCCGCACAGAGGCGATCGGGGGTCTCTCTCCCAGAGGCTGCAGCTGGCAGCTCCAAGGATGCAGAGGGTGGGGGGTGGGCTGCAGGAGACAGGCCCTGAGCATCCAGGAAGTCCCACCCTCTCCCTACAGGCCCATGGGCCCCGGCAGCTGTCAGTCACCTCCCCACAGGAGGCTAGCAGCCCCTTCACTTCCAATCAGGTGCTTGGAAATGTTCCGGGCTTGGAGAGCCGGCAGGAGTGGGGGGGGGGGGGGGTTGGCGGGGGGAGGTGGAGGAGAGGGAGAAGCTGGTACTCTGGAAAGAAGGGAAGTGCCCGTAAAGTTTCATGGCTCCCGTGTCCCCCAGGAAAACCAGCCCAAGCAAATCAGGTTAAAGTGAGTTTTCTGGTCCCCCTCAATTCCTTCCCATCCTCTTCTACGCCTGGGGGCTGCTGGAACCTTCCCTGCCCCCCCCCCCCACACCCCAGGTTCCTTGCCCGGTTCTCTGGGCTACTTTTCAAAGTCCTTGGTGGCTGGGCCTCAGGCCCCCATGGCCAGCATCCCCGGCACAGGCGCCTCCTCAAACTTCATCACCCCAGGACCAGCCTGCCACGCCTTCCAGCTCACCCAGGACCCGCCTCTGAGCCCGAGGCTCAGACGTGCCAGCAGCAGCACCAGCCCCTGGCCCCTGCCCGACCTCCTGTGGCAGCCTCTCCCCACCCAGACCCCCAGCGCCGCGAGACGCCCGCTGCGCCTCACCTCTACCCAGAGGGAGCGCGGCTGAGATCTCCAGCCACCGGGCAGCTAGCTCCTGGGCTCCTCCCGTTCCAGCCCCCCGCTGCCGCCGCTGCTCCCACCCCCCAAACTCCGCCAGTCCGGTCGCGCGTTCCCCACCAACCTAGGTTCGGGGGCGACCTTACCCTTAGGACCTGGGGAGCACAACCCCCAGGTCCTCGTCCACACTGGCCTGCCCTACACACTGCCTGGGACTCCACTCTCTGGGACTCCCAGACTCAGGATGCCCTGCAGACCTGCACCCGGCGGACCATCCGCGTCCCCCGGATCTCAAGCTTTCCTAAAGGGGATCCCCAAAGTCCCCTTGGCTCAACCCCTTCCCTCAGATGCTCTCTCTCGGGCTTGAAGCTGAAAAGGAGTCTGATTCGTGCATGGGGGGGGGGGGGACCACCCCCAGATCTCCCTCCACCCCACACCCCAACCAGAGGGTGGCGAGGGGATCCGTACAGAGCGCCGGTCCCCAGGGTTCAAGTAAGTCCCATTCCAACCTCTGGGCCGCGATACCCCGCATTCTCAGAAGAGTCCTCTCGGCTTCAGTGACCTTGTGAACACAGCTCCCAGCCCCCTTCCCAGCCTTGACCTCCCTCAGCCCCCCTCAGCCGTGACCCTCAACCCTTCTCCCTCAGGTACCCCACAACCCTAGCCCACCCGCACAAACGGCCTGCGGCCCCACACGGAGACCCTTCAGTCTGAGGCGCCCCCTTCCCATCAGTCTGATTCCGCTCTTTAAACCCCATTTTCCTCCGCTCCCCTCACACCACCTACTCGCTCAAATACTTGAACTTGAACTTGAACCCTGCCCCCTCAGGCCCCAGGCCCCTCAAACCCCACGACCCTTGGAGCGATTTGCTCAAGACTGGGCCCCCCCCCGCCCGCCACAAACCCTCCGTTACGCGGGTCCCTGAGGCCCGGGGGCCCCCAGGACCCCGTTACGCGGGTCCCTCAGGACCGGGGCCCCCAGACCCCCGTTATGCGGGTCCCTCAGGCCCGGGGGCCCGAAAACCCTGTTGCTCGGGTCCTTCAGGCCTGAGGGCATCCCCCAGACCCTCGTTCCTCGGGTCCCCGAGGCCCGGGGCCCGCAGACCCCCATTACGCGGGTCCCTCAGGCCCGGGGCCCCCGGAGCCCCGTTACGCGGGTCCCTCAGGCCCGGGGCCGCAGACCCCCGATGCACGGGTCCCTAAAGCTCGGGGACCTCCAGGCCCCCGGTGCACGGCCCTTCAGGCTCGGGGCCCCTCCTGCCCCACCCCCCCGCCTGGCCCATCTCCCGCGCGGCCTCACCCGGGCCGGCCAGTGCGGGTAGCCCTTCATCTTGGCGAACACCAAGTCCCCGGGCTTGAAGGCATGCGGCATGCTGGCGGCGGGAGGCCCAGGCCGCAGGAAGCGGCGGCGGCGGCGACTACGGCGGCGGCGGCGGCGGCAGCAGCAGCGGGAGGCGAAGCCGGGGGCGGGAGCGGGGCGCCTAGGGGGCGGGGGCGGGCGCCTGGGCAGAGAGCCGGCGCCTGCTTATTGGACTGCGGGCTTCCGGAAGTCCCGTCCTCCGGTCGTCACGGGCGGGAGACGCCGTCGCTCAGAACCACGTGCGGGGATAGAGGAGCATGAGGACCAATGAGAAGAGGGGTTGGAGCAGAGCAAGTTAACGGGATTGGGTAACGGGCAGAGCCAAGAGGCGTGACCCAGAGGCCTAATGGGAGCGGGGCGGAGGTTATGGGAGGTGAAAGGGGAAAGGTGGGAGGAGGGAAACGGAGGCTTTCAGGGAGTGGTGAGGCAGCCAGCCAAGCTTCTTCAGGGCGGGGCTTAGGGCAGGGGGGCGGGCCATAGGCCGCCACGGAAGGAGGGCTTTAAAAGTAGGAGGCAGGCCATTGGCTACCACCGAAAGGAGGCCTAATCAATGCAGGGGGCGGGGCCCTGAAAGCCGCCCGCTCCACGAGCCGGGGCTGAACGGAGGGCCGCAGGCCATTGGCTATCACTCGAAAGGGCCTCAAGGTAAGGAGCAGTCATTGGCTACCACAAGGGGCGGGGCTAAAGCAGCTGTTCGCCATTGGATATGGTGATACGAGAGGTTCAACTCAAAATAGGGACGCGCCGTTGCCTGCCCGAGGGGCGGGGCTTGGGAGGGGCGGGACTTGAGGTGTTCTTTGGAGTAACAGCCACAGAGCGCACTGAGCAGGAACTTCTTTCCTCCCGGGAATGTCTTGAGCCGAGCCACAAGATACCCGTTATGCATATTCATTTTAGAAAGCTGTTGCGCACTGCGTGGCCAAATTCCTTAAACTCTGTGCCTTAGTCTACCGACCTATAAAATGGGACTCATAAGGTTGCCTATCTTAGAGGGGCGTAAAAGTGAACATTAGGATGATTTCATCACCCCTAAAGCGCTGTGAAGTGTGCCTGGCAATCAGAAATACTGGGAGTACTAGAAGTTGTTCGCCACTTAATTTCTTTGTAATTAAGACCCTTTGTAGGAACTCAAAAGAGCCAGAGAGCTTAAGAAAATGCTGAGTAGTGGGGGAGGGAACAGGGAGCGTTTTTTGCAGGATGTGGTCTAACTGGAGACTGGCAGGATGAATAGAAATTGGCCAATACGGCGAAGTGGATACTGAGAGGGCGCTTAAGGCAGAGCTGATAGCAAGTGCAAACGCCTAAGCTAAAGATGATGGAGTGAATGAATGGGACAGGCAGGTAAGGCTCTAGGGGTCTACTGAGGACCTATCGTAGTGCCTTGTGGACATTTGTGAGAAGTTTAGCTTTTACTTTAGCTTCGGGTTCTTAAGTTTTTATTTTTTTAACGTTTTATTTATATTTGAAAGAGAGCACGAGTGGGGAAAGGGGCAGAGAGAGATGGAGACATAATCAGAAGCAGGCTCCATCCAGGCTCCGAGCTGTCAACACAGAGCCGGACTCGGGGCTTGAACTCACGAACCGTGAGATCATGACCTGAGCTGAAGTCGGACACTTAACCACCTGAGCCACCCAGGCACCCCAAGTTTTTATTTATTTATTTTGAGAGAGACAGTGTGAGCAGGGAAGGGGCAGAGGGAGAGAGAGAAAGAGAGAGAAGGAGAGAGAATCCCATGCAGGCTCCACACTGTCCACACAGAGCTGGATGCAGACTCCCAGCTAATCATGACCTGAGCAGAAACCAAGAGCCAGACTCCCAATCGACTGAGCCCCCCAGGCACCCCTACGTTAGCTTCTTGGGAAAACATTGGACAGATTTGATCGCAGGGTACAAACATCATTCTTTAGTCTCAAGATACTTCCTTATACGTGTGAAATAGATCTCAAAAATACTTTTCTTTTAGAGTTAAACAGACTTAACCACATGACCTGCCAGTTCCATCTCTAAGTGTCTACCCAAGAGAAATGAAGATACACTCCACATAAAAACTTGCACGCCAGTAGACGCCACAACGTGATTCTCAACGGCCAAAAAGCGCAAACACCCAAGTCTCTATCAACAGGTGAATGGATAAACCAGACGTGCTCTATCCTTACAACGAAACACTGTTCAGTAATGAAAGAAGCATTGACCCACTACAACCTGAATGAGCCTCAAAAACACTATACTCAGTGAAATAAGCCAGACAAAAAGTCACATATTCTCTGATCCCAATGTCATATGCCATTTGATGGAATGTCCAAAAGGGGGGGGGGGGGGAAGGCAACTCTTTCAAGACACAAAGCAGTTGCCTTGAGCAAGCGGTAGAAATCCAGAGTGAAAGTTATAATTCCACAAAAAGGGCCATGAGGTTTCTTTTTGGGGTGGTGGATAGGTTCTAAACTTAGATTGTGGTGATGGGTCTTACTACTTTGCAAATACACAGTGAAATTCGTTGGATTGTATCCTTAAAGATAAAATTCAGAATGCCCAGTTAAATCTCAATCGTCGATACACGACAAATGCTTTTTCACCATAAGTACGTTCTCTTTGTCTCATGCAATATTTGTGATATCTCTAAACTAGAAAATGATTTGTTACGCATCCTACAATGTGGATGAACCTTGAACACATCATGCTCGATGAAACAAGCCAGACACAAATGACAAATTCTGTAGGATCCCACTCACAGGAGGTCCCCAGAGGAGTCCCATTCTACCACAGAGTAGATGGTGGGAGCCAGGGCTGGGGCAGGGGCTGGGGCAGTCACTGTTTCACGGGGACAGAGTCTCAGTTTGGGGACGCGAGAAAGTCTGGAAGACGGATGGTGAGGGTGGTTGCACAACAGTGTGAATGTGCTTGATCTCACTGAGCTGTGCACTTAAAATGGGGAAAATTATAAATTTTATGTTACATATATATTTTTTTTACCACAGTAGGAAAAATAATGGTAAATATTATCAAATAAAAGTATCTGACTCCTAGTTCTTTAAAATGGTTAAACTTAAAAAAAAAATTTAAAAAAAAAGGGGGCGCCTGGGTGGCGCAGTCGGTTAAGCGTCCGACTTCAGCCAGGTCACGATCTCGCGGTCCGTGAGTTCGAGCCCCGCGTCGGGCTCTGGGCTGATGGCTCAGAGCCTGGAGCCTGTTTCCGATTCTGTGTCTCCCTCTCTCTCTGCCCCTCCCCCGTTCATGCTCTGTCTCTCTCTGTCCCCAAAAAAATAAATAAACGTTGAAAAAAAAATTAAAATGGTTAAACTTGTCGTTTAACGTTACATAGATAACGTTAACGTGTTTTTATCAGAAATTCAGATACGATGGGGTGTCCTGTATTTTGTAACTGCTAAGTCACAAAAGGGACAAATGTGGAAGTCAAACAAGGAATGAGGAAGACAGTGCAGAGGGGCCTGAATTAGGTACCGCTGGAGAGACTGAAGCCCAGAGAGGGGTACGATTTGCCTGATGTCATACCTCAAGTCCAAGGACTCAGATGCCACTTCTGTGGGGCCCTGCCTCCAAAGGCCTCCTGATTCGGTGCCCACTTTTCCCCCGGACCTTGAACCAGCGCAGAAAACCAGACTTCCTGCCCAGAATTCATTGAGCTACACTGAGCGGCTGGGAAACGATCAGGCTCTGATGAGAGCTGGGGCCGGGGTTCTCCCAGAAGGTGGGGGAGGGCCCCCCAACGTGGCGGGCAGAGGCAGGAGAGGAGAACGGCCCCTCTAAACAGCAAGTGGCCTGAGCACCTACTGTGTGCTACAGACTTGGCCTCCAGTTTACCAGGGGACTGTCATTAGGAAATATTTACTGCACACTTAGCCAAGTACAATAATAAGTCACATTTAGGGGCACCGGGCTAGCTGAGTCGGTGGAGCGGGGGATGCTTGATCTCGGGGTCACGGATTCAAGCTCCACGTTGGGTGTAGAGATTACTTAACAATAAAATCTTGGGGCGCCTGGGTGGCTCAGTCGGTTGAGCATCCGACTTCGACTCAGGTCATGACCTCACGGTTTGTGAGTTCGAGCCCCGCGTTGGGCTCTCTGCTGTCAGCCCAGAGCCTGCTTCAGATCCTCTGTCCCCCCCCCCCCGCCCTCCCCTGCTCATGCACTTTCTCTCAAAAATAAATAAATATTTAAAAAATAATAAAATCTGGGGGCGCCTGGCTGGCGCAGTCGGTTAAGCGTCCGACTTCAGCCAGGCCACGATCTCGCGGTCCGTGAGTTCGAGCCCCGTGTCAGGCTCTGGGCTGATGGCTCGGAGCCTGGAGCCTGTTTCTGACTCTGTGTCTCCCTCTCTCTCTCTACCCCTCCCCCGTTCATTCTCTGTCTCTCTCTGTCCCAAAAATAAATAAAAAACGTTGAAAAAAAAATTAAAAAAATAAATAAATAAAATAAAATCTGTTTTTAAAAAATCAGTAACGTTTATAGAGCAGCCAATATGTTCCAGGCCATGTTATTATTTATTTTTTTTTTTCAAGTAACCTCTACCCCCAATGTGGGGCTCAAACTCATGACCTTAAGTTAGAGAGTCACATGATCCACCAACTGAGCCAGCCAGGTGCCCCCAGGTCACCTTATGTAGTATGTTATTAACATTTCATTTCTAGATCAGTTATTTGTCATCCCTGCTTTCCAGATGGGGAAACTGAGGCAGAAGAGTAACACTGGGGTTTGGACGCCCCCCCCCCAGGGTGTTGGATTCCACTTACCTAAGAACATTTCCCTGCCTGAGCTGTAATAGTAACATATTCATCTCTTACAGGGTTTTTTTGTTTTGTTTTGTTTTTAAATGTTTACTTATTTATTTATTTTTAAGTTTATTTAATTAAAAATTTTTTTTTAACATTTATTTATTTTTTGAGAGACAGAGCATGAGCAGGGGAGGTGCAGAGAGAGGGAGACACAGAATCAGAAGCAGGCTCCAGGCTCCGGGCTGTCAGCACAGAGCCGGATGCCGGGCTTGAACTCACGAACCGTGAGATCGTGACCGAAGCCAGTCAGCCGCTTAACTGAGCCACGCAGGCACCCTAAATGTTTACTTATTTATTTTGAGAGGAGGCAGAGGGGCAGAGAGACAGGAAGAGAGAATCCCCAGCAGGCTCCGAGCTGTCAGCACAGAGCCCCACGCGGGCCTCGAACTCACAGACCGTGAGATCATACCCTGAGCTGAAATCAAATTGGACGTCCAACCAACTGAACCGCCCAGGCACCTCATAACTTATTCATCTATTACGGGCTTGCTCAGTGCCAGGCAAGTTTCAGTCCTCCTAGACCAGCCTCCTGCACTCTCACGTGGGGGGTGGGAGGTGGGGGGATGGGGGTGCAGAGTCATAGCCCCCTCAAGATCTGCTGGTCCTGGGTTCGAATCCTCCCTCGGAAAGCTGTAGTGCTATGGACAAGTGTGTTTGGAACTTTGTAAACTCCTCTATACATTGGGGAGAAATAGCAGGACTTATTTCTTTGGGTTATATGGCCTCGGGGTTGCTTTTGCTACCTATTTACGTAAGAAATTACCGCAAACTTAGTGACTCAAAACAACACAAATTTATTGTTACCATTTTGGAGGGAAAAGTCCAAGATGAGTCCCACCGAGATACAATCCTTCTGTTGGCTGAATTGTACTACTTTTGGAGGTTCGGCGGGGGGGAATCCATCTCCTTGCCTTTCCCAGCTTCTGGAAGCTTCCTGCGTTCCTTGGGTCAGGCCTCCTTCCTCCATCTGAAGACGTTTCTCCAAAGAAAACATACAGACGGCCAACAGGTACGTGAAAAGGTGATCAACTCATCGTTGGGAAAATGCAAATAAAACCCATAAACTGTCACCTGACACCTGTTAAAATGGCTACGATTTTTTATCTTTTTTTTTTTTCAACGTTTATTTATTTTTGGGACAGAGAGAGACAGAGCATGAACGGGGGAGGGGCAGAGAGACAGAGGGAGACACAGAATCGGAAACAGTCTCCAGGCTCTGAGCCATCAGCCCAGAGCCTGCCGCGGGGCTCGAACTCCGGGACCGCGAGATCGTGACCTGGCTGAAGTCGGACGCTTAACCGACTGCGCCACCCAGGCGCCCCTATTTTTATCTTTTGAGAGAGAGAGAGAGAGAGCTCAAGCCGGGGAGAGGGGCAGAGGGAATGAGATAATCTTAAGCGGGCTCCATGCCCAGCATGCACAGAGTCCCACATGGGGCTCAGTCCTACAATCCTGTCACAGCACGATCTACAATAGCCAAGATATGGAAACAACCCAAGTGGCCACAATGGATGAACGGATAAAGAAAATGTGGTATGGATATACAAGGGAATATTAGCCCACCCCCCCAAAAAAAGAACAAAATCTTGCCATTTGGGACAGCATAGATGGACAGCAAGGGCATCACGTGAAATAAGTCAGAGAAAAGCAATACAGTATGATCTCTCTCGTATGTGGGATCTACACAAACGAAAGTACAAGCGAAAAGAGCCCCACCAAAGTCATAGACAAGGAGAACTGGCTGGTGCTTGCCAAAGGCAGGGGGGTGGGAGAAATGGATGAAAAGGGTCAAAAGATAAAACAAAGCCCAAATGGACCATAACTACCATGCCACTATCACTCCTATGAAAAGTCCAGAAGTGGGGCGCCTGGGTGGCTCAGTGGGTTAAGGGTCCAACTTCGGCTCAGGTCATGATCTCGTGGTTCTTGAGTTCGAGCCCCGCGTTGGGCTCAGTGCTGACAGCTCAGAGCCTGGAGCCTGCTTGGGATTCGGTATCTCCCTCTCTCTCTTTGCCTCTCCCCCGCTGGGCTCTCCCTCTCAAAAATCAAATAAACGAAAAAAAGTCAACAACAGCCCCTTTCTATCATCTACTGCCCAGACACATTCACATTTCCCTGGTGGTTGCAAACTGTCCGCTTTTTCTCTCCAGCACGTAACATCGTCCCCTCGGCCACAAGCTTTATTTATCGTGTTGTCTGTCTTCCCTCCCCAACCCCATGGAAAACATCATGAGGTCTGCGAGGTCAAGGATTTCCTTGTTTTCTTCCTTGCTGGTGCGGAGCCGACTCCCAAAAAACCAACAAAACGGAGTAGATCATCATAAAGCGCTCCATTTATTGAATGATTTCTAACGGCATCGTTACCCTTATCCTCCGACGACGTGGACGTGGGTGCTGTTCTTATCCCCAGCGCGTAGGAAACCGAAGTTAAGGAAGGTTGGTTTGGGCTGCACCGGATTCTCCCCCTAAACACTGTGCAGGCCCTCAGGATGACGTCAGAGCTCCGTAACCCAGGCCCCTAGGGGATGCGCCACCGTGGGTCCCCAGGCCCCGGCTCAGGCGCCCCTTCCTACGTCCCCCACCACGTGCGCCTGACCACCGGTGCGGGACGCGGGGCTGGCTCGTTACGGTCCTGCGCGGCCCCCACCCTGCACTGCATGCGGGAGCCAGGGAAGGTTTTCGGTCAGGGGAAAGGTCAGGGCCAGCGCTGTCTCCGTGGGCTCTGCGGGCTTCTCCCGCCCTCTCCGGTCACCCTTCTGGGGAACGAGGTGCAGGGCGCGCGGGCACAGCCACCCGCTGGAAGCGAGCTCGTCGCCCCTGGCAACTGAGGCCCGACTAACCACCGAGACGCGGCCGACGGTGCAGAGCGGCCGCCGTGGGCCAGCGAGGCGCGGAGAGCTAGAGAGGCGCACCGGGCCGATTGTCACGTGGGCGCCCGCGCGAAGGTGGGACTTCCGGCAGCGAAGTATTTTCTTTCCGGTTGTTGGCTCCTGCCGGCCCCACCCCGACTGGGCCCTGCGCCCCCCCCGCCCCCCGCGGCCCCCTGCCGCCGGGCCCGCCGCCACCATGAAGAAATTCTTCCAGGAGATCAAGGCTGACATCAAGTTCAAGAGTGCGGGGCCTGGTCAGAAGCTCACGGAGTCCGTGGGGTGCGTGTCCGGCGCTGGGGCTTGAGATCCGGGGGGCAGGGGCGGGGAGGGGCGTCCGAGGGTGGGGAGAGACCTCTGGGGGCGGGGCACGGGGGGCGAGGGTGGGAGTAAGGGGGAGGGGTGGCCTCCGGGGGCGGGGCACGGGGGGCGAGGGTGGGAGTAAGGGGGAGGGGTGGCCTCCGGGGGCGGGGCACGGGGGAGAGAGGCCCGAGGGGGAGGGGCTGGAGGCGGGGGCTAGGGGGGCGGGGTTGCAAGTAGATGGGGGTCAGCGGAGAAACCATAGGAGAGTAGGCGGGCGGAGAAGGGGCCCCCAAGAGGCGTCATCCAGTTTTTTTGGGGGGGGGGTCTCTGTGTACAGAGATTGGACATAGAGCCTGGAGAATCAAGTACAGCTGGGGCCGGGGAGAGGGGAGAGGCTTCGCGTCCACGGCCGTAGGGGTCTGGGCCCTGGCTCTGGAGCGCGAGGGAGGACTGGGTCAGAGAGTTTAAGGCCAGGGAGCCTGAGGCGGGGTTGGAAGAGGTCTCAGAGGATCGGGGGAGCGGGGGTTGAATTGGCTGAGGAAGGTCTGGGAGGGAAGAGGAGGGGAGTGGGTGGAGGTGAGCTGGAGGCATCTGTGACAGGGAGGAGGTGGGGGCCTTGTGCGTGACGGTTGAAGCCGAAGGCAGGTCCTGAGAGAGACGTGGGAGGACAGGGGAGAAGAGGGAGGTCCGGCAGGGCGCACATCCAGGCGTCTGCGGCTTGTCCGGGGAGGGCCTGGGGAAGAGAAGGACGCGGGGGCAAGACTGGAGACCCAGTGGGGGAGGCGTGTGACAGTGAGGGCTCTGGTGGGCCCGGGTTGGATTGAGCAAAGGAAGTGCAGAGGGGGTGGGGCCCCTGAGGAATAATGGAAGGGATCGTGAAGAGGTGGGGCCCGGAGTGGTAGGGGGGAGAGGCAGGGAGGCGCCAGGGAGGACAGGGTAGCAGGGGCGGGTGAGGGAGAGTGGGTGCATGACATCAGGGCATCTGTCCCGGGGATGGGGGCTCCCGGGACTGGCCGAAGGAGGCCCACGAGGGCCTGGTTCATGAGTCAAGGAGGGAAGCCCGGTGGACAAGATCCGGTCCTGGGAGCCTGAGCGGGGAGAGGAGGGCAGCCTGGGAGAGGGCCAGACAAGGGGGTCCATTCGTTTGTTGAACAAGTAGTGGGGGTTGGCGCAGCAGCGGGGACTGAGCGTGACGGGAAAGACGCGGGGGCCGTGTGGGGCATGGCTGCGGGAGATGAGAACCCGGGAGGAGAGAAGAGGGGAGCAGTGTGGAGATCCAGACTTCTGTGACGCGCGGGGGGCAACACGAGGCTCGGGGTGTGTGACAAGGGCTGTCACCGTGCGGCTCAGAGAAGGTTCCTGCTGTCTCAGGGCTCATCTTCTAGTGGGGAGAGATGGACAGCTCAACCAGGACACGGGTGGTGACAGAGCAGTCGGTACTCAGGGCCACGAAGAAAAGTAAGCAGGGGCAGGAGATAGCAACAGCCGGGGGCCCTTAGGTGGTCTGGGAACACCTCTCCCAGAAGGAGACATTCGAGCTGAGCGCTGGACGAGGTGAGGTGCAGCCAAGTGGAAATTGCCTCCCCCCGCCCCCCCCCCCCCCCCGCCACACACACACACAGACCCTGAAGCCGCCCCAGCTGCCCCCAGCCTTCTTTCCTCACCCCCACCCCCCACCATCTGCAGACTGAACAGTTCGGCCAGAAAGTGCAAAGGCCCTGTGGTGGGAGCCACTTGGGGCTGCGGGAGCAGCAGTAGGAAACCAGTGTAGATAGGGAGGCGTGAAGGAGAGGGGCGGGCGGGTTGTGAAGGGCCTGCAGGCCCAAGGGGGCTTCAGGATTGTGTTGTGCGTGGGGCGGAAGGGCTTGGTGCAGAGGAGTGACGAGCTCCGGCTTAGGTTTTAGAACGGTGCCCGTGGCTGCCCAGCGGGGCCTCGAAGAGGGTAGGCGAGGCGTCTTGAAAACCGTGTTTTTGTAGAACTAAGTAATCACAGGGGGCTGGGGTGTGGCCATGTGGGGGGAGAGGAAACCCAGCCCCCGCCACGTGGCCTGGCACGTGGCCGGCCACACGGTCGGTGCTCCCTAAGTGAAGCCATGCCACCTGGCTGTCGTAGGCTGGAAGGAAAGGGATCGAGGAGGGGAGGGACACCTTTGAGTCTCACTGGTTCCTGCAGGCGAAAGGTGTCTTCTCACGTGCATCCGTGGCGGCCGGTGGGGGCGGGCCTCTGTCACCCCCCCTTCCTCCCCCATTAGCTGCCATGACCCCAAGGCCCAGGCCGCTGCGGGACTCGCCCCAAGGGGTGGAACTGGAGGCGGAACTGCCATCTGTCTCCAGGGGCCTTTCTTTCTGTGTTAGAACCATCTCGTGGCTGCGGGTGGTCCCTGGGAGAGACGGATGTTTCTGTCCGATGGGGCAGAAGTGGGAGAGGAACAGAGGCTCTTGCGCCTGAGCCCGTGTCACCCCGCCTTCCCTCTGTCTCTTCCCAGGGAGAGGGCCCCCAGAGGGAAACCCAACCAGCCCGCGCTCCAGCAGCCCCGCCAGGGACCCACCAGCGAGGCCCAGATGGCAGCCGCGGCAGCCCTGGCCCGGCTCGAACAGAAGCAGCCCAGGGCCCGGGGCCCCACGTCGCAGGAGTCCATCCGGAACCAGGGTGAGCTGTGGCCGTCTTCCGGTGCGGCGTGGGGACGCGAAGCAAGGTCTCGCGCAGAATCTCACTTGTGAGAGTGGGGGGTGCAGGGTGGAAGGCACCGGGGCGCTGGGGTCTGAGAGGCCGAGGAGGGGAGAGGGGAGCGGAGACGGGGCCGTCGTCGGGCCATCAGGTGAAACCTAGGGGCGTGGAGAGGTGGTTCAGGCAGGGGGGCCTGACCAGGGAAAGGACTAGAACTTGACCCCCTTGGGGTCTGCGGGGGCAGGGGTGGAGTGTGCCTGGGGCCAGGGCAGGGCCCCCAACTGACCCGTCTCTGCCCTCTCCCCAGTGAGAAAGGAACTTCAAGCCGAAGCCACTGTCAGCGGGAGCCCAGAGGCCCCAGGGACCAACAAGGTAAGCACATCCACGGGGCAGCAGGACACCTGAGGGCCATCCTGGGGCGGGGAGCGGGTTCTCTCCCTCATTGGTCAAATCAGTGAGCCTCGGCAGAAATCGGTGAGCCTCGGGCAGTAAGCACGTGGGTGCCGGGGCAGATAGAGGTCACGTCTGGCCTTGAAGGGCCAAAGGAAGCTTGTGAGGCACGCCAGAACAGCGGAGGCAGGTTGTGGTTGAAGGTGGTGTTGACTGGGACCTTCACACTCAGCTCCTGCCCTCTGCTGCTTGCCCAGGAGGTGGGAGGGCCCTTCAGAGACTGGTGTAATCAGGGAGGCCTTGCTGGGGGAGGTGGGCTTTGAAGGAGAACCTGGCAGAAAGGGTGTTCTGAGCAGCTTGACCTTTGAGGTCACACTGAGGGTTTTTTGTTTTTTGTTTTCAACGTTTCTTTATTTTTGAGAGAGAGAGAGAGAGAGCTTGAGCAGGGGAGGAGCAGAGAGAAGCAGAGACATAGAATCAGAAGCAGGTTTCAGGCTTTGAGCTGGCAGCACAGGGCCCGATGTGGGGCTCGAACTCACAAATTGTGAAATCATGACCTGAGCTGCAGCCAGAAGCTTACCCGACTGAGCCCCCCAGTCGCCCCTGTTGAGTGATATTTTTAAGTATTTTTTTTAATGTTTATTTATTAAAGACAGTTTTTTTTAACGTTTATTTATTTTTGAGAGGGAGACAGAGCGCAGGGGAGGGGCAGAGAGAAAGGGAGACAGAGAATCAGAAGCAGGCTCCAGGCTCCCAGCCGTCAGCACAGAGCCCGACACGGGGCTCAAACCCACAAGGGTAAGATCGTGACCTGAGCCGAGGTCGGACGCTTAACAGACGGAGCCGCCCCAAGGTCTCACTGAGTTTTAAGGACCGAAGCGGCCCTAGACGACGCCTAGGAATTGAGGTCCAGAGGGAGGTCTGGACTCATCTGGGCCGCCGTGACTCCCGAGCCCTCCACCAAAGCCCCTTCCTCACGAGGGAAACGGGAACAGCCAGAGCCGTTGATGGAGCGTTTGCTCCGTGTCCGAAGCGGCTTCACGCTTTCTGTCCCTTTCTCGTTGGGGTGCGGCGGCCCCGCAGAGCCATTTACGGGGCAGAAGGGGCCCAGTCACTGGGCCAAGGTGTCCCACGGCTAAAGAAGCAAAGGGCGGAAGCGTCGGGACCGGGGCCGTGCGGCTGCCGGGGCCATGCTGTCAGCGGCTCGGGCTGGCCTCTGTCCGCAGTCCGGGGTCAGCCGCCTTCGCCCCGTCCCCCCAGGTGCCTGAGCCCAGAGAGGAGGGCTCGACCCACCTGGCAGTGCCCGCCGTGTGCTTCACCTGCCCGCTCACGGGGGCCACGCTCAGGAAGGACCAGCGGGATGCGCACATCAAAGAGGCCATTCTCTCGGTGAGTGGCAGCCCCGTGTCCCCCCTCCACCGCCCTCCCACCTAGAGGTCCCGGCGCCAGAGCCGGGAGAGCTGGGTGGCACGGACCCTCGGCGTCGTCTGCGCCTGCCTGTATCGGGTTTGTTTCCGTCTCTCTTCAAAGGCAGGATTTCCGTGGGGTCCGAAGCTCAGGATACAGACGGGTGGGTAGAGAAAAGCGCCCGCTCGCCCACCCTCCCCGGAGGCGGCCCCTGTAAGGCGTGCAGGCCCCCTTCCAGGGAGAGATCGACCGCAGACACACGCAGACTGCCGAAGCCCCGCATCCCCCGCTCCCGGGCTCGGGTTTCCCGATCCCGTTGGAACAGACCGTCGCAAAGCGGGCGGCCTCGTTTATTGTCTCACAGTCCCTGGAAGTCAGAGGGTGACGCGGGTCTGGCTGCCCCGACTCAAGGCGGCGGCCGGGCCGACTTCCTCCTGGGCGCTCTAGGGGGGCGCGCGCGTCCGGCCTTTTCCTGCCTCCAGGCTTGTCTGTGTTCCGTGGCCGTGGCGCCTTGCTCAGGCTGTCCCCTCTCTGGTCTCTTCCCCGTAAAGGGACCTTGAGGTTGCATCTGGCCCTCGGGGATCATCCAGGCTCCTGTCGCTATTTTAAGGCCCACTGATCAGCAGCCTTAATTCCGTCGTGAGCCTCCCTAATGCCTGCGCACCGTGCGGCCAGCCGTTAACGGTTTTGCCCCGTTCGCGCTGTCGTCCCTCTCTGGCTTGTTCTGAACCATTTGGGAGAAAGTTCCGCGTTCTCGTTAGCCAGCTTCACCGTGCGCCCTGCTCCGTAACCGTCCGACCGGCTCCTTGCCGATGAGCGTGTCAGAAGCTCCCCGTCCTTCCCTAGGGACAGCGGTCACGTGGTGGAAAGCCTGGGCTGTGGCTGCTCTGAGCTGTGGGCTCGGTGCGGGCGCGGAAGCGAGACGTGCGTGCGGGGCGTGGACGGCGGTGGCCGCGGAACCCGCGTAGGCGCCGTCCCGACGCACACTGCACCGGCAGCGTCGGGGAAAGCGCCCACGTCACCGGCCCCACGCCGTCACTGTGGCCGCACCGACCCTTCGCCTTTTAGCGGAAGTGATAGTGGAGAATATCTCGGGATGGTTTCCGTGCGCGTCTCCCCCAGTTTGGCCCGGACTGGCCGTATTTTCCTGTGAGAATGCACCCTTGGCCCGGTTTTGTGTCGTGTGGTTGGACTTTTTCTTGATTTCTAGGCTTTTTTTTTTTTTTTTTTTTTTTTTTTTTTTTTTTTTTTTTTTTTTTTTTTTAGTGTTTATTTATGTGAGAGAGAACGAGCAGCAGAGAGGGAGGGAGGGAGAGAATCCCAAGCAGGCTCCACACTGTCCGCGCAGAGTCCGACTCGGGGGCTCGATCTCGCCAGCCGTGAGATCACGACCTGAGCCGAAATCGAGTTGGACGCTCAACCGCCTGAGCCCCCCCAGGCACCCCGATTCACGGGCACCCTTCGCCTGTTAGGGAGGTTGATCTTTTGCCTATGATACGCAGCGTGAATATCTTCCCCTCGGTTTTCCCTTTCCGCTTGTGCTCGTGGCCACCTTGCTGTGTGGAAATTTTTGATCTCTGGTGAAAAGTGTCGGTCCTGTGACTTCTCGGCTTGGAAAGGCCTTCCCCACTTTGCTAGTGCTTTTCTGTTTTGCTTTTTGTTGTTGTTTTTTTAATTTTTTAAATGTTTATTTTTGATAGAGACAGAGCACAAGCAGGGGAGGGGCAGACAGACCAAGGAGACACAGAATCCGAAGCAGGCTCCATCCAGGCTCCGAGCTGTCAGCACAGAGCCGGACGCGGGGCTCGAACCCACGAACCGTGGGATCATGACCTGAACCGAAGTCGGAGGCTCAACCGACTGAGCCCCCCAGGCGCCCTGCTTTCTGTTGTTTGTTTTAACGTTTGAAACTTTGATCTGACTAGAGGCGCCTTGGGTGGCTCAGTTGGTCGAGGGCCTGACTTTTGGTATCAGTTCAGGTCAGGATCTCGTGGTTTGTGGGTTCGAGACCTGCACTGGGCTCTGCACTGACAGTGTGGAGCCTGCTTGGGATTCTGTCTCTCTGTCTCCCTCCCTCTCTCTGCCCCAGCCCCACTCACATGGGCTCTCTCTCAAAATAAAAATTTGAAACCCCTCCCCCCCCCCCAAAGCCTCTGATCTGACTAGAAGCTGTTGCCCTGCGGAGTATGAGGCATACGGACCACTCTTTGTTCCCTGACAGCTACCCAGGGTTGCCCCCCACACGCACACCCCCTTTTTTACTGAAAACGCCTTTTTGGTCATGGCTGTGGCATATGTCTCTGTCACAAAGTGAATTCCCGTATGGGTTTCCCTGGGGGTTTGTGATGGTCCCCAGGAGGCTGGGCCGGTCACACAAGCCTGGGAACTTCCCCTCCGGCTTTCTCCGTCTTTCTGTGTCCCTGCCCTCTTCCCTCCCACGGGCAGAGTTGTCAGATGGGTGGACCCCCGGAGGCATAAGCTGGGCTGTGACGCCCCTCTTCCCTCGAGGCGAGGGCAGGGCTGAGGCTCAGGATGGGGCCACCGCAGGGCTTTCTCCTCCTTTCTTGGCTGGGAGCGTCCAGTTGAGTTTGCTTCAGCGGAATGTTCCTGGCCTGCTGTCACCTGTTGTCACCTGAGTAGAGAGGCCAGCTGCGGGGGGAGGGGGAGGTGCCTGCGGGCCTCCAACCCCCAGGTGAGCGCTTCCGGTGCGTCCCCTCCCTCCCCCAGCACTTCTCCACCGACCCCGTGGCTGCCTCCATCATGAAGATCCACACGTTCAACAGAGACCGGGACAGGGTGAAGCTGGGTGTGGACACCATCGCCAAGTGAGCAGCCGGAGCGCTCCCAGCTGAGTGTCCCCCGCCCCTGACACCCAGGCCTCCGCCACAGCCTGCCGGGGGGTGCCCGGGAGGAGCTGGGCCCTGGGGCTGCAGCCAGTCCCCACCCTGCACTCCCCCCCCCCCCCCCAGGCCCTCTGGGCCTCAGTTGACCTGCCTGTAAGAGGAAGGGGTTCACCAAATCAGGAGGCCCCGACCCGCTGCTTTCCTCCGGGATCATTGTAGGAAGGTGGGAAGGGGGCGGGGGGCAGGGGGGCAGGGGGCAGGGTCCCACCCCCTCCCCTCGTCTGCTCCAACAGGTCTGGGGGGGGCAGGGAGCGCCAGGAAGTCCATGTCGCTCGTGAGCCCCGGCCCCCCGCCACGGGGCACCCACGGGCTTTAGTGGTCCGTTAGCCTGGCCCTGCCACAGCCCCCTGTGCGTTCGCTGGTGCCCCCGAGGGGAGGCAGGACCGGGGGTGGGGGGGGCGGGCAGCGACGGCCCCCTCTGGGCTCACCGTTCCCACACGGCCGCGGGCCCCCCCAGGTACCTGGACAACATCTGCCTGCACCCCGAGGAAGAGAAGTACAGGAAGATCAAGCTGCAGAACCGCGTGTTTCAGGTGCACACGCGGCCCCGGCGTGGGGGCGGCGGCCAGACCAGGCAGCCGCAGGGGAGCGAGGGCCCCGGGCACACGGGGCGAGCGTCGTGGTGTCTGGCTCGCTCTCCCCCTCGCCCCGGCTGTTCTGACTTGAATTTGAATCAGCGGGGAGGAGGTCGGCGCTGGCGAGATTTCTCCCACGAACACAGACTTCTGGTTTCTATGGAGAAACCTGGGGGTCCTGCCACCCTGGCCCGTGTTACCTGCGCCACTGGCAGGGCACCTGCTGTCTGTCTCCTGGTGGCCCCTTCCAGCCCCCGGCTTCCCACGCAGCCACCGCCCCCACCCCGGGGCCCCTCCTTTTGTCCTGTGGCTTCCCGGCCACCTTCCTCACCTGGTCGGTGACCTCCTGGGGTCCCGTGCCCTCTGCGAGCAGCTGGGGGGTGCCCCGCAGCCCGTGTTGAGGCGAGCGCGTTCGTGCTCAGCCCTGCGGGCGGCTTCCGCGGCTTCGCCCCGTCAGGGCCTAGCGGCTGCTGCGAGGCCGGGCGGGGTGGCCAGCGGGACCCTGGTGACCACTGGCTCCACTCCCAGGAGCGAATTAACTGCCTGGAAGGGACCCACGAGTTTTTTGAGGCCGTCGGCTTCCAGAAGGCCCTGCTTCCGGTGCCCGATCAGGGTAAGGCAGGTGGAGCGGGGCGCCAGCTGTGCTGGGAGGAGGGGCGGGAGGGCCCCTCCGGGCGGCAGGGGCGGGGTGGGGGGCTCTCCCTGCCGCGGCAGTGACCCGCGCCTGCCCCAGAGGGCCCCGAGGAGTTCTACGTGCTGAGCGAGGCCGCCCTGGCCCAGCCCCAGAGCCTGCGGAAGCACAAGGAGCAGCTGCTGGTCGCCGAGCCCGTGCGGGCCACGCTGGCCCGCCAGCGCCGCGTCTTCCAGCCCTCGCCCCTGGCCTCCCAGTTTGACCTGCCCGGGGACTTCTTCAACCTCACGGCGGAGGAGGTCAAGCGGGAACAGAGGCTCAGGTCCGAGGCCGTGGAGCGGCTGAGTGTGCTGCGGACCAAGGCCATGCGGGAGAGGGAGGAGCAGAGAGAGCGGCGCAGATACACGTACACGCTGCTGCGCGTCCGCTTCCCCGACGGCTGCCTGCTCCAGGGTGGGTGCGCCAGGGGGGCCGGGGCGGTGGGCGACGGGGCCCGGCTGGGTGCCGCGGGACGGGAGCCCAAGGCCTCCCCGGTCTGTGCTCATCCTGGGAGGAGGCATCACAGTCTGTCCTCCCTCCCTCGGGAGCCGGGTGGGCGCGGGCTGGGGTGGGGGGCGGGGTGCTCCCCTGAACTCCGGCCCCACCGACTGTCCCGCCCACCCAGGCACCTTCTACGCCCGGGAGCGGGTGGCCGCGCTGTACGCCTTCGTCCGGGAGGCCTTGCAGAGCGACTGGCTGCCTTTCGAGCTGCTGGCCTCGGGCGGGCAGAGGTTGTCGGAGGAGGAGAGCCCGGCCTTCGACGAGTGTGGGCTGGTGAGCGAGGGGGCTGCCCGAGGGCGGGTCTCTGGATGTCCTGGAGGCACCAACCCCAGCGCTGGGTGGCGGGCGGCCCAGGGGCCCGGGGAGGGGGCCGGGCTCTCGGGTTCAAGTCCCACCTTCCCGCCTACGTGCCGCCCTCTAGTCCCGGGCTCTCGCCGGGTCCCTGCTGCGGGACTGGGCTGATGGCGGGGAGCGTGGTCCCCTACGGATAGCAGCCGGAGGGAGCAGGGTCCCGGCTCTGACGGGGGAGGTCGAGCGGGAAGATGGGAGAGTCACGTCAAGGCCTGAGCGAGGCTGAGGCTTCTGGCCCACCGCAGGTGCCCTCCGCCCTCCTGACCTTCTCGTGGGACGCAGCCCTGCTGGAGGACCTCAGGGCCGCAGGGGCGGAACCGGACTCTTCTATCCTGAAACCGGAGCTCCTGTCGACCATCGAGAAGCTCTCGTGAAATAAAAGCAGGGTTGGCTTTACCCCGCGTGGGTCTGTCTCATGCTCTCCTGCGGCCTCCACCGCTCCGCTCCCCCCACCCCTTTCTCCCACCACCCAGGGTACCCCGCTTCTCCGGAACTGCTCGCCCTGGTCCACAGAGCCCTGCAGGCACGGGGCGCAGCGCTGGTCGGCTGCGATGGGGGCCTGGGACCCCCTGGACCTCTCCACCTGGAGAGGGCTCTCAGGAGGCAGCTGCCGGGCTGTCCTCCTTCCTTCCGCACTGGGTGTCAGCCGGCTACGGCCACGGTCACCTGGTCGCAGAACTCCCGGCAGGAGAGTAGGCCTGTGGCACGTGCCCTGTCCCCACATGCTGTGGTCCAGGTGGCTGCCGCTGGCCCTGACGTTGAGCCGCGGGGTGGCTGGGGAGGGCGACGGAAGAGGGAGACGCAGAGCCTGTCAGGACTCCGTCCTGTGATTACTGAATTACGAACCCAAATAAACGGGACGTGTGTCTAGTCTCCTGGTGGTGAATCGGAGCTGGTGCCACACAGGGTAGGGGCAGTGGCTGCGGAGCTGCCCACAGAGGAGACCCGGGCGTGGCTCCCAGTGGGATGGGACCAGGTAGGATACCTGCTGATGGCAGGCCTCCCAGGGACCCGGCACGAGGGGGCCAGGGTCCCTCGAAGGCTCTGTTTTACTGTGGTCCTGTGCTGGGCAGGACGAGGTCCCTGCAGATGGCCCGTTCTCAGTCCCAGTCCCTGTAATTGTCACTTTATAGAGAAGAGGGGCCGCGGGTGTGACTGATGGTCCCCAGATGGGGAGCGTCCTGGCTATCCTGGTGGGCCCAGCATCACCACAGGGGTCCTCACATGGGAGGAGGTGAGAGACGCCAGGCTGCAGGTGTCAAAGAGGGAGGAGGGAAGAGGGGCCCGAGTCAACACCGGCACCTCTGGGAGCTGGAAGGTAGGGAAACGTTCCCCCTCCGGGATGTCCAGGAGGCACGGATTTTTAACCCGAGGCCCACGTGAGACTTTTGACTTCCCCGAACTGTAAAAACACGTTTGGTTTTAAGCCAAATTGGCAGTGATTTGTTACAGCAGCCACAGGAAATGAATAAACGGGGAGGCGCTGTCCCTGGTCACACCCCAAGGTGAGATGCCCGTAACCACTCACCTGCACTGTCCCCTCCTCTCCCCCCAGACCGGCCCAGCTCCAGCCCTTCCAAGACCCTCCCCGCCCCCGCACAGAGGCCTGTGGCAGCCGGTTCTCGGGCCACGGCCAGCTGGGTGATGGACAGACTTGAAGCTTGGAGGCCCCGGATGTAATTCCAAAACCAAGCGTCATCCATACCCCTCCCCTACCCCCCCACCCCCCCACCCCCCCCCCCCCGCCAGCGGACAGCCCCCGCGTGTGCCTTTGCTTCCCACCTGGGCCACCAGCTACTCTGTTCTCACACAGGGCAAGACCTGGGACTGTCCTTTGCTCTCCCATCTTGGAAACCCAACACAACCTGTCCCCCTGGCCCCACGTCCCCTCCCTGCCCCACTGCTACGTGGAGCTGATTGCAAGTAGTTGGGTGGCCAATTAGAACGGGTTTCAGGGGACCTGAGGGGTTTGAGGTGGTCCCATTCACAGATGTACTACAGCTGTACTCACCTCTCCCAGGGAGCCCTGGTCAGGGCCCGGGCCCTCACCCTGCAACTGGGGTGTTCATCAGTCCCGCCCAAATGGGTGGGAGAAATGGGGCCCTTGCCTTTGAGTGCCCCGAGGGTGGGGTGACCCTGTGTTGGCCGCATCCAATCCATGCAGAACACGGACTCGGCAGCTGCCTCCCTCGTCTCCCGTAGGGGCGGCAGGAACAGAAACGGGGAGCCCAGGCTGAATGGAGTCCACGAGCTCTGCCAGAATCTCAGCTCCCCCGGGTCTCCGATGCGCTCAGATGCCTCTGGGGGGCTTGCCACAGCCCCAACATAGAGCTGCTTCAGGGCCTCGGTGACCAGGGCCCAGGAGCCCACAGCCACCTGCACGCTCTTCCCAAGCTGTGGCCCGACCCCGATGCTGATCTGGAAGCACAGCTCGGGTCCCGGCGGCTGGACTGGACTGGACTGGACTGCTCACCTCAGGGACGGGCAGGGGGGACTGGCTGGCGTGCGTACCTTCTGAGAAGCCTTCACCTTGAACTAGGTCAGCACAGGGGTGAGGATTTCACAACAAAGCTGGGATGGTGCTTTCGCAAGGTGCAGGCCTCTATACAAAGGACAGAGGCACGCGTGGGGTCGGGGGGGTGCCAGCTGGGCATGGGCAGCGGGGCGGCTCAGGCCCCAGGTAACAGCACACACCCACTCACAAGAAACGATGTGTCCGAAAAGATGACAGACGCGCCGGGTCAGGGCTGGACAATAAGTTTATACACACCCACATGGGGTCTGGGAGCCGCAGCAGGCTCCAACTCATTTACAAGCATTTCATCACAGTGCCTGCTCCGGGGCCCGCAGGGCGCGACCAGGCTTTCCCTGTACAGGTCCTCACATCGCGATAATGCTTTATTAAAGGGCAGATTAATATGCAGCTTTTGGGGGGAACATTTTTACAAGTATCAAAAGGAACCAATCAAGCATCCTATATAAAACTTTCCAGACCTCAGGGGAGGTCTGCGAAGCAGGACAAAGTGCTCTTCACACAGACTCGCAGGACTTTCAAGTATCCGAGAGGCGTTTGTGAATCCCTAAACCATCCTACACGCATGCACCGGGCCGGTGGGGCGCTCAGCAGGGGCCGAGCGAGCTGGCAGGCGGGGGACTCTCGCTGCTGTCCATCCCCACGGACCCCCCAGCTCCGGAAGCGGTTCCACACGGGGCCTGGGCCTCTGCAAGGCAAGAGAGGGAGGGGGCTTTAGCCGACCGCACCCCAACACCGGGTAGGGGCTCAAGCTGCTGTCCCCCACATACCCCCTCGAGACAGCTGTATTCACTGCCCTCAGACCCCGTCCCCTCCTTAGTTCACTCGGCAAGTTCAGTTCAGCCTCCCTCACCACCCATACCAGCCCTGCTGTGCGCCCTGTCCTCACAACTGACCCTGGTACTTCCGATCCCCCCTGCCCCCCTCCCCCGCCCCAGAAATCCACCGGGCTCCCACCTCTCCCCCGGGTCTCCCTGAGCCCTGTCTATGGCCGAGACCACCCCAGGACTCCACCACTCTGCCTCATGGTACTCAGCCCGCAGGTCAACGCCACAGGGGCAGCACTGTGGATTCTCTCAGAAGCTTCTGGAACAGTGCCACGATTTGGGTGGTCAGCACCCAAATGCCAGACCATTACTGCACCTGTTTCTGCTACGGCTACCGTAGTCCAGTCCTGATGTGCCCACGGCAGCTTTCAGACCAGTCAGACCCTCCAGGGCCCGCACTGGAACCCAACGCCCACACCCACCCCGGCCCACCCAGTGCCTTTTGGGGTCCCATCACGCAGCCTCGCTGTTTACAGACAAGAGGCGCGTGGGAGCAAAAGGGCACGTTCTTCCCTTCCGGCCAGGCTGATGAAAGGGGAGGGCTTGGGCCTTTCTCACCCCCAACATCCGAGATGTCCAGGATCACACAGTCGCCGTCCTCCTCTTCCTCCTCCTCCGTGTCTGCCTGGAACCCATCCAGGTCCCCAGCTCCAACCTGGACAGACAAGGGCGCACAGGCCGTCAACAGCAGCAGCAGAAGCAGACGGGCCACGGGTGGGGCAGGGGGGCTGCTGTGCCCCCCCCCCCCGCCTCTACCTGTCCTGGCAACAAATTTGAGGAGTCTGCTTGAGAGCCTATCAGCAAAGGAGCCCTGGGGGACAGGGAGTTTCTGTCAAAAGACCTCACTCAGATCTCCGAAAACTACCACCAGCATTATCCGCGAACTGTCTCTGACTTAGAGACCCGGATTTCTGGTCCACTCATGCTTAGATCACTTCTGCCAGGGACAACACCATCCAAGCAACTGCGGGCGGGGGCCAGGCAGGGCCTCCACTGACAGCAGAATTTCCACCGACATCCTGGAGCCGTTTCTATCGGCTTTCACCAGAGAGGACAGAAAGCGTGAAAGGGAGGACTGATTTTATTTATTTATTTTATTTTATTTTTTCCAACGTTTATTTATTTTTGGGACAGAGAGAGAGCATGAACGGGGGAGGGGCAGAGAGAGAGGGAGACACAGAATCAGAAACAGGCTCCAGGCTCTGAGCCATCTGCCCAGAGCCTGACGTGGGGCTCGAACTCCCGGACCGCAAGATCGTGACCTGGCTGAAGTCGGACGCTTAACCGACTGTGCCACCCAGGTGCCCCAGGGAGGACTGATTTTAAACACCAGCCATCCACACGGGCGCCTTGGTGAACGACAAAGAACCAGCCGAGGCAGAGGTGGGCCTATTTCAACAGAAGGCCTATTTCTCACGACACTCTTGGAACTTCTCCGCTACAGAAAGCTGCCTTTGCCGGAGAAGGGGTGACAGACGGCACAAGGCCACTGGGGGTGTGCAGACTGCCGCCGGGCCCAGCCGGGCAGCCCAACGGACACGACAAGGGCCCCCAGAGCGAGCCGTGCTGCCAACGGCCGGACGCCAAGGGGGACTCCCAACCACCTGTGTCGAAAGGATCCCCGGGCTGAGGACAGATGGCCCGGCCCTCAACTACGCCACTCAGGAGGCGCTCGGCTGGGTCTGCCAGGCAAGAGGGACCCGCCCATCGTCCCCGCTCACGGGCCCCGCAGACGGGACACGCGAGTGCAGGTGAACAAGGCTTCCCACGGCTCCGCTGGTTTTCAGATGAGCCACCAAGCGCAGCCCTCCGGGATGGGCCAGGCTTCCACCCGGAGACTCCGGGAGGACATCCCGAGTCCCGCTGTGTAGCCACGGTAAAGCTCGGCAGCTGGGGAGAACCCTGTTCCGGGTCATCTTGAGCACAGACTTCTGACCGGAGAGGGAACACAGAACCTCTCCCCGCTTTAAACTAAAACCGAGTCGCAGAGCTCGCGTCACCCTCGGGCCTCACGAGACGTCCGGCGGCAGGACTGGCGCCCCTCCTCGGCCTGCTCAGCTCACTGACCAGGGCACCTGGTGAACCCACGCGTATCGGGACTACTTTGAACTCACACAGACTTTTAAACTCCCACAAAAGGAAGACAGCCCAACCCAGTCTAAAAGCTCTATCTGCACACCTCTAGGGTTTGCGACAACTACCCCCAAGGGTACAGAAGCACCGGCGGCTTTACCGAAACGCAAGTGGAAGCACTCTACGTGCTCCTGCGCCTTCCAACCTACCTTCTAGACGTCTACCCGGGTCTCCCGCTTTATGTGGGTGCCGTGCGGTGGGGGGCCTGCTCAGCGCGTGCCCCAAAGCCATTCCCCCCTCCCCGGCTTCTGAAACAGAGCCGGAGTTTTGTTGGGGGCTGCTGGCCAGTCCCTTTCCCAGCCTCTCCCGCAGCTGATGGGCTGTGCCAACGATTCTGGCCAGAGAGACTCAGGAGGAAGCCTGTCGGGGACGGTGTCCCTTTCCAGCTGAACGGAGCCTCTGCCACCTCGGTCTTGGGGGCAGGAGGGGCGACAGCCATCCTGTGACCATGAGGACCAAGGCCACATACTAAGGAAGGAGGGAGCAGGACACGGGGAGCCCGTCGGCACAGGAGCCGAGGACCTCTCGTTGCTGAGACAAACCCTCCTGTGTTGATGCCGTGGCTTTGGGGCCCCGTTACCGGTGGCCCGACACGAGGGGACCGTGGAGGAGGGTGTCCCACTCTGCAGAGCAGGGGCGAGGCTAGCTGCCCACGGAACCACTCCCAGAGCATCCCCAGAGCCGGGTGTTCCGGGCTTCTCACCCCATGACGCACACACCGTGCAGGCCCACACTGCGGTCCTGGGCCCGTCACGTGCCATTTCCTGAGGGGTTTTTAAAATGCAGGCTTTAGATTCCTCCCTCAGACCTACTGAGTCAGAACCACTGGGTCCAGCAAGCCCAGGACTCCAAAGATTTGGTCTGCTCTGAGTGGTGCTTCTGTCCAGAACAGTTTTAGACCCCCAGGGATAGCAGGTGAGCCGCACGCAGGGCCCGGAGCATGGTTCACGTGCCGTGTGGCCTTCGGCTGAGTTCCCCACGCCGCTGAGCCTCTGCAAGGCCTCCCCCGTGAACGGGGAACGAAAGCACGGGGCTGCTGTTCACATGTATCATCAGCTGAGACTCCCCGTTTCATGGATTCCCAGACACACACTTTCTCATGCATCCACGAGTCCCCTGGGGGGTCACCCTAGGTTAACTGGGAGCATTTTTTCTTTCCTGGTGTCTCAGTAAGATGATGAAGCATCTCGCCAATGAAACACGGGGATTCATATGAAGTGCCGACTACAGCACCTGGCATGTAAGGAAACGCGTAACAGGGGCTAAAATCAAGGTTTTCCGTGCAAACGTGGGTCATGAACACAAATGAGGACAGCCACGGGTGAAAGAGCCCAGTGGGGCTCAGGATGCAGCCGTGACCGTCACGCGAGGACGTGTGACTCTCACCCACCCCAGTGAAACAGACAGGGACACAGCAGGGCCCTGAGGGACGACAGAAGGGCAGAGGCCTGCAGATGCTGCTCAGATGGGGGGAACACACGAGGCTGTTTTCCAGCCCAGCCATTTTCAAGCCAGGTTCCCACTGCTGCTTTCAACCAGAGCCAGTCACACTCAGGTTCCTCCTTAGACTGTTTGGGTGACACCAGCACGGACCACGAAAAGGTCCTACTGCTCAAGCACAGCTTGAACACAAAACAGATCCAACAGGACATCCGGCAGCCCGACCCCCTCCCGCTCCCGCTCCCGCTCCCGCCAGGCACCGGCGCTCACTCTGCTGGTCCCTCTTCTCTCGTTTCGGCTCATTTCGGCTGAGGTCCAGGGAAGGAAGTTGTTTGTGGGTCTGAGGCCCCGACCCTAACCCAGTGGGCTCTCCACGGTACAAGCCGTGTCCACAGGCCAGGCGGAGCCCTGCACACAGCCTTGCACTGAGGACAGGTAACACGGACAGTTTAAAAAAGGAAGGTTTACGACGTATCAAAGGCCTGGGGCGCCTGGGTGGCTCAGTCGGTTAAGCGTCTGACTTCAGCTCAGGTCATGATCGCACAGTTCACGAGATCGAGCCCTGCATGGGGCTCCATGTGGACAGTGTGGAGCCTACTCGGGATTCTCTCTCTGCGCTTCCCCCACTTGTGCTCTCTCTCTCTCTCTCTCTCTCAAAATAAATAAATAGACTTAAGAACAGACAATAACCAACATACCAAAGGCCTCATCTGTCTGCTGCCAGCAGGGAGGTGGGCTGACACCCCCCCTGGGAGTAATCTCTCCTGCTTCCCTGTTCTAATGGCCACTTTCTTTCCTAAGCCAGATGGTGACTAATGTCAGAGAAGCAGTGGGCAGGAGCGGGGCGTGAGGGGGGCATCACCATCCGGCCTTTGGCACACAGCTCCCCAAGCCACACCTCCCCTGCAGAGGACACTGGACGTGAGCAGGAGACCTGACTTTTAAGACCCCCCCCCCCCCCCCCCCCGTCTCATCCCCATAAAACCTCTAACTCTGAGTTGCCTGCCTAAAACGAGGACCCAGTGCTCATCCTGAAAATAGGTTTCCAGTGAGACTCAGAGGCGGGATAGAAAAGAAACTCGTTACACTCACGGTCCAGGAAGGAAAAAAAACAGACACACCCAACATCAGCGAAGGCTGCCGCTGGGGCACCTGCCCCTCGGGGCACGCAGAGGGCCCCGGAGGCCACTCCACACGGGTGTCCCCAGGAGGCCGCCCACCCCCCAGGTCCCCACACTCTGCTCTGGGTACTTGCTCCCGAGCTGCCTGTTTGTGATTAGACCACTATTCCTGTGACAAATTCCTATCTGTGCCTCCCATCCGATGGGTTCTGCTCATCGCCGCCTACAAACTCTAGCAAGGGTCCCTGATGCAGAATAAATGCTTAATAGTCACGTTAAGTGAATGTAAAAGCAAAAAGAGATTTAAAAAACTAAAAACTGGGGGTGGCTGGGTGGCTCAGTTGGTTGAGCATCCAACTCTTGATTTCTCCTCAGATCACAGCCACGGTTCGTGGGTGGGATCGAGCCCAACGCGCACACTGGCAGTGGGGGGGAGCCTGCTTGCGATGGTCTCTCTCTCCCTCTCCCAGTGCCCCTCCCCACTCATGCTCGCTCTTTCTCAAAATTATTTTTAGAAAGTTAAAAACAAAACAAAACAAAAAACTAAACTACAAAGTCACTGCACGGAACCCTGCCGGGTGCTAAAAGGAAACGAGCTATTCAGCCACGAACAAACACGGAAGAATCGGACACACACAGAGCGACGCGAGAAGCCAACCACCCGAAAAGGCTACACGCTGTGTGCACCCACGCCTGCGATTCTGGAAAAGACACAACGACGGGGACAGCAGATGCGTGGTCCCCCGGAGTGTGGGGGAAGGACGGGTGAGCAGCCGGAACCCAGGGCACGTTCAGGTCCGTGGAGGTGCTCTGTGGTGGACACACGCCATCGTACGCCTGCCCACACGCGCAGAACACGCAGCAGCAGGCAGGACCCCTAACGTCAACCGGGACCCTGGGTGAGGAGGACACGTGGACGTAGGCTGTCCGTGACGACAGACGCACGGCTCTGGCGCCGGGTCAACAGTGGGGAAACTGCAGCTGGGGACGGGGGGGGGGGGGGGGGGTGGGGTGGCGTATGGGAAACCGCTATGCTTTCTGATCACTCTTGCCGCCGGTCTACAACGGCTCTAAAAAAATGCACTTTACTGCAAACAAGAAAGCCCTTGGGGGGGGGGATCGCCCCGCCCCGCCCCTCACCTGCCCGTCGTGCCTGCGCTTCTTCATGAACTGGGTGATGCACATGCTGCCCGCGGACTTCCTCTTCAGCGACATGGGCGTCCCCTGGCCGGGCCCCGCGGCCGGGATGCTGCCACTGTCCTCCCTGGTGGCCGAGGGCACCACGGTGACGTAACTCCACTGGCACGGCACGGGCAGGTGCTCCTGGTCAAAGCTCTTCAGCACCTGCGGGTGGACGTACCAGCACATCCTGAAGTCAGGCCTCTTCTCGTACACCGAGTTCTCAGAAATGATCCGCTTGAGCCTGGCCTTGGAGGGGACGGCGGCGTCCTCGCTGCTGGTGGGGGTCTGTGGGCGGGAAGAGCCGGGGCTCGGCGGGCTGGCGGAGCTGCTGTCGGGACTGCCCGTGTCCTTGCCGAGCAGCCCTCGGCGGCAGCACTCCTGGAACTCCCGGATGATCACCTTGCTTCCGTTCACGTTCCCGTGCAGCAGCGGGAGCAGCTGGGCCAAGACTGGCAGGGGAAGGGGACACGGGGGGGCGGGAGACACGAGGAGAAAGAGAACAAACATCGCACGCTGCTCCCTGGTCGGTCGCCAAGGTTAAGACACACGGTCAGCTTCGAGAGGGCCTTTTTTTTTTTTTTTTTTTTTTTAAATAAAAAACAAAACAAAAAACCACAACTTTATTTCTAAAGCAGGCTCCACACCCAGTGTGGACCCCGAGGCAGGGCTTGAACTCACGACCCTGAGATCAAGACCTACGCGGAGACCAAGAGTCCGATGCTTAACTGACTGAGCCCCAGGCGCCCTCGGGTGGCCTTCTAAGGGCAGGTTTAAGACACAGGAAGTAGCTGCAGAAAGTCTGTGAAGGCCAAGCTTCCCGGGGTGGGGGGGGGGTCTCTGGCTGAACCACCACGTCTGACACCACGAGCCTATTTCTCCTTAGTTATGGCCGCCACACGCTCCAGGGGGAGCGTGCTAATTAAAGTAGCTGCCCTGTGTGGCTGGTGTACTAAAGGGTGAACAGATGCCAGCAAGCACTGGCTTTCGTTGTCTGTTGAAAGACCTTGCACGTCTTGACCCAGACACCTAACAAAGTCTTCCTGGGCCCAGGACAGCCGGGGGCCCGACCCACTCCCGCTCCCCCTCCCGCCAGGCACCGGCACTCACTCTGCTGGTCCCTCTTCTCTCGTTTGGAGGCCTTGGGCGTCTGCTCCTCCTCCGAGGGGACCGTCTCCAGGAGGCACGCCGTGAACTGCTGGAGCACCTTCAGGTCGGCGCCTCCGTCCTTGTCGGCCGCCCAGACGCAGCCGATCTTCACAGGCTGGAGCACGCGGAACCTCTTCCCCTTGGCCAGAAACTCGTCCCACTCTTTGGCCTTCAGTTTCTGGCGAACCTTGTGGTTCTCTGGGTCGGCACACTCCTTGCAGGTGGGAGAACAATGCTTACTTTGGGGTCCCCGGGGGCCCTGTGCCCTCTCATCCCGCCTCCGGAGCGGCGAGAAGGAAGAAGAGCGTGCTGGGGCGGCGCAGGGCCGCCCGCAGTCAGGGCCGCCGCACCCCCAGGCCCCACCGCGTCCTGCACCCCTCTTCTAACGCTACCAGCCGGGAAACGGCAGAGTGTTTCCCTAGACTCGACCGTGACTGGCACGTGTGCCCCTTGCTGTCTGGAAGCAGTCCCTCTGGCCACGACCGGCAAAAGTCTCAGGTATTTTCCTAATGTCACCAGTAAGCCTCTCAAGGCCACTCGGGACTTGCTGGTGAGTATGTCACGCCAAGGCTCTCAAATCACCAACCCCAAATCTCATGCCCAGTTCAACCGCCGGGCCCGGCACCTTCCACACCGGGCCCGGCACCTTCCACACCGGGCCCGGCTCCATTCTCAAACACCGGTGAGCTCGTGGGCACCTCAGACGTGCCTACCTTGCTAGCTGGAAGCGTGTAAGACGCATCGACCCCTCCAGTCTGACTTGGAGACACAAAACCTACCCCCCACCCCCCACCCCCCCCCGGGGCTGTTTCTCCACTGCCCAAACACTGCATCCCGACAGGCCATCGAAAGTTCCACTGTCTGGCAGGGTCCGGAAAGTCAGTGGTGGGGGTTGGGGGTTAACCAAGGGGCACGGGGGCACCTCCTGGAGAGATGGAAAAGTCCGAGATTTCATTTGGGGTGATGGATTTACAAATGCCAATCGTTAGAGCTCACTGCACATCTTCTTGTAAGTTCCAACCTTAGCTAAGGAAACGTAAACAGGCCCGACGCGGTTTAGTGCCCTGACCCGCAAACCTCATGGCATCACTGTCACAGCCCCAGGCTGGGGCCCGGCCGAGCTCTCTCGGGGACCGTCACCTCCCCGCTCGCCCCCTCACCTCGGTGACCCCCTCGTCCTCAGACAGGTACCCGTGGGGCACGAAGAAGCCATCGTCCTCATCCTCATCGTCTCCCACTTCGTCGTCATCATCCTCAAAAGGAAAACAAAGGACGTTCACGACACGCAGCCCCAGAGTGTCGACTGCGCTTGGAACGTGAATCTGCGAACACCTGGCAGACGCTTTTCTGGACGCCACAAGCACCGGGAGAAACTTGGGGACCGATCCCAGTGGCTGACAGCGGGCCGGCGTCAGGTACCACAGGGCGCGCGAAGCCACCCAGATGCGAGACGGGGACGGGGGGTGCGGAGACCACAGTGGACCAGGGGGCAAGTGGGCCCCAGCTAACAGTGGGGGACGCTTCTTGCCTCCACTGCCAAGCAGGCTGGTGTCACCAGGTAGGGTTTCCTAAGACAAGCTGGAAATGGGGATGTTCGAGGCTGCCCGAAACGTTCAGGCAACCCCGCGGGCCAAGCAGGGGCCGTCTGCGAGTGGACTCAGCCCGGGGCCTGCCTTCCGGGCGAAGCCTGAAACCGGCGCGGGCAGGTGCTCACCCCCTCACTGTGGGACAGGGACTCTCCCGGCTCTTCCTCCTCCCACTCCTCGTCGCTGTCCACCTCGTAGTCCAGGAGCTTCTGGGAAAACAAAGGCACCGTGCGTCAGTCAGAGCAGAAAAGCGACGATACTCGTGGGATCCAGGAGACCCGCGTACAAAAGGCCAGACGAGAAGGAAACGCGGACAGGCGTGCCTGGACCGTCGGAGGTCTGCCACGTGCTCACCCTGTCTAGCGCCCAGGGGTCCCGCGGGTGGATGACGGTCGTCTTCTTATTCCACGTGCCCCAGTACGCCGGTCGGTGATTCTCGGAAAACTGCAGGAGCTTCATCCTGCCAAACTTCTTCCTTTCGGGAACGCCGTCGACCTTGCCGCTCTCCACGATCACCACATCGCTGAGGGGGAGCCAGCAAACTCAGGAACGCGCCTCCCCCGCAACGCGCCCGCCTGCCACCCAGGCTTCCCGGGGAAGCAGGCTGTAAGCGTCTTACGAAGACGGGTGACCGCCTGGTCCCAACGAAGCTAAGGAGCATTTACTCCAGGGACACAAAGCCGAGGAGGAGGGAGAAACAAGATTGCTAAGTTGCTGGCCCACAGCATCGATACAAGTAGGGTGGTGCAGAATGAGCAGACCGACAAGAACGGGGAGACGTCCCCCCAGGGAGGCTGGCACGGAAGGAACCAAGATCCCTGCCCCGAGAGTCCGGGAAGCCAGGACAGGAATCCGCACTCCACAGCAGCAGCTTCCTGCAAAGCCACTGCACACGGGGCTGCAAGAGCTCATGGGACGCCCGAAGAGAGACGGGTGGCCCAGAGCCAAGCCAGCAGCAGACCAGAACCCAGGGCTCTGTCCCGGGCCCCTCCCTTCCCGGCCTCTCCGACTGTGCTCTGACTTCACCAACAGGTAGACGACCGTCCCCCCGGCCACTAACCTGTTACAGGTGTCTGTGTTTCGGTTGGAAACCACGGTGGGTCCGGACCTGAGGGGCTGTCGGCCTTTCAGATCCTTCAGGAAGGAGAACTCGCCGTTCTGCTGCCGGAGGAGCTGGTCCAACTGATCACAGAGGTCCTGGTCGAAGGCGGTCCGAAACCGAGGGGCAAGGACCATGTGCTCTTTAATTTCAAAGGGGGCAAACTTCCCGCAAGAGCCGGCCAGGGTCTGAAATGGAGAAGAGGGTGTGACGGCACTCCCGCGTGCTGGGACGGCCGCCTCTCGGCAGCCGCGAGGACGAGCCGCTCGACACACAGCGCACTGCCCTTCAGATTCATCCGGGTTGGGAAGTCCCAGGAGACACACAGGAGGCCACATGCCATGTGACGTCACCTACACGGGTTTCTGGAAAAGGCAAACCTACGGGGTTGGAGGTCACTTCAGCAGGTGCCAGGGGCTGCGGCTGGGGGGAGGAGGCTGTGGACTGTCAGGGAACCCTATGGGCCGATAGAAACACTCTAGATCTGGACTATGCGGGTGCCGTGGAGTCCCACACACGTTGTCAGCCTCACTGAACGGGCAAGTTTTCCTGTCAACACCTCAATAAACACGGCTCTTTAAAAAGTAGCAGTGAGGGATGCCTGGGTGGCTCAGTCGGTTAAGCATCTTACTTCGGCTCAGGTCATCTCACGATTCCAGAGTTCCAGCCCCATGTCAGGTTCTGCACAGACAGCTACAGAGCCTGCTTGGGATTCTCTCTCTCCTTCTCTCTGCGCCTCCCCTGCTTGTGCATGCACACCCCCTCTCTCTCAAAATAAAAAACAAATGAAAGTAACACATTAAAAAAAGTTTCTTAAATAATGACAAGTAAGAAGGGGGGAGGTGAGTGATAAAAGCAGAGCTCCCAGGTGAGGAAACCGAGACCTGGGAGAGTGGCTTTACCCAGAGCCGCACCACAGCCTGGCTTGCGGCCTGGAGCCCATCCCCCACCGACCCCAGCAGAGCCTGCCGTGGACCTGACACATCAGCGTCTGTGTCCGCAGGTTCCGGTGGGCTCGGTGTCCCCTCCCGGAGCTCCTTCGGCACCAGCAATGTGTTTGTCAGTGGATCCCGAAGCTGGCAGTGCACGAGGACACGGGCAGTGGGGAGGACAGTCCACGGCCGCGACGTTCGTATCAGAAAGCCAGGCTTCAGCCTCACGGAGGAAAGAGTGCGGCGGCGGACAGCCTGCATCACGGCCACGTAGCAGGCCGTCCAGGGGCTGCCGAAATCCCCGCTGCCCACGCCAGGCTCGTGGGATGCTCTGGGACGGGATCCAGGCTCCATGACTTTGTAATCCCTCGGGATTCCAACTCACAGCCCGAGGTGAGAAGCAGCAGACTGCCCGCCTCCCTGACGAACACGTGCAGGGACACCGGGTACCACACGGGACAGAGTTAGGGCCGTGCCCCACACGACAACTGCAGAGATCAGCCAAGCTAAGGGACTCCACATAAAAGCACAACGAGCAAAAACTAAAACAAAAGAACCACCAACAAGCAAAAAACAAGACACACCGGGAAAGAGAACGTATCTGTCTATGGCCACAGGGTACACAAGGCTCTGCAACCACATGCAAATGAAAAATCTTCAATGTTGCCATTAAAACAAAAACCTGTGTACAACAGAAGATGCCACGAACAGGTTAGACGGCGGGTAACAGACTGAGAGGGAGTATCTGCTGTGTGTATCACCAAGAATGAAAATCCTGGCTGCGTAAACAGCTCCCAGAGGTCAGAGGAAAAGCCAACCTTGCAGAAAAATGGGTAAAAAATGGGAATTGGCAAATCACAGAAGAAAGAAAATGGTAAACAAATGCAAAACGATGTCTACCTGGAACCAAGGAAAAACGTAAAGTGAAAAAGGACATCAGTTTCTTTTGACCCACTGGGTTAGTGAAGTTAAAAAAACCGAGCGTCTGGCCCGCTTCTGGGTGGTTGTCCTAAAGGAAGGCACGGGTACAGAGCGGAGTGTTAGTGACACTCCGTGTGCCCCTGATGGGGCATCAACAGGGCAACGGACATATAAACTGTGACGCCATCCACACTACGCAAGCGCAAGCCGCGATGGAAAGAACAAGCAGACCCAAGCGTCCAGCACAGAGAGGATCCGAGACACGGCTGCAAAAACAAAGCAGGGACGTGACAGTGTGATCTGTTACGTGTATAAACACACGAACATATGAAGGGATGTGAACGCAGAGAAAGCGTTAGACGGACACCCTTGCACCGGGGGAGATGGGTCCCGTCTGGAGCATGGAGGGAGGGGGAAGGGAGCCTGGCGTCTCTGGAGGCAGACGCTGGTAGGAGGGGACAGATGCCAGGCTGAGGAAGCCGGATTCCGTGCTGAATTCCGAACTGTCCTTTTACGCCCGGTCTTGCCTCCCATCTGGAGCGTCAGCGCCCTGAGGGTGAGGACTGGCTCTTCCCGGACATCCTCCCCGACAGCTGCTAAGGCAAAACTGTTCAGGAAGCAACCTCCAAACACCTGGCAGTAGTTTGAGCAAACCTGACACTTTCCGCCTGGTGAGACGACAAAACACTGAGCCTCCGGATTCTACCAGAAATAAGAGCTCCCTCCAGGAGGCAAGCGGGGACCTCCTCTTGCCGAAAGGGAAGCTAGCTGGCCAGAAGATACCCTTGTATTTTCAAAAGGAGGAGCAGGCCAAAGACAAAAAGCCAAGCCGGAGGAGGCCGGCTGCTCACCTTGGGGGCCTGTGGGGTCTTTGGTTTCTGAAAGAACCTCGTGATTTCAGCCTTCTCTGCTTTAATGCGCTGCAACGGAAGAAAAGAGAAGCACGGAGAAATGGAGAGAAGCAGTGTGTGTCTGCAAACACGCCGAAGGCCCCCGGAAGGGGAGCCCCGGCATTTTTAAGAGGAAAGCATCGCTTTGAGGTCTGCTCTCGAAACCCACCAACCCCAGCCCCAGCCGGGCACCAGCCCATCTCCGTGCCAGGCGCGGAGGACGGGGAGCCTGCCGGCCACCGGAGGGTATGTGCACACGTGGCAGTCCCCGCGAGGGCCACCTGGCTTCCCAAGACGAAGGAACACCGGGCAGCGGTCGAGCGGACTGAACTCCGCAGTCCTGGCAGCACAGCCTACCTTCTCCTCTTCCCGCAACCGTTTCTCCTCTTCCTTTTTCCTCTTCTCCTCCAGCTTCGCCCTGGGAGACGGGAGACGCAGCTTCAGCCCGGAGGCACGGCGGCACACCAAGCCGGCCCGAGCTCGCCAGAGGCCGCTCCAGGGTCCCGGCGGCCTGGGGGTGCACGCTCCCGCCCCCAGCGCCCCCCCCCCCCCCCGGGCACACGCACTCCAGCGCCTCCTGTCGCTCCTTGCGCCGCTCCTCCTTGAGCCTCTGCTTCTCCGCCTTCTCCTTCTCGTCCTTCTCCCGTTTCTCGCGCCTCTCCTTCTCCTTCAGCTCCTTCTCTTCCTCCTTCTTCTTCTTGGCTTCTTCCCTGGCCCGCTTGGCCTCCTCCTTCAGCTTCTCCTTTTCTTCTTTCTCCGCCCGTAGCTTGAGCTGCTTGCCCAGCCGCTCCCGGTCCTGCGGCCGAGAGACAAGGCGCGGCTGGGCCCCTGCGCGTCTCCCAGAGGGCCGGCCGCCCGCCCAAGCCGCCTCCCCCCGCTCCCCGGGCTGGGAGAGAGGTGAGGGCCACCAGCCGCTGGCCAGGGACCTTGCTGGCAATTCGAAGGAAGAGTCTTGGTGTGCCTCTGGCTTCTCGCGGTCCGCGAGTCCGAGCCCCGCGCCGGGCTCTGTCTGGGCTGACGGCTCGGAGCCTGGAGCCTGCTTCCGATTCCGTGACTCCCTCCCTCACTGTCCCTTTCCCGCTCACGCTCTCTCTCTCTCAAAAATAAATAAACCTTAAAGAAAGTTTAAGATTCATTCAAAATACCACGTATAAACGTGGGCCAGAGTTACTCTCTTTTTCACTAAATTAAAAAAAAAATTAAAGAAGAACCTCCAGGGACGCCTGGGTGGTTCAGTCAGTTAAGCTTCAGCTCAGGTCGTGATCTCACAGGTTTGTGGGTTCGAGCCCCGCGTCGGGCTCTGTGCTGACGGCTCGGAGCCTGGAGCCTGTTTCCGATTCTGTGTCTCCCTCTCTCTCTGCCCCTCCCCCACTCATGCTCTGTCTCTCTCATCAAAAATAACATTAAAAAATATTTTTTAATAAAAAAAAAAAAAAAAAAAAAAAAGAACCACCTCCAGGCTACCCGCTGTTAGGCTTGAACCACATTTATTTAACCAGAGAGCCGTGATGAAATACAGACAGAAATGCCTATAGGTTCTACTTCTCTATCTTTAAAACAAAAGCATTTTTCCTTCGTTTCTCCCCAAACCATGTAAGATTATAGGGTTTTATTTCCTCTGAAATGGAAGAACGGGATGAGGTGAGGAGCAGGAATGTGCTAAATAAGGGGGAAATAAATGAGAATAAACAGTAAAAGCAAGAAATGACTTTATCTTTACATCGGCTCCTCATTCCAAACAGCTGGTACATGGCCTGAGGCACTGCGCTATTCTGTAACCTTGAACTCCTCCTGAACAAGCTGGCCTGCCAGGCAGAGAGGTGCTTCCTTTTGCCACAGCAACGGGTCACTTTCAAGGCCCATTTCCATCAGAAATGGGTTTCCCAACATCAGGACCCTGGCAACTCAGTTTTCGTCTAGCCGTATGACTATGCCCTTGTCTATACCCTCTGCCCTGAGAAACCCCTGGTTGCTTTAACAAAAGTCATGGCGGCATGCCATGAGAGACGCCTGGACTGTTCCAGTTCTCACACCGTTTCCTCTGCATCTTCCTGTGACGCACAGGACACTTGAAGAAGGTGTCTGCTCTGGGGATGGTAATGACACCAACAGTGTCTGTGCAAGGGGATGCCCTGCTTCTCATTGCTAAATGAGACAAGGCTTCTGGAAATCAGCCATACTGGAGCCCCGTCTCCACCCCCACCCCACCTCGGAGATTCCGACAAAGAATGAGATAAACCCTAAAAACGCCATCAAGATCTGACCCACAAAGGCCGAATGCCACCGCGAGGTGCACGGCACAGTGAGCAGCCGGTGAGCACACAGCCCGCCCCTTCCACCAGCTGGCGTGGGGGAGACGCCCGCTGGCCCTGTCCTCCACGGCAATGAGAAAAAAGTGCTCTGCTTTGCAGTGTGTGACACGAGGTGACCCCAGAACACGGAAGTGAAGCCTCAGAAGGGATCGCCGCGCAAGAATCACCCGTCTGGTGTCATGGCCACCAAACCAGCACGGCGGGTGGGAAGGGGCCTGGGACGCAGGGAGAGGGACCGGACCCTCTGGAAGGCAAAGGCTCGACCACATGGGACGCCCAGCTATCCAGCCAGCACTAACAACAACACTAAGAGAAAAGTCTACGAGCAAAAGCTAAAAATGATGCGACCCACGAGTCCCAGGGCACAGTTGTGTGAAATGAAGCACCTATCAGTGACGGTCAGGACAAGCGGGGAAAGGGGACAACAGGACCTTGCTTACGGTTTCTTTCATTTATTTACTTTAAGTTTATTTATTTTTGGGACAGAGAGAGACAGAGCATGAACGGGGGAGGGGCAGAGAGAGAGGGAGACACAGAATCCGAAGCAGGCTCCAGGCTCCGAGCCATCAGCCCAGAGCCCGACGCGGGGCTCGAACTCACGGACCGCGAGATCGTGACCTGGCTGAAGTCGGACGCTCAACCGACTGAGCCACCCAGGCGCCCCGCTTGCTTACTGTTTAACGCAAAAAGCACAGGTTAACGTTCTACTTCAAGGGGAATGTCTTACTCTTTGCAGTCTGAGCTTGTCCTTCTCTGCAGAAGCTTTGACCAGTTTCTTAGTTATCTGAAATGAGAGACGTTTCTCTTTCAACACGGGTTGTTTCAGTCACTACATCACATAGAACAAATCACACACTTCTTTGGGCAAGAAAGGGGGGCGGGGATAAGGGATTCACACGATTAAGAACTTCTTTATGTAAAGGCTACAATGTTCCAAGTGACCAGTTTCCACCAGTTAGAACCAAAACACTAAAATGTCCTAGTGAGGTCGTGATCTGCAATGAACACATACATCCATGCCTCTGGGGATAAGACTGAGGAGACAGATGACAAAAATGAAGGGGGCCAACCACAGGAAAAACAGGGCAGGCTCAAAAATAAATGCAGTGGACAGTCAGCCTCGGTGTCAGGCAGGTGACACGGAGTACAAGGGTTTGCGACAGAGGACAGAGGATGCACCCCGTCCAAAAGGGACAGAGCTCTTACTGGCCTGCAGCCCAGCAGTCCTGCCCCTTCAGATTTTTCCAAGAGTGGCTGATGTTGGGAACTGTATTTAAATTTTATAGGGAATGTGTAAAAATTAACACTACATGAATTAAATCAAACACATCTATGGGCTGGATTCCCATGAGCCACCGATCCGTACTCTCTGCCTAGCGCGGCTTCGAGAGAGTGGAGTGAATGCTCAGGAGAAAAGCTCAGCTTGCCAGAGGTGGCGATCTGGTCTAGTCCCCTATATCCTAGAGTACGACATTCCCTATCATCCTGCTGCAAAGCGAGCCTGGGCTGGGAGGGCTCACCAAGACGTACCGCTGGGTTCACTCACCAGGCTGGCGGCATGGCCTCAGGTAGGAGTGTGAGCAAGTTCAGACTACTGGCCTAAGCTCTCTCCAGAGCGGGGAATCCTGGAACCCAAACCACCAGCTGGCCGAACAGGAGGAGAGAGCGCTCAGGCCAGAAAAGCAGTAACTGCCCAGGCTCCTTTGAGCCTTGGAGAGGCAGCCAAAAAACGGGACTGACGTGGAACTGAAAAACCAAAGGCCTGTTTCTCTTGAAATGCTCTGACACACTGACAAAAATTGCATGGCGATGATCTATTTGGGAAAGTCCAAAACCTCTTCCAGAATAAAACTTACAGACCAATACATTCAACAAGACATCCTTCCCACTGTGAATTACATCTTCCCTTAGGAAATGGCTGAGCAGAGGCATATGAAAGCCACGCACACCGCGCTCGAGCCTGTCTGCACTAAGCACGTAGCAGCACAAACGCCCAGTTACCAAAGCGGTTTTACCAAGGGCTTAAGAGAAAGCACCTGCCTTCTCCAGAGTCACTTTGCCTGCCATGTCTGTGGTCCTCACCCCCACCATAAAGGACTGAACAGCAGAATCTGCACGTTGCTGTATCTGTCGTTGTCCTGTGCGTTCAAATTTACAGTATTGAATGTGATCCAGACTGCTGTGCGAGAGCACCTGGGGAAAGCACATTGGGTCAGTCTTGCCCACACGTGGTGAGTTTCCGTTGCAAATTCAACGTCCCCTCCCGCCGTGCTGAGTCCAGGCACAGCAGAGTTGACAGGATGCCCAGGAGCCGACTAAGGACGTCCAGCAATCAGAGCAATTACGATTTCGTGCAGAACCCATATCTATTGCTTCCCTGGGCTCTCAGGTGGACCTTCCTGGTCTGATATAACATTATCTCCCTGATATTCGGCCCAAGTGCTCATGAACTCTCTCCAAGTCTAGGCCGTATGTGTTACCTATTTGGAATTCAGCGGCCAAAAACAAGATCCACGATCCCAGAAGGAAGCTGAAATACACACATCCATCAACTATCCCACGTCGTCAATACTGATTTAACGAGATGCATGAACGTTCTTGTACTTTATTTGGCAGGGTCCTCTCAGAGCCGCTTGTTCTGATTTTATACATAAGGAGACCTCATCTCTTAGCTCATAAGCAGCAGCGAACGAGGTGCAGAGTAGTGGGCATGCAGGAGTAGCTAAAAACCCAATCACAGGGAAGAGATACAACCCAAATTGGTCCAGCCATAGTCGAGGGCAAGCAGGCAAAAATTAGTGTGTGCATTCCCGGGACCTCGAAATTCTACTCCACAGCAGCCCAAGGAAACATGTAGAAGGAAGCACATTGTTCTGTCTTGGCTGAGAATGAGAAATGGAACCATCCACCAACCAGAATGAGTGAGTCTGTGAGCTAAAGTTTGTCCACACGAGAGGTATAAGATATGGCAGCTAACAAGAGATACATCATCCCAGCCCAATGATTTCACACCCCAGAATGAAAAAGAAACATATTTACAGCACATGGCTCAGGTGAGGAAACAAAATGATACTGTATATTCCCAAGGGAGGCCTCACATCCACCACACAGAGAAACATAAAATGACAGCCTCCCAGGAGAGACCGGGGGGGGGGGGGGGGGGGGGGGGGGGGGGGGCAGAGAGGACTGGCATGCTTCCTTTATGTTCTTTAAACACGAAGAACTTAATACTTGTGTCATTTAAGTTCTACAGGGAAAAGTTCCAGCGATCTGGGTTCATTTGTATAGATGCAAAGATTCCAGGAACACAGCTGTATCAACATCATCATTTATGGAAAGATAATCTTGAATCTCCAGTAAAGGAGGATCAATGACAGTTAAAATGCAAACAAACTTGAGAAATGGTTCTATCCCAAATGGTAAAACACTCTTGCTAAATAGCAACCGTTTGGCTAGTTTCTGACTTGTAATCTGAGCCTGGATTACTTAAAATAGGTGTTCATAAATGACTGTTTTTTCAAAGGGAGATTCTCTAGAACCCTGAGAGTACTTAAAACAACAACACAGGGGCGCCTGGGTGGCACAGTCGGTTAAGCGTCCGACTTCAACCAGGTCACCATCTCGCAGTCCGTGAGTTCGAGCCCCGCGTCAGGCTCTGGGCTGATGGCTCGGAGCCTGGAGCCTGTTTCCGATTCTGTGTCTCCCTCTCTCTCTCTCTGCCCCTCCCCCGTTCATGCTTTGTCTCTCTCTGTCCCAAAAATAAATAAAAAACGTTGAAAAAAAAAATTTTTTTAAAACAACAACACAACAACCCCAACAGAATGAAGCTCTCTGGGTAGACTACATCAGACTCCCTTGGGAAGAGACAACAGGATCTGCATTTTAACAAGTGCCCTGAAAGGGACGGACGGACACACACACACACACACACACACACACACACACACACAGACACACACACAATACAGGGCCAGCGAATGCCTAGCGATTCCAATGCAAAAATCTTACAGTACCGACTCCAGGAATGACAGAGCCAAATAAAACCGAACAAGTTACAGCGGTATGAAAACCCCTGGTGGAGAACGGGGAAGGCGATAAAGTACGAGGCTGCGGGTGTCGTCGCAAATGGTCTGTCTGCAGCCACTTCCTCAGGCTGCGTGGCCCTCGGGGCGCCCAGAGGCTCCCCATGATCACCTCGTGATGGACCAGCCCACCTGTGGGTGGCAGGGGCAACTTTCTGCCACAGGCTCTGGGGTCATCTGAACCTTGGCCACTCACAGCGTACGATTATTTGCAAAGCTGTGCAAGAACACTGCCTTCTAGAGCATCTCAAAAGTGCAAGCCTGTGTTCGGAGTCAGACCGAGCATCTTAGGTGCAGGCCTTCCCAGCTGAGCACCCTCAGCTGTCTGGAGTGCTGTGTGGGCCAGCAGACAGACACCGAATTGTTTCATGACAAGGCCCCACTATGTCACTTCCTGATTCTCGGGCCTTGCTGTGGGAACAAAAACAAACTTAAAAAATGAAGTGATTAAGAAGAATGGAAACACGTGCACACGTCCTGTTCTCGAGGCTAACTGGCTGCACCCCGTCATGTGACAGTGTTTCTGCAAAGCAGAAGCAGCAGAATGGAACGGTTTCAAGCGATTGGCTGACCCAAACAAGATGGCTGACAACAAAAAGGGACTTCAGCCCTGATTCTGAGAGTCTGGTTAATGGCTCAGGCGGAAGTTTGAAGATGTACATCCATCTGCAACATTTAGAAACTTAGAAGAAAAAAAGACTTCCACTTTTGGTATTTTGAAAGCCTGAAGTGAAAGCGATTTTCTTCTTCTCTCTTGCACCTCTCAGGATATAAATGACATGAAATCGTCTAGAAAAATAATTTTTCCTCCAGAGATCAAATTTCAGAAAGTGAGCAAGGTCAAATCAAGCAGGTAGATATTGAATGATCCAACCAGGATCTAACTTACATTAAACAAACAAACAAACAGCGGTGGGGGGGCCGGGGGGAGCACCTGGGTGGCTCAGTTGGTTAATTTTAGCTCAGGTCACGATCTCACGGTTCGTGGGATCGAGCCCCAAGCGCTGCGTCAGGCTCTGCACTGATAGTGCTCACAGCACAGAGCCTCCTTGGGATGGGTGACTCCGGACGCTGTACGTAGAGCTTACTTAAAACAAACAAAAACAAAAACAAAAACCTAAAGTAAACAAAAATTCTACCACCAATACAAAAAACAAACCAAAAAAAAAAAAAAAAAAAAAAACACCAAACCAAAAACCCAAAACAAAACACCGTTAAACACACCTCTGGATTCTTGACTGATATTACCAGTTTCAACCACAAGACCCTATGGGCAGATGAGAACAGAGACAGCCGTCATCATGCTCATTGCAAAGCGGTGACACCAACAAGCATTTCAGAGGCCATCCTTCTGTGGGCCTGAAAAATGGTGCCAGGTTTTTCTTTTGTTCTTGCTGCTCTGGGGGAGGGTTTCAGATGGCTGGCTAGGCGGACGAGGGCTGACCCTACAGAATCCCCAGTTTATCCTTCCTGTGGCCTTGGGGCCTTTCCACCAACGCTGACTGACTTTTTACCATCAAGACCCTTACGGGGCTCTCGGAACAGGAAGAAGAAATGGAGGGAACTCACATTTGCCATGAGGGCTCATGGTTGCCTGCTGACAACCGTTCCGTCACTAAAACTGCTGAGTTACCAGCAGCATTCGTTAGGCGTGAACAACCACGGCTACCAAGATGACACTTGACACACTGGGGGCTAACAGAGCCACCCCCGAACACCTCTAATGGTTCTGGATATCGAAAGAATTCCGCATCTGTTTGCGGCCCCACCTGCTTGGCCACCAAGCACCTGGATGACACGGCGGTCCCAGGCGACTCCTGTCAGCACTGCCACACTGGCACTGAGCAGAGATACTTACTCTGCGGATGGGTGTGGAGGTGGGGAAGGGTCCGGGACTGCGGGGATGCCTTTTGGGAGCAGACTGCCCCTCGGGTGAGCTGGTAGGAGAGGAAGAACCCCCGGACGAGTGGCTAAGAACAGAGTCTTCCTCGGGGCCGGACTCCAGCATCTCGCTGTCAGAGGGCAAGCCCTGGTCTGCAGGCGGCGTGGGAGGAGACTTGGTTCGGGGAGGTTTTGCAGCCAGAATGTCCTCCAAGACCACCACGGGCACCTTCCCTTTGAACAGGATGCCCCTGGCTTCACTCCAACCGTCCTGGTCCTTCTCGGAGCATGTTCTCAGACCACCTGTCAGCTCGGGGCAGCTCTGGAGCGAGCCTTCCTGCCCCTCTCCACTCCTCTCTGCGCCTCTGGAGCCAGCACCCTCCTCCTCTGCTTTGCATGGAATGTCTGAAAGGGTCTCTTCGGGACACGTCGGCTCGTCCTTCAGACTGGCCTCCGGCAGCCCCCCCTCACCTCCAGCTTCTTCTCCGGCCCCACTCACGGCCTCCTCGGAGGGAGAGGCAGCAGACTTTAGTTTACTAAGGGCCTCGACGCCATCTAGCCGGTCACTCGAGTCCTCCGTCAAATCGGTGATGACCGTGGTCTGGTCAATACTGGTTTTGACTGTACTTCTTAAAAAGTTATCTAAGGGACCCTTCCCATTGACAAGTTTTGGATTAAAATCTATGTCAGAACCCATATGACAGCTGTTCTCCAAGTTGTCCAAAGAGGTCTCCAGATGAGGGACTCGGCCTTGTGCAGGGGCACCCTCAGGGCTCCTCGTGTCATCCGACGCGTCCTCACTTTTCTCCTTTGGGACAAGGTTCAGGCGCTTGAAGGGCAGGCGAGCTGAAACAGAAGAGGGGGGGGGGGCTGTCTTTACAGGGGAAGTGAGGAGAGCAACAGCTCATCAGTACTCTAATATTCCACGTGCTCAGCAAGTATCAGCCTTGCTGGGCTCGAGGCGGGGCTGGGGGGGATTTCTCTAGAAAACACTCCTGTCCTCGGGTGCCCCAGTTGGCCCCTGCCCCTAATCCTTTCACCTCCGACACTGCTGCCCTTAACGTGACTCCCCTCAACACCAGACTTGCTATCTGTCACCACAGGAGGAGGGAAGCTGCTACAGGGAACCAGATACCGAGTTTTAAAAACCAGAAACCACGGTCTTGTATACGGTCCGGTCTGCCCTGAGGGCAGATATACTACCCTTCTCACACAGAAGGATTTGGACGCATTTATCTCCCTGTACAGTGGTTCAACCAGGGGAAGGTGTGCCTGTCGGGAATGTCTGGGGAAGTCTGGAGACGTCACTGGTTGTCATGACGTGGGCAAAGTGACCAGGGACACCGCTAAACTCTACGATATACAGGACAGAATGTCAACAGAGCTGAAGTAGAGAAACCCTACAAAAGGCAGTGACCGCTGGATTTGCTCCTGGAAATCTAAGAAATCAGTAATGCAACCAAATGGGTTTCCTTCCAGTTGGAGGTGTGAGTGTTTATCTCCCACGCCCCCCACGGGCCCCTTGATGCTCCTGCCGACGACCCCAACAGAAGGCCTCTGCTCGAAGGAAAGTAAAAACACAACTGAGGAGGCCATGAAGGATATAAATTGTGAACAGTATATAACCCCTTCCCAGAAAGCTACCTTGTATTAACTTCTTGACTGGAAAAGCTGGTCTGTCTTTGCAATCCATGGCTGTGAATAAAAGCACCAAAGGACAAGTTACTAAAAGGTGGAAATCCTGAAGTCGTAAATGCATATGCAGCACCTCATATGTCCGAAGTGGTTGTCCCGTGGGGGCAATTTTTGTTTGCCACCCCTACCCCCAGGGCCTGTGGCAACGTTTAGGGAAATTTTTGGTTGTCTTGCGGTGGGGGGGGGGGGGGCATCTAGGGGTTAGAGGACACAGATACTGCTAAATATCCTAAAATACACAGGACAGTACCCACGACAGAATTTTCTGCCCCAAATCTTAATAGGTCGAGAAATTCTGCTCTCAACACTGTCACATCTTCTCATCTCCTTGTGGCACTTATCGCTCTGAAAGTTACATTGTTTATTATGTCTCCCTCCCAACAGGAAGCCTGTAACAACAGGGAGACGAGTTCCATACCACACCCTTGGCACCTAGCTCACAACTGGCACTCAGTGGGAAACCAACGAGTACAGTAATAGGGACAGCGGAAAGGGGAATGATGGGGCACCCGCTGGCTCAGTTGTGGGGCATTATTAAGAATAAAATCTTCGGGGCGCCTGGGTGGCTCAGTCGGTTAAGCGTCCGACTTCGGCTCAGGTCACGATCTCGCGGTATGTGAGTTCGAGCCCCGCGTCGGGCTCTGTGCTGACGGCTCGGAGCCTGGAGCCTGTTTCAGATTCTGTGTCTCCCTCTCTCTCTGCCCCTCCCCCGTTCATGCTCTGTCTCTCTCTGTCGCAAAAATAAATAAACGTTAAAAAAAAAAATTAAAAAAAAAAAAAAAAAAGAATAAAATCTTCAACGGGGCGCCTGCGTGGCTCAGTCGATTAAGCATCCAAATCTTGATTTCAATCAGGTCATGATCTCTTGGTTCGTGAGATCAAGCCCCACGTCGGGCTCTGCGCCGACAGCGTAGAAGCTGCTTGGGATTCTCTCTTTCTGCCCCCACCCCTTTCACTTTTGTCTTTCTCTCTCTCTCTCTCTCTCCCTGTCTCAGAATAAATAAAATTGAAAAAAAAATCTTTAAAAAAAGAAAAAAGGAATGAGTGGAAGCAAAGATGAGAGAAAATAATGTGTTAGCAATGTCACCATTAACGACCCCAAAATGTTCTCCTCCAATCCAACCCCCTCCTCACTACCAAATCTATAAAATCAGAATAGGGCTTATTGTTGTTTTTTTTTTTTTTAACGTTTATTTATTTCTGATACAGAGAGAGAGAGACAGAGCATGAGCAGGGGAGGGGCAGAGAGAGAGGGAGACACAGAAACGGAAACAGGCTCCAGGCTCTGAGCCGTCTGCATAGAGCCCGACGTGGGGCTCGAACTCACGGACCCCAAGATCATGACCTGAGCCGAAGTCGGACGCTTCACCGACTGAGCCACCCAGGTGCCCCTAGGGCTTATTGTTTTAAAATAAGAATCTACACATCTTGCCAGGCTGGAGCTAAAGTGCTGTCAGGAAATAAAGGAGAATGTTTTCCTGCATGAAAAAAAAAAAAAATCTCAGGAAAGGCATCTAATAATAACATCAGGGCTGATACAGAAATGACAGCAAACAGAGCTAAGTCTTTGGAAAAAATATCCTTAAATCGGTTAGAGTAAGTTTGAAAGCTGACACCTGCTAGGATAGCTGGCTTGAAAAAACTTACCCGGGGCATGCTACATAAGTTTTGTAAAAGATACAGACAAGGGAGCATTTGTAAAAAGCTAAAAACCTTGGCTGTCCCCCAAGCTGAGAAGATAAATACCCCAAGGATGCACATTTCCTTTCTACCCAATTCAAGACAACATCATCCTCAAGTTCTGTTACCCAAGTCATGTTCTTCCCCTCTTAACTGAAGGTACATAATCTCTAGCTACTTACATTTACTTCTAGGACAACCCCAAGTATTAACTGGTGTGGCCCCGAGTCACCAGCTCTGATGTGAGCGGAAGGCAAGTGACCTGGGCCCCAAAGCTACAAGCTGACACAAAACAGTAGCCCACCCGGGGATCCAGATCGTTCAGCGGTACACGTACAATTCACACACACTCGTGTGTAGTCACCAATGCTCTCCATTCTAAGATTACACCCCTCCTAATTTTATCTAGCCTTTAAACATCCCTTCCTTTTATGAGAGGAGGGTCACAGTAGGGAGTGCTTTTTAATTTTTTTTTTTAACGTTTATTTATTTTTGAGACAGAGAGAGACAGAGCGTGAGTGGGGGAGGGGCAGAGAGAGAGGGAGACACAGAATCTGGAACAGGCTCCAGGCTCCGAGCGGTCAGCACAGAGCCCGACGCGGGGCTCGAACTCACAGACCGCGAGATCATGACCTGAGCCGAACTCGGATGCTTTAACCGACCGAGCCACCCAGGCGCCCCTAATTTTTTTTTTTTTTCTTAGTTAAACATTCTTACGGGACCAAGTGACTGTCGATGACAATCAGCCGCAGCTTTATTTATAGGGATTTTAGGTCTCTGAAATTCCAAAGTCGGGAAACAATTGAAAGAATGGTTCTCAACTAGGGGGCGATTCTGCGCCCCCCACCAGAGGCCCCTTGGCAGTACCTGGATACGTTATTTGGTGTCACAAATAGGGAAAAGGGGTTGGCACAGGGATCTAATGGGCGGAGGCCATGGATGCTACTCAACACCCCAGGAGTGCACAGGATAGCCCCCAATGTCAACGCTGCCCAGGTGGTGGGTTGGACTAGTTGATTTCCTTGTCAACCCTTATCTGTCGGGCACTTCCTATGTGCCAAGCATTGCATCAAGGGCTAGGGATACAATGGGAGTCAAGCAAGGTAAACAGGCAGTCTGGTCTTCCTTGGTTCGCCATCCCACGTTTCGGAGGCTCTGCCAGGTGCCAGAAAGCCCCCTTCCAAGATGGGGTGGGGGAGGGGAAGACAGGTCTTCACCTTGCACGGCGGGCAGGATCAAGAACCCCCGAGTCCCAGCTCCCTGGCGATCCCACCAGCCAGGGCTCTTACCTGGGCTTGCCCTGAGCCGCAGACGCAGCGTTCTGGTCCCCGAACCCGTGTGACCCCGGGCCTCAGTTTCCCCACCCGGCCAGAGGGCCGCTGCACGGTCCGACTTGCTCAGGGGGCACAAACGCACTCGGCAACCTGCAAAGCCAGCCCTTTCGCCTCCCTGGGCCTCAGTCTCCCCTCCTGGCCACACCGACCCGTCACCGCAGAGAGCCCTGGAAGGACGAACTGACGCAAAAGCGCCGGGAAAAAAAATGGTCGCGGCGCAACAATAACGTCAAGGAGGGCGCCCTGCGGGTCGCGAAGGCCCTCGCTCAGCTTGTAACGGCCGCACCGACCAAACGCCCGCCGAAGAGGAGCGGGCCCGGGGCCGGGAGGCCCGTCCGCCCCCAACCGCCACCTCGGCCTGCGCAGGCCGCGCGCCGCGCCCCCCCTTCCCCTCGGCGCGGGCCCGAACCGACCTGCGGCCGCTCCCCTGGCGCCCGGCGCCCCGCACTCCAGCTCCTCCAGCATCGCCCCGGCGGCGGCTCGAGCTCCCCTCAGGCGGCGGAGGCGCGGGCTCCGTTCAGGCGGCCACTGCCGCTCGCCCTCCCGCCCGCGCCGCTGCTGCCGCGGCCGCCGAGCTCGTATTTGGCGGGAACCGCGGCGACCCCCGCAGCCCGCGCGGCGATTGGGCGAGGCCGCGTCACGTGACAGCCCGCCTCGGGAAGAAGGGAGCGCCGGGAGCATCCTCGCGAGAGTCGAGGCTTCTATTCCTCCCCATGGCTCCCTTATTGATATTCCCGCGGACGACCGGGGGGGGGGGGGGGGGGGGGTTCCTCTCGACCGCCTGTCATTGGCGGGGAGGAGGTGCCCCGCGATTGGAGGCGGAGGATGTCAAGCCGAGAGTTCGACACTGTGATTGGCTGAGCGTGTGGGCGAGGTCTGCGGGAGGAGGAGGGCCAGGCTCCTACGTCATGACGAAACGTTTTACGTAGGGGGACGGGTGACAACCTGAAACTGCGGTTTAGCGAGAACGAAGTTTTTGTTTTTTTCTAATTGGACATCGACTGAATATAGCAGCAGAAATTAGAATGATAAGTTTCTTTTTATAGGAACAACAGAAAGAAAAATGTTACATGCAGAAAAAAAGTTAAAACAATAAAAAGGCTATACAGCAAAAAGAAACAAGTAAATTCTGTGCAGCCCTTCAGAAGCATTTAATAGGCACTAAATATGTTCAGAGGGAATGAATGAAATGGATCTTACTGACTTAATCCTCGGGATTTTTGCAAACACGGTTTCCTCGCCTGGAAAACTCCGCAGCTCTTTTCCTGCCTGGTTTTCTTCCTAACTTTTGGATCTTGGATAGGCACCTCAGGACAGCCTTTCCTCCCCTACAAGGCGGATGGAAGTTGCTTACAAACAGTTTTTTTCCTTGAAGCAATTACAGCTTATGTTTGATTAGCGCATTATTTGATTTATTATCTTTGTCACTAGCTCCACGAGAGCAGGAATAACTTACCACTGTATCCCCACGACCTCTCAGTGACTGACACACTAGCAAGCCCTCAATAAAGAGTCACTGAGCAAATGCATAAACTTCATTTGATTGGACTGTGTGATCGTGTAGGTTAAAAGCCTCCCACAGAGCAGAGGTCTTCTATCAACCTGTGAGCCTTAGAGTAGGTTTTCTTTAGCTCCAATCTGAGAAGTGATGAAAGAACACTGAAATTTAGTCCAACTTTGCGATTCTATCCATTCTGTAGATTGGATAATTAAAGCCGAATTGTTTGGAAGTAATGTGGGGGAAGAGGGAACTTAGGAATATCACTTTGGGCAAGTCATGTCTTACTCAAGGCCTGAGTTTCCCCATATGAATCGTGACATTCTGGCATCAGGCAATGATTGAAGCCAGGGGATCACGATTGAGAGTGCCTCTCAGAATCACGTGGGAAATTTTTAAAAACTATTCACAACAGTCTCATCAGGACCTTTGGGGGGGAGGTTGCGGCATATGTATTCTGAAACAATCCTCTTAGTGCAGTATCCTCTGTTGAGGCCATTGGAAGCTTCCAGCAATCTTTGCTGGAGAAAAAGCACCCAAATCCGTCGGAGATTTCGGTACTGAAGTCGCAAACACTTCAGCTCTAGCACTTTCTTGTTCCTCTTTTTGGATTAACTTGTTCATTCCAATTCATTGGTAACTTCCAATTAATTGAATTCAATAAAAACTGATGTAAAAACTATCAAGTAACATGTATCAATCTGGGAAGACTTCCTTCCTGACGACGGTGACATTCCAAACAGATTTCTCTTTTACACAAAGGATCAGGGGGAAAGGTTGGGGGAGAACACGCAAGAAAGGAACAACATTAGCAAAGGTCAACAGGAAACAGGGATCATGGGTTATAGAGAAGGAAGAGAGCTGAATTCGGAAGGGTTGATAGAGCCAAAATTTGCAAGCTGTGTAGGCCATGCTAGGAAGTTGAGGGTATTCTGAGGTCAGTAGACTGATATGATAGAAATTGTGTTATAGAGCATCTTTCTGTCTGTGTTTTAGGGGGAAAATTAGAGGGGAACCTGCAGGTGGGCATACCAAGAAGAGGCTGGTGGGATGGTCTGGTCAGGGCAGGGAGGACAGTGGGTATAGAAAGGAGAAGTGACACGCTGATGTCTGGTTTGGGCCACTGAATGGATGAGCACGTTGCAGGGTGGAAGGCGGTGTGGGGGGGGGAGGGACTAACCGCGCGGAGAACTGGGTTAGCCGAGATTAGCAAACAGGTATCCGGAGACTTGTAAACCTTCAGCCTCCCAACCTCTCCGGAAGGATTTAAGCGCCTTTCCTTTAAACGTTAAGACTACCTCCGCGACCCCAGGGGTCGCTGCAGCCTCCGCGGACTCTCTAGGCTCGCTCCTGTCTCCTCGCTGGCGGAGGCGGCCGCCACAGGGCAGGCGAAATGCGCGTGCGTTCTCTGGCCGGCAGGGGCGCGCGTGCGCAGTCGGGGCCCGGGGCGCGCGCAAGCCGGCACCGGAAGTGTGCGGTTGCCATGTAATATCCTGGCCGCGCGGGCGCGCGAGGAGCTGAGGCGGCGCTGGGGCGGGCGCGGAGCTGGCGAGAGGGCGGTGGAGGCGGCGCCGAGGGGGCCCGCTGAGGCGCGCGGGGTGTCGGCGGCGCCCGGGAGCTTGTCGCTTGCGCGGTCCCTCCGGTTCGGGCGGGAGCCCCCACGACGGAAGGCAGCATGTCGGTGGCGGGGCTGAAGAAGCAGTTCTACAAGGCGAGCCAGGTGAGCGGAGGCCGAGGCGGGGAGTGAGCCTCGGGCCCCGGGCTGCCCGGACTCGGGGGTCAGACCAGGCCCGACCCCGACTCGGGAGGGGGCCGCGGGCACCGAGGGGGGCGACGTTGGCACGCGTCCCCTGCCCGGTGAGCAGAGCCCAGGAGGGACAGGGGCTGCGAGCGAGGTGACCCAGGCCCAGCCCGCCATGTGGGCTCCAGTCTCCTCGAGGAGGGTGGGCAGACCCCCAGGAGGGGCAGAAACGCACCCAGAGCTTGACCCGGGACTTGGACCCCTCTTCGCCTCCCCTCCTCTCCTCTGAAAGGTCAAGGAGGGAGGAAAGAAGGAAGGGGAAGAAACCCTCCCGAGGCTGTCGACACGGGACTCTTGCCAGAGAGCCCAGGGGCAGGGAAACTTCGCGTCTGGAGTGGCACTTAAAAGCAAACAAACCCACCCCCCCTTTGATGGGCCCGGTACAAGGTTGTGCCAGAGGGTGGAATGGAAGGTCAGTTTCCCCCTGTGGTCCCTCAGGCGTCCAGTCCCTTTCCCCAGTGGCAAAGACGGTCACGGACGGTTCATGCCTCCCTCGGAAGACACGCTTATGCCTTTCCTTTAAAAACACACACGCCTGGTGGTAACATAGTCTACAGAGTCCTGTGTGCTCTTCCTTCAGGGTCTTGGAGATGACATTAGAGCTGGAATTCTCCATCTCAAGTGGTTCCCTGCCGTGGGGGCAGCCTGGCCCTCACCCACTTGCTTCCAGAAGAACCCCCTCCCCCCATCCTGACAGCACAGATACCTCCCTGGGCTACCAGATGCCCCCGGAGAACTGCCCCTTACCCCTACCCCGGGACTACGGGCCTAGAATTTCTTTGGTCTCTTAATGGACTCATGGTATACCAGGCGTCTGTGGACGGACGTGTAGATTGTTTCCAGTCGTTTTCTACAAACGATACTGATCTGAATAGCCAGTAACTATCTTTTTTTTTTATTAAAAAAAATTTTTTTTAATGTTTTTATTTTTTTTTTTTAACGTTTATTTATTTTTGAGACAGAGAGAGACAGAGCATGAACGGGGGAGGGGCAGAGAGAGAGGGAGACACAGAATCGGAAACAGGCTCCAGGCTCCGAGCCATCAGCCCAGAGCCCGACGCGGGGCTCGAACTCACGGACCGCGAGATCGTGACCTGGCTGAAGTCGGACGCTTAACCGACGGAGCCACCCAGGCACCCCTGTTTTTATTTATTTTTGAAGGAGGGAGAGAGAGAGAGTGCGCGTGAGCTAGGGGAGGGGCAGAGAGAGAGAGAGAGGGAGACACAGAATCCGAAGCAGGCTCCAGGCTCCGAGATGTCAGCACAGAGCCTGATGCGGGGCTTGAACTCATGAACTGCGAGATCATGACCTGAGCCGAAGTCGGCCGCCCAACTGACGGAGCCACCCAGGCGCCCCTAGCCAGTGACTGTCTCTGGTCACAGGTGGGATTGTATTTGTAGGATAAATTCCCGGAGGTGGAATGCTGAACCCAGTCGTTCATGTGTGTTACCTGTGACCGATAAGGATAGGTTTTTTGGAACGGCCAGGCCCCACTGCTCATCAATCTGGTGAAAGCTGCAGAGCCACTCTCCGGAAAGCTGGGCACATGGGAAATTCAGTTTATTAACCCAGATCCAGGAAGCCCCAGATTCCTTGAATCCCACTGGTTCCTGCATCCCAGGTTCAGAGCCGTAGGTGTGGACTTTGTGTGGGTAGAATCCACAGAGCGAGCGACCACCTTAGGGATTGTGTGGGCCCCGCTGGCCGGCCAGGCTTGTCCCACAATTTGGAGAAGTCCAGTGGGAGGGAAGAGAAACGAGTCCACAGTCACACAGCTGGTACCTTTTGTCCCTTGATGCATAAAGTCACGACCCTGGGGTTCGGGGCCGACCCCAGATGATGGCTGACCCCTGGAGGAACAGAGACTGAATCCAGAGGGGTTCTAGGATTATTGCTGAGGGTACAGCCCTTTGCCCCAGCAGGATGGAATTAAGTGACCCGGCCCTGGGTTAGACCCTGCCCAACAGGCGCCAGACCCCCAGCGCTTGACCGGAGCACCTGGGAATGGCTGCCTGCTGTCTGGACCTTGATGTAGTCCCTCCCGCAGGAGAAGCCCTCTCCTCCCAACCCCCAGCCGTCAGGGCCCATGCTGGTGGCCCGGACGGTCCCAAGCAGACCCACTGTGCCAGAGGAGCTAGCTAGGCCGCTCAGACCGGCCGCCAGGGCTCCTTCTCTCAGTGGGAAGCAGGTGGCCCGCCTTCAGATCTGTGAGAAGCGTGTCGAAACCTGGAAAGCGCGGCGTGGATCAACTTGTGATCTCACCCTTCCGTGAGGCCCGTCCCCAAAGAATTGCGATGGCCACATCCTGCTCTGGGAGCGGTTGTCTTGGCCTCCGGATCCAGCTCTGCTGAGTGGTGCTCTCAAGAATCATGCTGGCTGCACTCCATTCCCTTCTGCAATAGTTTCCACAGTCCCCCAGCACCTCTTGTTTATCAGGACAAGTCCGGCGTCTCCCTGTGGGTTTCTTGTCTGCGCTCAGTGACCCCCCTCTCATCCCCTTGTCCTCAGAAGAGGGTCAGCTGTTGAAGAGGGTGTTCTGGAGAATGGTATGAGGAGGCAGCTGATGTCTCTTGAGCTCTCACGGCGTGAGCCGGCGATAATGCTTTCAGCCGGCCAGTCTCAATCTGGCCTAAGCGTAAATGGGGACATTTCTCTCTACTCTCCAGGAGACATTGGCAATATCTGGAGACATTTTGGGTTGTCACAACTTGGGTTCCTATTAGTATCTAGTGGGTGGAGGCTCGGGATGCCGCTCAACACCCCGTAACGCACTGGGCAGCCTCCACCCCCAAGAATTATCTGGGCCCAGACGTCATTAGTGCTGAGATTGAGAAACTCTGCTTTAAGATTTGAGAAGAGTGACAATAATTATACCAGAACAAACAAACGAAAACAATACAACAACAACAAAATCTCTCCTGGGCCATTCTTGCGATAGCTACGTGCTTTTCTTAGTTTTCAAAACACAGATAACCGCATATACCCAGAGAGACAGGCACGTAAAACTCAGCATCCAGATCCCACATTGTCAGAACCCCAGAGTGCCTTTTGGAACCTGGTATGTTTAAGAAGGTAGAAGCTTGCATCGTTGCTTCTCAGCTGGGGTGACTAACCCTGCCCCCCTTCCCTCTGCCCCCCCACCCCCATGCACCCGTGTGGGGACATTTGGCGATGTCAGAGACGGTTTTTGGTCGTCACTGCTTGGGGAGAGGGTGCTGCTGGCATCGAGTAGGTAGGGGCCGGGGATGGTTGCTGAACACCTCACGGTACGCAGCCAGCCTTCCCCACAACAAAGAATTATCCGGCCCCAAATGTGAGGAGCGCGGAGGTTGACAAACAGTGCTTTGAAACAGGCTCTTCGTGGCAGAGGCTTGTAACAGTGTTGTTTCTAAATTGAGAACTAGAAGCCAGGTGGATGTGGGAGAGCCAGGGGCAATGGAGAGGCTTGGTTCCTTGTTGACGCTGTGATATTGATTAAAAGTTTCTGATCTCACTGCCGATACTGATAACAAACCAGTTGTTAGTATCTGGCAATATCCCGGCAAAGTCCGTGCCAGTTCACCTCTGGTGACAACGTTCAAGTCTCGCATAAGGTTGGTTTGGACTTGAATGGGAAGTTCGTGAGCTTTTACTTCTTGTTGCAAACTGGCCACCGCTGGGCTGAGGCACGGTGAAGGATCTGTAGAGGAAAATGCTGGAAGGAACAGGCATCTGTCTGAGGCCTCAGTCCTACCACCCATCTGGTACTTATGTACATATAGGACTGGGGGCGATGCTTTAGTCTGAATATTTCTGGGGACCTAAGGAGGGTAAGGAGACCCCACTAACAAGATCCAGACTGGGAAGTTCATTTCTCATCGTAAATGACATTAATTTCCAGACCTAAACTGCTAACTGCTTTCTGATATTTCTTGTGGCTGGGCCAGATTTGAGAGTGTAACTAGGGATAGAGTTGGCAGCCGCCTGGAATGCTGGCTTGACTTTTTTTTTTCTTTTCTCTCTTTCTCTCTCCTTTTTTTTTTTTTTCTTGGCCTGAAAGGAGGGAGAGCGTTTGAACTGAAAGATTGGTTCTGTGAGAGCTAGGAGGAAAATTCATGACTGCCATATCCCAGAGCTTTGAAGTTCGTTGGATGCTTGCTAGGCCCTGGGTTTGTGCCTAGGAGGAAAGATCAGACTTCCTTTGAGAGGCATGAGGTGGGGAAAGGGCTGGGGCACCCAGGACCCCAACCTTTAGAGTAATTAGTATCAGGGAGATGTGGCTGGTGTTTGGAACGTCCCCAGATCCTGCCTGCTCTGACCTATTTTTTAAGCCTTATTGTGTGGAATCCCACTTGATTTCCTAGCAAAGGGTTTAGCCTGTTAAGTAATAAATATGGAGTGATCTTAGATGCAAAAAGCTGGACCGTGTAGCTCCCTCATCAGCGGGAGTTAAAGCACGGAACCTGCGTGCTGAGCACAACAGGCAAAGTGGGGTCCCTGCCCCAGGCCCTTGAGCTCAGCAGCTGCAGGCTAACTGCCGGAAGACCCTCTGCCTTGGGGCAGCACACGCGGGGATGGATGGCTTTGGTTGTTACTGTGTCCACGTGAGATGGGATCTGGATTAAGTCCAACTTTGCCGGAAGCAACTCTGCTGACTCCCCTTTGTAAGAAGACCTTTGAACTAGCGGCATCCCTGTGGGACCCTGGACCGAGATGTTCCCGTCCCGCTCCCTTGGTGGACAGACCAGCCTGCTCTTTCCACTCGGCTTTGGGCCGCCAGCTTGCTGGATGGGTAGAGTAACCAGCCTGGTGTTTTAGGCCTGGACTGGGGAGCTACAGAACAGGGGTGAGACTGCCCTCCCCCAAAGGAACCTGGGACCTCCTTAAACCCCACCGCTTCCCAGGCCTGTCCGTGAAGCTGGGTGAACCTGACCGCCTTCACACGACCCTGTTCACCGTCACGGAGGCTCTCTGTAACCAGGCAGCATCCTGCGTATTCTCGTTAACAAACCAGGACCTCTCAAGCGGGCATCGTGTTCTGCTTCTGCTCCCCGTGCCTGCCGAGCGTGAGGTGGCAAGTTCACCTCTGACTCAGAACCCTGTGTTGATTAAAGACCAGTCAGCGTGCCTGGGTGCTCTTCTCCCTACTTAGCTGGCTCTGTGTGAAGGCAGAGCCATGGGACACTTAATTATAGTCCACGTGCCTCTGAATAATAGCATGTGAGGTGAGGAGTTTCGTAGCAGCTCCCTGCTCAGTTTCAGAAACTGGGGGCTGTCACATTTCTGAGACCCCAGAACTTAGCGAGTGAACCGAGGAGCCAGTGCTGTTTACCCCTCAACCCATCCCCCCAGCTTTCCCTTTGTGGAGCCCCCATCTGAGCGCTAGTTTGTACGGATGGTTCTGAGTTCGGCGGTTCACCCCTCAGGTGCCCGTATGCACATCTGCTCGAGTTTTTCCTCCGAGGAAACACCGGTTGTGACCAGGCCTACTCAGGCCTGCCCTTTGCCTCTGGCATGCGTCCCATGGCCTTTGACCCAAGGACATGGGCCGGTTAGCTGTGCTCTGGCCTGTCTCAGCCCTTCCCCTCTTCTGTTGTTGCCAATATTTTGAAACTGATCCAATCTGGGGAAACTCGGCTTTTGTTTGTTTATTAGAGAGAGAACAAGCGGGGAGGGGCAGAGAGCAAGAGAATCCCAAGCAGGCTCTGAGCTGTCAGCCCAGAGCCTGGCGCTGGGCTCGATCCCGCGAACCGTGAGATCACGACCTGAGCCGAAATCAAGAGTCAGACGCTTAACCCCCTGAGCCCCCCACCAGGCACCCCAAAACTTAGGTTTTAGTTTGGCCCCGTGGCCCACTTCTTTCATGGGATTTCGGAAGCAAGTGCGTTGCGCGTTCTGGCTCTGTGGCAAGTGGGAGCCAGGGGGTTGGCGGGAGGAAAGTAGTCTTCTGTTTCTTATTTCGAAGGTGAAATTTGTAAAATTTGTAAGCTGGAGGGAAGGTGTGATGCTGAAGTTTTCGAGCCACAGACCTTCTCTGCCCCGGGGGTTGGGAGCTGTGCAGGCCGACTGAGGCGTCTTTACCCTCGAACTCCAACCCTGATGGCGTTTCCTGGCTGGCGAAGTGTGAGGGGCAGCCTCTTCTGGTGCTCTTTCAAGGCTGCCCCTGGCAAGCTGGGTGGAGAAGTGTGTCAGACTGGCAGCAGCTGGTTTCTGTCTTCTCTCCTTGCTCTCTCCTCTCCCTCCCCCCTCCCCCCCTTCCTCCCTCCCTCACCTGGTCCCTGCCCTACCCCTGTCCTGCCCACCCCCCCCACCCCCCCCTCCCCGCCCCAAGCTTTCGCAGGCTGGATTGGGTGGCCACTTCTCACTTCTCAGGAGCACTGCAGTTTGGGTACATTTCCGCTCATTTCCTGTTAGGCAGTAACCAGGGTTCCAGAACGCAGGATCCCAGAGGACAGCTCCACCTTCCTTTTCCGCTCAGCTCCTAGAAAAAACCTGCTGACTGGGCCCTGAGAGTGGGGTCACGCGGAGACTCCCAACCACAGCAGGAAAATAGATGTGTGATTTCCTCCGAAGGACCTGACTCAGCATCGGGTCGCTGCCCAGCTGCTCAGAGTTCCACACCTGGGGATCGAGCACCTCCAGTGGCCTCCCACACCCCGTGTCTGAGACCTCCAGCCCCGTGGCCACTGTCCCCACAGGGCTTACAGTCGTAGGGAGTGCTGTCCAGTCAGACGATGTGACGTGTCCACCGAGGGTCACAGAGGCTGTGGGTTGTTCTCCCACACCCGGCAGCCCTCCCTGCCCTTGGCCTGGTGAGGCTTAGTTCCCCTCCCATGTGTCCCTTCAACCTTCCCACAGCATCTCCTCAGCCCCCCGGCAGTCAGAGCCCCTGTTCCTGTTTCTCAGACTCCTGCGTAGTTGCCTTCCCAGTCAAGGGCTGGGATTGATGTCTTTGTCACTGGATCCTAAGTCTCTGCGGGTAGCACCCCGTGTAGTTCTGCCGTTGCCGTGTGCCCAGTTGAGCCCAGCCCCTGGCCTGTCCCGGACACTCAGTGTTGTATCGGATGTTCGGACAGACGGATGTTTGCGCACACTAGTGAGCAAATGGTTGCGTCATGGGTTGTGGGTGCAGATGCCGGAGCTTTGGTGTCAGCACGCCTAGAGGAAGCAGAGCCTGGGACAGGCGGGAAGTATGAACATCCCCAGCTGGCCTGGCATTCAGGGCCTCCTGGAGCCCTGCCTGGTCCCGGTTTTAAGTCCCACCCCTTCCCTTTGTGGGTGGCACACTCCAGTCCGACCGGTGTGTCTGCCCAGCCGGCTACCTTGTACTGCCTTGTACCTTACCTTCCCCACCCCAGCCCGGTCTCCCTGTCCACTTCCTGTTTGTGTCTTTATGCTTGCCATCTCCTTTGGCCACCCGCTGGAAAGACTTGTCCGTGCTCTGAGCATCCGGCCCGCTGGTCTCCACCCACGTGCCACACACCAAACACATCCTCACACCAGAGTGTGCTTTTCTTCTCGTCAGACCGGAGCTCCTGAGGGAGCAGGGCTTGCTGGCCAACTTGTCGGAAATGGTGGGCTTCTGAGAGCGGGAGTGGGGCAGGACAGTGACAGGGACGTGGCTGCTGCTGTGTCCCTGGGGGCGGCTCCTGCTCAGGTCCAGGCAGACCTCCAGGCGAGCAGAGTGGCTGACAAACCTCCATCAGGAACAGGTCCAACTGGTTTAAAAATAATTCAAAGCTCAGAGACTGTCCCCTTGGCTTTAGATTGGCACGACAGAATGTGCACGATTCAGTCGCTACTCCCCAGGAGTTCCCAAGCATCACCTTGGCTCATAATTCACATCTTTGCCAGTGCCCTCCACCCAGCCCTACTTTTTCGAAAGTGCAACAATTGATGAACTTTCTGTCATTTTGGGCCTTAGCCCCAGGATTGAGCAACGACCCACATTCTTAGGAAGCCCTTTGGGAAGGAAACTGGTAACTTCCTGCTCCTTTTTACCCCCAAGGACCCAAAGCTCCTCCTGGTCCCCTCCGCCTGCTCGCCTTCCCCGCTTGAGGCCCCATGGCTGCCTGAAGGCAAACGGGCAGGCATCCATCAGCCCGAAGGCCTCACCCCATCAGAGCCCGGGCTTTGTGGAGGCAGCCGCGCAGCGCTGGCCCTTCAAGGCCAGTCTTTGTGGTTCAGAAGAAGGCCGCTGAGGGGCTGGGGGTGGATTTCTCCATCGCTTAACCTCACCTGCCCGGCCTAGGGTTCACCTTTCCCTCCTGGGAGCTCAGGAGCCCTTGCTGTGGTTAGTCTCTTGGTTCTTGCTGCCCTGCGCAGGGCGGCCTTTTGCCCATCTTCGAGGGGTTTAGGACTTGCTGTGGCTCCCCACTGACTGCCAAGCTGGCCTCTGGGTCAGGGCCCCCAAACGCATGCAAGTGAGGCCCCCCACAGAGGCGGGCCGCGAGGTCCTGGACGTGAAGATCCAGGTGTCCGTCTCCTCCAGCTGTGGCATGGAACTTCGTCGCAACGGAGAAGTGTGAGGCGGTCGTCCCGGGCTCCCAGCCGGGCGTCTCTGGCTCCAGCGCCTCAAGGGCACCCGGGTGTTCTCTCCCTGCCTCCCACAGCAGGCCCCGGCTTTGTCCCAGAGCACGGCTTCAGCTCAGGGCGGCCGGGAGGCACCGGCAGCGCCTGCTGCTCGGTGGGACCTCTCCACCACCTGGGGATGAGCAGGCGTGGGAGTCTTAAGTGGAAGCTGCGGGCCGGAGGGGTTTCTGGGACTCGGGAGGGCGCGAAGATGGTCCTTTTGCCCGGTTGCCTCCGCCGTGCCCCTGGAGTCCAGGAGTCGGCTCGGCTTTCCAGCAGAGCCCGCGGGGTTGACCTCTGGGAGTTTCCCCTCGGTGGCTCACGGCGCACGCTCACCGGGCCCGGAGCCAGCCGCCGCTGGGGTGTTGCGGAGGGACGCCTCTTCTCTGGCGCCTCGCTGAGTTGTTGCTGTTGTGATCAGTATTTATGACTTTTCGCTGATCGCGTCATTGTGTTCTGTTGACGTGGTCACGTGAACGTGCTGTGCGTCACGATACGTCACGTCGTGTTCCATCAGTAGCCTCTATCTAGCTAACGTTAAGTTGTGTGCTTACGTGTGAAGTTACGCGCAACGCGTCTTACCTTGTGTCCCTGCTATCGCTGCGGGACCGTGAAGTGTCCCAAGCATGGAAATAGAGATGAGGAAGGACCACAAGAGCCAAGTGCCCACAAGAGCTTCATGCAGCACGAATACAGTCACAGTCAAAGCCCAAAACGAAACAAAACGAAACCCGTACTCAGTTTGCATGACCCGAAGTCCTGAGCCCAAAGCTGGCGGGAGTCACGTGTCTGAACACTCACAACGGTGATGTTTCAGGCCATGTTTCAGGTGTGCTGCCCAGGGAGCTCAGCGGGGGGCACGGAGGCTCCGAGGCACGGGCTAAGCTGGGGGTCGTCCAGGGGGAGGGCGAACCGTGGGTAAACCCAGGGTAAACCCAGGGAGGCAGCCCGCACCCAGAGCCCTGCATCTGCCCTGTGTCCTCCTCACAGAATTAATCTGGTCCTCGGCCTGTCACCTCCTCAATAGCCGTGTCCTCAGTCCTGTTCTCCACAGCGAGGCTGAGTTCGCAGAAAGCTCCTGGCGTCCGGTCTTGCCACACAGGGCCACTTGGGCTGGTGCATCCGGTCAGAGCTCGCCTGCCCGCTAGTATGTGTCTGTACGTGGGCACTTTGCAGTCGCTCGATTCCCAGCTGCGCCTTCTGGTTTCGGCTCCGGCTGTTAACCAGAGTCCTGTGGCAGTATGTTTAGCGCCACTTTTTTTTTTTTTTTTTTTGCATTGTTGTGCTTTTTGTGGATGATTTCACTGTTTGAAATGGCCCCACGCGCAGAACTATGGTGCTGGCTGGTGGTGCTAAGTGCAGGAAGGCTGCGCTGTGCCTTACGGAGGAAACCTGTGTGCGCCATGAGCTTCCTTCGGGACGGGGTTACCGCGCTGTTGGCTGAGTTCACCGTTGACGAGTCAATAGCGTGTATGAACTATGGTGTCTTTAAACAGAAACGCACGTGATGCGAGGTGATGTATTGATCGGCCGTGACTAGAGGCTCATAGAAACCTAACCCCAATATCTCTCCCAGGAGCTGTGGCTCCACGTTCAGCAGTTCAGTGTTTGCAGGGACTTTCTAGAACAGAACTGCTATGAATGAGTGGCGAGAACCGCCTGCAGTTCCCGTGGCAGGCAGGGTGACTCAGGGTGAACCCAAGGGTGTCCCCACCCCACAGAGCCTGCGTGCGTGCTGCCTTGGCCAAGAGCCTTTGCTGGTGGGATCCACAGCATGGAGCTGGAGATGCAGAGACCACTCGGAGTTAACCGGGTGGGCCCCGTCTGCTGATCAGGGCTCCTTAAACGCAGGCTCCTGTCCCCTCTGGGGTGAGAGGGAAATGTGACTGCAGAACAGAGGACCAGGGAGAATGGAGCATGGCACGTCGGCTCCACAGCCTTTGGGGACAGGACAGGCCACAGCCAGGGAACGCAAGCTGCCTCTAGAAGCCAGGAGAGGCGTGGAAACCCCCAGAGCTGCCGGCACCTTGGTCTCGAGCCTGGTGAGGTCCACGTCGGATTTCTGACCTCTTTAAGATTTTTGTGTTGTTTCAGCGTCCGGTCGTTTAACGTGTTGTATTGTTCAGGAAACTTGTGTTGTTTTGTCACTGAGGTTACAGTAATTTGTTGTGGCAGCCAGAGGGAATGCAGACAGGTCCCCCCATCTTAAAGCCTTGTCCAGAGACAGGTTTTCGGCTCAGTCTTTAAGGGGTGGGTGTGTGCACACACGCACGTGTGTGTTTTCTCCTCCGTTAGCTCTCGCCTCCAACCTGATGGCCAGACTCCACCAGAAAATAGGACTGGTGCACTTGGCCAAGTCCACTTAGGGGGTCACTGTGCTAAGAACAGTTCCTCCAAGAGCCGCTTCCACTGAAGTGCTCTTTGGAGCAAATCGGAAGCTCTGCAGTGGTCACTCCCTGGTTCCTGGATCCCCCACCTTGGCGACTTAAGAGCTGGTGAATTCGTAGACCATCCCCCGTCACCGTTGTTTAATGTGCATTTGAAAACTGGCTCTGTGCTCAGGCCTTATGCAAAACCACCGTGTCAGCCTCAGGGTGCCGCGGCACAGGCAGCATCTCAGGAGGGTCTCCATCTCCCGGGGCTCCTGCCAGGTGTGTAGAAGGAGGCTGGCAGCTCTCGAGCCCAGTGGCACCTTTCTTCCCGTTGTGAAGCCTGGAAGCTCACACCAGACGCCCTTTGCTTAACGACCCCTCACATCTTGAGAAGGGGCACTTCAGAACCCCGTCCTGGGCATCTGTTTCCGTGCCAGCCCTCAGCTCCTCTGCCCTCGGCACTGGTTCAGGTCCCCGTGTCCCTTGTCTCTGCCTTTCCTCACTCCATGTCCCTTTCTCCTTTCTGCACCCAACCCATCGTTCAAAGTGCAGTTCAGGGCCATCTCCTTCGTGAACCCTGCCTGGTTCTCTCCCCACAAGGAGGAAGTGGCCTCTCCCTATCCCTTGGCATAGATCCCTTCTATCATCATTTTTTTGGTGTGGTTATATTATTCATTTTCCCCCTCTACTGCATCTGGCACATCTAATGATTATGTGTTGAATGAACTGGGCAACTTTCTCAAAAGGAGGAATCCGGGTTTCTGACTTTGACCCCGGTTGTCCATCCCCATCCCGACCGAGCAGATCAGCTCAGGGTAGGAGTCTGCAGGGTGACTGAGTGATTGAAATAGGGCTGATACAGTAACCCAAGGTCCTATGACAGGAGACTGAAGGGAGGGACCAGGGACGATTCCCAAGGTGATGACCCTGGGCGCTGGCTTTGCATCTGGACGTGGGAAGGAGAAAGGAAAAGAGGACACACGCAGCTAGAGTGAGGCCCCAGCGTTGGAGCCTCAGGGCCACTGGCCTGCCCTGTTGGGTTCTTACCCCTCATCCGGGAGCCCAGACACAGTCTGTGGAGTCGGTCCTTGCAGGGAAGCGGAGGCAGCCCCGGGTGCTGGGAGATGGCCCTGGCTGCTAGACCTGCTTCACGAGGCGGAGAGGGATTTGAGCACTCTTACGGCTCTGAGCTTAAGAAGCGGCAACGCCAGACGTGTATCACATGGGTGACAACAGAGAAGGAAGGCCAGGGGAAAAGACCACCAGACTGGGAGCGCAGGCTTCCTTTTCTCCTGCAAAAAATACAAACAGCCTCATTGAAGAGTACCTTGAGTCAGAATTGCACTGCCGTCTTGGCCAATGCAGCACGACCCTGACCCCACGTCGTGGGGGTGGAAGTGCGGCCTGGATGCGCACAGCAGCGCCGTCCGGGAGAACGGGGGGGACGGGGGTCTCGGGTGGGGGCGCTGGGGGCAGGAATCCCATTAGCCCGGATGGAGGGTAGAAATCCACTTGGGGGTGGTGAGGGCCGGCCGGCAGGCGGGCTTGGTTGGCTGGGTGAGAGCGGGAGGAAGCGGGCGGACTGGAGACTGGTGCAGCGGTTGTGTGCCAGGGGCTCCTCTCCACTGGGGCGTTCCCACCCATTCCTTCCAGCTCGGTGCCCCGCCCACCCTGCCCCAAGGTGGAGCTTCGGGATTGGGTACAGCCCATCAGCTGTGTGGTTGGTGCTGTGAGATTTCTTGGAGTCGAGGTTCCGTCACTGTCCCCTCGGGTGGGGCTTCTGTGGCAGAGGAAGAGCTGGCAGGTCGGCCTGCTGTGGACGTGGTTTTTATCCCTGCCTGGGTGCGTGGGAAGCCATGGGTCCCTCCTAGGAGGGCTCCCCAGAAGGCCTTTCACCCCAGGAACGCGGACTCGTTACCGTCCCTGTCATGTGGGCCCCTCGGCAGATCCTGTTTCTGGGCCTCGTCGGAGTCGTGGAGCCCTGCACACGGCTGCTGCCTGCACACAGCCCTCCTGGCCGCCTTTCCTTGGGTCTTGTGCCCCGCAGCGGCAGCAGGCGTGCGTGTGTCGGGTGGTCTGTGGTTTTTAAAGCACGTTCACACCTGAGTCCCACAGCACGTCGCCCCCACCTCCCGTGGTACAGGTGAGGAAGCTGAGGCTCAGAAGGGGCTGCCTCTTGCATAGAGTTATGGGGCCTAGAGTGCCCTCCCAGGAGCTCCCGGAGGGCGGGCTGTGCGTGCTAACGGTACCTGTTATCTCAATGGATGTTGGCTGTCCCGGTACCTAATGGGAGCCAGGCCCCTGCCACCCTCCCAGCTCCTCACGGGAGGCACACTGCCCACTGGAAGTTGGTGTTTGGGGGTGGGGACGGGGGCGAGGCTGTCCCAGGTGGCATTGCTGGAGTGAAGATGAGCCCTGAGGGAGGAGAAGGGGGCCCCTGAGAATGGCTCGTCTCCGTCTGTGGCCTGCAGCACGGTCCCCGGGTGCTCGCCCACTGCCGGGGCGCGAATGGTGACAGCGAGTGTGTGCGCGTGCGCACGTGTGCGTGTGCGAGGCCTGACCGCGCATCCTGAGAAAGGACAGGTCTGCCTGCTCTGTTCACTAGAAGGGTGGGTGGCAGCTGGGGGCCCAGGAGCAGTTTGCCCCGGTGACTGCCAGAACTGCCGGCCTAACCCCGGCCGCTCCCTTCTCCTCTGCCCTGCTGGTCTGTGCTGCGGTGACTGTACCGTGATTCCGAGACTCCTCCCAGCTCTGAGTTCTCGAGACTGACTTTGCAGTTGAGAAGGGCGAGTGCCCCTGGACAGATGGGGGGTGTGTAGGGAGAGGAGTGGTCGGGCAGGGTCACGGCCATAAACACGCAGCAGGGGCTGGTCTCCCGGGCTGAGAGCTGCTGATGGCTTCACCTCTCCCTGCTTGCCACGTGCTGTCCTGGGATCAGCACCTGCCCAGGTGCTTTTGTAGCCACGCTGGAAGAAACCGGTCTTGGGGACCGTGGGCCACCGTGGCCGTGAGTCACCTGTTAGCCAAGCCTGTTGTCACCGCCCTGATGTGACAGGCGAGCAGTAGAGCCAGGTGAGGGTACATTCCTCAGCACGCACTCAGGGCCTCCGCCTGGAGCTGTGTCAAGGAGCTCTGCCCTCACAGCGGCCCTCGGCGCCCCGAGCGTGTGTGGGCCCGGTCCCACACAGCTCCAGCCTGGCGTGTTTCTGTTTGGTCTTTAGAGGCTGTTTGCCTGCCAGCCTTCCTTTCCTGTGTCCTGTGCTCCCAAACCACAGACTTGTGGCTCTCACGCGGGTTCCTGTCGATAAGAAACCATTGCCATTCCGGGAGTGGGGTCCTCTGGATGCGAACCAGCCCGGGCCTGGCTTGCTCAGATTTTTTTCTTTGCAAATTTTCCCGAACCTTTGCTCTCTGGTGAGGGAGCCGGCTGTGGGCAGACCTGGGGTGGAGAGCAGGGAGCTGGGCTGGCAGCCTCCAGCCAGAGTGCCAGCCTGGTCTGAATTGCCCACAAGCAGACACCAAGGGGAAGTTGGGGATACGGACAGGTGCTGCCGTCTGCTAGCTCCTGAGTCCGCTGCCACCGCGGAGCGGTGTGTGAAGTCGTGTCAGTTAGGTGCTTCCTGGTTCAAGCGTGGGCACAGCAGTGATGGGGTTGCTCACTTCAAGTTCACAGTCCGGTGGGCGGAGGGCCATAAAGAGATGGGAATGAGGCGGTGCCGTCACCGAACAGAAGACACAGAAGACGCAGCTCGAGTGAACCTGGTCCAAGGTGATGTCTGAAGGGGGTGGGGGCTTGAGAAAAGAAGTGCCAGTAGTGTGATGGGACAGGTGGCCAGGGGCCACATCGCTCCTGCCTAGATAAGGAGGCAGGTGATGGAGAACCAGGAGGGCTTCCTGGAAGAGGTGGCTTCTCATTAGTTAGGCTTTTAAAAATGGAAGGGGTCTTAGAGACAGGAGCGATGGCCTCTGTGTTCCAGGAGGCAGGGGCTCTGGGCTTTTAGATCGATTCATCGGTCACCTTAGCTCGTCGTGGTTGGGGTACTCACGGCCCCTCATTGAGACTTGTGCCCGGGTGCCTAGCCCCTTGTGTGGTAAGCTGTGCTCCCGGTGTTTGATACTGACCTTGTGTCTGTGCCTTCCAAGCAGGATTTCCAAACTTCATCTCCTGTCTCTTCCTGAAGAGTTAGTCTTATGTCAGCTCTGCCATCGATAAAAGAGGAGTTCGTGGAACACCCTTGTTGTCTCTGCACACGCAGAGCAGAATCCTGCTTCGCCACCCTGACTGTGGACCGGCAGCTGGCGGTCACCACACGGCACGCGCTGAGCGACGCGGGGCTGGCGCCGCCCGGCCAGGCAGGACTCGGGGGACTTACTACATTTGTTTGTGGGCTGGGTGTTTCTTTTTTATAAGTTTTCGTCTGAAACTGACTTTCCCAGTTGTGTGACCCACAGCCCTCCTGCCTCATCCCCAAGATGAGACGATAAAATGCACAAGGCTGATACATATCCAGGCATTTTAGCCCTGTCACGAATCCCACGTGTGGCCTTTTCCAAGGAGACGAGCGTCAGACAATTGCTGGCATCTTGGTAGTTGGTAAAAACTGTCTGTATGGTCAGGGGTGCCGGCTGGGATCAGGCCCAGCTCAGAGTCCCCCCGTCGGCGGGTCTAGTTCCTTCCACCTGTCCTGGGAGGAGGCAGAGGGAGCTCACAGCCTGAGCTCCCACCCCAGTCTGCTGGTCCCTCTGCTGGGCCTGTGGCTTTGCTTCTCCCTTGCCCAGGGTGTGTTCTGGGCAGAGCCACAGTCAGCAAGTGGGGGTGAGGGAGTCCTATCCAGTTCTTCCCAGGTTAGCAACACCGTGCCACGGGAAGGGTTCTGCATGAGGGAGACTGGTGGACCCCCCCGAAGAGCTCCAGTCTGGTGCACCCCTGGTATTTGTACAGGGCTCTTTAATGTTTTGGGAGTTTTGGCCTCGTGTCAGCCCTGAGCCATGGGTTGTGTCAAGTTCCAGAAGGCTCAGGACAGAGCCGGCCCTTGAATTCAGGTCTCCTGCCTCTGGGCCAGCATACGTAACTTGGGCCCTTGGCCTGACATCCAGGAGCAGGTAAGGTCCTCCTGACCACCCGCTTGCAGGGGCCTAAGATCGGCCCCACACTTGCTGGTGGGAGGACTGGGGTTTGCAGCCCACCCCAAGTGCCGACCTCAGTCCCCAGCAGACCAGTGCTCGTTATTAATCAGCTCCCTTGCACCCAGAGCCCTGACACCCAGCTTCTGAAAATAAGGAAATGGGCCCCTGGGTTGCTCAGGTGGTTAAGGATCCAGCTTTGGCTCAGGTCATGATCTCACTGTTTGTGGGCTTGAACCCCGCGTGGAGCTCTGCCCTGGTGGTATGGAGCCTGCTTGGGATTCTCTCCCACTTGCTCTGCCCCTCCCCGACTTGTGTTCTCTCTCTTAAAATAAATAAATAAACTTAAAAAGGAAGGGAGGGAGGGAGGGAAAAGAAAATGAGGAAACAAGCCAGAGAAGTGCAGGGGCAGCCTCCGGAGACAGGTGATTTTAACACTTTTGGGGCTCAGTTACCCCTTCCGCCCGGCTTGGTCTCACAGTGTGCACCACACTGCCTGGCCCTGAGCAAGGCACCTCGCCTCCTGGGCCTTAGGTGTCCTGTTTATGAGGTGAAGGTAGTTGCTCAGAGGCTGCAGCTGGGCTGGGTGGTTGCTGGAGGTCTCAGGTGGCTCTTTCCGTTCCTTTTGGGGTCTCAAGGATGACAGAAGGACCACGGAACATCATCATCTGTGCTGTGTGACTCTTTCTCAGCTCCTGCTGTCCTGCCTTCCTCTGCAAGCCATGAGTGTTTCAGCTGGAAGCCAGCTTTCCCCAGCACCCAGCAGGGCCACTTCCTCCCCCAGATTCTGTGTAATCGATCAGGGACCTGGTTAACTGTGGATGAAAAGGAGGGCCAGTTTTGTTAAGTGGCCTCTGCTTCCTTGTGGGGAAGCTCTGGCATCTTAATGGAAATCCGAGGATTGTCGATCTTTACAGTTGAACCTGGGCCAACACTCCATTTCATTGACAAGGAAACCAGGAGGGTCCCCAGAGGAGCCAAGACTAGGACTAGAGGTCACTGCTCCACCACGGTGCGTGGGGAGGGTGCTCGGTCCTGCGGCTCCTGGCCAGACGGACTGGGAGGGGAAATCCCTGTCTGTGGCCAGTGTTGGCCAGCCTGGGCCCTCCGCAGGCCGACACTCAGCCTGCCCTGTCCCCACACCGTGCACGTGGAGCCCAGGCCAGGCAGGGCGAGTTTCTGGTTACTCCTTCTCCTAGGACTGCTGAGTCACCTTGGGGGAGGGACAGGCACTTCCTTGAAGCAGGGCTGAGGCCAGCTCTGTACGTTTGGTGGCTGGGACCCTGAAGCAACAGGAGACGGCACTTGCAGCTGCCTGCGCCCATTCTGCCTCTGCTCGGCCCCTCGCTTGGCCTCCGGGTCCTCCCGTGCCACTGGGCCTGTGTTTCGTTAGCCCCTCCTTGGGAGGCGGGGATAGGGGGTGGGTGGGGGTGGGGACGGCCCTGAAGGGAAGCAGCCGGGGCGCGGCCGACACGCCATGCTGACCCTGTCCTGTCCAAGAGCGACCCTTTGTAGGTGGGAAGAGGGGCCAGCCAGTCCGATGGTATCCATCAAGCCCATGCAATGTGCTGGCTTGGGGCAGAAAGCAAGACACACGGTCCCTGCACCCTGGGAGTGTGCTGTCAGCTAGGGACCAACGTGGTATCCAGAGTTAGGGAGAGTGCTCTGAGGAGGGGGCCTGGGGGCCTCTAACGGGACATCACACTGAAGCTGGGGCCTCTGACTCCCCCCAGCAGTTAGGCTGGAATGATGGACTGGGGGCAGGGAAGCAGTCCTAGGGGTGCAGGCAAAGCCCAGGCAGGTGCCTGGAGAGGGTGGCAGGCCCTGACTTGGCTCATGGAGAGTCCTGGACAGGAGGCAGGAGCAAGGCCCAGGGAGGGAGGCCAGTGTGGAAGCTCCCCGGGGTCCCAGGGAAGGGGTGAGGAGAGTCCGAACCAGGGAGGGGGCAGGCCTGGTTCAGGCACGTGGAGGGGGCACGAAGTGACCTCGTGACAGACTCCTAGGTGTTGTGAACCTCATTAGGAAAGCCGTGTGACCATGTGGGGGAGGGTGGGCGGCGACCTCACTGTCAGTGAAGAAAAATCCTTTTAGCCGGAGCCGAAGGGGCAGCTTCCTGGGCGTCTGCCGTGTGGGAGCCTCTCCCGGCTGGTACTCGGACTGTGTTGCCTGCAGAAGCAGAGGTCAGGGCTTGAAGACCAGGCCTCAGCGACATCCCTCTTGTGTCTCGGGGACAGTGACACCCAGAGCTTCGTCACCTGACTCATCACTCCCTCCGCCTTGACAGTCCCTGAGTGATTCTCCCCGTCTGCCTCGCCACTTCCTTCTCCAGTCAGTTCTTCCCGATGCTCGCTTCCTGCTTTGCTCCCAGTGCAGTGGCCATGGCTAGCTCAGACTTCTGGATTAAGCCAGACAGGTGACTCCAGGGCCTTCCCCCGTCATTTGAACAGCATGTGCCAGGCAGGGAAGCAGCAGCTGGGACTTCACGCGGCATTCAGCTCACCGCCTTCCAGACAGCAAAGTGTTGATCTTCCCGGGCCAGCCCGGGGGCCCTGCTCTTCATCTCGAGGAGCCAAGCGGTACAGGGAGGTGGGAGGCTTGAGCCCGCCTGAGACGTGACCTAAACGGCTGGTCCTGCAGGTGGCAGAAAACCACAGGGGTCCAGATGGCAAGAGGCCAGATCTGACCAGGGCCCCCATGCCAGGCTCCTCTGCACAGCTTTCCTGGCTCTTTCCCCAGACGACAGCCAGTCCCGTCTGGCTGGGAGACCGGCAGCTGGCATGTCCCAGCAGTCTGGGGGGCCTCCGGCTTCTGCTTCTGAGCCAGCCTCTCAGCCGCTGCTGCCCCTTCTGCTGAGGGAACGCCCCGGCTTTCAGAGGCCACTGTCTTCGGGCACCAATACTAGGCTCCCAGTGAGGCCCTGCCATACTGCGTGCGGGTGTGTGTCTGCTCGCCGGGGCCTGATCTGGTGGCCACCATGCCCAGTTTGGAGCCTCTGTGTGGAACATAACCTCGGGAGACTTTTCCTGGTTGATCGCTTCCACTGCTCCGTTTCACCAAAAGCTGCAGTTGAGAAAACACTGAGTTTTGATCTCTAGGAGGAGAGGAAGTGTGCGCCCTGAGCCCGAAGGGTACGGGGAAATTGCAGAATTCCCGGTACGCCTAAGGAAGTTCTGACTTGTCGGAGCCCTTCCCTCCGTGGGGTTTACCAAAGGGGGTGGCGACTTAGCACACAAATATTTACGAAGCGCCTGCGACGGATAAAAGTGTCGCTCGGTGCCAAGACCTTCAGTCTGTCGCTGACACGTCTTCACATCCTCCTGCTCCACCCACGAGGGGCGGGAAGCTTCATTTGGGCACAGATGATGTTTCTGTGGCCCCTACTTCAGTGGCACCTCTCCCTCATCCCCGGGCCGGTGGCCCAGCCCTGCGTCTTGTGACCTTTGCTCTCAGAGCCAGTGGGAGCTCCGCCCCAGTCAGCGAGTGGTTCTTCAGTTCTTCCGGAGAACTCACAAGGCCCCGAGGGCCCGGCCTCTGGAAACTGTCCCGAGTATCCTGGGCACGCTGGGGGCCACGGAAGGTTTCTGGGTGGGAACGGACACATCGAGAGAAGGCGGCTCTGGGGCAGCCGGGGCACCACACACGTCGCCTCTGCAGAAGCACACTCGGCTCACCTCGCCTTTTCAGAAAGAGTCCCGTTAGGCAGAGAGGACACCAGCTGTGTCTCTGCCGGCGCCCCTAGGTGGGGGCGCAGTGGGGTGGGAAGAGGAAGGAGAGCTTGGAGGAGCCCCGCAGTTTCTTGTCGGGCAGGGCAGCAGACAAGCTCAGCCCCGCGCCCTGCGCGTGCCGTGGTTCTGAGTCATGAGACAGAAGACCCGAGAAGGGCCGCTCTGCCGCGTTTGATCAGAGCGTTCCAGATGTCAGGAGGCGGCAGGGAGGGCGGCCCAAGTGGGAAGGGGTTTGGAGAGAGTGTGTCTGTCCTCGGGCCCCTCCCCATGAAGTCACCCTGGCTCAGGAATTTCTCAGCTCTGCCTGTGGCCTCTTGGGGCCTCCCACGTCCAGGCCTGGTGCACACCGCATTCTGACCCCTCCTCATAGCCCTGGGAGGCCCTGTGTAGGCCCCGGGCCTCACCCCCCTTCTGTCGCTCACCAGTCGTCCAGTACAGGGCACCGCGCAGGCGGACTGGCAGGTCCCATGGGTCTGAGCACAGCTCCCGTCTCCACATAACAGCTCCACGGCCTGTCACCCTTGTTTCCTCATCTGTTAAATGGGCCCTCTGGTCCCTGCGTCCTCATTGAGTAGATACGGGGCCCGGCACTTAGTAGTCCAGGAACGGCAGCCCTCGTGGCCCGAACCGGCCTCTCACTCATGTCTCTCTCTGCCCACCCGGCCTGGCCCTGCCATTTGGGACCCGGCCTTTCAGGTCCGGCTCAGACAGCACTGGCTTTGCGGCCACGTCCTGCTGCCCTTTGGGCGTATTTACACCTCCTCTGTGACTCTTACCGTGTTCTCTCCGTTGCTCTTACGTCGGACGGTCTCCTCTCCCGTGCCAGAGGGGCGCTCCTCAAGGCCAGGACAGACTCCCGTGCCCGGTCCATACCTCTTCCTGCTGCAGACACAGTTCATCACACCATGGCGGTCAGCTAGTGCTGGCCTGTCCACGCCCTCCTGACAGCCGTCACTGACTGGGGCAGCGGGTGCTCACACCTGAGAGCCAGGAGGTCTGGTCCCTGGCCCGGATCCTCAGGATGGCAAGTCTGGGGCCACAGCCCTAGTGGCTGGGCTAGAGTGACTGGGCCTGGGCCCTCCGGGCTCCCCTCGGCCCCTTGTTTCCATCACCTATTCCAGGCCAGTCGCTCGGGCTCTCCAGCAGTGCCTACCGGCAGCTTCTCCCCTCCACGCCTGGCCCTGGGCTCGCCCTCACCTCTGAGGATGGTGTGGGGAATGTCACCCTAACGCCCACAGATGGGCAGGACCAAGTCAGCTAGGCAGAGGCAGGAGGGGAAGCATGCGCCAGGAGAGGTCGGGTGACTTCCAGTGTTAGCCTGGGAGGTGGTCCTTGAGCGTCACAAGTAGGCCACCACAGCACAAGGTGGCTGGACACAGTGTAGGACACGAGTAGGAAAACGTTAGCCCCCATCTGAGACCGTGTGGCCCCGAGCAGCCCCGCTTGTCCCCCCTTCTCCCCGCTCCTCTGTGCCAGCCTCCTCTTCCTTTTTTCCCCCTTAAACCCTTAGATCATCAAAGCAGATCATCTGCCCAGGTCACTGAGCCTGCAGATCGGCCCCTTCATTTTCTGTGTCACGTGTATCGATCAGGTTTCCTTGCAGAGATGATTCGGTTACGAGGCTGCCGTTGGCTTCCTCCCACTCAGCAGGATTCGTGCCACTTCCCCAGCTGCCACCAAGTGGCCTCACACAGATGTGCCTGCCGGTGTGGACAGTTGTCCCCGTGCTCCCCCCCCCACCCCCCATGAAAGACCCTGCCCTGGCCTTTCTGTGTTCCGCTTGACCACTGCTCATGGCACACGGCATCTCTGTTCTCTCTGGGGATCATTCTGCATACCCGCGCTTTCTCTCCCGAGTGTCCCAATCCCTCACTCCCCAAAGATGGCCAAGACTCTGGAACAATAATGCCAGTCTTTGAAAGTACAGCCCCTTTCCCAACTGGTCTTTGGTATTGAAGCCCACAGGCCAGCACCCACCCACGGAAGTCACGTGGGTGCTCTGGGCTGAGGATTCGGCTCCGTTCCCAGCTCGCTCCCCTCCCAGTTCACAGGTGGTGCCGTGAGGTCCGCTGCTGATAAACACGAGATCCTGCGACAGGCCGCCGTCTGCCTGATGCAGCCACTTGTGGACACAGCCTTGCAAATGCGATCATTGAAAGGCCGGTGGGATCTGGGCCCCGGGAGTGCCCGGAGAGCAGTGCGAGGGGGTCGGGCGAGCAGGGAGGCGCACAGGGAGCGGGGTCTCTTGCTCCATCACCAGCGGCAAGCACCTCTGCAGTCTGAACTTAGGGGCATGGAGCCACAGATCCCCGTCCCATCCTGGAGTGCCTGCCACCTGGGCTGGGGGCAGAGCATGCTCTTCCCGAAGGTCAGAAGCAGTATGGGAGTAGTATCAGGCCAGACACGTGGTGAGCGTCCATTCGTGCGATTTCCAGAACAGGTACCACTAGAAGAGAGGGAACTTCCTTCCTGCTGGAGGTGTTCGGAAGCCTGGCAAGGTGCTGGCACTAGAGCTCCTCTAAGGGTAGCTCACGGCCGGCGGCTCGTGGCCCGCGGAATCTTGGTAAAACCATTAAAGCAGATGGACACCGGAACCTCACCACTCAGAGGTGCCCCAGAGCACGGTACTCACACAGCGGGTGCCCAGTGGCCCAGCCATGGTCTTTGTTGACACAGCCGCCCAGCCTCCCCCAGGAGAGACCCCACCCCACCCCAGGCCCTCCGTGGACACGGTCCCCGAGTGCCAGCCTGAGGCCCACCGTGCGGGCGGAGCCAGGCCAGGTGAGCGAGGAGCGCAGGTGGACACGGAGACTCGCCTCCGGAGGCCGCTGCCAGGTCCCACCGAGTCTCGGCTCGTGGGGGGCACGTGGGGCACAGGCTTGTGTCTGAACTGAGGCAGAGCTCTGGAGATGTTCTGGCCCGGGCAGGGCTTCGTGTTGGCCGCCGGGAGGTGCCAGCACGGGTTTCACGGCGGCAGCCGTCACGGAAGCGCTGCTGGTGATCGGTGGGGCCCAGGAGGCTGTGGTTTCCATGCACCACCGCGGCCATCGCGCTGCAGGAGCGGGTCCGCAGCCAGGCGGGGCTCGGCCAGAGGGGGGACGGCCCCTCCACGCCGTGAGCCCGTGGGAGTCCCCGGCTGTGTCTCAGACGTGGAGGGGAAGAGCGGACCCACCAGGCATGGGAGGAGGACAGGCTGTAGTGAGCACCGAGCGAGGGAGCACGGAAGGTGAGCTCCTCTTCGTCTGGGGCGCAGACTTTACAGGCGGAGGTGTTGTCTGTGATGGCGTCTGCTGCTCTCGTCGGGTCCGCTTTTCCCGAGCAGCACTGAAATGTCGGGGGTGCAGCCTTCCCCACAGACGGGCCCTTTGGGGCCCTCCAGCCCCCTCCACCCAGACAGCGTCCCAGCCCCTGAGCTTCCGGGGCTGGCTGCTCAGTGACAGGAGGCCTGTGGTTCCTAGAAAACCCCGTTCCTCACACCCAAGGGTGCCTCCTCGTTACCGACATGGCTTCCGGCTTTCCCCGTGGAGCCCTCGGGGCCTGTCCACTGGACGCGGCCTGCGGCCCAGCGAACCCACACGCAGAGGTGCAGATTCTGATGCTGCGTTGCCGTGGGCTCCTTTGGTTTCCCCTTTTGCCTTTGGGCCTCTTGTCATGCTTCCATCCGTTTGAGCTGGTTCCAAGACCACGAGCCCTGGAGGGAAAGGATGTAGGGGACAGTCACCTGCTACCCGAGGGATTTGAGCCCCGAGCTCCCGGGCAGGGTGAAGGGAGGCTAGGAGGGGCCCGGGTGCCTCCAGCATGGCCTTCTGTGTGCCCAGGTGCAAGGATGGCCTGGAAAACCCATCCCTACACGTGGTGCTGAGGAGCCGGGGGCTCCCAAGGGAGGCACCCCCACCCCCCACCCCTGGAAGACTGCAGGGTCGTCCCGCGCCCCTCCCCTGGGGGGAAGGATGTGGCTCCTGCCCCGGAGACCTGTCCCTGTTGGCCCCGTGCCCGGGTCCCTGTCCTCCTGCACCCGGGGCCCGGAAGGTGTGGTTTTGAGCACTGTTGCTCCAGCTCCCTCCCAGTTCACCAGAAGAGTCTGGTCTCACGTCAGGCAGTGAACTCATTTCCCTCTCTGGCAACCACTGAATTTGAGAATGTCCTGTTTTATCATCATCAAAAGAACTGAAACCGTCCCATGAAATAAAATGGAACGCCCCATCAACGCCCAGGGAGACACCAGGGTCTTTTCCTTACCGAGTGGCTAGCAGAAGCAGGAGGGTGGCCCCTGCCCCTCCTACCAGGTCCCTGGGAGGATGGCGTAAGGCCCAAGCCGCTCCAGGTGGCAGCAGTCATGGGGCAGGCCCTGCACCAGCCCGCTTCCTTCCTGCCCCCCCGCCTGCCCCCCGCAGTGGCCTCACCTGCACCCCAGGCTCTTCCTGGACTCCCAGGCTCAGCCTAGTAGAAAGCCCCTGACCCACTGGGGCACTCAGCCCTGTCTCCTCTTGACGCTGCTTGGGGGGCAGAGGCCGCAAAGAGACGAGGCAGTTCCCACATCCGTTCAACCACAGGACCTCCTCCTCACTGCAGACCTGTTGGTTTCCCAGAGGCGCCCAGGGAGAATCCATATCGGGGAAGTGTCAGGCCCAGGGTTCCCGAGATTCCTTCCCAGAAATGCAGGGAAAGTGGGAAGAGGGAGGTGTGTGGTTCCCTGAGCAAAGAGGCTTTGGTGAACCTCTTCCCCATGCCTAGAGCTGAACCATGGCATCACTGGCTGCGTGTGAGCACTTCAGCCCCATGAGGGGACGTCATCAGCTGTTGGCTGGCCCCAGGCAGGTCTCTGGGGGTGGGGGGCACTCGAGTAGGCATGGCCAGGGAAGGCTTCTGCCTTCTAGCAGAAGGTGCCCCCCCCCCCCGACCCCGCAAAGCCCTGGGTTTGAAGGTGTGGGTTTGGAGTCGGGGCCTTGCTTGGCCACCCATCTTCCCATCAGCTGCCATGTTCGGCATCCTGAGGAGCCATCGTGGATGTGCTGACCCCTCAGTCCGCTCCCACTGGTGGTGGACGTGGCTGGAAAGCATCCTTGGGCCTCTCCCTCCCCTGAGGCTCACACTGTTTTCCCTCCTTCTGTCCCCCAGCTGGTCAGTGAGAAGGTCGGAGGCGCCGAAGGGACCAAGCTCGATGAGGACTTCAAGGAGATGGAGAAGGTACCAGGGGAGGTGGTGCGCCCTGCCTGGTGCTCAGCACTGTTTGCCAAGTGCCCGTGGCCACAGCGCCACTTCTGGGCTGCGGGTGGGGCTCCTGGATGGACAGACCCCCCAGCCACGGGGGACCCGCGTAGCGAACCACAGTAGGCAGGGAGGCCAGCAGCCCTCCGAGCGGCGGGCGGCCCTTGTGTGGGCTCTGAGGCAGGTGGGGCTAGGGAGCAGGGCGAGGGCTGTCCAGGGGCTCCGGGTTTGGCCTCCGGTGCATGATGGTTATAAAACCCCCACACGCTGCCTCTCCTCACAGAAGGTGGACGTTACCAGCAAGGCTGTGACAGAAGTGCTGGCCAGAACCATTGAGTACCTGCAGCCCAACCCAGGTAGGGGTACCAGCCAGCTAGTCTGGGATTTTCCCATTACTGGAGCACGAAGGAGGAATGTACGAGCTCAGAGAACTGAAATGCCCAGGTGGGCAGCTTGTGTGTGTGGCTGGATCCCGAGGATCCAAGGGATGTCCTCAGTCCTGCACTTCTGTCCACTTCATCCGGCGGCTCTCATTCTGCGTGGCGGTCCTAGCCTTAAATCACCCTTACGGCTGACAGTCCCGGCAGAAAAGAGCGTCTTTTCCACATAACCAACTCACTAGACCAGTTGGAATCGGTTGCCTACCCTTGGAGCACGAGGTGGGGTCCCCTAGTCCGAGAGGGAGACAGGGACCTTTCCCTGAGGGCAACCCAAGTGCCGGTTCCCATAGCAGGAGGTGATGGGTGTGGGACGCGCGGTGACACCAGTCACGTCCATTCAAGGCCTGTGCCACAGACAGCCCGGAGCAGGCAGAGGGAAGTGCGTGGCTCCCCTCCCCCCACCCCAGCGGAGGGCTGTGTCTGGGGCACCTGTGCGCACCTGCGCCTGCCCCCCACGCCTTCTCTGAGGTGCTACTCCCGGGCCAGGGAAGGCAGCTTCTTGATGACAGCTGGGCCGCAGGACGAGGAGGCCCGGAGGGCCCAGAGGAGCCGGTCACCTCCTGCCTCCCGCCAGGGCTCCTCTGTGGCTGAGGTGAGCAGAGAAGGGGAGGTCTGTGCAGGAGCTTCTTCGCAGAGCCTGGCTGTCAGCAGGCATAGGAACCGAGGTCCCTTGGGCCAGGGCAGTGCTTTAGAAAGAAGGGTGCTGGGGAGAGGAGGAACCCAGAGAGGAGCAGCCGGTGGCCGGTCAAGTGCAGGCCTCCAGGCTTCGTGAGCGAGACTGGCCGCGTGCCTACCCAGCCTGTTCTGTTCCAGCCTCACGGGCCAAGCTGACGATGCTCAACACGGTGTCCAAGATCCGCGGGCAGGTGAAGAACCCTGGCTACCCGCAGTCAGAGGGCCTGCTGGGCGAGTGCATGATCCGCCACGGCAAGGAGCTGGGCGGCGAGTCCAACTTCGGTGAGGGCTGCGGGAGGCCACTTCCCTGCCGCTGCAGAGTTTTCCGTGGGGACGAGCGAGGATCGGAGTGTTGGCTGTAGGGCCACAGCCACTGGCAGGCCTGCCCTCCAGCCGCAGCTGATGCTGGGGAAGCCGGTCCTTGCAGTGGGGGCTTGTTTGACACCCGTCCTCGCCAGCTCCCGGCTGCTGGGGCTCAGGATCAGACCCCAGGGTCCCTTGTTGGCTCCTGAATTCTGGCATCTGGGCCCCGGGGCGGGAGGACACTTTAGAAGTTGGGGTGTCCTGGGCCCCTAGGCCGCGGCCTCCTGTGACAGTTTCTTCCCCATTCCGGGTTCTGCCGCAGGCGACGCCCTGCTGGATGCCGGGGAGTCCATGAAGCGCCTGGCGGAGGTGAAAGATTCCCTGGACATAGAAGTCAAGCAGAATTTCATCGACCCTTTGCAGAATCTGTGCGACAAAGACCTGAAGGAGATCCAGGTGCTGCCCGCGTCCCTCGTCCCCCCCACCCCCACCGCGCCCTGCCCAGTGTGGCTCCCCAGTTCACACACACAACCCCCCACCCCAGCACCACCTGAAGAAGCTGGAGGGCCGCCGCCTGGACTTCGACTACAAGAAGAAGCGGCAGGGCAGGATCCCCGATGAGGAGCTGCGCCAGGCCCTGGAGAAGTTCGAAGAGTCCAAGGAGGTGGCGGAGACCAGCATGCACAACCTCCTGGAGACGGATGTACGTCTGGGCCCCATTGGGGGGGAGCCCGGAAGGCGGGGCCGGTGGGCGGAGTCACATGTGCCCCGCCCGCAACGGGTTCAGCGCCCAGGTGGAGCCTCCGGGACCTAAGGGGGCAGCCACCCTCCCCTTCAAGCCCCCTAAAGCTTTCTGGGCACCTCCACGGGCAGCAGTAGGGTCAGGCAGATGGGGAGAGGGCCGGGCCCCTGTGCCAGGAGCGTTCTGGAGAGGCTCCCTTTAGAGGCGGCCTTGCGGGGAGGGGTCACAGGGAGAGCCTCCCCTTCAGCAGCCGGTCGGTCGCTTGCAGATCGAGCAGGTGAGCCAGCTCTCTGCGCTGGTGGATGCCCAGCTGGACTACCACCGGCAGGCCGTGCAGATCCTGGACGAGCTGGCCGACAAGCTCAAGCGAAGGTGAGCCCCATCCTGCTTTGGGCCCGTCTTTCAGGGCACCCGGGACACCGCCACCAGCTTCTAGGAGGCTGCACTCAGGGTGGAGGTTCCAGGAGAAAGACCTGATGGGCTTGTCCCGCTTGTCAGAGGGGAGGGCTGGAGTGGCCTCGGACGGGGGGCGGGGGGCAGGGCAGGGCTCCTGTCTCCCGAGAGTCCGTAGTCCAGTGCCTGAGAAGGGGAGCCTCGTGCAGCCATGTTCCCAGGCAGGGTGGGCATGCTAAGGGACTTCAGGTCTGGCAGGACCTGGCCAGCCGGCAGCCTCTGAGAAGGGCCCGAGCCGGGAGTGGGGGGGAGCTGACCGACCGGGGGGCCTTGTGGTTAGACCCATCGGGCCTCTGCGCCCAGGCCTGGCCCCGGGGGGCAGCAGTACAAAAGGCGGGAGGCGAGGCGTCCCTTCATCGTGGCGGCGTACACGGGATTGGGCCGCCGGCCACTCCCCGCTCTCCTCCCTGCACGCAGGATGCGGGAAGCCTCCTCTCGCCCCAAGCGGGAGTACAAGCCCAAGCCCCGGGAGCCCTTCGACCTCGGGGAGCCCGAGCAGTCCAACGGGGGCTTCCCCTGTGCCACGGCGCCCAAGATCACAGGTAAGGAGCGGGGAGGGGGCCGCCCCCCAGTCGGCTGCCCCCCCAAACCGCAGAGCCAGGCCCCGCCCAGGGTCTTCAACCCCCTCTGTGCTTTGTGTGTGAGCAGCTTCGTCTTCCTTCCGATCTTCTGAGAAGCCCATCCGGACCCCCAGCAGGAGCATGCGTGAGTGTCCCGCAGGCGCGGCCCCGCCCTTACATGCTCCCCGCCTGCTAGTCCTGCTAGTCCGTTTCAGGAGGGCCTCCCTCCTCCCCTCCTCCCCTCCTCCGGTAGGAGTGGACACCCCTGCTGCCAGTCCTCTCAGCCTATCTCGGGGGGGGGGGGGGACTCGGCGCCGGGCCCAGGCGGGACGCCCCCCCATCGGCGTGAGTGTCCAGCAGGCTCCGGGCCCTCTGAGTGGCACGGTCATTCTGTCACCCCGATGCCCCCGGGCAGCCCTAGCTCTTCCCAGGAGCGTTTTGGTGACCACTCGTGGAGCCCATTCCCATCCCTCGCCCCTGGTTCTTCCTGACAAAGCTGGGCGGGCAGGAGGAAGGAGCAGCTGCCCTTCGGGGGACAGGAGCCCGGGGGGGGGGGGGGGGGGGGGGACGGGGACGGGGAGCGGGGGGAGGAGCCAGCGGTCTGAGCCAAGCCCCACCCCCAGCCCCGCTGGACCAGCCGAGCTGCAAGGCTCTGTACGACTTCGAGCCCGAGAACGCCGGGGAGCTGGGCTTCCACGAGGGTGACGTCATCACGCTGACCAACCAGATCGACGAGAACTGGTACGAGGGCATGCTCCACGGCCAGTCGGGCTTCTTCCCCCTCAGCTACGTGGAGGTGCTGGTGCCCCTGCCTCAGTGACCGCGTCGGCCCCGTCCACGTCGGCCTTCTGCAGCCGGGGCGGCGCCCGCAGGCGCTCCCCGTGGGGGAAGGCGGGCCTCGCTGGGCCAGCAGGGCTGGATGTCGGGGAGGGGCCCGCTTCCACGAGGGCCCCCCCCACCCCCCACCCCGCGGTCCCCGCCCCAGGCGGCAGTCTGGGGGCCGGGCAGTATTTTCGCTCCCCGACCCCGCGCCCCGAGGGGGCGAACACTAAGGTGCTCTTAGAAACACTAACTTCCTCCCACGCCTCCAGGAGCGGGTAACTCCAGGTGGGCCCCCTCACTCTCACACGCGCGTGCACACACACACACACCCCTCCCCCCCCCCCCCAGGGGACCTGCCCTGAACAGGAGGAGATGGGGGTTCTGAGCAGGACCCCTGGCCGACACTCACCACCCTGCTTTTCAATTCACCCACAACACTCCTTCCCAGCCCCAACTCCAGGGCTCCCCAGGCCCTGGCACACCCGTGGATGCCGCCTCCCTGGGGAGAGATGAGCCTGGGGTCCTCAGGGTTCCCCTAAGGCCGGCCCTCTCCGAGCAGCCTCTGAGGTGCCGTCGTCTCCCTCCTCCAGTGCCCTCCACCCTGCCCCGCACCCCCTCCTCGCCTCCCAAGTGTAGGGTGCCCCGCCCCAGATAAGCACACCGGACGATCCTCTGACACGAACCGCCACCACCAGCCGTGCCCACGGCACACGTGTGCACCACAGACGGGACCACAGGAGTCTTGTGGCCTCTGTCCTGCAGGTGGTCCCAGACCCCTGGGACCACCCTGCGGAGGGTCACAGGCGCCTCCCCGATCCCAAGCCAGCCACTGCCCCCACCGCCGACCGCGGCCCCAGCCATCTTCCTACAGACAGACCAAGGCAGGCAGCCGCCCCGACCAACAGAGCCGAGCCCCGCAGCTACTTCCTCTCTTGCCTGACCCAAAAATTGGCGCAACTAGGGGACCTCGGGACTGGATCACATTCCCCTCCTCTTACGACCTTGCAAAGGCCCCGGGGACACCTGGCTCTGAGGCCCCCTCATTGCCATTACGTGGGGGAAGCACAGACCTCCCAGCAGACATGAGCAGTGGAACCTGGGCCACAATCGGCAGATCGAAATGTAACCCTGATTTTTTTTTTTTAAGTATTAAATGTCTCTTTCTACAGCCTCTTGCTTCGTGTGGTGCAGGGTGGGTCTTCCTCCCTGGCTCTCTGTGAGTGTCCAGGGGAGCCGGGGGAAAAGTCATTTGCCCAGCCACCAGCACAGGCGTCACGTCCTCCAGATGTCCCTGAAGCCCCAGAAGCCCGCAACATGGGCGCTCGGAGCGTCCCCTCCTGTACCACTGCCCAGACAGCAGCCCATGTGCTCAGGGACGAGTGCAGGGGGCTCCCCCTCCCCCCAGGGTGAGACACACACCCAGGCTATTTGCTTCTGTCTTTTATTATCCGTGCCCCAACCACCGCACAGCTAAGTTGCACAGGAACAGAGCGGCACAGCCCCCAAGAGAACCCCCTGGTCCTAGTCCCCCTCAGCCCAAACCACGGGGGTGGGGGGGGTGGGGTGGGGATCAGAGTCTGACCAAGAGGCCCCCTCCAGGCCCTGGCAGGCGGGGCCTCAGCTCCCTTGTTTAAGAAGGCTGTAAACCTGCTCCAGCACGTGGCACAGGCCCTGGTCCTTGGGTGTCCTGCTGGCCAGGGAGATCTGAAAGGAGCAGGGCTGGTGCCTCAGGGCTGTGCCCGGTGGTCCTGGCCTCACCGGCTCCCCTCCATCCGGGCAGAGGCTCTCCTAACCGACTCACACGGTAGCGTCCCCAAGACAAAGTTCTATGTTTAAATGAGGAGGCCCGCTCACACGGAATGTTCTGGGTTTGGGGAGAGGACTATCTGCACACTCCCAAATCCTACATTCTTCCTAGCTGCCTCCTGCCTAGGCTCTCACACCCTCTGCGCCGGGGGCTGCCCCCCGCCCCACCAGCCCAGCAATGGGGTGGAAGTGACCCGTGGCAGCCGGAAGCTCTGGTCACTCTTGAAGTTTGAGCAAAACAAGCAAACGTGCAAAACTGCATTTCTCTACAAGGCAGGAAGCCAGTCAGACACCCCCGAGGCCGCCGCGCCGCAGCGTCCCACTGGCTGCAGGGCCGGCGAGCTGGAGAGACCTCTGCTCGCCTCAGCTCTGCCGGCGCTTGAGGCTCTGAATCGGACCCCGGCCCCTTGTGCGCTCGGGTGGGCGCCCACGCCGTGACATAGGGCCCGGTGTGGCTTCTCCATCCCCACGGCCCAGGGCCTGCGGGTTCTCCCCTTTCTAGCTGCTCTTGAATAGCTCTCCCCGTCACTGTCACCCCCCAGCTGTGACCCAACAAGGCTGCTGGCAGCGTTGACACCCAGCTGAAATAACACGGAACTTAGGACACTGTTTCTCAGGCTGCCCGCGGGTGGATTCTCACGGGCTCCCCCCACATTGTCTTCCTACGGAGTCTGCACGAGACAGGGGACACGAGTCTTACCTTCAGCTTGTCGAGGTACGTGTGCTCCTGGCTCCAGGGCTCCTGGAACCTCACGAGGTCAGGGGCGCCCTTGTAGAATTCCACCAGCAGCATCTGGGGGACAGGGGGCCGATGGGACTCCTCGCTCCCGCCCTCCCACCCGTGCCAGGTGCCGGGGAGACAGCGGTGGGCAGCCTGTGGGGCTTCAGTCCCATATGGCACGTAGGCGCCCAGGACCCCGAGGGAGACCACCCACTGAGGAGTGCCAGCAGGGAGCTCAGCAGGAGGCCCCTGGAGGGGCACCGAAGTAGCCCCAGGCAGAGGGAGGCACACTGAGTGTGTGAGAGGGAGGGGCCCCGAGTGTCGCACAAGCCTGACACGGACCCCTTGCGCAGCCTCATCCAAACAGTATCCGGGATCCCACAGGTGTGACCAACTAGCTTTTTTCAAACGCCACTTGAAACACTGACACTAAAAAACAGCTGGGGGACCACCTCAAGTCCCCTCACGTGCCTCCATTTGGAGAATCAGTGCAGGTGCCGAGGCCCGAGGCGGGGGCACCTCCGGTAACTTCCAGAACAGCAAGGCCAGGTCGGGGGAGCAGGTGGGCAAGGATCAGGGACTTGAGCCTAAAGCCACAGGTGATTTTCAGCCCCGGACGAGGAGTCTGGCCTATGCCCCGACGTGGCGCATTCAGCCACCCTGAGTCCTCCAGTCTCGCCACCGACCAGCGGGGCCCTTCAGCCCCACCCGCCCCTCTCAGGGGCCCTGTGCGCCCCACCCGGGAGTGAGCTCACCATCTCATGAAGGATGTCATTAGTCAGGAAGTTGTCCTGGACGTAGGCCATCTCCACGTCCATGGGGATGCCGTAGTCACTGGGCCTTTGCTGGCAGGGACACGAGCCAGTCACGCCCAGCCTCCGATCCCACGAGGGGATGCGTCCTGGGCCAGCAGTCAGAGAATCACACTGCGACCAGGTTCAGAGCCACGTGGATCCTCCATGGAAGGCTGCAGTGCGACTCCGGAAGTGGCATGGCCCTGCCCCCAGCAAGAGAGGCCGCCAAGCGAGCCACGCACCCGGGAATGGCTTCCCAAGCCCGATTTCTGACCCCGGGACAGGTGTGGGGAATGGCACTCGGCAGAGTTGGGGAGGGAGGCCGTGTTAGTATCAAGGGCTCCACGTGATGCCCGCGCCTTTTCAACATCCAGGCCCTCTCGGGAGCCCGGGACAGCACGACGGTTATGGTCCCATTTCACGGGGGGAAACGGAGGTCCCCGATCCCCTAAATGAGCCCAGAACCAGAGTCCTGGCCACGGACCATCGACAGGCCCCTCCTGGCCCGCAGCGCCGCGACCCTGCCCTCCCCCCACAGCCCCGCCTACCTCGGGGGGCGGCATCACCCAGAAGGGGGAGATCTTAGACTCGGGGCCCGGGTTGCCAGAGTAGTAAGGGGCTGCGGGAGGACAGCGAGAGTGGCGACGGCCTGGAGGGGTCGGCGGCCCCGAAGCGCCACGCGCGCGCGCACACGGACGCACGCGCAGGACGCACGCATGCGCACGCGCGCGGCCCAGGCCTTACCGCAGAGCAGGGCGAGGCAGGGCTGGAAGCCGTTGCTGGAGCCCTGCAGCCGCAGCTGGTAGTCCATCTGCGAGTCGATGTCCTGCAGCGACGGGAGCGCGGGGCTGTGCGGGTGGCTGTGGTACCAGCCCACCAGGGACAGGCCCCGCAGGAGCAGGCTCTGGTAGATCTGGGGGCACAGGCGAGGCTGCAGTAGAGCCGGGGGCTCCCCCAGCCCTCGTGCGCGCTCACCCCTCCCAGCGCACCTGCCGCATCCCATCCCCATTCGAGGCCAGCACTTAATTTGTGCCTGCCGTGTGCCTGGCCTGGGGACACAGCGGCACCAAGACAGAGCCCGCCCCCACCGTCTAGGAGGCCAGGGGAGGGGGAACAGTCAACAAATACATAAAAAGATGCGCCTGTCGGGGCGCCTGGGTGGCGCAGTCGGTTAAGCGCCTGACTTCAGCCAGGTCACCATCTCGCGGTCCGGGAGTTCGAGCCCCGCGTCAGGCTCTGGGCTGATGGCTCGGAGCCTGGAGCCTGTTTCCGATTCTGTGTCTCCCTCTCTCTCTGCCCCTCCCCCGTTCATGCTCTGTCTCTCTCTGTCCCCCCAAAAAAATAAACGTTGAAAAAAAAATTTTTTTTTAATAAAAAAAAAAAAAAAAGGTGCATCTGTCACAAAGCAAACGTTTATTTCAGGCAGGCCGTATCGCCAATTCCTGGCTCACAGCGGGCACTCAAACAGTTAAACAGATAGGAGGATGTGTGTGTGCACTTGGGCGGGAGCAGGCATTTCTGGATGCCTTCAGCAAGCAGAGGCAAGTGCTGGCGTAAGGAGCAAGAAAGAGGCGGGCCGAGAGACGTGCGTGCAGAAGCCGCACCTATTCGCCTGTCCCCATGGGTCACTGGCGGTGCCAGAAGGTGGGTGTGGTGCACGTTGCACAGCGCCAGGCACATACAAAGCACCACTAGGACACCGCTGTTGAGAATGGCAGCTAATATTCACTGGGCTCTTCCTACGTGCCAGGCACGGCCTGGAAACCGGGGCTCGGGGTAAAGAGGGCGGGGCCACCTGCGCAGAGGAAGCAGGACCACGGACAGGGTCACAGCCACGGGGCGGGCGCTCACACACACTCTTCCGCACGCTCGTTTTTTGCACTACTAACCAGCGGGACAGGGTAGCCAGGACAGCTGTGTCCACACGAGCCCTCCCTACAACGCCCTGGCCCCCCGCGCCCCCTCACCTCCTCTTCCATGGTGGCCGCCATATCCGCGTCCCCCAGCCGGCTCCGACAGGGGAAGGCTCTCAGCACCGTGAGCACTGTGCAGAGGCGAAGAGAAGGTGTAGACATCAACCCCAGCCCCAGACACCCCCCTGCCCACCTGGCCCCAAATACCCACTCTGGCTGTTGATGTCCCAGCGGCCCCCCAGGTACCCCACGACCTCGCTTCGAGTCAGGTGGCTGTGGAAGTCCTGGGGAGGGGACGGACACCAGAAGAGCGGCTCAGGCGGCGGCCCAGCCCCAAGCGCCTCTCCTCGGGGCCAGAGCCCTTGCAATGTGCCGGGACCACCCCATCGGCCTCCTCCTTCGTTCACTGATTGAGTGCCTACTGTTTAGCAGCAGTGAACAAAACAGAAAAGGTCCCTGCCCTCATAAGGACCAACCTCCCAGGGACCCCTTCCAGGTGCCCCAGCCACCTGCCCAGGTCTGGCCCTTGGCCCTCAAGGGACAAGGTGACGGCTGGGCACACACCAGCAGGAACAGCACGTTGCTGGAGATGGCCACGTTGAACGGCTGGAACTTGTTGATGGCAGCGAAGGATGTTACTTCCACCAGGGTGTGGGGGTTCCTGTAGGAGCCAGAGGGTCCCGCAGCTTCAGGAACTCAGCCCCGAGCTAGCTCCCCCGGCCCCCAGAGCCAGTGCTGAGGGTGTGAGGCCTTGGGTCCCCCCCCCCACCCGCAAGAGCTAGTGAAACCTGGGGGCGAGGGTGTGGCGGGCACAGGGTGTGTCTGACCTGGCAGAGTCTCGACTGCCCAGCATGCAATACCGCACAGGCACCCGGATCTTGTTTTCCACCCGCTTCCCAGGGGGCACGGCCTCTGTGGGGTGGGCGAGGGGGGAAAAGGCAGCCTCAATCCCTCCCAGCCCAGAAGTGGAAAACAAAGACAAGGCGGCCCAAGAAAAAACCTCCAGAGGGAGATCAGGTGGCAGGTTAACAAACTGGAAAAAAGGAGATTAAAATACCAGAGGAAGGGCTTAGGAAATCAGGGAAGGACCCCAGGAAACCAGGCAGGGGGCCAAAGGAACCAGGCACTGAGGCAGCGAAATCCTATAGGGGAGCGTGGAAATCAGGCAGCATAGTGAAGAAATCGGACCATGGGACCAAGAAATCCAGCATTAGAGCTTAAGAAGCCAGGCAGGGGGGTGGGGGGCGCTGGGGGGCTCAGTCCGTTGAGCACCAGACTCTTGATTGCGGCTCAGGTCATGATCTCAGTGTTTGTGGGTTGAGCCCTGACTCAGGCTCTGCACTGACTGCACAGAGCCTGCTTGGGATTGTCCCCCCCCCCCCACCCCTCCCCTGCTCACGATCTCTCTCTCTCTCTTAAAATAAATAAACATTAAAAAAAAAAAAAAAAAGAAGTCAGGCCGCGAGAAAGAAATTAGGCAGTAGAACTAGGAAGTCCGCCAGGCATGTTGGGAGTGCTGAGAAAAACGCAAGATCTGCCCCACCCCCCCAGCCACCTCCTCACCCGAGTTCTGCCCGCCTCCTGCCCTCCTCTAAGCCTCTCACCTGGGTGCGCAGGCTCCAAGGGTCCCTTGGCAGGTAGCCTCCGACTCTTGTCCTCAGTGGAGACCCCTGCCAGAACCTCCTCCTCTTCTTCCTCCATCAACAGCTCCTCCTCCTCCCCTTCGCTGGCCGGGCTCTGGTGGGGGCAGGACCCTCAGCTGGGTACCACCCACCCTCCTCACCAAGTTCCACTCAGACCTTCAGCTGGCCTTAGGGTCCTGCCATTGCCCCAGGGGCCCACTAGAGGGAGCGAGTGAGCACAGGCGGCCTGAGGTCCTGGTGCCGCTCAGATCTGAGCACCTTCCAGCAGCTGCCGGGCGGAGTTTCAAACCTCTCCTCCGCTTTTACAAGCTGTGCAGCTTCTAGCAAGCGCCCTAACCTCTCTGAGCTCTGTTCTCCTCATCTGTAAAAAGGGGCTAATGACCTCCAGCGCACAGGGACAGCATCAGGGTGAAATCAAATAATGCCTGCAAGGCAATTAGCACACCTCCTGTCGATCCGTTCACTGAGCAAGCAAGTGCTTATAGGGATTATTTTACCAGATTCTCTCAATAATCTCTCCTGATCTGCCCTCACCTGCCCCTGCTGGGGTGACCTCTCAGTGTCCAAAACCCAACAGGCACATGGTCTCTGTACTCTTCCTCCTCGCCGCAGGGTCCGGCTGGTCCTGGCTCCTTCTTCTGGGAGCGGCCCAGGGACCCAGCTTCCCTCCCATCTCTCCAGTCCCCTCCGTCTCCCACCCCTCCCCGGTGTGCAGGCTGGGTCCTCGGGTTTCTTCTCTCCCTACCTGCTCCCCTCCGGGGCAGTCTCCTCCACTCTTGGGACTGGAACCCTGTCTCTGGCCTGACCACCCCCACAGTCCTATCTCCAGCCCAAGCCTCCCCTGAGCTCCAGACTCAGCGTCCGGCTGATCCTGGAAGTCTCGGCGGGGGGGGGCGGGGGGGGGGGAGGCGGGGGTGCTCCCAGGCACCTCCACTCAGCTCTATAACCACGCCGCACCTGACTGTCCCCCAATCCTCCCCAATCCCCATGGCAGCCTCATCCATCCACTTGCTCGGAACAAAACATCTCTTAACACCGACATCTATCTGATGCAACCGCAAATCCAGTGAGATCCACTTTCAAAATCAGCCAAAACTTGCCCGCTTCTTGATCCATCAATTGTCCGCCCGGTCCACCCCATCATCTCCTGCCCGGACCAGGTTCTGTCACCTGCATCCTGGTCCCCAACTTTCACCCGGGCCAGCCCCCAGTCTTTGTGCCAGACGGCGGCCACCAGGGGGCGCATGTGGGCACCTGAGTCAGGTCTGCCCATCCTCTCTGCCTTCCTGGGCTCCCACCCACCTCAGGGAAAAAGCCCAAGTCCTCCCCGCCTGTTTCCAGCCTGACATCGGCCCTGCAGATTTCCGATCTGCCAGCAAGATATACATACATGATACATACGGATACTGTTAGCACCTTCATTTACATACGAAGGAGAATTAGCACCCAGAGACGACCCTAGGCCAAGCTCACCAGCTGGTGAATATTCAAAGATGTTATTACTATCATAGCATTAGAAACTCTCCCCGACCTGGTCCCTGCCACTGTCTCCAGTCCCCTCAGCTGCTTAAGACACGTGAGCCTCAGGCTGTATCCACTGATCATGGTTCCCCAAGCGCTGTGTGGCTTCCTACCTCCGCGGCTCTGCGGTCTTTGGCTCCCTCTGAAAACTCCTCCCTTCGCCTCGCTCTGACAAACTGCTGGTCATCCCACAGGGCCCAGCTCCAATGTGCTCACTCTGGGTACTCCTTATCCAACAGCGCTTCAGGAGGCTGAGGGACTCACCTCATCGGCAGCAGCCGTGGGAATGTGCAGCTGGTGTCGCCGGAGCCAGGCCGCCTTGTACTTGTCCAGTTTCTGGCCCTTGTACTTGACAGAGGCCCAGCCACAGCCGGACTTCTTGGCTGGGTTCACCAGCTTCTTGCAGTGGGTGGCCCAGGCGCTGGGTGAGTTGAACACCTGTCCCGTTTCCTGCCACACGATCCTCCCGTCGGGCTGTAGGTCTCCCATGAACTTCTTCCCCTGCAGTAACAGCAGCCTGGCTGCACCCAGGCCCTGGTACCCACCAAGCCACCTCCAGGAAGTCCTCCCTGACTCCCCCCCCCCCCCCGCCCTGCTCCCCGGAGCTTGGCACCCACTTCTGCCCACAGCATCCCTCCCAGGAAACTGACCAGCTTACATGCCTCCCGGTCCCTGTATGTCCACAGTCAGTCCTCATCAGCCTGGATTAAAACTGCCCAGCTCTGTGTCTGCCCACCCGCTCACTGGACCGTGAGCCCCCAAAGGGCAGGGACAGGGCCTGCTTGGTCCCTAACACACAGCACACAGCCTGGCACACAGCAAGTGCTCCATTCATGAACTGCCCCCACTCACAAGGCCCAAGGAAACAGCAGCAAACGTGTAAAGCATAGTGTAGCAGGCTGCCTGCTGGGCGCTGTATTCCTTTGACCCTCCTACAACCCCGCGACAGGAAAAATAAAAACCCATTTTATAGATGAGGAAACCAGGATATGGAGAGGTTGAGTAAGGTCACACAGCCAGGAAAGCGGTGGTGTCCTCTCCGAGCCTCAGTTTCTCCTCTGGGGAATGGGCTGTTCGGTAAACGATGCCCTGCAGCCCAGAAGGGTTCGTGCTGGGTCTGGATGCTTGTTTCAATTTCCCCTCCCCACACCTGGGCTTGGCCGGTGGGAGGAGAGCTCTGGGCCTCAGTTTCCCCCTCCTGCCCCAGCCGGACGGGATGGGGGGTAGGGGACGCTCACCAAGTAGTAGATGGACAGCACCCCGGCGCCGGGCTCCAGTAGCGCATCTTTGAGGAGAACCCGCAGCGTGACCGCGCGCCGGGTGAGCGCGCCCCCGGGCCCGCCGCAGCCCCCCGGGCCCGCCCCGGCTCCGGCCCCGCCGCCGCCGCCGCCGCCGCCGACCCCGCCCCCGCCCCCGCCGCCTCCGCTGCGCGCGCCGCCAGCTCCAGCCGGCCTCTCGGGGTCCTCGGCCTCTGCCTCGTCCTCGTCCTCATCGGGTGCCTCCTCGCCCGCGCCACCCGCCGGGGACAGCGGCTCCGGAGCTGCGGGCAGCGACAAGCTGCAAGGGGCCGCGCGCCCCCAGCCGCCCCGGCCTCTCGACCCCACCCCGCCCCCCCCCCCCGACCCCCAGCCGGGCCCGCCGTACCTGCCATGGCCGCTCCGCCCCAAGCGCCCCGCGCCCTGCGCCCCGTGCGACTTGCGCGCCGCCGGCTCTTTCTTCCCGGCACGTGACACGGCTCCGCCCCGAGGGGGAGGGGCCCCAGCCTGGGGGCGGGAGGGGGGCTCGGCCTGCCCGCGCGAGCCGGGACCCGGAGGCCTCGCGCCTGTCCACGGGCAGAGCCGGGGACTCATCCCTCCGGGACCATCGGGAAAACGGAGGCTCGAGGCCACCTTCCGTGGGAGGCGCGTGGCAACCTACCAAGCGGGGAAACTGAGGCCCCGGGCCTTTCGCTTTCGGGGAACTAGTGGCTCCACTGGGGCGGCCTGTTATTGGATTTAGACCCGGAGCTGGGGGGGAAGGGGGACTCAGTTCACTAGGACCGGGCGGGGTGGGACACTTGAGGGACCAGAAGTCTCAGCTGTGGAGACCAGGGGAGAAACCCCCGGAGAACGAGCCACAGCGCCCTGGGGCTGCAGGCCGAATGGGGAAGGGCTAAAGCGCCCAAGGCGGAGCGCCCGGCTGGCTCAGTCCGTAAAGCAGGCGCCTGTTGATCTCGGGGCTGTAAGTTCGAGTTCCATGTTGGGTGTAGAGACTACTTTAAAAATAAAAAAATTTAAGTAATAATAAAAATAAATAAAGCGCCTGAGCCGGACGTCAGTCTCTAAAGGGTTAACTCCCATTCCCCTGGGCCGATTCCACGGTTGGGCCCAAGCGGAGCCCAACAACCAATTATAGGAGGGTCATTTAAACTTCAACCAATAGGCAGCAGTCGTGGGATTCCCTCCAGCCAATCAATGTGAAACCGCTGCTTCCGCCAAACGCGTAGCCCTCGGCCAATCACAGGAGCCCCCGGGCCTCACGTATCCTTTCAGTTGTAGAGTGTGGTCCTGTGCCAGCCAATCAGATCCCGGGTCAGAACGTGCCCTCAGGCTGGCACGCCCCCCAACTTCCCACGCCTCCTCGCGCCTGGCTGTCGGAGGCGGAGCCGAGTTGGGTGTTCGCGGATCGGTTTCAGTGCCGTCCTTTGTCCCTGGTCCCTGGCCCAAGACCTTTGCTCTGAGGCGCAGCGGCACCTCCCAGGACTAGGAGTCCCCAGGCCCTGGCAGGGCTGCAAGCCTGGGGTGGGGCCTTTCCGAAACTGCTGGGAGTTACGGGCTCGGCTCAACCCCGGACCGGTGTACTCCTCCCAGTTTGAAAGCGGGGACGGGACGTTGGGGGAGGGGGGGATGTTATGGGACGGTGGTCTGCAATCAACGGACCTGGCTCCAGATCCTGGTCCACCACATCCCAGCCCTGTGACTTTGGCCAAGTGGCTCCGCGTCTCTGTTTCACCATGGGGACGATCATAATGACTCCCTCAAGGTTGTTAACGAATGGGGCATCACAAGAATTAAGAGCTGGACAAATGGGAATTAATACTCTTTTTTTGTCAAGCCCACGCCTCCTGCTGCAGTTTCCCCACACAGACACCCCCCACCGCAGGTCCAGCCACCAACTGGGCATGCCCCAGCAGCCCTGGACTCTTGACCTCAGTTTAGTCCCCCATGTCCTTGCCCACGTTCCTTTGACTCTGTTCCCCAAATCCTGGACCGGACCTCCTCCTCCCAGCTGGGCCCTGGTCATCACCTTGAGCCTCAGACCTCTATACACAGCCTCCACCTCATCCACCTTCCACACTGGCCCCAGAGGGATCTTACCAAAATGCAACTGTGACCACCTCCCTCCCCTACTCTAAATCCTTCTATGGCTCCCATTGCCTTTGATAAATACAATTAAAACAAACTGCTGTGACCTTATTAACCATTTATGGCACCCCCTTTTGAAAAATTTTTTAACTAAATTTAATTTTTTTTTAATATTCATTTTTGAGGGAGAGAGCAAGTGTGAGCACTAGTCGAGGAGAGGCAGAGAGAGACAGAATCCCAAGCAGGTTCCACGCCCAGTGTGGAGCCTGATGCAGGGCTCTATCCCAGGACCCCGGGAGCATGACCCGAGCCGAAATCAGACACTCAACTAACTGAGCCACCCAGGTGCCTCTATGGCATCCCTTTATGGCAGGCATTGTTATTAACTTTATTAGTTCATCAGATGAAAAGATTGCCAAGTCACACGGCTCTTGAGTGGATTGCAAAGGCTATTTTTTGCTATGTGTATAAAGTCCAGGCAGCCCTATAATGATTAAGGAAATTGAATTTGTAATTTTAAGACTCCTCAAAAATAAATCTCCGTGCCCACATGGAGAATTGTAAGAAAGATTCAAAGAATTAACACCACTTTTTTTAAAAGAAATGTCTTCCAGAAGCTTGAAGAGGAGGGAACATTTTCCAATTCATTTAATTTTTTTTTGAGAGAGAGAGAGTGCGTGCGTAAGCGGGGGAGGAGAAGAGAGTGAGAGAGAGAAAAGAGAATCCCAAGCAGGCTCCACACTGTCAGCGCAGATCCCTTCCCGGGGCGAGCTGAAATTAAGAGTCAGACACTCAGGCGACTGCGCCACCCAGGCGCGCGCCCCCCACCCCCCACCCCCCAATTCACTTTATGAAGCTAGCATTACCCTGAAACCAACACCAGATGAGGACGATACAAAAACATTTTAAAAAGAAAGAAAAGGACAGACCGTATTCCTCATGATTACAGGCACGCACACACACACAAAAATCGCTAACAAAATATTAGGAAGTAGAATTTGGCCATGTGTTAGATTACATGGCAAAGGGGATTTAAGGTGCAGATGGAACTTAAATTTCTAATCAACTGCCTTGAAGATAAAGAAATTAGCCTGGATTGGCTGGGTGGGGGCGATGCCATCACAGGGGTCCTTAAAAGCAGACGACAGTAGTCACAACAGAAGAAATTCGGAGTGATGTGATGTAAGGATTCTGCCTGTATTTGCTGGTTTTGGAGATGGAGAAAGGGGACCATGAGTCAAGGAACCCAAGAAGCTTCTAGAAACTGGAAAAGGCAGGGAAATCGAGTCATCTTCTGAGCCTCCAGGGAAGAATGCATCTCTGGCAACCCCTTGATTTCGGTTCTGTGAGATCCACGAAATACATGTGTGTCGTTTTAAGCGTCCACGCTTGAGGTAATTTGTCAGAGCAGCCACAGGAAACGAACGCGCAAACTAAGGAAGAAAGGTCTCCGACAAGATCATTTCAACTGATACAGAAAAGGCATTGGACAAAACTCAACACCCATGCCTGGTAAAAACTCTCAGCAAACTAGAAACAGATGGAAAGCAACTCACCTGCAGTTAACATTGTACTCGATGCGGAAAGACCAGTCGCTTTCCCGGTAACAGAGCGAACAGGGCAAGGATGTTCACGCTCGCCACCCGTATCCAACGCAGTCCTGGAAATTCCAGCCAGTGCAATAAGGCAAGAAAAGGAAATGAGGGGCATACCGATTGGAAAGGAAGAAATAAAACTCGCCCTGTTTGCAGATGATAGGATGGCCTTCCTAGAAAATGCCAAGATGCGAACAGGAATACCTCGTTCTAAGGAGCTTCACTTTATTCTGCTTCACAAATAGTGCCTTTTTTTTTTTTTTAACAAATTGAAGGTTTGCGAAAACGCCACATCAAACGGCACCACTTTTCCAACGGCATTTGCTGACTTTGTGTCTCGTTTTGGTAATTCTCGTACTATTCCAAACATTTCCATTATCGCTGTATACTTCTGGTGGCTCATGGGAAGAGGGCAAACTATTAACAGTACCGGGAATTTGGAAGTTGTTTCCAACCCTCATGGATGACGCTGAGAGAGAGAGAGGCAAACCAAGAAATGGACGGCTTAAAAAAAATTTTTTTGGGGGGCGCCTGGGTGGCGCAGTCGGTTAAGCGTCCGACTTCAGCCAGGTCACGATCTCGCGGTCCGTGGGTTCGAGCCCCGCGTCAGGCTCTGGGCTGATGGCTCGGAGCCTGGAGCCTGTTTCCGATTCTGTGTCTCCCTCTCTCTCTCTGCCCCTCCCCCGTTCATGCTCTGTCTCTCTCTGTCCCAAAAATAAAATAAAAACGTTGAAAAAAAGAATGAAGGGGAAAGGAGAGGAGGGGAGGGGAGGGGAGGGAAGGGATTCTTAACTACAGAGAACAAACAGCTGGTTACCAGAGGAGAGGTGGGGGGGGGGAGGGGATGGGTGAGATAGGTGATGGGGACAAAGGAGTGCACTTGTCCTGATGAGCACTGGGTGTTGTACGGAAGGCAGTGTTGAATAACTATATGGTACACCTGAAACTAATATTACTGAAATTTACATAAAAGCTTCAAAGAGTTTTTAAAATGTTTATTTGGGGGAGGGGGGCAGGGGCAAAGAGGGAGGGGAGGCAGAGGGTCCTAAGCGATCCTAAGCGGGCCCTGTGCTGACAGCAGAGAGCCAGACGCAGGGCTGGAACTCAGGAGCTGTGAGATCCTGACCTGAGCCTAAGTCCAAAGGTTAACCGACTGAGCCACCCAGGCGCCCCTTAATAGATATTAAGGCGCCCCTTAGATACATTTTTTTTAAAACTGGAGACGCCTGGGTGGCTCAGCAGTTGGTGGCTCAGTTGACTCTTGTCAAAGAGTTGACATCTCCTGTCTGCTCCCAGTGACACACAGGTGCGATTCCTATCAAAATCCCAGTAAGATTTTTTTTTTTTTTTTGGAGATTTAGGGAAGATTGGTATAGCAGGCAGGCAGCTTAAGGGGCACGCAGACCTTCATGCGATGTCCCTGTTGTGTCCTCTCTGGACACACGCACTGCCACGCGGGCACCAGGCTCCTCCCTTCTCACATCCAGACCTTTGCTTAGGCAGGTCCCTCCTCCCGGGGCGCCCTCTGCCCAGTCCCCGCTCAGCACTGAGAGCCTCCCAGTGGCTCCCTCCTCCCCAGCTCCAGCGGGCCTCCCAGACTCCTTGGGGAGACCAGAGAGGCTGGGATTTCCCTAGGACCTGCCTGGCCCAGCACCCGCCCAGCACCTGGCAGGGGAGGGAGCTGGGGAGCTGACAGAAGAAAAAATTCCCCTGGAACCGGTTTCTCTGCTTCCTGGCCCAGCTGGGGCACCCACCCCAGGGAGAGGCCAAGGCCAAAGACCCGGGCCACCATGGCCTCAGCCCTAAGCCCACCCCGGGTCCCCAAACCCAAAGGCGCTCTACCTTCACACTACTACGAGAACTTTCTGGAGAAGAAGGGACCCTGTGACCGGGTAAGGCACTGCTGGGCTCCTGGGTGGCTGCACTCACCTCTCTGAGCCTGGATCTTCACACCTGGCCGAGGGGGCGGGGTGGGTAGTGGCTGGGGCCGGGCGCCTGCTGGGGGTGCTGGAAAAGGTTCTGCCCACCCTCTGGCTGTCTCTGACTCTGGTCTATCTCTTTCTCTGTGTCTCTCCCTGCCTGTCTGCCTCCCTCTGTCTCCCTCTTGGTCTCTCTTCTCTTTCTCTTGGATACAAACAGATCGGGGACTTCCCCCAGGAAGTGGAAAACCTTCTGGCTCCCAGGTCCCAGCCCCACACTAACCTTGAGCCGAGCCTCAGCTGCGGGGGGGTCAAGGCCAGGAGAGATAGCTGAGGGGGCCGCATCTGGCAGGACCAGAGAGGGATGCAAGCCCAGTCCCTCCTTCCCTGAGGCGCCCCACCCCCCACACTTGTCTCATCTTCTGCTACAACCCCAAACACCCACCTACTGCGTTCCCTGGCCACCCCCACCGCCACTGCGGATTGCGGTCCCCTCCTCCTTTCCTTGTGCCTCCAAGTGCCCACCCCCCGCCGCCCCCCCTCAGGCCTACACACCATCTAGGCCACAGGGGTCCCCACGTCTTCCTGACTCCCAGGCCTTGTGCAAGGGACTCCCCATCGTTGTGCCTCGGTTTTCTCTATTACACAATGGGTATAGTAGGGCCGTAACCATGGTTACTGGAGAAGGGGTCTGGGGTCCTGACTCCGCAAGCACTGTTCACTGGTATTAACGCACCCAATTCTTTCAGCGGCCTCTGCGGTAGGTTCCTCTTTATCGCCATTTCATGGGTGGGGAAACTGAGGCACGGAGAGCTTAAATACCTTGTGCAATGGCGTATAGTGGGTACACGACAAAGCAGGTCTGACCTGCTGAGTTTAATCACTTACTGCTCTGCTCCCAGGGCCAAGCACATGGTCAGTCCTCAGTAAATGTCACTTAAATGTATCTACGGACAGATGGGTAGGTGGATGGATGGGTATGTCGATGGTTGGACAGACATAGAGATGGATGGGTGGCTGGGTAGATAAGTGGATGAACAGATGAATGGGCAGGCAGATGGACAGATGGATAGGTGGACTGATGATGGCTACTGGGCATCAATATGAAAACTATCCTCATTATCATTACGGACTAATGAAAGTACCTCCTCCTCCCGGAAGTCTTCCCGGATTTCCCAGTTGGAGGGCCTTTCTCCAGATCTCAAGGCCTAGGGTTTGTCCCTCTCGGGGTACTGATTACTCTTCCCTGGAAGATTTAGTATCTATGCTTTCTTTTTAGTTTTTAAACGTTTATTTATTTTTGAGAGACAGACAGTGTGTGAGTGGGGGAGGGGCAGAGAGAGAGAGAGGAGGGAGGCACAGAATCGGAAGCAGGCTCCAGGCTCCGAGGAGCTGTCAGCGCAGAGCCCGACGCGGGGCTCGAACCCACGAACTGTGAGATCGTGACCTGAGCTGAGGTTGGACGCTCAACCGACTGAGCCCCCCCAGGCGCCCGAGTATCTATGCTTTCTATATTCTTCTGGAAGACAACCTATTTAGAAACAGAAGCCATGTCCCAGGTCGTATTTAGCCTCTGCAACAGAACTGGGTGCAGAGCAGATGTTCAGGGAATATTTGCTGGGAAAAAACCAAACAAACCCATTCTCTTACCATCTGAGCTGTATCAGCCCCCTTGGACCACCAGAGAGTTAGGACATTTATAATTCAGAATCCTGGGGGCAAATCCTGAATCGGCAATAACTTCCAGAGTCCAGAACCTTGTGAAATTCTGAGACCGCAGACTCAGGCCCACAGGAGACCCCAATACATATTTACGGGGTGGACAAGGAGAAGGGGGTGTATGTGTGCGAAAATGGGTACATAGATGGGTGGGTGGGTGGACGGTTAGTTCAACTTACTCCTGGATCTCCTGCCTCTGTACACTGGCCAGGGGCGGGGCGGAGGCAGGGCGCTGCTCTGCATTCCCCATTCCATCAAGGAGGATTCTTTGGTCCTTTCTCAAAGAACAACAGATCCCCAGAAGTTGGGCCATGGATGGGGAGGGCCTCCCAGAGAAGGCGACGTTCGTTCAAAGACCCAAAGCAGGTGATGAAGGAAACTGATGATCTGGGGAAAGAGTCTCCAGGCAGAGGAAACGGCCAGTGCCAAGGTCCTGAGGCAGGAGTGGGTGCCATGGAGGTACCCGGATTTCCCTTCTCACCTCCTTCTCTTTCTCTACCTTTGGTCCCCAGGATTACAAGAAATTCTGGGCAGGCCTCAAGGGTTGCACTCTCTATTTCTATAATAGCAATCGGGACTCCCAGGTAAGGAGGGGAATGAGCTGGTCGCCCCCCCCTCCCCGCCCCCCTCCTTTGACCTCAGGGACCAAGCATAGAGGGCGGGTGTTTCGGCCAAGCCAGAGGGCCTGGGGAGCCACAAGCCTGGCGCTCAGACCCCTGCTTCCGGATCCCCAGCACGTGGAGAAGTTAGACCTAACGGCACTTGTGAAGCTCACAGATGACCCACCCTGGGGAAGCTCCCGAGACCCAGGCATCCATTTCAGCCTGGTCCTCCGGAACCAGGAGATCAGGTTCAAGGTAGGCCCCTCCCTCCTTGTCACACTTACCACTAACACACACTAGCATGGAGTCGCACGGAGGCTACCGCTGGGTTGGTGACACTGGCCGAGTCACTTGACTTCTCTAGGCCTTGGGTTCTTCGCCTGCAAAATGGGACAGTACATAGAGAGGAGCCAGAACAGCACGCCAGCCGCAAGGATGGACCCCCCCCCCCCTTCCCCGGCCATCGTTCAACCTTGCAGCTAAGGTTATCGAGCGCCTCCCGTGTGCCAGACATTCTCCCGGTTGCAGTGAACAGGACACTTAACACTCCTCCCCGTTGTGGAGTTTGCAGTCGAGCGGGGGAGGCACACAGTACACAATACGAGTGCGTAAAACGTATCTGGAGGGGCAGGCGGCAGGAGACGCTTGGAAAAAGCGCTAGGGAATGGACGCAGCGCGCTCAGGGTTACCATGTTAAACAGGGCGACCGGGGAAAGCCTCACCGAGACCCGCAGGTGAGGGAACCGGCTCGTAGATACCTGTGCAAAGGCTCGTGTGAGTCTGAAGAGCCGGGAGGAAGAAGAGGAGGGGGAGGGGGGAGGAGCGGGAGGCTGCTGGGCAGCGGGAGGGAGGGGAGAGACGGAGGGAGGAGGGCAGGGAGGGGACAGGGCGTGGGGTGCAGGGCTTTGTGGGCCCTAGGGAGGACTTGGGCTTTTACCCCAAAGCAGACGGGAGCCCGGGGAGGGTTTAGAGCATTGGAGATACAGGATCTGATTTGTATTGTTTTCAAACTTGACGCAGTAACATTAAAGAATTCTATCCCACTTTCCTGAGGACTTATGATGTCCAGACATCCTAAAGTAACCCGGGTCCCAACTCGTTTAATCTTCAAAAGAACCCTTGGAAAACAGTGGCTATTATTCCTCGTTCCCATTTCACAGATGAATTGACCGAGGCTCATCGCCATGGGCTCTTTTTCTGTCCCTCCGCAGGTAGAGAGCCTGGAGTCTCGGGAGATGTGGAAAGGCTTCATCCTGACGGTGGTAGAGGTAAGACTGGGTGCCTCCTCGGGGACCCTCTTTTCTCCTTCGACGCCACAGTCCTCAACCAGGCCCCCAGAGTCTCCTACAGGGGTCTCACGCTGGCGGCCTCTGAGCCCAACGCAGCCCGCAGCCCGCAACGGCTTCTGTTTTTGCCAACGGTGTTAAAACTGGGAAAGTGATCTGCCATTATTTAGGAGCCAGGAGTTTTTGTCAACATTCCTGATCTCTGCTTTAGTCCTTTGTCCCCTGTCTGGCCCCGCAGCCTGTAGAGTTTTGAGAGCCTACATTCGAGCATCTGATCTGTCCTTCGCCTCCCTGAAGTCTCTTCACCCCTGCCCTGAGGAGGCGCAGGGTCGCTCTGGAGCCCCCAGGCCCGGGTTCCCATCCTGGCTGCCTGGGCCCGCACCCCGACCTCAGGGTGTCCCCTCGGTGACGCGGGCACCAGCCGCCCGTGCCCTGACGTCCAGGCGCCCTCGGGTGCCTCATCGCCCCTCAGCTCCGCATCCCGTCCAACCTGACCCTGCTGCCCGGACACCTGTACATGATGGCCGAGGCCCTGGCCAAAGAGGAGGCGCGCCGCGCGCTCGAGGTGCCCTCGTGAGTGCCCCGCCGGGCCGCGCAGCCCCGGGACGGCGGCGGGCGGAGGCGCGGGGCCCGAGGGGCGGCCGGCGGGGTCTGCGGGGAATCCCGTCTTCCGGGACGAGGTCCACGTGCCGGGGGCGGGGCTCCGCGGGAGGGTGTGGCCGCGCCCCAGGGGCGGGGCCTGCGCGGAGTGAGGGACGCGTCCGCCCCAGCTGCTTCCTGAAGGTGAGCCGGCTGGAGGCGCAGCTGCTCCTGGAGCGCTACCCCGAGTGCGGAAACCTGCTGCTGCGGCCCAGCGGGGACGGAACGGGCGGCGTGTCGGTCACCACGCGCCAGACGCTCAATGGGTGCGCATGCGCGGCGCCGGGATGGGCGGAGGGACGCGGTCTCCGGGGGGCGGGGCCAGAGTTCGGTGGGGGGGGGTGGGATCCCGAGGCCGGCCCCTCCCCGGAATGGGGGGGTGGGGTCCACGCCTGGGGGCGGAGCCAAGGGCCGGACGGAGGACCCCTTTGGGGGAGTGGTTAGATCCTGAGGCGGGGGCGGGTCTCTATAGGTGAGGTCAGACCCTTGGGTGAGGATGGGCTCTTCGGGGCGGAATCGGGGCCGGGTCTGGACCTCCGGAGCAAGGAAGAAATCAAATCCAGGGGTGGTAACCAGCCCTTTGGGCGGAATCAGGACTTGTGGGTGGAGTCATAGGCCGGTCTTCCCCTTGAACCAGGGTGGTTGAATCAGGCTTTGGAGGTCCACTTTGGGGACGGATCAGAGCCTGGCCCTAAATCCTTCTTTGGGATAGCCAGGTGAAGGGTAGGGCCACATCGAAGGCGGAGTTAGAACCCACGGGCGGGGCCTCACGGAGGTGGAGCCATCAGGGAGTGGCCCTCCACATCGAAGGCGGAGTTAGAATCCATGGGGCGGGGCCAGAGGAGGGGCGGGGCCTCCCGGGGTGGCGCCATCAGGGCGCGGCCATCCTTAGGGGCAGTGCCAAGACAGCGGCGGGGTCTTCCTGGGGGGCGGGGGTGTGCAGTCAGTAGAGGGCCTGATTCTCCCGGGAGAGTCACGCCAGGTCGGGGCACGGTCACTGTGCGGAGGACCAGGTTAGCCCCTCCGTGGGGGCGGAGCCAGGACGAGGGGCGGGTTCCTCCTGGGCCTGCGCCAGCCCCCTCACTCACCACTTCCTGGGCAGGTCGTCGGTGGTCCGGCACTACAAGGTGAAGCACGAGGGCCCCAAGTATGTGATCGACGTGGAGGAGCCGGTGAGCGTTGGGCTGGGGTACTGGAAAACGCGGGGGGGGGGGGTCTGCGCCCCTTCCCCAGCAGCCCCGACTGCGACCTCTACCCGCCTCCAGTTCTCCTGCGACTCACTCGACGCAGTGGTCAACTATTTCGTGACACGCACCAAGAAATCGCTGGTGCCCTTCCTGCCAGACGAGGACTATGAGAAGGTGCTAGGTGAGTGCGGCCTCAGGGAACTCCGGGAACCCAGTACGTGCCTCTCCCTCCCCTGCCCCCCCCCCCCCACGGGGCACCCCTGGATCAACCCCCAGCCGCCGCGCCTCCTCTAGGACCACTCTCTGTTCCAGGCTACTTGGAGGCGGATAACGAGAACGGCGAGAGTGTGTGGGTGGCACGCGAGGCCCCCGCGCCCCGAGGCCCAGGTGATGCCCCCGCCCTGCAGCCACCGCTGGGCCATAGTGCAGAGAGACCTGGGACCCACATGGCGCCGCCCGTGTCCAGTCTTGGACCCAGAGTTACAAGGACCCAGAAGTTACCCAGACCCTGCCCTCCGGGTTGTGGAGCGGGGGACAGAGCTGGACACACTTCCAGCCCTGTGGGGTTGAACCTGGGGCTGAAGACAGCGGTGCCTAGAGTTGGGGAGAGAAAGGGGGGAGGCTTCCTGGAGGAGGCGCTGTTTGCTTAAGGCCTCAAAGGATTTCAGTAGGTTGAGATGGGCAATGGAGGGGATGGAGGGCTCACCTGGAGCGACATCTACCCAGAGATGGGAACCGGGGTGGCTATTGAGAAAGGGGTGGGGGGGGGGATCCCGTTTACAAGGCGGGAAGACGATGCTAGGAAGGCCTCTGGGCTGAGCAGACGCTGGGGGGCCCCTTGTGCACAGTGGGCACGAATGTGCACACATACACACACCTTAAGCCACAATCGCGTGTGTGGACACGAATGCTCACTGGCGAGCACAAATTTGGTCACGTATAGGCACGTGGGTGCACACGCTAACGCGGACAAATACTAGCACCCTCGCGGTGGCAGGCACGTATCCACGCATTCAGGTGCGCGTACAAACCCTCTGCCTGCATTCAACTGTGCAGATTCACTCGGTGTGCCAGATTATGCGACACAGGGACACAGACACCGACTCCTGGGTGAGCGTGTGTAAGAACCACGCACGCGCAGGGTCACACGCGTGAATCTGGCGACTGCGTTTCTCACCAGGTCCCGCACCCCCCTCGGGTGGCCCCAGGCAGCTGCCTCCCGTGCCCGTCACACCCGTGTCGAGCCCGAACAAGCTCACCCCACTCCCGAACGAGGATGAGAACTACGTGGTCCCCATCGCACACGCCCCAGCCGCCACCTACGTGAACGGGGACGGTAGGTGGGGGCGGGGGGGGGAGACGGGGACAGGGGAGGAGGCTGAAAGGTAGACGTGACGTGACGTGCCACACCTTTGTCCACACAGTGCCTTCCCCTAGTTGGCCGGTCATCCGGAAGCTCAAGAAGGTGGCCAAGGTTCAGGCAAAGCCTCCAAAGCTGCCAAAGCCACCCGTTGCGCCCAAGCCAGGTAGGGGTCCCGCCCCCAAGCCCTTCCCTTGTCCGGTGGAGAGCCGGCCTCAGTCCCTCCTCTGCCCCCTCCTCCAGAGCCCCAAGGCCTCAATGGCGGCCTGGCCAAGAAACCGGCGGGCAACTCAGCGCAGGCTTTCTTCCCCGCGACAGGTGAGGCGTTTGGGGGTCCGTGCGGCCGGTGACCCGTGCTGTCACGCGGGACCCACACTCCGAAGGGCCCCACGCTTGGCTTAACGCTGTGCGGTCTTGAAACCCCTCAAGGCTTTTGAATAGATTTTCATTTTTCACGGGGCCCACAGATTCTGCGGGTGGGGTGGGGGGACAGCGTGGGCTGGGGACCCCTGATGCGGCTGAAGTCCCCCCGCCCCCCCCCCCCCCCAACCAGGCCTGGCGGATTTGACCGCCGAGCTGGAAGAGAAGCTGCGGAGGAGACGGGCGCTGGAACACTCGGCCAGACACGCTGGGGACCTGTGAGCCAGAGAGGCAGACCCCCCCTCCCAGAATAAAAGCTCAAGTGACCCCAGGGCCTCTGCGTCTGGCCTGGGCGGGGGGGGGGGGCGGGAGGCAGTGGGGGTCTGGTAGACGTCTGCCCACAGCTGGCCCCTCTTAGCAAAACCTGCCACCCGGCCCTACAAGAGAAGCCCACTTTACAGCCAGGAAAGCCGAGGTCCAGAAAGGTTTGGGGCACACCCAGTGCCACCCAGCCCCAAAGAACCATCAGCACGGCCTGGCCAGTGATTGACCTTTATTAGGACGCGAGGTGGGGAGGAGGGCCCGCCCCGGGGCCCGCCGCTCCCCAGTGGTGACCCCCGCAGGAGTTAAGGCTCCAAGCAGCAAGAGAGGAGAGGGTGCTGGCTGAAACAACCGAGGCCTGGGAGGGCCCCCCCTCTGGATCAGCCGGGCGGGGTGGGCGGTCCAGGCGCCTAGGTGAGGCTAGTGTTAGAGCTGCTGGTGGCACTGCCCCGCTTCTGTAGGCAGCGCACGGAGCTGGGGACCTGCAGGCCCGTCGTCACCTGGAAACTACCGCACCACACCTGGGGCACAGGGGGAGGGGGGCAGGCGGGCTCAGGAGCAAAGCCGGCACCCGGCGCCACCACCCCCCCCCCCCCCCCCGATCCCCGCCACGGAAGGGTCCTCACCGTGAAAGCGGGCAGCAGTGGCTGTGTGAACTTGGCCTTGAAAGTGTGCAGCAGCTGTTTGGTCCGGGCATTGTAGAAGCACAGGAGGCCTGGGACGGAGGCAGAGCGACAGGGGGACCGATGAGGGGATCGTGGCAGAGGCGGGACGGGGAGAGGCGGCTAGAGACGCGGCCCGGGGCGCGGGGGTCACCTTGGTGGAAGTCACAGTGCACGCCCAGGCAGTCGGGCACGGGCGCATCCAGCACCTTGGCCTTGTTGGCGTGCTTGGCGGTGAAGCTGGCCTGTAACCAGTTGTTGACGTGCAGGCACCAGGACGCGGCTGTCTTGCCCAGCTGCTCGAAGCGGCCCAGGCTGCGGTACGCCACCCCCACGCCGAACGCCTTGCTGTCTGGCTCGAAGCGCACCTCCCAGTAATGCTCCCCGCCGTCGATCAGCGTGTCCCCTGTGGGGCGGGGTGGAGTCGGGTCCCGGGTGGCCTTGCGCCAGGGGGCGGCCACCTGGGTACTCCTCAGTCCTCGGCTACGGCTTCCGGGCCGTCCCCGGGCCTCATCCGCCTCCTCTAGATGCTCCGAGAGCCCGGATCCTCGCCAAGCCTCGGCTAATCCTTTCGGGTTCTCTGCCGGTCCAGGCTACCCGTTCCAGATACTTCCAGGCCTTAGAAGCTTCCTCCAAAGCAAACAATTCCTCCCCGTGTTCAGACACCCCTCGGTCCTCAGTTCTCTCCGACACTAGATCACCCCCAAACCCTTGCGCCTGGCGGACTCCCAAGTGTTCCCGCGGGCCTCGAATCCCACCGGAGCGCAGAGTCTCGCCGGCGTGCCGGGCCCCTCTCCTACCGCTCTGTGAATCTAGGGTCTCCCCGGACCCCCAGCCCCTGGTGGAGGCCAACTTCTTCCAGGCCCGACTGCACATCCTCTCCTGCCCCCGCCTCCCTCGCGGCCCACGGCCCTCTCCCGTCTCAGCTCCTCTCCGACCTCAGCTACTTTCCCAACCACAACCAGGCTCGTTCTTCCCAGAGGCCCCGTAGCCCCCTCTCAGGTGTCAGCCACTCTGCAGAACCCCCACCCCTCCCCCTGCTTCCTCCCCGGACCCCACCTCTCGCCAATCTCAGATGCTTTCGGGGAAAGCCCAGCTCCTCCACAGAACCCCAGCTTCTCCTCAGGTCTTGGCTTATCCCCAGGACGCGGCTACTCTCTAACCCCGCCCCTGCCCGGGTACTGCTGACCGCACTGACTCCTGCACCCCCCAGCCTCTTCTGGGAGCCCCCTTCTGGACAGCGACGATCCCCCTGAACCCTGGTTCCTCCGTGGGCCCCGTTCACTCCATCGCTAGCTGTCTCCCCACACCAGCGACTCTCTCTGGCTCCCCCACAAACCCGGCTGCCCCGTAGGTGACCATTCTTTCCAGCTAGTCCACAGACCCCAGGACGCCCCCTGGCCGACCTCCAGGCCACAGCCTCCACAAGTTCTGGCCCCCCACCCCCAGTAAGCCCACCCCCTCCCCCCTCCCCCCCGCCAGTCCTCAATTCCTCCAGCACCACATTATTGGAACCATTCCCAGAAAGCTTTGTTGGTGGCTGCCTCAGTTTCCTCAACCAAAGGAGTTCTCGCCATCCCCCACCCCCCACCATCAGGGCCCTGCCCAGAGTGTCCCCTCTGCCCTCCTGTCTTTGCCCCTCCTTACCCAGCACTGTGTAGGACTCGGCCGTGAAGCGATCCCGGCCCCCACGACCGGAGGGCATCCTCTTGGGAGACGGCACGCCTCTGTGAGTGACAGGGAGAAGGCTCAGCGCAGCCCTTACTGTCCCCACAGGAGGGTTTCCCTGGCGCCCCCCCGCCGGCTGCCGCGGTCTTCCTGTCAGTCCTTCCCAGGACTTGGTTCTTTTCACGCACTGGGCCCCTCCTTCCAGAACACGCCCAGATAGCCCTTCCTCGGCTGGAAAACTACTCAACTGTCAAAACCCAGTTAAAACTCTCTTCTTGGGGCGCCTGGGCTAGTCGGTTACGCATCTGACTTCGGTTCAGGTCGTGATCTCACGGTTCATGAGATCCAGCCCCGCGTCTGCTGTCCGCGCAGAGCCCGCTTCAGACCCTTTGTCTCCCTCTCTCTCTGCCCCTCCCCTACTTGCACGCACTCCCCTCCACCCCCCCCCCCGCCCCGAAAATAAATACACATTATAAAAACAAATCTCCTCTCCCTTCTCGGGCTCCCTCCTTCCACCCCAGCCTTGACCACGCTGGGCTCTGGGTGTCCCTGCCCCGTGGGATGTCCTCCGCCAGAAACTCAGGGAGGCCAGGGGGCAGGCTACCTGGCGGGGAGTTGACGGGAGACGCCGTGCGCCCCTTGCTGTCCTTCTCACGGGCCTTGATGTCCTGCACCTTCCCGCCCATGGCGTCCCACTCCACGGAGAGATCATCCACCCGCAGGTTCTGGTGAGATGTGGACGCGTCCAGGCGGAACATGAATGCTGGGGCCGGGCAGACGTGGGAGTCACAGAGATGGGGAAACCCGGAGAGACACAGAGAGAGAGACAGAGAGACAGACAGTGACCAAGACAAACCATGTGACAGGGACGGAGAGCAGAGAGCGACAGCAGGGACTAAGAGAAAACGAGAGAGGTTGCCGGGCTCAGAGACAGACGGATACAGAGCGACAGGCAGCAGGACGCCAAGAAAGACAAGACGGGGCAGAGCCGAGGGCCAAGGGAGTGAAGGCTGAGGGCTTGTTGCCTGAGGGTCCCCTAGGTCTGGAGCCATTTTCGAAGCACCGGTGGTGCTTCTGCTGGAGGGTAATCACAGGAAGGGGCCCGGGCTATAGCACGACAGTTAGGCCAGACTCTAGAAAGTCCTCCTCACAGAGCACACAAAGGTGTTGCTGCAAGAGAGTAAGCTCGGCCTTCACTACTGATATCCCATCCCCAATTCTAAGAGCGCTTATCTAGTTTTTAGGAGAGAGAAAGAGAGAGGGAGGGTGTGTGTGTGTGTGTGCGTGTGAAAGAGAGAGAGAGTATAAAACCCATCCAGTATAATGGGCTCAAGTGCAAAAGCAAAAAACCATGGCAGGTGTATATTAGACACTCAGGTTAAGGAAGCTACTGGGGACTAAGCTCCGAGCTTCCTGGCAGCCAGAGCAAAAAGAGTCACGGAGCCCTGATTAGAAGATGCTTATTACACACCAGTACCTGGGGCCCCAGGGCGAGGGGTTATGGAGTCACAGCCAGGGTAGGGGTGGGAACCAGTCACCTGGTGTCTCCAGGGTCACCGACTCGGAGAACTCGCCTGCAACTGCCTTATTACAGGCCTTCACACGGAAATTCATGTATTTCATGTCAAACTTGAGACCTAGGAGCAACAGAGGGATCTCAACGTGGCGTGCACTTTGAGCAAAAGGTTACAGGTCCCTGTGTCCCACGGTAGTCCCAGAACTCGTTCTAAGGAGCACCTTGCAAACGACATCTGATCCCTGAGACACCATCCTTGCCCGCATTTACCTGTGGTACTATGGGTACTTGGCTCCGCCTCCAATCCAGGCTGGCCAATCAGGATGCTTAGGGACACAGTAACAGCGATTGGTTCAGGAATGGGCACACGACCCAAACTGGCCAATCAGAAACTTCCCTGGGACTTTGGGCTGGTATTATAGGGAAGAGAGTTACTGTCTGAGGCTGGCCAGCCTGGAGGAAGCTCCTCTAGGAAAATCTGTCAGTGCATTTGGCAAGCCTCCTTCGGAATGTCGCATCCACACGCAACAAAGGCAGGGAACAAAGGCGATCGAGCCATTTGATTTGCTGGATCCCCTCGATCTCCCCATGCCTGGTTACTTAAAGATATTTCCTACTGCTAGGATATGTCCCCCGCTTTCTTTCTTTCCTTTTGGGTTCGTTTCTTCCAGTCTTCAAAAATAAAAAGCAGCTACCCAGTTGTCCTTCCCCTCAAGCTAAACCTCTTTGGAGAGCTGTCTACACCCTCACCCCTTCTCTGCTGCCTCGCTCACTCTCCCTCCTCTGGCCTTTGTCGGTCCCCCACCTCGCAGGACCTCCTGGCTGACTGACCACTCCTTCCCTCCTGGAACATTCTCTCCTTGGCAGCCACGGCACTGTCGTCTCTTGTCTCCCCCACTCTGTTTGTTCTCCCTAGGTCTTCTTTGCAGGCACTTCCATCCTCAACACCCTTAAATGTCAGGGTGACTCTGTCTGGGGCTCTTATTCGTGTCACCGTGCCCCTGTCCCCTTCTTGCACTTCAGACACCATCCGTCCACCAGAGCACCCACTGCCCAGCCCCTGGCTCAGACCGCATGCCCAGTTGCCTCCTGAGTGTTCCCCCTGGGATGCCCGTCCTCTGATCATCCCAAACAGTACTCAGCGCCCCCTGCTCTAAAACCTCCCATAGCTCCCCTTTGGCCCATTCTTCATCTCACTTCTCCCCACAGATGTTGTTCTGTCCGCAAACCTAACTTAGTTCCGGACACAAAGGTTCGCAGTGCTCGCTTCAGCAGCATGTAGACTAAAACTGGAATCACCCAGGGGCGCCTGGGTGGCTCAGTTGGTGCAACAGCTGACTCCTGACCTCGGCTCAGGTCATGATCTCACCGTGCGTGAGATCGAGCCCCGCGTCGGGCTCTGCACCGGCAGCGTGGAGCCTGCTTGGGGTTCTGTGTCTCCCTCCCTCTCTCTCTCTCTCTCTGCCCCTCCCCCACTTGCTTGAGCTCTCTGTCTCAAAATAAATAAGCTTTAGAAAAATAAAATAAAATTGGAACGATATAGAGAACGCTAGCATGGCCCCTGCAGAAGGGTGGCATGCAAATCCGGACATAAAAGGCTCAGCGCTCTGGCCTCTGAGCCCTAGATCAGGCTGTTCTGCCTAGAAGACTCTTCTCCACCCTCCCCTCCTCTGTCGGGCCTCAGCCTGGCTGCCACCTCTTCCAGATGCCCACCCAGACTGTCTCCCCCTTGTCCGGATCCCCTTCCCTGAGAGCCCAGTACATTACTCAGCCACACCACCTACTGCCCCAGAGCAGAGATTACCAACCAGAAGGCTCAGCTTCTGAAACCTGGAACCCACGTGCCTATGGGCGGTCTGGACTCACTGTGTGCCTCAGTTTCCTATTCTGCAAACTGGCAATCGCAATGCCAAATCCCAAGCAGGGGTCGCATGAGGACGCGATGAGTCGAGGCATGTACATACCAAACGCTAAACCAAACCCCTCCCGACTTGTCCAAGCAACGGAGACGACAAATGACGACACGGGTTCGATGCCTAGATGAGAGCATTCGATCCTATCGACATCACACACCTTTCAGTGGATTCAACGTCCTGCCCTGCGGAACGCACTCACTAGGAATGTTGCAAAAGGCAACAAGAGGGGGGTGGCGAGGGGGTGACGCATCAGGAAGCCTGGGATGCGACAGACCTCCACGCTGACCGTGGTGGCCGGTACCTGAACTTGCACACGGGACGAAACCGCATACGGGCGTACACACGCACGCGCACACACGGACGAAGGCACGCAACGCCAGCGAAACGCGGACCCACGAGGCTCCTGTCTGTTCCTTGGTTTAGATATCGAGCTACAGTGACGGAAGCGGCTACTGACGGATCCTGCTTCGGGTTCTGCGTCTCCTGCCCCTCCCCCACTTATGCGCTGCCTCTCTGTGTCTCTCCGGAATGAATAAGTGTTTAAAAAAATAGGGGCGCCTGGGTGGCAGAGTCGGTTAAGCGTCCGACTTCAGCCAGGTCACGATCTCGTGGTCCGTGAGTTCGAGCCCGGCGTCAGGCTCTGGGCTGATGGCTCAGACCCTGGAGCCTGTTTCTGATTCTGTGTCTCCCTCTCTCTCTGCCCCTCCCCCGTTCATGCTCTGTTCTCTCTGTCCCAAAAATAAATAAACGTTGAAAAAAAATTTTTTAAATAAAAAAAATAAATAAATAAATAAAATAAAAACAAAGCCTGGGGGAGGGGGTGGGGGGAGTGGGATATGTTTGTTTTGATTCCCCTGCAAGGGATAATAAACCAGTAGCTTCTCAGGCCCTTTTGCTGGCTGCTGGCTTTTCTTTCCTGCAATTAGCATGCTCATTAGTAACCATGCATGCTAATTACAGATAAAGAACAGGCTGATTACAGCCCAAGAGCTGTAGCGACAGTTATCTTGTGGGCACGGCTCTCCCCGCCACTGAGGATTTCCTCCGGCGCAGACGGCTGCTGAAACTCATCAGGGACCCCCGATTTTACCCTTCTGGAGACACTCCCCTTCCGGCTGGGGGGAATCCCCACGCTTTCTGCTGTCTGACGACTGCCAAGGAAATCCCCCAACACTGGGAGGATGCCAGCTCCAGGGCGGGACTGTCGCCAGTCTTGCTCACTAGGGCAAGGGCAGCACCGGCAGGCGCTCAATACCCGGAAATGAATGAATGAACGCTGCATAGGAGACGTGAGACGCCGATGGGGAACGCCTTGCCTCCCCGGGCCTCAGTCCTCTCATCTGTCAACTGGCGGTGAGACGCGTGTCCGTTGTTCGTTACGTGTGGGGCAAACATTTAGCACGGAGTAAGCCCTCCAGAAACGGCGCGGTGCCTGTCATCAATATCGTTTTTATTATTACCACTTCGTTACTCCTGATCAGCCCAGCGGGGCCCCCAGTTGACGGGGAAAAGGAGCCCGGAGGGGGCCGAGCCCAACGGGGCTGGGGGTAGGGGGCGGGGTGGGTGTCAGCAGCAGGGCTGAGCTGCTTACCGGTCAGGGTGTACTCCGTCTGCCGGATGCCCTCGATGACCATCCACGGCTGCTCCTCCTTGAGGCGGGGCGGGCCCTCGAAGTTGGTCCGCCTGTACTCCAGCACGTAGTGGTCGATCTTGCTGTCCTCGTCCGGCATGCGCCACACCAAGGTCACGCAGTTGTCTGCCACCAGGGACTCGGCCAGGTCAATCACAGGGGCGCCGGGCACTGTCCAGGACGGGGGGAGGGGGGGTCAGGTCCTTTGCCTGCAAGGGCGATCTTACAGAAACCTCACCCGCAATTGAGGCCTTCTTGGGGGCCTCCTCTGGAGCCCAACCTTGGGATCGGGGCCCCCTCCGGGCACTGGGGCCTGGGGGTGGAGCTTCCACAGGGTTTCACCAGAGTGGGGTGGTGGGGAAGAGCTTCCTCAGGGTTCAACCAACAAAGGCCTGGGCCTTCTCAGAATACCACCATTTCAGGATAACTTCTAGAATTCTCTCATAGGGGCATGGCCTTCATGGGAGGTGGGTAGGGCTTTTCAGGGCTGGGCCACCAGGAGCGGGCTTCCTCATGGCCCCCCCACCCCCCCCCACAGGCAGGGTATCCTCGTGGCCCCACTCCCGGGGGTGGGCCTCCTCGTGGCCCCACCCACACAGGCAGGCTATCATCGTGGCCCCACCTCCTGAGGCGGGCCTCCTTGTGGCCCCACCCACACAGGCCGGATATCCTCAAGCCCCCACCCCCAGGGGCAGGCCTCCTCGTGGCCCCACCCACACAGGCAGGGTATCCTCGTGGCCCCACCTCCTGGGGCGGGCCTCCTCGTGGCCCCACCCACACAGGCAGGGTATCCTCAAGGCCCCACCCATAGGGGCGGGCCTCCTCGTGGCCCCACCCACACAGGCAGGGTATCCTCAAGGCCCCACCTCCAGGGGCGGGCCTCCTCGTGGCCCCACCCACACAGGCAGGGTATCCTCGGGGCTCTACCTCCAGGAGCGGTGCCTTCGGGATTTCAACGCCAGGTTTACCCCAGCCTTTCTCAGGCTACCCTAGACTCCTGGGCCATTTCCCTGAAATCCAGGCCGGGAGAAAGCTCCCCTCTCACCAGGTAGGAACTTGAGTGCCTGTAGCATCCTGCGCTCCTGTGCAAAGTCCACCATGAGGTGACTCATGTTGTCGCTGACCTTGGCCTTCAATGACAGCCGGAAGGCAGGCGCCATCGTCACACTGCAGGGAGGAAGATGGAGGCAGCCTGCCGGCAGGCATCTCAAAAGGGCCCAGGCCTCTGAAGCGTGCGCGGGAGACCCAGTCCCCTTTGTTCTGGTTCAGTGCGCTGGGCCAAGGGACCCCACCTTCACACCAGGGACAGGGCACTGGGGTGGGAACCAGATCCCGGCATCTTACCCATCTTTGATTTGCTTGGCAGCCTAGAAAAAGGGACGGAATAAAATTCAAAGTGTTGTCTTCATTGAATCAGAAAGTCACTACACAGACAGGAAGACTGAGGCCCAGAGTGGGCCACTTGGCAAAGTCCCCCACCACTGGGGCAGAAACACTTGGCTGTGCCCCAAAGGGATAGGGGGCAAAGACAGGCTCCTACCCCCACCCCCAGTGCCCAGTATATACAGCCGGCCAACTTGGCAGATAAAAATGCAGGGTGCCCAGTTACCTCTGCGTTTCAGATAAACAAAATGATTTTTTAGTATAAATGGGCCCCATTCAATATTTGGGACATCTACTAAATATTTCATGGGATATATCATATTCAAAAATTATTCATTATTAAATTTAAATTTCAGATCAACCACAAATAAGTTAAAAAATTTTTTTTCCAGTTTATTTATTTTGAGAGAGGAGGGAGAGACAGAGCACAAGCAGGGGAGGGGCAGAGAGAAAGGGAGAGAGAGAATCCAAAGTAGGCTCTGCCCTCTCAGCACAGAGCCCGATGTGGGGCTTGAACCCACAAACCGGGAGATCATGACCTGAGCCGAAATGAAGAGTTGGATGCTCAACCCACTGAGCCCCCCAGGCGCCTTCAACCGCGAAGAATTTTTTAGTATAAGTGTGTCCCATGTGTTCTTTGGGACATACTTCTGAATGCTGCCCGGGCCACACTTATACTAAAAAGTCATTCATGGTTGATCTGAAATGCAAATTTAACCGCGTGTCCTATAGTTTAGCTTGTAGTCCCACCAGTATGGCTTCTGAGGCGCCCACCTGAGGGAAGTCGTCGCTCTCCGTGGCCTGCAGGGTCTGGTTGGCCGTCTCCAGAAGCTCCTCCGAGCTCTCCAGGGCCCGCGTGCAGGCAGCCAGCTGGTTCTACGAGTGGCATGGCATCGAGGGAAGAGACACCCCACCCCACTGCGTCAAACCCTCGCGGTCTCCCCCACTTTGCGGGATTGGGGACACCACACCTTTCTCCAACTCCGGGCTGCGGGGGGTGGGGAGGCTGCAGGGAAATCGGGGCTCACTCCCGGAAGCACAGCAGAATCACCTGGGGAATCCCTTTCTTGAAAACTCACACGCCCAGACCCCACCTGAGCCCTGGGGCCCCAACTTCTTCCACGCTGGGAAATCTGGGATGTTAGGAAGTTGTCCGGGAGGTTCTGATGCAGCCCCGGTGCCTCAGTTAGAGTCCTAGACCCCCTAGGGGCTGTACGTGGCAGGGGTGGGGGTGGGGGGTTGGCAAGAGGCGATGCTGTCGGATCTGGGGACCGGTGGGAAGGGCTGAGAAATCAGAGGCGTTGGGTGAGGACAGGAGGGGAGGAACAGCCAGACGTGGATGTGGTGAAGGAGAAGGGGGTGGGGGTGGGAGCAGGGACCGAGAGGGACAGCAGGTGGGTACAGGGATCACGGCCAGGGAAGGGGCAGAGAAGAGGCCAGGAAACAGAGGAGGTGAGGCCAAGGCCACTGGGGTGTCTGTTCTGGATCCGGGAGACACTCGGGGGCACCTCCAAGAGGCGGTGTGGGAGGTGTGGAGGGAGACCCTGAGGCCAGCCGGGCTCCGCTGAGTCTGAGGGGTGCAGTGGGGTTAGGAGCGCCCCCCCCCCCCGGCCCACCTGCAGCTCGTAGGTGCGGCTGGCACGGTCCTGCTTGATCTTCATCAACATGCCCTCCTTCAGCTCCTCCAGGAGGGAGAAGAGCGACTGGAACTCCGCCTCCAGGTCTTCCTGTACCTTGGTGGAGTTGGCCTTGGGGAGAGGTGGTGGGGTCAGGACGGCCAGGATCGGCCAAAGCCCAGGCTCAGACGGGGACACGGAGGCCTGGACGCGGCAGCCGGGCACAGTCCGACGGGCATCGGCAGCAACAGGCTGGCTAACTCCCCGCGGCTGCCCCCCCCCTCCCCAGCCCTTCTGGCCCACGAACTCCCCACCTCCTTCCGTCCCTCCTGCAGAGGGGACTTCCTCACCTCCACGTTCAGCAGCATTTGCTTGAGGGAGTAGATGAAGCTTTGAATCTCTTCATTCTTCACAGCCAGCGTGGTGATGATCTTCCGCAGAGCCTCCTGCCCCCACCCGAAGCAGGCACACGCCAAAGCCGGTAAGCCCCTTGGCCAGGCCCGGCACCCCCCCCCCCCGGCAAACTTGGGGCTCCCCACTCCGCCTTCCTGGGATCCAGGAGATGTGGGAGCCACCGTGCCAGTGAGCTTGGGCACCGCCGTGAGGCAGGCCCTGGGCGAAGCTCTGGCCCCACCTCCCCTCGCCTGGCACGTGCCCATTTGACAGGCGAGGAAACTGAGGCTCAAAAAGAGCCTCTGGGGAAGGCGCCCACCCTGGGCCGAGCCAGGTCGGCCTCAGCACAAAGCCTTCAACCTGAGGGCGGGGCGTGATCTGGGGTGAGGGGCCACCTTGGGAACAGGGATCGGGAAGAAGAAAGGAGGAACCTGGGAACGCGGGGCCAGAGGGCCCAGGCAACTGGGGAGCGGGGCAGGGAGGTCTGGGGGAGGGGACGGAGAGAAGAGAAGCCGCGTGGGAGGATCCCGCTGGGGCCTGGAGCCCTGACCCAGGCCTCCCACGGGAGGGACCCCCTCCTGGTCCCTCTTCTGGGGGTGCGGGATCGGTGGGATCACCTGTGCGGAGCCGGAGCAGCGTCCTCAGGGGCGGGGCGGGGCAGAGACCGGACACCTGGTCCGCAGTCCGCATGGAAGGCGTGGGGGATGGGTCAGGCTGGGGCTGGGATGCTGGGCGCCGGTGGGGGGCTTGGAGGGGATGCGCCTGGACCCGGGCCAAGATGATGAGAGGTCGGGGCGACGGCGGGGGGGTGGTGGGGTGCTGGGTCCCGCATCGGGGGGCTGGATCCCGGCGGGGTGGCGGCGGGGGTGGGGCCTCGGCCGCAGAGCAGCTGCGGGGGTGGGGGTGGGGGGCGCTGCGGCAGCACCTGGTCCCCTCCCCTGGTCCACCCCCGCCCCGCCCCGTCCCGCCCCGCCCCGCTCCTACCCTCTGGTCCTCCATGGCCGCGGCCCAGGTCGTCCCCGGCCCGGCCCGCGGGCCCCGCTCGCTCTTCTGGTCCTCAAGCCGCCTTTGCCGCGACCACGAGCCAATGGCCCGCCGAGCCCTCCCCGCCGCCGCCGCCGCCGCCGCCGCCGCCGCCGCGCCCCCCGTCAGCGCTCCATCACTGGCCGCAGCGCGCAGGCGCGCCCCCCGCGGCAGCCTGGGAAACGTAGTCCTGCGCTGGGGTCGCTGAGAGCCGGGGACCCCCCAGAGCCTGGGGCCGACGCCGGTCGCGATGACGGAGCTGGCGAGAGCCCGGGACTGGGAAGGAGGTTGCCTGGGTTCGACCACCCGGGTGGTGACCTCGAGCCCATCCTTCGTCCCTGTAGTGCCTCAGTCTCCGCACCCGGGCACCCACGCGATTTCGTGGCTGCTCCTCAAAGTGGAAGGCCACACCCACCCCTCCCGCGAGATCTGGCCCCTCACTGCTCACGCTCCTTGCGTCCGCTGGAAAGCCAAGGTCCAAGAGGATGGTCTCCTTCCAATGCCTTCTTTCTCTCTCCGAGAAAAATAGCCGAACTCCTATACATCCCGCAAAGCCCCGCATCGCACATCTCCGCCTCCAGCAGCCTCTCTGCCTGACCGGAATCCACAAGGCCAAGAATGTGTGTGTCCACCTTGGTCTTCCCGGCCAGCCCGGGGCCAGATCTCCCCAGGATCTCCAGCATTGCCTCTCAGCAGAGGGTGGGGGGAAGGGTAGAGTTTGAGAAAGTCCAAGGGAGGCTGGGACACTGTGTGTATCTGCTACGACAGTGTGGTCAGAGTGCCGCCGCCGCCGGGGGCCATCCTGTGGTTGACAGGAACGATTCTGGGGCGCACGCAGGCCCTCTTCTTTCCGGGTTTAAAAAGAGGTCACACTGTGGTCGGGAGCCAGACACTGAGGCCTAGGGCCTGTCCCCTCCTCCCACCCTGGCGAGTGACAGATGTAGGGCTGGGAGAAATTTCAGGGCTTATGAACCCCCTCAATTGGGCCCCCAAACTTCTCCGCAAGCTATGGGGACAGGGGAACCCCCCCCCCCGCCCTGTACCTGTTGGGGGACCTGGTACCCTCAGCACAAATCCATTCCTCTGAACCTCAAAGGACGACATTTTGGGGGCAAAATAATTGAAGCTGGGATTCTGATCTTCAATCCAGGCTCAGGCCTCTCCTGCCTGCTCCCTGCCCTCCCCCACCCCACCTGCCTCACCTAACCTTCCAACGTGTCCCCTCCCCCGGCTCAGGTGTGCTTATATAGAATCTCCCAGAAAGATTTCCATTCACTGGGACCCATTATCCCATTCACGTACCTGTGCTGCCTTTCAGATTATAAATAAATAAATAAATAACCAAACGAATCTTTGGGGAAACTGAGGCAACAGACGGGAGGAAGTGGAGCCCTTAGAAGCTTTGGTCAGCCGACTGACATCTACCGTCTGGCCTGGGCGTCACATCTGCCCCTGTGGCGGGGGCGGAGATTGTGGCCAGAGGTCTGTTGAATTGAATGGGGGGCGCGCACCAGCGAGGAGAAGGGGGGGGCCCTGATGGGCCAGGAATGGAGCCCCTCGGCACAGCGCTGGTCTTCCTGGTGCATTTCTGGGGTGAGGACGGGGGTCTCCCCCCCTCCCTCCTTCCTGTTGTCCATCACCCCCGCGGCCTGCCCTCTAGCCCAGAACCCCTGGAAACCTCTCCCTCTGCTCTGCTAGACACGGCCTGTTTCTCTCTGATACGCCGCAGAACCTTCCAAGGGTTGCAGGTTCGGGGCGACTGGGGGCTGTTGATTAAGCACCCGGCTCTCGATTTAGGCTCAGATCATGATCTCACTGTTCGTGGGATCAAGCCCCACTCATGCGCTGACAATGCGGAGCCTGCCTGGGATTGTCTCTCTCTGCCCCTCCACCCCCCTCTCAAAATACATGTATACATTTTAACAACAACAACAAAAAACGAACAAAAAAACATCACAAAACAAGGGTTGAAGGTTCTAGCAGGGATCCTCAGAGTGGGGCCCTAGGAGAACATTCACACCACGCCCTGCACACCAGTCTCTCAGCAACACGCTCCTGCGCGTTCTCTTTCTTGCCCTTGGCTGGCCTGCTGGCTTTTCTTTCTTTCTTTCTTTCTTTCTTTCTTTCTTTCTTTCTTTCTTTCTTTCTTTCTTTCTTCTTTCTTTCTTTCTTTCTTTCTTTCTTTCTTTCTTCCTTTTTTCCTTTCTTCCTTTCTTTCCCTTCCCAACATGCCCAGGTGGATCCCACCTCTGGGCCTTTGCACCTTCTGTTCCTTCCACCTGAAACACCTTTCCCCGGATTTCATCTCTCCAGCGTCAGCTGTCATGGCATCTCAAAGGCCAGGCACTTGATGCAAACGCACACATTCCGGGGGGGTCTGACGGGCACCTCACACTTCTCCTGGCCCCAAGCAAACCTTCTCTTCTCCTCCAGCCCTGCCTCTCCGCCAGTGTCCTCCATATTGGCCGAAAGCCACCTGATTCACACGGTCCCTGAGGCTAAAGCCTTGGCCATCGGCCACCTCGCCCTCTCTTGATTCAGTCCTTCTTCGGCCCTTCCGGGGGCAACCTTCAAAATCTACTCAGATTCTGTCTGCTTTTCCCCAGGGTCCAGATCCTGATGCCACTCTCCTGGGCCCTCGTCCGCAGCCAGCCCTGATCCTCCCAGCCCACACTCTGTCCTTAACCAGGGCAGTCAGGGCCACCTTTTTAACACTTAAATTGAACCCCGTTTCCTCCCTGCTCCCCGGCTTTCCCATCACACTCAGATTAAAAAGCAAACTGGAGCGCCCGGGTGGCACAGTCTGTTACATGTCCAACCTTTGATCTTGGCTCAGGTCATGATCTCATGTGGGTTCAAGTCCCGCATTGGGCTCCGTCCTGATGGCGCAGATCTGCTGGGGATTATGTCTTTCCTTCTCTCTGCCCCTCCCCTACTTGTACTCTCTCTCTCTCTCTCAAAATAAACTGTAAAAAAAAAAAAAAAAGATTAAAAAGCAAATTTCTCTGATTTCCGCATGCCCACCTGCCCACCTCAGCCAAACCCCACCTTGCGGCCTCCAAAGCCTTGTATGGGCCATCCCCTCTCTGATCCCACTTCTGCCCTGTCTCCCCCGCGCTCACTCTGTTCCGGCCACAAGGGCCTCTTCGCTCTTCCTTTAACCTCCCAGGAGTGATCGTGCCCCAGGACCTTTGCATGGACTGCGCCCTCTGCCTGGAGCGCTCTTCCTCCCTCTTTTCCTTTCTTCCCACACGACTGGCTACTTCTTACCATTCCAAACATCACCTCTTCCGAGACCACCCTCCACAACCAGATTCTCCCTCACCCCATCCTTATCCTCCATCGTGATTCTCACTGCACGACTTCCTGGGTCTCTCTCTCTGCACCCCCGAGACCGTCAGCTCCACCATGGCAGGAATGGTTGTCTGTCTCCGTCACCTCCGTGCCCGTGTCTGTGGTCTCCAGAACAGGACCCGGCACACACGGGGCAGGATTGGTGTGCCTCAGTGAGAAGTGACCTCGCAAAGATCACGTAGTGTCACCTGTGTGGGCTGAGAGAGTAAGTCCCATAAACACACACACACACACACACACACACACACAGAAAGGCCTTACTCACGCCTTGTGTCCCCTAGTCCTGCAAGGAACTGCAGGCCTCAGTGTGCAGCAGGGTCCCAAACTGCCGCAGGTGAGGGAGGACAGCCAGGTGACCTTGGCCCGCCAGGTGGTGCAGTCCCAAGCCTGGGGGCAGCAGCTCCGTGTCCGGTGGAAGAAGGACAGTGTCTTCTTGTGTGACTCACATGTCACCAAAGGCAGGTTCAGCCTGGGGGCTCTGCGGGCCCCGGTGGCAGCTTTCCTGGGAGTCGCGTGGCAACCTCAACCTGCGGGGACCTCGGGACCCTCAACGACAGCAGGGACCACACGGGCTGGGTGACCGTGGAGATTCCTGAGTTGGAGATGGCTCAGGGCAGTGGCACGAAGCGTGTGGCCGACAAAGATAGGAGAGCAAGTGAAGGGAAGACGTGGGCCCTTGGGACTTACAGCATCTTAAGGCTCTAGAATCTCAAACTCCTAGAAATCTAAATTCGAAATCCTCCAGATGGGATTCTTACAGAGATCTTGCAAACTCCAGAACATCAAATTCTAGAATCACAGAACCAAAGATATGCCGGAATGGATCATTCTAGACCAGGACTCAGAACACTTTCTGTCAAGGGCCACGGAATAATTATTTTCTGCCTTGTGGCGCTGACGTTCTCTGTTGCCCCCACTCCCGGCTGCTGTGGTAGCCGGAAAGCAGCCCTAGACTGGACATGCGTGAATGTGCGGGCCTAGGTTCCAATAAAACTTTATTTAAACACAAAAACAAAAACAGGCAGGGGGCCTAATTTGGTCCACAGTCTGCAGTTTGCTGAGCCCTCTTCCAGAATATCACAATCATAAAGACTCTTGAATATTTATAGTGCTGGAATTCAGATTAAAAACAGTCCCAGAATCTTTCTACAAATGTGTTATTAAAGTATATCCAACGTACAGATGGGGCGCCTGGCCGGTTCAGTCTGTGGTGCATGCGACTCTTTTTTTTTTTTTTTTTTTTTTTTAATTTTTAAAGTGTATTTATTTATTTTTGAGAGAGAGAGAGACAGCACGAGCGCCCCACGGAGCATGCAACTCTTGATCCTGGAGTTGTGAGTTCAAGCCCCACATTGGGCATAGAGATTACTTAATAAAAAAAATGAATAAAAATACAAGAGGGGCGCCTGGGTGGCTCAGTCGGTTGAGCATCCGACTTCGGCTCAGGTCACGATCTCACAGTTCGTGGGTTCGAGCCCCACATGGGGCTCTGTGCTGACAGTCCAGAGCCTGGAGCCTGCTTCGGATTCTGTGTCTCCTTCTCGCTCTCTGCCCCTCCCCCGCTCACGCTCTGTCTCTCAAAAGTAAATAAATGTTAAAAAAATTTATCAAGACAAATAAATAAACCTTAAAAATCAAAAATAAAAGCTCTTCAGGAAGCTGATAATGAAAACGGGTTGCGAAACACTGACATAAAGGAATAGACGATTCTGGAATCTTAGCACGGCAGTAGCTTAGATACTTTGCATAGGCTTTTAGGATTTTCCAGTCTCAGGGGGTGTAAGAGCAGGGAATTCTAGAATCCAGGTGGAAAACCATGGGCTCTCAAGGCTGGAAGGGACCTCGCAGATCAGTCAAGCCAGCTGCCTCTGGTCACAGAGGAGAAAACTGAGGCCCAGAGAAGGCTGACACACGTCCAGGCACGCGGAGCCAGCTTTCTGGAGAGCCCAGCGCATAGGCTCTCCCCACTCTGCAGGTCTCCTCGCTCTGGGCCAAGCCCTGCACGGGGCCGGGACGCTCAAGCTGACCCAGGGCTCCTGCTCTCCCGGCCTGCTCAGTTCCTGGCCCAATGCCCATTCCGCTCCCGTTGGCAGGAGGGCGGTACGTTAAGGCTGTCCTGCCTGTCCCCACCTTCTAGTAACGTGACGCCTGCGTCCAGCTCCCTACAGCCGGCTTCCCCACCCCGGAACAGCTTCTCGGCCGCCCGGAGGGACCAACACCAGTGTGAGAACACGCAAGATGAAGAGGTCAGGGGCACCGGGCCTCACGTTCATCGCAGCAACTTTGGCTGGAGTTCATATCAATTACACAGCCCTGGAAACATGGCCCCACTGGGCCGGTCACTTGCTGTGTGACCTTGGGCAGGTAACTTGACCCCTCTGTGCCTGATTCCTCAGCGATGGGTTAGGTGAGTTCGAAGTAATCATATCTACAGAGTTTATTACCGGGTCTGGAACATGATAAGTCCTCAGGAAACGTCAGCGATTATTTCGATCTGTTATGTTGATTACATTCGGCCAGACTCACAAGTTCAGGCCAGTGTAAGCTTTTTCTTTCGTTTCTTTCCTTTCTTTTTCTCTTCCCCCCCCCCCCGAAACAGAGAGAGAAAGGGGAGCTGAGGTGAGCAACACTTTTGCTCAAAGCGGGCCTGAGACCTAGTTCCCTTGTATGTAAAATAGGCTAGACACCAGGATTGAGCTCAAAACCCAGGAGTCGTGAGGGTGTCGGATCCCATCGCCGCCATGGTGGAACTCACGGTGGGGACGGTGGAGCTCACGACCAGGGGGATGGGGCTCATGGCGAGGAAAAAAAAAAAATCCATTTGGCGACTGTTTTGCAATAACCGAGCAAGACGGAGGTGGGTAGCCCCGTTTTTCAGAAGAGGAAACCGGTTCTGAGCGAGCACCTGCCCCGACTCCCGCAGCGCGGCAGGGGAGGAATCGTGAGGTCCCACGTGGGGTAGGGAGGCTGTGACCCTGAAGGGTGGAGGCTGGACCCGAAGGTGAGCACCCCCACCCCCACCCCCACCCCCGCGACACACAGGTTCCTCCTCTGCAGGCCGCCTGCTGCCCAACGCGAACCACACCTCCAGCCACCCAGGTGAGCCCCCGCCGCGAGTCCCGCCTCCAGCCCCGCCCCCTGCGCCCCCCCCGCCCCCCCATCAGGACTCCTGGTCGCGCCGCCGGTGGCAGGGGCCGTGGCCGTGGCCGCCGTCGCGCCGAGGGCCCGTGTCCGGAGCGGCCGTGGCCGCGGGCGCGGGGACTCAGGTAACCGCGCAGGTAGCCGGGAGGACGGCGGGCGGTTTCCGCCGGCGACCCTGCCCCCGCGTGGCGGAGGCGGGAACTGCAGCTACTTGGCGAGGCCGCGGCGGGCGCCCCGCCTGCCCCTTCTGGAAGGTGCGCGGGTGGGGCTGCGGGGTTGGGGGGAGAGAAGGAGAATGAAGGGAGAAGTCTGGCCCCAACACTCGCGTTCTGCAGAAGCGGAGGAAGGCTGGAGAAAGGCAGGCGGTCTCCTGTGATCTTCCCCTCTTAGTCTGTGGCATCCCTCCCCCCCCCCCCCACACCCGTGCAGGGGATCCTCTCTAGGGTAACGTCCTCTACCAGCCCCGGGGGCGCCCAGAGAAGACTGAGGCGTGGCCAGTGGAGGGGAAGGTGCTGGACATCCCCACGGAGGTCCAGACGGGTCTATTCGATCTCTTTCCCGCAGACCCCCAGACCCCCAGCCACGTTTGGCCCAGAAGCCTTGCCCCAGCCCCAGCCCCAGCCCGGGTCCCCCCCGTCTCTACAGTCGGTGTCTCCCCTGACCCACGCCCCTCTGGGCAGCAGAAGCCAAGAGGGCTCCTCGAAGCGGGAAGAGGGATCGGAACCCAGAAAACACGCCCCCCCCCCTCCGCCAGTGGCCACGTGAAAATGTGACTGATTTCCAGAAGGGGTCGGGGAGCCCAGCCGCCCAGCCCAAGACCCGTGTAGTCCTCACCATGAGGCTGGAGTCCTCCCTCGCCCTCTGGGCACTCAAAGGCTCATAAAGAAAGGAAAGGCAGATTTTGTGGTGACTTGGGGAGCGTTAAAGATATCGGAGGGGTCGTCTGGGGGCCCCTGAGCCCCAGGACGCCTGGAGGGGCCCGCTATGGTGAGGAGGCTCTGTGATGACAGGCCAGCTCCCTCCTCTTATCCTTGGAGGGTCACGTCCAATTAGCAGAGAAGTGATGCCCCCAACCTCTACCGGGCGCCTTGAGCTGGAGGCACCGCCCTCCCTGGGTAGGCTTGGAGATGGATGGCGAGGCGGGACATGGGGGTCCCTGGAATTTATCAGCCCCCGGGGGCTCTGGCTCCACCATCACCTTGAAGTGACACCAGCTGGGACCGGCTCCCCTCCCCCATTTCTGCTGTTTCCATGGGGACAGATGTCCATTCGCAGCAGCATCCGGGCCACGGCTGCCCGCCCCGGCGGAAAGGAGGGGCCGGGTGGGGGCAGGGCTGGCCCGAGAGCCTCCCCCCCTCCCTCGGTTTCTCCATCTTTGTATCTGCGCGGCATCGGCTCTCTCCGGGTTTTCATCTGACTTCATACTCACTCTCCCTGTTTCCCTCAAGCCCTCTTAGTTGTGGGCCATCCTTGTGAGCAATGCAGGCTTCACCCCCAGCCGGGGTGGGGGACACCCGTCCCCCTTCTTTCCCTGGGGCCGGGATCCCCGCCTCCCAGAAAGGACACTTGAAACGCACAATAACTTATTTATTTTCCGGGCCAGAGGAGGGCTGGGAGACGCAGTTCTGTACCCTAGAACCCGGGAGAGGGCCAAGAAGCAGCCCCGATGAAGGCCCAGGGCTTGGAGGGGCAGCGAGCGTCTCCCTCCGGCTTCCCTCCATCAGCGACTCTGGGCCCTCGCGGTGCAGGGCAGGGGCTGAAGCTCCCGGGCTCAGGGCGTCTGCACGACCACCGGGTACAGTAGGGCCAGGTGCTCCGCGCCCTGCACCGGCAGCGGCCGGGAGCTGTAATGCAGGACCAGCTCCGGGACGCTGGCGAAGGGGCCGCTGTGCTGACCCAGCACGAACTGGTTCTCACGGGTCCGTGCGAACTTCAGGTGCAGGAAGCCCTGGCTGCCCCTGGGGGACAGGCATCGCAGAGCGCCTTGATCACCCCAGACCTGCTCAGGCTCTGCGAGCCTAAAGGCAGGCTGGAACACAGGCTGCGCTTTTTCTCCAAACCTTCTGAGCCCGTGCCCTACCCTTCCGGGGCTCCCCACCGGTTAACCTTCAGTCCGGGGTCCCTCTCCTTTCTAAACTGTCTGCCCAATGGAATGACCTTGAACCTCAGAATCATTGTATCCTTAGCATGAAGGAAGCGCCCGTGGCAGGGGCAGGATTGAAACCTATTCTCCGAGCTCTCTTCAACCTTGTTCTTTTAGGGATCTCACCCTCGGATGCCCAGCAGAGTTTGGGGGCTTGTTCTAATCCGACACACTGAGAATCTTAGACACGCGCGTCGAGTCGGGATCTCCAACCGAAATGCCCATAAGGGCCACTGGGAGAGTCTGGCCCCGATGGACACAAACGGATACAATTCAACTTTTGGACTGGAGGAGTTGGAAGGAAAGGTCTGGGGGCGCCCGGGGGGCCCAGGCGGTTGAGCTGCAAGTCGATTTCGGCTCAGGTCGTGATCTCACAGCTCGTGAGCTCGAGCCCCTCGTTGGAGCCTGCTTGGGATTCTCTCATTTTTCTCTCTCTGCCCCTCCCCCGCGTGCTCTCTCTCTCTCTCTCTCTCTCTCAAAATAAATAAACTTAAAAAAAATAAAGGAAACCTCTCACCCACGCCCTCGATCTACTGGAGACCACGCCCTCTGGCCCCACAAGGCCCGCCCCACTGGTCCTATAAATCCCCTCCACTTTCCTGAATCCCGCCCTCCCCCACCCGCCACAGCCCCGAAAGCCCCGCCCACTGGCTGCTGGCGCCAGGCTTGGCTGCCACCGAATTAACCCGAAAGCCAGAGGCGGGCAGTTCTGCGACGCTCGGTCCCTCCAGGGGGGCTGGGGTCTCACCTGAGGGACAGGGAGCAGTCTTGGGGACTGGTCTCGCTGAGCCGCACGAGGTAGCTGCCTTCCTTGCAGAGCGACAGGAGGCTCTCAGCATCGGCCCGGCTCAGTGGGCCGTGGAACCACCTAGGGGGTGGGGACAGATGTCTCCTCAAGGGCCATCCCCCTTCGAACGCACCCTGGGGCCTGGTGCAGGCACAGCCGATTCAGGGACTCGTGACCTCCAGGCAAACAAGTGACAAAAACTCCCCCCGGGGTTTCTCAGGGTTAGGGTTAGGGTTAGGCAGCTGAGCCCAGGTCCACGTGGAGCCGCTCCCCCCAGTTCAACAGATACACCTGACCTTGATCCCTACAGCCTCCCCAGGCGAGGTCCCCAGTGTCCTGTGTCCCCTTCCCTAATCCCTCAAACTGAAACCACTTGCGTGGGGCTTTCACGAGACTTGCCACATCCCGTATCCCCACCCACCTGTAGCATCCTTTCTCGAATATTTCCCTGTAATGTGCTCAGGGAGAGGTTAGCGGTTGCGAGCGGGGGGCTCAAAGGCAGACGAGCGCCCAACAGACTCGGCGGTTGTTTGCATGGAAAGACCCTCCTCCCCCGGTGCCCCCTTCTTCACCAGTCAGTTCTGTGTCACGGTTTGGGAACAACCGTGATAGACACACAGGCTGGTGGCGCCCTCAGGGCTGGACTCGGCGGGCTGTTAGGGACTTCCCGGAGGAACCGCTAGGCTGGAGAGGCACGGAAAGGACCCGGACTCCCCCAGCTTGCGCGCCTAGAGGTTAAGCGACTTGCCCAAAGCTGCACAGCCAAGAGACGCAGGGCAGAGATGTGAACCCAGAATCTGATGCCAGGGGAATGACCTAGCTAGGTGTCTGTCACAGGGGCAGGCTCCGGTCCCCAGCGAAGATGGGCAGAGGAAAGAACTGAAGTGAACGAATGAGTCCTAGGAATCTGCAGCTGGTACGGGATGGGGAGGGTCCTCCAGCTGGAGCTTTCCCACTCACGGCTGTTTCTCCAGGGGCAGGGCCGGGTCCACGCGCTCTGCGGGCTGGGGGCTTCTGGATGCGGGTTTCCGGAGCTCTTTGGCTGAGCCCGGGGTCCTTTCCCACTCCGGGCCGTCAAACTGCACTGGAGGGGGGAGGGGGAGGGTTAGAGAGGAAACGGTTAAGCCCAACCCCACCCGGGAGGGGCGGGACCGGGGCAAGCCAATGCACTCTCAGTAGGGAGGCGGTGCCAGCTTGGGCAACCTATCAGAGTCCCCAGTGGGTGGGGCCGGGCTTAAGGGCTGGGGCAGGATTGGCACAGGAGCAACCAATCGGCCTTCAGAAGAAAGGGGTGTGGTCACCCAGGTGTGCCGGCTTGCAGGGGCGGGGCAGCTCCACGAGGGACCAATCCGAGAGCAAGGGGCGGGGCTAGAGGGGAGGGGTGGTCATTCTGCAGACTCTGGCCAAGTCCTGGAGCCTAGAGCCCCGCCCCCACCCAGACAGGGACAGGTAGAGTGAGGCACTGAGCCCCAGCGTCCCTCCAGGTCACACAACTTCTGGGGCCAAGCTGGGTTTGCACAACGCTCTCTGGCCCACGTTATTTTATTTCTTAAAACTGACCGTACGGTTACCCTCTTTACAGAAGAGGAAACTGAGGTCAGAGACTTGGCCATGCTTCCCCCACTCAGGACCTGACCCCAAGCCCACCTGATGACAGTTACTAAGAAACGCTACCCTCTCCCCCAAAAGCACTTTCTACCACTCGCTTCGCACGCACCCTGTTCTGTAGGTGCTAGAATGACCCCCGTTTGAGGGGTAAGGCAACTGAGACTGAAAGATAAAGTCTCAACTGAGTGACATAAACCCAGGCCTAGCCTATCCCTGCACAACACTGAGGATAAAGAGTCGGTTCCATCGCCCTCTAATGGTGTTTCTGCTCCCAAGGAAGATACAAGTTCCCCTAGGAAGAGAAATGTATGGTTATCAGTCCTTCACACTTCAGTGAGAATGAGCAAACTAGCACGGTGGCAGGCGACTGGGGTCTATTTTGTACGTGGAAACAGGGGGAAAAGACCAGATCAAGAAATGGAAGGGTGAGGACATTCAGGGCCCGTGGAAGGTCAAGGCCTGGGTCGGAGGGGCACCTGCAAACGCCTTGGAGATGTGGTCTTTCTTCCACTCCCAGGGCTGGTCATACTCATCCGCTGGCCGCTCATCCTCCTGAGGCAGCCGGCTCTGGCGAGGTCTCCTTCCAGAAGGCGGCCCATCTCCTGGCTCTCGGTCCTGCTCCTCATAGGGGGTGTCATACAGCTGCACCCCCTTGCACGGCAGTTCTGGGAGGCCGAGAACACTGGTCAGTGCCCACACCCACCAGGGATCCTGCCACCTGCCCCCCAAACTCTCACCCCCCCCCCCACTCACCGCTCACGGCCCTCTGGGCATCGTAGGGCTCCATGTAGCCATCATCTGAAGGTGGCGGATGAGGCTGGGCATCGAAGGGGTCTGAGTACTCGGTGTCGAGTTCCGACTGGAGAGAGAAGTAAGGAAGTGGCCCGAGGGGAGTGGGGAGACTGAGCCCAGCGGCGGAACCCCCTCCGGAGGGATGGCGCCCCTCTCTGAATCACCTAACCCTTCCGCTCCACGCGGCTCATTTTCGCCGGGGTTGGGAGTCCTCTCCGCCTACCCACCAGGATTTGTGCACAGACGCCAGCTTCTCCTCCTCTCTGCCTCCGTGCAGTTCTGACTCTGACACACAGCCCTGCCTCCCTCCTTCAATAATTGTTAATGCTTGTCAGATGAGGAAAGCAAGGCACAGAGAGGGTAAGTGACTTGCTAAGGGTCACACAGCAGCCGAGTAGGAAGCAGGGTTGCAGCCCAGGCTGTCGGCTTCCCGGAATCCCCGCCTCCTCCTTCCTCTCTCTTAAACCCCTGGGCTCTTCACACAGTCTCTGGCAACCCTCCTCAAATCCTCTGTCTCCACGGAGGGTTTGGGTCGGCTCCCTCATCCTCTAGGGAAAATACTGAAAAAAACATGGGCATTGGAGGCAGGTCTGGGTCAAGTTCTACTGAGCTAGGGCCCTGCAACCTTGGGCCAGATGCTTCTGTGAGCCTCAGTGTCCACTTCTGTGAAATGGGAATAATAGCGGAGGAGGGGCACTTATAGTGGTGAGGAGGTCCCAGGGCTCGGCAGGGCGGTACGGCGGTGATCCCCTCGGATCTGTTTGGGGAGCTGGGGGGGAGAGGACGAGAGGTGTGAGCAGGGGACAGGAGGACAGGGGGACAAAGCGGGGCCAGAGAGGCAGTGGGACCACCAGCGCCGTGCACCGGAAAGGGACAGATACCAAACTCCACTCAGCAGGTGGAGGACTGAGGAGGGCCTGGCTGGGGCCCTGGCCTCCCCATGAAACAAGCTTCCCCAAATCCAGGCAGCCCAGCCCGGCCCTCCCGGCCACCCGGTCTCCTGGGGCCACCCCACCTCTGGGACTCAGCCACGCACCTCTTCCCCAGGGCTGCCCAGCAAGACCTTGGCTCTGGCCATGTCTGCAGCTTCCACCTTGATGAGCCGGTGCTTGGGAGAGTCGTACTTGGCGTCTCCGAGGCCCTTCGAGTCCCCGGCGCCGGCGGGGTCCGACTCCAGGCGGCTCTCCGAGTCCTCATAGGGGTCCTCGAAGTCCAGATTCTTCTGTTCCCGGTAGGCCCTCAGGATGTCGCTCTCCGTGTAGTCGGGGGTGGGCGGCTGCGGAGGGGGCCTCCGACCGCCAAAGCTCAGGTAGTCGCGTAGCCACTTGGCCATTTGTGCGTGTGCCACGCCAAACCTGGCCACCGTCAGAGGGGGACCCACATGCCCCCTTTCTCCGAAGAGTTCCCGGGGAGGATGGGGGAGGAGACGGGTGGGGGGGAGGAGGAGGAAGAGGAGGAAGGAGAGCAAAAGTCCACCTTAGCCCGGCTCCGCAAGGACGGCGCGGAAAGGGGGCGCCCCGCAGGGCCCTGAACGCCGAGCGCCGGGTGGCCGGGCCAGGGCGAGGGGCATCCGCGGAAGCGCGCGGAGTTTCCGCGGGAAGCGCGGTTCCCGTGCGCCGCTCGGCCGCCCGCCGCCTCCGGGAAGCTCCGGGATTCCCTTCTGGGGTCTGGGGTCGGGGCAAGCGCCGCCCGCGGGCGCCCCCAGCCCCGGCTCAGCCCGGACGCCTGGGTGCTCAGCGCAGCGGGCGGGCTCCCCCGGGGCGCGGGCGCCGCGCGCAAAGTTGGGCCACGGGGACGGTGACCTCCGCGCGGCGCATCCTTTGTTGCGCTCGTCTCCGCTCCGGGGGGAGCCCGGGTCCCGCGGCCCCCGGCCCGGCCGCCTCGATCCCACCCCAGCCGCCGGCACAAAGGGAAATAAAACCTCCTCCAATCCCCCTTCACGCTTTCGGAGAGACTTTACCCGCCGCGGCCGGGAGGTGGGACTTTGGGGAGGGGGCGCGCGGGCGGACGCCCCAGCGCCTGCCGGCCCCCGGCCGCGTCCCGGGCAGCGACGTCAAGGCTTCCCCGCCTCCCCCTCCGCGGCTTCCCCCGCCCCCTCCGCTCCCCCTGCGCCCCCCTCGGAGGTGACTGAGACCTTCAGCTGTTCTGGGAGGGGAGGGGAGCCGCTGCCCGCGCTGGGAGGGGGGATGCGGGGCGGGAGTCGCGGGGCCGAGGCCGCGGCAGCTGGACACTGACCCGGAGGACCGCGGCTGGCAGGAGCGAGCGTGGAGCGCGGGAGGTGGGAACAGACGGGACTGACCTTGCTCACGAGAGCGAGAGGTGCAGAGGCGGGGGACGGGGCGGGGAGGGGGGGGCGCGGAGAGGAGGCGAGGTGGAAATTGGCCTGGAGATGGGGGTCTGGATTTGGCCGCGAGAAGGGGTGAAACTGACCGGCAGAGGGGGTGAGAGCCACCACTGTTGAGGGTTGAAATTGAGCCAGCCTCTGGCGGCGCAACTGACCAGCAGACTGTTCCAGAGGTCACTGGCTAAAATTGATATTGATGCTGCGGAAGCAGGCGAGGGGCGACGGGAAGGGACGGGGGCCTGGCGTCCCCCTCCCAAGAGGACGCTTCTCTGCACCCCCCACCCCAGGGGACCAATTGCAGCATGGGGGAAGGGGGCTGGGGCAGCTGGCCGTGGGAAGGGAGATGCTATCTGTGCCTGGCGCGTGTCCTCAGCATCTGTCCCTTTGTGGCTTCTGGGGGTGGAGGCGGGGAGGGGGACGCAGACGAGAGGGGTCTCGCCTGGCCTGGCCGCCTGTTGGCAGCTGCGGCTGTCGGGGGCCGGGAGGGGGGGTGCGGGGCGGGGGGGGGGTCGGTGAGGACGCTAAGAGGTCTGGGGCAACGGGAGCGGAGAGGTGCGCTGGCCAATTCCAGAGCAAACAGGCCTTTTCTTTCCTCACAAGGGGGCTTGCTCAGCTCCCGCTCATGGTGAAGGGAGGGGTGATCGGGAAGAACAGGACTCCGGGTTCCCTTCTCCCAGTGCCCCCCTCCCCCAGGGCGGGCAGGTGCCTGTGGCTGGGAGGGGGGTGGGGAGGATCAGAGAGAAGTCCGGAGCTGACAGTGAAAATGCCCCTGGGGAACGACAGTGGGTCGGGCAAGGTCTATGCTGTCTGCGCCTTGCTTTCCTGGTTTGAAAAGTGGGGCTTCTAACAGGAAACCCCCCAGGGAGCTCAAGGAAGGCTTGCGGGGAAAGGAGTTATTTCTTCCCCCATGGGGAAACCGAGGCACAGAGAGGGAGGGGGAGGACTTGCTCAGAGCCAGCCCGCAAGCTCATTGCCTGATTTGGTTTGGCCGGGGTGGCACTCGAGACCCAGCAGAGTGTCTTTGTGGAATTAGTGGTTCCCCATCTCCCGCCCCCATGCACACTGTTAGCCCCATTCTGCAGGCCAAGAAACTGAGATCCAGAGCTGACGAGGCAAAGCCTCTCAGCGCAGCAGAGGCCCCCAGGCATGGACCTTCCTCTTTTCTGCTTTGGCCGTGTCGCCCACATGAACCTGTTGAACTCGGTCCTCCTCCTGCAGCCCATCCGGATGCCCCCACCCCACCCCGCCCCGCCCTCTCCGATCAGCGACAAGGCAGCATCCCCCCCCAGGGACTGCCGGGGAGCACGGCGGGTAATTGTCCTGTTTTCTGTCAGCCACGAGGCAATTCCCAGCTCGGGGACGAGCCGTTGACAGATCTCATCAAATCCGAGCCCTCTCCCGGTCGGATAAATACGAGCCGTCTGAGGTATAAATATTTGAAAGGGGCCTTCTAATTACAGCGTGTGTCAGAAATAGCAATTAGAGGCCCCGGAGGCAGAATCAAACGGCGTTTGACTTTCCTGCGCTTCTGAGCTGGCTGCTCCTGGGGCCGGCCCCCGCCTCGTCCTAAGGAGAGGAGCGGGGAAGGGGTGCTGGGAGGAGGGAGGAGCGGGAGACAGTGGATGCCCACAGCCAGGCTGGGGGTCTGGCGACCTTGCGGCGTGCCCTTGAAGAGCCACATAAACTCTCAGGTTTCCGCTTTTGACTGGGAGAGGAGGGGGCCCGCTGTGTGGACAGTGGGGAGCAGGTGGGGTGGTCTGGGGGTGCCTCCCTTCCCCCAGCACCCGTGGTCCCCGAGGCAGTGTATCAGGGGCGTCTCCTGGGTGTGGCCTAGTGTCTGGAATCCCAGCCCTTCTGACCTTGGGTGGTGACCTCAACTGTTTTCCCGTCTCTGAGATGGGACAATGACCTCTGTTGAGCGCTTTCGGGACGCCGTTGGTGGCACCTTGTTTTTTTTTTTTTTTTTTTTCCTTTTGAGATACAGTTCACATACCTACGGTTTACCCACTTGGCGTGTGCGTTTCAGTTTGGGCATGTTCTCAAGATCGTGCAACCGCCAGCACGAATTCCAGAACATTCCCATCACCCCCGAAAGGAACCCCATCCCCATCAGCAGCCTCTGCCTATTCTCACCACTTCTCCGGCCCCGGCACCTCTAATGCACTTTCTGTTCCTGGGGGTGAACTGCCCTGGACATTTCACGCACAAGGAATCACACACTATGTGGCTTTTTGTGTCTGCGTCACGTTTTCAAGGCCCATCCACGTTGTAGCAGGTGTGAGCGCCTCGCTCGTCTTATGGCCAAATAATACTCTATTGCATGGCACACAGTAGGTGCTCAGTATATGCTTTAGGGGGATGGGATCTTAAGAAGCAGCCAGATGGGGCCTGGCTGGGAGCTGTCCCGTCACTCGTCTCATGGAGCAGCCAGCCTGGAGGCGGGAAGGGAGCCAAGGCACCAGGATAAGAAAGGACCCTTGGGGATGGCTCATGGGGAGGCCTAAACACTCCTACCTCAGAAGACTCAGTCTGATGGAGGATAGGTGCCTGCCTAATAGGCTCCCAGTCTGATAGGGGAGGCATGATCTGACGCTCTGAAACATTCAATCTGATGGAGGAGGTATGGCTCCGACCTCAGGGGCTTCTACTCTGATGTGAGAGACGTGGCCCTGCTTTTAGGTGCCCCTAGTCTAATGGAGGAGACAGGAGCCTGTCTTTAGGAGTCCCAATCTGATGGGGGAGGCATGGTCCCAACTTCAAAGGCCCCTAGTCTGATGGAAGAGACACAGCTGTGTCATCACGAGTGGCCAATCTGATGGGAGGGGCACGGCCCAGCCCCTGGAGGATCTGTCTGCAGGAGTCGCCGCGGAGCGTGGTCATTAAAGGTGTAGCCTTGGAGCCTTGCGGCTGCAAACCCAGGCCCTGTCCCTCGCTCATTCTGAGCCCTTGGCCAAGGAGCCTCCCCTCACGGGAATGAGCCAGTTAGAGCTTGGGAAATGGGCCCTTTGTGCAGTCCAGGCTCAGGCAGAGCGGGCTGTTTGGGGGGGGGCACCCCCACCAAGTCCTCTGATGTACCGCAGCCCCCAGGGGATTGATGGAGGAGATTCCGGATGAGGCCTGACAGCTCCCCAGGATGACAGACACGGAGCTAGTGAGCGAGCAAGCGAGCGCGTGGGGAAAGGGGGAAGGGCAGGCTCTGGAGAGCAGGAGGGGGGGTGCAGGGGGTGTGGGGGAGAGGGGGCGGGTCGAGGCTCTGCAGGATCCGAGCACACACATACACCAGACACAGATGCACGCTATCCTTCTGCCGCTGGACCCTGGGCACCCCCACGGGAACCGGGGCCAAGAGCAGACCTGCTCCCAGGCCAAAGGGTGGGAGAACGAGGCGTGAAGGTCTGCAGGGAAATAGAAGAAAGATCCAGCGAAGTGGGGGTGGGGAGGGGTTACAGAGCAGGCAGAACTGCGGGCCTCCGCTCCCTCCTCTGTGAATGGGGAGACACCCACTTAGGCCACAAACATCTATTGAGCGCCTACTTAGTGCCAGGATGGTCTTAGGTGCTGGGGATACACCCGTCCACACAGCTACCCTTGCAAAGCTCATTGTTGACAGGGCGCCTGGCAGGTAGACCCTCGGCGGACCTCCAGTGACCCCAAGCTGCTGGTGGTCACAGCCGTGTGTAATCCCCTTTCCGTGAACGTGGCCGAAACCTGCGGCTTGCTTGCGGCCAGCGTGACAGGGCAAAGGTGATGGGATACCACTTCTCAAAGACTCCTGTTGTGGTGGCTTTCTGAAGCCAGCTGTCGGAGGTCCCTGTAGCCAAGCGCCCTGAGGGTGGCCTCCGCCCAAGAGCCCGTGAGGAGCCAGATCCTGCCAACAGCCACGTGAGCGGGCTTGGAAGGGGATCCTGCCCCAGACGGGCCTTCAGATGAGACCGCAGCCCCGACCAACATCTCAGTTGCGGCCACGAGACCCTGAAGCAGAGAACCCGGCAGAACCACACCCACATTTCTGTTGTTTTCAGCTGCTACCTTTTGAGAGATCTTGTTAGGCGGCGTTAGCATATACGGGGGGTGGTGGGTAATAAACACACCTCAGGCCGGCAACCCCTCAGGCCGCCATCTCGCCCTGCTGAGTGTTCGCCCAGAGTTATCACTGCCTCCGGCACACACATATTTCCTTTCATATCTTATTGTTATATTTAGGTGGGTTTACTATCTTATCCCCCATCTTCCAAAAATAATGTCACCGTTATCAGTGGGGACTGTTTTTTCTTCACTGCCATTGTCCCAGTGCCTGAAACAGATCTGGGCACAAAGTAGGTGCTCAAAAACAAAACAAACAAACAAAAAGGTACGTGAGCTCAGAAACTTAAATGAGTAAATCTGCCCAACAGCTTAGCACGGGTTTAGCAAACGGTGAGTCCTTCACAAACGTTCGCTACCATGACTCACCCAACCGGATCCCGTGTACTCCGTCCGGTGCGCCACTGAGAAGAGGGTGGCTGGCGGCCGTCCTCGGGGGGACTTCGGGCAGCAGGGCCGCGGGCACAGCGTGAGCCTGGAGATCGGGGTGTGGAGGGGTCCCGGCCACCCTCCCGTGGAGGCTGGGGGAGCAGAGCAGGAAGTGCAGAGCTGGGTGACCCAGGCAGGGGTGGGCTGACCTGGTGGCTTTGCGGGTCAGAGTCCCTGTCCTCCCTACGCAACTCGGCCACTGCAGAGCGAAGCAGCCATGTTACGTGTCAATAACACTTTATTTACAAAACTAGGCTGTGGGCCGCGTTTGGCCCACCGACCGTAGCTCGCTAACGTAGGCGGTAGGATGGAGTCGATACTCTTAACCCTGGTAGCCGATGGCACGTGTATGTGGCTACAAGTAGGGTGGCCCCAGAACGGGGACGTCTGCAAGGAGGAATCGGAGCGAACCAGAGAGGCCCAGCCTCCTGCCCCCTTCCGGCTGGACGGTTTACTCTCACCGCTGGTCTGAACAGGCACGTCGCGGGCGTCACGGGCGTCGCGGAGTGTGGGGAAAGCAGGCAGGGGTGTGCTAGTAAGCGCCTCGCAGCCGGCCTCTGGCGGGGGTGTGCAGCTTCCCAGCACGCGTGGACTTCCGGGGTGTAAATGCTCCAGCCACGGCCGAGTTCAAGCCACAGACGCGACGTGGCGGCGGCGGGTGGAACTGGGAGCCGGGCGCCTTCTCGCCAGGCGCGGGTGAGCAGGCTCCCGCCCACCCCCGGCCCGGTCTTCACAGCGGAGGCCCCCGGGTCCTGATCGGAAGCCCTGGCTGGGTCCCAGTTCACCTCAAGTCACACGAAAGCACAGAAACCATTGTAGGAAAGCAGAAAGCAGACCCCCAAAGCGGGGGCTTTTCCGGGCGCCTGGGTGGCTCCCGCGGTGGTGATCTCACGGTTTGTGGGTTCGAACCCCGTGTCTGGCTCTGGGCGGACAGCTCAGAGCCTGCTTGGGGTTCTGTGTGTGTGTGTGTGTGTGTGTGTCTCTCTCTCTGCCCCTCCACCGCTCGTGTTCTCTCGCTCTCTCTCAAAAGTAAACATTAGAAGAATTTTTTTAATTAAAAGAAAAAGTGGGGGCTTTTCATCTCGCAAACAGCCAGAAGCACAAAGCCTCATTATCAAATGCCGAGTGAACGAGTGGGAGGAGGGCTGACGTCAGCGACCCCGGGAGGAGCGGCAGGAGAGATGGGGGAGGGGGGGGGGGGTGTCAGGTTGTGAAGGAACCTGGTGGGAACACAGGACCTTCGACTAGACGAGGCTGAAGTGGAAGAGAATTACACCAGAGTTGACAGCCGGCAGCCTTGAAAGAACGTGAGCTTTGGAACCAGGTTTACTAGTTACGTGACCATGTCAGCTATCTAGTGCTACATAACAAATCATCCCCAAACTCAGGCCGATCAACAAACCCCGATCGACTCATAGCTTCTGAGAGCCAGGCGCCCACGCTGGCCATGTGTGCTCCCGCGGCGGAAGTGCCCAGGCCAGGCGGCAGCTTCCTTACACTGGTTTGCAGGTTTCTTGGCAGGAGGGGGCGGAGCTAGCGCGTGGGCGGGGCCAACGGGGGCGGGCCCCAAACACCGCCCACCCCTCCCTGCCATCCAAGGGAGGCCGGGGAGTACCACAAAAGGCTGTTCCAGGGATGCCACAGCCCCGGAAGGAGGGCCAGGAGGGTGGCAGCGTGAGCCAGGGACCTCGAGGTCCCTGAAGGCTGGTAGGTGGGGGGACAGGGGAGAAACCGAGTCCGGGGGTGGAAGCCCTCGCTGGCCCGACCAGCCTCTGAGGACATTTGTGTTTGTCCGCTCATGGTCCTGGTTGGTGCCAAGGCCTCCTGCCGACCAGCAGCTGACTATGGACACGTGACCTTGACCCGGAGAAGGGCCTGGGCAGGGGTCTCAGCTGCTGCCGCTGCTGTCCTCGCTGTCCGAATATGCTCCCAGCTGGCTCAGGGAGGAGGTGCCAGGCGTCCAGGGTGCAGGGTCAGCCGCCTTCCCGCTCTTCCTGGGGCCTGGGAGAGAGGCGAGAGCTCCTGGTAGGGGGCGCCCCTCCCTCGCCCCCCTCCGCGGGTTCCCAGCGCGCGGCGGCAGCAGCACTGGGGGCGCTGCTGCCACCTGGCGGCCCTCTGAGGCGCCGCGCTCCGATCCCGGGACCCCGGAGCACCTACCGGGGGTGGGTGACGCCTGGCCCTGCCTGGTGCTGCGACCCGGGTCTGTTTTCTTCACCACGACTAGGCCTGACAGCGGGGGCCTGTTGCCAAGGGTGCCGACGCTCCGTTCCCAGCTCTCCGCCTTCCTCTTGGCTTTTGGAGCCTGGGGGTAAGCGGAGGGGACACGAGTGGGTGAGCTGTCCCAGATCCCCCCTTCTCCGGCACATCCTAAGTCACACACCTTCTCACCTCCGTGCCTTTACTCACTCCGTTCCCTCCACCTGCCATGCACCTTTTCCTCTAATGCATTTGGCGAACTCCTACTCACCCTTCAAGACCCACCCAAGTACTGGCTCCTCTGGGAAACCTTTCTCCACAGTTCAAGCTCAAGTGAGTGCTGTATTTCCACGCCCCCAGCACCCTTTCACCCTTTACTGCCTCATTACGTATCCCCCCCATCCATCCATGCTGTGGGTTCCTGTCCTGTTCACAACTGGGTCCACAGTGCCACACGTAATTCTTGGCAGGAAGATGCTCTATCAATATGTTTGATGGAAAGAGGGGAAACGGAGGCACCCACTTTCGGGACTAGTTAGGGGAAGGCAGAAAGGGGCTCAGCCAGCCTCACATCCAGCTCTTCAATCGTACCGGGAGGAACCCCTTTTGTCAGTTATGTTGAAACAGAGAAACGAATCCCCTGGATCAGGAGGTCCTGTCTGAGCCTGGCGCTGGAGCTGCCCTCGCGGGGCCCACCATCTGAGGGAGGACGGAGGAGGGACAAGAGTAGGTCGCCAGGACAACACCCGTCTTGACAGAAGGACATCAGCGTGGTGCGACAGTGGAGGGAGCGGCAGCCGCTGTTGACAGGGCGGTGGGGACAGGTCTCCTCAGAGAGGGGACCCGGGCTGACGACAGAGCGAGGAGGAGGAGCTACAGGCAGAGATGCGAAGGGGCCCTCGGGCAGCCCTGTTGCCATCTGCGTGCTGCCCAGGGCCCCGAGAGTGGCGACCGACCAGGACAGACGCGGCCCAGCGGGGGACAGGGCAGCTTTCTGACCCGGCATCACTGAACGGTCTCACGCGGCCCCCACAGCAGGCCGGCGCTTGTGAGCACTCGTTCGAAACCCGTCCCTGCCAGCCGCGCTCACTGCCCCTAAACTGAACCAAGAACACAGGGACGGACAGATGAGCTTCCGTTAAGGGTCTCGGTGAAGGTTTGGGAAGTCTTGACGGAGGCATATTGTGCAAAAGGAAAGTCGGTTGTCACACTAGGTGTGAACGAGACACCTGTGACGGGGCTGGGGGGGACGGGACATCAATGAAGCCTTCAAAGATTAACGGATGACAGGGCACGACCTCCAGAGCCATTCACTCTGCTGACAGTCAGGGGCAACTCAGCGGGAGCATGGCTACCCCACGGAAAGACTACCTTTCCCATCCTCCTTTGCAGCAGGATGTGGTCAGGTGACTCGGCTCTGACCAATGGGATGTGAGCAGCAGGATGTGCAGAACCCAGGGTGCAGCCGCCCTGAACGTCCCCCTCCCCTGCCCGCCCCTCTCCTCTCTGGCCAGGATGTGAAGGTGGCACTGAGACACCATGCAATGAGGGCACCCCCCCCCACCCCCGCCGACAGCAGAACCAGGAAGAAGGCAGGTGCCTGGGCCCCGTGCTGTGGGGCCACCTTCCCTGCCCGGATGGCTGTGCACAACTGTCACTGGAGAGAAAAGTAACCCCTGTGCAGTTGAAACCCTTGTTACCTGGGGTCCTATCCACTGGCGGGGCTTGCAATCTAGTAACCTGGACCATGGATACGTTTAAATGAAAATAAACGATTTCCCTCATTAACCCCCTTCTTCAGTTAACAGACCAGAGTGGCCTAGGGGCGCCTGGGCGGCTCAGTCGGTTAAACGTCCGACTTTGGCTCAGGTCACGATCTCACGGTTCGTGAGTTCGAGCCCGGCGTTGGGCTCTGTGCTGACAGCTCGGAGCCTGCAGCCTGTTTCAGATTCTGTGTCTCCCTCTCTCTCTGCCCCTCCCCTGCTCACGCGCTGCCTCTTGTCTCTCAAGAATAAATAAACATTAAAAAAAAAAAAAAAGAGTGGCCTTGACCTTGGCGGATAAGACAGCTGTGGTGCAAAGTCCACCTGCCACACCCTTCTCTCCCCTCCTTCGCCAGCACGGGCCGCCTACAGGCCGCAGTTCCCGGGCTCTCTGCAGCTGGGCTCTCTGCAGCTCCGTGAGGCCAGGAGATTAGTCCAGCCAATGAACTTCGAGCGGCTGACAGGCAAACATCGGTGTTCTTAGGTCTCCACCTTTGAGGGTCTCGCTTGTTTCAGCGGCTGAAGCAGCGGCCGGTAAAGCAGAGCCAGTCTTGACCGTGAAGTTTTACCGGCACGTGACCACGGCCACTCATTCCCGCAAGATCCAGGGCTGTTTGGGGCTGCGACGGCGGACTTGAGCCCTTACGACACACGCAGTCTGGCCTTTGGAGACCAGGTTAGGCCGACCCCTGGCTCACCCTCTCAGATTAACCCGAGAACATGCGGAGGTCCGGGCGTGCACTCACCTCCTCCAGGATGGCGGTGGGGTTGGGCCGCGGGGCCAGGCGCGGCGGGGCAGGAGGAGCAGCGTCCTCTTCTGAATCCGAGTCCTCCAACAGCCTTCGTTTCCGGGCTTCCTCCACCAGGGCCCTGTGGGACGGCACGTGTGCCTGGGATGTCCCGCCGGGGCACGCTGCCCCTCCTGACATCGGTGAGTGCCGGAGGCGGGGTGGGGGCACACAAATGCCTTAAAAACAACCTTCTCTGGGGGTGCCGCGTGGCTCAGTGTGTTGAGCATCCGGCTCTTGTTCTCGGCTCAGGTCGTGATCTCGGTGAGATCGAGCCCCGCGTCGGGCTCGGCACTGAGTATGGAGCCTGCTTGGGATTCGCTCTCTCCCTCTCACTGCCCCTCCCCTGCTTGTGCTCCCTCTGTCTCTCAAAATAAATACACATTAAAAAAAAAAAAAATCTCGGGGCGCCTGGGTGGCGCAGTCGGTTAAGCGTCCGACTTCAGCCAGGTCACGATCTCGCGGTCCGGGAGTTCGAGCCCCGCGTTGGGCTCTGGGCTGATGGCTCAGAGCCTGGAGCCTGTTTCCGATTCTGTGTCTCCCTCTCTCTCTGCCCCTCCCCCGTTCATGCTCTGTCTCTCTCTGTCCCAAAAATAAATGAACGTTGAAAAAAAAAAATTAAAAAAAAAAAATCTCTGTCCACTGAGGGCAGCGAGTGGTTAAGTGCTTGGCCGATGGCACCAGCCACCTGAACCCGAACCCTGGCCGGGTGACTCGGTCGGGACCGCGCCTGGAGCGCCCCACGCCGCAGTCCTTCGACTGCCAGAACGATCAGAACGACCTCAAACCGGTGCCCGGCACTCAGCAAGTGTCGAATAAACATACACCCTTCTCACTGCGGATCACCGTATCGCCGACCTGCCCACGCCACGGGGACCTACTCCGTGCCCCTGTCCCAGGCCCTGCGAATGCAGACACCCAGCCACCTCAGATGCTGGAGGCGGGAGGGAGGGAGGCCATTAACCGGGAGACGGTGAGTCAGCGAGAAGGCTCCACGGTGGTAGGTGCCGTGCACAAAGCGTGAACACAGCAGGCCGGGCCTGAGGCTCCTCCTGGCAGATCACCAAACCTGGGCGGGGCCTTGGGGACCCCGACACAGATGCCCTGAGAAAGTGAGACGCGGGGGGGATGGGGGAAGCCTCCCGGAGAAGGCGGCCCTTGAGGGAGCCCGGGAAGACCTGGAAGGGGGGTGTTCCAGGCAGAGGGAGAGCCGGAGGTGGGTCAGAGCACCCTGGCCCCCGCCCGGCCCCGCCCGGCCGACTCACGCGGTCTCCCTTTCGTCCTCCTCCTGCTCCCGCTTCTGCCTCTCCTCCTCGGACAGGCGGTGCTGCCGCAGCATGGCCTCAAAGTCCACGTGCGCCTGCCGCTGGTTCAGGTCCTTGAGCTCCTGCAGGTTCTCCAGCACCTCCATTTCCAGCTTGGAGTCCTTGGTTCGGTTCTCCAGCACCTGGCGGGCAGGACACGGGCTGTGTGCAGCTGCTGGGGCCGTGGGGCTCGGCACCCGCCAGGGAGAGACCCCCACCCCGCCTCCATCCACAGCGCCCGCTCGGGGGCCTCCTGCCCAAGCTGCACCCATCTCACAGCTCCGAACACTGAGGCCCGGGCATGGCTGGTCAGTGGTGGGGCCAGTCGGCCTCGGCTGCCAGCCTGGCTCCAGCATGAAATGATATACAGTGAAGAGGAGGGGCGCCCGGCCGGCCCAGTCAGTGGGGCGGGCGGCTGGATGTCAGGGTCGGGACCTGAACCCCTGTGCTGGGCACGGAGCCCACTTAAAAAAATAGTTACAAAAAAGGTTAAAAACAGACACCCTGAGCCACTGTTGTGTGCCGGGCTGAGATGTTTCCAAACGGAAGGTCACTTAATCCTTGCGATAGCTTCGTTTATGTCGAGGCTCGGAGGGGCAAGGCCAGCCCACGTCTCCCAGACAGGGGCGTCTGGAGCCGGGCACAGCCGGGTGTGGGGCCCGCCCTTGGCCGCTTCCTGGCCGCGTGACCCTGTGCTGAGCCTTTGGGAAGTGGCGGTCCTGGGGGTTTCAAAGTATATCCCCCGATTCTTCGAGGTTCCTCCCTTGAAAGAGCAGAGCCTGAATTCCCTTCCCGCGAGTGTGGGCCGGACTCTGTGACCCGCTCCTAGGGAGCAGAGCATGACGGAATGATGGCCTGTCGCTCTGAGAGCGGCTCCTTTCCCACTTTTCTGGATCCCTCGCTTTGGGGAGGGCGGTGCTGCGTTGTGCGGGTGCTCAGTGTTGGGGGGGGGGGGCTCGGGCAGTGCAGTGGAGGGGCCCGCGTGGCAGGGACGGAGGCCCCTGCCAGCTCCCTGAGGGCGCCAGCATGGAAACAGCCCCTCTGGTCTCGGTCGAGCCTTCAGAAGATGTGGCTTGACCGGGACTTCATGAGACACCCCGGGCCAGAGCCCCCCACCCTGGCTCAGCTCCCTGGGGCTCCTGACCCTCAGAAACTGTAGGATCACAGATGTTTCTTAGGTAAAGTTGCAGTTTGGGGGCGGCTCGCTAGGCTGTAACCCCCGGGGCCAGTGTGGCCGGACAAGGATGGACGCGACCACGCAGGCAGCTCCGGGCACACGGCAGCCCCTGCAGAGCCTGCCTCCCCGCCCCCGCCACCCTGCTGAACCCGTCGCCTCAGGTCCCCCGCGGCAGCTCAGAAACCTGGCAGAGGGGCGCAGGAATAGTCGGCATCATGCGGGTTGGGGAGATCGGAAGGGGCACAGATGCTCTCTTTTCTCTGAGAAAGACAACACAAGGCACAGGGAGGCCAAGTGCCTTGCCCAAGGCCACACAGCCAGCGAACATTCAAGAGAACGGTGCCTCCCACGCTTCTGGGCTCCACGGCCCGCGGTCATAGGAGCCTCCTGCGTGAACACGGCGCCTTGTGTTCTCCAGTCCGACCTCCTGCCTCCCTGTGCCACCTTCTTCTGGCTGCATGACCATCTGCCACCAGCTCAGTGGCTTAAAACAGCACGAATCTCCCCGTCTGCCCGCTAGCATGGGCCAGGAGGCCGGTGCCGCGCGGCCCGGCTGGGTTCTCCGGCGGGGTTTCACCAGGCTGATGGCAAGGCCCAGTGGTCTCATCGGGGGCCCAGGCTGCTCTTCTGAGCTCGCTCAGGCCGCTGGCGGAATCGGTTTCCTTGCGGCCGAGGGACTGAGGGCCCCGCTGTCTTGCTGGCTGTTGGACGGGGGGCTGCTCCCAGCTCCTGGGGGCCGCCCACTGCTGCCCGCCAGGTGGCCCCCGCTCCGGGCTTGCTCCCACACGTGGCCCAAGTGCTCCGGACCCAGATCAGGGGGCTCGGGCGGCAGGGCAGGCCCTGGACGAGCTCTCTTCCCTGAGGGTGACTGGCAGCCAATCGAACAACCGGATCCCAGGAGTCGGGTCCCGTACACGCAGCCCCGGGACCGCGCAGGGTGCGCGAGCGGCAGGGAGGGGGTGGCGGGGGCGACCTGGAGGGCCGCGGCCCGGGGGCTCTACCTTCATGGGGTTGTTCAGCTCCTCGTCTTCCCGCTCCTTCTGCACCCGCTTCTCCTCCTCCTCCAGGAGCTTCTCCGCCTGGAAGTTCCGGGTGGCCCCGTGCTCCATGCTGTAGTCGGTGTTCTCTGGGTCTGTCTGTAAGGCGGGGGGAGTGGGGGGGGGGGGGGGGAGGACAGACGTCAGTCCTGTGTCCTTGGGCGTCAAGAGATCCTGCCAGCCCACAGCCCGGGACACCTTCTGTCATGCTTCACTCCTTCTCCAGCCTGTTCTTTTCTTTTGTTTCCTTTTTTTAAAAAGTTTATTTACTTATTGAGCTAGTTAGTTTATTTTGGGAGAGAGAGAGAAAACTAGAGGAAGAGGAGAAAGAGGGAGAGAGAGAGAATCCCAAGCAGGCTCCAGGCTCCGAGCTGTCAACACAGAGACCGACGACGCGGGGTTTGAACTCACGAACCCTGAGATCATGACCTGAGCCGACGTCGGACGCTTAACCGGCTGAGCCGCTCGGGCGCCCCTCCCTTCCTTAACACTCGGCTCGTTTGGTGCTTTCTAGAGCTCCTGTCCCCTTTGCCAAAAGTGCCAAATTCTGTAGCCTGGACCTTCACACCTCTCTCTACCCGCCCTCTGCCCCCCTGCCGCCCTGCACACGGTTGCAAATACGAGTCTCTGGGTCTTTGCGCGCAGCCGGTCTTCCTGTCTGCTGTGTGCATGTGCGCGCGCACGTATGTATCTGCTGTGTGTGTGCGCGCCTTTCACAATTCTAAATCACATATCGCGTCCGTGCACAGCGTGCACCTGCCCGCATTGATAAAACGGAGAGAGGGAGGAGATGTAAGCTGGGCTCCTGGACGAGACCCCCGCGCTGGAAAGGTGGCATTGGGGAAAACGCGGAAATCTACATGGCGTCCCGAAATCTGTTGGCTTCCGACTGCGACGGAGGCCCGGGGAAGCGGGGGGCGCTGCCGGGCGGGGAAGCTGGTGCGGGGCAGACGGGACGCGCTGGGCCGGCCAGGCCGCTCCTGGGTGTCTCCCAGTATCCCAAATAAGCGCCGCAGCGCTAAGCCAAAGAGGGCCGGGTAGAGGGTGATCGCTCCGCGCGTGCGCGCGCAGCACTTCTCCTGGACGCCGTACAAGAAACCTCCGAGCGACCGTTTCCACGCACGGGGCCCGGCCGGGCAGAGGAGGGGACCCGATCTGCGGGTGCGGGGCCTGTACTCCCGTCTGAGCTGTGTCTACCTCACACGGGGACGCGCCCGCCCTCCACGTCCCCCTCGCTACGCAATCGCCTGAAATTCTCCACCAGGAAGCCCGGTTTCTAACATTTTGCCACAGTGCCTCTGGTCTTGAAACAAACTCATACTGGGGCGCCTGCGTGGCTCGGCCAGTCGAGCGTCCGACTCTTGATGTCGGTGGGGGTCGTGATCTCACAGCGCGTGCGTGGGTGGGAGCCCCGCATCCGGCTCCGCGACGTCAGCGCTGGGGGTGGGGTGGGGGGGGGGCCCTGCTTGGGATTCCCTTTCTCTGCCTCTCCCCTGGAGCCTGCTTTGGATTCTGTGTCTCCCTCCCTGTCTGCCCCTCCCCTGCTCATATTCTGTCTCTCTCTCTCTCTCTCTCTCTCTCTCTCAAAAATAAAGGTTAAAAAAATATTTTTTAATACAAAGTCATCAAAATATGTAATTCTTTCAATGTCGTTTTTCTTCATTTTTACCCAAATCTTGTTCATTAAACCCAAAGGGAAGAACGTATGGGGAGAAGACAGTACGTCAGGGCGTGAAGAGAGCGCGGGAGGCTCTCCTCGTCCTCTCCCCAAAGCCTGGCACAGTCGTGATGGTTACCGGCCGCGCCACTCCTCACCGCATGGTCACCGAGTCCCTCCTTACTGTACATGTGGGTGGCTTCTGCGTTTCTGCCCCTACGAACGATGCTGCCGTGAACAACCCCCCAAAATGCCTCCGTTTCCTGGGGATAAAGTGAAAGGGGGACCCCCTGCGGGGAGAGGACGGGCCGGGAGCCCCCGAGGGGGCAGGGCCAGCCCGGCTGGCGTCTACCTTGAAGGTGATCTCTGCCAGGCACCGCGTGCACTTGATGTAGAAGCGGAAGATGGGCAGGCCCAGGTAGGCCTCATTCTGCACCGTCTCCTTGCGCGCGTTGAATTTCTTGCCCTTGTAGATGTATTCCCCGCACGTCTTACACCTGTGGGGCGGGACAGAGGGCCTTGTGCCATCTCGGTACCCAGGTTCCTGCGGTCGGATGCTCGGGCATTCTGGCGGATGGCTGCTTGCATACCTCCAGGGACGGGGAGCTCCCTCCCTCCCACGGCAGCCTGCCTCAGACGCCCCCCGTCTTGCCCGTTCTTCCTCCTACCTGCCTGGGTCTTGGTTCCCAGGGTCCCCTTCTGGGGAAGCACCCGGACGATCCAGGCGCTCTGAGACGCGCCGGTCACCCGCTCCCAGAAGCCTGGCTGGCGCTCACGGGGCATCCTAGCCTCCACAAGGTTCGGAGCCACCAGGAGGGAAGCCACAGGAGCCACACGGAAGCTCCCGCCAGCCTGCCCTCACCCAGGCCCCGTGCTCCCCAGGCGCAGCACCCCGGCCTCCTGACGGTTCCTACAAATACCCCCAGCTCGGGCCGCCTCCGGGCCTCTGCCCTGCACTTCAGAACCCAGGACACCCTTCACCTTTCAGACCCCAGCCCTGCTGGCGTGTCTTCTGACGTGTCCCTGACCACATCAGCTACGCAGCCTCCCTTCCTGCCACCTACTCAGTCACCCTCCCTCATGCCTGATTCACACGTCGTCCCATGTACACCGGGCGTGAATGTGCCCGAACACTGGGTTATTATCTCCACCCCTTCTGACTGTGGGCTCCGCGGGCCAGGGGCTCTGCCGGTCTCCTTCCCCGCAGCATCCCTGGGGCCCAGCCTGGGCCCTGGCACACAGCAGGCACCCAGAGTGATTGTTGAATTAAAAACAAAACGAATGAACGAAGGAGAGCGAGAAACAGACTAACAATACATAAACGCTGAATTTCACTCAACCAGGGGTCTGTGATGGTCGGGATATCTAACTTCTACGTGCGGAAACGTGAAAATCTGTAGGACTCAGCATTGGGGAGGCGGTCGCTGGGAAGCAGGGCAGAGGGCAAGATCTGGGGACCGTGAGGGAGAGGGGATCACGGAAGGGGTCAGATGGGGGGGCAGGAGGGCCTCTCCGAGGAGGTGAGATTTTTTTTTAAGATTTAATTAAAATAAGTAAATGATTAATTTTTTGAGAGAGGGAGGGCGAAAGTGAGCAAGGAGCAGAGAGAGAGAGAAGCAGGGCTCACCCCAAGTGGGGATCGAGCTCACCCGACACGGGGCGTGAAGTCACGAACCCTGAAATCATACCCTGAGCCGAAGTCAGATGCTTAACCGACTGAGCCACCCGTGTGCCCCAAAGATTTCTTGCTTTTTTAATATTCATATTTTTAAGCTACTTATTATTTTTTTGTTATTCTCTACACCCAATGTGGGGCTCAAACTCACAACCCTGAGATCAACAGTCGCATGCTTTACGGACTGAGCCAGCCACGCGTCCCTGAGGGGGAGAGATTTAAGCCAAGACCTGAAGCGTGAAGAAGCACCAGCCACGTGAGAGAAGAAGGAAGAGGGTTCCAGGCAGAAGGAACAGCCCGTGCAAAGGTCCTGGGGTATGAAGGAGCGTGGCTGTTGTGAGGAGGTGAATTAGTACCCAGGGCCCCATCTCCGCTTAATACACTTAACTACCAATGATCAAGATCCAGGGGGGTTAATCCTGAACTTTGAGGAAGGTGACAGCTGGTCGAGTCACGTACTCACTGGGATGTCACGTGGGGGGGCACATGAAGAGGCGCACGGGGGGCGGGGCACTCACCTCATGTTGAAGGGAGCCATCAACCTCACCACGTACTGCCGATCTTTGGGGAGCTTGAGCTTGGGGATCTTTGACGGGTCAAAGTCGGGCGGGTAGTATTTCTGTGGGAAGTGAAAGCACCAGGGAGCTGTTTGAGCCACAGGGAAGGGCTCTGGGGACCGCCAGACCCAGGTCCCCAGGACCGCCCTGGGGTTTGATGACTTCGAGTGACGGCTCCTAGGACTCCGCGTACGCTCGTACTTGTGACAACCACTCGTTACGGCAAAAGGACACAGAGAGAAATCAGCAAAGGAAACAGGGTGTGTGTGTTGGGGGGGGCGGCCCGGGGAGACTAGACACACTGTTCCAGGGTCTTCTCCCAACGGGCTCACACAGGACGTGCTTGATTACCCCAGTAATGAAATATGACAACACACGTGAGACGGTGTCTCCCACGGAAGCTCACGGGGACCCAGTGCCCAGGGTTTTCGCTGAGGGAAGGTCACGCAGGCCCCACGGCCTCGCAGGTTCTGACGTTCTAGACTCCAGTTGGAGGGCCCACGCGCAGCGTAAACCACGTTGCTCGTACAGAGTTTGAGCCCCGGGAACCATTCTCATCAGGGAACAGTGGGAACCAGCCTGAGATTCAAGTTCCCGGATGCCAGCCAAGGTCCACCCTCGCCAGCCAGACTTTCTGAGGATAGCAGCCTCAGTTCTGCTGTCTTAACTCCGGCACGGGAGGCTGAGGCAGGGCGTACGGGGAAGGCAGTTTGGGGTTGTAAAAACAACTTCAACGGACAATCAGAAAACACAGCAGCTTGTGTTCTGGGCACCTACTAGGCGCCAGATGCCACGTGGAGCACTTTACCTGCCAAGTCCCACAGAATCCTTGCAAAGACTCTAGGAGACGGGGTGCGACGTACCCATTTCACAGAGGAGGAAACTGAGTCCCTGCGGGGACAGGACTCTGGGGGTAACAGTGGTACAGTGGTGCATAGGTTACGGATCCAGGGACCTGGGTTGGACTCCCCCACCCCGTGGCTATCACCCCTCTCTCTGGGTCTCATTCTCATCTGAACGGACATAACCCGCCACCTCCTTGATGCGATGTGCGTGCCGCTAGCGCAACGGCCGGCGCACAGAACTATCCACCAGTAAATTAGAGAAACGGTTCCCAGTTGGATCCTCAGGATGGAAGGACTTTCAGGGACACGAAGTCCAGCACCTGAACTGGACTGCGACGGGGCTGGGGGTGCATTCCTAACATGAATGTTTAAAAGATTAGAGCGCTGAGCCGCAGGAAGGAGCATCAAACCGACCCGGCAGATCTGGGCTCTTGGCCTGACATCCTGGACCTACCCCCCCCCCGCCCCCAGGCTGGGGAGCTCACCCCCTGACATTCCTGAGGGGTGGGGGGTGGGGACAGGAACTCGGAATTCAAGAGCTCTCTTTTCCAGAAGCCGCATCCTGACTTCTGAGCCCCCCTCCACCTCACAAAAGTCCCCGTTTCACAATACAGTTAGGAGGCTCCCCCACCAGCAGAACGGGAGGGCTGAGCAAAGCCAGACCCGTATGTGGGCGGGGCTTCCGGGAGCCACGGCCCTGGGGCGTGGCGTGGGGAAAACACCGATACTCTTCAAGGCGAAAGCCCCCCTCCCAGGGGAAATGATTGGCTAATTCCCTTCGGAACATCCAATCAGAGGACGTGACCTGGTAAATAGCCTAAGCTCCGCCCCCAAACACCGCGAAGGCCCACCCCTCACGGAAGGTGATTGGGAGGTGTCTGAAAGCCACGCCCTGCGGAAGATCGTTGGAGAAAAGAAAAAGGTTCCAATAGGAAAGTACAGGAAGCCCACCTAGGCCGGAGCTCCGAGATGTCCCCTCTCGGGTAGAAAGCCCCAGTCACCAAATACTTACGTTTAAAACTTTTCGCTCCGACATCTTTGCCTCCTACTCCTCCCACAAGGGCCAGAGGACCGCTTAGGCTCGGTGTTCGCCGAACTTCCTTAACCGTCCCTCGTATTTCCGCTGACGTCACTTCCTTCATTCTATTATTGGTTGGAGCATACGCAGGTTCCCTTTTCATTGGCTCAGATCCCCGCCTGTCAAGACCCGACTCCGGCTATCCCTTCTTCCGAGTTGCAACCTCGGTAGTTGGCAACAAAAGCTCCGGGAGCCGGTTGATTGGAAGTTCAAGGCAGGCGCTCCGCCCCCTAGAGGTGACCAGGAGCTCCTAAATATTCGGTCGGGACGCGCCGTGGCCGCTGCTGGAGTCATTCCCTACTGTTTGCTCTTTCTTGGAGCGAGTACCGAGGTCGGCGTTGAGCGCTTAGGCTGTGTGTTGGGCTGCGGGGACCCACACGTGTTCCCGTGCCGCTCACCTGGGGACTGGGGTCAGCGCCCCCAGGCTGCACGTGTCCGCAGAGGAGCACCCTGGACGCCACCCCGCCCAAGTTTACCTGGAGTCCCCGGCAGACACTCAGAGACCAGGCTCCACACCCTCCTCCCCTGCGCGCGCGCGCACACACACACACACACCAGCTCCCACACCCATCTCCCCTGCACATGCAGGCACACCAGCTCCAAAGCCACCTGCCCTGCACACACCAGAGACACAGACACACATGCACGCACACCAGCTCCCGTATACACATCCCCTGCACACACATACACCAGTTCCCACACCCAAACACCTGGTAAGGGATCTGGGGATGGTGCAACAGGGCAGTGTTGGGACAGTGGAAAGAAGGGCTCCCTGAGATGGTGTATGAGCCTCCTGTCGCTGCTGCGAGGTTATTATCACAAGCTCCCTGTCCTAAAACCACACACGTTTACTAGCCTGCAGTTCGGAGGTCAGAAGTCTAAAGTGGATGGGAGGAGGGCTCCAGGGCAGAATGTGTTTCCTTGACTTTTCCAATTTCCAGGGGCCACCCACATTCCCCAGCTCATGGCCTGGCATCACTCTGGCCTCTGCTTCTGTTGTCACATCACCTTTTCTCTCTCCCTCTGGCCCTTGTCATTATCCTGGGGCCCCCTGGATCATCCAGGATAACCCGCCTCGATATTCATTAACTTAATAAAAGATGCTTAATCGTCAAATTAAGGATTCTCATGATTCTTAATCACACCTGCAAAGTCCCTTTTGCCATGGTAGGTACTGTATTCACAGATTCTGGGCATTAGGGGTTGGGTATCTTTGGGGGGCCATGACTTTGCTGGCCATAGACCACGTGGTCAGGAAAGACTTCTCCGAGGTGACCTCTGAGTGAAATTTACAAACAAGACCGTGGATTTTCTCTGGTCTTCGGTGGGCAAGGCTTTGCCCCCTCCTAGAGGTATGTCATTTTTGTGTCCCAGATTCATGTCATTTTTGTGTCCATCCACAATGAGGCTCACCCCCAGGCAGCTTTTCAGGAGGTAGGCGGTCTGAACGCCTGAACTGAACGGATTCCACCCTCTATCCCAGGCAGAACCCCTGCCCCCAGCCCCAGGACTCCGCCATCCCCAGGCTCTGCCTCCGTTCCAGCCCTGACCCCATTCATAGGAGCTGGGAGTCGCTGTGTGTGTGTCCCACTCCATTCTCTCCTCTCTGGGTCTCATCTGGGTCTACTGAAGGAAGGGAGGAGGAATCCTCATTCCAGCAACAACAGTCTTTTTCTAGTTAAACAATAAAAAACATCACACGTTCACAGTTCAAAAAGCCCTGTACTGGGGTCTAAGAAAGAAGTACATCCCCATTTCACAGATTGACAAACTGAGGCTCGGGGCGGGGGGGGCAAAGTGATTTGTCCACAGTGGCCCAGCCACTCAGCAGCAGCGAATCCAGGCCAGTTGGGTCCCATCCGCGGCAGTGGGGGAGGGGGAGGGTTGGACGTCAAGGACCCAGCCCCTCCTCTGGGGCTTCTAGAAAGCCCCGCTACTTGCCCCAGATCATGGAGGCAGTGGCAGGGAGACTCCAATCACTCACTTCCCCATAGTCGGTGAGGTCCTGAGCGGCCACCTGGATGCAGTACTTGGCCTGGGGCCTCAATGCCCTGAGGGTGAAGGATGTGGCTTCAATGGGCCCCACCTGAGAGCAGAAAAGAGGGCCAGGTCAGTGGGAAGGACAAGGCTGGGCGGGGCCGCTGTGCACAGAACTGCAAGACCCAGACCCTCACCCAATCCAAAAAACACGTCCTCTGCGGCCTCCTCCACCGCGTTGGGCCTTCCCCATCCCTGGCCCCAGAGCCGCCGGTTCAGGATTCCTTGGGGGCCTGCACGGGCCCCCAGGCTGTCTCAGCAGCCAAACCCCAGCACCCCACTCCTCCTCCGGGCTCCCTCCTGGCCCCCTGGGTTAACCTTGTTTGTAAGTTTTCGGTATCTTCCGATTCGAGATCTTCAACATCTTGCTGACCAGGGTCAGCCGAGTCTCAGAGTTCGCAAGCAGGCCAGGAGCCTGCCTCTCCCGTACAAACCCACAAACCCGCCGATTGGACTCGATTGGACTCACACCCCTCTTCCTCTCTCTTTCAAGCCGACACTCCCCCTGCCTCAAAGCCTCTGGGGTGGGTGCAGCCCAGAGCCCTTCAGACTCGCCAACCCCGAGCTGTCTGCCTCGTCCTGCCTTGCCTTTCCGTGGAAATCCCAACAGAGGCACAGCCGGGCTCCTGTTTCTGCCTCCTGACCGTCCTGATGTTGCCCCAGGGCCCCCCTCTGTCGGGAAATCTACTAAATCTTCTTGCCGAGGCACTGACCTCTCCACATCCTCACTCGGCCACCTCCGTAGACGACAACCCGTGGGCACGAGGGAGGCACGCACTCAGCAATTCTCTGGCCTGATATTCCCACCCTCCCTCCCAGAGCCGGCCCTTTCTTCCTGCCGGGTCCCCCTCATCCTCAAGGACGACCCATCCCAGCCCCCAGAGGCAACCTCCTAGCCCCAGACCTGACTGGCTCCCTCTGGGCTCTGCCCTGACCTGTCCTGATGGTCGCCGGATGCGGTGACTGACATTTTGCATTTAGATTCATTAAAGGTTGCGCAACTTTGCGAATACACTCAAAGCCACAGGCTACGTATAGCGTTGTGCACTTTAAAACGGCGAGTTTTATGGCATGCAAATTCTGTCTCAGTTTTAAGGATTGCGAAAATATTTAAAATAAAATTAATGAACACTAAATAAAACTTAAAAGCCAGTTCCTTAGCGGGAAGCCTGGGTGGCTCAGTCGGTTAAGCATCTGACTCTGATGTCAGCTCAGGTCACGATCTCACCGGTTTGGGAGCTGGAGCCCCGTCCCCCGTCGGGCTCCTGACTGACCCTGCGGAGCCTGCTTGGGATTCTCTCTCCTCGCTCTCTCTGCCCCTTCCCAACTCGCGCGTGCATAGCCTTCCTCTCCCTCTCAAAATAAATAAATAAACTTAAAAAAAAAAAAGGCCAGATCCTTGTCTACCCCCCCCCCCCCCTTGCAGTCACGTGTGGTTCGTGGTACAATTTGGGTGCAGACGGAGAACATTTCCGTCTTCCCGGAAAGGCCTAAGAGACGGGACTGAAGAAGCCCTGAGCTCCTGGTCCCCGCATCCGAGGCTGTCTGGTACACAGCTGACCTTCTCAGTACCCTGCCCTTACTTGTTTGTTCACTTTGTAAAAATGCAAAACAACCGATTTGTTTTCAAGCAAGGTGAGAGTCACATGACATGAAATTCACCCATCCAAAGATACCATCCAGCGGCACTGAGTCCCTTCCCACTGTTGTGCAACCGTCAACTCTCGTTCCAGAACATCCCAACACCCCAAAAGGAAGCCATGTGCTCATCAGCAACCTCCCCCACCCCGCGCCCCCCCACCCCCCCCAGCCCCGGGCAGGCACGAGCCCCCTTCCCGTCCGTGGATGAGCCTGTTCTGGACGTTTCACCCACGTGGGCTCGCACCACGTGGCCCCTCGTGTCTGGTTCCCTCCCTGCGCGGCGGGTGGGGGCGCCTCGCTCCTGCTCGCGACCCAGGGAGGGGCGCGTGCGCGGTGGACGCCTGTGTTTCTCTAATTCATCCGTTGACATTCGGGCAGTTTCCACGCTTCGGCTGTTGTGAACGGCGCTGCCGTGGACGTGTATGTGCGAAGATTTGTTCGAGTTCCCATCGGCCGTCCCTTTGGGTAGACAGCCAGGAGTCCAATCCCGGGGCTGCCCCCAAGTGGCGCCCTGGCTGCGTTTGAGGCCCCAGCGCACGCCTGCTCCCGCCTGCTCCCGCGGTGCCCTCTACCCGGGAACCACCCTCCCCTCCTCCCCTCGTCCTCCTCACCTGGCGGAAGCGAGCAGATCTGTGATGCTTGTATCGGATCCAGTACTTGAGTGAGAAGGTCTCCGGGAAGGGCCAGGACCGGGGGGGCTCCCACTGCACCCACAGCCGCTGCCCAGGGATGGGGCTCAGGCGGACGCCTTCTGGAGGGTCCGGTTTGACTGATGGGCGAGCAGGATGCGGGGTCAGGAAGGGATGGCAGATTCCCTCCTTCACGCAATCAGATGCTTATCGACGGTGAGCCTGTTCTGGACATTTCCCATAAAGGGAATCCCACCCTATGTGGCCTCTCGTGTCTTTTTTTTTTTTTTTTTTTGAGAGACGGAAAGAGACAGTGTCAATGGGGGAGAGGCAGGGAGAGGGGGAGAGAGAGAGAGGAAATATCTCAAGCAGGCGCCACATCCAGCGCTGAGCCCAACGGGGGTGCTCAATCTCACAACAGCGCGATCATGACCTGAGCCGAACTCAAGAGTCAAACACTTAACTGCGTGAGCCCCCCTGGTGACCCTAGACTTTCTTATTAACCACCAGCAACATATGAGGGTTTGCAATCCGACAATGTGCTCGGAGAGTTGGCGGGGGTGGGAGGAGCTCACTGAGGAGATGAGTAGAGGCCTGAAGGAGGTGAGGGAATGAACTCCCCCAGAGAGATCTGGGGGAAGAGGATTCCGGGCAGAGGGCACAGACAGTGCAAAGGTCCTGGGGCAGGACCTGCCTGGTGTGTTGGAGGGACAGAGGAGGTGTGTGTGGCTGCAGTAGAAGGAGTGAGGAGGAGAGAGGGAGGAGGGCAGGGAGGGGATGGGGCAGGTGCGCAGGGCCCTGGGGATCCAGGGGAGGAGGGCTTGGGAGTCCTGGAGGGCTGTGGGCAGAGGAGGGCTGGACCCGACTCGGAGGCTCGTGTGCACCCTCTGGTGGCCACTGTGGGGAGGACGGACTGTGGGGGTGAGGGCTGGAGTCTGGGACCCCAGGATGGGGAAAAGTGGGTCTCTTCTCGAAGAAATACCAAGGTGGGGCTGATGGGACCCAGGATGGGTGACAGGAGGTGGGTGGTGAGAGGGGGGAGGGGCAGGAGCAAGCTGATGGCCTCCACACCCCCCATCGCTGCCCACACTCACTGATGTGTTCCGGAACAAAGGGCACGAAGCTGCTGCTGGTGCCCCGGGGCTGCACAGCCGTGACGTTGAGTATGTATGGCACCATGGAAAACATCTGGACGTCTGGGATGGTGCAGCTGGTGGCCTCTGGTGTCGGCTGGAGGCAGGGCCGGCTCTCCCCGTGGGCAGCCACGCCCAGCCTGGACACGCAGGGACAGTATGAGGGCCTCGGCCCTTCCTGCCGGCCCGCCCGTGCCCTGGACCCCGTGTGGACAGCACTCGAGGACCACGGGCTGGGATCCTGCTGTTGGCTGGGTGACCCTGAGGGAGCCGTTCGCCCCAACATCGCAGAGCCTGTGGTGACCCAGGGCCAAGGGTAACGCCCCACAGGGAGACGCTAGGGTACAGATGCTACAGGCTTCTGGAATGTCAAAGTTCCAGCCTTAGAATTCCAATATCCCAAGGTCTATGGAATCACAGGTTTGGAAATAAGAAGATTCTGATTCTGCGGAGTTCTGAGGCCCTGAGACTTCAGACTCCAGAGACATTCCAGAACATTCCAGAGCCTTCCAGAAAATTCCACGGGCTCCGACCGCGCTGTTGGACGCAGCGGTCACCGGCCATGAGTGGCTCTCCACCATCTGAAACATGGCTGGTGCAACCGAGGGTGTCTTTCTAATTTATTTCATCTACCCTCAACGTCAAGTTCCCAGTTGGGTGAATCGATTTTCCCAGCCACAAATTTTATAAAACATAACCAGAGACCGAGAATTTCCAGTGAATGTTTAGCACGTGAGTTGAAAAGTGCTATAAGTGTAAAATGCATGTGGAATTTCAAAGACTAAGCATAAAAAGGATGTGAACTATCTCCTTAATGTTTAAAATATTGACTACACGTTCAAATAATTATTCTTGAATCCTCTTAAGTAATATTAACTTCTGTCATAAATGTAAATACATGGATCGTACATAAGCATGTTAAATTACATCCCATCGTATTAAATGAGAAGTCCTCGGGATATTTAGACGTTACCGAAGTAAAAATACCAAAGTCAACTTCACAATTTCCCTTTCCTTTTTAAACGTGGCTTCTCGAAGATTTTAAACAAGGCACGTGACTCACAATCTGTATTTTAGGAAGTGTATTTCCCCTAGCTGGTGCTGCTCCAGAGTCCCGAGGGTTTCAGGTCTCCCTAAGCCTCCAGCTGTCCTGGTCTCAGGGCCAGCAGGAAACCACCCCCTGGAGGCCCCCCTAGCACTCTGACCTGTACGTGGCAATGAAGGAAGTGGGCCTGGTGGGGAGCGGAGAGGCCGGCAGGGTCCAGATGCAATCCACGGCGATTGGGTACCTAGAGGCCCAGCACCGCACCCTGGGCTGGGTGGGGGCTGCTGGGGCCCCGGAGGGAGAGGGAGCAGGGTGAGCTTTCAAAGTCACCCTGGGGATGGTCCGAGCCCTACTGTGTGCCTGGCGCCAGCCTCCCCGCCAGGCACACAGTAGGTGCCTAATAAAGGTTTGTGAAATGAATGAATGAGTGTGTGAGTGAAAGGCACCTGCCTCATCTCCCACCTTCTCTAGCACCTGGGAAGGAAGTATTAGCCCATTTTCCAGATGGGGAGACTGAGGTTTATTTTTTTTTTTAATTTTTTAATGTTTTATTTATTTTTGAGAGACAGGGCGCAAGTGGGGGAGGGGCAGAGAGAAGGAAGGAGACACAGAATCCCAAGCAGGTTCCGGGCTCCCGAGCTGTCAGCACAGAGCCTGACGGCGGGGCTCGAACCCACGAACTATGAGATCATGACCTGAGCCGAAGCCGGACGCTCAACCGACTGAGCCGCCCAGGCGCCCCAGACTGAGGTTTAAGGAGCCTCAAAGGGGACCTGGGTGGCCCCTCCCGTAACAACTTTGTTTCGAAGCAAGTGAAATGGATGCTATAATTAAAACGTCTCTTGTTCCCTCCCTCCCTGCGTCTCTCTCCCTCCATCCAAGCAGTGGCTGCCGCTTCCTGGTGCCACTTTGCGGTGGGACTCATCCTGTGTCTCAGTTTCCCCATCCGTGCAATGGGATGGTAATGCCCTCCCCCCCGCACCGGGTATCCAGTAGGTGTGTGAGCTCCCACCCCAGCTCAGAATGTTCCATGGCAGGCAACCTCCAGGCCCCAGGGAACGTCCCTCTGCCCTGGCCTCCCAGGCCCCCGGGGGTCCCACATACCTTCTCTCCCGATGCAGGGTGAGCAGCCCACACAGAGGGCGAGCACCAGAAGGAGTCTTGAGGCCATGACTCCGCGGGCTCTGCTGTCGTGAGCTGGGGCAGGAGCACCTTGGGGAGGCAGGGGACTGCAGTCCCACCCGAGGGGGGGAAGCACAGCCCCCGGTCAAAGCCCCAGCTTCTCCTTCCCCAGGTATGACCCCCCCACCCAGTTGGCGGGGCCAGTGGAGAGCTGAGCAGGGGCTGGGGCGGCGGCGGTGGCGGAGGAGGTCCCTTCACTATCGCGGCCACCAGCGGGGCTCTGGAGGCCCCGAGGGTGCGGGCAGGAGAGGAGGCCACGAAAGAGAGAAGTGGAGACCCCGTGGCCTTTCCCACAACAGCCCGGCTGCCAGTCCTTCCTTCCGCCTGCAGCGAGGACGGGACGGGGAAACCCCCGGAGGGGGACAATGCCATGGAGAAGGATGAGAAAGGAACACTGTGGGGAGGGACACGGGGACACACACAGAGAGGAGAGAGCAAGACACAGAGATGGGAGACCGTGAGACAGGGGCGGAAACAGAGGAGAGACACAGAGACAGAGACAGACAGAGACCTAGGGAAGGAGACAGGCTGAAGAGAGGCCCGACCACAGTGGTGGGGACCCACCCTGGCCAGGGCTCCACACTCCAGGCCACAGAGAGACAGAAACGCAGGCCCCGGGGAGGCAGCCCCCACCTGCGGACCTTATCGGAGCCACAGGGACGCCAAGGGACAGGCTGAGCCCCTACAGACATGGTGCCTTCCCTGGACACCCAAGGAAACCCCCGGGACAAGCCACACTCCTGCCTCCCCTGCCTTAGCTAGAAAGATCCAAGAAACCCCAGGGGATTTCTGGGGATTTGCCAGGGGCAGGGAGGCTGGGGGTGGGATGCCCCCAGCAAGGCCAGATTCAGGGTGAGGAAAGTGACACAGGACGGGCAGCCGCGGGTCCTGTCTTCACTTGACATCTGGGTGGTTTTTCATCATGAGCTTCGACACCACGAACACAGCGTTCCTTCCGGGGACCATGTGGTTGGCGCGGGGGGGTGAGCACCTCACCTCCTCATCCCTGCTTGTGGCCACCCTCCCCTCCCTGAGGGGGGCAGCGATCAGGCCACACACTTTCATCCTTGGCTCCAAGAGCTTTTATTTCTGGGGTCCGGGGTGCTGCCTGGCTACGGGACAGACAGGACAGATAGGACGCGGGAGAGGGGACCACAGATTCTCCGGTGGGGGCGGGGGACGGTCAGGGTTGGCCTTGACACTGGCCAGTGTGTGCAGGGGGGGCAGTGGGGCAGTGGACACAGCCAGGGGCGGTCGGGAAGGCCCAGGCTGGTCTGCGAGTTAGGGGGGCCAGTGTGGGAGCCCGGACACCCCTGCGCGGGGCCTGGTGGGCGGAAGGCCAGTGTTCTGATGCTCAGCGGCCCTGAGCCTGAAGCCTCTGCATCTGTAGGATCTGGCTCAGAATCTGCTGCACATCTTCGTCCATCTGACCCTGGGGGTGGGGGGGCCGGGGTGGGGAGGGGGCGGAGAGAGAGCCTGGGCACTCCCCGTCTTCCTGTTCCCTCCCTCCCTACCCCTGGAGGCCCGGAAGCTCTCCCCCCACCAGCCTCCCCCTGGAGGCGAGACTCACCTGAATAGCATACAGGAGGTGGCTCCTATACAAGGCCACCACTGCGCTGTGGTCCCTGGCAGCCTGCTGTGGGTATGGGGGAGGGGGGCTCAGAAAGCGGGACCCACCCTCCCCAAGAACATGCCCCACTGCGCCCTGGAGACCCAGAGCCCCCGCACCAGGGTGACAGCTGCTAAAATGCTGAATAATGTTCCTCCCATGCCCGCCGGCCCGTCCCTCTCCCGGGATCCCTGCCCTGTGCCCTCACCTCCAGCTGCTCCTGTAGAGCCTTAACCTGGCCACGGAGGGCCTCCACCTCCGAGAGGCCTGGGGCAGCCGGCTGGTCCTTCAGGGCCTCCTTGAGGCTGAAGACTTCCTTGGACAGCTCTGTAATCTGGGGGGGGGGGCATGGGGGGCATCAAGGCACCCTGAGCCTGGGCGGGCGTGGGGGTGGGGGGCTTTGGACCTCTCCAGGGCGGCCAAAAGCAGCCTGGCCTGGGGGGCCGGTGGCGCTGGGCCAGGCAGCCACCTGGGTTTGGGTCCCCTCCCTATTCCCTTCTTGCAGGAGATCTCGGGAAGATGACTCAACCCCTCCGAGCCTCAGTTTCCTGCTCTGTAAAGTAAGGGGAGTCACAATTCTCACCTTGGAGGGTCACTGTGATTCTGAACAGAGGTTAAGTCTAAACTCTGCCTGGCAAACAACAGGTGCTCAATAAATGCAGAGCTGTACTATTCTACTATGGATCAGAGGTTCTCAACCAGGGGGGCCATTCTGCCCCCAGGGGACTCCAGGAGATGTCTGGGGACATCTGTGGTTGTCACACCAGGGGTGCTTCTGGCATGGAGGGGGTGGAAGCCAGGGATGCTGCTCAGCCCCCACGGCACGCAGGACAGCTCCCCGGTGACCCGTCCTGAGTGTCACCAGTGCGGAGAGGGACAGACCCTGCAACAAATCCACCATAATCTGTACCACAATTTTATTTTCATTTTGCAAGAGGCAGTATTGGGCTCAGAGAGGTCGACTGACTTGTTCAAGGCCACACAGCGAGCTAGGGCTGGGTGACCTGGTGCCAATGCACCTGGGGCTCTGGGAGTCACATCCGCTGTCCAGTGACACGATGTGAGACTTTGAGCCACTCACTTTGCCTCTCAGAGCTTCGGCTTGCTCATCGAGAAAACGGGAATAAGGATGCCTTCTGGCTTTTGGGATTAGAAGGGAAGGAAAAGTGATGGTGTGTGAAAACCGCTCCACCCAATAGCCACAGGCTGCTGTTAGCCATCATTGTTCTGGTCCCGGGACCAGAACATCTGGTCCCAAGACCAGAACTTGGGAACCTGGGTTCAAACGCTGCCCGAACCACTGCATGGCTGTGTGACCTCGGGCAAGTGGCATCACCTCTCTGTGCCTCATTTCCGCAAATGGGGACAATAAAAGCATCAATCTTATGGGAAGTTGATATGAGGATTAAATGCGTCGTCCATGTCAAAGGCATGGCAGGGGGCCCAGCATGCGGTAAGTGCTCCATAAATGTTACTGTAGTTATAATTCATAGTTACAACAGTAGCCCGTGTGTCTGAGTTGTGCCCTCCCTTCTCTGTGCCTCAGTCTCCCATCTGGAAAATGGGATGATCTCCCAAGACTCTTTCATCTGGGACATTCTTGGATTTCCCCCAACCTCTGTTGAGTGGGAACCCCTCAAGTGAGCACAGGAGAAGGGGACGCACCTTCTTGTCCTTTTCCTTGGCCATATCCAGGGCCTCCTGGGCACGGCTCTGGGCCTGGCGTGCCCGCTCGGCCTCGGTGCGGAGCCCCCTCAGTTGCTGCTCTGCCGTGGCCAGCTGGGCCTCGGCCGCGTGACGTTCACTCTTCATGAATAACGCCTCCCTCTGGACCTGCAGCCCAAGCCCATGTGTGACCACAAGGACACGTGGATCCCAGATGCCTGGAACCCAGAGTCTTCTGATGCTTCTATTCTGGCCTGAGGACAGTCAAGCCCGTTTTGACCTTGAGGACTTTGACTCAGGGGAGTTTGGGGTTCTTCCTGGGCACCAGGCACTTTCTGACTCTGCCAGAGACTTCTGACCTGCGAGCTGTGTGGCCTTAGACAACTGACTTAACTTCTTTGTGTCTCAGTTTCCTCATATGTAAAATACGGGTAATAACAACCCCCACTTCACAGAGTGATAACGGGGATAAAATGAACAAATACAGGAGATCTGCTCAGAATAGCACCTGGCACACAGGAAGTGCTATATTTGACTTGTTGTGCTGTCGTCATTACTGATGCTCCTTTCTCGTTCCGTGTCGTGAAGGATTATAGATTTCTTACAACAGGAAAGAAAACCAGAAGACTTTGGACGAAAAGCAAACCCACATCCAAACGATGACTGCATTTTCGCAAAAATACCAAGATCGGAGCAATGTCAGCTTCACAAAAACTGGTCGTGGGCTGGAGGCTGGGAGAACTTTGGCCTTTATAGAAATATTGGCTCCAGGGGAACAAGGATAATAGGTAGAGGTTCTACTAAGTACAGACTGGCTACACTTTAACAATTAAAAAAGAAAAATCAGAGGTGTCTGGGTGGCTCAGTCGGTTAAGTGACCGACTTCGGTTCAGGTCATGATCCCACGGTTCGTGAGTTCGAGCCCCGCGTCAGGCTCTGTGCTGACAGCTCAGGGCCTGGGACCTGCTTCAGATTCTGTGTCTCCCTCTCTCTCTGCCCCTCCCCTCCTCACATTCTCTCTGTCTCTCTCTCTCAAAAATAAACATTAAAAATTTTTTTAAATCTTTTTCTTGGAAAAATAATACTTATGGCTGCCACTATGGATCTCTTATACCATCATATATAGATTAAACTATTTCATTTTCACGTGAGGACTCAAAAGTATTATGATCTCTGTTGTAGGGATAAGTGAGCAGAGGCATGGAAAGGAAAATGCTCTCCTGACAACAACCAGTGAATGTGGGCTTATTCACATGTTTTGTTATAACACCTACCAGTTTTTTTGGTTTTGCTTTTTTTTTTTTTTAAATTTTTTTTTAACGTTTATTTATTTTTGGGACAGAGAGAGACAGAGCATGAACGGGGGAGGGGCAGAGAGAGAGGGAGACACAGAATCGGAAACAGGCTCCAGGCTCTGAGCCATCAGCCCAGAGCCTGACGCGGGGCTCGAACTCCCGGACCGCGAGATCGTGACCTGGCTGAAGTCGGACGCTTAACCGACTGCGCCACCCAGGCGCCCCTGTTTTTGCTTTTTTAAAAGAAGAGATGGAATTAAATGTCCACCACCAGGGACAAAAAATATTCCCTGGCCTTAAGAAAAGCAACAATAACTCAGCACCAAAATCTACTGGGCTCAAAATATTAGATGAAACACATCTCTGGGCAGGGGCGCCTGGGTGGCTCAATCAGTCAAGCTTCTGATTCTTGGTCTTGGCTCATCATGATCTCATGGTTTGTGAGTTTGAACCCCACCTTGGGCTTTGTGCTGACAGCTTGGGATTCCTGCTTTCCCTCTCTCTGCCCCTCTCCCAGTCACTCTCTCTTTGCCTCTCGCAAAATAAATAAGTGAAGTGAAAAAAAGCCTCTGGGTGTAACATCCTCCTGCTTTCGGGCTTAAGCATTGAGAACGATCATAAAACGACAAGCTGTAAACAGCCCGCCGGGAACCACAGGATGTTTTGAACCAGCGGGGAAGATGGACGTCAGGTAAAACCGTCAGGGGTTACAAAACAAAGAGGGGGCCCCAATCCCTGCCTCACACCATACACACCGTTCAAAGATGAAGGGTAAATGTGACTGGAATTAAAGCAATAACGTTTCTGAGAGACACTGTGACCTTGGGTGCACGGAGGTTTCATACACAAACCACAGAGAGCCCTAACCTTTCAAAAAATGATGGGGCTGGCGGCTCAGCCGGTGAAGCGCCCGACTTTGGCTCAGGTCACGATCTCCTAGTTTGTGGGATCGAGTCCTGCATTGAGCTGTTTGCTGTCGGCACAGAGCCTGCTTCAGATCCTCTGTCCCCCCCTCTTTCTGCCCCTCCCCTGCTTGCACTCTGTCTCTCTCTCAAACGTAAGTAAACATTTTTTTTTAATTTAATTTAATTTTTTTTTTAATTTTTTTTTCAACGTTTATTTATTTTTGGGACAGAGAGATACAGAGCATGAACGGGCGAGGGGCAGAGAGGGAGACACAGAATCAGAAACAGGCTCCAGGCTCTGAGCCATCAGCCCAGAGCCCGACGCGGGGCTCGAACTCACGGACCGCGAGATCGCGACCTGGCTGAAGTCGGACGCTTAACCGACTGCGCCACCCAGGCGCCCCCCTTTTTTTTTTTAATTTTAAAAAGAAAAGGAAATCAAAAAAAAGAAAAGAAAAATGATGGGGTCAAAATGGCCCAAAGGTTTTTAAAAAGACACACAACCGGAACCACCCAAGAGATCTGAACGGCTGCAGGGTCGGCCATCCACCTGGAAACGCCGCCGACGGGGTCAAGGGTCTATAGGATTGAAACCAATGGGGTGGCCACGCCCCGCGGCTGCAGGTCAGACTGCCAAGGCCAGGGGGGTGGGGGTGCGGCGGCCGCGCTCACCTGGAACACCTCAGCGCTGGTTTTCTCGTGCCGTCGTGCCAGCTCCTCCAGCTGCCCCTCCAGCCGGGCCACGTCGGCCTGCAAGGCGGCCACCACGCGCTCGTGCTCCAGGCGGGCCACGCTCCCCGCGCGCTCGCGCTCCAGCTCGGCGCGCAGCCGGGCGGCCTCCTTGCCGGTGGCCACCACCTCCTGCTCCAGGCCGGCCGCCCGGCCCCGCAGCTCCAGGGCCTCCTCCTGCAGCCGGTGGTGCTCGGAGGCCGGCACGGCCGACTGACGCAGGGCCTCGGAGGCCTCCCGCAGCTCCGCCAGGCCCCGCCGGGCCTCCTCGCAGGCCGCCGCCAGCTCGGCCGCCCGGGCCTCGGCCGCATCCCGCGCGCGGCCCAGCTCCGCAGCCACCGCCCGCTGCTGTTCCCCGGCGGCCGTGGCGGTGGCCAGCTGCTCGCGGAGCACCTGCAGCTCCCGGCTCTGCTCCAGCCGCACCTCCTCCCGCCGGGCCAGCTCTGCCCGCAGGCCCCGGGCCTCCTCCTCGGCCAGCAGGCGGCCAGCGCGGGCCTCGTCCAGCCGGGCCGAGGTCGCCTCCAGCTCCCGGAGCCGGGAGTCCCGGACTCGGAGGTCCTCGCGGGCCTGCTCCAGGGCGGCTCGCAGCTGGACCGCGTCCCCGCCGCCGCCGCCGCCGCCGCCCGAGGCTCCGCCACCCTCAGCCTCGCGCATCCGCTCCCGGAGCCGGCCAGCCTCGGCCTCCGCGGCCTGGCGCTTGCCGTGGGCCGCCTCCAGCTCGGCGGCCGCCTCCCGCTCCCGTTGCCGCAGTGCCTCCTCCAAGCCACGGATCCTGGTCTCCAGCTCCGCTTGCAGCTGTTCGGAGGCCTCCGCAGCACCAGGGTGCAGGACGGCGCCCAGGGGGCCCCTCGGGGCTGTGGCCTCCACGTGGGTGGTCTCTGTGCCCGGAAGCTCCGCCTCCACCTCACCCACTCCGTTGGCCTTCATCTCTGCTTCCTCGGCTTTTGGCTTTGTGGCCTCGGCTTCGGGGTTTCCTCCCTCTTCTGGGGCCTCTGTTTCTGCAGCCTCGCCCCCCGTGGATCTTGTTTCTGTGGCCTCGGCATCTGTGGGTTTTGTTTCCGTGGCCTCGGCGCCTGTGGGTTTTGGTTCCGTGGCCTCGGCGCCTGTGGGTTTTGTTTCCGTGGCCTCGGCCCCCGTGGATGCCGCTTCCACGGTTTCATCTCCTGCAGCCCCGTTGTCTGTGGCCTCGGCTCCGTCAACTTTGGTTCCCGGAGCCGTGGTGCCATTAAGCTCCATTTCCATCGGCCCGTCCCTGGTGGTCTTGACTCCCGTGCCCTTGCCCTCCCCAGGGGCCGCCTCCTCTTCTCCAGGGCCGCGCTGTGCTTCCTGTCGCTCCAGTGCCCGCAGGGCGTCGGCGTGCCGCCTGCGGAGCTGGTCAAACTCAGCCCGGAGAGAGTCATAGAGGGCCAGGGGGATGACCTCGGCTGACCCGTTTACCTCCATCTCATCCTTCTCAAAGCTCTCCAGGATCTGGGAGGTGGTAGCAGGGAGCCTGTGGGAGCTTGGGGCCGCGGGGGCACGAGTGGCCTTGCCGCCACCTTCCCTGCCCACAGACTCAGCCACATGCCCACGCTGACCCCCGCCTCCCCCTGGGGACAATCCCTGGGGTCCTCAGATCTGTCCCCACCCCACCCTCCGGTGCCACACTTTCCCCACCTGGACCTTCTCCATCAGCTCCTGGTTTTGTCTGGTGAGTGCAGCCACTTGCTCCCGCAGTGAGGCCAAGAGCTCCTGGGCCGAGGGGCTTAGCCGTTTGGAGAGCAGAGCCTCGGCCCCTGGTGGGCGCACAGAGTCAGCCCCAAGGGTCCTGGGCCACAGGGACGGGAGCTGGGGGTCTGGAGCGGTGGAGGAGGGCCGACCTCCCTCCCAGCTTCAAACTCTCTCCATGCCTGGGGGTCAAGGCCCCGTTTCCCGGGGACCCCAGGGACAAGGTGGGCAGGGAGGGAGGACGGGGTGGGGCTCACCTGGAAAGTCAGACAGTTCACCTTCCTCATCCTGCAGGGTGGCCACGTCATAGCTCGTGTTCTCCCGCTCATTCTGGGGGGAGGGACGGGGTCCAGCTTGGGTCCTGTCCTCCTCCCCACCCCAAATTCAGAGTGGACAGGGGTGTCCACATCTCCCACACTCCCCCGGGGCATCAGACGGAATCTGTTTGGCCCACGGAGTTTACTCAGTGCCTACTGTGTGCCGTGGGGCTACGCTGGGCCCCCGGGGAGAAGCGGCGATCAGCCCCGCCGCTGCCCAAACACGCGACCACAGCCCACTGACTGGAGTCGTATGTGCGGCCTGGGTGTGTGGGCTGTGTCCTCACAGGGTCTGGAGTCCACGCTGGGGTCACGTGTCTGCGCGCGAGTCCCGAATCAGGTGGCTCAGGGTTTGTGGGTCTGTGGTGAGCATGTGCGTGTGGCGTGGCCCCCCCGCTTCTCCCGTGTGAGCTCCTGGGATACGTGTGATTTTGTGCTTGTGTTTTAGTCTGGTGTGTCCGTGAATGTTTCAACGTGTGCGTGTCCGCGTGCGCGGGCATGCTTGTGCACGTACCTATGTTTGCGAATGGACGCATTTTGGAGAATACACGTGCGTGTACACGGACCTGTGGCCCTGTCGTCCGCGTGTGATTGGATGAGAAGCGTCTGTTGGGCACACGTCGAGGGTGTACAGGGTGCGTGTGTGATTATGCATTCACAGACGTTTTGCTGTGGTTGCCAGCTTTACGGGCAGGGCCACGTGCGGATGACCGTGGTCGTTCACCTCCGTGCGTACAGGCTACGCGTTTTGGGACGTGTCCGTTTTGTGTCCGGACGTGTGTCTGTGGGCGTGTGGCCTGTGATGGCACGTCTGCGCCGCGTTTGATGTGCGCGTGTATATGTATTGGTGTGGTTGTCCTGTAGCCGCAGCTGGAGAGGCCCCGCCCACCTCCGGCAGGGGCGAGGCCCCGCCCACCTCCAGCAGGGACAGCCTGCTCTGCAAACTCTCCACCTCGCGTCCCAGGCTCTCCTTCTCTTCCTGTTTCTCCGCCAGCAGCTGCTGCAGCTCTTGTACCTGGAAGGAGGGCAGTGGGGGGGCTCGGCCAGCCTCCAGGAGGAGTCGCCGGGGGGCGGCTGGCGGGGCTGGCTCTCCCCACAGCTCCCACCTACCTGTCTCTCCAGGCTGTGTAGGGAGCTGGCCTCTGTCTCCGGCAGCTGACGGGAAGAAGAGGGGACGGGGCTCGAATCCGGGTAGAAGGACCTCCCCTCCCCGCCTCTGCTTAGTAGCCCTCCATCCCGACCGCAGACGTCCGTTGTGTCACCTCCTGCGCACCCGGCACCGCTCTGCCCCCTGACTCATCACGAAGTGTTTATTCAGTGTCAGACCCCGTTTGGGGCCGCTCATTCATTCACTGCCTCACTCAAATATTCGCTCATCCAAAAAATATTCATCAAACGTCTTCTGTGAGCCCATCCCGGTCAACCATGGCTCTGCTCACAGGCTTATAGTCAAATGGGTGACCATGAATAAAATGTACGTCAGGTCCAATAGCAGTAAGCACTTTGAATAGAAATAAAGGAAACTCAGGGCGCCTGGGGGGCTCAGTCATTTGAGCGTCCAACTCTTGGTTTCGGCTCAGGTCACGATCTCGTGGTTTGTGGGATCGAGCCCCACATCGGGCTCTGTGCTGACAGTGAGGAGACTGCTTGGGATTCTCTCTCCCTCTCTCTCTCTCCCTTCCTCCCTCACTCACACATGCCCGCTCTCACTCTCTTTTTCAAAATAAATAAATAAACATTAAAAAAAAAAAAAAAGAAAGAAAAAATGAAGGGAACTGGGAAGTGAGTCCGGGGCGTCACAATTTTATATAAGGTGGACAGGGAAGGTGTCTTTGGCAAGAGGTTTCTGAGCAAAGACCCAAAGGAAAAGAGGAAGGAAGCCACAGGAACATCTGGAGGAAGCGTGTTCCAAGCAGAGGGCTCAGCACGTGCAAAGGTCCTGGGGCAAGACCAGGCCTGGCGTGTTGGAGGAGCCACAAGGAGGCCCGTGTGGCTGGAGCAGAGTGAGTGAGGGGGGAGGGAGGGAGGAGGGAGCTAGGAGAGAGAGGGGGAGTCTTCCCCACAAAACTGCACTCCACCCCAGGCTGAGCCCCAGGCCTGTGTCTCTGGGGCCTCTCACCTCCTGTTTCCTCCGTTCCTGGTGCTGTTCCAGGCCCCGGATCTTCTGCAGCAGGCGGCCCCTCTCCTGGCGCAGCCGCACGATCTCCTCGTAGGCATCGCGATCATCCTGTTCCCCCCAACCCGGGGACCCGCCACCTTCACATGAGGCCCAAGGGCTGTCCCCTCCCATATCTGAGCCAGACCTTGTCCCCACCGCCCCCCGCCCGCCCCTGTTCCGCCCCCACAGCCAGGACATCTCTCACCGGCATGGGGATGCTGGCAGGGGGCTGAGGCGCTTTCCGCTTCTTGGGGGCCCCTCGCTTTTCGTGGCTGCACACAGAGTTCTGGGGGAAGGGGTGGAGGAAGCCCGTGGGGAACCTGCCAGCCTCTCACCCGAAGACACCAGGCCAGCAGGGCCCCGCTATCCGCCATCGACCTCAGCCCTTGCCCTCACTTCCCGTGTGAGCCCGAGCAAGACCCTGCCTCTCCCCGGTCCTCACTTATCCCAGCATAAAAGGGGCCACATCTCCAGAGAGTTCCAGACCTTATGCTTTACTCTCAGCGTCTCTTTGCGCCTCGGTACTTGGTACCAGACCAAATTGTCTACAAGTTCCCTTTCCCCGTGGAGCTGAGATGATATACGGCTGGGAGAGAGAAAGAGGCCGGACTTGCCTCCTTCCCCGACTTCACCAAACTCGGTTCCCTCTACCACGCCGCCCCAGCCCCATGATTTGGCCCCGTCCCCCCCCCCCCCCCAGTGTTCTCACGCACTTCTGAGAGTTATGCTGTCGATGCTGCTATCACTTGGTAACAGCATACCCTGAAGGAAGCATTCATCCCAAACAGGTCTTCCTAGGTCACAACCCTGGGACAGAAGTCCACCTCTTCTCTCCCCAGAAAGCTTGGGACAAGGGGGAAGGTAGCGTGTGCAGGGGGACGACTCATTCACTGCTTAGGGATCCATACCTGAGATGATGCCTCGCCTGAGTCATCCTCTAGGAGGGCAGGGAAGAGAGGGAAGCAGGGTCAGGCACTCTGTTTTAGGGACTCTCTTCCCAGCCCTAGGAAGGGCACTAGCGAGCCCAAGGGACTTACGGCAGGGGTGGGCTCCCAATTCCCCAAGAGTCAGGACTTTTCAAGTAGGACTCGACTATGTTTGCAGCTGCTGATAGGAGGGACCTTGAAACTCTCAAAAGGGGAAGACAGGGGCACCTCCAGGATGGGGCAGGTACGGGGTGCCAATTCTTAGGAAAGGCAAATATCCGAGCATAAGGATGACCCAGGAAAGCAGAGTGGACCCCCCAGATTAGTCTAAAAGCTCCGGGGACCCTCGAAACTGTTCTGAGCAGCATCGGCGGAGGCATGCTTCTATGATGCAGTAAAGAGAGATACCTTGAAACTGTCTCCAGCGGACAAAGGGAAGGAGATTCGCTTTGGCCGGGACCTGGGGGGGGGGGGGGGAGGGCGGGGCGGGGGTGCATACCACTGGGTGGTGAGGGGCGCTGAGCTGCCTCCTGCAGGAGGTGCAGGATGAGTTTGTCTCCCGCCAGGGCGCCGTAGTGGGCAGCATCCTGGCCCAGGGCGTCGGTGATGCCCGGCTGGGCCCCGCCCTGAAGCAGCACCTCCACTGTTTCGGGGCTGGCCCCCTCACAGGCCAGCATCAGGGCTGTCCTACCAGGAGAGGGGGCTGCTGAGGAAGCGAGGGCATTCTCAAACCCCCAGGCCCTCCTCCATACCCAGGCTGCGTGGGGGAGGGGAAGAGGCAACTAGATCCCCCACCCGCAGAGGCTAAGAGACTTGCCCAAGGTCACACGGCATACAACGGGCCAACTGGGATGGGAGATACTCACCTGCCCTGCAGATCCTGGTCATTTGCGGCAGCCCCCTGCTGCAGGAGGAGGCGGCACAGATCTGTGTGACACATCTGAGCGGCTATGATAAGGGGCGTTGTACCTGACTGGTGGGAACCAGGGGAAGGACGAGACAAAATGTGAGAGGCCGACCTTGGGAGGTAGGGAAGCCCATACGACTGCCCCTGAACTTCACTCCAGACCCTTTTGACGCTTTTTAACGGGCGCCCGGGATGCCGCCACTTGGTGACAGCGTACCTCAAGTACAGTGCCCAAAAAGTTCCCGGAGGCTCACCCGATCTCGGGGACTCAGATGTGCCTTGAAAGAGCAGAGGATTTCTGAGCAGGAAATGCAACCACCAGCCGCTGGAAAAAGAGGGAGGGTAGGTAGGGCAAGGTTTAGACATTTTTTGGGGGGGGCGGGCCTTCTGCCTGGTGTGATTCTTATCCCTTATTTTGTGACAGAAGTTCCTACCTTCCCTGGGAGGGCAACAGCAAAGGTACGCCTCCCTATTTTACAGATGAGGAAACTGAGGCCCACCCAGGTGCACGGTCAGCCAGTAGGGTAAGAGACAGAGCTAGGATCAGGTCTGCTAATTCCCTGTCCCAAGTTCCTGCCACATCCCACCATGGCTCTTTTTTAAGGTGGAAGTCTGGACTCTTTTTACGCATTTCCTCTCTTCGCTTTAGCCAGCAGTACGTGCCTACCATGGGCCAAGCCTCATACAGAGACTGGCAACGTTCACTGGAGGGATCAGACGTCAGCTGAGCCTGGGCAGGCTTCCTGGGGTTTGATCTGGGTTCTGAGTCTCGAAGGTGAAAAGGGTAGAGGTTTCTTAGGAGCCGTGAAGCGAGAAACGGCCTTGTAAGGTCAAGGAAGGGGGAGACTATGCGTCCAGAGCCGCAAAGGAGGAAGGGTTTCATGCCATCACTAGAAATGTCAACAAGAGGGGCGCCTGGGGGGCTCAGTCGGTCAAGGCTCGGGTCATGATCTCACAGTTCATGAGTTCGAGCCCCGCGTGGGGCTCTGTGCTGACAGCTGAGAGCCTGCTTGGGATTCTCTCTCTCCCTCTCTCTCTCTCTCTCTCTCTCTCTCTCTCTGTCCTTCCCCCACCTTCTCTCTCTCAAAAAAGAAAGAAAGAAAGAAATGTCAAGAAGACCTAACTGATTATCTGCTGTGTGCTCGAGGGGGTACGGCATTTGGTTTTCTGCTGCAATCCCAGCGCTTAGAACAGAGCCTGACACATCGCAGGAACTTAAATATTTATTGAATGAAATAACCGGCTGAGCTTCCACAGTGTGACCACTAGGTGGCAGCACACGCCAACTGCCCGGAAGTTTCAACCCACGATTAAAACCCCCAAAGCAAATCCCAGCTTATTCTGTGTTTCCAAAAGGTCAGGCATTTCTTGAGTCATGAGCGAAAGTCATTCCCTGATCTCATGGGCATGGTGGACAGAGGCCGGGTTGGGTTCTGGTTCAAGCGGGCGGGTCCCTTGGCCTCCCTCAGGAAGGAGTTTGCATTCAATGACTATGAACTATGCTTGGATCTTTGCCCTTCCTGAGACTCCCTAGGAAAGTACATTCTGGTCACTGTCCTTACCACCACCATCGTTCTCGCCCAGGCCTGGTGCTTGGGGGTCAGACAGCCTGAGTCTTCCCCGCTTTCTCGTGGCTGAGCCTCAACCACCTTGCCAGTCCGATGGGGTGACTGGGGCTCAAAGTGTTCCTGAGGATTAATGCAGAGCCCGGGGACTCGCGCACAGCAGGGACTCGGTGAGGAAAAAGGAGGAAGGAGGCAGAACGCTCACGGCCAGTCCCCCAGGACCCGGAGTAGAATAATCCCAAGCCCAGCACCCTCTGGGTCATGGTGGGCAGGGCAAAGCTGGGCTGCACCCACCTGCATGATGCAGGGCTGTCCATCCACTGCTGTCCACGATATCCACGACGCAGGACGCCTGGGGAGGGAGGGGTGTGGGTCGTTGGAGGCTCTCCAGGAACTGGGACCCGCCCCTTCTTGGGCTCTGCTGTATTTCAGGCTCCCTACCTATCTCTTCCCTCCCCTGTGCCCGCTCCGCGGACCCCACCTCCTCATGGACTCCCAAGTGACTCTCTTCGCTTTTTCACGAAATTTGGTGACAGAGGGACTCATTGGGAGGTCAGGAGCAGCTGGGGGCTCGGGGGCTTGACGAGAGCTCCGAGAGTGGCTGTAGCCACCACCTAGGGTTTGAGGAGAAGCTGGGGCTCAGGAGATACCTGGTGTTGGGAGCATATCTCGGGTGTGTGAAGTATCCGGACACTCAGGGAGTATCTGGTTGTCCAGGGAGTAGCTGGGGCTCAGGAGCAAAGGAGGCTAAGACACACCCAGGATTCAGGGAGTATCTGGTGGTGGGGGGTCCGGTTCAGGGAACTGCTAGACGTCAGGGGTAGCCAGGGGAAGGGAGTATCTCCATTAGGGGAGTATCTGACACGAGGGGGTAAATGACCTGTAGCAGCTGCTCCAAGCACTGTGGGTGCCCATACTTGGCCGCCAGGTGGAGGGCATTGTAACCTGAAAGGCAGGGAGGGTTCGCTAGGGTTCCACATACTCAAGGAGCTTCTGGTTGCTCCCCAAATCTGTGTCAACTATCTGCGAGGACTTTCTGTGTCCCGTCAACGCCCCAAACCCCAAGTACTTCTCCAAACCGTGCTACTCCCCGTAGCTGGAGACTCTCCAGGGGCCAGCTAGTCTGTGTCCCAGACATTCTCATCTCGACTATACTCCACACCCTCCCACTTCTCAGGCCCTATTGCCCCAGCCACGATCCATGTCCCCAGCCCCTCCTCCCCATGTCCCCAGCCACCCTCCGTGCTGGACAACATGCAGCTCCAGCCCTGTCCCTCAGAATCCCCGCTGTTGCGTATGCTCCCGCTAATCCACAAACCCTTGCTATCCCACGGGCGGCCTGTGCCTCCTACGATGTCCCGAAGTTTCAGCCAGGGCTATGCTCCCCCCCTAGTTACTTCCAGAGCCCCAGCCACTCCCTTTGGCCACGCCTTCTGTATCAGACATTCCCTCAGAGCCCTCGTTAAGTCATACACCCAGACTCTCCTTTGGTTCCAGCTCCTCCCAGCTACCCCTAAACCCCAGCTACTCCCCATACGTCAGATACTACCTCCCCCTTCCCCCCCCAATTCTACTTGTTATTCTCCCGTCCCCAGGTACTTCTCAAGCTCAGGGAATCCTCTGTTCCAGCTAATTCCTCTGCCTTCACCACTATCTGAGTCCTGGCCACTTCCCGCCCACGAGCTGTCGACTCACCTTGATTGGTGACAGCTACAGAGTCTTTTTTCTTGTTCACTGCAGCCTGACAAGTCCCTGTGCCTCCCGGGGTGGGGGGCACTGAACGGAACCCCCGCTTTTTCAGCAGGTCGCTGAAGCCAGGGAGCGGGACCTGAGTGGACCTGCGGGCTGAGCCCCCGGTCTGAGCTCCTCATCCCTCCCCCGGGGCCCAGCAGGCAGTACCTGCCCCATCGGTGCTCATGACGTTGGAGCCCTGTGCCAGCATCACCTCTAGGCAGCTGGCTGCTCCCCGCATGGCAGCCAGGTGGAATCTGGAGGTCGGAGGCCAGGGATCAGCTGCAGGATGGCCGCCCCTCATCCCTCCACCCCCAGGGTGTGGGCACTCACGCGGACTTGCCCTCGGGGTCCAGCTTCGTGGGCACCAGCCCCTTGCGGGTGATGAGAGCGGCCACCCGTGCAGCGTCGTCATTCTCCACCGCCTGTAGCAGTCGCTCGTCACTTTTGCCCCACTCCTGGCTCTACAGGGCACACCCAGAGGAGAGTGGGGCCAGGCGACCGCGGCCCCCTCCCTGCTCCCCCCTGGCCGGGGCTCCAGGCTTCACTGCCTGCCCTTGGGCACTTGCCTGGCGCCTGCCTCTGGCGGCCGGCTTCGGGATGGGGCAGGGGCCACAGGGCGGGCAGGAGCCAAGGTCAGCGGGGCTGAGCCGCAGCTGCAGGGGGAGGTAGTCCTGGGCGGGGGTCTGAGACAGCGTCCCCCAAGCCTACATCCCCCAGCGTCTGCTCCCAGGTCCATACGACAGCCATCACCATCCTTGTCCCATTAAATCCCCCCTCCCCCCGCATCTTTCCAGAAATTGTCCCCAGCCAGCCCTTTAGTGAAAGCCACCTTTCCAAACATCACCCCCACCTCCAAAATCTGCCCATGGGAACCCCTAAAAGGGTCCCTTTAAATGCCTTCCAGAACCATCTGTCATCTATCCTTCTTAAACTGTCCCTGAAATGCCACAATTGTCCCCTAAATGTCCCAAGATCCGTGCTCTAAACAACCGTAGCGTGAAATACATTCCAAAACGTCTTCCCCAAATTTCCGAAGTGTCTCCAAAATCATCCCCCCAAATGACCCCAACATCTGGCCTAAAAATGTCCTTCCAAAAATATCCCTCGAATGTTCTCTGAAATTATACTCCAAACGTCACTATATTTTCCCGAAAATAGTTCCTTAAAACATAGTCCAAATTATCCCCTCAAATGAACTCACCCCAAACGGGTCCCCGAAACCGTCCCTCCAAATGCCCTCTACATTTTCCAGTGTCCCCTTCTGTTCTCAAAGCTGCCTCCCCAAACATCCCCATGTCTCCCCAAATATCCATCCCTCGACCTCTGCCCCCCTCCTCCCGCACCCCCCCTCACTGCCGGTCCTTCCCGGGTCTGGGGGCGGGGGTCCGGTCCTGGCCCAGCCAGGGGCGGGGAGGGGCGGGCAGGGAGGGGAGAGTTAGGGCCCGAGCCCCGCCCGCTCCCGCGCCCCCTCCCCTGGCCCTACCGCGCAGGAGGCGGCGGCGCACACGCACAGCTGCTTCATGGCGGCCAGGGCGCCAGGTGCCCGGCTCGGTGCTCCGGGAGGCCACCGGGCCGGAGCGGGGGGTTGGGAGGGGGGCCCGAAGGGAGGGGCAGGAACGCCCGCGGGAGGGGCTGGAGGGGGCCGGAGAGAGGGACAGGGGGCCGGGGGGAAGGGCTGGAGGGGGCCTGGGCGGGGCAGGGGGCGTCAGGGGGGTCGGGCGGAGGGAGGGGCCAGAGGTGACTGGGGGGAGGGGCTGGGGGGGGTCTGGGCGGGGCTTGGAGGGGTGAGGGTCCGGAGTGCCCGCGCGCCGCGCCCCCTCCCGGAGACCCCGCCCCCAACGGTAGGGGTCGTGCTGGGGAGAGGCTGGAGGAACCGGGAGGGAAGGGCTGGAAGGACCCGGAGGGAGGGGTGGAGGCCTCCGGAGGGAGGGGCTGAAGGGGCCCGGGGGTGGGGCTGGAAGGGCACGGGGGGCGGGGCTGGAGGGGGTCTGGGGGCGGGGCTGGAGGGGTGAGGGTCCGGAGTGCCCGAGCTCCACCGCCCTGCCCGTGCGCCCCGCCCTCTCCCGGAGACCCCGCCTCCACGGTAGGGGTCGTGCCGGGGCGGGGCTGGAGGAGGCCGGGGGCGGAGCTGGAAGGACCCGGCGGGAGGGGCTGGAGGAGTCAGGGTCCGGGGTGCCCGCGCGCCCCGCCCCCTCCCGGAGGCCCCGCCCCCACGGTAGGGCTCGTGCTGGGGGCGGGGGGCGGGGGGGGCTAGGCTCTGGGGGCGCAGTGCCGCCCAGGCACTCACTACCTGACTTTCCTGCCGCGAGGGGGATGCGGCGAACGAGGCCCGCCTCCCTCGCCCCCGCGGGCTCCCACTGGATCTCCAGGGATCCGCCTGCGTCGTCTCCGCCTCGTCTGAGCTGGCTGCGGGTCGCGGGTGAGTCCGGCCTGAGCCCTCTCGGCGGACGCAGCTTCCCACTGCTGCCTGGCCATCATTCATTCATTCACTCTTGCACCCGTGGGACCCAGCAGTCTGACGAACTTGAATTTGAATCCAGGGCTCTGCACCGCGGCCCCTCACATTTAACGCCTGTGCGACCCAGTCAAGGTACTTACCTGCTTTGGACATCGCCTTCCTCATCTGGAAAATGGGGTTCAAAACAAACAGTAGCTACTACACGGGGTGTTAGCCAGAGGACTAATGAGGTACTCTGTGCAAAGCTCTCACTGGTGCCCGGTACGCGCGATAAACACGGATTCGTTCGTCAAAGGTGTGCTTGCGCCCATGTGCATGTCTAATGCTGAATCCTGGGACACAGGCCATAGTAGGTGGTCAGTTAAATCACTGGAAAGCAGAGTGGACACAGCTCCTCCCAAGGGGCTGGTAGGGTCTGTGTTCGCTGGTTGTTTTCTCAGACTGCGAGCCCCCTGACCGCAGGGCCAGGCTGAGGCCTCCCTGGCACAGACCTGGCACCCCGGGGTGGGGTGGGACAGTTGATAAACGTTTGCTGAGTGAATGAATGACTCACAAGGCCCTCTGGGCCATGTGAATTTCATTTACTGACTCTACTTGTCCTACCGGGATGCCTGGTACTGCACTGGGCCTGGCGCCCAGTGGTGACAAGACAGATGCCGCTGTTATCACTGGGATCCCTGGGGAGACAGGTACACCCATGGATTGATGAACCAGGGTGATTGGGGCTGCGATGGGGGCAGTCCAGGCCAGCTGGGAGCTCAGAGAGGACTCCTGACCCTGGGGAGTCTGGGAGGGCTTCCTAGAAGAGAGGGCATCTGAGCTGAAACTTAGAGGACGGCCAGGATCCCCCCGAGTTAGGGGGTGGCAAGGACAAGATCACGTTCAGGAGGAATCGTGAAGTTATCGCTCGCCTCAACCAGCCCAGTTACCTGTGCCCTGATCCAGGACCAGCTGGATGAGGGTCATAACTGAAGGGTAGGGCAGAGGAAGAGGGGTGTCCCTGGGAGGAGGGGGAAACCAGGAATGTGGGACATCAGGGGAGCCACTAAAGGTTCCAAAATGGCCCACCATGTTGATGTGGCTGCAAATTCACAAAGGGGCCAGCAGAGGTGGGGAGGGGGGGGAGGACACAGGGATGAGAGGGGAGAGTAGGGGTGAGTATAGCGATGGCCTTCTGGGACCTGAGTTTAGCAGCAGTGACTGCAGACAGGAGGAGGGGGCTTGAGTCCAGCTTGGTCATGTTCTGCACACTGTGTGACTTTGGCCTAGGCACGCTCCTTCTCTGGGTCTCAGTTCCCCAACCGCCAGATGGGACAACAGACGGCATAAAGCCGGGTTCCTCCACTCAGGCACTGCGGGCATTTCAGGGCCAGATCGTTCTCTGCTGGGGGGCTGGCATGGGTGCCGTGGGGGCTGAGCAGCATCCCTGGCCCCCACCCACTTGAAGCCAGGAGCACCCCCCAGTGCGACCACCACAGATGTCCCCAGACGTGGCTCGGGAGGCAAGATCTGTCTGGCATTCTTCTTAGACACCTTTGCGCAGGAGGAAGGAGAGGTGGGGCAGGAAGATGGAGGGTTTGGTAATAAGCAGTTGGGGAGGGGTGGGTGTTGAGGGCTCCTGTCTCTCGCACCCAACCCACCAGCCAACCCTGCAAACTCGATCAACGCACCCAATCTTGCCTGTGGGCCAGCCCTGTCGCTGGAGGCTCCATCTGGGGATACCTCCTCCCTGGTCTCCTAGCCCCTGCCCTTGTCTCCCAGCTTCCTAAAAAGCCCCAGTCGGCTCCCATCTTCCTCCTGCTCAAAAGCCTCCACAACCTCAGTAAAATCCAGACTGCTCTCAGGGCCCAAGAGGTTCTACAGAAACTGGTCCCCGGGACCAAATCCCAGCCCCCCTCCCCCAGTTTCCTGTGGCCCAAGAGCTAAGAATAGTTTTTACACTTCTAAGTGGCTGGGGGGAAAAAAAGATCAAAAGGAGAGGCATATCTTGTGATGTGATGCTTGACAATGACATGAAATTCACATTGCGTGTCCATAAATAAAAGTTTGCTTGGGGCGGAGCCAGGCCCATCCATTCCGAGCAGCCAATGGCTGCTCTCAAGCTGCATTGGCAGAATTGAGGTCTGAGGGCCCTTGAAGACAAAAATATCACGGCCTGGCCCTTCACGGGGAGAGTCTGCCCACCCCTGCTCTACACAGTACCCCCTGGCAACTTCCTGGGCCCATCTCCCCTCCATTTCCTCCGGTCAGACCCATCACAGTGGCCTCCTTTCTGGTTCTGGCCTCGGCGCTCACAGTGCCCTCTGCCTGGAGCACCTTCCCTCCCCCACGGTCTACAAGGCCTCTTCCTCTCCTACCGACCGCACTGGGCAGCACCCGAAGAGGGTTTATTAGCAGTTTTGTTTTTTTTTTTCCTCCCTGTTACTAGCTGATGCCACACTGCGAACCTTCCGAATACATTGTTTCCCTTTGGTCTAACCCCGCCCCCTAGGATGTCAGTTCCGCACCGGCAGGGATCTTTGTCCACCTCAGTCGCTACTGTATCCGCAGCTGATACAGGTAGGGATTTTGCAAGGCCTGGTGCAAGATGAACATGCGGGGGGCCTCCTGTTCCAAAATCATTAAGAGTTTCAAGATGGCGAGAAGAGAGCAGTAAACCAAACTGGGGCCCTTCTGAGTGAGGGTCTGCGAAGCTGGCCCTCATCTCCAGTGTCTACAACAGGGACTGGCGCATAGTAGGTGCCCCATCAATGTCTGTTGAAGGAATTAAAGAAATAGTGACCCTGGGGAATGAACACGCGAGACAGACTTTCCAGGAAGCCTTGAGGAACTGGGGATCTATGGGTTTCTAGAAACTCCAATCTTCTTGCTTGTGGGATTTTTCTAAAACTTGAAATAAGGGAGAGGCAGGGGGGGAAGCCCAGGACTAGGCTCACGGCTCCCAGTTAAATTCCATCTTACAGATAGAAAAACTGAGGCCCGGAAGGGTTCCAAGAAGGCTCAGAGCGGGTATCAGGATGTGTTGGGGCCTTGGAGAAAAGGCTGCTATTAAAGAAGCGGAGGGGGCGGGGGGCGACTGGGTGGCTCAGTGGATTGGGCCTCCCACTTCAGCTCAGGTCAGGATCTCACAGTCTGTGAGTTCGAGCCCCGCGTCGGGCTCTGTGCTGACCACTCAGAGCCTGGAACCTGCTTCGGATAGTGTCTCCCTCTCTCTCTGCCCCTCCCCTGCTCATGCCCTGTCTCTGTCTCAAAAATAAATAAAAACATTTAAAAAATAATAAAGAAGCAGAAGGGGCCGGGTGCTTGGGTGGCTCAGTCAGTCGAGCATCCGACTTTCACTCAGGTGATGATCTCACCGTTCGGTTCCTGAGTTCGGGCCCTGCATCAGGCTCTCTGCTGTCCGTGGCACAGCCCGCTTGGGATCCTCTGTCCCCCCTCTCTCCCCGCCCCTCCTCCGCTCACGCTCTCTCTCAAAAATAGGCATTAAAAAAAAAAAAGTAGCAGCAGCAGAAAGGAGTGGGGAAGGACTGAGCAAGAGGGTGGTGGCTGGACGGTGTCCTGAGAATTGGGAATGAAAAGCCCCCAGAGACAACGGGGGGGGGGGGGAGGGGGTGTCTGTGCGTCTGCAGTCACGAAGTCACGGGTGTTTGCTTTCTTCCCTCAGGGGAGCGGGCAGAACAAAAGCTGAACTTGACTCCAGCTGTCTGCCCAGAAACTGGAGCCTCCGGTGGAGGGAGGGACAGCGAGATGCCCGGTGGGGGGGATGGAGCACAAGCTTCTCCCCCTTCAGCCCCCCTGCCGCCCTCCCGCCCCTCCCGCCTCTCTCCGCAGGCTCCTCCCTGCCTCCCAGACACCACCCCCACCCCCACGCACCCGGTCTGAGGTTTCTAACACCTGTCTGCCCTCCACCACTCACCCCCATACCTGTGTGAGACCCCTAACACACCCACTTCCCAAATGAGGAGTCTGGGTTTGCTTTCTGTCTTTTTTTTTTTAAACTGCACAAAGTTTTTGAAGCATTTGATTTTGATAGAATTTGCCTTTCGAAATTAAACGATTATACGCTTTGGTTTACCACCGGCTACAACATCTCAGGAGTTCTTGGGGGGTAAGCGTGAACAGTCCAACTTAGGAACTGACTCCCAAACAGGATGAAGAATTTTAGGATCCTTCCACAATGAATCAGGCTGACTCCGGGCCACATTTGATAGGGGCTAATGAGCCATTTATTCCTGTCTCTGGGTCTCTGTCTCTGGGTCTCCCTCTCTCTCTGCCCCTCCCCTGCTCGCGCTCTGTCCTTCACTCTCTCAAAGATAAATAAACGTTAAAAAAAAAAAAAAAGATAAATAAAACCCAAGCTAGGTGAAATAAATAAAAACAAATCCACTGACGTTACATTTGAACTTTTAAAAATTAAATGCAAATAAATGAAAGGAAAAGGGACGTTAAGCTTAATAACTAACAAATGAATAAGGTCAGTTGGGAAAACTGAGGGGGCCACAGGGGACTGGTGACAGGCCCGCAGTCACCCAGCTAGTCAAGCAGAGCCAGCTGACCTGGGTCTCTGTCCTGTGACTGGGAGAGGCGAATTAACCTCTCCAGACTTTGGTTTCTTCCTGTGGCGAGTGTGAAGTCAAACGTGACCAAGGCCAGGCACGAAAGGGTGTTCTAAGCCTAGATTCTCTCAGTCTGTGCCCTGGACTTGGGGGGAGGGAGTCAGGGAGGAGTGAGTAGGACTGAAGACAAAGCATCTCTCCTGGGGAGTTCACGGTCCAAGGAATGGCTGCATGGGGAGCCAGCTCGGGCCCACCTCAGGGCCTTTGCACTGCCTGCTTCCTCTGCCCGGGATGCAATTCTTGGAATATGTGCACGCAATTCCCTCCCTCTTTCCCTTCTAATCTTCGCTCGAATATCAGCTCCTTGCTGAGGCCTTTCTTGACAACTTGCTTTAAAACTGCAGCCATCTCCCCTGCCCTAGATGCTCCAGTCCCCTTTCCTTTTCTTGGTCTCTGTGGCCCCAAACATGCCTTTTCAGCTGTTTATCCTGTTTAGTACCCATCACCCCCCACTCAGCTGTCCGCTCCACCGGGGGCAGGGATTTCCTCAACGCCCACCACAGCGCCTCCTGCAAGCATTTGCTGAACGAACCCCTCAAAAGCAAGAGATGGGGGTCCCCCAGGCAAGTGAGTCCTCAGAAAAGCAAGCGGTCACTGGAGCTTGGGAGAATGGAGATTCTTCGGGACAAAGAAGAGTGTTACTGAAGCCAAACAGGGTGGGGGCCGTGGAGGGTCGGACAGGCAGCGATGCAGGAGAGGGCTTCCTGGTGGAGGGAACAGGAGGGGCTGGAAACTGAACAGGAAGCAGTGGGGACATGAGGACAGCAGGGGGCAGTAGACAGGAAAGGGAGGAGAGGGGAGAGAAGCCAAAGGGGGGATTTGAACCTGTGGGTGGTGAGGAACCACAGGAGGGTCGGAACAGGGAGGGGGGTGGCCTGGTCCCTACTGAAGCCGCCAAAAGGATGTGATGAGGGGCAGAGGACAATGCTCCAAAGGCCGAGGGGCTCCTCGGCCAGGCCCCGGGGCACAGGGGCCTGAAGATGGGGGGCACCTAGCATCTCAGCGGCCTCAGACTCACCTCCGTCTTCTTAAATCGTGCCCGCAGGGTCTTCATGGCCAGCGTCTGGCGTTTCTCCTCAGCCCAGGCCACCTGGGAAAGCACCAGAGTGGGGTGGGAATGAGGGACCCCGTGAGCAGGAGGGCCATAGCATATAGTAGGTGTGCAGGAAACGCACCTGCTGAAGCAGCTCAAGCCTTTTCCAGTCTCCAAGCTCTCATCTGTGTGGTTATTCCTGCACGGGGTGCCGGTTTTTCTCCATTCTCTCTGGTAAGCTCCTATTCACCCCTCACAGCCCATTTCCAAAATCCCGTGTTCTGATGAGCTTTGTCTGTCGTCCACAGGCCGAACTCTAACTCCCCCAACTGGGTTCCCCTACCCCTAGTTGGGTCCCTTCCTCTGCCCCAGCCCTGGCTTCGTAGGCTGGAAGTGGTCTGGGCTGGTACCCTGGGGGCCAGGCCCGGAGCTGAGGCCTCTTAGCACAAAGGCTTGTTTGGGATTCCTTCCTCTTTTGAGTGGGATTTCTTTTTTTAAGTTTATTTATTTAGAGAGAGAGAGGGAGGGAGGGAGAGAATCCCAGGCAGGCGCCGCGCGGCCAGCGTGCAGCCCGACGCGGGGCTTGATCCCGTGTACTGCGGGGTCGTGACCTGAGCCAAAGTCACGCGTCGGAGGCTTAACCAACCGAACCACCCAGCCGCCCCGAGTGGGATTTTTTGAAGGCATGTCCCACACCCATCCATCCTGCCTGTGAATTCTCGAAGCCATCCTCCCATCTGTCTACTCACCCATCCATCCACCCCCCCACCCATGCATTCATCCGCACTGTACTCAGCCCACCCTTTCTCTTCTGCCTCTGTCTCAATCAAACCTAGAGCAGGAGGTAATAAGAGAGCCAAGGGGAGTCCACAGGTTGCCAGGGCAGGAGGGAAGCCATGGGCTTGGGGGACGAGAGTGGCTTTCTGGAAGAGGGGATGATCTATAAAGCAGGACCTAGTGGCCAGGCAGGAGGCTGAGCAGGGCGGCAGCCGTTAAAAGGTAAGTGCCCTAGAGAGTGCAAAGGCTGGGAAGTGGGAAGTGTGTGTGTGTGTGTGTGTGTGTGTGTGTGTGTGTGTGTGTGAGGGTGTCTGGGTAGCTCCGCAGCACAGCTAGGACATACACACACACCTCTCCTTTCTCCCACACACCAGGGCTCCAAGGCAAGAGGCTGAGGCCCTAAGGGGGGGGGGTCTCCATCCCAAGCTTCCCTCACTTCCTCCTCTCCTACCTCCAGCAACGCCAGTGACTCCAGCTCTCGGCCTCCGCGCCCACGGCGGGCTCCAGTTACCTGCTCCCAGCCGGGCCACCAGTCACACCGGCAGCTCCAAGCGCTCGGCTCTGACACCCGATCGGCTCTGAGGGCAGCCGCCCCAGGGGGCCGGGGGTGAACAGAGGGAGGAGACAAGCCGGCTGCGGGGCTGCCTGCTGGCCAACGAGCTCAGGCGGGAAGACACCTACTGTTCTCTCACCACCCTCCACCTCTCCTCCTAGCCTTTGTCCTCGCTTGTGTCTTCGCCAGCAGCGCCCTTTCTGCGCCCCATGTCACTCCCAACCGGCTCACTCGCCCCATCTCATTTCTGCTCGCTCCTACTCACTCTCTGGATCTTTGCTGCAACACCGCCTCCTCCAGGAAGCCTTCCCGGAGGCACCCAGGCTGAGCTCCCTTATGGCTCGGGGCCCTCATGGCACCTTAATCGGACTAAGTCACCACTGCCCGGTCACTTGTGTCCATCTTCGCCACAAGGTGCCGCCTTTGCTCCCCGGTGTTTCCCGGGCACTCAGTAGGTGCTCAACACGTGTTTCTTAAATGCATCCTCAAGGCCACCAGCCCCAGTGGCCTTGAGCAGTTTCTCTAGCGGTGCACCAGTCCGGCTGGGTGGAGACTGTCACCCACCTGGATAACGTTCGGGTAATTCAGGGCGGCGTCCAAGACCCTCCCACATGCCCCCCCGCCCCCCCCCCCCGCACACAAACGCGGGGTGTTCGTGACTTTGTAAACTTCTGAAATGTGCAGCAGACAGAGCCTTGACTAGAAGCACGAGCTCCCTGTCGTCCCGAGAGGCGTGGGGACCTCAATTTACTCATTTGCAAAAAGAAGAAAGGGGAGCACCGGCCGCTCGTGCCCCTCACTTCAGAGGTGACTGCAGAACTCTCACGTGGACGGCTGGCCCCGTTTCCCGCTACCTAAGGAAGCGGGCTCCTCTTTGCCAGCAGTTGAGATGGCGCCTGCGGCGTCAACGCGAGGCGCATGCGCCTTGGAGGGAGCGGCTGGCCGCGCAGGGCGGAACGCGGCTCCTCCTTCCTCCCCGCCCTGCCCCGTTTCCGGCGGAAGCGGCCTCAACAAGAGAAACTTTATTGTTCCCGTTGGGGCGGCGAGGATGTCGGTGAATTACGCGGCGGGACTGTCGCCGTACGCGGACAAGGGCAAGTGTGGCCTCCCCGAGGTGAGCGCGGCCCGGCGTCCCGAAGGCCGCCCCCAGCGCCACGGGCTGGGCGGGGCCGGGCAGCAGCGGGGCATTGTGGGAATATCGGGAGGCACTGAGGCTAGACAATGGGAGGGACTTCCCAGTGGGGAGGGGGCGGGAAGTGACGCCCCCTGCTCTCCCGGGGACTGGAACACCCCTCCACCCCCAGCCCCGGGTCGGCCCGGCGGGATAGAGGGAGGGACCCGCGTCGGTGGAAAGTCCTCAAGTTCTCTGATGGGGGAAGCCAGGGACGGAGTTGCTGGCGGAAGGCACCGCAGGGGCGAAGGCGAGATGGAAATAAACACGCTTGGGGACCAAACTAGGCCACAGAGGTTTCCAGAGCCAGGGCCGGAGGGGCCTCACGTGCCGGGCTGGGGAGCTGACACTTTATCCTGGGGGTGGTGGACAAGGGTTCTAGGCGGGATGATCACGTGTCAGAAAAGACCCCTTCGCCCACTGCAGGACTTGGGGCGAGTCCTTCCCTCTGGGTCCCCTCTCCCCTTCTGGAAGCTGGTGGGGGGAAGATTGCCTCCATCCCCCAAAGGCTGGTCTGTGAGGTATTTAATAGCCCTCAGAATCCCTCCGGAAGTCCCTCTCCTCTTCCCGCCAGTCCATTAGCTGGATTCCACAAACATTTATGGGGCGCCTACTGTGCACCAGGCACTTCCTAGGCCCTGGGGCCCCAGTAGGGACCGAGACAGACAAAAACTCCTCATTCTAGAGGGGAGACAGACAAAGGGCAAGTCAATGCAAGAAGTCAGATGATAGGAAGCTTCAGAGAGACCAGTAAGGCTGGGAGTCGCGAGGAGAGCCGGGGCTGCGTTGCAACCAGGGCCCAGGAGGCACCACTCAGATGACTTCTGTTTTCTCCATTTTTTTTTTTTTTTTTTTGTTATTGTGTCGAAACACACAACGTGAGAGGTACCGTCTTAGCCATGTTTTAAGTACACAGCTCAGTGGTACTGAATACGTTCATGCTGTTGTGCAACCACCCCCACCACCCGTCTCCAGAACTTTCCATCGCCCAAAACTGAGACTCTGTCCCCATGAAGCACTGACTCCCCGCCCCCTGCCCCACCCCTGGCTCCCACCATCTGCTCTCTGTCTCTGTGGACGGGACTCCTCTAGGGACCCCCTGTGAGTGGGGTCGCGCAGCGTCCTTCCGTGTCTGGCTTCTCCAGATCCATGCACGTGGTGACAGGTGTCAGGAGGTCCTTCCTTTTGGAGGCTGGATCATATTCCAGTGTGTGGATGGACCGCACTGTGTTTATCCTTCATCCGTCGGTGGACACTGGGGTTGACTCCATGTTGTCGCGGTTGTAAATGATGCTGCCATGAACGTGGGTGTGCAAGTGAGAGGACTTCTCAGCCAAGACCTAAAGGGGATGAGGGAAGAGCCATGTGGGAGAATTCCAGGCAGAGGGCACAGCCTGTGCAAAGGTCCTGAGGCAGCACCAGACCCAGTGCGTTGGGAGGAAAAGTGAGGAGGCCCCGAGTGGCTGCAGCAGAGAGGGGGAGGAGTTGGGCAGGTCGTGTAAGGCCTCGGGCCACTGGGAGGACTTAGGTTTCTACCCTGAGGGATGCAGGAGCCCTGGAGGCCTGTGGGCAGAGGAGGGACATGAGAACAAGCCACCTTTTCCAATCACTTCTCCGCCCTGGGCAAGGCAGGGGCATCCCCATCTGTGGCTAGCAGCCTTGCCACAATGGGACATGTTTTGACCCCTCCCTTCTGCTCTGTCCCCGGACAGATCTTCGACCCCCCGGAGGAGTTGGAGCGGAAGGTGCGGGAGCTGGCGCAGCTGGTCTGGCAGTCCTCCAGTGTGGTGTTCCACACGGGGGCCGGCATCAGCACCGCCTCGGGCATCCCCGACTTCAGGTCTGTGGGCACGAAGGGGAGGTTGAGGCAGCACCTGCTGCCATCCCCCCCTGGGGGATGTCGGCTGGGAAAGACCCTGCCCTTACAGATGTGTCCCTTTAAGTGGCGCCACATTCCACTCACACCCCATTGGCCAGAGTGTGGTCACCTGACCCCACCTAGCTGCAAGGGATCCTGGGGAATGTAGTCTTTTGCCTGGGCTCGCTGGCCCTGCCTGCCTATTGGGATCCTCTTACCTTAGAAGATGGGAGGATTGGTACTAGGGGTAATCAGCTCCTAATGCAAGTATTTTTCTCTCTTTTCTCTCTTTTCCTGTCTCCCTGATCCCTGAACTCTCCATGTCTCTCCCTGCCTGCCACCTTCAGGGGCCCCCACGGCGTCTGGACGATGGAGGAGCGGGGCCTGGCCCCCAAATTCGACACCACCTTCGAGAGCGCGCGGCCCACGAAGACCCACATGGCACTGGTGCAGCTGGAGCGCGTGGGCCTCCTGTGCTTCCTGGTCAGCCAGAACGTGGACGGGCTGCACGTGCGCTCTGGCTTCCCCAGGTGACGCCCGGGTCCGGCCCCGCGCTCTCCGGGCCTCGGTTTCCTCATCTGTAAGAGGGGGGGTTTTGATGGGCCGATGCAGGGGGGCAGCCGGGAGCAGCGCTGGGCACTGGGTGGGAGCCCAGAAACCAGAGCTGTCCTGTGTCATCAGAGCTGCCCGGGCACAGATCGAGAATTGGGGTGCCCTTTCCCGGTCCCGGGGGATGATTCCAGCCCTGACCGCTCGGGGCCTCCGGCGGCCCGGACTGTGGCCCAGACTGCCCTCGGGTCCTCAGCTGCCAGCCCCACAGCCTGGCCATGGGCCGCTATGACATCCCCCTCGGGGCGAGGCCGGGGGAAATTGGGCGTGGGGAGGAGGGTGCTGAGAATTTAGAATGTTCGTAGTTGGGTTTTCATATCCCTCGTTACTGCCTCCATAGTGAACGTGAACCCTAGTAGGGCAAAGGACTGACTTTTCTTTAGGTGTTTTTTTTTTTTTTAAGTGTATTCATTTATGTTGAGAGAGAGTGAGTGAGTGGGGGAGGGGAAGAGAGCGAGGAGGAGAGAGAGAATCCCAAGCAGGCTCCACACTCAGTGCAGAGCCCGGCGAGGGGCTCGAACTCACAAACCGTGAGATCATGACCTGAGCTGAAATCAAGTCAGACGCTTAATTGACTGAGCCACCCAGGAGCCCCCCTCCCCCACCCCCGGCCCCCAAAGATAAAATTTCTCTAGAAGTCCGGCAGTTCTCACAACCTAGAGATGTTGCCACGTTTGGGGACTTCACCCTTTCGACATGTAAGTACCTCAGGAACTAACTAAGCCTCCAGCCCCCTCTGGCTCAGGGTTGCCGTCGGGCTCCGGTCTGGGCCGGAACCAGTGGCGTCTTATCCTTTGGGTCAGACCGATCTACTGGGCACGTGGCTACAGGCCTGCCCCTCGGGACCTGTGTAGACATTTCTAGAAACAGAAGCAAACGGGAGGATAGGGCTTTTACGGGCATATGGGGAAAGCCGGCGACATCTGTGTCCCCAAACAGCCGGACAGCATGGTAGGGTGGGGGCGCGTCGGCAGATCGGGAGTGGGGCACAGCCACCCGCTGGCACGCTCCTTCCCAGAGGCGGAGGGCAGCGCCTTGGGGTGGGCCGGCAGGAGTCCACTTGGGGACCGCAGTGCCTCCGACCTCCTGCACCGTGGATTGCACACCCGCGTGCGCCCGGCCATCCCTGGCACCCACCACCCACGCCTTCACTGCGTCACCGGGCTGTGTGTGTGTGTGTGTGTGTGTGTGTGTGTGTGTTGGAGGAGGAGGAAGCACTAATCCCCCAGCACCCAGTGTGTGCAGACAGGAGCAAAATGGGCCACAGCCAACAACTATTTTGCCCAGCGCCGACCGTGTGCCACATGCTATTCCAGACATGGGACACAGAGTACACAGGACAGACAGAAGCTCTACCCTCCCGGGAATCATCTAGGAGGGAGGAAACAGGCAGAAGACGAGACAAATCAGCCAAGTAAATTCTGTGTCAGGCGGTGATCCTTGCCATGGAACCAAAGGGGAAAGTTGGGCGGGAGTTGAAGCCTCGACCAGGTAGGTCAGGGAGGCTGTGACATTTGAGAGGTGACAGAGGGAGCCGGGGGACGAGCCTTCCAGGTCTGATCATTGTTCTTCCAAATAACCCAGAAGTTGGACACTGTGGTCCCATTTCACAGATGGGGACTGAGGCCCAGAGAGGCTAAGCGGCCTGCCCAAGGTCACACAGCTGGGAAGCCAAGGGAACCCTGAATTGCCCCCACATTCCTCTGCCTCCCAAGTCCAGGCCCCTGGGCCACCCATCGCCGCCTCAGGCTTTTGATTTGCAAACTGGGGATTAAAATTTCTGTCCTGCAGCCCCGGTGACACTTGGTGGTTCCAACACAATTGTGGATGGCTTTTGTGAAGGGAATGGTCTGCCCATGTGCAGAGGTAGGGCCAGCCATGAGGGCCAACAGTCCCTCCGGCCCAGAGAGGTTGGGCCATCTGTAAGGCTGTGGATGGTGGGGTCAGCAGCCAGAGGCACTGGAAGGAGGGAATCTGCTGATCCTAAGGTTGGAGCTTAGGGAAGGCTTCCTGGAGGAGGAGGGCTCGGTGCTCTGCCCGAAGCCTCAGGAACCAGAATCCCGTGCCATGGCCAAGTGGCTCTCTCCTTCCGTAGGGACAAGCTGGCGGAGCTTCACGGAAACATGTTCGTGGAGGAATGCGCCAAGTGTAAGACGTGAGTACCACCGGAGGGCGGGGAGGCGTGGACAGCCCGGGCCGCTTCCTGCTTCGCTTCCCATCACAAGGAAGGGCCTTGTGAGTCGCTTCTGACGTTGCCAGGGACCCAGGGAGGGGCAGGGCTGGGGCCTGAGCCTCAAGCCTGTGAGGCTGGGGGCACGAGTTCCTCCTGGAGAGGGACGTTCGTCCCCTGCACCCGTAACAGACAGCCAGAGGCTGAAAGGCGTAAAACAGAAATCTGTCGGTTCTCAGCCTGATAATTTTTTTTTAATGTTTTATTTTTGAGAGAGAGAGAGAGAGAGAGTGCGAGCAAGGGAGGGGCAGAGAGAGAGGGAGACACAGAATCCGAAGCAGGCTCCATCCAGGCTCCGAGCTGTCAGCACAGAGCCCGACACGGGGCTCGAACCCACGAACCGTGAGATCGTGACCTGAGCCGATCTCTGGTGCTCAACCGACTGAGCCACCCAGGGGCCCCACAGCTCCCAGCCTGGAAGCTAGAAGTCCAGAAGGGAGGCTGTGGGGGAGGCTCCTTCCTGCCTCCTCGTGTTTTCTGGATGTTTCTCACAGTCCTTGGCTAACCACCCGCCTTCCTCCGTTGTCACGTGGCCTCCTCGCTGTGTGTCTGGGTCTGTCACAGGGGCATCAGTCCTGTTAGACTGAGACCACTCTACCCCAGTGTGGCCTCATCCTGACTCACAAGAATAGTACAATGAACCCCTACCTCGCCTAGACCAGGGCTCAGCGAGCTTTTCCTGTAAAGGGCCAGACGGTAAAATGTGTTCAGCTTCGTGGCCCAGACAGTGCCTCTCACGACTGTGGGCTCTCACGAGAGCCGCCACGGACCACACACGAAGGAATGGGCGTGGCCGTGTGCCGATAAAGCTTTATCCGCGGAAGCAGGAGGCTGAGGGCCAGATTCCACCCACAGGGCCGTAGTTCGCTGACCCCGACTAGATCCGACAACTGTTAACGTTTCGCCACACTTTGTTGGTTACTTGCTGTGCTGTTGAGGGGTAAGTGGCAGACCGCCTCGCCCACGACCCCAGGCCCCCGAGACTCTACCTCCCTCCCAGGAGCTGCGCTCTCCCGTTGGCGCGGCCGCAGCGAGCTGTAAAGGAAGTCAGGGTCGTGCGATCACTCGATCACTCAGGGCCTGGCCCGGGTTCCCAGTGGCTTCTGGTTTTTGTGTTTCCTCGTCCGGGATCCCGCCCAGGGTCACTCACGCTTTGCATGTCGTCATCGCGTCTCTTCAGGCTCCTCTGTCTGGGACGCTCCCTGCCCCTTCTGCTTCCACGCTGTTGGCTTTGGGGTGCGGCCCGGCCAGCTGTTTTGTGGAAGGCCCCCGTCCCCTGCTCTGGGTTTGCGGGATGCCTTCTCGCGCTTAGAGTCAGCCGTGCGGCCCCCCCGCCACTCCCCTGGGACAACAGCTCCCCCCAAAGGAACAAGAGTGGGACCCCTGAGCGGGTGCCCCGGGAGCAGGTGGTGGGCTGACCCGACCCCTGCGGGTCCCCCTTCCTCCCCCGACACAGGCAGTATGTCCGGGACACCGTCGTGGGCAGCATGGGCCTCAAGGCCACGGGCCGGCTCTGCACCGTGGCCAAGGCCAGGGGGCTGCGTGCTTGCAGGTGAGTGACCCTTTGCTGCACCCGGGCTCCAGGGGAGGGTGCGCGTCTCCGTCTGACCCCCATCCCCCCCCCCCCCCCGCAGGGGCGAGCTGAAGGACACCGTCCTGGACTGGGAAGACGCCCTGCCTGACCGGGACCTCACCCTCGCCGACGAGGCCAGCAGGTCTGACCCCACGTGAGCCCAGACCGCGAGGTTCCAGCACGGGAGGGAGCCATCAGGAAAGGCTTCCCCGAAAGGGGTGGCCGCACCCTCGCTGGGCCTCACTGGCCCCATTGGTGACAGAGCCTTCTCACACCCTGTACGCCAGTCTCATGCGACGGGCAGGGAAACAGGCTTCAGCAAGCGGACGCCTCTGGCCCATGAGTCCCAAGCATCGGAGGTCACGCCCGCATCAGCAGCCCTGCTTCTGGCCGGGTGGGGAGGCTGCTCCGGGAGGACGGGAAGCTGGCACAGGTTGTGGGCGCCCTTGAGAGCAGAGAAGGGTGTGGAGCGAGCTGCCCAGGCTGGTCTGGGCGTGTTCCGGACACCAGGCGGCTGGTGGAGCACTGGGGCTCGAGCCAGGAGGGGCTGGCGGCCTCTCGCGCCTTGTGGGACAGGAGTAGGGCTGCCGAGACCTTTGTGGGGGGGGGGGGGGTGGAGGGGCTCAGTCTCACCCTTCTTGTCCCAGGAACGCAGACCTGTCCATCACTCTGGGCACCTCCCTGCAAATCCGGCCCAGCGGGAACCTCCCACTCGCCACCAAGCGCCGAGGAGGTCGACTGGTCATTGTCAACCTTCAGCCCACCAAGCACGTACGTGCTGAGCCCACCCTGATGTACCCCCTGCTCCAGCCTCCTCCTCTCCAGACCCCTGCCTAAGCCCGGCCTGTCTTTGCACCCTGCCCCCCCCTCCCCCCCCCCCCCCCGCAGGACCGCCACGCCGACCTGCGTATCCATGGCTACGTGGATGAGGTCATGACCAGGCTCATGGAGCACCTGGGCCTGGAGATCCCCACCTGGGACGGCCCTCGAGTGCTGGAGAGGGCGCTGCCCCCCCTGCCTCGCCCGCCTGCCCCCAAGCTGGAGCCCAAGGAGGAGGCCCCCACCCAGCTCAATGGCCCAGCACCCGCCAGCCCCAAGCCGGAGCCCTCCGCGGAGCCCTGTACCCAGCACAACGGCTCTGGGCCTACCAGCCCCAAGAGGGAGCCTCTGGACAGTCCCGCACCCCACAGGCCCCCCAAGAGGGTGAAGGCTGAAGCGGTTCCCAGCTGACCAGGGGCCCCGGGGAGGGTGGGGCTTTTTGTAGAGACCATGAGTCATCTTTTCTTACTGTTCTCACTTTGTTACTTTCACCTGCCCTTGCGGGTGGGGGGCAACCTCAGGGTGCTGAGAGCTGGGCTCCAGGCCCCAGGGCAGGCCCACCCCCCACTGCCTGTCTCTTTATCTCGAGGGGCCTGTGGTGTGGGCCTGGGGAGGAGCATTTTCACCCTGGACGCTGACCTTGGAGCTGACCCCCAGGCACCTGCTCCTCCCTGTGCCCCAGCCCCTGACTCAGGATGCTCTGGGGAGGTGTAGCCAGGCCCTCCCTAGTTCCCAGCCTAAGCAAGAGTTAACTCCCTCTGCCCGGGGCCCTCACACTCCCCATCCCCTGCCTCCCCCAAATCGCCTTCGTGATCCCTCCGGGAGGTAAGGGGGGGCAGAGCCACCTTTTCGGAGCCAGACTTCTTGGGGGCACAGACAGTAGGGGCTTGCACTGCCTTTGGGGCTAGAGGGAAAAAGAGGCGTGTCCACCTGGTTCCTCCAGACTTCCAGAAAAGTCTTCAATGCAATAAAAGCAGAAATTCTTGCATCTGAGTCTGTGTTTAACATCCACGACTTTGTGCCGGGTCCTAGTCCCGGGGAGAGCGGGGCAGGGGGTGCAGAATGCATGGTCCCCTTGCCCCCTGTGGAGTCTGCCTGGGCCTCCCTGCAATCCAGGCCTGGGGGGGGGGGCGTGGAGGAGGGGGAGGGCAATACCGCAGCGGGGAGCCCCTGGCGCCCTCTGTGATTATATACTCCTGTGCGTGGTTTCTAGATATTTTCCCCCCACTGCTAGACTGTGAGCCCCTTGATGAGAGCTGCCAGTGGCCTTGGGCCTCGTTCGCAGCCCGCCCCCCACCTCCCCGCACCTGCGCAAAGCGGGTGGGGCGGGGCGCATTAGGAGAGCGCGGGCACAGCCGGGTTCCGGTGAGATCCCTTCACTTCCGATGCCTCGGTCTCCTCATCCGTAGATGAGCGAGGTGGGCAGCTGCCCTAGATCATCCGAGGACGCGATGAAGGGCCTCCTGAGGCCCCCAGAGACCTCGGGTTCCAGGCGCGCCGCGCTCACCGCTCGAGGCCGCTCTCCAAGGTGCTGAAGACACTCCCGGCGCCTGGCCGGCAGCCTTTCCACCCTGGGGGGGGCGGGGGGGCCGCACCCCACTCCCCCTTCCGAGGCTGGCCCAGACGCTCCTTCCAAGAGCCGAGGAGCCCTAGACAACGCTTTGTGCCAACGTGTTCTGCCAAAATACTTTATTAAGGATCACTGCAATCTTAGAAAAGAGGCGCAGCTGTGGGCTGCGGTTCTGGGGCCAGGGTCCCCGCAGACTCAGCCAAGTGTGCAGGGGACAGGAAGGAGTCCCGGGGCAGGGGAGCTGTCGAGGCGTGGTGTGCGCGTGTGTCTGTCTGAGTCTGTGGATCACTCTGTATGTGTCCGTTCCTTTCTTTGCCTGGGTGTGTATTTCTCGGGCTCCGTGGCCCTGCGCTTGTCCTGTGTCTGAGCGTGTCCTGTGTGTGCCTGGGTCCGCGGGTGTGTGGCTGTGACTTTGTGACATCTCCATCCTGGCACTTCCGCCAGGGTCTCACCTCTCACCCCCCTGCCCGTTGCTGTCCACAGAAGGGCCCTTAAGCAGAGAGGCCCGGGGGCACGTCCGGAGGGTGCTCACAGCTCCTCCCCTGCTGCCTCCAATCCCCCGCGCCCAGGGCTGAGCGCTGGCTCAGGGGCAGTCCAGTCCAGCAGGGTGGCCCGGTTCAGCTTCTCCGTCGAGTTGTCTGCGATCAGGGTCGAGTTGTCCAACTCCTCCGTCAAGTTGTCCAGAGCCGACTTGCCCTGAGATTCCCAGTCTGCCCTGGGGCTGCCTGGAGACCCTTCCTGGGACGCGCCTGCTTTGGGCCGTGGTCCTGGGACCTCGGAGCCTGGTGTGGCGTCGGGGGCCACACGGGACGCAGCGTCGTTGTGCAAAGTTCTGGAGAAAACTGAGCAAGGGTTGGGAGGGTCACGAGGGACGGGCTTGGGGACTGGAGTCCCTCCGTTCTCTGACCCCAGTCTCAGGGAGTAGCAGCAAGGAGCCCCCCCCCCCCCCGCCAAGCCCCAGAGGCCCAGTACAGGGGCTTAGGGAACCCAGGGGATTGTGTCCACGGTGCAGCCCAGAGGGGTTCTGAGGGCACAGCTTCCCCGGCCCACCGACCTCGAACGGGCGCGTAGTCTCCGGCGCTCTCGGCTTTGTTGGCGACAAAAGGGCTAATGGAGGGCAGGACGATGAGGGCAAAGGAGAGCAGCAGGACCTGGCGGAGACGGGGGAGGTCACCCCACCCCTCCCCCACCCTGTGAGCAGAGACACCGAGGCCCAGAGGACACCGGGGGCTCACGCCGCGTTCGTCTCTCCACCCAGACCCCTTTGCCAAGGCCGAGGACGCCCGTCACGCTGGGGACCAGCACTTACCGCTATGCAGGTGCCCGTCTGGGCCGACTTGCTGGTGGACTGGACCACGATGGCCTGGAGCTTCTTCAGCTCCTCCAAGAGGGACCTTGGCAGGAATGGGCAGGCCTTGGCTGAGCCCCCCGAGGCCGTGATCTGGGGTCCCCCCAGCCCGGCTGACGTCTGGATCCCATCCATCCCTCCTGGCCCCGCTGGTCTTTAAAGTCCCAGACTCTCCCTCGTCGTTCAACAAATCTCCCTGCACATCCCACCCACTTGAACCCACCCACTTCTCTGCCACCCCACCCCCGTGACCCGGGCTGCCACTATCTCTCACCAAAATGCCGACCCCAGCCTCTACTCTGGACCCCCAAGGCCTCTCTTGCTCCCCTGGGGTTCACGCTCCAAGCAGCAGCCAGACGGCACTTTTCAGACGTGAGCAGGCTTCTCTCGACCCTCCCAGGGCTCCCACGCCCCTGGGGTCAAAGCCCAAGTCCTCCTCGTGGCCCCCAAAGCCCCCCGCATGACCTGCTCCACTCCCTACCTGCCCTCTCCTCCTCCTCCTTCTCTCTCCCCCTCGTTTACTCTGCTGCAGCCACTCGGGCCTCCTGGCTGTTCCTCCAACACGTCACACCCAATTCTGCCCCAGGACCTTTGCACAGGCTGGTTCCCTCTGCACCAAGGACATTAGTCCCCCAGATCCTTTGGTAGCTGGTTCTTTCTCATCCATCAGGTCTCATCTCAAAAGCCATCACATCTGACCTCCCTGCCCAGAGTAGCGCCACCCCCCCACCCCCACTCGCTCTCCGGGGCCTTAACCTTGCTTCACTCTTCTCCTCAGTGGCTATCGCTATGTGAATTATCTTTTACGTATTTCCCTTTGTCTTGAGTCTGTCTCCCACCAGACCATGAGTTCTTTAAGTAGGGAGCCTGTCTGTGCAGTGCTGTGGTTCCAGGGCCCAGAACTACGCCTGGCACAGAAGAGAGGCTAAACAAATATTGAATAGACGGCCGCGCCTCTTAGAGCCGCACTCGGTTCTCCAGCACACCGTGCTTCCGGCCTCTGGCCATTCGTCTGCCGTTTCCTCCACCGCAAACGCCTTTCCCCGACTCCAAGTGCCCTCCTCCATGCAGCCCGCACCCTTGCTAGGTGGAGCCCCTACCCCCTGCTCTGCTTTGCCATCACAGAGGCTGTCCCCCACGTTGTCCACCCCTCCTGCAAGGGACGCTGGGGGCCGGCTCCCCTGTCCTCTCCCATAGCTGGACCGAGACTCACAGGTTCTGCTTCTCCAGATGCAAGACCTTCCTCTGAAGCTCCTGGTTCTGGGCAGTGCAGGCTGACATCCTGCAGGGACAATGCCACAGTGACCTCCAGAACCCGTGCGTCACCAACTAGCTCGGCTGACGTCTCCCTGGGGGGGCCCATTTTACAGGCAGGGGACCCAAGGCCAGAGAGGGGAAGTCACTCATCCAAAGCCACCCAGCAAGTCTGTGGACAGGGCCCAGATCTGAACCCAGCTCTGCCTGGCTCCCAGGCCCCACGTCTGCACTGATGTGGGGGCATCGCTCCAGTCTGTGCCCCGAGGACGGGCCGTGGAATGCCAAACTCGGGCAGCGATGCTTCCAGAAGACTGAGTGGGAGGGTGATGGGGAGTCCACGGGGAGCCAGGTTACAGTCCTCACCCTCCCTTGTGACCTCAAGCCGCTCTGCTCTCTGACCTCAGTCCCCTCACCTGTAAAAAGTGGCTACGATTACCCAGTTCACAGAGCATTTGGGAGAACAACACGACATAAAGCTGATCAGGGGCTTCGCAGATTGCATCTGAGGACTAAGACAATGGTGACGAGTCCATCCGGGGGCTCCCGGATCCAGGCTGGGGGACCCATGTTTCCCACCTGTATCCATATGTGGGCGTGGTCTGGCCCCAGACCACCCAGATGTGGGACTGAAATACTCAAATTCCCGCATGACGATATGTCCCAGCCAAGAGAGTACACCCCCCCCCCCCGCCCCACGGAAAGGCCCTCCTTCTGGATGACTCATGGGATAAAAATAAGAATCCAGGACATAAGTTAGAGAAGATTCAAGGGCCAGATGGTAATGGCCCTTGTGTAATTGTGTAATCACGATTCGAGAGGTGCGGCTAACACAGTGCGGAGAGGGACGGACCTTCACCAACCTTTACTCAGCTCAACAAGCTGGACGCACACGTGTTGAAAGTTCGCAAGAGAGCAACATAGCAACCCCCCCTCCAAAATCAAACATCAAGGTGGGGGGGGGGGCATACCAAATCTAAGAGCAGAAGTGGAAGAATACAAAAGTACAGGTGGGTAGGAGGTAAAAGCCAGAAAGCCACGCTTTGAAAAGAATAAATAAGTCTCTGGCAAGATTAACCAAGAAGGCAGGGGCGCCTGGGTGGCTCCGTCGGTTGAGCGTCCCCCTTCGGCTCAGGTCAAGATCTCACGGTTTGTGGGTTCGAGACCCGGGGCGTCGGGCTCTGTGCGGGCAGCTCGGAGCCTGGAGCCTGCTTCGGATTCTGGGTCTCCCTGTGTCCCCCTGGCCCTCCCCTGCCGACAGCACAGAGCCTAGCAAACCAAAACGAGAGAACTGGGAACCACTGGATGTCGACACATTTGCAGTGAGCAGCTTCCCGGACAAGTACGGCATCCCAAAACTGACTTGGGAAGAAAAAGAAGACCCAGGTAGACCTGTAACCTTCCGTCAGGCCACTCCCGGCTTAGAGAGTGGGTAAGCACCCCAGCTCCAGGCAGAGCCCCACGGCAAGATGGGTAATACATCCTCCTTTCTTGGTGCCTCACGTTCCAGGGGATAAAGGGACCCCGAGCCTGACCGCTGGCATCTCCGGGCGGGCATCTTCCCACGCTTGTAATTCACATGACAAATGACCTCTCCCCGAGAGAGAAAGGAAACCTCTCATTTTGTCAGGCCCCCCCCCCCCCACACTGTGACCTTAGCCCCATTGCACGGCTCTCCCTGGGTCTCGGTCCCCTTCCCGCACCCCAGAAGGGCACCCCGGGGGCCCCAGCCTTACCGAGTTTCCAGGCCATCAATATATTCCTTCTTCTTTTTCCGGCTCTCTTGGGCCGACTGCTTGTTCCGGATTTTCCGGCGGATTTTTTTCAGCGCTCGCTCTTCATACTGCACAGTGACATGGTGGGGTGGGGGGAGGGTCCACCCTGTTGTCTGGCCCCCATGACCTCACCCCTGCTCCTGGGGGGGGGGGGGAGCCCTCCCAGACCCAGGGAGCTGGGGGCAGACTCCCCATGACTCGAAGACCGCTTTCGTCCCCCTGAACTCGTGCAAAGTCTCCGGGGTGGGCGGGGGCGGGGGTGGGGGGGTCCCGGGTCCTGAGAATTTTCCCGGATCCCAGTCCCAGGTAGGAACCGGCGGCCACACTCTGAGCGCTGGTGCCAGTGCGCCACCTTCTGGCCATGCCTGGGCACGGCGCCTTTCTGGGGGCCCGCGGATGTTCCGGTGGCGATGGCGAACCCAGGTCTTGACATTGGGCGAAACGGGCTGGGCGGGGGCTGCGGGCGGAAGGGTGGGCGTGGGGGGGGGGGGGGGCACGGCCATGGAAATCGTGTGTGAACACTCCTGGCCAGAGACATTTTAGCGACCGATCCAAGCCTTCGCAAAAATGCAGCGCGCGGCCCAATCGAAGTCCGCGTGCAGGTCGTGGGTTGGGGGAGGGGGCACAGGTCACCCCTTTGGGGAGCTCCGGCCTGCAAGGGGCTACGAGGCAGCGCGAAAGGCACAAGGCGGCCCCCCGGGGCCCAAACCGCTGCCCCCCGAAAGGCCACCCTTGGCCCCCCCAGGTGTGGGGCTCTGCCCGCTGAGCTGGGCCCAAGGGCGAATTTCCGGGCTCCAGGGACGGACGCGTCCTAACACTCGAGGGCGGGTGGCCGCAGAAAAGGGGGCGAGGCCCGGGGCCAGGGCTCACCTTGGTGAGGGGCAGCTGGGTGGGCAGGGTGAGGCCTTCTTTGGCCAGAAGCTTCTTCTCGTCCTCCGTCAGCACCAGCTCCTGGCAGTGCTGGGTCGCAGGCCGGGGCAGGTGAGGGGCCCCCGGGTGATGCTGCTGCTGCTGGGGGGGGGGGGGGCGGGAGGGGGACACGGCTGTGGGGGCAGGGAAACCGCCTCCCGGGAGCGAACGAGACACCGGACCTGGGGCCCTATGGGCGCGTCTGCCGTGGGGCCCCCGCTGGCCCCGGGGCCGCAGAGAGCGAGCTCCAGCCCCCAGAGCCGGCACTTCCGCATCCGGGAACCCAGTGGGCGAAACAGCTTCCGGCCGCGGCGCGGGTCGCGATCTCGCGGTTCGCGGGTTCGAGCCCCGCGTCCGGTTCCCAGGCTGGCAGCCCAGAGCCCGCTTGCGATTCTCTCTCTCCCTCTGCCCCTCTCCCCTGCCCTCTCTCTCTCTCTGTCTCCGATAATAATAATAACGGGAAAAGATGACGCATTTAAGGCATTTAAAAGAGTGTCTGGCCCGTGGTAGGTACTTGGTAAGTTTCAGCCGTTTTAAAAAACGTTATGACGACGACCGTGGCGGCAAGCGCCCCACCCCGTGTGTGACTCAGTCTTCCCGTCTCCGAAATGGGAGGCGTCGGGGCCCTACGAACCCCCGGCAGCCCCGCAAGGGCTGAAGTTCCGGGGCGTGGGGTCCGGGCTGCTCACCAGGTCGCCGCCGCCGCCCGAGAGGAGGAGGTCTTTCACCGTGAGGCTGCAGCTCGAAGGCAGGTCGGCCAACTCAGCCCGCTCCTCACGACGGAGGCCCTGGCTCCACATTTCTGAGCAGGGCAGATGGAGACAAAGACGCGGAGGGGTCACGCGCGCGGGCCCCTGAGCTCCCCGCTTCTACCTGCCTCCTCCAGCAAGGCCGCCAGGATTGACCGCAACGCGCTAGGGCCCCAAGGCCCCGGGTTGAGGGGAGCATCCCCGACCGGTGCCTCGGTCTTCCCGCCGATGGAAAACGGGAAGCCGACTCATCAGGACGTTGTTGAGGGACCCGTTGCCAAGCCAGGAGGGACCGGCTGTTACTGGCCAGGGTTACAGGCTAGGTCTCCAGCCGGCTTGGCCTTATCTCCCCCTGGTCCTTGCCCAGGTCTGATTCACCTGCGGCTCCCTCCCCCTGGCACCCGGCACGCTGGAGGCAAGGTGCTCCCCAGAGCACAGACTTCGGGGTGGCTCAGCTCTCGGCTCTTATCCCGACTGTGCAGAGCTGTGTGGCCTTGGTGAAGTGACCAAACCTCTCTGAGCTTCCGTTTTGTTAACTCTCCAGCGAGTCTAATAAGAGCTGAAGGGACAGAGGACGGCCCTGCCGGCGGGGAGGGGTGTCTTCCGCATCAGGCCAGCTTTCCCCAGATCCAGGAGGGGAGCGTCTGAGGCCTGGGGTCCCCGGACCTCACGCCCTGTCTGTCACTGAACGTCTACTATGGTCCTGGCATCGACGTACAGAGATGAGGTTGGAAGCGTGGCATCTGGAGCGGGAGCCAGGCTGCGGGGGCTGCGCCCCAGCTCAGCAGCCGTGACTCACGGCCTCACCTCACGGGGACTCCATTTCACCGTCCGGGAAATGGGCCCATGACAGCGTCTATTTCAGAGGGCGAGTGTGGGCGCCCAGCGCCTGGCACGGGCAAGGGCAGTGAACAAGGAAGGAGGACCCACCCAAGTCTATGGCCACAGACGCGTCCAGCACTTGGGCCACGGGTCCGGGGGGCCCGGCGAGGCAGGGGGCTCCCGGGTGGTAGGAGGGGCAGCCCGCGGGGGTGGTGGCTGCCCCACTGCGTGGAGGGGTGTCCTGGGAGTCGGAGGGCAGGTCTTCAGAGATGCCACTGTCACTGGCTGCAGGAGACCAGATCGGGGAGGTGGGCACCGAGTCTCCAGAAGCCAGGATGGAGTTGAGGAAATCATCTGAGTCTGGGCCTGGCAGGACCTGCTGGGGCAGAGAGAGAAGGGTGGGCATTACAACCTCTATGCGGGGGGCGCCCGGGGGGCCCAGTCGGTTGGGCGTCCGACTTCGGCTCAGGTCACGATCTCGCGGTCTGTGAGTTCGAGCCCCGCGTCGGGCTCTGTGCTGATGGCTCAGATTCTGTGTCTCCCTCTCTCTCTGCTCCTCCCTTGTAGCACTCCGTCTCTCTCTCTGTCTCTCTTTCTCTCTCTCAAAAATAAACAGACATTAAAAAAAATTTTTTTTTAAACCCTCTTTGCTTTGTTCCCGATTGCTGTGTGACCGAGCAAGCCGCTGATCCTCTCTGGGCCGCACTTACCCTTTCTGCCAGACAGACGAGCTAAGGCTCCTTCCTCTGGGGTTGTTGGAGCCTCAACACAATCTCGTAGCACGGGTACCACCCGAGGCACAAGCCCCGGGTTGGAGTTCAAACCCACCCCCAAACTGCTGTGTGACCCTGGACGAGTTACTGCCCGTCTCTGGGCCTTGGCTTCTCCACCTGTAAGAAGCTAATGTCAGCCACCCCTTAGGGTGGCTGAGAGGTTCAGCACAAGGATGTGCTTTGCCAAGAGTGGGCGCCGTGAGCCCTGAACGCTGCACGAAGCTGAGCGAGGCTACGGTCTGAGGCCTGGCGTGCCCTCACCTGGTCCTCGAGGTGGCCCCAGTCCTCGCCCAGCTCTACGTGTCTCAGGATGCCGTCCTGATGGTCAAACAGCAGGTCCAGGAGCTCCAGGCTGCCAATGGGGCCCATGGGACCGGTGGAGGAAGCCATCTGGGGCAAAGAGGGGACAGGCATGAGGGTCACACAGCCCCCTCTCCTCCCACCTCCCCCCCTCAAGTCCCCGCCCCCCACCCCCCCTCAGCCCCCGGGCTCAGCCCACCGCTGCCCTTGGAGTTTCCTTCTCCAGAAGGGCCAGGAGCTGACACGGGCTTCCTCAGGGCATGGGAGCCGATTTCTTTAAAAGTTCTAGAAGGTGCAGGCACGGGGGCGGGGGGGGGGGGGGGAGGGGAGCAGCCTGGTCGACCCCTGGGGGGCCGATGAAACTAGTTCCCTCTCCCCCCCTGCCCATCCCTACTCTCCCCTCCCAGAGGAAAGACAAGGGCAGCCCCAGGATGGAGGCCGGACTTCCGCTGTGACGCGCTCTCTCCGAGCCCCGGTCTTCCCATCCGTGCAATGGGGGCGTGAGGCTCCTTCCACGACTGGGAGTCTGGGGAGGGTTTCCTGGCTGAGACCTCCCTCCCCCGTGGCCCCCGGGCACGGCTCACCTTTCCAGCTGCTAAATCCCCATTCATGAGGCCGGCCAGCTCTGCCTCCAGCCGCCTCCTGAGTCCGCCGAGATCTGGAGCTCACCCCACAACCGGGCTCCCAGGCTCCCCGCGCTCCTCTCTCCGGCTCTGTAACCGCCCCCAAAAGATGCTGAAATAGCGTGGGGAGGTCCCGGCCCCGTCCCCGGGTGCCGATTGGGGGACAGGCACGACGGACAGGGTTCAGGGCCAGTGGCACCAGGGCAGGCTGGGGGAAGGGAGGGAAGACCGTTATCTTGATGTTTTGTGCTTTCCTGGCCTGCAGTGGGCAAAGGCCAAAGTCTGGGGTGCCTCAGCTTTGCCATGACCTCTCCCCTACTTCCAGGGACTGTTTCTCCTCTGAGTCCCGGGACGCTGGGCTCCAGGAGAGCCCAGGGCCCCTGACTGGGTCCGGTCCACCCTCGGGACAGAACAGAGCCAAGAGGCACGGCCCAGGCCTTTGCTGAAGTCGCCCCCTCCTGCCAGAAGCTGCTTTCCCTCGGGGGCTGGCAACCTCCTACCCACCCTCCAAGCCCTCCACAGACAAACTTGAGCAGCGCCCCCCCCCCCCCGTTCCTTCTAGAATCTTCTATGGGTCATTTACTCACTGAATGTGGATTGAGCCAAACTGGTTCCCACCCCAGGGCCTTTGCACTGACTGTTCCCACCGCCCAGGACTAACTCCCCTCCCCTCCCCCTCTGACTCTGGACTGTCTTCACAGGTTCGTAAATGTTCGATGATTTGTGAACCAGCCCAGATGGCTGAGAGGCGGTGGGTGACCCCTGCCCCCAACAGAGGAGCCCTGCCCCATGGCTCTTCGTGACATCACGGTTGTCACGGAACCCCCTCACCGTTCGAAATTTTCTCGTCTGTTTCCCTGGTTTTTTGTCTTCCTTCATTTCTCCCCTCCCCCCACCCCCCCAGGGCCTTGTGGGCTAGAATGGAGTTTCTTTGGTTCTCTGCTGGGCCCCCAGCATCTAGGAAAGTGCCCGGTACACAGTGGTGCTCAATCAGCTCTCGCTCACGGAGCGCCTCCTGCGTGCCCACCACTTTTAAAAGTGAGCTCTGAACCCAGTGTGGGGGCTTTTGCACTCAGGACCCCAAGATCAGGAGCTACGTGCTCTACCGACGGAGCCAGCCAGGCAACCCCTTAAGATGGTGACATTTAAGTACAACCCTGAAGGACGAGAAAGAGCCAGCCATGGGAAGATCTGGGGGAAAGGTGTTTCCGGCTGAAGAAACAGCACATGCAAAGGTCCTGGGGTAGTACCTGGGCAGGCCTGTTGGGGGGAACAGGGAGGAAGCCCGTGTGACTGGAGCAGGGGGAGAGAGGGAGGAGGGGAGGGCAGGGAGGGGATGCGGGGATCAGGGAGCCTTGGGGGGTAGCTACCGTGAAGGATTTTGTTTATACTCAATACAGCAGGAAGGTGTTGGGAGCTCAGTGAATGGAGGACTAAAGTGAGCCTCTGTATGCCAGGCGCGACGTTAGGCACTAGGGTCACGGGGTAACTAAAACACCCTCCTTGCTTCCAAGAAATTCCCCTCCCAGTGTGTTTTTTTCTCAACGGACCAATCATCATTTATTCACGGAACAAACATTTCACGAGGGCCTACTACGTGCCATGCGGACGTGGTACAGCAGCTGTTCCCCCAGGGCACAGGGGACCACGTCTGGGGATGCCTCTGGCTGGAAGGACAGGGGAGCTCCCGGCACGGAGGGGGGGGGGTGGGGCCGGGGAAGCTGTTCAGTCCTTCCCCCTGCCCCAGGCAGTGATCCAGCCCCCACCCCGGTGGCATTGGCGGGGGAGGGGGATGTCTCTGAATCACCGTCCCCTCTGGTCCCGCCGGTGCCCTTATCTCCCTAAGCCTCCCAATGTTTCTCACTTCCTCTCTGCCTCTGTAACCACCGCGTTGGCTTTTTTAAGGGCCGTGTTTGGCTTCGCTTGGCTTTAGTGATCCCCAGTCATGATATTTATTCGGCCTCTGCTGTATAAGGCGCTTTCCCTACACAGCAGGTGCATGAAGCGGGTGAGGTTCGACTTGTAGCTTCTCCTGCCTCTGCGACCCTCAGGACCCTCAGGACCTCGGTGCCCTGGAGACAGAGCTCTCCCTCCTCCTCCTGGTATCCAAACCCGCCCGAGGGGGGGGGGGGTCTGGCCGCACTCACTCCCCCCTCCCTGTAGATTTAGACCCCGGAGGGCCCCTCCCCAGGATATTTGTGTTAAAAAAAATTTTTGTTTTTATAATTATGGACTTTAGAAGGCGTTTATATGCCCCAATGAAGAGCTATCTGAACAAGTATAAGATAAGGCTGGGCCGGACTCTGACGTGACCTTCCCACAGTGGAGTCCGCATGGCTGATGGGGGTCATATCTACCCGGTTTGGGAAATTGGGTGGCTGGACGCGCCTGTCCCTGATGACTCAGCAATTTCGCTCCTGGGGGTTTGTCTGAGAGCGACGCAGACCTGTGTTCGCGGCAAGAAAGGGACGTTCCCGCCAAGACCGGAACGTGAACGTGTGAAGGTCCGTAGCAGCTTGACGCAGAGTTGTCCTGGGCGGGAGGCAAGTCAAATGCCCGGGGGTAAGGGAATGAGCAAGCGGGCCGAGCCAAGCGACGCGGGGCTGCTCAGCCATAGGAGGGGACGCGGCACGATATTTTTTTTAAATTTTTATTATTATTATTATTATTATTATTTTTAATAAAAGTAAAAATCCGTGCTCGCCTCGTGTACTAAAATCAGAACGATACAGAGAAGATTAGCATGGCCCCTGAGCCAGGATAACACAACCGGTTTTCAGCCCCCCCCCCCCCCCCCCCCCCCCCCCCCCCCCCCCCCCCCCCCCCCCCCCCCCCCCCCCCCCCCCCCCCCCCCCCCCCCCCCCCCCCCCCCCCCCCCCCCCCCCCCCCCCGTGAAGACAATACCCTCCCCGAGGAAAATGCACCAGGTTAGTGAAAAAGGATGGTGCGGGACACAGGACGCCCTGCGTGAGTGAAAAAAAGGAGACGTGAATACAGACGCCCCTTTGCGGGAAGGTTATAGACCACCCCGGGAGGAGGTGGGACTTGGGACAGCTTTCAGGGCTGGGCGCGCTCCCGGAGGAGAAGGGCTTTCTAGGCCTCACCACGAACGCTCTCCGAATCCGAACCCACGTACCAGTGGCGCAGCTTCCGAGGAAATACAATTGCAATTTTTTTTTTTGTTTTGTTTAAGGAGAAAAACCGTCACGAACCGAGGATCACGCCTTCTCCCCAGCGTTTTCAAGTTTTCTGATGCAGAGGCAGCAGGTATTCGAGTTAGCAGTTAAGAGATGCTTTTCCTGTCGCCGTGAATCGCTTCACCTGTGTCCCCAAAGCCCAGCGTTCCCACGTTCCCACGGGGGCTCAATGCCGCCCTTGTAACGTTCTGCAAAGAAGGAAATGCCTGTCTTTCACCACGATTGCTTTCTCCTGGTGTGAACGCTAAAGGGTCAATGATTGCCGGCCGAGCCCCGCCAGGAGGTAGTTCCCCCAGATCCGTGTCTTTCTCAGGGATCCCTCTGCCTTTCCATCCCCGAGGTTTCCTTGGGTGGTTTCCAACGGTGCCGAGGGAACATGCGCGCGAAGCTCTTTGTGCTAATTCTAACTAAAGTGTGAATGACTGACACCCGGTTCACGCATTCCTTTTTCTTGGGAACAGATACATTTTCTAGTGGGGTCTGGAGGAATTGTAGCTCAAGTCCGGATTAGCTCTTAGGTTCTTGCCCCGGGGCAGAATTCATCCCGCCCCCCCCCACCCCCGTGTTTGTTACCTATAAATAGTTCTAGTAAAAGGCGAATAACTGATATCGAGCTCGTATATCCCTTTTTGTGGGAGCATTTACGTTTTCTCATGGAACTTGAAGGCAATGTAACTCCAAGATTAGCTCTTAGCTTTCCTCCCAGGGCAAAAGTCACCCCTCTCGGGTGTTACTTAGGTATAACTAGATCCAGTTCAAATATGATGACAGATGTTAGGTGGGTACATTGTTTCTCCTGGGAACATTTACATTCTCCATCGCAGCTCAGATCTGTATCAGCCCTTAATGTTTTGCCCAAGGCAAATCCTTCCCTCTGTGCGTTTCTTTCTTTTTTCTCCTTTTCCTTTTCTTTTTCTTAGAGAGAGAGAATGTGAGTGGGGGAGAGGAGCAGAGGGAGACAGAGAGAGAGAGAGAGAGAATCGCAAGCCAACTCCACGCTCGGTGCAGAGCTGGCTGCGGGGCTCGAACCCACGACCCTGGGACCATGACCTGAGCCGAAATCAAGAGTCAGGACACCCAACCAACCGAGCCACCCAGGTGCCCCAGGGAACTCTTGAAGTTGAGAAAATGTTACCCGTTTCATCGGCAGCCTGAGGACAGGTCCGCAGGAGGAAGTATGATACAGCGGGGAGGAACCCAGGGTTTGGAATCAGATGGGCCAGCGAGTGCGTGAACTCTACCTTCCCTCCTCACAAGGGTTGTGGGAGCCCCGGGGGGAGTCACTTCACTCCGAACCTCCTCTTTCCCCATCTGTAGAATGGCTACGCCGGGCACGCCGGGGATGCCAAGCTGTACGGAATGTAGGTTTGGGGCTGCCGGCCGTCGTGGCCCCACGCTGGGAGGCTGGGAGAATGCGGCCCGCCCAGAACACAGCAGAGCAGCTAGAGGGTAATCGAGCCCCGACAGCACGGCCCGATGTCCTGGATCCAGCCATACCTGAAATCCCATGCTGGGCTCCAGACGCAGGGCAGCCCTGTGAGCCGGTGGATTCTCTTTTGGCTGAAAGTTTCGAGTTGATTTTCAGACCCTTGCACGGCAGGGAGGGGAGTATGACAGGACGCTATTCACTTTCGCTACTTAATTCTGCCCACAGAGCTCTCCCCGACTGGAACCGGACGCTGGAGTGTGGATCACGGCGACCCGCGTCAGCACCCTCTCCTTAGGTGTCTGCTCCCTGCTCTCACCCGTCTGCCTCTGCCTCGTCCTTTCACAACTAGACCGAGCCCCCTGAAGGCGGTCTTCTCATCTCCCCCCGACACTACTCAGGGCATGATGGGTACCCAAGAAGCTCTGGCAAGTTCTGAATCTGCCGAAAAGGTTCTTTCCTACTCACACCCCTTTGGGTTATTTTTCCTCCCTGTTTCTTGACCGTCAAGGTCCCATAACTGAATTACTGCCAGTCTAATCTCCTGGCATGAGATTAACGTTCATTTGTAGCCGAGCCTGTGCAATTGCTTAAATCATATAAAAAAATAAAATAAAATAAAATAAAATAAAATAAAATAAAATAAAATAAAATAAAATAAAGTAAAGTAAATTAAAGTAAAGTAAAGTAAAGTAAAATAAAATAATAAAATAAATCATAACATAAGTTTAGACATTTCCCGAATGTCGGCCCCTTACCCCCTTCCATTAACATCCCACTTGCCCATACTTATTTTTATCTCTGTGGGCTTTGCTCATGTTCATTAAAATCCACCCGTGAAGGCAGCTTTGCCTTCAAAACACATTCATTCTTTGCCTGCCGCGTTCTTGGGTCCTCGTCCTATGACGCGACAGTCCTTACAGGGACTCCACACCGGCCTCACACTCATGCGGCTTCGTCCTGCCTCAGGGCCTTTGCACTTGCTGTCCTCGCTTCCTGGAATTCCTTTTCCCAGATCTCCCTGTGGCTGGCTCCTTTCACCTTCGGATTTCTGCTCCAATTCACCTCCTCCGTGAAGCCCCCTTGACCACCTTCTTTAAAATTGCAATTCCCCTCCCCCTCAGTCTCCATCCCCCATCCTGCTTTATGTTTCTTCGCAGCAACTTACGATCATCCGACACACCACAGATTTTATTTATTTATCAGGGCACGCATTCATTCAACAACCGTTTATTGAGTATCTGTGCCAGGCACAGAGACACATCCTGGGGGATACAAATATTCATTGTTTGGGGCGCTTGGGTGGATCTGTCGGTTAGGCATCCAACTTTGGCTCAGGTCATGATCTCACAGCTTGTGGGTTCGAGCCCCGTGTCAGGCTCTGTGCTGACAGCTGGGACCCTGGAGCCTGCTTCGGATTCTGTGTCTCCTTGTCTCTCTGCCCCTCCCCTGCTTGTGCTCTGCCTCTCTCTCTCTCTCAAAAATAAACATTAAAACATTAAAATATATATATTCATTGTTTTAGTAACAAAGAATGTCATTTAAAAAACACTTTTTTTTTTTTAGTTTATTTATTTTTGAGAGAGAGAGAGAGAGAGAGAGAGTCGGAGCAGGGGAGGGGCAGACAGAGTATCCCAAACAGGCTCCGTGCTATTACTGTGGACCCCGATGCAGGGCCCGATGTGGGGCTCGATCTCACAACCGTGAGATCATGATCTGAGCTGAAATCAAGAGTCAGACGCTGAACCGACCGAGCCCCCTTCCCCCCCAAGGTGTCCCAACAAAAATGCCTTTGGATCTTCTTCTGCATCAACATCGGTCCAGGTCCTAAAGAAAGAGGAGTGAAGAGCTAGAAAGTCTCCAGCTAGGACTGTCTGCTAAACTGTGACGAGACCTGTGTCCGCATTCAGTGTCCCCAGCGCCTGGCACACAGGAGCCACCTGATCGGTGCTCGTAGAAGAAACAACCAAAGATGTATAAACAGAATCACAGAGCTTAGTGCCCGGTTGACAGACTAGAGCCCGTGGGCCCGTTCCGGCCCTCGTGTGTTTTTTGTAAATAAAGCTTTATTGGCACATAGCCATGCCCTTTGGTTTGCTTGTTGTTTATGGCGGCTTTCATGCTACAATGTCAGAGTTGAGTCATTGCAGCAGAAAATATTTGCTATCTGGCCCTGTAATTCACAGGTTTCGTGGATGAGACCGGCGTGGCCCCACACGCGGGGATCACGTCACACGGTCATCGGAGCACCCGAAGTATACAGGGTGACTGACAAAGTGACGTTGAAATATTATTCCACTGTGATTAATTTACATGTGAAAACCTATACTCAGTTCCGTTCACGGACCGCTGTTAGTACCTATGGAACGGCTTCGGTGCACGAACCGACATTTTTTTTTTTATTTTTATTTTTTTATTTAAAAAAAATTTTTTTAATGTTTATTTATTTTTGACAGAAAGAGAGAGAGAGGGACAGCGCATGAGCAGGGGAGGGGCAGAGAGAGAGGGAGACACAGAATCCCAAGCGGGCTCCGGGCTCTGAGCCATCAGCACAGAGCCCGATGCGGGGCTCGAAGTCGTGAGCTGTGAGATCGTGACCTGAGCTGAAGTCAGAGGCTTAACCGCCTGAGCCACCCAGGCGCCCCAGCAGGCTATATTATTAAATCGAAACTTAGTTTTACTTTGTGCTGTTTATACGTAGCTGCTAGAAATTTTCACAGGACTCGTGAATATTTTTTTAGGTTTATTTATTTTGAGGGGGGGGGGCGAGGGAGGGGCAGAGAGAGAGGAAGACACAGAGAATCCCAAGCAGGCTCTGTGCTGTCAGTGCAGAGCCTGATGCAGGGATCAACCTCACAAACCGTGAGATCACGACCTGAGCTGAAACCAAGAGCCGGAGGCTTGACCAACTGACCCCCCCCGGGGCGCCCCTGACACATGATGCGTGACTGTTCCACGAGGCGGTGCTGGGCCAGGGCAGAGCTCGGCTTCACATCCTTGCCGTGCAGCTGTGTGACTGCGGGCCAATGACTCTGCCTCTCCCTGCCTCAGTTTCCTTGTCTGTGAAAGGCGGTAAAGGCCCTCCTCACACCGAGGTGTTGGCAGGAGCCCATAAATGAAAGCATGTGAGGGGCTAAGAAGGAACCTCCACGGACCCAGGTCCCCAAACCTGTGCTCTGTGTGTCAGTTTCCATCACGAACAGTACGTGCACCCGTAAGGAACCCGTCGTGCTCCAAACCCGGGACACGCGGGCAGAAGCCTGCCTGGCACTTTCCGGCCGCCTTGGCCCTTTGGCCTCAACACAGATCTGCTCAGGACAGCGGGTCCCGTTTTGCACACGAGGACCGAAGGGCTAATCAGGGGTCGTGACTCACTGTGCCACTCCATGAGTCAGCCACAGCGGGGACAACGCCCGGGCTCCCTGCTCCAGGCGGAGGCTTGTCCCCGGCCACCATGTCACCTCCCCGTTCCTTTGACTTCTCCTTGGGGGGGGGGGGTTCTCTCTACACTGGCCTTTTAGGTCAGTTTGGGAGGAAGAGGTAGGGGGTTCTGGGAGCAGCAAGCCCTTGACTAACTCTCTGCTCCCTCCTCCTCTCCCTCCTCCTCCCCTTCCTCCTCCTCCTCCTCCTCCAGGACCCTCCCTTGGTGTGCCGCCAGGCTGGGCAGTGAGTAAAACCCTCGTGATACGGGTGTGGCAGGGGCAGGCCAGGGGCTGGGGGGCAGGGGGACTCTGACCCACCTCTTGGGCAATGCCCACTGATTATTACCACCTAATTCTCAGGGTGCCTCCTACATCACGTGCCACAGCGTGTCCAGGAAGTTCCAGGCCCTTGGGGTGGGTGACCACAGGTGATGTGGTCTCTGAGCGCCACAAGGGAGGAGAGCTTGGCCCGGGGTGGGCGCCCTCCAGCTTCCCTAAAGGATGAAGGGCGCCGTGCCCGAGAACTCGTCTATTCTTGTGGTCACTGTTTATTGAGCACCTGCTATGCGCGGGGCGTCAGGGACGCTGCAGGCTGCAGACCAGACAAACCCTCCCCCCCGTCCGCATGCTGATGTTCCCGCAGGGGCAGACAGAGGCTAAATAAAACCACTTGCACAGAAGCAAATGAATAAGTCAGATAAAGACACCACGGAAAGAAAACCAGAGCAGGGCAGGTGTGGAGATAGGAGGGACAGTTGGGAGGGGCTGTGGGGCCGGAATGCGTTGCGCAGGGGGGGAGGCGAGGGCAGGGGTGCTGGGGGCCTGTTCAAGGGTGAGATGGCTCATGGTCAGGTGCGATGGCCAGTCGTCGATGGCTCTGGAAGGTTCTGTGGGGGTCTGGGTGGGACGTGTGCATGGACAGGGCTGGGAGGCCCGGTGTGTCAGGGGCCCTGCTGTCCAAGCCTGGCGTCTGGGGCTCGCTCCTAACTGGGGAGCAGGCAGGTGGTCCCCCAGCTCCAGGAGGATGGGCGGCCCCTGGGGCGGTGCCCCGTGAGGGCCTTGAGGGTAGAGGAGCAAGGGGGGGGAGGCCCTCTGTCCGTCCCCACCCCTCCTCCATGTCTAGCCCCCATCAAATCTAGGTGATTGCTTTATGGCTGGCGGTTCCAAGGGTCACAGCGACGCTCTCACAGGAAAGGAGGCCTCCATTGGCTGTGGACGCGGTCATCCCAGCTTCCTTCCCGTCGCCTCGGGGTGGGGGGGTGGGGGGGGCTGGGCGTGTCTCCTCTGGCTCCACCCCAGGGCGTTCTGGAAAGGAGCCCACGGTGCGGGGGTGCAGAGGCATTTCTACGTCTCCAGACCCTGAATTTGTCCTGACCCTTCACCTTCGCCAGCCTGCCGCAGGAGGTCCCGTAGACAGGGCGCCTAAGGGCAGAATTTAGTGTCTCCCCGCCCTGGAGGCTGCAAATCCCAGATCAAGGTGTGGGCGGGGCTGGCTCCTTCCGAGGCCTCCCCTTGCGGTGTAGACCCCGCCTTCTCCCTGTGTCTCTGAGTAAAAGACACCCCGCCGTATGGCTCAGGGCCCCGCCCTCATGACCTGAACTTGATCACCTCGCTAAAGACCCCCCCTCCAAAAAGAGTTACATTCTGAGGTCCTGGAGGGTACAGTTCCAACTTTTGAAGGGGGGGGGGGGGGCACGTCCTTCAACCCGCAAGGCCTTCTCAAAGCTGTTCCCAAACCCACGCCTGGTGGCCTCTGCCCGAGGGTCACCTCCCTCAGGGACCATGCTGAGCGTCCCAGCCACTCTAGCAGAGCACCTGGCGGGGGGCGGGGGTGGGGGGGCTCTGATCACCTGTCCATTCCCTCTGTTCTCACCAGGGAACGGGCCCCTGTCTGCGTCGGCCACCGATGGCCCCCCACCATCGAAGTGGCTCCAGACGCATCTGCAGAATGAGCCGCGCAATCCAGCACGTGCCGCGGGTCCCAAGATAAGTGTGGCTGCTCTCGGCCAGCTTGGGACAGCAGCCTCGGGTCTCATCAGCCCTTAACTTACTCTCCCCTTTCGTGCCCGGTGGCGTTCTGGCCCGCGCGCCCCGGGACCTCAGCGCCCCCCCCAGCTCGGCACAGTATGCTTAGCCGGGACACCACATCGCGTCTCCCCTCCGAGACCCCGTCCGGAAAAGTGTGACGGTTGACCTAGAAGGTTATATAAGCCTCCTGCAAAGGCCAAACATGGGGGTTAATCTTTAATCCCAGGGAGAATCTGATCAGGATTGGCGTTCGATTGGAGGGACGGGCCCAGGAGTTCGGGCACAGGGAGAAGCCCACCAGTTAGAGGCCAAGCCCACCCACGCGTGAGAAGGGTGTCGGAAAGTCCCGTGTCCTGCCTCTCGCACTGGGACGCGCTATGAACTTGTGCCCAGAACTCCCTTCCAGCAGCAGGCCGGTCCCCCACACCTCCCGCCGCCGCTCGCCAGGTTGGACAACACTGGAAAGGTCGCCCAGCCTACGCACCCCCACATTTGGCAGGAGTGAACAACACTTATCTTTACGTGCATTCATTCCTGCGATCACCTGCTCCTTGGGGCATCCGACATTCGTCTCGATTCATCATCGTGTCCCTGATCGTCATTCTAAAATCAATTTAATGAAGAAGAAGAAAAAAACAAAGTTGGCGACGCTGTTGAAGAGTGTGCCAAGCCTTTTTCCTTCGATGCATTTTTTGGAAAGTTTTATACACTTATTTCGAGAGAGAGAGAGAGCGCGCGCGAGAATCCCAAGCAGACTCCGGGCCGTCCGCGTGGAGCCTGCACAAGGCGCGACCCCACGAAGCGTGAGACCGTGACCTGAGCCAAAACCAACAGTCGGACACTTAACGGACTGAGCCGCTCAGGTGCCCCTGATACATTTATCTTCAAAGGAAACATGACGGGGGCTCCTGGGCGGCTCAGTCGGCACGATCTCGAGGCACACGAGTTCGTGAGTTCGAGCCCCGCGTTGGGTGTGGAGATGACTTAAAAATTAAAAAAAAAAAAAAAAGTTTTACACAAGCAAACTCCATCCTTCAGAAATCTCAGTGAGTGGGGCATTTCTTCACACCCAACAGCAAATGTTGTCACCCCAGTGCCCCAGACGGCGACCACTCAGCCTGCGGCAGCGATGCAGAAAGCGGCATCGTCAGCGTGTGAAGCAATAGAGCAGGGCTGTGTGCCAATAAAACTTTATTCGTAACGCCGAAATTTGAATCCTAGATATTTTGCACATGTCGTGAAATATTGTTTTCTTTTTTTTTTTTTTGATTCCCCCCCCCCCAAAACCGGTTAAAAAAGCTATCCTTAGCTCCTGCAAAAATAGACATTGGGCTGGAGTTGGCCAGCAAGCTGTGGTTTATCAACTCTTCATCTAACTGCTGCCAGTCGTAGTGATATCCGAGAGTGGGACACTTTGGATTAGCACATTTTCATTGTTTATCCTTTGGTAAACATCGTATCGTACTTGGAAGAGAATTTGGAGAACTCTGTGCCATATACATTTGGCTAGAACACACGCAGAGATTCAGCTACCCATGTTCATTAAAAAAAAAAAAAATTTTTTCACATTTACTCATTTTTTTTTAAATTTTTTTTTTAATGTTTATTTATTTTTGAGACAGAGAGACACAGAGCATGAACAGGGGAGGGGCAGAGAGAGAGGGAGACACAGAATCTGAAACAGGCTCCAGGCTCTGAGCTGTCAGCACAGAGCCCGACGCGGGGCTCGAACTCACGGACTGTGAGATCGTGACCTGAGCCGAAGTCGGCCGCTTAACCGACTGAGCCACCCAGGCGCCCCACACATTTACTCATTTTTGAGAGACAGGGAGAGACAGAGCGTGAGCAGGGGAAGGGCAGAGAGAGAGAGAGAGACACAGAATCGGAAGCAGATTCCAGGCTCCGAGCTGTCGGCACAGAGCCCGACGCGGGGCTCGAACCCACGAACCGCGAGGTCGTGACCTGAGCTGAAGTCGGAAGCTCAGCCACCCAGGCGCCCCGAGGTATGTTTCACTTTAAAAGAAACTCGTTACTGGAAGGGAAAGATACTCGTCCATTACTCTCTGTACTTCGTTGGACTGTGGTGTTGGAATGGCTATACATGGGATGTCCAATAAAAAAGAAACATTTTCACTCTGTATTTCTTTCCCAGCCATTCATTACTATCATCTGTTGCTTTTTTTTTTTTTTAATTTTTTTTTCAACGTTTATTTTTGGGACAGAGAGAGACAGAGCATGAACGGGGGAGGGGCAGAGAGAGGGAGACACAGAATCGGAACCAGGCTCCAGGCTCTGAGCCATCAGCCCAGAGCCCGACGCGGGGCTCGAACTCGCGGACCGCGAGATCGTGACCTGGCTGAAGTCGGACGCTTAACCGACTGCGCCATCCAGGCGCCCCCATCTGTTGCTTTTCGACGTGACACTCGAACCCACGGCGGCGAGCCCAGCAGTCATGTGTTCTCCGGGCTGAGCCAGCCAGGCGCCCCCGGTTTTCGCATTTTTAAATGCTTTTGAAAAAAATATGGCAGAGAAAGTTATTTCGTGTCACAGGAAAATGATATGAAATTCAAATTTCAGCCTCCCAAACCCACAACGTCACTGGCACAGGGCCCCGTGCCTCTGGGGAGGTGCTGTGTGGCTAGTGTGGGAGCTGCAGACAGACAAGTGCGGTTAAACTTTCGGCTATGTGGCCCTTGAAGAAAAAACTTGCCGGGGCGCCCGGGTGGCTCAGTCCTTTACGCGTCTGACTCTTGGTGTTCGGCTCAGGTCATGATCTCCGGGGGTTCGTGAGTTCGAGCCCCACGTCGGGCTCTGTGCTGACAGCATGGAACCTGCTTGGGATTCTCTCTCTCTCTCTCTCTCTCTCTCTCTCTCTGCCTCTCCCACACTCGTTCTCTCTCTCTCTCTCTCTCAAAATAAACAAACTTGAAAGAAAGAAAAAGAAAGGAAGGAAGGAAGAAAAACAAGTTTGCAGACTCTGGCCCTAATTTGTCAGCCCCTGTCCTCCAACCCCCCAACTCTGGAAGCATAGGAAAGGCTCTCCAGGTTCAAAGACACAGACCGCCCCCCCCCCACTCCGGTTCTGGCCGCCCAGCATCCTCGGTGGACCCCCCCCCTCCCCTCTTCCCACCGGGCCAGGCCTAAGGCGGGGGACACGGAGGTCGGCTTCCCAGGCCCGGACGCCCTCTAGTGGATTCTAGAAGCAAGTGCTTCCCCACCTCCTCCCCAGCATCTCCGCGGGGGAGTGCGAGGTCCTCGTTCTTTGGCCCCTTCCTCGCCCTGATTCTGCCCCCTGCCCCGGGACGAGGTCTCCAGCGCTTTCCCCTCCCGGGTCCGTGCTCCTCCTCTGCCACCGTGCACGACATCGCCCTCAGCTAGGGTTACGGATGCGAACACACGTGAACGGCCTTGTTACTTTTTTTCCAGAGGCCCTTCCGACGTGCACCTGCAGACACTTTGTATCCGGACCCTTGCGCGCGCGCCGTGCTTTGTGCCCCCAGAGTATTTCCGCCCGCGTCATGTCATCTGACATCTGCAAGGGCCGGCTGCGGCGTCCCAGTAACGGACTAGGACGGATGATGCTATGCGGGCTCGGGCTCCCCGGGAAGCTTGGGGTCCCAGGCAGGGAAGGCTCGGGCGCGCTGGCACCTCGGTCTAACTCCGCGCTCCAGGACATCACCTGGGTGGCCGGAGCTCGGCCACCGTGGGGGGGTTTGCCCCACAGGAACTGACACCTGCCGCCCACTGGGGGTTTCCCTCCTCCCAGAACCCCTCGCTGCACATTAACCAGCCTTCCCCGCCGACCCAAGCCTCCGGGGTCCGCTCCGATTCCGCACTGACCTTGGAGCCTGCTTAATAGTCTCTCTCTCTCTCCCTCTCCCTCTGCCCCTCCCCTGCTCGCTCACGCGCTCTCTCTCTAAAAAATATAATAATAATAATAAACAAAAACAAAATAGAAACAATAGTCCCCGTGTTGGGCTCTGTGTTGTATGAAGCTTACTAAGGAAGGAAGGAAGGAAGGAAGGAAGGGAGAGAGAGAGAGAGACAGGGAGGAAGGAATCACAAAAGAAAGAAAATAATACTTTCTGACGTCAGAAATGATACGAAATTCAAATTTCAGTGTCCATAAATACAATTTATTGGCACGCGGCCACGCTCACGTGTCTGAATACGGGCTGTGGCTGCTTTCTGGCTACGAGCCAGTGTTGAGTAGCTGAAAATATTTATTATCGGGTCCTTTACAGAAAAAGTTTGCACAGCCCTGCTTTACTGCCAAGGGAGGAAGGGGGAAACCGAGGCCCAGACGGTTGATAGGAGTTTTTCAAGACCTCGAGCCTTGAAGGGATTCCTCGTTTGCGAGATGATCCCAACAGTACTTCAAATGCTTTATAAGAAACACAGAAATCAGACTGACCAGTAAGTGCCTCCACAAATCGAAGGTCGTCTAGGATGCCAACCTTGAGGGGAAAATCTGCACACACCCATCTGATCTTGCCAAGCCCTGAGATTTTTTTTAATTGCCCCTGTAAAAAAAAAAAAAAAAAAAAAAAAAGTCATTGCTCTTTCCAGAAACCTTGAATTTAGGACTTTGATCAGAGTGATAAGGATAGCATATCAAAACCCTATTTTGAATTCATTCCTCAGGAGATATTTTATTATTAATACAGTCAGAAGTTGGTGGCAAAAGACAGAAAGCAGATTTGTGGGGGTTGGGGGCTGCGGTGAGGAACGGGGACTGATTGCTGCTGGGGACGGGGTTTCTTTCTGGAATGATGGGAATGTTCCAGAATTAGATCGTGGTGATGCCTGCACAGCCCAGTGAATTTTATACTAAAAACCATTGAACTGTGCACTTGGAAGTGGTGGATTTTACATTGCATACATGCTGTCCTAATTTAAAGTCAGACTTTAGCTCAGGTCACGATCTCGTAGTCTGTGAGTTCGAGCCCCGCACCGGGCTCTGTGCTGACAGCTCAGAGCCTGGAACCTGCTTCGGATTCTGTGTCTCCCTCTCTCTCTGCCCCTCCCCCGCTCACACTATCTCTCCAAATTGAATACCTGTTAAAAAAAAATTAACTAAAAAAAAAGAAAAGAAAAGAGAGTCACAGTACGTAGCTCACCATCACACAGTATTTCCACCAAAGAGACGTATTAACGGAAATAGAGGACAATGAAATAAAAGGCCGACCCAATGGCAAAATGTAGTGTCGTTGGAAGGGATGAGATCCGCAGAACATAAAATGCACTGTTTCGAAGTGAACACTTCAGTTGCACTCAATGCATTCACAATGTCTTGCGGCCATCAGCTCTGTCCAGTTTCAAAACAGTGTCATCGTCCCAAAAGGAAACCCAGTATCCATTAAGTAATTGTTCTTTTGTTTTTAATGTTCATCTATTTTTGAAAGAGAGAGAGAGAGAGAGAGACAGAGTGGGGGTGGGAGAGGGGCAGAGAGAGAGGGAGACACAGAATCCGCAGCAGGCGCCAGGCTCTGAGCCATCAGCACAGAGCCCGACGCGGGGCCGGAACTCACAAAATGTGAGATCGTGACCTGAGCCGAAGTCGGACGTTCAACCGACGGAGCCACCCAGGCGCCCCTCCATTAAGTGATTGCCCCCTCCCCCACCGCTGGCACCCACAATCTCCTTCCTGTCTCTGAATATACTCTTCTAGAGACCTCGTATAAGTGGAGCCCTGCATCACGTAACTTTTTCAGATCGCCTTCTTTTCGTCAGACAAAATGCCTTTGTGATTCACTCAAGGCCCTGTGCGTTTTCAGCTCATTCCTTTGTATTACCGAGCAGTATTCCCTTGTGTGGAATTAATGCATACTTCATTTTTATGGGTTTGTATTCACTCAGTCCAGAATTTGTTTTTCCGGTCACCCACTGAAGAGCCCTTGGGTTGTTCCCAGCTTTTGGTCTCTTACCAGGAAAGCTTCTACGAACGCTCCTGTTCGGATTTTGTGCGAACCCAAGAGTTTTCTTTCTTTTGGGTGAACCCTCAGGGGTGAGATTGCCGGGTCGTATAGTAAGTGTTTGCTTAACTTTCTAAGAAACCACTAAACTGTTTTCCTTGCCAGCACTTGGTATTGTCAGCCTTTTTTATTTCAGCCGTTCTAATGGCCTGTGGTAGTCGTATCTCTTTGGGGCTTTTGGGGAATTCCCCAGTGGCTAATGGTGCCGAGCCGATTTCATTTCATAAATATGGCGTCATAAAGACATAGTCCGTAACTCTGTATTTCTAAGAGTTTTTTTTAAGTAATCTCCACACTCAACGTGGGGCTCGAATTCAGGACCCCAAGATCAAGAATCACGTGCCCCACCCAGTGAGCCAGCCGGGTGTCCCATACTCCTGAGACCTTTTTTTTTTTTTTTTTTTTTTTTTTTTGATGTTGTTGTCATTTGTGAGTTTTCTGCTGCTTGGCATTTATTTGTGGGACTATTCTAGAACACATTTGTCCCCGGATTTGGATCTGTGCACCTTCCAGATTCCTGCCATTGAGAACATTCGTGTGTACGTCTCCCAGTTACACGAGGCAAGAGTTTCCTAGGCCAGGTGCCTGAGAGTAGGTTTGCTGGGCATTCCAGATACCCAAAGGGGGCCTGTCAGCACTGTTTTTGCTAACCCACCGCACAGGTAAGACAGACAAAGTTCAGGGTGCATTCTGAGATAGCAGGGGCGGACATGTGTGATGGTGACACCAGATCGTGCCTGAACAGGGTAAATGTCACCTTGGGTTGGAGCTACCAAAACGATTAGAAATCTATTTCCCGGGCCGGGGGACGGATGTGGGAGACACCCACGTTTCTGGGACCAGGGAACACATGCCTTACGAAAGGTGTGATTGGAACCGGTGATAACTCCAGACATATGTTAGTGGGAGAGTTTGCAGAGCAAAGCGTGCCCGTTAATAAAGGTAGGAGGGCAGAGGGCGTGAAATCCGCAGTGTTATCTCAACAATAAAGGCTCGCGTTCTGTATCGAGTGGTGACCGCCACGTGATTAGCGGGAAACTTGTCTCCCCCAGGACAGGGACGCCCATTTGTTTTATTCAAGCTGCGAGTGTGGACCGGGAGGGGAAGGGGCAACGCGAGAAAAGATGTGAACTCTTCTTGGGGCCATCCCCCAGTCCACACCCCCGAAATATCCTACAGCAAGAGAACCCGTTACCGTTAGACGTGGCGGGGTGAATGAATGCAGCGCGCTGTGCGAAAGAAGTCGGTCACGGAAGCGTGCAGGCGGCACAGCTCCCTTTCCACCAAGCTCTAGAAGTAATCTAGGGGGATAGAAACCAGAAGCGAGGGCGTCCGTAGGGGAGTCGTGGGCTGCGGCCAGCTCGTCCTGTCTCGTGCACGCTGATTGCTACCTTCCTTTCCAGCTTCCTGGTAGCCGAAAAGTGGCCACGGTGGAAATGTCTACACCACAGGGGAGGGCAAAGGCCACGCATGACCAATCAGCCCCCCCCCCATCTTATCTGTCTATCTCTCATTTCAAAAACCCACTGTCGATCCACTGCTGGTAGGGGGCGAGGCGGACTGCCCGCAAAGGGCACCGAGGAAACTTTCCGGAGGGACAGAAACCCTCACTCCGCCTGGTTTCCGGGCATGCCCACGTGGGTACGTGCAAGGGTACAAGCTCGAGGGCTTGAGCGTTAGCAAACTCTGCATTTGTCATGTGAAAGTCAGGGCTCAATAAACAAGACTGTCTGTGCCCGTAGAGCCTAAAATAAAATGATGGGGAGCTCACGTTGTAGCACACAAGGGAGGTAGAAACGCCCGGAGCTGGGGAAGGCTGTGGAAATTTTTGAAGCCGGATACGCATTCTCCCCAACTTGGAGGGGGCTGGGTGGGAGCAGCTGGAGGAAAAGGTAAGAAGGCTCAGGTTGGGGTAGCGAAGGAGCCGAGAGACAGAGCAGTTTTAATCAGGGGCGACTATAAGGTTACATTGCATTTTAGATCGCTTGTTACATTTTGTAATCATGTGGATATATATTACGTATCTATTTTGTTAACACTGTATTTCTGTACCTATCCGGTAAAGAGCCCTGCAAACCAACTATCAAAATATGATTGAGGGGTAGCTGGAAAAAAGTGGGCAGAACTGAGCCAGGGTGACCAGGGGACCCTGGTAGAGGGTGTCGCCTGAGCCCTTCCCTCTCTGTTTCTTTGCACGTGGTCCCCAAAGGCACACCCACCATGACAAGTATGCCAGGACACAGGGACGTGACATAAAGAAATGCAATGTGGAGAGTGTTTTATGATGTCAACCTTTTTTTCCAATTTAAATGACTGTCTTTTGGGGCGCCTGGGTGGCTCAGTTGGATAAGCCTCCAGCTTCAGCTCAGGTCATGATCTCGCGGTCTGTGAGTTCGAGCCCCGCGTCGGGCTCTGGGCCGATGGCTCAGAGCCTGGAGCCTGTTTCCGATTATGTGTCTCCCTCTCTCTCTGCCCCTCCCCCATTCATGCTCTGTCTCTCTCTGTCCCAAAAATAAATAAATGTTGAAAAAAAAATTTAAAAAATAAATAAATAAATAAAGAATTAAAAGCAGGGACTTGAACAGGTATTTTTGCACTGTATTCATAGCACTGTTATTCATAACAGCCAAAAGATAGAAACACACAAATATCCAACAATGGATGAATGGATGAACGAAATGTGTCCTATCCATACAACGAAATATTACTTAGCCTTAAAAAGGAAGGGAATTCTGACATCTGCTAGAACACGGATGAAGCTTGGGGACATTATGCTGGGTGAAATCAGTCAGACACACAAAAGAACAAATACTCCATCATTAAAAAGCAAAATTCAACTGAGCGAACGTAAGATCTAATTGGCTGTATTTAATGATTCATGAAGTGCCCAGCATCCCCGTCTCAGCAGGTAGAAAGGAAGTCTGAAAAGCTGTACAAAAGGAAAGGTTTTTACAGGCAGAAGCAGCAGAAAAAGGAAGTTTCTAGCAAAGAGTGGGTTGTTTCAAGCAGGGTCACCTTCCTTTGGGGGAAGGCCGGTGGGGGGGGGGGTTGTCTATCAGGCAGGCTATCTCACTAGTGATGACCAAGCAATTCCAGATTGGCTCGTTAAAGGTCATTCTTGGGAGAGCCTAACACTGTAACTGGGTTAGGTATTAAGTCTTGGTTTACTGACATGGGGCGTAACACGAGTGACTCCATTTTGGGCCTATTGGTTTCTTTGTAACAAAATGATCCCAAATATTTGAAGTCCCTAGAGGAGTCCTGTCCGCAGAGACAGAGTAGAAGGTGGGAGCTGGGGGTGGGGTTGGGGTGGGGGGGGCGGGGCGTCAGTGCTTCATGGGGACAGAGTCTGAGTCTGGGGAGCTGGAAAGTTCTGGAGTCAGAAGGGGGGGGGGGGTTGCACGACAATGCGAGTGTGCTTGACGCGGCTGAGCTGCGCACTTAGAATGGTAAGTGGTAAGTTTATGTCACATATATTCGCCACAATTTAAAAACTGTTTTCAGGGGCACGTGGCTCAGCCAGTGGAGCACGTGACTCTCCATCTGGCAGTTTGTGAGTTCAAGCCCCACGGTGGGTGTAGACATTACTTGAATAAATACATAAATAAATCAACTTAAAATTTTAAAAATGTTTTGAAATGACCTTTCATGGAAGAATTGGGTAATTGATATCACGGGGGGGGGGGGGGGGGGCATGGCGTGAAAGTGTCCGTAAGTGGCAAAAAGACCGAAGTTGACCCTGGGTGGCCTCCCACAACTCTTGGGGATCTTACTGGCTCACGGAGCCCCAGTCGAGCACCCACGAGGCTCACAGGAACAAGGCGTCACTCCGGCCCACCTGCCCGCTCTCATCCCTAAACTGCTGGCTCCGTCTCCCCTGCGCCTCCGCCCAGAGCCCCAAGCGCATGCGCAAACGCGCCATCTGACGCGAGCGAGGGCGCAGGCTCAGGGCACCGCCTCAATAGGTCTCCGCCCCCTTTACCCCCCTCCCCCCCCGGAAGGCGGCCTCCGGCTGGTGCGCAGGCGCCGCGGTAAGGGGCGGGTCCGCGCGGCTCCCGGCGCTGGTTCTCGCGAGAGGCCGGTCCGCGATCTCGTCGCTCCCCCTCCCTGCCCTCGGCCTCCCGGGCTCCGGCTGCAGCGTCAGCCTCGGGCGGGCCTCCCTTGCGGCGGCGGCGGCTCCTCGGCCTCAGCCCCGGCGCCTCTCGGCGCCCCTTGGCCCCGGTCCGTAGCGACGCCCGCCCTCGCCGCCCCGGTGCCCGCCTAGGCCGCGGCCGCAGCCCCGGGCTCACGTCGGCGCCGCCCGCTCCCGGCCCGCCCCCTATGGGCCCCGGTTAGAGGTGCCGCCGCCGCCGGCCCGCGGAGCCCCGATGCTGGCCCGGAGGAAGCCGGTGCTGCCGGCGCTCACTATCAACCCCGCCATCGCCGAGGGCCCGTCCCCCACCAGCGAGGGCGCCTCCGAGTGAGTGGGCCGGGCTTGGCCGGGTTGTGGAAGGGGAGGGGGTCCCCGAGTGGTGAGATCGGTGGGAGGGGGGGAGGGTCCCTGAATGCTGAGGTCGCGGGAAGAGGGTCCCTGAGTGGAGAGGATGGGGTGTTGGGCCCTGAGTGGTGAGTGGGGGCTGGGAGGGGGGTCCCTGAGTGAAGAGGTTGGGGTGGGGGGTTCTGAGTAGTGAGGTCGTGGCAGGAGGTCCCTGAGTGGAAAGGATGGGACGCAGGGTCCTGAGTGGTGAGGTCAGCGGGAGAAGGTCCTGAGTGGAGAGGATGGGGTGTTGGGGCCCTGAGTAATGAGGTTGGAGGGTGGGGGGAGGTAGGGTCTGAGTAGTGAGGTCGTGGGGTAGGCGTTCCTGAGTAGTGAAGCTGGGGAGAAGGTCCCTGGGTAGTGAGGTTCAGCTGCAGGATCCTGGGGGGGTGGGGGAGCCACCGCCTCTGGGGGCTGGAGCCTTGCAGACGCTGAGGCAGACGAGGGGACTTGGGGGACAGAAAGGAGCATCTGGGACCGTGGGGGTTCAAGGTAGCAGAGTCGTATTGTGTGAGGGGCACGTGCTCGTGAGGTCAAGCCAGGGTGACCCCTTGGCCACAGAACAAGTCCCCACTCCTGTTCCCCACGCTAAAGAGAGGCAGGGTGGTTCCAGAGGCCCCTAGCTGGGGTCTGTTTGCTGTGCCTGTGTTGTGACCCAGTGGGAACCAGGTGTGATGGGTGAACTGCATGTTGGGCACCTCTCGGGGGACTTGGCACTCTGGGCCCCGGGGGAGGGAGTCTTGGTGGCTGTGTGTGCAAAAGCTGACACCTTTTCCTGGCTCTGAGTTTGCGGCTCGACGTGGGGATGTGTTCCTTACTTTCAAAAACCTACTGCTGCTGCTTCTCGCAGGAGAGCGCCTTCTTCATACTCCCTTCTCTGCCTCTTACCATGGTTTCTGATTTCCATCCTTTCCAGAATTCCCCCGGTAGAGGAAGCCAGCCATTGGAACTCCAGTGTTTTTTTTTTTGTTTTGTTTTTTGTTTTTTAATAACCACAGCTGAGTTGCTATTAAATTTAAAATGGATTAGGGGCGCCTGGGTGGCGCAGTCGGTTAAGCGTCCGACTTCAGCCAGGTCACGATCTCGCGGTCCGGGAGTTCGAGCCCCGCGTCGGGCTCTGGGCCGATGGCTCAGAGCCTGGAGCCTGTTTCCGATTCTGTGTCTCCCTCTCTCTCTGCCCCTCCCCCGTTCATGCTCTGTCTCTCTCTGTCCCCAAAATAAATAAAAAACGTTGAAAAAAAAAAATTTTAAATGGATTAATCAGCTGACTCCAGAATGCATTTTAGGTATCACAGGGCGATGCCAGAGACCTTGCAGAGTCTGGCCTCGAAAGCTGCCTCTTTAACTCTACGGGAAGGAGTCGTGTCGCGTACGCTCATTGCTTGGTCTCCTCTCCTCTCTGTCCATCGGTCCTTCTCAACCATTCCTCATCCAGGTGCTTGTTAACCAGGCATTCAGGGAGCACCTGCTCAGGCCCAGGGTCCTGGCTCGGGGCCGTGAGCAGGGGCTTTGCAATCGCGCAGGACACGGGTTTGATTCCAGGCACTGCCACGTCCGTGCACTGTAACCCTCAGGCAAGTTACTTAACCTCTCTGAGCCTGTTCCCTCCTGCGTGGGCCAGGACTACAAGATCCCCGCCTCCCAGGAGGATCTGGAGAACAAAACAGGGTAGGGTTTGCAAAGCTCTGATACCCAGGGGCAGGCAGCCCCCTGCCTTCTAGCAGCTTCTTTGCAGTACCGGCCCAGATGGCATTGCCCTGTGCCCCTTTGCTCAGGCCTCTGAGTTCCAGGCTCGTTGCGGTCAATTGAGGGATTGGAAGGTTCCTGAGAAATTTCTAGTCTCCCTCTTTCATTCCCTGTTGAACCCTCAATGAGGTCTATGGGGGCGATCAACCTTGGCTTAAAGGCCATCAGAAATTGGTGGGGGCGCCCGTTTGAGCGTCTGACTCTTGGTTTCGGCTCAGGTCATGATCTGAGGGTCGTGGAGACATGCATTGGGCCCCACGCTGAGCACGGAGCCTGCTTAAGATTCTCTCCCTCCTGCCCCTCCCCTGCTTGCTCTCTCTCAAGCTTGTGCTCTCTGGCAAAAAAAAAAAAAAAAAAAAAATTGATCGCCATGGGATCCCTGAGGTGGCCCATTCTCCTTTAGAGACTTTTCTCAGGTACCTCCCTGTCTGGTTCAGTAAGCCCCTGACCACAGCCAGTATTTGAAACGTGGCTTATCCAGATTCAGGGGAGACGGAGTAGTTAGTATCATACGCGTTCCAGATGCCAAACACTTTATTTTTTTTTTTTTAATTTTTTTTTTCAACGTTTATTTATTTTTGGGACAGAGAGAGACAGAGCATGAACGGGGGAGGGGCAGAGAGAGAGGGAGACACAGAACCGGAAACAGGCTCCAGGCTCTGAGCCATCAGCCCAGAGCCCGACGCGGGGCTCGAACTCCCGGACCGCGAGATCGTGACCTGGCTGAAGTCGGACGCTTAACCGACTGCGCCACCCAGGCGCCCCGATGCCAAACACTTTAAATGAAAAAGAAGAAAATAAGTATTCGTTAATCGGTTCGTATTGATTTCATGTTGAAAATTGTATTTTTTTATTTAAAAAAATGTTTTTAATGTTTATTTTTGAGAGAGAGAGAGAGAGTGAGCAAGCAGGGGAGGGGGCAGAGAGAGAGGGAGACACAGAACTTGAAGCAGGTTCCAGGCTCTGAGCTGTCAACACAGAGCCTGATGTGGGGCTCGAACTCGGGAATGTTGCAATCATGACCTGAGGTGAAGTCGGATGCTTAAGTGACTGAGCCCCCCAGGTGCCCCTGGAACAGGAGTTTCTTTCTTTCTTTCTCTCTCTCTTTCTTTCTTCCTTTCTTTTTTAATTTTTTAAAAATGTTTGTTTATATTTGAGAGAGGGAGACACAGGATCCGAAGCAGGCTCCAGGCTCTGAGCCGTCAGCACAGAGCCTGACACGGGGCTCGAACTCACGAGCTGTGAGCTCATGACCTGAGCCGAAGTCGGACGCTTAACTGAGCCACCCAGGTGCCCCTGAAAATTGTATTTTTGGTGGGTTAAGTCAAACATGTTAAAATTAATATTACCTGGTCTATTTTTAAGGTATATTTTTTAATGTTGCTAAAATATTTTTAATTGCACGCATCTAAAATAAAATAACTTGCATGTGTGGCTTTTATTCTTTTTTTTTTTTTTAATGTTTATTTTTGCGAGAGAGAGCACAAGTGGGGAAGGGGCACGGGGTGGAGGCGGGTGCACAGAATCTGAAGCAGGTTCTAGACTCCAGGCTGTCAGGGTAGAGCCCAAGTCGAGGCTTGAACTCACGAACCATGAGATCATGACCTGAGCTGAAGTCGGACACTTAACCGACTGAGCCCCCTGGGTGCCCCCTGTTCGGTTTCTTTTGCACAGCTCTGTGTTAGTCCTTGTGTGCATTGAGCTAATGTCTGCCCACCTCTTACAGGGAGCTGCTTTTTACTCCAAGATGTGGTTTAAAGTCAAGGCATTAGTGAAATTACCTTATTGTCAAAATCCCTTGGAAAATTCCTTGAATCGCCCAATAAAGTGCCGAGTATGTGGTTGGTTGTTTTACTAAGTGGCTCCAGGAATGTTTGTGTGTATAAATGCTTCATGTTCAGAGCAACATAACAAGAGCCCGTCCTCAGGGAGGGGGTCGTGTCCTCTGCACAGTACTTGGGTCTGATCTGTTCCCGTGTCCTTCCAGCCACGCACACGGGGCCTGGCATGCGGCGGCCACACGGTGAGCCTGGCTGGCCCAGGTCATCTCTCTGTAGCGTGCATGTCCTTGGCTAGCCCTTGCCCTTGGGGTCTTTGCAGAGCAAACTTGGTGGACCTCCAGAAGAAGCTAGCAGAGCTTGAACTCGACGAGCAGCAGAAGAAACGTCTGGAAGCCTTCCTCACCCAGAAGGCCAAGGTCGGAGAGCTCAAGGACGATGACTTCGAAAGGATCTCGGAACTGGGGGCCGGGAACGGCGGGGTGGTCACCAAGGTCCAACACAGACCCTCCGGCCTCATCATGGCGAGAAAGGTAGGTGAGAGGCGGTTGGCGAGGGCGGGCCCTGCACCCCTGCGCGGGGCAGCAGCGTGTGGTGGGGCAGGCCTCTGCTTTCTGATCCGCCCAGGGCACTTGGGCACTCGGGCACTCGCCCAGGCCCTTAGCGAGAGCCGGCCCGCTTGGGATGCGGAATGCCCGCCTGCCTCGGGCTGCCCTTCCTTTACCGACCGCTGCCTTCCAGGACTTCAGGTCACATTCCCAGAAACATCCGGACTGGGACAGACCGGCTCCCTCTTCTGGGCTCCCAGGCCACGGTGCAGCCCCCTGGCTAGGTGGGCGAGAACCCTCCCTGAGAGATGTAGGGGTGGAAAAGAGGAGGGTGTGACCATTTGGGGATTGGTGACTCCTACACGCATAACCGGGGGACACAGTCTGTGTGATAAATCGCTCAGCTCATACAGGCATAGCAAGTCAGCCCTCTCTGGAAGCCCGTGCCCCGGTGGTTCCCACCTATGTTCTCAGAGACCCGAACGCCCCGCGCCCAGGTGGGTCCGCACGGGTCCTGCCTTCCCTGGGTTCGCCGCGCTCCCTTGCCTCTGGGATTTAACATCATCGCTCTTTCTCCTGCCCCCAGAGCACCGCCCTCCCTCCTGAAACCTATTTCTGTCCCCTTCCCGCAGGCAGCCTTTTCAAAACCAGAGCAGCCCCAGAAGTCTCTGGTCTGCCGTCACCCAAAGAACAGGGGATAAAAAGGCAGATGTGAGATTCAGGGGGCGGTGGGGGGGGGGGGGACTGAGAACAGACAGCTGGTCAGAGTTGGCTTGAGGCACCAGAGAGTGCTCCCGGGCCAGCTGAGCAGTCTCCTGGGACGTGCCTCATGGTAAGCCTGAGCCTGGGAGCTTGTCCACACCTTTGCGGACAAGCCTTCGGAGTACGATTCGGGAGCTTGAGCCTGGGGCCCGGATGAGTTCTGCCGCACGGCCACGGTGCTCCCTTGTGAGGGGTGCTCCCCCGTGACGGGTGAGCCGTCGCCGTGAGGGAAGTGGGGTGAAGTCCACACGGGCACTGCCGGTCTTAACAGCTTCCCACGCTTCCAGAAGTCCTTCAGAGTAAAAAGTTAAGAGAAGAACAGGTCTAACCTACTGGGGAGCAGACCTCCAGTTTTGTTCCCCGTAGATTGTGGCCTCTCAGTCGTGTGGGCCCCGTGTGGCTGCCCGCCCAGCACCGTGTCGGAGCGGAGCTGTGCCCGCGGGCACTTGGTGGACGCTTGGAACAAGAAGGCCGTCCTCGCAGCCAGCGCAGTTCGGGGCTGCGACTCCACGGGCCCAGGAGCTCTCTCTTAGCCAGTCAGCAGAGGTCGTAGGCTCTTGAATCCCATCCGGAAGCCCATTTCACACAAGAGGCCGGTTTGTTTTTATTCCGCTGGGGGCGTAGGCGGGAAATTGACACGCAAAGCAGTTTTTGGGAGACCGGCCTCGGTCGTTGCCCGCCATTACCCTGGGTGGATCGCGAGTCCCCGCGTGCTGGGTCTGAATGCCATGCTTTCTGAGTACAGAGCTTCTCAGATCTGCAAATGCAGCCCTGCCAGCCGGGCTGGAGTTCGAGGGCCAGGGTGGGCTTCTCCGTGGGCCAGCATCCTTTGTCACCCGCGCGGCTCCGGTCCATTTGATCGACGGAGGTGGGGGGGGGGGGAGTGGAGGCCGGTTACATAAGCCCCGAGTGAACCGGTCCGGACTTTTACAGTCACACTTGATTGTGTTTTCTTGGCCGAAGCACGGTGTTCCGACCCCTCGTGCCCTAGGAACCAAACCTGCGTCATTCGGGCCAGGAGAGTCTGCAAAGAGCCATGTTGGTTCCGTACTTGCCTCCCTGGACTGGTAGCGGACGAGTGAGTTTGGGCCTTGTGTTTGTGCGGCCCCTGGGCGCCCGCTTGCCTCCGCGACGGAGGTTTGTGGCCTCTGTAAGGCCACATCGTGGGACCAGCTGCCATCTCTCAAGTGCCCGGCCCACGGCCGAGCCAGCGTTATGTTCTGGTTTAAAAGGAGCGACAGCCCCACTTTACACACGGGCAGCCTGACGCTGGGTTGGGGCAGCATGTGAATTGGCTGGGGTGGGCCCCTCTCAGACTGGCCCTTTGCAGTCAACCCCGACTTGATGGGCGCTATCAGCTTGTGGCGTCCAGAATTTATTTCCGCCCTATCTCTAGCTCGCACCTCCTGGCTCCCCATCGTGCGGCGGAGATAATCGCTTTACACCCCGAGATGGTTTGGTGTTGGGTTTGAATGCGGAGCTCCGGCCTTATCTAGTCCTTGGCGTCTGCGTGACCCCAGGGCAGTGGCGTGGAAAGCGCGTGGTGTTGGTGTTCGGGGAGCCTGGCCCCAACACGGACTTGCCCGCCCACCAGCTGAGTGCCGCCGAGAGCAGGATTTAACCTCGCGGCACCTAGACCTGCCCCTCGGCCCTCCTCCCACCGGGCTGATGTGGGGAGTTGTGAACGCCTGTGCTCAGAGACGTGCCCCTCGCTCCCCGCTCCAGCTTTTCCCCAGACGAGATGCTGGCAGGCTGGCTCCTAACTGATCTGGAAGGCGCGCTCTACAGTCTCGTTCGCCCCCGCGTTCTCTCTGCAGCGCCCTTCCCGAAAGCCTTTGACTTACTGTGGCCTTACTTCACGTTAAAGGCTCCAACCCCAGGCATCCGGGGTTCCGTCCAGTTGTGCCCCCTTCTGCCCACTCTTCCTCTTCTGCGAAGCCCGCAGAGTTCTAGCTCTGCAGCTCGGTCGTTCATCTGCGGCCCCTTTGAAGTTCTCGGTCGAGAGCCGCACCGTCCGCGGCAGCCGCCCCGGTCAGCCTTGGCCACGGAGCCGTCGGGACACGGTCGGTCCGGCCGAGGTGTGCTGTCCGTGCAGGGAAGCGCGTTCTGGGTTTCAGGGGCTCGGGGTGGGGAAAGCTCACGGATCACGTGTTGAAACAGTAATGTTTTGGTGCATTGCATTGAGTGAGAATACACGAAAAACTCCTCTCCTCTGCTTTCCTTGTACTTTTCCAACGTGGCCGCAGGAGGGTTTAAGACGGAACGTGCGGCCTGTTCTGTGGGGCAGCGCTGGCCGCCATCAGCCCACATTGCTCATCCCTCGGCCTCAACCAGGCCCTCTTTCTGGGCTTTTGAGAGGAGACCGCTGCCTCCTGGGTAGACCGCCGCGCTCCTTTTCGGAGCCAGCGTGTCGCTAGTGTCCCCGCCGGGCAGGTGGTCCTGCAAAGGAGAGAGTGTCCCCGAGTCCTCGGACGGGTGGCCGCAGGGGCGGGGCGGTGCCCAGGCGTGCGGCCAGAGCTTGCCCCCGCAGGTGGCAGCGACAGTTCCCCGACTTTGCTGGGGAAGGTGAGGGGCACCGGGCACCGTGCCACTGCGACCCACCAGTCACGGCCGCCAGGGTCATCGTCACGAGCTGACGCCATGTGCCACCCCGAACTCCACAATCACACCTTCCTGGTCCCCTCGGTCCGCTCTCTGTCCCCCCGCGGAGCACCCATCCCCCTCCATATCCGGCCAACTCTCACCTGGCCTTCCAGGCCTGGGGAGCCTCCCCCAAGCCAGTTGTCTCCCCTGCTCCCTCCGAGCGGGTCTTTACCACTCCCTCTGCCCGTCACAGGGACCCCATGCAGACGTCTGAAAGGCTCAGACACCCTCGATCTTTTTCCGCCTCTCCCATTTCTCTTGTCCTGTCGCAGTGGTCAGGGCAGCTGAGATCCTCAGTGGCCAGGACAGGGAACCACGGCCTCAGCTCTTTCCCCGTGGGCATGGCTCTTGGCGCTCTGTCACCTGCGTCCTACGTCTCTCCAGATGCTCCTTTGGTTTCTCACCTTTTGAATCTCGAGGTGACCGTCCCCTCTGCTGACTTAAACTCAGGTGAAGGGGAGCTAGGACCCTCGGGTGGTGGCCCGGAGCTCCCTCCGTGTGGGGATGCGGGACTCCAGAGGCAGATCCCTGGCGGAGAAGGGCGGAGGTCCCGGGCCACCCTGGGCTGGGTCCTGGGCTGGTGCTTTGGGTGACTGGGGGGGAAGATTCCTCAAGATTCCTCTTACCAGAGCTCCCCTGTAGCCAAGTGAAAATGTTTGCTCCGTTGCAGTTTGCTTTAAAACAGCCTTTCTGAGATGTACCTTACGTGCCACACCCTTTACCCTTTTGCGTGTGTGTGTGTGGGGGGGGGGGGTTGGCCCCACCTCCCTTCCTCCACTTACCCTTTTTTTATTTTTTTAAATGTTTATTTTTGAGAGAGAGAGAGGGAGACACAGAGTCTGAAGCAGGCTGCCTCCAGGCTCTGAGCTGTCAGCACAGAGCCCGACGCGGGGCTCAAACTCCCGAACTGTGAGATCATGACCTGAGCCGAGGTCGGCCGCTTAACCGACTGAGCCACCCAGGCCCCCCCCCCCGCCCCCACTTACCCCTTTGAAGTATATGTAATTCAGTGGTGTACATCCACAGACCTGTGCATCTGCCAGCACCATCTATTCTAGAACATTCCCTCTCCCCAGAAAGAAACCCCATCCCTGTCAGCAGTCACCTCCCCGGCCCCCACGAGCCCCCTTCCCGTCCGTGGATAAGCCTGTTCCGGACGTTTCACACACGCGGACTCACACCCTTTGTGGCCTCTCGTGTCAGGTTCCCTCCCTGAGCGTCGTGTGTTCGGGGTCCGTCCGCGGGGCGGCGGGGGTGGGCGCCTCGCTCCTGCTGGCGGCCGAGGGACGTGCGCGTGCGCGGTGGATGCACCTGAGTGAAACGCGTGTGCAGTGGACGCTTGGGTGGCTTTCACGTTCTGGCGATCGTGAGTCCCGCGTGAACGCAGTGTGCGAGTTTGCGTGGACGTGTGTTTTTGGTTCTCTAGGCGCCTAGAAGTGCGTCGCTGTTTCGAATGCTGTGGCGAGCACGTCGGGGGCAGGGCTCCAAAGCCCCCTCGTGGCGGGTGCCCCTCCGAGGCCCGGTCTCGAGCCCCCTTCCCTCTCCCTCGCAGCTGATCCACCTGGAGATCAAGCCGGCCATCCGGAACCAGATCATCCGCGAGCTGCAGGTGCTACACGAGTGTAACTCCCCGTACATCGTGGGCTTCTACGGGGCTTTCTACAGCGATGGCGAGATCAGCATCTGCATGGAGCACATGGTGAGTGCGCCCTGGCGGGCGGCTGGGGGTCCCTGCCCGCCACCCTCGGGCCCGTGTCCTCAGACGCAAAGCGCCGTTGTTTCCAGGGTCCTTCCCGAGATGCCCCAGGCCGGGTCGGCATGTGCGCGCAGGTCCCGTGGTTCTCTGCCCCCGTTCCGGCCTCGCCTCTCCCCGGGTGCGTGGCAGGAGCCGTTCCCTGCTGGCACACGGCCCGCCTTGTTTTCCCCACCGGCCGTGTTCCGGCAACGGCGCGTGCCTGTAAGGTGGCTTATTAAACACTCCTTGATGGTGGGCACGGGCTGACCCCGACCCGTCCCAAGCCACAGCGAATGAAATTCCCTTACACGAGACGCGGGATAAAGTCCCGAAGCTGAAGTTGCCGGACCCAAGGCGTCCAGCAATCTCGATTGATGTTTCCTAGGTGCCCTCTGAAGAGAGAGCTCCGTTAAAGGCGAAACCCCGCTCTGCCCCCCCCAGTTCAGGCCTGCGGAGTCAGAAGCTTCGGGGTGGAACACGGGCACCTCTCTCGTTTCAAACCACCATGGCTGATTCTGACGAGCCCCCTTATTAAGAAACTGTGGTCTTGAACGTCAGAACTGGGTGGGATCGGGTGTAACAAAAGCAGAAGTGGTCAGAGCTGAGGGCCCTGGGAGGAAATGCTGCCCACCCTGTTCCGAGCCGAATTCGTCAGGTGTGGGGCTGTCTGCCGCCCGGCTCCCCGGGCCCTGGCCCTGTGGGGCCCTTGCAAAACCAGGATGCTGTGGCCTTAGGCACGGCGGCTTCGGTTACGCCTCGCAGGCGTGCGCCGTCCCCTCCGACGGTGTTGTAACGCGGGCAGGAAGTGAGTTTCAGCAAGCGCCCGTGAGGGACGCTTCGTGAGCGCTCGTGGTGTAACCGTGCCCCAGACGGGGTGCTGCAGGCCCCAGGCCCCGGGTCAGGCCGCGCCCCGCCCGCCGGTCGCTGCCAGAGAGAGCCAAGGGCAAGAAAGGTGGTCGAGGCAAGCCTCCGCCTCCCCTCCCTGCTGCCCCGGAGCCACCTTCCCTTGCAGAGGAGGCCCCGCGTCCCGCCTCGGCCCCCTGGCCCCGCTTCTGTTCTCGGTTTCCTGCTGAGGCATCTGCGCCCCGGCCACACGGAGAATGGGCTGCAGTGATGAGGGGGAGGGGCAGGGATCCCGGCCGCTTGCTCGCTCGTCCTCTACACATTCCTGGTTGGGTTCTTTCGGTTTGCTTTTATCACGAGGGCGGGAGGGAGCTAGAGCGAGCGTGTAGCACCCGTGAGAAGACGCGGTCAGGTGAGGCCCGCGCTCCCCGCCTGCCGCGGGGGTTACCGTGCACGAAGCCAGGAGGCCACCGGTTTTCAAGTTTCGGGTGAGCCCAGAGGAGGGGGCGGTCTGGGCAAGGAAGGCCTGGAGAGAACAAGACGACAGCACAGTACCCGGGGCGGGGGGCCGGGGGGTGGCCCCCAGCCCACTGCCCTTCGTGGTGTTTTCATGTCACACGATCCCCTCCAGAGCCGCATTCCCCAGGGCTTTCTGTCTCTCCGTCATTCACTCGTGTGCCATATCGGGCGACAGCCTGGGGTCGGGCGTCCACGCCACCGCTCGCCTCTTAGCGGCATGGCTGGGGACGAGGCTCTCGCCTTCCCCCCGTAGAGCTGGGGGGCAGGAGAGCCAGCCTTCCGCCAGCACCTGGAGCCGAGGGCCGGGGGCGGGACTATCTGCGCAGGTTTGCGTGCGAATTGGCTCCTGTGTCCAGCCGGGAGGACTCCGGCCCCTGCACGCAGGGATGGTCTCCCCTGGCCGGCCCATGGGGCGTGTGGGGCCTAGAAGCAGCGGGCCGGTGGTCTCCTGGTGGCCTGAGGCTGTCGCTGGGGCCACTCCGGGCACGGACCCCGCAGACAGCGGGTACTTTGGGGGGCAGCCTGCCGACTGTTCACAGGCACCTCTTGGTGTTTCCTGGGGTCTAGTCAGATCTGAAGTCACACCTCCGCCCGGCAGGGAGAGGAAAGGGTGATGATCCCCACCCGGGCCGGGGACAGAGGTGACTGGGCGACAGGGCGTGTGTGCCCCGAGCACGAGGCTCCCTGAGGAGAAAGCACGCAGAACCGGAGCCGTTCAGGTACATTTGTTAAACTCCATGTTTCCCCGCGCATGGGGATGCCTATGCAGATACACAGAAAGATCTGGAACAATAGAAGTCACGCTTCAGGGGAGGCCAGTGGACTCTCCAGGAGATTAGGGGGTGACGTGCCTACAGTTGAGGGTTTTATAAGGAAAGTACTCCCATAGCACCTGCTTGATCAGGGTACAGTTCCCAGAGCATTTAGGACACCTGTGCATAATGAAAGTGTGGGATGCTGCACACGCGTGAGATTTGGGGTCAGAGACACCCAGTTGTGCTGTATCTCTGCCACTTCCTGTCAACGTGATTTGAACGATTTACACTTAGTGCAGACCAGGGGGGGTCTCATCCGGGACTGCTCTTGCCCCAGGGGACACCGGGCCACGTCTGGGGACATGTGTGGGACACGTGTGGCCGGCAGGACTGGGCAGTGCCTGGCCTCCCGTGGCCTCTGGGGATGTTCCCCCCGGACATCCTCGTTTATAAGCCTGTGGTAGGTCCGTGAGAATTAAGAATGAAAGGGGCTGCGTCAGGAAGCAGGGTTATGGTTTTAAAAGAATTTGTTTTTTGATTCTTCTAAGATTGGTTGATACAGGAGAAGACGGGAGGGCTGGAAGGAACGCCCCCGCCCTGCACACAGAGCGGGCTGAGCCAGGACGCCTGGTCCCGGGGGTGGCCGTCTAGGCACTCGAGAGTCATGTGCAGGTTGTAGAGGCTTCATCGTGTATCGGGTTTTCTAGAACTTCCCACCCCTGGCCTTTCTCACCGGGCACGACTCGGGTAGAAGTGCTGGAGATACGAGGCTCCGGCGCCCCTGGGATTTCAGGCTCTCCTCCCCGCACCCCTTCCTCTGGCTTCGAGGAAGCCGCGTGGCTGTAGGCGGCCCAGAGCCGCGTGGTGGAGACCGTACCGGCCCGAGGCTGCCCAGCGTTGAGCTCAGATGCTGGCCCCCCGCGCGTGGAACTTAGTGGGTCCATCTAGCGTCCCAGGGGACCCAGTGGGCATTCCTCAGAGCCCCACCTAGGTTTGGTCTCCAGGTTTGCTGTCCCCCAGCCTGCGGGTTTAAGGCCATGACTGGGTGGGGTGAGGTGGGACTCAGACTGGCAGGACCTGTGCCCGTCCTTCGAAGGCAGGACGTATCTGCGCACAGCGGCGAGCACGTGACCAGGCCCGAGGGACGGGGGCCTGAGAGCTGCGGGCAGTGGTGTTTCTCCTGTGCCGGGGCCCCCGGGCCCCCGCTGCCCTTCTGCCGGGTCTGCCTCCGACCTGCAGGAGGAGAACCCAGCCCCAGAAGCTGGCTGCTTCCCTCCGCCGGCTGCCAGGGTGGCGAGCTGGGGAAGGCTGAGTCCTGGGCCTCGCTTTCTGGGAGGATGGGCCGCCTAGGACGCCGGCCGGGACTCTCGTTGCTTCCTCACTGGATGGGCTGTCCCGAGGCCCCGGAGGTGACCGGGACCGGAGGGGGTCCCTGCTCTTGACCAGCGAGTCGCGTCTGGCTGTGGTCTGGCCTCCGTGTCCCGTGGAGGAGGTTGAGCTCCAGCTCCTGGGAAGCGGGGAAGTGCTCCGCCGTCCTGCCTGCTTCCCGGTGTCCCTCTGGGACTCCTCCTCTGCACCGCAGGCCCCGCCTGGCCCACCGCTCAGAGCCGGCTTTCTCCCCTCTGTGCCGACCCTAGGACGGCGGCTCTCTGGACCAGGTGTTGAAGGAAGCCAAGAGAATTCCCGAGGAGATCCTGGGGAAGGTCAGCATCGCGGTAAGTGCGAGGGCTCCAGGCGCACTCCCCCTGCACCGACACCCGCCCCCCCCCCCCGACCCCCCAGGGCCGCCGCACCCCTGGGGCGGGTGCGTGCACCCACTCCCGGCCCTGGGCTCCGCACGAGTCTATTCTTGTCCTGGCCCCAGTTGGAGGTCCCCGTCTCTGGCAGCCGAGGGGCTGAGCAGGTGGCACCTCTTTGCACATGAGGTGGAGGGACGCTTTCCTGCCCCGCACGGGCCTTGGCGCCCCGTGGGTGGTACCCCACAGTGCTGTCCTCACGTGGCGAATCAGCCGTCGGTCTGCGGGGGGCCTCGGTGCAGCCCGGCACGGAAGCTCTCAGCAGACGGTGCCCGGCAGGCTGGCGAGCCCCTCCAGGCAGTGGGGGCGGGGCGTTGTGGCCATCCCTGCCACTCTTCTCGCTTGTCCCAGCCTCACGGGGGCTCCTGAACCCGTCCCAGTCAAGCGGCCCCTCGGGTCTGCCCGAGACGCCGCCCTGCTCACCCGCTCCCTCCCTCCCACCCCGCAGGTTCTCCGGGGTTTGGCGTATCTCCGGGAAAAGCACCAGATCATGCACCGAGGTGAGCGGGCCGGGGCGTCTAGGCGGCGGGCGGGCCAGCCGGGCCGGGCCCCCCTCACCTGCCGCTGGTTCTGCCCGCAGATGTGAAACCGTCCAACATCCTCGTCAACTCCCGAGGGGAGATCAAGCTGTGCGATTTTGGGGTGAGCGGGCAGCTCATCGACTCCATGGCCAACTCCTTCGTGGGAACTCGGTCCTACATGTCTGTAAGTCTGTCAGGGAGCCTGAGGGCGTCCGTACCCTCCCCTCTCCTGTCAGCTCTTCCCCGTCTTCCAGAAGCTTTTCGAAAGCCTGCAATTCTCCGTCACACGCTTTGTGTTTCTGCTGGGGTCCTGCTTTCCGTCCAGATTCTAGCGACCTTGTCCTCTCACTCGGGGCCTTCTCTGGAAACGCCTGCCTCGTTCCTTTCCGCCAGCATCAGAGACTAAGTGCAGGGCTGTGGTCAGTTAAAAACCGGCCCTCAGGTGTCTTCAGAAACATCTGGGGGTCTCGGGAGCAGACTCTGAGAAGTTGGTCTTGGGGTCGTAGCAGAGTCTACGCTCTGCCTCTTCGCGGGCTGGTCATCCTTTTCCAAAAGTGCCAGAGGTTCAGCCCCGGCTGGGAGCCTCGCTGTCCCAAGGCGGTGGAGCGGGGGATGGAATTGCCTTCTTTGCATGGCCGGTCTCTGGAGGGGGGCAGGGCCGGGATGGGGACGCTAGGGTCCAGCTTCCGTCCGGGCGTTTCTTTGCTCCTTCTCCCCCGACAGCCAGAGCGGTTGCAGGGCACTCACTACTCGGTGCAGTCGGACATCTGGAGCATGGGCCTGTCCCTGGTGGAGCTGTCCATCGGAAGGTACCCCATCCCCCCGCCGGATGCCAAGGAGCTAGAGGCCATATTTGGCCGGCCCATGGTTGACGGGGCAGAAGGAGAGCCTCACAGCATCTCACCACGGCCGAGACCCCCTGGACGCCCCATCAGTGGTACGGCCTGAATCTGGAACTTTGGACTGGACGGGCAGGGTTACCCGTCCAGGGTATCCCGGGGCACCTGAGGCTTGTGGGGACGGCCCCCCAGACCCGGTCCTGTCCCCCACGGGGTGTCCTGGGCACCTGAGGCTCATGGGGGCGGCCGCCCAGACACGGTCCCATCCAGGGGCAGCTGCACGTGTTAACCAGCTGTGGGGCATCTAGAAACTAACCTCTCAGCCAAACTGTCATTTGGGTGGTTTTTCCAGCACTTTATTCCGGAAACGCTCAAATGTAGAGAGAGGCCCACGGGGATTGCCCAGTGAGCACCCATAGGCCCACCGCCTGGACTTTGGGCGAAGGCCCTGCCGTTCGGAAACCGAGACTGACTCGAGTCGGACCCCCTCGGCTGGTCTGCCGGATTCAGTCCCGACACGCAGCACAGGAGGGAGCGGGAGGCTGGGGGGCGCGGGGGGCCAGCTGGGCTCCCACAGGACTCCCCGTACCCGCGGCGGTCACCTGTGCGGTGGGGGGCTGCCCAGGGCCAGAGAGCTTCAGGCTGGCCCTCTGGCCGCTTTGGAGGGGCGAGGGCGAAGGGTCACGGCAGCGTAACTAGGAGACAGCGCTCAGGGCTCTGCTGTCTTTCTTTTCCTTAAGTCAGGTGACAGGAAGGGAGCGGAGGGAGTCTGGAGGCATGCGCCGTGGACAGCGGCTGGCCCGTGCCTTTGCTTCATACCAGCTTTACAGAGAGACGTCACACACCGTGTGACTTACTAGCTTAAGGGGTGCGAGCCAGTGGCCGTCTGTGTCTTCACAAGGCTGTGCAGCCGTCACCACTGTCTGGTTCCAGAACGTTCCATCACCCTGAAAAGAAGCCCCGTCCCCGTCAGCCGTCACCCCCGCCCCAGCCCCTGGCAACCACGAGCCCCCTTCCCGTCCGTGGACGAGCGCGTTCCGGACGTTTCACACCCGCGGACTCCCAGCCCGCGTGGCCTCTCGTGTCTGGGTCCCTCCCTGAGCCGCGCGTGTCCGGGGTGCGTCCGCGGGGCGGCGGGGGCGGGCGCCTCGCTCCTGCTGGCGGCCGAGTGTCCCTGTGTGTGGCCTGTGTCTTTGCTGCCCACAGGCGCTGGCACTCCAGCAGCGGTTTGTGAGCCCGGCTCCTCTCCTCTCCTCTCCTCTCCTGGTGCCAGACCCAGGGGGTCCGGGAGTCTTGGTTTTCCCCCGTCTCCCGCCCCCGTGTGTGTCCTCGGGCCCTGGCTCCGTCCCTCCCAGCACCGACTCCCGGACGGCATCGCGGGCACTCTGCCGAGGCCCCGTCCCGGCAGGGAGAAGCCGCAGGGGGTGTCGTGCCAGGCCGCCTCGGCCTGCCAGCGCCTCCCCCGGCCCCAGCTCGCGTGCCCGTTTCAGGACAGGGGACAGGAGGCGAAAGTCCAGCGGCCAAACCTGGCCCTGGCCAGCTGGGCCAAAGACAAGGGTCAGCTACCCCCAGCCGCTCATCCGTCCTGGGCGGCGTCTGGGGCCTGATGCCGCCTTCACCCGCGCCTCCCAGCGAGGTCACGCTGCCGTCCTTGCTCGTGGTCACCCCCCACCCCCTGCCTGTGCGCTAGAAAGCAGGGGCTGTGACTTTGGCACAGCCTGGAGGCAGCACCGTGCCAAATGTGTGACTTCTCAAAAAACACTCCTGTTCGTTTTGGCGTCTCGTCTTGTTTTGTTTTGTTAAGTCACGGGAGGCTCAGAAGAAAAGCCGCTTTGCCAGGGAGGCAGGCGCGGTAGCCGGGGGCACGGCCAGGCCGCCGCCTCTGGTTCAGGCCGGCGTCGGGGGAAAGGGTGCTCAGCGGACGCCCGCCTCATCCCTGGGTCTGTCTCTGCCCCTGCAGGCCACGGGACGGACAGCCGGCCGGCCATGGCCATCTTCGAGCTGCTGGACTACATAGTGAATGAGGTGCGTACCCGGAGCCCCCGGCCCGGCTGCCCAGGGGCGGGGTAAGCCGTTTGGCTTGGATTTGCCCGCGTGACCCAGAGGAAGGAGCTGCAGGCACAGACCGGAGCTTGTCGCGGGGGGCAGGTGGCGGGACCGCTTCCCTCATACACACGAGTGAGCCGCGGGCACGGACGGGGGCGGCTCCTCGGGCCGGGAAAGGGCTGAGTAGGGCCTGACCCCGAGGCCCGCCCTCCCAGCTCGGTCAGGCCACCCTTCCTGGGCGTCGCGTGGGCCGCAGCGTGTTCTCGGTGGCCCTTTTGAGTCAGGGCGGAGAAACAGGGCGGCCAGGCTGCCTGAGGCCCTGGCTCGGTCCAGGGCTGGGCGTCCAGTGAGCAGCTCAGAGCAGGGTCGGTGATGACAGAACAGGACGGGCTGGCTCTGGTGACACAGCCCTGCACCTGGCAGCCACGCCCAGGCCCAGGGAGCACAGCCGTCCTCCCACCCCTGCTGGGTTTCACCGGGACCGTTGGCCCACAGCCTTCCCTGACAGGGGCTTAGCCCCACACACAGCTGTCCCCACCCAGGCGCCTGTGTCCTGGCTTCCCCAGCTTCCAGGCCCGAACCTGGAACGAGCTGCCCCCCCCCCCCCCGGTGCTCCCAACCCCCCGCTGGAGACAGGCGGCCCAGACAGTACGACGCACATCTGTAAAGTGGGGTGGGCCCTGTCCTTTCCCCCCACAACCAGTTGTGATCCCGAAGCCAGACCTTTCCAAAGAGAGCCCTGAGGAGCCTGGCGAGTTGGCAGGGCGGGTGGGGAAGCCGCTGGAAGACGGGGTGGGGAGGGGTGCCTCTCTAGCAATGAACGTGAAAGGACTGGGGCCAAGGGCGGTGCCTTCTGAGGGTCCCCGAAAAGTGCTGTGCTGTCCCCGCGGACGCGGGACTGGCAGGCGCCTTTCCCCGTGATTCCAGAACTATCCTTGAGCATCTAACCCCCACCTCTCTGTCCGCCCACAGCCGCCTCCCAAGCTGCCCAGCGGTGTCTTCACCCAGGACTTCCAGGAGTTTGTAAATAAATGGTAAGGTGCCACCGCCTCCAGCACGGTCTCGGGGCGGGCCGGGGCGGGATGCCAGGCCGCCAGGGGCCCCGCCTGCCTCCCGGGATGGCCGCCCACACCCTGGCCACCGACCCAGATGTGCACTTCCTTCCTGTTCCGGGGCCGGGCCCCTCTGCTGGGACCGATGGGCGCTGCCGGTGGGTGGCCGTGCCTGGGGGGCACCTGGAGCTCACCCGAGAACCCAGATGGGTTCCCTTTCGAGGCTGCTGAGTCGTGGTATCCAGCTGGTGGCCCCATCTCGTCCCCAGAGCAGATGAGGATCACGGGCCGTTTGGAAATGATGCCATTCCCGCCTCACCTTCCACCAGCAAGCACCTCCGTTTCCTAGCCTCTCAAGCCCGTAACTGCCCCATCTTCCACATGAGCCTTCCCAGTCGCTTCCTGGCAAGTGGCCACCTTTTCTTGCCGCGTCAGCCCGGGCCCGGGGCGCGCAGGCTCCAGAGCAGGAAGGGGGCTGGGAGCCGCCCCTCACCCTCGGGGCCGTCCTGCACATCAGGATGAGCGGGCCGGCAGGGCGTCCCACACAGCAGCACCCGCTCCTGGTGGCAAAGCCACCACTGGCCCTTTGCACGACCGCTGGCCAGCATGCTGCAGCTCAAATCCAGTGACGTGTCAATGCTTCTGTACCCGTTGCGTTTTCTTTTGTGTTTGAACAGCCACCATTTGGCCTCAGGCTGTTTTGAGCAACGGTTCTTAGGGGCAGTTCTGCTTTTCTGAAGGAAAAAGTTCCATTTTGACACTGGGACTCCCAAATTGGGGACGTTCGTTAGCAGTGTAGCCGCATTGCCGCTGGGCCTGATGGAGCGGCAGCGGGGGCGTCTCCACGGCCTCGCCCCATCCCTCTTGCCCTTCCGTCCCCGGGGGTCGTGCCCTCCCAGCAAGGGGGAAGCAGAGCAGACTCGGTGCCTTGCTGCATCCAGGCTCCGGACCGGCCAGGCGTGGGGACCGGGCTGACCCACCCCGGCTCCGCACGCGGGTCTCCGCGGCCACCGGCTAACGGCCCTGCCTTGTCTTCCCAACCCCTGTCCTCCTCTCCAGCCTCATTAAGAACCCAGCGGAGCGAGCCGACCTGAAGACGCTCACGGTGAGTGAGGCCGCGGGTTCCGGGCCCCGGGGGCGCTCCTCGGGGCGCGTGTGGGTCCCCTGCGGGTCTCCTCTGCTCCGAGCAGCCGTGGCGCCCTTGGCTCCCGGAGGAGCGGGATGGCCCAGCTGTGCCCGTGGTCGGGGTGTCCGCGCCTGGGAGTGCCGGGGCCCTCACCCTTCTGTGCGGCTCCCGCCTTGGGCCTGGCGGGCCCCACAGATCGGGGAGACCCGAGGGCCGCCGGCCTCCCTGTGCGGCGTCCGGTGTCCTCGAGAAGCCAGGTGGCGTCAAGTCCCCTCCCCCCCCCCCCCCCCCCCCGGCAGGGTGGGGGCGGGTGGGGCTGCCAGCCCGTTGACCTGGGGCATTTCTGTCTGTGAATTTGACCCCCTCTGCGGCCAGGCCTCCTCACCCACAGCCACCCTGCCAAGCCTGGGGAGGCCTGCTCTTCAGACGCGAGACCGGGAGGGTCACACCTGCTGGTTCTCGGTCTCTGGGGCCGAGCGTCCAAACACGAGCGTCTCTCAATTACCGCAACGTGGTCTTTCCAGTAAGGGAGCCTCAGCCTTCCCGCTTCCTCCAGTTAGCCTCCACCTCAGGACCTTTGCAAAGGACGGTGCTTCTCCCCAGGGGACGTGTCCCGGGCCCCTCTCAGCTGGCCTGGCTGCTTCCTGGGGTCTCGCCTCAGCCCCTCCTCTGACGTGTCCCCAGACACCTTGCCCAGTCCCACATCCTCTATTCGTTCTGGTGACGACCAGCGTCTCCTGGTCGTGGGCGCCACCGAGAACGCCAGGCGGGAAGGCTCTGTGCGCGGTGACTCTTCCGGAAAGTCTTCCGACGCGGGAGGTGTCCCAGTGACGTGTGTTAGAGGCACGTGTGACGTCACAAACGTCTGTTCGTTGTAAGATACACGAAAATCTGTGAAATAGAGAAACTGATGGATGGCGGGGCCCCCGCGGCGCCCCCCGGGACTCTCTGTCCCACTTACACCCTGCTGTGGGACCGACTTTTTAACTTCCCTTCTCCCCCGTTCCTACCCCCTGCCTACAGGGCAGGCAGCAGCTGGGGGTCCGGGTGTCGCGTGAGGAGACCAGACCTGCTCCCGTGGACCCCAAGCCCCCAGGACCCACCCCTCCCAGCACGGCCCGTGGGGAAAGCGTCGCTCACCCCCACCCCCACCCCCCGGCCTGCAAACCAGGAACCTCGGGTACTGAGCTGTCCTGCGCAGGAACTGCCAGCCGCGTGCAGCTTTCTAAATTACTTGAACCGAAACAGAAGGCCTGGTTTGGCTCCTCAGCCACAGGAGCCACGGGTAAAGGCCTCGGAGCCTCCCGTGGCCAGTGGCTGCCGCAGCAGACAGAACGTGTCAGGGACTTCACTGTCCTCCCAGAGGCCCCTGTGGCTCCAGATGAGACGTTCTCACCCAGGGGTGACCGTCCCCGGGGGACACGGGGAGGTGCCTGGAGACGCTCGTGGGCGCTGGGGCCGGGGTGCCGCTCAGCCCCCCGCGGACGATGCCAGGGGAGCCGCAGCGCCGGGGGGGGGGGGGGGCACCTGGGCCCGAGTGAGCGGGCGCGGAGCGGCCTCCTGCCCGCGTCCGGGGCGCATCCGGACGGCCCGCCGGGCCGGGTCGTTGACGGGCTCCTCCTTCCCTTCCAGAACCACACCTTCATCAAGCGGTCCGAGGTAGAGGAAGTGGACTTCGCCGGCTGGTTGTGCAAAACGCTGCGGCTGAACCAGCCCAGCACGCCCACACGCACCGCCGTGTGACGGGGTCCCCCAGGCGCCCCGCTCTCCCCCGCCCGCCCGCCTCCGGGGAGGGCGGCCCTGCTCCTGGCGTCTTCTCAGACCTGCTTCCTTAGGTTCGAAACAGAACAGGGAAAGAAAAAGCAAACTGTGCCCATCGTACTTGTTCCGTTTGTCCCGGGGCGTCAGCCCCTGGCCCAGTCCCAGGGCGGGAGAGCCGCCCGGGGAGGCAGCGCCAGCCCCGAGCCCTCCGCCCGCCGCCCGCCGCCCGCCGCCCACCGGGGGAGGAGGGGGTGGGGGTGGCACCGGGAGCCGGCCTCACTCTGTTCCCAAGGGATGCGGCCTCGGGGGGGGGCCTCTGGACACCGGCGTCCTTCACCGGACAGGGAGGGGCGCCCCCGCCCCCTCCCCCCGACGCCCAGCACCGTCCCTGGAGGTGGCCGTGGGGTCGGCCCCTCTGCCCTCCCCACCGCCTCTTGTCACTCAGCGTCCCGTGACCTGCGCCTCAGGAGGGGCCCGCTCAGCCCCGCCCCGTGCTCAGGGGACAGACACTTCTGGCTTCACGGCAGCGAGCCGGCACCCGGCAGAAAGGATGTGGCGGGTTTCCAAGCTGTCGGCGGAGCCAGCAGACGAGGCCTGTGCCGTCCCCGAGCCTGCGCACCGCCAGATGCGACCAGGTGGCTCCTCGTGTCCCCTCCGCTTTCCCAGATTCGGGAGTGACTGCCCAGGGCGGGTCACTCGGGCCGTCCGCGGGGTCAGCCGCAGCCGCTGGGAGAGGGAGGTAGTCCCAGTTCCTCGTCCGTCGGGGCCCGGCCGCGCTGCCCCTGGAGCCGCTTCTGAGACTTTCTGTCCTCGGAGCCCCGGAGAAGACGGAGCTGGGAGCCGGGGGCTCCCCTGGACGCTGCCCGCGGGCTGGGACGAGCCGACGCTCAGCTTCGGGGAATCGCAGGAGGAGCCCTCGTCTCCCGTGGACACCAGAGAGACGGGTTGCTGGCTCCTTCGACCGGCTTTCAGGGTCCTCCACTTCCCAGATCCCCCAAAGTCTCACCTGGTCGGGAGGAGAATAAAGATAAGCGGAAGTCGACCGGTGTCGCTCTGTGGGGCCTGGTGGGAACATGGTCAGCATCCGGGCAGCGGGCGTCTGACCCGCGGCCTCTGTGGCCTTGTGTCGCACACGCCCAGCCCGGGTGCGGCCGGCCAGCCCCCATTAACGGCTTGCCCTTTTCAAGGACTGAGAGACCGGGTCCCGAGGGCTTGGGGGGGATTTGGAGTCGGTGGGGTGAGGCCTGCAGGGTTGACGACGAGCTGAGGGAGGCTGATGCAAAAGGAGGGCAACCTGCGGGGTCAGGACCCCAGAGGGGTGGGTGCCGCCCCGAGACCTCCCCTCCGCGGTGACCCGAGGCCAAACCAGAGAAACTGGCACTTTCTCTCTCCATCTGCCCAGACCAGGCTCCTGGAAAGCTGGGGGCTCGCCCGAGCCTTGGGGACCTAAGTGTCCTTCCCCGGCCCATGTCCCCTGCAGGCGCCCAGAGTCCCCACTGGCCGCCAGACAGACCTGGTGACAGTCCCTGTTGCAAGGGGACAGGCTGCTCGAACACTTAAGAGCCGCTGGCTTGGGGGTCCGGGCAGGAGGTGGTGTCCACATGCTTCCAGGCCTGTCCGTGGCCCGTCAAGACGGAGCCGTTCACGCAGCCGTGGCCCCTGGCTCCTCCTGGAGAACTCGGCACAGCCCGTACTGGAGCGGCACAAGGACACCCCCTCCGTGTCCGGGGCTCCTGTGGACACACGGGGGCGACGCCGGTGACCCCTGACACCCCCGCGGTCTGACCTCGTGGTCCAAAAACAAACCAGTCACGGAAGGAATCGTTTTGGGATCTTGCGCGTTGGGCGCTCCCTTCGTTGGTTTTGTGTTTTCTCCACTTCTGGTTTTTGGCGCTTGGTTTGGAGGAAGAAAATCCCGTTGGTGTGGAAGCTTCTTCCGGCGGGATGTCTTCCTCCGTAGGAGCCGTACTGCACGCGAGCACGCGCGCCGTCCTCGACGTCCCCGGAGAGCCGGGCTCTTGCCCGTGGCGTTTGTGCCTCCGGTCCCGCTCCGTCCAGCCCTGTGGTCCGCGTCCCCTTCCCGGTGTGTGGGGTCCCGGTGGCCCCGCGCACGGCACGCGGTTGGGAGATCTAACCTCCCAGCCGCGCTTCACGCCCAGGAAACAAACGGGAAGGTAACTGCAGGGTCCGTTCGATTGGCCCCACTGTAGGCAGAATGTCACCGTTTTACCTCGTGTCCGCTATGGGAGAACGAGCAGCGAGGTCTTTGACATTCTCCTCTCCCCTCCCCCGCCGCCACGAAGTCTTGGGGACCCGGTAGGTGTTTTGCCCTCACGGCACATCTCAGACCCGGCACGTGTCGGTCCTGGTGCCACCCGCAGCCCGGGGCGGTGTTGGGCAGCACGGGCCCAGCTCTCCATGGGGATGACCCCGGCCCCTCAACCCGGGGCCACAGGGCCACGCCTGGGACACCTGTGGTTGTCCCACGGGGGCCGGGGCCGGGGAGGCCGCTGCCCAGTAGCCCCCGGGGCGCCCCGCGGAGAAGGGTCGCGAATGGCCGCGGTGGCCAGCGGCGGGTGAGGGGAGGGAGATCCTCCGTTGACTATTTGGAAAAGCAGCAGAGTCCGGGCCCTGCTCCCACGGGACCTCAGGGTAGATCCCTGAGGGGTCAGACGGTGCCAGCCAGGGTGAGCCCCGCGTGACTCCCCCCTCTCCCGCCCACTCAGTGCGTCTGTATTTATTGTTTATTTTTAAGCCAGCTCCACGTGGGGCTCGAACTCTCCACCCTGAGACCACGAGGCTCCTGCTCCAGCCACTGAGCCCCTCAGTGTGTGCGTTTAAAGGGGCGCAGTACCCCAGGACCTCAGTGGTCACGTGATCGTGGAAGGCAGTCTCCTGGGGGGGGGGGGTCAGTGGAGGCCCCTAACCCAGGGAGTCTCACCTAGGGCAGTCCTGCCCCCCAAGAGACACAGGGCGGTGTCTGGGGACATCTGTGGTTGTCATGACCAAGGTGTTCCTGGTATGGGGGGGAGGGGGTCGGGAGCCCGGGATGCTGCTCGGCCCCCAGAGCGCCCAGGCCGACCTCTGCAGGAACGACCCACCCCAGGGGACACTGCCCGGGGCGGGGACCTGATTCAGCCCCAACCCCTTCCCCAATTCAACGGTCCAAGAGGCCACGGTCGCCCAGCCAGCAAAGGTCAGCGCCTGCCTCGTCTGCGTCCCCGCAGCCCTGCCTGGACTTCCCGCGTCCACAGCCGGGGATGCCGTGTGGCAGGAGGGATGTGGGCAGAGGTGGCCCAGAACCTTCTGGAAGGTGGGGAGTTCGGAGGAGTGCGCTCAGCCAGCAGCCGGGGTGGAGGTGTGTGCCCCCGGCAGGAAGCCTCAGGTCAGAGGCGGAACTCGGCCTCCCTCTGTGGGCCGCGGACTCCGGGTTAACAGAGGTCAGAGGAAACTGTGACAGGGTTTCCCAGAAAGCGGGGTCCGCCGCGGGGTGGGGGGGCGGAAGGGGAAGGGGCCCGGCCCGCCCCCCTCCCGGGCTCGGAGCTGACCAGGTGTGCGCGCCCCAGGCCCGGTGGGGGGAGGACCCGCCTGGCCGGCCATCCCCATGGCAACGCAGGGCCGGCTCCCGAGGAGGAGGAAGGAGGGCCGGAGGGAGAGGCCTGGGCCCCTCGGCTGCCTGACCCGGCTGCCTGAACCGGGCCGAGGCTCAGTCTCGGGTTTCTGCCCGGCCTTCCCAGGGGACGGAGGGGGGCCCCGGAGGGAAGGACTTGGAGAACCAGAGGCCCCAGGTGAGGGAGGGACCTCGGCCCGCAGCCCCGGCTCCTCCCGTGAGACACCCACCCCACGGTGGTGGCCGCGGGACCCCGGGAGCCCCACCGCATTGCTGCCCCCCCCCCCCCCATCTCAGTGGCCTCAGGGAGGGTCCTGCCGCCCGGGGAGCCTCCCTTGGCTCCCCGCCCCACCCGCACGGGGTCAGCCCAGGCTGCCCCTCCCCCAGGAAAGAGCAGACCCTCTCCCTTCACCCCGGCCGCACCCCATAACGTGGGCGACACGTTCAGCAGCTCTCGGGACCCCTGTCCTTCCTCTCTGACCCCCACAGAGGCTGCGCGACTTGCCCAAGGTGACCTGGGACCCATGTGGAGGGTCCAACCTGGCCCGGGGCCAAACCCTGGCCATCCTGCCTGCTCCACACTCGGTCACCGTCTTTTCCCCGGGCTGTTCTGCCGTGGGGTTCACGGCCCGGCCACAGAGCTGGACGCAACTCCCAGCGCCCTCCAGCCTGAAGGCAAAGCGAGGCAGAACCCCACGGACTGGCTGTTGTCTCCGAGAACTGGCTACACACGAGGGTCGCCGAGGGCCCTCGGGGGCAGGGAGGGCCCCCCCCCCCAAGCAGGGAGTGAAGCTGGGCAGTGGGGCCCTAGAACACGGGCCCTGGAGATGGGCCTGGCGGGGGGCGAGGCAGGGAGACGGGGTTCAGAATATTTCACGACTGTCCAGCAGAGCAGTGACCACCCCCCAGTAGACGTGGGAAGGAACCTGGGGTTGACCCTTTCATCTCCGTCGCTGTGGTGGGACACAAGGAGGCCGGGACAGCGGCTGCCGTGTCAACGTCCCGCTGGCCTTGGGCACGGGACTGGGTGGGGGCCGAGCGGGGAGCCAGGTCGCTTGGACGTCTGGCCAAGACACCGGTGCTTTGTGCCAGGGCCGGCTGCCGCCCGCGAGCCAGGCAGTCGTGTCCCACGGAGGGGTTCAGGAAGACGAGTTAACGGGGAACACGATGCACAGAGCCCAGCACGGGGGGTCCAGTCCCAAGGGTGGCCGTCCCCTTGGGGGCCCTGCCAACTGTGCCGGAGGGGACATTCATGGATTGACAGGGGGGCCGGACCTCTGATTGGGTCCAAGGGCAAGGCCTTGGACTGGAGACCCCCCTCGTCCTCCCCTGGGGCCCAGCCCTGAGGTCCGTCCCTCCACAAATACCCTGGTCCAGGGGGCCTGCCTCGTGTGGAAGTCAAGGCCGGCTCCTGAGAAGCTGTCCCGTCCTCCCTGCCCCCCAAAAGACCAAGTCCACCCAGCACTGCTGTCCGCTGCCCCCACGGTCCCCATTCTGCTCCCTTCTGAGCCTTGTCACACTCTGTTCCCTCTGCGCCTGCCCGGTTCCTGCTCACTGACTGGTGGGCATCTGCTCAGAATTCACCTTCTCAAGGCCAAGGCGTCTCCCCTGCTTCCCCACCCCAGGTGGCTGCATTCCCCCCTCCACTCACGTGCAAGCTCGTGCAGGGGTCAGTCGCCACACCGCTGTCCTGACACCCCGCTCCTTTCTTCCAGTGACGGGCTTGGATTTTTCCACGGGGACCCAGAAGCTCTCTAAGCACAGCCACGTCAGCACCCTCATGCCAGTTGCCCCCCTCCCCGGGGACCCAGGGTGCAGGTGCAGGGGCTGCCCAGGGGTCCTGGGGATGAGGATGGGAGAGAGGTGGGAGGGGGGAGAGGAAGAGCAAATCTCTCACTCACTCTGGCCTCCCTGTCTGCACCTGCTGTTCCCCGGTTCTGGAAGGTTCTCTCTTCCGTCACCCCCCTCCACCCCCAAATCCTGCTCAAACTTCAGGTTCAGGACAAACATCCCGGCTCAGGACAGCCTTCTCCTTCCCCTTCTCCCCTCTCCCCTCCCCCCACCCCCACCCCCACCCCCACCCTCAAGGGCCGCCAGACCTTCCGGGGAACCTTCAGCACCACTGCTGGTGTGATTTTTCCGTCTCCCGTCTTTGTGGCCTGGGACTTGCTGGCAGGCTCTTCACCATGATACGTACATAACTCGGGCAGCAGGAGAAAAAAAGCAGGTGAACTTGGGCTGATCACAACTAACTTGGTGCATGGAAGGGCACCATCCAGAGACAGCCCACAGAGTGGGAGGAAATATTTGCAAATCTTGTACACGGGAGGCGGGTCTAGTTGTAAGGATGTGCGAAGCAAGCGTCCTTACGACTGGACAACCAACAGTTTTCCCAACGAAAAAGCGGGCAGAGGATGATGGCGCCCGAGTGGCCACTGAGCACATGAGCAGACCTGGTACTCAGTCTCCCTACGGATGACACCTGGACCGGGGCTGGGTTTCCGGCCGGTCCACCGAGGGGTGGGGTCTCGGCACCAGGACCTGGGAGGGGAGTTAGCAAGGCCCAGGCGGGGGTCCTGAGGTTGGGGGTGGGGAGGCATGCCTGGGTGATTGCCTGGGTGTGCTGTTCCCTGTCTTACCCCACATCAAAGGCGGGGAGCCTGGGGTGGGGGCGCAGTCGGTTAAGCGGCTGACTTCAGTCCAGGTCATGATCTCACGGTTCACGGGTTCGAGCTCCGCGTCGGGCTCTGCGCTGACAGCTGAGAGCCTGGAACCCGCTTCGGAATCTGTGACTCCCTCACTTGCTGCCCCTCCCCCACTTGCGCTCTGTCTGTCTCTGTCTAACATAAATAAATATTAGAAGAGTTTTTAAAAATAAATAAACATTAAAGAAAATTAACAAACAAACAACTAGCAGGTGGCTCCCGGATGACAGAATCGGACACTGTAACTGTGATTTCTCCGTCTCCTTCCCTGCCTGGGGACGCCGTGCCCAAGGTGGGGCAGGACACAAGCACAGGTGCAGGGGGGCCACCGGCCCAGGTGGGCTAGGAGGAAACCCCTGTGCCACCCTCTTTCCCCTCCCGGCCTCTCCCCTCCCTTCCCCACCTCTCCCTTTGGTCTGCTCAGCTCACCATAGCCCTGCAACCCTCTGCCTTACAGGGAAGGGACCGCTTTCGGGCCCGCCTGGCCCCTGCCCTGTGTCCGCCAGCCCCTGAGGTTCCGGGAGCCTCTGGTGTCCTCAGCGGGGACCTTCCGGGTTCACGGCCGGGCCAACCTAGGGGGCAGGGAAGGGGTTCCCCGGAGCCCAGCAGAGACCTGGAGAGCCTGGGTGCCAGGGCACCTCCGCTGGGTGCCCCTCACCCCACAAAACGCAGGGTCCCCGAACATCACTCACTGTGGGCGGACACGCTCTCATCAACACTTTGTGTTGGTCACCTCAACACCTGCCCTTGTTCACAGCAGCATGATTCACGGTAGCCCGGGCTGGAAACAGTCCAGACGTCCAGCAGCTGAAAAACAGGGACACACGGTGTGTCCACCGCGCACGCGCACGTCCACAGATGCACGTGTCCCCCGCGCACGCGCACGTCCCTCGGCCGCGAGCAGGAGCGAGGCGCTCACCCCCGCCGCCCCGCGGACGGACCCCGAACGCACGACACTCAGGGAGGGAACCGGCCACGAGAGGCCACGTGGGGTGTGGGTCTGCGTGTGTGAAACGTCCAGGACGGGCTCATCCACGGACGGGAAGGGGGCTCGTGGGGGCCGGGGGCCGGGGGCGGGGTGGGGATGACAGCTAATGAGGACAGGGCTGCTTTTGGAGTGATGGAATGTTCCAGAATTAGTGGTGGCGGTTGCACAGCTCTGTGAGCGCGTGAACGTACTAACAACCAGTGAATTGTACTCTTGAAGTGGGTGAGCTGTACAGTATGTGAATTATATCTCAATAAAGCTGTTATTAAAAAAGCAAACCACCCTCTCCCATTGGTTCACGCTCTATCCTTCCGGAGCCTCAGGTGACTCCCCGGTCCTGTCTGGCGAGTCCTCCACGAGGCCCTGGGCCCTGAGCTGCGGGGGGGAGAGGTGACGGGCCGGTTCCTCCCTGGCTGGGAAGGCAGTGGCTCTGTTCCCGGGCTGTGGACCCCCCGACTCCGCAGAAGGGCGGCAGGGTCCTGGGTGGGGCGGGTGGGACTGAGGCACAAGGCCACGCCCATTTCACAGACAAAAACACCGAGTCCCTGAGACAGGCAGGTGTGCCGGAAGGCAAGCAGAGCAGCTGGGCCGCCAGCCTGGGGCTGCCAGACAGATGCCGTGGTGGCAGGTGGCCTCGGGGACACTGTCCTCCCCCCCTCCCCCCCCAGCACACACATCCAGGCCGGGGCTCAGACCACATGGAGCCTCCTTCCTAGCGGTTTCTGGGCCAAGGGTCCCTTGCTGGGTGACGTCAGCTGACATGACATCCTGTTCTGCCTTGCACCCCGCCCCACCGGCTCCCACTGGGGACATCGCGGGGCTGTCCTTGGCGTTCTCTGGTGGACGTGACTCTCGGCCCCACTTCAAGGCGGCGGGCGTGGGGGCAGGAGCCCGGAGGGAGGAGGTTGCCCGCCCCGCCCGAGGTCACGTGGAGAACTTGACCTTGACCCCTTGACCTTGACCCCAAGAGTGGGGGGGGCGGGTGCGGCGGAGGCTCGGGACAGGGAGCTGCAGGTGGCGCCCGGCGGGACCCTGTACCTGACGGCCGCCCCGTGCTCTCTCCACCCCTCGTTCCGCCGCTGTGGCTCTGCCCGAAAGTGAAGTCCGGTGACAGCAAAGTGAAACCGAAGCCTCAGCCCGCCGGGCCAGCCCCAGGAGGGCCGGGGGACAGGGGCGGCTGCCGGGCGGCCCACGTGGCAGGCGCCGGATGGAGGGCGGAGCCTGGCGTTCAACTGCGCTGATTTTAAAAAAAGAAAGAACTCGGACCAGAAGTGCGGCCTCGTCCTCCCGCCCGCCCCCGCCCCCGCGGCCTGCTCTCCTCTGCCCGCCGCCTCCCAGGGGGTGGGGGGCGCAGGGCCAGGACCCGGCCTCGTCCCCTTGGGGTCACGGAGGCGAAGTCGACCCACGGGGCCCCTCCCTGAGGCGTCCGGTCACCGCCCGGTTTCAGGCCCATCGCACGGGCGGAGAGCAGGGGCCCCCCCGGAGCGGAGACCGGCCGCCTCCCTCGGGCAGAGGGGGCAGAGCGCAGCAAGGGGGCTCAAGTCCAGGGTCGCGGAGAGCCAGGGGGCAGCGCTTTATCCTCCTGCCGAGCACCCAGAGGGAGAGGCCCCAGGCGCGCTTAGCAGCAGGCAGGATTGAAGTTAGACCCAGGCCAGGGTTTCTCGCCCTCAGCACCGTGGATGTTTGGGGCCGCATCATTCTCAGGGGTGGGGGGTGGGGGGTGGCCTGAACGTCACGGGGGCTCAGCAGCATCCCTGGCCCCAACCCTCCAAGCCGGGAGCCACCCCTTAGGGTCACAACCACTAATGCCCCCCCCCCCCCAGCGGGAGGGAGTGGGGTGGGGGTAGGCGGGTGGGGATAGCAGCCTGACTCACGTGACCCACCGCCCTAAGCAAATTCTTACTGTGTGGGGCCAGGCCGGGGAGAGAGCCGCAGAGACTGAGCCGTGACCCAGGCCCCAAAGGCAGGCAGGCTGGCCACCCCGAGCACTGGAGCGCTCTGTCGAGGTTCTGAGAGGCCCCAGGGGGTCCCCATCCAGCCTGGGAGCGAGGGGGGCATCCAGGAGGCCAGGACGCAGGTGGAGAGAGAGGCCAGAGCTAGGTGCAAGGGCCCATTGCACAGGTAGGAATACTGAGCGGCAAGGTGGCGTAAGGGACAGCGGGAGGGCCGGAATAACCCGCCTTCCTCTAGCTCCCAGACCAAGTCTAAACTGCCTAAGTGAGGTGCACTAGCCCCCTCCTCCCCAAGGTACAAATGGGCCAGGCATCTCCCCAGCCGCTGAGAGTTCAGAGGCTGCTGCTCGGGAAAGATTTCCCCTGTGAGGCTCAGGGGCTGTGCCGGGGGAGGCCTCTGGGCGCCGGGGGCAGTCGGGCGCTCCACGCGGCCTCGATTTGCCAACAAGTACTGAAGTGTTCCCGGTACTTGCACACCTGGTTTGGCCACCCCGGGCGTGCTGGTTAAATGTTAGCTCTTCCCCAGGAGCACCTCTGGGAGGAGCCCCGGGATCTGGGAGGAGCCTGACTGGGAGGAGGCTTTACCGGCCACCGCGGGAGCCCTGCAGAGGGGCTGGCTGGCTGGTGGCGGCCCCCAGGCCTTCCGGGTGCCCGCGCACCTGACACGCAGGGCCCCTGCCCACGGAGTCAGCACCACGACCCCAGCAGGACCCTCGAAGGCTGACGCCAGAGGCCGGCCCCTCGTCCCGTCCCTGTGGTTGGAGGAAGCAGTTTGTGCCCTTGCTGGGCAGACAGAAAAGGGCGGCCTCTGTGCAGCCGGACCCTGATGTGTTTGGCTTTTCTTTTTTCAGTCTTAATAGAACGAGAGAGAGAGAGAGAGAGAGAGCGCCGAACTCTGATACTTTTATTGTGTAAAATCTACGTACGTCACCATCGTCACCATCTCCAAGCGCACAGCTCAGGGGCATCAAGGGCACTCACTGTCGTGCAGCCGCCCCTGCCATCCGTCTCCAGAACCTTCCATCTCCCCAGACTGAGACCCTGCCCCCATGAAGCACGGCCTCCCCACCCCTGGCTCCCACCATCCACTCTCTGACTCGGTGGACGGGACTCCTCTGGGGACCCCCCGTGCGTGGGGTCACGCGGGACGTGTCCTTCTGTGTCTGGCTCCTGTCCCTGCGCCCAGTGGCCTCCGGGTCCGTCCACGTGGTGGCAGGCGGCAGGACGTCCTTCCTTTCTGCGCTGAGGAATATTCCAGTGTGTGGCTGGACCGCACTGTGTTCTTCCCTCATCCATCAACAGACACTCGGGTTGCCTGCATCTTTTGGCCACTGTGAACATGGCTGTACAAACACCAACATCATTTTAGGAACCGAACTTTGCTCTGGATTCTCTGACTCAGGCCTCAGCAACCCTGTTGGGCGCTTTGGAGCTAGATGGAATCAGAACTATGGAACTCATCTGCCTGCCTGGGGCCAGAGCGGACCGTGAGCGGACCAGACCCAGCGCGGTTGGCCAGGCCGGGCAGCGGGCGGAGGCTCAGATGGGACACGAGCTGGTCTGTCATCCCTCCCTCTGGTCCACCCCAGAATGAATTCCGTCCTCCGCAGGTCAGCCCCACAGAGAACCCCCGGTGAGGTAGGCCTGGCTGTCAGTCTGTCTGTCTTTCCTTGTGGGACGTGGCTTCCTGTCTCCCTTCCCCATCTTGGTCTTGTCCCCGAATGGGTTTGGTGAGACCACCACCTCCCTTGGGCTGAGCACCAGACCTCCAATATTATGACCTGAAATCACATTAGCTTTTTCAGAAGCCCAGCTATGCTATTGGTTTTGAGTTTATTTATTTTTTTTATTTTAACGTTGATTTATTTTTGAGAGAGAGGCAGAGACAGAGCACAAGCAGGGGAAGCTTAGTGAGAGGGGGAGACACGGAGTCCGAAGCAGGCTCCAGGCTCCGAGCTGTCAGCGCAGAGCCCGACGCGGGGCTGGAACCCACGAACCGTGAGATCACGACCTGAGCCGAAGTCGGGCGCCCAGCCGACTGAGCCCCCCCAGGCGCCCCACCACTTTCAACCTTTTCTCAGGGTGCAGCTCAGCGCCATCAGATACTCCCACACTGATGTAGCCATGCCCACCACCCGTCTCCAGAACTTTCTCACCTGCCCAGACTGAACATCTCCTCTCCGTTTGCTCAGCCGGCTTTTGAGAACGCGCCCAGACCTTCACGGCCCTCCCAGGAGACCTTCTGTTTATTTGGCTGTTTTGTGTCGTCTACCCCGGATCCAGATCTCTCTCTGTTCTTCCAGACGCGTCTCCCGAACGGCCGATCACTAGCCTTCGGCACGTCAGCACCTTTACTCAGGTCGCTGGTAAACACAACAGGGGAGAGCTAGCTAGCTGGGTAGGTGGAGGTGTTTTTGCGCACGCACGCACCATGGCCAAGTCCTAATCTCCAGTACCCCAGAACGTGACCTTCCTGGGAAATACGGGTATTGAAGAAGATGTCCTTACTGAAGTGACCGTGAGGTCATCCTGGAGTCGGGTGGACCCCTACTCCGATATGACTGCTGTCCTCATAAGAAGGGGGCTTTTGGACACAGAGACTGACTTGCACGGGGGGAAGGCAGGGAGACGGCCGTCGGTCTGCAAGCCAGGGAGCCCCCGAGGTTCCCGGAGGTGAGGAGAGAGGCCAGGAACACATCCTTCCCTGGGGTCTTTGGAGGGAGCCTGGCCTTGCTGACACCTTGACTGTGGACGTGCGGTCTCCAGACATGAGAGAGTATGTGCCTCAGCTGTCCTGTGGCGCCCAGCCTGTGGTTCCCTGTTATATAGCAGGTGCCAGCAAGGGGACTTAATATTTTCTAGGGTCGTTATCAGAGGAGGGGTCAGAGACACCTTGGAAGAATGCCATCCTGCTGGTTCTGGATGGAGGGAGGAGGTCGTGGGTCTTTTCAAAACTAATTGCAGGGCCTCCTGGGTGGCTCGGCCGGTTGAGCGTCCGACTTCCGCTCAGGTCACGATCTTGCGGTTCGTGGGTTCGAGCCCTGTGCTGACAGCTCGGAGCCTGGAGCCTGCTTCGGGTTCCGTCTCCCTCTCTCTGAGCCTCCTCCACTAGTGCTCTCTTTCTTTCTCTCAAAAATAAACATTAAAAAAATTTTTTTTAATACATAAGTAGGGGCACCTGGGCAGCTCAGTCAGTTAAGCGCCGGACTTCGGCTCAGGTCGTGATCTCACAGCGCGTGGGCTGGGGCCCCACCTCAAGCTCTCTGCTGTCAGCACAGAGCCTGCTTCGGATCCTCCGTCCCCCTCTCTCGCTGCCCCTCCCTCCCCTGCTCGCGCTCTCAATCTCTCTCTCAAAAATAAATAAGCACTAAAGAAAAAACCCTCTTTAAAAATAATTGCATTATGTCATTTATATATATTTAAGACCAACAATAGAAGTAAACGTATCCATACACTTGCACACACACACAGGCAGGTCTAGGGACACCCCCAAGCCAAGGCCACCCTCTCCCTGACACTCCTTATCCAACTGTCCACTGCCCCCCCCCACCCCGGGAACCTGGCAAGCCCTTCGGGTTCTAGGCCTCCCGTCCCCCCACCCCCGACATCGGACCCAGCAACAGCTCTTTTCTACCTGACCTGCGGAACAGACCCGTTCTGGGGCGTCCGGATGGCTCAGTCGGTTGAGCTTCCGACTCCCGATCTTAGCTCAGGCTGTGACCTTGCAGTTCGTGAGTTCGAGGCCCGCGTCAGGCTCTGTGCTGACGGCGTGGAGCCTGCTTGAGATTCTGTCTCTGTTTCTCTCTGCCCTCCCCTGCTTGTGTTCTCTCTCTCTCTCTCTCTCTCTCTCAATAAACAAATAAACCCCAAATACAAAACAGACTCGTTCTTCCTGCTGCCGCTGTGACCTCCGTCTATGCTCCCCGGATACCCACACCAGATCCCCGCTGGCCTCTCCGTGGCCTGTGTTGGGTTCTCACACAGCCGTCAGCGGTTCTAACGGAGCATAAAGCCGGACAGTCACGTGCTCAAAACAACACTAACTCTTTCAGGTTGACTTCTTTTTTATTTTTTACTTTTTTATTGTGATCATGCATACGTGGCATAAAATGTACCATTTCAACCGCCCTTGCCTGCATAAGTCACTGACCCCCACACTGTCGTGCAGTTGCCCCTGCCATCCGTCTCCAGAACCTTCCATCTCCCCAGAACTGAGACTGTGCCCCCAGGAAGCACGGACTCCCCGCCCCCTGCCCCACCCCTGGCTCCCACCGTCTACTCTCTGTCTCTGTGGACAGGACTCCTCTGGGGACCCCCTGTGCGCGGGGTCGTGCGGCACGTGTCCGTCTGTGTCCGGCTTCTGTCACTGCGCACGGCGTCCTTCGGGTCCGTCCACGCGGTGGCAGGCGGCAGGACGTCCTGACTTTTTAAGGCCAAGTAATATTCCAGGGTGTGGATGGACTGCACCGTGTTAATTCATTCGCCTATCGCTGGATCATTCGGTGGTTTCCACATTTTGGTGTTGTGAGTAACACTGCCATGAATACTGGAGTTGCTTTGCGTTTTAAAAGTCCGCAATTGGGGCGCCCGGGTGGCTCAGTCGGTTGAGCGTCCGACTTCAGCTCAGGTCACGATCTCGCGGTCCGTGGGTTCGAGCCCCGCGACGGGCTCTGGGCTGATGGCTCGGAGCCTGGAGCCTGCTTCCGGTTCTGTGTCTCCCTCTCTCTCTGCCCCTCCCCGCCGTTCATGCTCTGTCTCTCTCTGTCCCAAAAATAAATAAACGTTAAAAAAATTAAAAAATAATAAAAAAATAATAAATAAAAAAATTTTAAAAAAGGTCCACAATCCACGTACCCCAATATTCACTCTTTAGAGTATAGAAGTCAGTGGTTTTCAATCTAATCTTAGAACATTTTCATCACCCCTAAAGGAAACCCCGTTCCCCCTTAGCAGTCACTGTCCCTCCCCGGCCCCCACGAGCCCCCTTCCCGTCCATGGATGAGCCCGTTCTGGACGTTTCACACCCGCGGACTCCCACCCCGCGTGGCCTCTCGTGTCGGGTCCCCTCCCTGAGCGTTGTGTGTGCTCGGGGACCGTCCGCGGGGCGGCGGGGACGGGCGCCTCGCTCCTGCTCGCGGCCGCGGGATGTGCGCGTGCGCGGGGGACACACCCGAGTGGCGTGCGCGTGTATAGATGGACACATCGTGTTTACGCATCCGTGAGTCGACGGACGTTTGGACGGTGTTGAGTTTGGGGCTGTGACAAGTAACGCTGTTGCGGATTTTCGCGCACAAGTGGCTGTGTGGGCCAGATGCTGTCATTTCTCTTGGATACACACGTAGGGTCCCCCGTTAACTTCTGGAAGAAGTGCCACAGCTGTGCCGCTGTGCGTTCCCACCACTCGTGGTGCTGGTGGCAGGGGGGCGGGGGTTCCGGCCTCTCCCCAATCCCATGGACACTTGTTACCGACCTTTTTCACTCTCCCCATCCCAGCAGGGGTGAGGTGGTGTTTCATCGTGGTTTTGATTTGCATTTCCCTGATGACTAATGATGTTGGGCAACTTTTCATGAACTTTATGGTCCGTTTATGTATCTCTTTTGGAGAAACGGCTGTTAAAATCCTTCGCCCGGTCGAAACAATTTGGTCACTCTGCCTGTAGTGTCGAGTTTCAGATTTCTTTGTAGGTTCCGACGAGTCGGCCCTTATCGAATCTATGATTTGCGAAGCTTCTTTCTCTCCCCTTCGGTGGGTGTTTCTTTCACTCCCTTGATGGTGTTCTCTGAAGCACCAAAGTTAAGGAATGTTACTTGAAAGATATTTTAAATTTCATGGCAAACAACGTATGCATTGGGGCGCCTGGCCGGCTAAGTCGGTAGAGCATGTGACTGTTGATCTCGGGGTTTTGAGTTCGAGCCCCACGCGGGGCGTAGAGAATACTTAAAACAATAATATACGCGTGGTGGGAATTCAGAAGATCAAAGACAGTAAACAGAAGGTCTCTGGCCCTGCTCCCCATCCTCCTGAGAGCATCCCCCAGAAGCTATCCCCGCTCATGGTGACAAGAATTACCTGCTCAAAATCTACAAATTTGCAGCCTAGCCAACACAACCTGAACTCACGTCCACCCAATGCCTCGCTGTGCGTCTTTGGGAAATTATTCAACGTCTCCTCCTCCGGGTCTCGGCGTCATCATCCCGTACCTCAGGGTTGACAATCGATGTTGCACAGGGGGACGGACATCGCAGGCGGAGACAGAAGTCAGAAAAGCAGAGCTGACGTTACCACCGACCCCGGAACGAGTTAGTTTGGAGACAAGTGCCCGCTATGTGTCAATTTTCGTATTGCTCTGTGGCTAAGACAGAGCTGGTCAGGTTGACACGCCCCAAGAAGCATCTGACGGGGGTGGGGGGTTCTGCCGATGAAGTAACAAACGCTATGAGTGCGTGTGGGACGTTTCAGCTCTGAAAGGTGGGTTTCAACCCAGCGCTGCCCTGGCCAGGAACGGGAGGGGGGTGTGGCCCAAGAGCAGTAATAACACCGACAGAATGACATCTAGGCTGTACTAACGACTTCCGCCACACTGTGCTGTTGAAGATCGTTACCCGTGCCACCTTGTCTCTCCCCTGTTTACAACCCTAGGATGTCCGGGTCATTATTTTCTAAAGGACGCTGAGGATCAGAGAGGTTAAGTAACCTGCCCAAGGTCACACAGTAACTCAATCTCTTATGCTCTATGAACTCTAAAAATAGTATCTACCTGGGTAATGTGGGGGGAGGGGAGGGAGTAGGGTCTGAGGAATGGGGGTCAGGACAAAGCTTTGCCTCCCTTCCTGTTTTCACTGCAGGGACTGGAGTGAGCGGGGGTGGGGGGGGTGGGGGGGTGGGGGGGGCGGGGTATGCCAGCCCGGCACATCCTTGGAGGAGCCACCCCCAGCCCTTCCGGCAGGGTCCAGAGTCAGGTGGAATGCTGGATTTGACGCCCTTGCCCCTTGCCCCTCTCTGGGCCTCAGTTTTGTCATATGTAAGATGGAAATTATGTAACTCCTCCTTCTCAGGGCATAATGAAGTTTAGATTCAATGCCAATCGCGTCTATATTCATTCCCTGCCCCTCCTGAAGCGGTTTATCCCCTGTGGAAAAACGGTGCAGGATATTCAGGGCTGCATGGTACAGGAGGGGAAACTGAGTCACCCGGAGGGTGGGGCTTGCGGGGAAGGGGGTGAGGCCATTGAGGAGCAAGGCCCGAGCTCCAGTGATCTGCAGGAGTCCCGGCACAGCCCTGAGACCTGCAAGTTGTCTTTCTGCCTGGCCCTTCTGTCCTAAGGCTGATGGCAGGCTGGTTTAAGGAAGGAAAACGGGCTTATATCCCAGGCAGGGTCGTTAGAGCAAAGTCCCTGGGTTCCACCCTCACCGGGACCCACACGGCCCCTCCCTCAGTCCCTTCCTACCTACTAGGGGCTGGTTTCAGTCCTGGGGCTGGCACTTCCCCTCTGGGGGCCTCCCGGGTTTCCCCTAGAAGCCAAATTATTATTACAAAAGCCGATTCAACCCGTTTGGGAGTTGAAAGGCGCCTTTAATATGTTGGGCGAAGAAGCAATAAAGTACCAGGGGCGGTGGGAAGCTTTGAAGTCCGAGAAGGACAGACCCCGTCCCCTTCACCCGTGGCAGGGCCAGTAATGGTGGTGATAATGATGATAACAGTAAATAATAATGATTACAACGCGATTGGATGTTAGAATGGAGGTAAACAGGACCCGGGACAGAGCCAGCCACTCGAGAGGCGCTCGGTAAAAGGCGGCTATAAAGCAGGTGCCAGCCCTCTCCGTCCGAGGGAAGGAGGAAGGGGAAACTGAGGCCCAGAGCCCCTCGCGCGGGCTGATCGCACCGGCCGGCCCTCCCCAGGCGCCTACTGTGTGCAGCGGGCAGCCGGCCGGGCCGGGTCAGGCTGTTCTCACCGCGCGGCCCCTCCTCCCCCTCCCCCGTGCCCCGCCGGACCTCTCCCACGACCGGGGAGGAAGTGGGAGAAATGGACAGGGAGAAAAGTCGGGCTGAGCCAACGCCTCCCCACTCCCCATCTCTGCCCCTCCGGAGCCACGCAGACCCTTGAGCGAGCGGCCCGCAGGACCCAGACGTCCGGGGCCCGGTCCCCGTCCAGCCCAGCGGCCCGCAGTTGGGTGGGGGAACTCGGAAAGCCGGGAAAACAACCGCCCAGCCCGCCCCTCGCCAACCCCTTCCCCCGCTACGCCCCTGGCGCAGCGGGCGGAGGCGACTCTTTTATATAATCGCGGGCAGGCAGGTTGGCTGTTTCATTTAGGGACCCGGGAGCCCAGCGGACCCAAGCCGTCAGTCGAAAACCCGCCCCCGGGTCCCTTCTGCGGCGGGGCAAACTGAGGCCCCGGGAGGGCCGGCGCCTGGCCCCGGGTCCCCGCTCCCTCGCCCCCCCCTACCCCCAGCGGCCCAGGCCGCCGCGACCCACGCCCGCGTCGGTCCTCGCAGTGCGCACAGCCCTCCCCGCCCCCGCTGCCATCCTGCCACGCCCCGGGCGTCGGGGGCAAAGCCCGCGCCCCCCCGCACCCGCCCCTGCGCAGAGGCTGGGGGCCTGTTTATCTGGAGGCCCCCACCCCCCTCCACCCCGGGGGGCCCGCTCCCCCCGCGCCCCGGGGAGCTCTGGGGCCAGATAAGCTGGCAAGCTGGCACGGCGCCGCGCAGCGGGGCGGAGAGGTCAGAGGAGGGGGGGCGCGCCGGGGGCGGGTTGGACCCCCCCCCCACCAACTTGACAAAACCTAATAACAGCCCCGTCTCCCCGGCGCAGCGGGCGAAGCCCCACGGGAGGGCAGAGACGTGGCAAGAGGGGACCTGCCGAGCCTGTTCTGGCCTCCGAGGCCGGGGTGGGGGGGGCGGGCTGGGCGTGGGGGGGGGCCGGCGGCTGCGGCACCTTTAAGACAAGGGAGGACCCCTCTTGCCCTCGGAGAAACCAGGAAGGGAGTCGCGAGCATCATACGGGGCTTTGGCTGTACTGTACAGTTACTGTAGGGGCAGTGACGCCGCCGCCGCCGCCGGAGCGAGGGAGCGACGAGTGGAGAGCGCGAGAGGCGGAGAGCGAGAGACGCGGACCCCGGAGGCGAGCGGCCGAGGAGCCCAGTCCCAACTCCGGGCCCCGGCCCCTCGCGCCCCGGCCCGGCCCGGCCCCGGCCCGGCCGCGCGAGGTAAGTCAGCGCCCGGCGCGGCCCCCCGCACGGGGTGCAGGGCGGGGACGGGCCGGGGGCGCTGCGCCCACCTCTGCCCTCTCGGGAAGGGGAGATCCGGGAAGCCGCGGACGTTCCGCAAGTTTCAGAGGAGGGGGTGGTTGGCAGCTGCCCGGAGGCTGGGAGCGCCCCGGATCCCGAGCGCGGGGAGGGGGCGCCGCCCGGGAAGGGGGATTGGGGGCGAAGTGCATGGGCTTATGCCCCAGCCCCCCCCCCCCCCGCGCCCCAGTGCATGGCTTTTCGGGGATCCCAGACGCGCGGGGAGCGGGGGAGGGGAAGCGGGGCCGCATTGAGGGTGGGGGGGAACCGGCGTGGGGAGATAGGGGGGCGCGTCGCGTGCTAAGTTTGCAGCTAGGTACTGGGGGTGCTTTCGCCCCCCGGGGGCCTATTCGGTGCTGCGTGCATACGTTGGAGTTGGCCAGGATTGAGCTCCATGGGGGATGGGGGGGGAGGGGGCTGAAAAAACAGGGAGGGGGGCTTTGCAAAGGAGGGGGAAGGGGTGGAGTGTCCCGGTGGGCGGGCGCGGCCGCGGGGGCTTCTGGACGCCGTAGTCCCCCCACCGCTTGCGACTGGCAGGTGGCAGGCGGCTGGGACTACAAGTCCCAGGGTGCCTCGCGCCGGCGGCCCGCCGCGGTCCGCGGGTAGGGGCGGTGCGGAGGAGGGGCGGTGAGCGGCGGGCCGGCGAACCAATGGGAGCGGACCGATCGCGCGGCGCGGCGCGGGGGCGGGCCGAGCCGGCCCGGAGGCGGGGCCTGAAGCCGGGCTCCCCTCGCCGGGGGCCGGTGGCGGTCCCCGGCTTCCGGCTGCGCGGCCCGCGGGCCGGCCCCCTCCCCGCCCCGGGGCCCCTCCCCGCCTGGTTGTGTAACCGTCCCCAGCCCCCCTCCCCTCGGCCCCCCGCCCCGGTAGGGGGGGGGGTCACCCACCCGGCGCTCCCCGGGGAGGGCGGCGGCCCCAGCGGCCGCGCGGCGCAAGCGAGCCCGGGGATGCGCGGCCTAGTGCAGGCCGGGCCCGGGCGTGGGGGAGGCGGGCGGGCGGACCCAGATCCGGGGTAATTTGCATCGCCCTCCCCCCAGCCCGGGTGGGGATTGGCCGCCGGCGGCGGGGGGTGGCGCGGGGCCAGGCTCACTGCCGCCTCCCGGCCCCTCGGAGGGAGCCAGCCCAGCCGCAGCCGCCGCCACCGCCGCCGCCGGGGCCGGGCCCCCTCGCCGCTGCCCCGGGAAGGAGGTAGGAGCCCCCCACGCGGGCGGTGCTGCGGGGGCCCGCGGGCCGGGGCGGGGGCCGCGCGCTGCGGCCGGGGCGGGGGAGGGGGCCGCTTCCTGCCCCCGCCCGGGCCTGACTCAGCCTTGGGTGGGGGGACAGGCCTGGCCCCTTGCCCCGCCCGCGCGGCCGCGCGGCTCCGGCCCCGGGGGAGGGGGCGGAGAGCACCCCTCTCCTCCCGCCCGCGCCCCCAAAGCGCGTGACCCCGTCTCCTCTGGCTCAGACCCCCCCTCCTTCCCCTTGACGCCACCACCACGTGCGAACCCTGAGTCCCGGCAGAGGAGGGGGTGAGCTGGTGGGATCCGGCCCCCTCCCTCGCCCTTCCTCCCTCCCTGGCTTGGGAACCAGCCCCCTCCCCCAGTCCCGGGCCTGGAACCAGGCAGGGGCCTGAACTGAGCGCCGGGGCCGGTGCACCCCCCCCCCCCCCTCTCCCGCGGGCACAGGCCTTTGCGGGTTCTGGGTGGCACTGCTGGCTGGGGAGCCCGGTGGACCGCAGCAAGAGACTGCTGTCCAACCTGGCTGGGGCACCCAGTGGGCGCCCACTAAATGTTTGGGGAATGCAGCCAGCAGTGGAGTGAGCCGGCAGGGGAGGCAGACAACTCCTCCCCCCGCCCCCCCAAGCTGGCGGCAGAAGTGAGAGAGGTGCTGGTGCCCCTTCCCCGGGTGTGCCCACCTGGTTCACCCATGGGTGGCAGGCTTGGTTTACTACGCACCCCCTCCCCCTGCCAGCTGCCTCCGGGAGCAGGGCCGGCTGGAGAGGGCATCCGGGATTCCATGTCAGCGCCCCCCCCCCTCCCCACCACCACAACACGGCCAGGGCGTAACCCTGAGTGTGCCGCTCCCACACTGGGGGGGCCCTCCGCAGGACCAGCCGATCACTTCCTATTGGCAGAGCTGGTCTCGGGAGAGGTCCGGGGAGTCCAGGCTCGGCTCCGTGCAGGGGGCATTTTCCCCTGGGGGCCACCCCCGCTGGGGCCCCTAGAGCGCACCGGGCCTGGCACTTGTCGGCTGGGCTCGGGGCTCTGTTTACCGCCAGCCATCGCTGTGGAGACGGGAGCCTAGGGGAGAAGGGGGGGCAGGAGCCGGTGACTGGAAGAGCGGAGGCCTGGGATCCGCATGCCTAATGAGGGAAAGAGGAGCCAACGGGGACACTGAAATTTTAATTCGAGGGTCACTTTGGGGGGGTATTTATTATTCAGTTCTGATTGGCTGCGTGGTGGCCAGTCAGCACCCTGGCCCGGGCCGGGAGCCACCGAGAAACTCTCAGCACAGGCCCTAGGAGAAGCAGCAGGGGGTGGCCGCAGGGAGCTGATGCGCCCTTTCCTCTGTGTGGGAGACTGAGGCCTGGCAGAGCTGGGTCTCATCCAGTGGGGAAGGTTCCTGAGGCCGTAGCAAGTACGCGTGTTTGCTTTTTCCCTTCCTTTCTCTTCCCTGGGGCCCTCTGACCTATAGCTGGGACAGGCTGGTGGCAGTCCCCTTTGCCACAGGAGGAAACCAAGGCTGGGAGGGGAGGCTAGACACGCGTGTGGGGACCCCGGGGCAGGCAGGGGGGGGTGGCTTACAGCAACCCTCGGAGCAGGTGCCGTGTTGGGCAGGGGAGACTGAGGCCCAGGGGGAAGCAGAGAGCAGCCCAAGGTCACCTGGCTGGGCCTGGGTCTGACCCTCATGGTCCTGCCTCCTGACTCGCAAGACGAGTCTCCTCTCAGCTGAGGGGCACCCACCCACTTCTCTTCCTGGGGGCCTGGGGGCTGAGAGCCGGCGTTTGTAGGCCAAATGGAGACTTCCTGGGGCTTATGAAACCCTGTGTCCAAAGAGGACAGCGAGGCTCAGAGAGGGCCAGCCAGGTGCCCAAGGTCACACAGCATGAGCCCCTTGTCCTCTCGCCTCCCCAGCCTTCTGTGGCAGGCACTTTTATGGCTCGCTAAGGCCTTTCCTGCCCTCTCTGAGCCACGGTCCCGCACCTTGGCACCTTGGCCCCTGGAGATGGGCAGGGCTCTGGGTTTTATGACCCATTATGCCCAAGATGACTGAGGTCACCTCGCTAAAGCTGAGACTCAGGGCCAGCCCCTCTGCAGCAGAGCTGGCCCGAGGTCTGCCGGGGTTTCGAATGACCCACTAGCTGCTGTGTGACCTTGGACAAGCCCCTTGGCCTTTTGGAGCCTGGGTGTCCCCCGCTGTAAATTGGGGTTACAGGGTTCTCCCTGGGTGGTCCTACCTGTGTCCTCTTTCCTGCCCTCCCTTATGGTGGGAGCACCTAGGTCAACTCAGGGCGCCACGGGGATTCTGCCGGAGTGTGTCGCCAGCCCGGCCACTTGAGACATGCAGAACCCCCTCACCTGTCACCTTGTGCTCCAGGCACCTGATGGACCATAAACCGCCCTGCAACAGCCCTGGGCAGTGGGGACCAGAGGAACAGGCTTGGGTGGGGGCCAGTGTGGTCCAGTCCTAGCCCAGCCCTCACCTCCACCTGAGGTCTCCTTGGGGAGGTCACCGCCCCTCTGCCAGCCTCAGTCTCGCCATCAGCCCAAACCTGTGGTCCTGAGGGTTTAGTCCCTGATTCCCCAGGAGACTTGGCTGAGCGACTGTCGTGCGGTGTCAGGGCCTGGGAGAGTGCTGCATCCCTGGTGACCAGGGGTTAGGGCCCCCCCGGTCCTGAGTTCACAGATGTCAGCAGGACTCCAGTCCTGCCCCAGGCTCCCTCTGTGACCTCAGGCAAACCTCTCCCTTTTCTGAGGCAGAGGCAGCTCTGAGGGGGCGTGAGAATAAGCTGTCCTCGGCCCCAAGGCCTCCAGGGTAGGGGGTTCAGTCCCTTGCTGGTACCTGGGGGCAGTGTGGAGGAGGGGGGAGGAGCCTGGGAAGGACCAGTCGGGCAGTACAGAGCCAGTGGGCTTGTGTTCAAAGTGAGCTCTGCTGTGTGACCCTGGGCGAGTCACTTCCCCTCTCTGAGCCTCAGTTTCCTGACCCGTGAAGTGGGGCAGTGATTACAGATCTGTGAGGACCCCTGTCGAGATCAGGGTCGGGCCCGTTGAGGAGCAGCGCCTGCCCTCGGGGCCCAAGTCCTGAGTGGAGCCCCAAAGCGCGGAAGGGGCCCTGCTGAGAATCTGGCGCTTGTGAAGAGCCTGGCCAAAGGACTGGCCCCTCCATCTGTCCCCCCAGCAGGCTGTGAGCGGCCACTCGGTGGAAGTGTCCCCACCCACGCCTTTCTGGTTTAACTGGAAAACAAGGCCCCGTCCCACCTCCCATCAGGATGTGTTTGATGGGAGGGAGCTGGCGGGTTCGTGGGCACAGGACACAAGGCCCCAACGGGCCAGGCTCCCCCTCGTCTGGGCCCTCCAGGCTTAGCGATCCACCTGCCCGGGCTGGGGGCGGGGTGTGGGGGTGGGGGTGGGAGGTGCAGGCACCTCCTGGTAACAAGCAGGCCTCGGGGGAGGGAGGGAGAGGTCTGGACGAAAGAGAGGACAGCTTCGAGAGGCCAGCCAGGCCCCGTCTGGGCATTTTGCCCAAGCAGGTACAGCCTGAGCAAGGGTGGGCTAGACCGTGCTGGGAATCTGTGAAGCCTGGCTTTGCTTACCCCCAGGTGATGGGAAGCTCATTCCTTCTAACTCCCCACGAGTGTCTCTGGCTTCCCGGGGCTTCCTCTTGGAAGCCGGTCACCGGTGTCAGGGCTGTTACTTCCTGACCCGCGACAGCCCTCGAGAGCGTGGGAATAGGGTGAGCCTCAGCCCCACCCATGAGTTGGGGGTCAGATGGGATCCCCGTGACCTCCTCGAAGCACCCCCCCGCCCCCCAACTTCCCACCGGCCTGCAGCCTTCCTGCCTCTGGCCCTTTAAGGCCTGGGCAGGAAGCCCCTCCCCATTTAGGGCAATAAATGGACACATAAAATGGCCGAGGGCCTGTTTGCTGGTGTCTGGCCTGGCTGGAGGCCTGTGAGGACAGGCGGGCTGGCAGCCCGGCAGCCACCCTGGGCCGTTGGTGCCCCCCACTCCCTAATCGGGACGCTGCATTCCTGTCCCATTAAACCCCAGGCCGGGGACCGGGCCAGGCAGGGATTGGCACCAGGTCAGGGCGGGGTTACCCGTTGGGACCAACCTTGCAACACAGGCCGCTGGCCTGGGAGGGGGCGGGGGCGGCTGGGCGTGGGCCTGGCGACCGCACCTGGGCACCAGACTTGCTGTGTGACCTTGGGCCGGCCACCCACCCTCTCTGGGTCTGGTTTTCCCCTCCAGGTGAGGGCTCCTCGCCCCTGGCTTCCTCCTGGGGCCTCACCACATACTTCCTTGACACGCAGTAGGTGGGGAGGGGGCTGAATTCCTGGAGTCACATTCAGAGGTTAAGTTCAGAGTCCCCCCATCCGCAAGGAGGCCCGGGGGGGGTGGTCAGTAAGCAGCCTCACTGGGCCTTTGGGGACGCATGCCGGCACACAGTAGGTCCTCAGGCAGAGTTTGCTGAATAGGTGGGGCCGGGACCCTGGGCCTCAAGCAGCCCCAGTCCCCTTGGCACTTGTCATGACCTCCGAGGAAACTGAGGCACAGAGAGGCCCTGCCTCTTGCCCAGTGTCCTACAGCCTGGAAGTGGAGGACCTGGGATTTGGGCCCGGACTGCTGTGCACGGCACATAGTAGGTGTCAGAGGTCCCTTCTTTGGTTTCCTGTTCTACTCTGTGTCGGGGCCGGGGCGTGGGGGATAGACAGGCCTCAACCGCTCATTAAGCAACCCCCCTCGCCCCCTCTTCCAGGAAGACAGCAGGTGGCAGTTACCTGCCCACCCCCTGCTGGCCACCCCCTCTCCTTCCCAAGGAGTCTGGGGAGGGGGGAGGAGGAGGAGGCCCGCCCCAACCCTCACCTTGCCCCTGACCTTGGGAAGCACGGTAAATAGGGCCTCCTCCCCCTGTCCCTCTCCCGGGGCGCCCACCTCCCGGCCTTTGCCTGTCCTGTTCTCCGCGCTCAGGATGCCCTTGCCACACCTGCTGCTCCTGGGGCCAGGCGGGGGCACTCCTGACCTGGCGCTGGGTCCCCGGCCTGGCCGCTGGTCTGCTGTGTGCCCTTGCCCAGGCCTCCTCACCTCTCTGAGCTTCTCCTTGTTCTGTAAAGCCCTGGGCTTACAGCCAGAAGGATGAAACGAGGGGCCAGTTAGCCCCCAATCGTCCAGGGCACACGGGAGGCCCCGGGGAGGGCTCCCAACAGGCCCGGGTTCTGCCGCCTTGGAAACCGTGTAGCAAATAAATGACCCTAGGTTAGCTCAGAGGTGGGACCGGGGGAGCGCGCCAGCCGGGTGGGCGGGGCTGGGTGTGGGCTCACTCCGCGCATAGCTCTGTGGTCTTTGGTTCATCCGGTTTGCTGCGCCCCTACTGTGCGCCGGCGGCGGGGGTGGGGGGGGTGGGGAGCCTGCTGAGGCCTGCCCCTCGGCCGCCGCCGAGTCAGCACCGAGCGCCCCGGAAATCCCATGGAGGCGGGGGCGGGGCTCTGATGAAAGATGGGCTGGGTGGGTGTGGGCCCGAACTGTGAGGACCCTGGCCCTGGAGGGTGGGGACCTGGCCAGCGTGGGGGTGGGGCTTCCTGGAGGAGAGAAGTTTCATTGGGTCGTCCTGACCGGGGCAGCCACCTGGCGTGGGGGCACCTACTGGGTGTGTCAGGTGCCGGCCGGGCCTCTTAGGGTGCAGGAGGCCACACGGCTGTCCTGGCGAGAAGATGCCGTGGCGCACAGTGGGTGTTCAGCAAACAGGTGCCTTTTAACTGCCGGGTCGCCCGCCTGACCCGCGCAGGGTTTTCTGCCTCTGCCTTAGAGGGAGGGGCCCCAAGGGGTGGGGGCAGTGGCCTGGGGTGTGGCACGCAGGTGGCGGGAGGGTGTGGGCCAGGTTGTCTGCAGACCCAGTTTAGTTTCCAGGCTGAGGGATGAGGCAAGGGCTTGCTGGGGGTGGGGGGGGGTCTTCTTAGGATTACGTGGGGGAAACAGGGGCCCTGGCTGGAGGGGACAGAGACGTGGCCTTTGGACCTACGGGCCGCGCCACGCTGCAGGCTCGCCTGGCTGGTGGAGACCCAGACCCAGGGCCCCGGGCCGGCTGCAAACTGGAGCCCGAGCATCTTCATACTTCGGGCCGGGCTGCGCCAGCCCCCATGCCCGGCAGGCGCGGTGCCCGTGGGAAGGCAGGGGTGGGGCAGCCTGGGGGGGCGGGGGTGGGGGGGGAGGTGCTGGTGAATCCTCTGAACCATTGCAGGTCCGGACCTTGAGGCACCTGGGGGGAGGATGGCAAGCGGGGCCAGGGTGGCCATCTTGAGGCCTTGGTGGCCCGGATCAGAAGGGGGTGAGGAGGGCCGAGGCCAGTCTGATCCGGAGCCCATCTGCCCACTTGCTCCCTGGGGCCTGGGGCCAGACGGCAGATGGTGGCAGGGGGTGGGAGCCGCCACAGGGGCTCCTCCGAGGCTTCCGTGGCTGGGCCTCAGATGGGGTCGGGCGTTCCCCCCCCATCTCCTGCTCCCAACAGCCACATCTGAGCTTCCCCCCCCCCCCCCCGGCCCCACCACAGGCTGGCGGAACAGAGGGGGGAGCCGAGCAGCTGGTGTGGTCAGCGGGAAAGAGGGCGGGCCGCAGAGAGAGGCGTCCTGGGAAGTGTAGTGCCGGCCCGAGTGGCCACACAAAGGCCTCTGTGTCAGCCCCAGGGCCAGGGCCCTGCTCCCAGGGCGGCCCCGGGTCGGGACAGTCCCGGCCTGGCCCTGGGTCGGGCCAGACCAACCCCGGGGTCCCTTGCCAGGCTGGCCCACTCGAGGCGGGAGGGATGTGGGTTGGAGCCGGGTTGGGCTGCTCGTGCTCTGCCGGGGGGGCTGGGGGTCCCGAGGCCCTTAGGACAAGGAAGGCGCGGCCCCCCTCCCGGGACATGTCTGGGGCTCAGTCCTGAGAGCTGGGCAACCGGAGGAACGTGGGTTGTGTTGGGTGGCTTGGGGCAGCTGGGGGCTCCCCAGAGAGGGTGGAGGGGTGGGGACAGGAGCCAGAGGGTTGCACAAGCGCCCGAGTGGGTGGATGAGTCACAGCCCAGGGGAAGGCGGAAAAAGGGAGTGGGGGAGAGGGGCAGGACAGACGGAGTGTCCCCCACCACTACCGCCAGCTTTTCCAAAGGCCTCTCTGTCCATTCGACAGATGGGGAGACTGAGGCCCCGGGCCGAACAGGGTGGCCAAGAGTTGGGGAGGAGCCGGGTGGGCATGAGGTGGACAGAAAGCCCCTGCTTCTCTTCTGGGGGTTCAGCCTGGGTGGGTAGGGAAAAGGAGCCTCAGGCAGTCGTCCCCCTGCCCCCCCCCCACCCCGTGACTCTCTGCTGTGCCTGGGCCAAGCTGAGCTGCGACGTCCTGGGGGCTCCGAGAGGCGCGGGAAGTGGCTTGTCGTGTGGCCACTGGCTCCGCCCCTCCAGGGCACGCCCACAGCCTGGTCCCTGGGTCTTGGCCTTACCCTTTCCTCCTGACTCGGAGCCTCACTGGGAGGTCAGAGAGGCCCAGGGGCCAGGCAGGGACGGACGACCGGGTTGTCCCCCGGGTCACACATCCTAGGTTTGAGTCAGGGTACGGCTGAGGGGCCGTGGGCGTGGTTCTCCTCCCGGAGCCCTGTTTTCTCACCTCCATAGGGCAGACGGTGCTGCCTGCAGGGACTGCCGGGGGCTCGGGCATATGACAGCGCACAGTGGGTGCCTTGCATCACCGCCTCCTAGAGAGGGTGCGGGCAGAAGCCAGCACTCAGATTCATTAGGAAGCAAGGCATTTATCGAGCGCCTACTGTGTGCTCCCGTACTGCCTCAAATCATCCCTTGGCCGGGCACTCTAGGGGGCCCTCTGGTGGAGGGGGGGGGCGGCGTCAGGATCTGTCACTCGAGCCCCCGGCGTGGGTTTTGCCCCTTGATAAGGCAGCACTGTACGTCCGCCTGCCCTGGTGCACAGCTGGGAAACTGAGGCTGGGGCGGGGGAGGGGGCGCCGCCTTCCGGGGGTCCCCAGCCCCGGCCGGTGCGCCCACCACCCCGCACCCTCACGATCACTACTCCCTCCCTCCCTCCCCCCCCCCCACCTGGCGCTGCAGGTCTCGGCGCGGAAGATGGCCGGCGGTGTGGACGGCCCCATCGGGATCCCGTTCCCTGACCACAGCAGCGACATCCTGAGCGGACTCAACGAGCAGCGGACGCAGGGCCTGCTGTGCGACGTGGTGATCCTGGTGGAGGGCCGGGAGTTCCCCACGCACCGCTCGGTGCTGGCGGCCTGCAGCCAGTACTTCAAGAAGCTGTTCACGTCGGGCGCCGTGGTGGACCAGCAGAACGTGTATGAGATCGACTTCGTCAGCGCCGAGGCCCTCACGGCCCTCATGGACTTCGCCTACACGGCCACGCTCACCGTCAGCACGGCCAACGTGGGCGACATCCTCAGCGCCGCCCGCCTGCTGGAGATCCCCGCCGTGAGCCACGTCTGCGCCGACCTCCTCGACCGGCAGATCCTGGCGGCCGACGCGGGCGCCGACGCCGGGCAGCTGGACCTCGTGGATCAGACCGACCAGCGGAACCTCCTCCGGGCCAAGGAGTACCTCGAATTCTTCCAGAGCAACCCCATGAACAGCCTGCCCCCCACCGCCGCCTTCCCCTGGTCTGCTTTCGGCACATCCGACGAGGACTTGGACGCCACCAAGGAGGCCGTGGCCGCGGCCGTGGCCGCCGTGGCCGCCGGCGACTGCAATGGCTTGGACTTCTACGGGCCGGGGCCGCCGGCCGAGCGGCCCTCGGCCGGGGACGCGGACGAGGGCGACAGCAACCCGGGCCTGTGGCCGGAGCGGGACGAGGACGCCCCTGCCGGGGGCCTCTTCCCGCCGCCCGTGGCCCCGCCGGCCACCGCCACGCAGAACGGCCACTACGGCCGGGGTGGGGAGGAGGAAGCGGCCTCGCTGTCGGAGGCGGCCCCCGAGCCGGGCGACTCTCCGGGCTTCCTGTCGGGCGCGGCCGAGGACGGGGACGGGGACGGGCCCGACGCGGATGGGCTGGCGGCCAGCACGCTGCTGCAGCAGATGATGTCATCGGTGGGCCGGGCGGGGGCGGCGGCGGCGGCGGGGGACAGCGACGACGAGTCGCGGGCGGACGACAAGGGCGTCGTGGACTACTACCTGAAGTACTTCAGCGGCGCCCACGACGGGGATGTTTACCCGGCCTGGTCGCAGAAGGTGGAAAAGAAGATCCGGGCCAAGGCCTTCCAGAAGTGCCCCATCTGCGAGAAGGTCATCCAGGGCGCCGGCAAGCTGCCGCGGCACATCCGGACCCACACCGGAGAGAAGCCCTATGAGTGCAACATCTGCAAAGTCCGATTCACCAGGTGAGCCGGTGCGCCGCGGGGCGGGGGCGGGGGGCGGGGTGCGGGGTGCAGCGGGCACGGGACCCCCGCCCCCCCCCCGCAGCACCGCTGTCCCCTCCAGGGATGGTGCTTTCTCTGTCTCGGGCGGGGGAGGGCTCGGGCACTCCCCAGGCTGAGCCCATAGGCCTCGGGGCCGGACCACGGGAGGCTCAGCCTCGAGGGAAGGCCCGGGAGTCGGGGGTGGGGGGCGTTCTTCTCTCTGGACTGGAGGCCGACGTTTGCCTGGGGAGAGGGTGGCTGCCCCGTAGGGCGGGGGGGGGGGGGGGGGGGGGGCGGGCTGCCTCCCTGAGTCTCCCAGGAGCCCCGGGGGACTCGCTCTACTCGGCCAGCATTTACGGAGCCCCTGCTGGGTGCCAGGCCCTGTCCTAGGCCCCGGGGGACCCAGGAGTGGAGAGGCACGCCAGAATCCCCGTGCGGGCCATGGGGCGTGTGTGAGCTAAAACCACAGAGTTGAGAACGCAAGTTGGGAGCAGAGAGCCAGGGAGGGGGCGGCGGCTGTTTTAAACAGAGAGCTGAGTCCCCCGAGGAGGGACGCGCCACTGCAAAGGCCCTGAGGCCAGTTCAGCTTGGGGGTCGCGGCAGCAGCAGGAGGGAAATGGACTTGGGAGCCACGGGGTTTGGTCCCGAGGCAGGAGGAGTTGGAGGCCAGGCTAGGGGAATTTGTGATTGGGTCTTAAGAGTCCAGAGCTGGCTGGCTGGGCCCTGTGGGCCAGCCGGCGGCAGGGGGGGAGGGGGGGGGCGCGGGGGGCTGGCGTGCAGGGGCCTGGCCAGGCTGGGTGACTCAGCATCACCCCCTACCCCCACCCGCCCTGGGGTTCCCCCAGCCACGCCCACCCAGGCTGAAGAAAGAGGCCATTGTCCCAGCTTCCCGGCCCTGCCCCATGGGGACAGGATCTAGGGGCTGACCCCCGGCCCCTTCCCCACCAGGCCAGGAGAAGAGGGTGTGGCCCAGACTGCAGGGCTCGGGACCCTAAGCAGGGGGTAAAGGGTGCCAGCTGGGAGGTAGGAATCTAGTTGGGGGCCTGCCCCCCCATTTGGTGAGATTGGGGCGCTGTTAGTCTCGGGGGCTGCCTCTTCCTCCAGACAGGGGTCCTGAGGTGGCTGTGGGCTGTGCCCTCAGGGTCTCTGGGCCCAGGAGGGGCAGCTTTGTAGAGGCCCAGTAAGCCAGGATCTGGAGAGGTGAGCAGGGTGAGAAGGGGCCTGGGGCTCCCCTGACACTCCCCCCCCCTCCCCCCCGCCCCGGTCCCACACCCCTACTGACAGGCCTCAGGTGGCTTCATTCTGAACTGGAGTTCTCCTGGCTACCCCACCCTGACTCAGGCTGATCCTGTTTACCAGGCGGGGAAACTGAGGCAGGGAGCGCCACACCAGGCCGGGCCTCTACCCCCACGTGCCCACCTGGCTCCTCTTTGCCCCCAACCCAGGGCCCCAGCCCCCACGCCTTCCTCCAGGCCAGGGAGCCCAGGGCCCCTGTGAGTCACACTAGAGAGTTGAGTAAGCGGGGCCTGTGGCAGCCGGGGCTATAATTACCCGGACCAGGGCTCGGGGTGACGAAACAGGCTGCTTCCACCCCCACCCCACCACCGGGCAGCCCCTGGCCCGCTGTGCAGCCTGGGACAGGTCGCTTTGCCTCTCTGAGCCTTAACTGGAGGAGTCTCTCTGCTCCTCAGTCGGAGTCCCTGCTGTCCCCCTCTGGACCTGGCCCGCGCTGGGATCTGGACGGGACAAGCGGGAGACCGTGTTCGTAGACTCTGAGGAGGTGGAGGGAAGGGCGCTCCCTTGGGGCTAAGAGACCCCAGGCGGTCCAGGGAACGAGGAGTTCACTGTGTCCCGAGTTCTGTTGAGTCACGTGGGATTATAAGGCTGGAGAAGAGGCAGGGGTCTGGTTGCAAAGGGCCAGGCCTTGAACCTCAGGGCAACAGGGAGGCTTGAAAGGGTTAGAGCTCTGTGGGTGGTGCCAGAGGTAGGGACCTGGGGCTAGAAGAGCCTGGGGAGAACAAGTCTCTGAGGAGTGGGAAAGGCTTCCTGGAGGAGGAGGGACATTTGAGATGGGGCTTTGACGGATGCATACGAGTTTGTTGGTCCCGGCACTGAGCATTGTGGTAGGTGTGAAAAGTGAGAGGCCCAGGATGGCTGAGCCGTAGGGTGCAAGAGGCTGCAGCAAGGAACGGGTCAGATGCTGGCCAGGGTTCCGGAGACTCAGGTCTCTGCCCCTGCCCTGTGGATTCCAGGCAGGAATCCTCTCCCTCGGCTAGAGGCCAACCCAGCGATCACGTGAGTCACCTCTGTGATTTGACATCTTCCGGTAGGCGCATTTTTTAAAAAGTGAAAGGAACAGGTGAAAGTAACTCGAGTCGTGTTTGACGTCCATTTTTCTTGCGTTCGACGTGTAATCGGCGTACAGAGCTCTAAGCGAGCCAGTTTGCAGGACAAGTTAAGCGAACGAAGCCTTCAAGATCTGGGGTGCCTTTTGGACCTGGTGGCCCATCTCAGCTTGAACAGGCCACATCTCGAGGGTTCGGGCCGCGTGTGAGAGCCGTGGCTGCTGTGTGAGACAGAGCAGCACCCGGACTGTCGTTGCTTTAGGGCTGATCCGTTGGCCAGCTTGGCTGGCTCCGCACCGTTCCCTGTGGGGCGAGATGGGCAGGCAGGGGCCCCGGAATCACCCGGGCCCCGCTGTCTTGCGGCTCGCAGTCCAGGCAGGCAGACAGATGAGGAACAAGGAAACTGGCACACAAACGAGAGTGAGAGGTGGTGGCCTGAGGGACGCGCGGTGGGTTGGGTGGAGTGTGAGGTGGGGAGGGGCCTGTCTGAGAAGTGACGTCTGAGCTGGAAGTCAGATACGAGGTCCGGTTAAAAAGTGCTCCAGGCAGCAGGAACGGCATGTGCAAAGGTCCTGAAGTAGGCTTGTGCTCAGCCTGTTGTAGTGACAGCCAGGAAAGACAGAGGTGCTGGGGGAGTTGACGGAGACTGGGGGCTGTGGGGTGGAGACCCTCTGTCCCAGAATGCAGGACTTTCGGTCTTAGAGACCAGGACAGCTGGCCACCCTCTCTGTTACCAAACACCCTGGCGTGTTGCCTCATACCCTGTAGTATTTCCCAGCACCGGAAACAGGGTCTGGTATTCAGCAGGCACTCAGTAAATGCCTAGTGTTGTGAATGAATGCAGGTGCCACAGGCAGAAGCCCCAGAGGGAAGCCCCACTATTTCCCTCCTTCTATGGATAAGAGAAAAGGGGTTCGGAGAGGTTCCGCCATTTGAGCGGTGGCCGGGGGGGGGGGGGGGGGAGTGCAAGGCGTTTTCCAGCCCCTGTGGGTGTCGCTTCCCCAGCGCGGAGGGCCCACGTCTCGGGCCCACGGCCCCGGGTGCCCCGGTATTCCCGGGCTTGTCCCCACCCCTGCGCGGAGGGCCCACGTCTCCGGCCGGGGCCCGCGGGGCTCGGGGTGCCGCCGGCGCCCGCTGACCACCCCCCCTCCGCCCCGCCCACAGGCAGGACAAGCTCAAGGTGCACATGAGGAAGCACACGGGCGAGAAGCCGTACCTGTGTCAGCAGTGCGGGGCGGCCTTCGCGCACAACTACGACCTGAAGAACCACATGCGCGTGCACACCGGCCTGCGCCCCTACCAGTGTGACAGTTGCTGCAAGACCTTCGTGCGCTCCGACCACCTGCACAGACACCTCAAGAAGGACGGCTGCAACGGGGTCCCCTCGCGCCGCGGCCGCAAGCCCCGCGTGCGGGGCGGGGCGCTCGGGGGGCCCGACCCCTCCCCGGGGGCCGCCGCCGCCCCGCCCGGCGCCGCGGCCCCGCCCGGCTCCCCCGACGGCCGGCGCAACGGCCAGGAGAAGCACTTTAAGGACGAGGACGAGGACGAGGACGAGGCCGGCGCCGACGGCCTGAGCAGGTTGAATGTAGCGGGTGCCGGCGGAGGGGGAGGCGACGGGGGCGCCGGGGCCACCGCCGACGGCAGCTTCGCGGCCGGACTTGCCTGAAAACCAAAAAGAGAAAACAGAAACCCGAGAGAGAGAGAGAGAGAGAGAGAGACAGAGAGAGAGAGAGAGAGAGAGAAAATCACCCACCACCCCCCCAAAAACACAAAAAAAGAAAATCTATCTATATACAGATATCTATATCTATATATATATATACAGATATATATATATGAGGCGCCACAGAATCTAGGGTAGTGCTTTTCTGAGATTTTTCTCCTTCATGATGTTCTCTCCCTCCGCGGGGACCCTCGCCCCCGCTCCGGCTCCCCGTACCCCCACCCCGCCGACGGGTTTCGGGGCTCGGTTTGGGGTTTTTGTGGGACATCTAGATTCTGAGCCCCCCCACCCCGCCGCGGGGCACACCCAGCATGGAGTCTGGGGTCCCATCTGAGGCCTGGTCAGGGCCCCAGGCGCCAGGTGGGGGTGAGGGTGGCCGCGGGGGCTGGGGCACTGGGGTGGGCTTTTGTTTTCATCCCCTCGCTGGTTTCTAGGAGTCTTTCAGACAAGACCTTAAATGATCTCTGTCCGCTGTGAGTGGACGTTAAAATGCACCCTGTCCCCACCCCCAGCCTCCTTCCTCAGGGCACTTACTAAGTGGGGGTCTCCCCCCCCCCCCCACCTCCCTGCCTCCCGCTCCTGCCTGTGGTCCTGTATGTGTCCTGGCCGCTGTGACACAAATCTATTTATTTCCAGGCCCGGAGAGGGGAGTCGGGGGAGGGGGCGCCAGGGTGGCTCCCTGGGGGGGGGGGGGGCTGCCGCCGCCTCCCTTCACGGCACTTACACCCTGGCGGACCCCCCCCTTGGACCGCCGCTCAGGGCGCCCCGCCCCCCCCCCCCCCCAGGCCGTGCTCCCCGACCCAGGCCACCCAGACCCCACGAGACGTTTGGAGATTCAAAACATTTTTGTCTTTACCCTCCCCTTAGCCCTCTCCCAAGTTTTTAAAGCACTTTTTAGATTTTTTTTTTTCTTTTCCTCCTTAAAAACAAAATTTATATATAGATATATATAGATATATATATATAAAATATACTTTCCTCAGAGGAGCAAAGCAACAGTGTGGGGTGGACGAGGCCAGAGCGGAGGGAGCCCAGGGTCTCGAGGTGGCAGGGAGGAGGGGGGAGAAGAGTCCAGATGTTCTCGTGTCACAAAAGCAATAAAGACAACATTTTACAAAATGAAAGGAAAAAAAAAACAAAAAACCACAAAAAACACACAAAAAAAAGACAACCAACCACAAATAGAAGTCTTGGCACTTTGTAACAGAACGGGTACTATACTTTATCTTAATTCTTAATTTAAAAACATGTTTACAAGTTGCAACCAACTTCTATGAAAAGTCGAAAAGACAAAAAAAATAAAAAATAAAAGAGAGCGAGCGAGAGAGAGCGAGCGAGAGAGAGAGCAAAAAGAAATTCCTAAAAGTCAATTTATTTTTGTACAAAATAATAAAAAAAAAAACCCACCGCAGATGCAGAATCCACTTCTGTTCCCCGAGGTGAGAGGGGTCAGGAAGGCACGGGGGCGAGGTCTTCTGAGGTATTCGTGCTTTGACCCGGGGGCTTGCCTTGCAGGCAGGACCGCGGGGTTTTTTTTGTGTTTCTGCCGTGTCCTCCCCCCCCCCCCCACCCCCCTCCCATTCTGTCCCGTTTTGGTTCTGATTCGGAGGTGTCTCATCACCTGCCAGCCATACGATGGCCACCCGTGTCTGCGGGGACCCTCCTTACTGACTCCCCAGCTCAGGGATGGGCCCGAGAGAGGGCTGGCCTTCCAACCAGCTAGAGCAATCCAGTCCCCCACCCCCCTCGCCCCCTGCCCTCGCCCCTCGCCCACTTTGGGGCTCCCCGCCCTCCAGCATGGCCGCCCTTCCTTGTGGCCACCAAGGAGCCGCCATCTGGGACAGGTCAACCCCGTCGAGGTGGGTGGCGGGGCCCCACCTCCAGGGCCTTATATTCCCCCAGGCACCCCTCTTTTTATTCAAAGGCACTGACTGTAATCTGGGGGCTGGCACCCGCCTCCCCCCAGCCTCTGGCTCCCCAAAGGCCCGGTACTGACCGAGCCACAGGCCACGGACGGGGGCCAGGGCTGGGGAGACCGTGTTGCCAGAGGCCAGGGCACCCTCACCCCAACGCCCTCTCGCATATGCAATGCCTAGCGTGGGACCCTGTAAATAGACGCTCTGTCAAGCCGAGACCCTCCCCCATCAAAGCCCAAGGTGAGGGGTGCCCCTGCTCCCCCCCCTCCAGCTGCTGGCCCGTCTCCCTGTGCCCCTTTGCTCTGTGACAGACCCCGTCTTGTCTTTTTTTTTTTTTTTTTTTTTTTTTAAAGGGAAGCTTTTTAAGAAGGCAACTTTCATCATTGTTTCTACAGGATACTATTCATCACCCCTCCCCCCGAGCCCGTCAGCCCCCCAAATGTCTCAGGACCCCCCCTCCTGAGGGGGGGTGGCAGGGGAGCCCAGGGCCGGGTGGCCTCCCTCACACCCCGGTGTCATAGAGTAAGCCCTTTTGGAGAACCATCTGTGGAGGCCAAGCAGAGAGCTCGAGCGCCCAGGCCAGGGACCCCCCCACCCCACCCCAGCTGAGAGGTTCCCTGAGGGGACAGCCCTCTCCCCCCCCCCCCCCATACACCCCCTCGCAATAAAACCAACTGAAAAATCACAGCTGTCGTCCTGGCCAGTGGGGGCGGCTGGACTCGGGGTGGGGGGGATCAAGGCCTCTGGGACTATGGCGGGGGCAAGGGCTGAATCCCCGCCGAGCACACTTTTAACACAGACTTCCTCGGGAATTGCACTAAACCCCTGCCCCTAGCTCTGAGCTCCGCTTCTGATCGCCCTGCCCACCCACTCCGCCTTAACCCCTGGCCCGCCCGCCCGTCCTAGGGGCCGCAGCGTCCGCATGGGCCCAGCGCCGGGACCCCGGCCCCTGACCCCGCGCAATCACATACTGTACATAGACGTGGATCGATTTTATTTTTATTCTTTAAATTAAGGTCGTGATCAAGTGTTGCCAAAGATACTGCTGAGTTCTCGCGTTTCAGGAAACAAACAAACAAAAAATATTTGAGGGGGAGCGTGCTGACTGGTCAGAAAGGACACAGCAAAACGTTTTTTTGTTTGGTTGTTTGGGGTTTTTTTTTTTTTTGTGTTTTCTTTTTTTGGGGTGTTTTTTTTTTTTTTTTTTTAACTGCCTGGTACAAAAAAAAAAAAAAAGAAAAAAGAAAAGAAAAACAAAGCGAAATTGTTATTTCCATCATCTTGGTGAAGTTGGGTGGATGTGTGTGCGCGTGTGTGCGAGAGTGAGGTCCGGGCCAGGGGCTCCGGGCAGGGTTGGGGGGGGAGCTCCCGGGGTGGGGGTGGGGGCAGGTGTGTGCCGGAGGGGCCTCCCCCAACACCCCCCGGAGCGGTCAGCTGGCCTGTGGGACCTAGGAGAGAGAGGCTAACACCCTTGCTACTTCTCCCTGCCTAGACACCCCCCCCCACCCTGACCCCACCTTTTGAGATTAAGAAAAAAAAAAAAAAAAGCAAAAAAACACTACAAACAGAAAAACAAAACAAAACTGAAAACCCAGTGAATGTAAAGTTCCGGACCAGGCCCAGCCTGGCACGGGTGTGGGCCTGCGCCTCTCCGGGTTCCAGCAGGCCATACCAAAGTCGGCCCCCCCCTTGGGTGGCTTGCCCAGGAGACCCCCCCCCCCCCCCCCGTGGCCATCTCGTCGCCATTTGTACCTGGCTGTCCCTTTGCTTCCTTCCGGGGTTGGGGGGGGCGGTGGTGGGAGCCGGGGGTGGGGGTGGGGCCAGCAGCATTGGACACGTCGCGCATGGTGGGGTCGAGGCTGGGCCGGGCGGGGGGAGAGGCCCCCCAGGACCGAGGCAGTCCAGGCAGCCGGGATTGTAGGAGGCCAGACAGAGTGAAGGGAAAAGCAGGACAAAAAATTTAAAACAGAAAAAGAAAAAAAAAAAAAAAGCAAAAATCCTATTTTTTGAGAAAGAAAGATATTTATATTTGCAGTTTTATTTTAAAAAGTTATTTAAGCTGAGGAAGCAGCCTTCCTGGAGGGCGGCTGGCGCAGGACGGGTCAGGGCCTGGGGGCTCGGACGCCCCGGGAGCCATAACCTCAGAGTTCAGACTAGCTCGCACTAAGGACATAGATTTACACAGGGGGTGGGCAGGCAGGGCCAGGAGGTGGAGGGGCTGGGGAGACCCCCGTCCCGATGCCGGGGCTGCCTGGAGGCCATGGCCAGGGTTCCTGAGGCCCAGGGTCCCCCCCGCCCCTCCCAGGCCCAGATACAAGGTGCCTTGGACTTTGGGGGGCCGGGCCTGGTGAACGGGGTGGGGGGGCAGGGGCGGTGCCCGCGGGCACAGAGCACAGAGCAGACATTCCATAGACTGTATTTGAGAGTCTTTATAAAGTGTGGGAGATTTAAAAAAATCAATTGATAAAAATGCACTTTTGGGGGTGGGGGGGGAGAAGCTTTAAAAGTAATAAAAACAAAAACAAAAAGACAAAAGATGAAAAACCAGACAAAAAAAAAATCATTTTTCTTGTACATAAAAAACCACTAAACGCAGCCTGTTACGACCGCTGCTGCCTCATTTGCCTGATTTTGATGTTCTTTGTGTTTTGTTTGGGGGAGGTGGGGAGCAGGGGACGGTGGGTGGGGGCTTGGGGGCCCCCTTCCCTGAGGGTCCGGGCTCACGCACCCACACCAGTCGGGGCCCCTGCGGTGACCTGGCCTCGGGGCTCTCGGGGTGGGCGGGTGTCCGCAGCATCGGCAGGCCCAGGGCCCCTACAGAGGAGGTGACCCACAGTGTGGGCTTGGCAGGTGGCACTGGGAAGGGGCCCGGGGGCGGGCAGGGAGAACTGGCTTCTCCATCGCTTCCAGCTGCAGGGTTTCTGGAGGCCGGTGGGCGGGGGGGGTGGGGGGGGAAGTGGTGGTGGCTGGCTCGGGCACCCCAAGTCTGTCAGAGGCCCCCCCCCACCCCGTGCGGCCCCGCGCTGGTCCCCAGGACATGACCAAGGATCCGAGCTGGCTGCTCCCCGGACATCCCCCGGGAAGAAGGGGGGCCAAGGCCCAAGCATTGATGAAGGGTCCTGGACTGCAGCCCCCACATCTGGGTTGGGGTTCCCAAACATGGGCACTTTCGGGCCCCGGGAAGCGGCCCTCCCTTCTGTTGCCCAGTTGGGCTCAGGCCAGCAGGACCCAGACTGGGGGGTGGCAGAGGGGACTGAGGGGCCGCAGCCTGGGAGAGCAGTGGCGGGGGCCTTGGGGGGGTGGGGGATACAGGGTGCCGGCTCCAGGGGTCACGTGGCTGCACACGTGGCGTTGGAACCCAGGCCTCCACCTCAGCTGAGTGAGGGTGGGGCCGGCGGGGGCTGGGGGCAGCCACCAGCCCCACAAGGGCCTGGTCACCCGTGCTCCCAAGTCCACTGGGAGAGGCTTGTTTTTCATTGGAAGTATTCACACACATCTCCGCCTGTAAAGCCAGAGGCTTTAGCACATCCCAACAACTATGGAATCGTCACCTCTAAGCTCCAGAACATTCCATGACCCCCAGAAGTGCCACTCCCCATTAGCAGTCACGGTCACACCTTCCCCCCGTGTTCCACTTCCTGTCCCCGGACGGGCCTGTTCTGGACGTTTCACACACGCGGGCCCACACCCCGCGTGGCCTCTGGCGTCCGGGTCCCTCCCTGAGCGTCGTGTGTCCGGGGTCGGTCCGCGGGGCGGCGGGGGGGTGGGCGCCTCGCTCCTGTTCAAGGTCCGATCACGTTCCCGCCCGAGGACGCGTCTCCATCTGCTGGCCCGTCGGCGGACGCTGGGTGGTCCCCACCTTTGGGCGCCCGTCAGTCACGCTGCCCTGCAGGTGCGTGTCGGGAGTTCCCACGCGAGCCGGCGCCCTCTACCTTCGGGTGGGTCGCGAGGACGGGGCTGGCCGGCCGGTGGTCGCTCCGTGTTGCGCCTGGGGAGGGCCCGCTGTCCCGTCTTCCGGAGCGGCCGCCCCACTCTCCACGCCCACGAGCCTCCGGTCCCCCCCAGCCTCGCCAGCACTTGCTACTGGGCCGGGGACGCCAGCCCTCCCCGCGGCGGAGGGGCGGTGGCTCCGGGCTGCGTCTCCCGGTGGCCGGTGAGGAGGCTCAGCATCTTTCCACGCGCCTACTGGCCATTTGTGTACTTTCTTGGCCACGCAGGGGAGCAGGGACAGTCCTGGGGTTTGGTGGCTCTGGTTCAGCTCCTCACCCGACCTGGCGGGAAGACGCCGGGCCCAGCGGCCAAAGCGAGACCTTCCTCACTGGACCGAAGGCCGCGCTTCTTGGATCCTGAACACCGCGGGGCAGAAGGGAACGGTCAAGGGGGGGGGGGGGTTGTCTTTGTCCTTTGATGCCCTCGCCCCCAGCCGACGCCCCAGCACACAGAGAAGACGCCCCGGTGGCTTCACCTTGACCTTTTTTATTTGTGTTTTTTAAAAACAATTAAATTAGAATACAAATATTAGAAAACGGTGGCCCTCAGCGGCCCGTGCAGACGGAGGGGCCGCACTGCACAGCCGAGTTTATACAGTAAAACTGAATTTGCCCTCGGCCAGATTGATGTCCCTTTCTTCTTTAGACCTGAAATGATATTGCTTCCTGACTACAAGAGTTCTGTTTATACAAAGGAAATTATTCTGGGGCAGGGGGTGGGCAGCAAGGAAGAAAAGAAGCGAGAGAGACCGGGGCAGAGGCGGTGGGAGAACCAAGCGTGGCCTCCAGGGGACGAGGACGCCGGTCGGCGGGGCCGGGCGCCCAGCTGCCGGCTCCCCGCGATGGCCGGACCCCACCCCCACCCCGAGGCCGGGCGTCCCCGGGGCGGGGCGGGGGGGGGGGTGCTGGGTGAGCAGCTGAAGGGAGGCCCTCGGCCCGGCCCTGTTGGAAGACAGAGTGAGGCTCCCAGGGGAGGGGGTGCCGGGCGGGCCTCTACCCGTCGGAAAACCCAAGAGCAAGAAAAGGGGGGAGGAGCCACCCCAAGTGGAGAAGGTGGGGCGGGGGGGGGGTCCCTGCTGCCCCTGGGGGAGTGGCCGCCCTCCCCGCCCCGCCCCGCCGAGGAGGGGCCTGGTGGCGGCATCTGCGGACGTCTGCGCTGTTCCGTAGGGAAGTTAACCTGAATTGGAGTTACCGAGGTAGCTGGCTAGAAAACGGGGACCCCCCCACGCCACACGCCGCCGCACCCTGGGGCCCCCGCCTTCCACAGGGGGTCCTGGCCACATGCTGGGTCTTCAAAATACCAAGTTATTGCACTTTCAAAAAATACAACACATCTGTGGCTAAACCCTCCCCGGCCCCCCCCCACACCCCCCCCACCCCGGCCCCTGCTCCCCCCGCCCCCCTCCCTGCCCCAACCCACTCCATGGCTTCTTGGCTAAAATGCTCCCTGCTCGGCGGTGCGCTCCAGGGTCTCTGGGCGAGAGAACGTGTTTGCAGAGAAAAAAAGCAAAGGAACAGACGAATGTCAAAGTTGCGGCTGCTGCCAGGGGGAGGGGCACGTGCCCGTCAGTGTCCCCCGCTGCCCCCCCACCCCACCCCATGCGCCCCGTCCCCCTGCACCAGCTGGAATGGTCACTGGAAGAGGCGAGGCGGGGCGTCCCAGGGCCGGCTTGGGCTCCGGGGCTCGGGCTCCGGCCGGGGAAGCAGCTGTGTGGGTGGCTTGCCTCGTTTTGAAAAGTTTGATTTTTTTTTTTTGTTTCCTTTTTCCTTTTTTTTTTTTTTTGTACTTTTTTTGTCATTTTACTTTTTTTTAATCCTCCGATAGGAGAGTCCAGAGGTACAGGTGCCAGGAGCCAGGGAAAGGGGTGGAAAAACAAAATGAACAGTAAAAAGAAAAAAAAAAAAAATCACTCCTCCCTCTGCACCCCGAGGCCCGCCTGCGCCCCATCCGCGTGGGTGAGCACCAGGAAAGTCGAGTGTCCGGCCAGCGGTGGCGGTGAGCAGTCAGCAGGCCGACACCAGGCCCTTCTGGAAGGGACAGCGGCGCTTGGGCCGGGGACCCTCCTCGTCCTCGTCCTCGTCCTCGTCCTCCTCCTCCTCCTCCTCCGACGAGGACGAGCTGTCCAGCGTGAGGTCCACCACGTCGGCTCCCGGCTTCCCATTCTCCACGCCGCCCGCCGCGCCGCCCCCCGCCCGCGGCGCCCCCGCCCGCGGCGCCTCCTGCACCGCCACCGTTGAGGTTAGGGCTGGACAGGAGCCCGTTGGCGTCCGAGGTGCCTGAGGGCGACAGGGTGGGCGACGGAGGCGGTGAGGGGCGGGGCGGGGGGGGGGGGCGGCGGGCAGCCCGAGGGGCGAGCCCCGCCCTCAGGGCCGGGACTCACCGAGCACCAGGATGGGGCACTGAGGGCTACAGCTGCGCTCCTTCTCGGCGCGGATCGGGCACCACGAGCCGTCCTCCAGGTACTCGATCTCGTCGGCATCCTCACACTCGCTCAGGATCTTGGACAGGAGCCTGGAGGGGCCGGGGGCTGACTCCTGGGCCGGCGAGAGTCTCCCCGCCGCCCCCAGGCCTGGACTCGGGGGGGGGGACGCGTGCTAAGGAACCCACTTCTCTGCAGAAGTGGCTTCGGGAGAGCGGCTGCCAGGGCCCGTTGTCCTCGGGTCAGCGGCCCAGTCTCCCCGAGCGAGGGGCTGCGGTCACCCACCCAGTCTCGGCAGCACACGGTGGCTGCCCACCCCGCCGCGGCTGGACGGCGTGAGCCTGGGGGTCTGGCCCCCCCAACCCGAGCCACCGCCCCCCGCCCCACCTTTCCAGAGAAGGAGACGGGCTCGGACGGAAGGTTTTGTGCCGCTCACGACCCCCCCGAGAGGCTCTGGGGCGGAGCAGGGGGCGGAAGCAGGGCCACGGCACCCCCGCACGGGCAACAGCACCGACGCGGCACCTACGGCGAGCCAGGCCCGGGGAGGGGCGGGGAGCTCCCCGAAGCCAACGTGGCCACAAAGCAGCAAGCCCGGGTTCCAATTCCTGACCACAGGGCCTCAGTCTCCCCACCGACAGGATGAGGCCTGCACAAGCACCCACCGTCTCCAGCCACCGAGGGCCCACGCCAGGCCAGGTCTGGGACAGGGATATACTTGCTGCAGTGGCAACAGGCCGTCACGGCCCCCAGCGTGAGCTCAGTGTCACAGCTGCACCCGCCTCAGGGGACCCAACCACCGCAGCCGCTGTCACACAAGAGGAAGGCCCTTCCTTCCCTGCTCCAGATACTCCGGTCGTCACGCCCACAGACCCACCATCCCGGGGTCGCCCTGCGTCCACACAGCTCTGCCTGCCGTGTGGGTCTCCGTCTCTAACTGGAGAGCCCCCTCCACAGAGCCCCTTCCTCCTCCAGGCAGAGCGCAAGCCACAGGGGTCATCTCTGTCCGGCTGTGTTCTCCACACTCCCCACGCCCAGCTGGGAGTCCTCTGAAGGCAGGATCTGTGACAAAGTTCTCGCGGGGACCCCAGAATCACCCAGCGCACGGCCAGGGATGGGACAAAATGACGAGTCCTCGAGGAAAAGCATGAATGAAGGACCCTGCCTCCAGGAAGCCTCCCTGGCTGTGTCCAGGCCCCGCGGGATGCCGGGACTGTGGTCTGTGTGAGGCACAGCCGCACCCGAGTCCCAGACCCATCTGCCCCTGGAGCGGTCGGAGCTGCCGCCACTCGAGCCTGGGTGACCCGCTCTAGGGCTGTGGGGGTGGGGGGAGAGGCAGGCACGGGGCCGCACAGCTGCCAGGCCAGGAACAGAGCAGCCATTCAGCCCCGGCCCTTGTGCCCGGCCCCAGGGGCCTCCTCTCTCCACCCCGAGGCTAGACAGCGTGGGGGCACTGGGGCGCGCCAGCTCAGCCCTCCAGAGGGGGCCCGGGCTCAGAGCTGGCCGGACCTGGGTCTGAGTCCCGGCCTGGCCACCTGTGAGCTGGGGGCGCCCAGAGTAGGTGACTGTCCCCTCTGAGCCTCAGTTTCCTCATCTGCAAGGTGCGGATGATGAGGCTCCCCTCCTGGCTCGGTCGGGAGAGACGGCCTGACGAGAGCCTGAGTGCGGTGACCAGATGGAAAGAAGCACTCGAACTGGGGACACGCTCAAGCCACGCCCCTATGGGCAGGAAGCCACTCCCGGGCCCACGGGGCACACACTTGCCCCACGAGGTTCATCGGCCCTCACAGACCTCCCGGTGCAGCAGCGAGGCCACAGACCCACTCCTGCCTGACCCCGGCCTCTCTCTCTCCCTGCCCCCCCCCCCCCCCCCCCCCCCCGCAAGCCCTGGGGACAGATGGGTGTGGCTGGCGCCTGGCAGGAGCTGGTCAGTCAGGTGCTGGGCTCGGTTTCTGGAAACCTAAGACCTGAGCAAAGTTTCCCCTTTGGGGAGAATGGCCTTTTTCCCCTTGTCCCCCTGTGGCTTGGGGAGGGCCTGCCGCTCAGGAGGTGGGGACAGCCTGGCTGCACGCTGGCGCCACCTGGGAAGAAGGGCACAGGAGAGCCAGGAGCAGAGCTCAGGGCGGACGCGTCCTTCCCACCTTCCCGGCGGAGGCTGTGCCAAACCCCGTTTCGGGAACAGCTCTCTGGCTCGTGTGGTGGACGTGAGGCGGGGGCTTCCTGGGGTCCCTGCTTGGTGTGGGGCAGATGCACTCCAGATCCGGAGGTCACGAGCAGACCTCCTGGGCCCAGACAGCCTCAGCCGCGTCGCCACCGGGTGTGCGGCACGGGCCCCAACAGGTCCCACCGGGGCACCCGCCTCGCTCGTGGCCAGGCCTTCCGAGGCTGCCAAAGGGCTCCGCGGAGCCGACCAGAGAGGCCCCCTCCTCGTGCGGCTCTGCGGCTCATCGTGAGGGGCCGGGGGGGAGAGGCCCCCCCCCCCCGGACCGCGCCCTGCCCCCCCCCCCCCACGGCGACTCACCCGTCGATGATGAGCTGGTCGTAGGGGGCCGGCTTGTCGCACACGGGGCACATCCAGGTGGGCTTCTTCTCGTTCATCTGGAGGTAGAAGACGGCGTCGAAGCACTGTAGGTGGGCGCAGGTCTCCGCCCGGCAGGGCACGGACAGCCGCATCTTCACCAGCTGCGGGGAGGGGGCCGGCGGGGTGAGCAGGCCGCGCGGCCCGGCGCCGCCCCACCCCGCGGCGGGCGAGGGGACAGGACGCGCGCACCCCGACTCACCGGGCAGATGAGGGAGACCCGCACGCCCGTGGTGGCGATCTCGCTGTCGGGGTCCAGGCGCAGCTTCTCTTTGACTGCGGGGGAGGGGTGGCCGTTGTCAGCAGAGGGGACACAGGCATCTGCGGGGCTGGAGCCGAGGGGCGGGGCCCTCCCGCACCCGCCAATGCTGCCGGCTCCACACCCCACCCCCGCGTCAGGCACCCCCACTTCCACCCTCCCAGGGCGAAGAGGTGTGTTGCGGCCGTAGTGCCCAGGGCCGCGGAGGTCACCCGGAAAGCACCCCGGGCAGCGGCCGGCCATGCTGGATAAGCCGGCGCCCCGACCCCGCGGCGGGTTTTTACGGCCCACAGGCTTCTTCGGGAAGAAAGGTGGCGGCAACTGACAGCTGCCAACGGGGGAGTCCCCACGAAGCCATCCCCGGAGGACTCGGCGAGGACTGGGGGCGGGGGCGCGAGGATGGTCATGGCGGCCGGCGGACAAGCTGGGGGGGCGGGGCTAGCACCGATGCCCCCCCCACCCCCACCCCACCCCCCAGCAAACCCCCGCAGGGGCGGGGCGAGAAGTCTACGTCTCAAAAAAGGAAAAGGCGGCCAGTGCCCACCACAAAGCCAACCCCCTCCTGGAAAGACTCCACGGCAACGTGCAAGGCCTCCTCCTCGACGGTGAACGGGGCACGGGAGGCACTGGAAGGACACTCAGGCGCGGCAAACCCCGGGGCGGCTCGCAGGCTCCCTCCCTCCGGAGCTTTTTGGGCAGAACCGGGAGACTGGCCAGACCGGCTGCCAGACCCCAGCCCTTGAAGGCTCAGGACAGACGGCCCGGGGCCGCCCCGCCCTCCTCCACACTGGGTGGAGGGTGCTCATCCCACTCCACTCTCCCCAACTGTCCCGAAGGCCACGTGGGTCCCTCACACCTGGCCGTGAACTTCTCCTCAGAGGTGCATCGGGTTTGGAGCAAGGCCGCCTCCCCCCGCCCGACCCAACAGAGACAAAACTGGGCTCAGCAAGGAGGCCACAGGTGAGACCAAGTACAGGACTTCCCGCGCAACCAGCCAGCGGCCCAGAGGCCCAGCCTGGCACTGGCTTCAGAGAGGAAGCCTGACCGTGGGCTCCGAGCCGGCCGAGGCAGCCCCACCCACACCGGCCCCTGCGCACCGGGAACAGCAGGGTTCTTCCCCCCCCCCCCCCCCCCCCCCCCCCCCCCCGTGGGCTGCCGCCTACATGAATGCCGCCCAGTCCCTTGCCGATGCCTGCCCCCGGCCTGCATGGCCGGAATGCTGCTGGGGGCCTGCCTCCTGTGCTCAAGCTGGCCATTGTCCCCACAGGGAGACAGGCAGGTAGGGGGGCGGTTTCGAAGAAAGGGCTCTTTCAGGGAAGTGGGAGGCGGCGGGGTGGGGCGCACGGGCCAAGGCCCTGCCGCTCGGCACCTCAGTGTCCCCGACGGTCAGACGGGGACGTCGCCAAGCCCCCCGGCCCAGGGCCATCGTGGGCATCTGGTCGGAAGCTGTGGCAACCAGAGAGGGCCACTGACCTGCCTGAGGCTACACGGCCGCCAAGCAGATGAAGTTCCTGCTGTGGGCTGGGCAGCCCCTGGGCGCAGGGACACAGGAGGAGAGACAGGACCTGCTGTCTGCCCGTCTGGGGAGCGGCTCGCTTTCAGTGCTCCCTGTGTCCCGTCCCCCCTCCCTGAACACGACCAGTCTTGCTGTCTGAGGCCAGACTGTGTCACTGCCCGGGGCCCACAACTGCAAACTGGGTCTGCTCCTGCCCTCCGTGTCCCTGGCCCCCACCCAGCAGTCAGAGGCATCTGCCTGGAACCCCCGTCTCCAGGGACGTGCCCGGCTCGGGGCTGTGGGAGCGGCCCCCAGGTGCTCACCCTGCCAGGATGCCGGCGGGCTTCACCCCGAGCTCTCGCAGCCCCGGGCCCGCCGGGCTAGAGAGCACACCTCCCTCATCCCTGCCTCATCTGTGACTGGCTCTGCTCCTCCTCCCACGCTCCCCGGGGTGATGCATGGATGCTGGGGCGCGCCCCTCCCACGAGCTCACCCAGCGCCTTGCACAGCTCTGGATGCTTCACCCCGATGGTTTTCAACCTCTGCAGCAGCTCCGAAGAGGTCAGCTGTCGCACCAAGTACAAGGCCACGGAGTAGCTCTGGGGATACAGGTGGGGGAGGGGCTGTCAGGGCCGGCCAGGGCCCCCCCGGGGGGAGCGGGGGGGGGGGGGTGGCGGGCAGGCGGGCAGCGCCCGAACCCTACTCACCTTGCCATAGTTCCCCCAGGTGACGGTGATGCGGTTGGTGGCCGAGGAAAGGTACATGAGGTGGGTGAGGTTGATGGGGCGACACGGCCTCTTGGGCTCCACTCCGGGCTTATTCGAGGGGTAGTAGCCCTGGAAGCAGCCATGGGGGTCACACCGCGGAAGATGCTCCTTCCGCACCCTCAGCCCCGCCCCCGAGAGCAGGCCCAGGGCTGCCGGGGCGCCCCGCTCACCGGGACGGAGCAGTAGCTGTGGTTGACCTTCACGGCGATGTTGGGTGGGTACTGGTCCTCCTGGGGGCCGCTGGTGTCCGAGTAGCAAATTCTGCAATGGCAGCGGAGCCCATCAGGCCGTGAAAGGGGGCTCTGGATGGAGGGGTGGCCCTGAGAGGGGTGGGAGGGTGGACGTGGGGCCAGGGCGGAGGCCACAGGGGCCACGTCTGCCCGGCAGGTGGATCGCCGTTCTGCACGGTACGGGGGCGGGGGGGGGGGGGTCTCGGGGCCCAAGAGCTGGTCTGAGCGAGGCTAGCTGGGCACATGTCCACAGGCAGAGGCAAGGACACACAGCAGGAAGAGAGGACAGGCAGGGCCCCCCCCCCGTGAGCGGGGAGCCCGAGAGACACCGTCGGGAGGGAGAGGGGCCGGGTGGGATGCACCTGCGGTGGGCGTGGCGGGGGCCGCGGCCCGCCCAGCTTACCTGAGGACCACCTGCACGGCCTTGATCCCGGGCTGCAGCTCTCTGTGCGCCGAGGGGGTCAGAGGGGAGGAGAGGGGTCAGCGAGTCAGGAGGGCACTGAGCACGCCACACGGGCTAACCTGCCACCTCCCCTGGTGACGAAGTCCGTGGGTGCTGACTGAAGCCTCCTCTCCTGACTACTCACTGCTGCCTGGGACAAAGGACCCCCCTCTCTGGACAATTCGGGGGGTGTCCACGTGGATATTAAATGGGTTGGTGGGTATGGGCCCGGCACGGGCCACGTGGCCAACAAGTGGCTGCTCCAGCGGTGACTTCAGTCTCAGCTGCAGACGGAAAGGCCTCAGATAGCAGAGACCGGGGACGGCCTTCGTCCCTCATCTGTCCTCGCTCAGGGGCCCCTGCAGGACCCCGGGCAGTGTCTGGGGGGACGTGTGTGTTCATCACAACTAGGGAGGCTCCTGCCATCAAGTGGGACGGGAGCCGGGGATGCTGCTGAGGCCCCCCCGCCCCCCACCCAGGGCACAGGGCACCCCTCTCCCGAGCCAGCGGCGCCGAGGGGAGCCGTGCTGGAGGGGACACTGGCCCCGTCCAGGGCCGCGGGTCAAAGGCAGGGAGGGCACGCAGACTAAGCAAGCTGTCCAGGACGGGGGGCGGGGGCCACCGCGCACACGGTGGGGGTGGGACGGGGCGTCGGGCCTCCGTGGGGTCTGCCGAAGGCCCCCCCCCGCCCGGCAAGGCCAGCTCGCCCCAGACCACGCCAGCCCACCGCCCGCCGAGGAGGTCAGCAGGGGTGCGGGGCACAGCACACCTGGAGTTCCGGATCAGCTCCACTTGCCTTGGCGTCAGCGCAAAGATGCACGGGCTCTCCTGAAGCTTCTCATTATTCTGTGGGACTGAAAACAAACGGAGGGTCAGGGGACGTCCGGTCCCCGACGAGGGAGCCAACCGTACCCACGTCCGCGGGGAGCGGGGAGCGAGAGGCTGAGCCCCACCTGGGCAGCCAGGCACGTGGGGTGGAAGCAGGGCCACCAGGGACGAGGTGCGGGGGGAGCCCAGCCCTTCCTGGTGCCACCCCGCAGCCTATGATTCAGGGAACGCCTCCCTCCACCTCCCCATTACGGGCCCCTTGAGAAGGAGCAGCCTTCTTAGCCCTCCAGGTTCAGGCGTCACTGAGAAGCGCTGGGCTCAGGGAGAGGAGCCTGCCGGGCTGGCAGGATGCCGTGGGGCAGACTGCGTGCCCTTGAGCCAGCCGCTTCACCTGGAGCCTGCTTTCTCTGGGTCTGTACCACGCCAGCAACAACTGTGTCCCCACCCCGCACGGCTGTTCTGGACACCCGGCAAGTGCGTGCCTGTCTGCGCGGCGCTCGGCTTAGGCCCTGCAAGGCACTGCTGGAGGGGACAGGGACAAGCTGGGGACAGGTTCTGCCTTGGGCATTCACGGCCGGCAGAGGAGGCAGGGAAGCGAAGCCACCCTGAGCCTCTGAGGGCACAAGAGTCACGGAGCAGCCCAGCTCACAGCAGGGACTCCACACACGGAGGCACACTAGTCATTACGAAGTGCCTGCTGGGTGCACAAGTGGGGGGATGTCTGCCAGGGGATGGAGACCAGGGTGGTGACTGGCTGGCTCTGCACTCTCACTTACATCTGCATCGAGAACCCCAGGGGTGATCAGAAAGTGCTCTGAGCTGAAAGAGAATATACAGCGTTCCAAAACTTGGGAGGAGCAGCTAACGCAGTCGCTAGAGGCAAACTTATAGCTTTAAATGCTTCTATTAAAAGACAGAAAGAGGTTTCAAATAAGTTACTTGCACTTCCTCTACGAGAAACTAGAAAAAGAACAGAAAATTAAAGCCAAAGTCACCAGATGGAAAGAAATTAAAGATAAAAATAGCAAGGGAGAAAATCATTCAAGCGAGAGTTCTTTGATAAACTAGCTAGAACGAACAGAAGATCACAAGAACGCAGGCTGTCAGAACGAAAGACAGACAACAGTACAGATCCCACAGCCTTCTAGTTTAATACGGGAATGAGGTGGACGACTTTACGCCAATAAATCTGAAAACTTAGGTGAAATAGACACATTCTTCCAAAGACGCAAATTACCAAACTGGCGCCAAAACACGCACGAAGTTTGAAAAGCCCTTTATCAGTTAGGGAAGCTGAACTCATCGTTGAAAAGTCCTCCACACACGAAAACCAGATCCAACTGGGGAGTTCCCTCAAGTATTTAAGAAGCGATATAGGGGCGCCTGGGGGGCTCAGTCGGTCAAGCGTCTGGCTCTTGGTTTCAGCTCGGGTCATGAACTCACAATCTGTGGTTTGGAGCCTGGTGTCGGGGTTTGCCCAGTGCAGAGCCTGCTTGGGATTCTCTCTCTCTCTCTCTGTCTCTGTCTCTCTGTCTCTCTCTCTCTCTCTGTCTCTCTCTGCCCCTCCCTCCCTCCCTCAGGCTCTCTCTCATAATACATAAATAAGAACCTTAGAAAAAAATAAAAAAAAACGATACAGACTCCATACAAATTTTCAAAAAGTAAACAGGACACTTCACTCACTCTACAATCCCGGCACGAGCCCGATACCAAACCTGACCAAAAGGCATCAAGGAAGGAACAGTGAGGGAGCGCCTGGGGGGCTCAGTCGGTCCAGCACCGGATTCTTGATTTCGGCACACATCATCACCCTGAGATTGAGCCCCACATCGCACGCTCTGGGCTGTTGGTGCTCAGCCTGCCCTGCTTGGGGTTCGCTCTCCCTCTCTGCCCCCCTCCCCCAATCCCACACGCACACACACACTGTCTGTCTCAAAACAGATACACATTAAAAAAAAAAAAAAAAAGGAATACTGTCAATATCCCTTGCAAACACAGACGCAAAAATTCTTCAGAAAATATCGGCAAACGTGCAGGCCCTTGGGATCTGGCCCAGGTTTGAAACCTTCACACGCCCACCGGCACGGCTAAAACGCAGTGACAACTTCCGGTGCTGGCTGGGGGGGGGGGGGGGGGGGGGGGGGGGGGGGCCGGGGCGGAGCAAGTCTCTGCTGCGGGCACAACCCCTCCTCTGGAACGGCCGGGCAGCTTCTAGCAAAGTTAAACGCACAGCTACCCAATCGCTCAGCAACCTCGTATGTGCCCCCAGATAAAAGGAAATAGGTCCCCAGGAAGACTGTACAAGAACACTCACGGCAAACGTATTTCTAGGAGCCCTAAACTGGAATCAACCCGAGTGGCGGCCGGTGCAGAAACAGACGAACCCTAAAACCGATGCCCCGCACGGCCACGCGGGCAAATCTAACCGCCAAGGTGCTGACCCACAGCAGGCAGACGCCGAGAAGTACCTGACGCACGTGCCCTGGCCCGCGTCCAGGAACAGGCGGAACTCGCCCGCAGTGACAGGAACCGGGACGGCGGGGGGTGCTTCTAGGGGTGCGGGCCGAGACGGGGGACGTCCGAAGGGGTGGGGGGCTTTACGTGGCGGAAATGTCGTGGGTCTACAGCGTTTGGGTTCCCGGGGTGAGACTCAAACTACACACTGAGGATCTGAGGACTCTGTCGTATGTAAATTACACCTCAGCTTTTAAACATTTAAAGCTTCGCTGGAAAGGGGCGCCTGGCAGGCTCCATCGGTGGAGCAGGTGACTCCTGATCTCCGGGTTGTGAGTTCGAGCCCCACGCTGGGCACAGAGATTACTTTCACTCCAGGACAGCTGACGAGGGAATGCCAGGCGACCCTGAAACGGGCAAGCATCCAGAAGCTCTCCAAGCTCCGATAAGGGGTGGACCCCGAGATGCTTCTGTTGGCCGAAAGCAGCAGGTGCAGACAGGTGCGTCTATCACACCAGATCTGCGTCACCGGGCAGAGGGAGAGAGGTGTGCAAAGGACATCTCTGGATGGGGGGCTCTGTGAGAGCCGGCCACAATCGCCGCCGCAGAGTGACTGGGAGAAAGAAGGAGTCGGCTTTCCTTTCTTTTCTTCTCTAAGTTTATTCGTCTGGGGAGAGACAGACAGAAGGAACGCACAAGCAGACGAGGGGCAGAGAGAGCAGGAGAGAGAGAATCCCAAGCAGGCTCTGCTCCGTCAGCACAGAGCTCGACGCGGGGCTCGAACTCACAAACCATGAGGTCGTGACCTCAGCAGAGATCAAGAGTCCGATGCTCAGCTGACTGAGCCACCCAGGCGCCCCAAGGAGTCAGCTTTCTTCCTACTGCCCGAGCCCTTCCAACACTGGGGGGCGGACTGTTCTCGTAAAGGGCTGGAACGTAAGTATTTTTGGTTTCTGTGGGCCACATGCCCTGTGCCTCAACGTCCCCACTCTGCCTTGTACCGCAAAAGCCACCAGAGATGGTAAACAGACAAATGGGCGTTGGCTACGGGTCAATAAAGCTTGGTTTTCGAGAACAGTCAACGAAGCTGGCCCCTGGGCCCGAGGTGGCCGAGCCCTGCTCCCAAACCTTCTGAATCCCAAACCACAAGAGCAGGTAACCTACTTAAAAGCAAACGCAATTGAAATATAAAAACCAGCTCGGCTCCGAAGCCAGACCACATGGGCTCGTACCCCAGCTCTGCCCGGGTGTGCACCGCTGTCCCCGCCCGAGCCTGGGGGCTTCTCCGGGCACGGGGCCGGGCGTGTGGCCGGAGCTCGGCAAGAGGTGGCTGCTCTAACTGCCAAACCACTGCCAACCCATGCTCGCGTGTTGAGGGCCTGGCCGGTCCCCACGGAGTCCTGCTTAGGGCCCTGGGGGGGGGCCGCCCGACTGGGGGGTGGGGGAGCACACAGGCCACCTGCAGACATGCCCAGACCTGCCCAAAGAGCCAAGGGGCAATTATTTCTTGGGGGCGGGGCCCCCCATACCTAAGACGGCTGCGAAGGCTGAGGGGAGGCGAGCTGCCACCTGGGTTGGGGCACGGCATACCCGGCACGGTGGGAGGGGGCTGGGGGTCCCCCAAACCCAGACCTGTCATCCACTGAAGTGGTGGCTCCGCCCCTCCAGCAGCTCCGAGCAGAGACGCAGGCAGCATCCACAACTCGTGGCACTCCTACCCCCCCATCAACTCCCAAGAGGCTCCGATTTCGAAACGCACCAGTGAGGTCCCCGTCCCACACAGACCCCTCAATGCCCACCCCCACCCCAGCAGGTCACCGTCTGCCACTTGGGGGATGCCATCCCCACCCCTAGTGGCCTCGATTCCACAGCAGCCATCTCGGCCACCTCCTCCTGTTGCCGGTGTGTCAAGAACATCCTGCCTCAGGGCCTTTGCACTTGACATCCCCTCTTCCAGAACATTCCTTCCCCAGTGATTTAGATGGCCCTGATGTCTCTGAAATCTGCTCAAATGCCACCAGAATGACAGATGTCCCCGAACACCTTCATTTAAAAACTGCTATCCTCCCAAGGGCACCTGGGTGGCTCAGTCGGTTAAGCACCTGACTGTGGCTCAGATCGTGATCTCAGAGTCTGTGAGTTTGAGCCCTGCGTCAGGCTCTGTGCTGACGGCTCAGAGCCTGGAGCCTGCTTTGGATTCTGTGTCTCCTTTTTTCTCTCTCTGCCCTTCCCCCACTCACGCTCTGTCTCTCCTTCTCCCTCAGAAATAAACATTATAACTGCCACCCCCCCAGGGGTACCTGGGGGCTCAGTCGGTTAGGTGTCTGACTCTCGGTTTCAGCTCAGGTCATGATCGCACGGTTCGTGGGATGGAGCTCTGCATCAGGCTCTGTGCTGACAGCTTGGAACCTGCTTGGGATTCTCCCTCTTTCTCTCTGGACCCTTTCCCACTCACATGTGCTCTCGCTCAAAATAAACTTTAAGAAACAAAAAAATCCCCAAACACTACAACTCCCCAACAACCTCCTGCAATTCTGGTCTCCCCATCTCCTTCCCCGCTCAATTTTTCTCCAAGACTTTTACCTCCTAAGAGTCAACATAATTTCCTGGTGTCTTTGAACAAACCCAGAAGTACATCTGTGGGGACACAGGCTGCCGCGAGGCGGTGGGGGCCCCGCCAGGTGGAGCACAGGCTGGGATGAGGGGCCCACCCCAGGCCCCAGCACTCCCCAGGGACTAAAGGGAGGGAACCCCTGTTCCCAGGTCGTCTGGGAGGACCGGAACCAGCCTCCGGCTCAATCCCAGACACCAACAGAGAGGCCCGGCACAACATGTCCACCCCAGCTGCCGGGCTGCCTTGCCAACTGCCACCAGCAAAGAACGCTTCACGACCGGAGCAGATGCTCACGATACACCGGGGTGGGGGGTGGGGGGCGGAGGGGGAGGGAGGTGCTAAAACCGTAGTTAGGACACGGCTGTGGTCCCGAAGGGTCGCACGTGCGGAGGAAGGACGGGGGCAAGAACACGCCCCAACCTCCAACAGGGGCCTGTTCCTGCTTCTATGATGCACACACACTTGCACACGAGCTTCGGGAACAAGCGAGGAAAAGGAGACCTTAAACAGTCAATCAGAGGGGCGCCTGGATGGCTCGGTCCGTTAAGCGGCTGACTCTTGGTTTTGGCCCAGGGCATGATCTCGTGGCTCATGAGTTCGAGCCCTGGGTCGGGCTCTGTGCTGGCAGTGCAGAGCCTGCTTAGGATTCTCTCTCCCCTCCTCTCTCTCTGCCCCTCCCCTGCTCACATTCCCTCCCCCCCCTCTCAAAACAAATAAGTAAACTTAAAAACAAGTCAATCAGATAGGCCTGGTCTCCCTCCCGCTGGCCTATGGCCTCCTGCACCCTAGAACCTCAGAGGAGGAGAAAGGCCCACCCTCTAAGCCAATGCCCCCAGACCCGCAAGGTCTCTGACTCCTGGCCCAGCCCCCCCCCCCCCCGACCACGATGTAGCCGCAGGCCCCCGAATGGAGCAGTCGAGGTCTCAGAGGTGGTGTGGCTGGTGCAAGTGGCGCTGTGGTGGTGCTGGGGGAAGAGATGGGAAGACAGGTGCCCCGGGCTGGGTGCAGAGGGCCTGGCGGGCAGCAGGGAGCAAGCAGGCACAAGCCCTGGGTCGGGGGCTCCGGGCTCACGCCCACCTCCGCCACTCACAGGGGCTCCCACACGCAGCCGGCGGGCTCGTGACTTGCTGCCCCCGTGAGGTTATGCGGATGGAAGGGGCTCACACGCTGAAGGAGAGCTGCAGAATGTTAGCTCAAGGTCATTCTCACCGCGGCCCCCCACACTGCTTCCCAGCAACGAGCCTCTGCTCACACGGGCACCCCCTGCCCTGCTCCACACCGTCGATGCAGCGACGGAACAAACGAGGCCCAGGCGTCAAAAAACACATGCAGATTAATAAGCAACGTCAGGGTCGGGGACGGGGCCACAGGGGATAAGAGAGCGGTAATGAGATGAGGGAAAGCGACTAGAAAAGAAGATGAGCTTTAGGTTAGGTGACTGGAAAGGGAAGGCCCATGTAGGGTCTGGGAAAGCGTGAGACAGCAGGAACAGCACGTGCAAAGGCCCCGGGGCAGCACCAGGCCTCGTGGTTTGGAGGAACAGTGAGGCCTGTGTGGCTGGAGCAGAGTGGGAAAGGGAGGAAGAGAGAGGGAGGGAGGGAGGGCAGGGAGGGGACCAGGCAGAAAAGTCAGCAGGTCATGGGAGTGTTTTGAGCAGAGGAGGGACACGACCAGCCCACTATTTTAAGTTTCCTCTGACTGCTGGGGAAGACGCAGGTGACGTATAGGGAGAGACCAGGGGGGGCGGCCAGGCAGGTGGGCCTGAAGCTGGGAGACCAGACCTGGAATGGATCTGAGGAACCACGGAGGGGGCTCTGCGCCTCAGGGGGAACACCCACCCCAGAAAGGACCCAATGAAAGGAGACCTGGAAAAGCTCACCAGACCTTCAGCGACCCCGAAGCCCTCGGGACAGTCCAGTCGGTCCCCACTATCCCCATGGCCCACTCATCCCGCGTTCTCTGGCCTCTCTCTCCTGTGCCACACAGCTCCCGTCCCCACGCCTTCCATTCCTGAGCCCTCGCTCGCTGCCAGGCCTGTGCCCGCCACCCCGCTCCCCTGCTCCTTCCTCTTTCTCATGCTTATGGCTACTCGGCCCTCAGGTCTGGAACTCGGCCTCCTCCAGGAAGCCTCCTGACTGCCACCTCCTCACAAATGCATAATGGGGTGCTCCTGGCACTGACTGCCCCCAGGGAAGCCTGCACTCCCCAATCACTCCTCTCAAGGCACCATTTAATCATGTCTAGTGCAGCTTCCCGGCAGAACACTCCAAGCGGGGGACCCCACGCCTGCCTGGCTGCCTGGGCAATACCACCCAAAGGCTTCAGGGGCTGGGTGAGGGACACACGTGTGCCCCGCACGACAGGGCAGGTGCCGGACCGGCAGGCCTCAACCAGCGTCGGGCCACCCAGCTGTAGGGGCACGTAGAGAGCCAGGGGGAACTCGGGCACCATCGCTCCAGGGCAGCGGGGACACGGACAGCCCCACAGCCCGAGCCGCTGCCCGCAGGACGCCAGAGCCTCGCGGAGCAGCACTGCTCAGGTCAACACGTCTCCTTCCTTCTGCCCTCAAGCCTCAGGACGGCCTCTCCTCTCTCCCACATGCCCAGACGGGGGTCCGGGCCTCCCCCCGTCAGACTGGCCGCTGACACCGCGACCAGGACCGTGTTCCCTGGCACACCTCCCCCGAATTCTGCCGTGGTCGGGAATCGGGTGCCCCTCTCCTGGCTGGGACGGGGAGGACAGCCGGGCTCTTCGAGCTAAGAGGCGGCCTGGGCTCCAGAACCGTCATGGGGTTCAAGGTGGGTTCTTCCCCACAGGGGTGCAGGGCACGATGACTCGGGGAGGGTCAGAGTTGAGAACACGGCCCCGGGGCCCCTTCCTCAGGATGGTGTGTGACCTCGGGCCCGTTTCCCGACCTTTCTGGGTGCCGGCCCCACTGCAGCACATCATTTGTCTCCTGAGGTCCTTCCAGCTCCTGGGTCTGTGACTCCATTATTCTCCTCCCCTCCCCCAACCCAAACATTCCACTCCCTGTGATTTATGTCCCCTCTGCACCCGGCACGGTCTCCATCCTGCAGCTAGAGCCGGCCGGCGGCTCTTCCGGGGAAACAGACCAGAGTGTTTGGACCTCATTTTGGTCAGCAGGTCATGGTCAGGAGCGAGGGGGAGGGGGAAACCGGCTGAGCTCGAGCCTGGTGGAGTGGCTCTGGGGCAACGCCAGGGCTGCAGAAGCTGCCACAGGGAGGCGCCCAGGTTGAGGGGCGGGTGGCCAACATCGCCGGTCCTGGAACAGAGGGACCAGACCGCTTCGGGGCCAGATCTGGGCCCCACGAGGGCTCTCCCGATGAACCTGGCAGCCGCCAGGGGGTCCCCGAGGATGGGAGTCCCAGGGAAGCCAGGGAAGGGGTGCACTCAGCATAGGGGCGGGGGAGTGGGTGGGAACAAGGGCAGGGCGGGGTCGGCCTCTTTGTTCTGAGCCGCCAGCAGAGTCATTCCTGGTGCAGACAGGGGAGCAGACTCTCCCGGAGATCAGGTGACTGGGGTCCCCGGGGGCTCAGGGCAAAGTGATGCATTGTGGGGCGGGGGCGGGAGTGGGCCATTCAGGAAGGAAGCCCATGGTCCAGGCAGGGGAGGGAGGCTGCCGGCCCTGGACTTCAAAGTCACCTCTGTCCCCCACCCAGTGCCAAGCCTGACTTACTGCTTCCCGGTGAAAACCCAGCCTCTCTATCACGAAGATCATCCTCGAGTCCTTAGGAACCTGAAACGTCAACCTGACCTTCAGAGCCAGCCAGTCCCAAGGCCCGCAGAGCCTGCCAGAGTCCCTGGGGGTAGGGGCAGAATGGCTTCCAACATGCACAGAGAAGCTGGGGGGAGCAGACAGGGAAGGCGTCCAGAAGCTCAGGAAAGGGCCTCGGGTCTCCGGTGCGGCCACGTCGACCCCACAACAGGTGCTGCTACGGCAACTTGCTCCCCACCCGGGGGCCGGTGACAAACACTGCCCGAGAGGAGGCAGGAGAGCAGAGCCTCAGGGTCCCGGGCCCGGACCCGCAGCAACTCCTTCCTCCACCCCCGCAGCCTCTCCCGGAACCACAGCCCCCTCGCCGAACCTCACGGAGCTCAAGGGCTCCGGCGAGGAAGGGGGCTGGACACGGCGGGCCGGCTGGCGCGGGCCGGCTGGCACGGGCCGGCGTGGAACGCTGCGTGCAGAGAGGGGCCCCCTGGCCGAGCGAGACAGGACGCTGGGTCAGCAGGGTGGGAGGGAGCGAACCACACAGCGAGGGGCATGGCGGGTGGGGGCCCGGAGGGACCGTGGCCTCTGCCACGGCACGCAGGGACCGACGCACGGCGAGGGCCAGGGCCAGGTGTGCAGCGGGGGCGCAGTAAGGACGCGGGGGTTGAAAGGGAGAAATGGGGAACGGGCTGCAGGGGTGGCAGGACCCACGGCACCGACGAGGCTGGGGGCGCCTCTAGGCCCTGAACGAGGAAAGCCGGAAGGGAACCTTCGCGAGGGCGGGGGGCGCTCTCGGTCTCCTGCCGCGTTCCCAGGGTGGGCCCCCCCTGCCCTGAGATCGGGGCAGCACGTGAGGCCGAGACCAGGCTGACACCCGCCCCGGCCCCATCATCACAGCCGCTGGCAAGGGGCTGGGGGCTGGGGGCCTGGCCACGTGCACCGCTCTAGGGGCCTGGCACGCGGCAGGTGCCCCATCAACACGGGGGCCAGATGAATAAGCAGGGAGGAGCCACAGAGCCCTGGCATGGGTCTCCTCCAGCCCCGGCGTACCTCTCGGGGGCATGGCTAGCCATTCCCTAGCCAGCTGGCCCATGCTGACAGGCCCGAACCCATTGGCCAAGGCTGCTCCCATGGGGCGCCTACCCTCTGCAGAGGAAAGGTTGGATCCAACCTCCAGCCCCTTTGCCACCCACTGGGAGTTAGGACCTGGAAGCCAGCATCCCAGGTGGCCCCCAGCGATCCCTGCCTCTGGACGGCCCAGCCCGGTCCAGTCCCCACCCACGATGTACAGAGCTGGTCTGTGGGACGGACGCGACGCAAAGCAGAGAACACGAGGTCATGCCGCTTTGAAGCTTAGGGCATCGAGAGGACGTGGCTTCTGGCTGATCCTACACAGATGTGCACACGAACCCTCCCTCCCCTCCACCCCCACTGCTTCCAGAGGAAGCCGGCCACCGTTATACACAGCGAGGACGCTCGAGCCGTCCATGGGCACCGTGTGGCACGAACTGGGGTCTCTAGTCCACAGCCAGCAAGAAGCCAAGTCCTGCCGGCAGCCAGGTGAGTGGGTGGACGCCAGCCCCAGTCGGGCCTTCAGATGAGACAGCCCCCAGCCAACAGCTTTACTGAGACCTCATGAGACCCTGAGTCAGGACCACCCGGCTAAGCCACTCCCAAGTTCTGATCCTCACAAACAGAGCAGATGAGCGTCCAGTACTTTAAGCTACTAAAATTTGGGGTCAATTGCGAGACGACCCTATGCGGCTAATATAAAGATTCAGAGGTAGCCCCTGCGGTTCCTGAGAGGGAGAGCCCCCCGCAACCCCACGGCCCTCGCTGGTCCCCAGAAAACGCTCCGGGGCGGTGACGGGCTGGCCGTGGCCACTGGGCCCATGCCCGGTGGGACCCCCAGGGCAGTGGCAGACTCACCCAGCTCTGTGGGCTTCAGCAACTCATCGAGCATGTTAAAGAAGGGCAGTTTCACCAGACGCACTTCTGGCTTGAGGGTCTTGGCGGGCAAGCGTCCAAGTCCGTTCAAGTACTTCCCATAGAGCACGGGGTAGTCAATGTTGGGGCCCGAGAGGGGAGTCCTGGGCACCGTGCCAGCCCGGTCGTAGGTTGAGTGCATGGTCAGGGGGTCCAGGGGCCGGTGGGGCTGGGGGACAGGCTCCGAGCTCTTCTTGGCGTAGCGTGTCTCGTACAGCTCTTTGATCTTCTTGAACAGCTCAGGGCTACAGTCAAACTGGACCAGCTGGAGGGCCCGGGTGACAAGTTCGTGTTTAAGTCCGCTCTTACTCCGGCCGACGAAACCCAGGAGCATCTGAAGATCGGAGACTCGGAAACTCATCACCATGTTCTGGGAAAAAGCAACCACAGACACACGTGCTCAGAAGGGATGCTGCCAGGTCCATGGGACAAGGGGCTTTCTGGAGCCCCCTGGGCCCTAACCAGGGGGGACAGCAAAGTGGGACCCCATCAGGTGCTGCCTGGCCCTGCCCCCGAGCCCCCTTCACTCTAGCTGGCAGGAGCAAGAACCCAGGAGGAGGAGGCAGCTTTAGCACCTGGCCCACTAGCCCAGCCTCGGTCCCACCTCCGTGTCTTTGCTCAGGCTGCCAGCTCACCCTTCCTTGTGATGCCCCCTCCCAGCTCAGCCCTGCTCCCCTCCTCCTCCTCGAACCTCCCTCAGCATTGCCAACGCAGCAAAAGCTTCTGACTGCCCCCCCCCCCCCAACACACACACACACACCACTGCCTTCTATTTTAGGTTCTCGTTTCCCATCTTCAAGCCTGAAAGCATCCCCAGGGCAGGAACTGAGGATCCTGCTTTACCCGTAAACAGCCTCAGCCGCTCCCTAGCCAAGCACACTAATGGCCTCTCTGACCCTCGGTCTCTTCATCAGGACGACAGGATTCACTTCATCGGGATGTGGGGAGGCCCAGAGGCGGCAACGTACACGGAAAGCAGAGTAAATCAACATTGGCCACAAACGTGTTTTCCCTTCCCTCCGGAGAATGGGAGCCACAACTTAGTACTGATCACCTGCCAGGAACTGAGCTGCACACGTGATTATATACTTAACTCTGATTCTCAAAACGACCCTGCCAGGCCAGGGTGAGCGCCATGTTAGAGCCAAGACCTAAACCTAGGCCCGGGCCTGACTCTGAAGCCAGGGGGTAAGTTCCCCCTTCGGCACCGCAGGCGTCCGCACGGAGCTGAGCGCTGGCAAGCATCAAATGTCCGCCGTGTTCCAGCGGGCCTTCTCTGCCTCGACACTGTGGACAGCGGGGCTGGACTGTTCTCTGGGGCGGGGCCGCCCTGGGCACTGTGGGGTACTCCGCAGCATCCCTGGCCTCCCTCCGCTCGATGCCAGGAGCTGCCCCAGACCCCAGCGGTGACCATCGCAAACGTCCTCCGGACGCTACAAAGCATCCTCTGGGGAGGGGATCGTCCCACCAAGAACCGCGGGTCTAAGGGGAAGGCTTCGGGAATCCAGCAGCCACAGAGGCCGCTCACTGAGCTGCGGCAAAGCGATGAAAGAGGTCTGGCAGGGTCCCTCCAACTAAATCAAACCGAACACAAGAGCTCAGCTGATGCCAGTGTTTTCTTTGGGGCTGCCCAGCTGCGGCCTGCCCTCTGTGAGACCCCGGACGCCAAGGGGGAGTGAGGGGTGTGAGGGTCCCCCAACATGCTCCATGAGCAAAGTATCCTTGAAGGATGGGCCACCCGCACCGAGCCCCAAAGCCGGCCTGTGATGAACGCAATGTGGTGGGAAAAAGAAGCTTCCAGGGGAACGGGGGAAACAGGTACACACGATGAGGGAAGGTATGGAAAGCTGGCGAGCACAGGGCAGGACGGCACCCAAGGAAACCCATAAAGCCCTTAAATCCGACTCAAGAGTCTGACAGTCGGGGGCGGGCGGGAACCCGGCCAGGGTGTTTACATAGTGGTCTCAGTCCCAAAAGGCTCTGGGGTTTCCCGTTTCCTGGCTGCTCAAGGGTGAGGCATGGAGTCTGATGGCAGCAGGGGGACTCAGAAGCCCCGGGTTCCCAGATGACCCTGGCCCCTCTGTCAGGCCCCTCTGTGCTCTCTATCCAAGCAAGATGTGTACCCTCTCCCAGGCGTATAGCAGACAGACACCTGCTGACGGCGGAGGGGCTGTCGGGGCACAAAACCAGATACCGGTGCGCGGGGTGCCCGGCCGGCCTGCAAAATGTCAACGGGGAGCCCTTTCCTTGCTGTAGGGCCTTCTTCCCAGCCCTGCACTATGGGCGCGCAACGTCTGCCACAAGGCCACTTCCTGCTCACGAGTCTCGCAGGGGGCCGTGCCCGCCAGGCAGGTGAGTCGGCTGAAGCTCCGAGAAAGAAGCGGCCGGCCCAGAGCCTCCCTGCGTAGCCAGAGGCAGGGGCCGTCCGACTCCTGAGGGCGCTTCCTTCCGCTCCCACCCAGCTGTCTGGGGGCCTGGGGACCCTCACATCCCAGCACAGCTCCTGCCTCGGGACCTAAGCACTGTGCCGGCCCTCAGCGAGCCCCGAACGCTTGTGCAAACAGAAAGACTTCACCTTCCTTAGCCTGACTTCCTACCTTGAGCAGAGAAAATAGGCTTGCAGGCAAGATGTTTCTTCTGGAAGAGGCCCAAGGCCTTGGAGGGGAGAGGCGATGTCATGTGGAAGCTGACTCCCCGCCACGGAGCTAAAGACAGGTGGGCTCAGGCGAGCGGAGTCTGACCACAAGGCATCTTCTAACCCGATCCCGCCCCTGGGAGCGCCCCGCCCCCGCCGAGGCCTGGCCCTTTCACCAGGTTGGACATCCCGAGCTGCCGCACGAGCATCCTGGGGCACATCCCTCAAGCTGCCATATGCTCACGACTCGGATTTCTCAGCAGCTGCCACCACCACGAAGCCCGCCCTTGACACTGGGGGGGAGGGGGGGGACAGCGTGACAGGGGCACACACGCTCAGGAAGACGCCCCGAGCGCTTTGCAGATCACTTCCTGCCTTGGCTTCCACCTACCCCGCCTGGCCCTCAGATCCGTGTTTGTAAACAGCACCAGGCCCCAGCGGCTTCCACAGTCTCAACTCTGGGCTTGTTTGGAGCTGCGTGGAACAACAGCCTGGGCAGAGCTGCCCGTTCCCTCAACCTGCCTCGGGGACAGGTCCCCCGGAGCATGAGGGGAAAAGTTCAGGTCCTCGTCTCCGGGGGACAGGGGGCCTGTGCAAAATGCCACACACCACCTCAGGGGGTTCTCTGAACAGAGGCGCCCGTTTGAGGCAACTCGAAAGAAGGGTCAACTTGATTTAATTGGGGTGGGGGGCCCCTCCGGCCACCGGAGGGTCAAGTACAGTTCATCAGATCGGATTTCAAGGCCCTGGATGGTATAGAAGAATCTAGTCCCCACCCTGGGTGGGGGGGGGGCGGGGGGCGGCGGGGAGCAGGGGCCCAGGGGCCCAGAATCACAGCCCCACAGGACGGCTGAATTTCAGGGCTCCGGGGGACTTCAAGCCCACCAGCTGCCACCTTGGGCCTGCAGAGTCCAGACTTCCACATTTCCAGGGCAAGTCTCAAATTTCTCCAAACGCTAGACACGGGTAGGGCATGTAGTGCAGGCATGGAGGGGGGGACACTCCGGGGGGTGAAGGGAGCTGCATTTCAGATCTCAGTGGGAAAGGAAGGGAGAAAGAGGAACCAGAGAAAGAAAACATTCACAGGTCAGGACCCTGGGGAGGGGAGACTGGGGGCGGGGCAGGGGGCGGAGCCTCTGTCCAGCAAAGGTCCGGTGCCCCACTTCGCTGCCACCAAAGGCCTGGAGTAAACTTCGCAAGGAGGAAGAAAACAACCCCAGTGTAGTTCGGGACAAGGTCTCTGGAGCCTTGCCGTGAGGGAGGTACCTGGAAAAAAGGTACCTCCCTAGAACAGGGATGGCATCTGTGGGACGTGGAACCTGGACCCCAAAATGGAGTAAATACGAGGAGCACTAAAGAAAGAGGTGGGGGACTCTCCATGAATCGGTGCAAAAAACCGGCAGCGAGGGAGAGCGAGCCTTAGAAGCCAGAGTCAGGGTGCGCAAAAGGATCCAAAGCAGGGGTCTGGGAGTTGTGTGGAGGGAGTATGATCTGAGTAGACTCACCAGGGAGTATAGCAGAAACAGCCAGTATGGGGCCTGATCTTGCTAGGGTGAAGTTTACAGACCCCAGGAGCAGAGTCCAAAGCCTCACAGATGCTGTCCCCAGGGTAAGTAAGACGGGAGAGGAAGGCAGAGCCCAGGACCCGAGAACGAGGAGAGAATTAGGGAGGCTTTGAACAGAGAACAGGGATCAGGGCTCCATCCCAGGCTGGAGAGCAAACTCAAGTGACTCCGTGCCCCACTCGGAGGGCGAGAGAGATGGTGTCAGGAGGGGGGCGGGGCTCTGGGACCAACGCGGGAGCTGAACTAGGGGTCCAAACTCCACCCCAGGGTACAGACCCCCAAAGAACACCGCGTTTCCGGGTGCTTCGAGCCCCTGGGTCATCACCCCGGATGGTGGAATCGGTGGCAGCAGGATCAAGGGACCCTTCCGATCAAGGAGTCGCCGACCCCAGCTGGTCTGCTGGGCGGGGAGGCTGAGACCCAGATGCTAGTCCTCGGTGCCGTGGGGGGTGGAGAGGCGAAGACACCTCCCCCCACCCCAGGCCAGAGCGTAGGACCCCGGCTCAGAGCGAGGAGGGGACGAGCAGCCCAGCCCGTCATGCTGTCCGGAGGACTGTTCCTCTAGCTGGGAGGCGCGGCCCTGTCCCCGTGCTTAGGGAGACTGGACCCTAACCACTAGGGCTAGTGGGGGGGTGGGGGGCGACCCCGCCTCAAGCCCGGGAACCAACCCCCAGCCCGAAAGCTAGGGTAAGGTTTGGGGGGCCCCGCCCCCGGCCTCCCCGCCCCCCGCCCGCACCCGGCGCGCCAGGGCCAGGGGCGGGCGAGGGGCCGGGCAGCGAACCGCGAGCGGGCCGCGCCGTGGGGCCCCAGGCGGAAGGCGCAGACCTCCGCCCGCCGCCCGGCCCCCGCCCCCTCTCCCGCCCGCCCGGGCCGGCGCCGCCGCTCACTCACTTTGGCCTCCACCAGCTCCGCCGCCATCTTGGCCACCAGCGTCCCCCGCGCCGGGAGCCCCCAGCCGTCGCGTCACGTGACCGCCCGCCACTCGCGGGCGGGGCCGCCATGGCGGCCAATTAGCACCCGCGCGCCCTCCTTCCCCCCGGCCGGCGAGCGGTGCTTCGCAGTGCGCAGGCGCGCGCGACCGCCGCCCGGGCCTCGGGCCAATCAGGGAGGCCCGACGCCGCCACCCTCCCTTCGCTCGCGGCAGCCACGCCCACCCCTGGCGGCGTCTGGCTTCTTAAAGGGATACTAGCCCTGCACAGGTGGGGTTCAGCGCTGGGTCCTGTCTAGGGAGGGAAGGAGGGAAGGAGGGGGCGGTGGCGACAACAATGCAGCCAGGTGTCGCGGCCCCCGCGCAGGACGGCCGCCAGGTGCGAGCCCTGAGGCCCGGCGGCCTCGGGGGAGGGGATGGGTGTTCCAAGCGCAGCGACTGCCGGCGCCTGCAGTCGGGCGCCCAGCCTCGCCCCGCGGTGCGGCCCCAGCGGCGCGGCGCCCCGCGCGCCGCACATCCGGGTCCTGGCGCGGCGGGGGGCGAGGGGGCGCGGGCGCGCGGCGCCCCCCGGCTGGCCCCGGACCGGCGAAGGACCACCTCCTCCCCCGCTTCCCTGCAGCCCGCGCTGCTCCGCCCCTGCGAGCGACCCTCCCGCGGGTCCCGCCTCCCCACCCACGGTAACCTTTGGAATCTGCGCTAACTGGGGCCTCCACTGCTCTAGAGCCCTCCTTGGCTCCCCAGCGCGCGCGGGCAGCGCAGCTCCAACTTGGTTGTGTCAAAAGCGGGAGGCGAGAGAGCAAAGATGTGTGTTTCCAGGGCGCCCGCCCGGCTGGCCCAGAAGAGCGTGAGACTCTGGATGTCGGAGTCGTGAGTTCCAGCCCCGCCTTAGGGATCAAGTGTCCTTAAAGTCTTAAAATAATAAAAATAAAAATAAATTCGAAAACGTGTGTTCCAGGGCCCACACCCTGAGTTCATGATTCTCAGGGCAGGAATGAAGAGAAATTTAAGGAAGCACCCCAAATCACTAGGTTGTAAGATATGTTAATGTGATTTTTTTTTTTTTAATAAGGATGCGAGGCGCTTGGGTGGCTCGATGGTTGAGCAACCGCAAAAGGGGTACCTGGGTGGCTCAGTTGCTAGAGAATCCGTTCTTGACTTCTGCTCAGGTCGTGATCGCACTGTCTTGAGATAGAGCCCCTGATCCCCCCTGATCGCCTCTGTGCTGACAGCCTGGAGCCTGCTTGGGATTCTCTCTGCCCGTCCCCTGCTCACCTGCGCACTCTCTCTCCCTCCCTCCCTCTGGAAATAAAAAAAATAAATAAACATTAAAACGAAGGAGGAGAAGGCAAAAAAAAAAAAAAATCCATGATGACAAAAATACCAAAATTTTTAAGTCGAGGTAGCATCCACCTCAGCAAATGCATGTGACCTCACTCACTTCCCCCAGACCCGAATTTTACAGGGTTTATGTTATTTTCATCACAATTTTGAAACTTTCGAAACCGTTTTCAGATTAGCAAGAAATTGCAAAGATAGTACGGAGAGTTTTTCGTCCGCTTCCCCCAGCCTCCCCCAACGATAACGTCTTCGAAAACACTGTGTGTTACCCAAACCGGGAAAGCGATGTTGGTACAGTACAATCAACCCAGGTACAGATATTCAGATTTCTCAAGTTGTTTGTTTTTTGGGTTTTTTTTTTCAACGTTTATTTATTTTTGGGACAGAGAGAGACAGAGCATGAACGGGGGAGGGGCAGAGAGAGAGGGAGACACAGTATCGGAAACAGGCTCCAGGCTCTGAGCTGTCAGCCCAGAGCCCGAAGTGGGGCTCGAACCCATGAACCGCGAGATCATGACCTGAGCCGAAGTCGGACGCTCAACCGCTGAGCCACCCAGGCGCCCCTTAAATTTCTTTAAATGTTTATTTTTGAGAGAGAAAGACAGACAGACCATGAGCAGGGGAGGGGCAGAGAAGGAGGGAGACACAGAATCCTAAGCAGGCTCCAGGCTCTGAGCTGTCAGCACAGAGCCCGACGCGGGGCTCGAACTCATGAGCTGTGAGATCAGGACCTGAGCCGAAGTCGGATGTTTAACTGACTGAGCCCCTCAGGCGCCCTTCTCTGGCTTATTTTGATGAGCGTGATGTCCTCCAGACCCACCTCGTTGTAGCCAGTGTCACGATGTCCTTCCTTTTCCAGGCTGAAGAATATTCTGTTGTGTGGATGGGCCACCTTTTGCTTCTCTGCTCCTCAATGGTCGCTTGGGTTGCTTCCACGTCTTGGCTATTCTGAATAATCCTGCTATGAAAACAGGTGTACAAATAGCTGTTTGAGACCATGCTTTCAACTCTTTGGGGTAAATACCCAGAGGCGGAATTGCTGGTCACGTGGGTAGCTCTGTGTTTAACTTTGAACCGCAGGGTTTGCTACAATGGCTAGTTAGCGTATGTTGTGTTCCCACCAACAGCACAAGGGCTCTGATTCTCCACATCTTCAAGGACACTTGCTACTTTCTGCTTTTTGTTTCATTTTGTTTAAATTGTTTTTTTTTTTCTTAAGTTTATTTATTTGGAGAGACAGAGAGAGCAGAGGAGGGGCAGAGAGAAAGAGAGAGAGAATCCCAGGCAGGCTCCATGCGGTTGGTGCAGAGCCCCATACGAGGCTCCTACCAACGAACCCGTGAGATCATGACCTGAGCCCAAACCAAGAGCTTAACCCACTGAGATACCCAGCCCCCCACCTTTCATATTGTTTTAACAATAGCTTCCTAACGGGTGTGAAGTTGTACCTTATTGGGGGTTTGGTTTGCATTTCCCATCTCTTCATGCGTTTATTGGCCACATGTATGTCTTCTTTGGGGAAATGTCTGTTCAAGTCTTTTGCTCCCCCCCCACCACCTTTTTTTAATTGGGTTGTGTTTTATGTTGTTGAGCTGCAGAAGTTCTTTATATATTGTGGGCACTAACCCTCCATCAGATATATGATTTGCAAATATTTTCTCCCATTCCTTGCATGCCCGACTTCGTATTATTAAGATTTCAATATGCTCCGGGCGCCTGGGTGGCTCAGTCGGTTAAGCGGCCGACTTGGGCTCAGGTCATGATCTCACGGTCGGTGAGTTCGAGTCCCACGTCGGGCTCTCTGCCCACAGCTTGGGGCCTGAAGCCTGCTTCAGATTCTGTGTCACCCTCTCTCTCTGCCCCTCCCCTGCTTGCACTCTGTCTCTGTCTCTCTCTCTCTCAAAAATGAATAAACGTTAAAAAAAAAAAAAAAGATTTCAATATGCTCCGAAATGATTGCTCTCCAGATTCAATGCAGTCCCTGTTTGACTCCCAACAACTTTTCTGCAGAGATAGAAAAACCCATCCTAAAATTAGTGTTGAATCACAAGCGACCCCAAATAGCCAATACAATCTTAAAAAAAAGAAAAGAAAAGAATGAAGTTGAGGACTCACATTTCCTGATTTCAAAATTTCTATAAAGCTATGTGATTAAAACAGTGTGGTGCTGGCCTCTGCACAGACATACTGACTGATGGAATAGAATTGAGCGTGAATCCTGTGTTATGTATATTTTTTCACGCATTTTTTAAGTATAAAAAAGAAAAAAATGATCTTTGCCTTTCTCAAGTTTTTATTTATTTGTCTTGAGAGAGAAAGTGCAAGCCGGGGAGAAGCAGAGAGAGGAAAAAGGAGAACCCCCCCCCCCAGCAGGCCCCACACCGTCAGCACACAGCCTGGCGCGGGGCTCAAACTCACAAACTGTGAGATCATGACCTGAGCCAAAATCAGACACTTAACCGACGGATGCCGGCAGGCACCCCTAGAATTGTGATGTGTTCTTACACCACTAATCGAGAAAGGACAAAATAATCTCGAAGGCATTATGCTACATGGCGGGGGCGTGGGGGGAGCCAATCTCAAAGTGTTACACACCGTGTGATTCCATTTATACAGCATTCTCAAACTGACAAAATTGGAGAACCAGAACAGAGATTAGTGGAACAGCCTGAGGGCTGGGCCATGGGGAGCGGAGTAGGGGAGACAGAAAAGGGATAGCAAAAGCAAGATGTTTGGAGGAATGGAATAGGTCTGTATTTTGGTGACAGTGGTGGTTATGAGATTGTATACACCAATGACACAAAGCTAGACACACATTATACCAACGTCCCCTTCCTGGCTTCTGTAGTATAGTTGCATTAGATGCCATCGTAGGGAGGGGCCTGGGTGAAGGGCACAGGGGACCTCTCTGTCCTATCTTTGCAACTTCCTACGAATCCATAATTATTTCAAAGTAAAAAGTTGTTTTCTTTTTTCCCTAAGGGCCTAGCCCCCCCACCCCCACCCCCGGCGGCTCAGTCGGTTGAGCGTCCGACTTTTCATTTTGGTTTGGGTCATGATCTCCCGGTTCGTGGGTTCGAGCCCTGAGTCAGGCTCTGTGCTGACAGCACGGAGCCTGCTTGGGATTCTCTCTCTCTCTCTCTCTCTCTCTCTCCCTCTCTCTCTCTGTCTCCCCCTCTCTCTCTGCCCCTCCTGCCCCCCCCTCAAAATAAATAAATAAACATTTAAAAGAAGAAGAAAACAGTAAAATAACATTATTGAGAAATTCCATAAAATTCGAATATAGAGTAGGGATGTCATAATAGGAATTATTATCACGAGCTGGCAAAAACTTGATCATTGATGAGTACCTGTGAGTGATACATGATGAGTCTTTATGCTTCAATGTGTAGCTATTGCTGTGTGACAAATAACCACTCATTCAGGCTTGAAACGACAGTTTCACAGTTCCTGTGGTTCAGGCATCCAAGCCCGTGTGGTTCTCCTTCCTAGACTCTGAGCTGAAATCTAGATGTGTGCTGGGCCGTGATCTCATCTGGAGGCCCGACTGAGGAAGGACATACTTCCAAATGTGCTGAGGTCGTGGGCAGAGTTCAGTTCCTTGCGGTTGGAAGACTGAGGGCTTCAGCTTCTGGCTGGCTGTCAGCTAGAAGCCACCCTCCAGGACCCGTCACAGGAACTTTCTCACCATGAACGCTCACTCTATCCCAACCAGCGAGTGAGAGAGACAACTCACATGCTGGAGACTGCAATCCTAGGTAACCTATTTACGGGAACGACTTCCTCCACCTCTGCTGTCTCCTGTTAGTTAGAAGCAAGTCACAGGTCCGAGCAACACTCGAAGGGAGGAGATTATACAAGGGCATGAATACCAGGAGGCGGGGATTGGCAGGGGCACTCTAAGAGTCTGTCCACCACGGTACCTTTGAAAAAATTAATAATAGGGGCACCTGCCTGACTCAGTTGTGGGTTCAACTCAGGGTTGTGGGTTCAAGCCCCACATTGGGTGTAGAGCTTACTTACAAATAAAATCTTAGGAGCACCTGGGTGGTTCAGTCCATTAAACATCTGACTCTTGATTTCGGCTCAGGTCATGATCTCATGGTTCATGAGTTCGAGCCCTGCATCGGGCTGTGTGGTAACTGTGCAGAGCCTGCTTGGGATTCTCTCTCTCTCAAGATGAATAAAATAAACTTTAAAAATAATAAAATCTTTAAATATATATATATATATTAACATTTATTTTTGAGAGACAGAGCAAGACAGAGCATGAGTGGGGGAGGGGCACAGAATCCAAAGCAGGCTCCAGGCTCTGAGCTGTCAGCACAGAGCCTGACGCGAGGCTCGAACTCACAAACCGCGAGATCCTGACCTGAGCCGAAGTTGGACGTTTAACCAACTGAGCCACCCAGGCTCACCTTATAAAATACATATTCATAAAAAAACTTTAGAAGCAACTTAACAGCTGTGTATGTAATTAGATCCCATGTATAATATTAGGTATTCATGTTATTATTATTATTTAATTTTAAATATTTTAATGTTTGTTTATTGAACATTAAAGATAGACGGGTAGAGGGTGAGATAAAATCCCAGGCGGGCTCTGTGCTGTCAGCTCAGCGTGGAGCCTGACAGGGGGCTCAATCTCACGACCGTCACAACTGTGAGATCATGACCTGAGCTGAAACCAAGAGTCGGATACTTAGCCAACTGAGCCACCCAAGTGCCCCTAGACATTCGTGTCATTATTAAAAATTAAAAGTAGCCATACGATTTGACCCGACAATTTCACTTTTAGGAATATATTCCGCAGAGATGAATTCTAGCATACGTCCCAAGCTCTGCACCGGTAAATTAGGAAATGCTTGATTTGCAGAAAAATTTGTGCTGGGTGTTCCAAGAGGTGGCAAGGCTCACAGAATTCTTAGCAGTATCACAGGGTGGTAACGATGAATTGTGCCCCCGTGTCTGTTCTCTGTCAGTAATAGGACTTCCTATTGTAAGCTGGGCACAGCCTCCCAGAATAAAGACTACGTTTCCCAGGTTCCCTTACAGCTAGGCGTGGTCATGTGACTAAATTCTGGCCAATGAGGGTAGTGATATGTACACTTCCTTTCCCTTTTCCTCTCTCGCTCTTCCTATTGGATGCAATGTGGACACGTGGTGCACCATCTTGGGCTATGAGGGTGAAGGCAATATTCTAGGGAGGCTGAAGCAAAAGGAAGGATCTTGAGGGGCGCCTGGGTGGCTCAGTCGGTGGAGCGTCCGACCTCTGCTCAGGTCATGATCTCTCAGTCTGTGAGTTCGAGCCCCGCGTCGGGCTCATGTGCTGACAACTCAGAGCCTGGAACCTGCTTCGGATTCTGCGTCTCCCTCTCTCTCTGCCCCTCCCCCACTCATGCTCTCTCTGTTAAGAATAAACAAACATTAAAAAAATTAAAAAAAAAAGAAGGATCTTGAGATGTTGACGGCAACACGTACATTATATACGTATTTTACAGGTACGCTGCGTGTCCCGGACTGGGACCTGCTTGACAGGGGCCTGCTTAGCACAAACACAAAAACAGTCCACTGCCTTAAGCGTTAATCTCATCCGAAAACACTTCCACAGAAACGTCCAGAATCATGTTGGGCAAAATATGGCACCACGGCCCAGTGAAAGGGGACACAGAAAATTAACTGGCACGTGGGGTAAGGTAGGATTTGTGCTTACAAAGATCCTTCTGGCAGCTGTGAGAAATGGACTGTGGGGGGCACGAGTGGAGGCAGGGGAGCAGGGAGGAGGTGAGTGTGGTCACCCAGGCAAGTGATGATGTCGTCCTGGACCAGGGTGGGGGCAGAGGGGATGGAGTGAAATACATAGAATCAAGGTGTTTACGTGAATAAGGAGTTCTGATATCATCCTATTCTAATTAAAAAAAATTTTTTTTACATTTTATGTATTTTTGAGAGAGAGAGATACAGAGCACAAGTGGGGAAGGGGCAGAGAGAGAGAGGGAGACACAGCATCTGAAGCAGGCTCCAGGCTCTAAGCCATCAGCACAGAGCCTGATGCAGGGCTTGAACTCACGGACCGCGAGATCATGACCTGAGCCGGAGTCGGACACTTAACCGACTGAGCCATCCAGGCGTCCCTATATTTGATTTTAAAACATTTCTAGGTCCCCAAAAAAGAAATCCCGGAGAGACTCACTTTCTGTCTCAATGGATTTGTCTGTTCTGGACATTTCTTATAAAGTGAATCATACGCTATATGAACTTTACATCGATTGTGTCACTGAGCATCATATTTTCTTTAATTTTTTTAATGTTTATTTATTTTGAGAGAGAGAGAGAGAGAAAGAGACAGCGCAAGCAGAGGAGGGGCAGAGAGAGAGGGAGACACAACCTGAAGCAGGTTCCAGGCTCTGAGCTGTCAGCACGGAGTCCAATGGGGGGCTCGAACCCACAAACCGTGAGATCTGATCTGAGACAAAATCAAGAGTTGAATGATTAACCCACTGAGCCACCCTGGTGCCCCTGAGCACTGTTTTTTAGGCCCATCCACACCGTGTATGTGTCAGAACTTCACTCCTCTTTAAGGCATAATAATACTCCAATGTGCAGCCCGACCACATCTCCTGACCCATTCCTCAGCCCCCATCATCTCCTGCCTGGACCAGCACACTCTCCCTCCCCGCCCCCCCCCCCCCCAAACAGTCCGTCCTCCCCGCAGTGGCCGCCAGAGGGCACCCGTGAGCACCGAGTCAGGCCCTGCCCTTCCGTGCCCACAGCCCTCCAGGGCTCCAGAATCACTGGTGGTAAAAACTCAAATCCTCCCAGGGGCCCTCAAGGCCCTGCACGACCTGCCCTATCCCCTCCCTCCTCTCCCTTTCCCTCCTCCCTCTCACCCTCTCCCTCACTCTGCTCCAGGCACAGGGCCTCCTTACCATTCCTTCAACGCTCCAGGCCATGGTTCTGCCCCAGGGCCTTTGCACATGCTCTTCCCACCTGGAATGCCTTTCAACCAGGCACCCATATTGCTCTCTCCCTGATCTTCAGATCTCTGCTATCTCCTTAAACATATAAAGTGTGTATTACCATCTGTCCCCACTCCTCCCAGCCCCTAACTCTATTTCACCTTCCTTCCTAGCATTCTCGCCCTCTGACATAACCATACACTGTATTCATTTATTCATGCTTCTCCCTGCCAGTCCCATTAGAATATAAGCCCTACCAGGATAGGGACAATTGTCCTGTGTCCCCAGCTCCTCAGTCAATGTCTGGCAGATAGGAGGTACCCACTAGATATGTGCAGGGTAGATGAATATCATTCACACTAGAAAAATGGAGAGCATTTTATTTATTTATGTATTTATTTATGTACTTATCTACGTATGTATGTATGTATTTATTTATAGCAATCTCTACGCCCAATGTGGGACTAGAACCCACGACCCCGAGATCAAGAATCACATGCTCTTAGGGGCGCCTGGGTGGCTCAGTTGGTTGGGTGTCTAACTTCGGCTCAGGTCATGATCTGACTGTGGGTTCGAGCCCTGCATCGGGCCCTATGCTGACAGCTCAGAGCATGGAGCCTGCTTTCGATTCTGTGTCTCCCTCTTTCTCTGCCCCGCCCCCACTCTCTCTCTCTCTCTCTCTCTCTCTCTGTCCCAAAAATAAACATTAAACACCAAGGTAAAAATAAAAAAAAAATCACATGCTCTGAGTGACCCAGCCAGGCGCCCCTAGAGCACGTTATTAAAATAAAACAAAACAGGGGCGCCTGGGTGGCGCAGTCGGTTGAGCGTCCGACTTCAGCCAGGTCACGATCTCGCGGTCCGTGAGTTCGAGCCCCGCGTCGGGCTCTAGGCTGACGGCTCAGAGCCTGGAGCCTGTTTCCGATTCTGTGTCTCCCTCTCTCTCTGCCCCTCCGCTGTTCATGCTCTGTCTCTCTCTGTCCCCAAAATAAATAAATGTTGAAAATAAAAAATTTTTTAATAAAAAAATAAAAAATAAAAAATAAATAAAACAAAAAGATCGCATGTAGGTTTTTTTTCTCACTCTCAACACCGTGAACAACATTCAGGACCCAATCATTCTCTAAAGTGGGGCCATCCTGGGCACTGTGGGGTGTTGAGAATCCCCGGTCCCCGCCCACTTGCTCCCAGGAGCCCTCCTAGTTGTGACAACTACAGATGTCCCCCAGACACGGCCCAGCATTCCGCGGGGGACAGAATTGCCCCATACATCAGGGGTTCTTCTCACTGGGGTCCCTACTCATATGCTCCCCTATTCTCTGGGGGATCCATGCATCCCAGGGTCCCCGGACCGGCCTGGTTTACAACCATCATCCTGGTATAATTAAATCAGGATCCCTTTTACTTTCAAAATCGTCCTGGTTTGCACTTTGGTAAAAAGGACGCGTCCACTGAAGCTGAAATCAGGCATGGTTGTATGACTCAGCAATTCCACTCCAAGGTATGTCCCCAACAGAAATGCTGTTGGGACATGCGCTAGAATGTTCCATAGCAGCGTGAGTCGAAACTGCCCCAAACTGGAAACGGCCCAGATGCCCACCAACAGTGAAACGGGCGAATCCATTGTGCCAGGGTCTCAAAAGAAAAATACAGCATTGAGAAGAGGCCACATTGCGTGATTCAACATGCCCGAAATTCACAAAGAGCAACCCCCCCATCTATGTGGTTAGAAGACAGAATGGTGGTTTCTTTGGGGTGGCGGCGACTGGAAGAGACATGGGGGCACTTCTGGTCACAATCTGTATTTTATTTAATTTTTTTTTTAATTTTTTTATGTTTATTTATTTTTGAGAGAGACAGAGACAGAATGCGAGTGGGTTGGGGCAGAGAGAGAGGGAGGCACAGGATCCGAAGCGGGCTCCAGGCTCCGAGCTGTCAGCACAGAGCCCGACGCGGGGCTCGAACTCACGAACCCTGAGATCGTGGCCTGAGCCGAAGTCGGACCCTTGGACCGACAGAGCCACCCAGGTGCCCCTATATTTCATGTCTTTCGAAAGTTGTATGAATGTCAAATTTTAGCATCCATCAATAAAGTTTTATTGGCACGCAGCCGCGCCCATTCGTGTAGGGTGTCTGTGGTGGTGACGCAGCAGAGGTGAGAAGCCGTGTGGCCCAAAAAGCTGAAATGCTTTCTACTTGGCCCTTTAAGAAAAAGGTAGCCATTTCTGCTGTCCTGGAGTCATGCCCCGGGCAGTCCAGCTAAAGCCACCGACTTGCTCCCTCCCATGTGTGTGAGAAGTCGAATAGGTAGAGAGCCACTTGACTTTCACTGTTTCTTCCCTTGTGCCTGCCACCTCAGGGCCTTTGGATTTGCTCTTCCCCCTCCCTGGACCACACTCTCCACTTCGGCTCATTGAACACTTTCTCATCTTTCCTGGAGCAGTTTAAGAGTCACCTCCTCCAGGCAGCCCTCCCTGATTCCCCAGGCTAGATCATAGCCCTGCCCTGTTCTGCCCTCTCCTTTGCTCGGTCTCTCTCTCCTTCCCACCCAACTTGAAAGGTTCAATTTGTGCAAATATTTGATTGACTGTTTCCTCCACCAGCCAATCAGCTCCCCGGAGGCAGGGACGCTTTGTCTTACATCACAAGCTCCCAGGAGACAACCAGGAAACCCAGGAGCTCCCGGTCTGAGGGAGGTGAAGAATTCCAGGCAAATAAGGTGGAGCCAGGCCGCACAGCTGATGGGTGTCTTTGTGGGTGGGGAGGGGTGGGGCCCCTGGAAAGCCTGGGCTGGAGGTCCCAGGAGCAGCTTAAAAGCAAAGAAAGGCAAAACGGTTTGCCTAGGGCTCTAATCAAGTCCCTAAGGGCATGTTGGGAGCCCCAGACCAGACTGTCACCTTTACCTGTCCTCCGGGATGGTCGGATTGTCGGTTTAAGCCTCCGTAAACTGGGGCTTTACAGCTCCCATGGCAAAACCCCTCTGGAGGGGAGAAGCAAGTCTGTCTTTTCCTTAGAGCCTTGTTCAGGGACCTTGGACATCAGCGTTGCCCTGGAGCTGCTGTTCTCACCGGTTGGCCTCGCCAGACTCCCCTGAAACTGCACGACTCTCCCCGGAGAGCAGCATGCGTGCTTTCTCCCCAAGGCTGCTTCCACACGGGCCTCTAGAAGAACGACCCACGGGAGAGCCATGCTGGACCCCGAGGCAAGGGGAAAGATCTGTGACTCTGGTCCTGTCGTGGGTTCGAGCCCCGCATCGGGCTCTGCACTGACGGTGCGGCTGAGGTTTTTGGAGCGCTCTGAAATTTTGTGCCCAAGGGAAGCCATCCGCTTTCCTAATCCGGGTTCCAGCCCTGCCGGATAAGTATTAGGTGCTAATAAACATTCGTAGAAGGAATAGTTGGAACGTCGAGCCTAGTGTTTCTGTCCCATAATGGGAGCTGGATTCGTTTGCTGTGGCTTAATAACAAAACACCACGCACGGCAGGGCTTGAACAACACATACGGGGGCACCTGGGTGGCTCAGTCAGTTGAACCTCTGACTTTAGCTCAGGTCATGGGCTCGCAATTCATGAATTCGAGCCCCTTGTGGGACTCTGCTGTCAGCGCAGAGCCTACTTTGGATCCTCTGTCCCCCTCTCCCTGCCCCTCTCCCGCTTGTGTGCATGCGCGCGGTCTCAAAAATAAATAAAAAATAAAAAAACAAAACCCAGATATTGATTGTCCTCCAGTGGTGGAGGCTAGAAGCCCGCAATCGAGGCATCGACAGAGCTGGTTTTCCCGAGGCCTCTCTTGTGGACTTGCGGACGGCTGTCTTCTTGTGGGATTCTCTGTCTCCCTCTCTCCCTGCCCTTCCCCTGCTTGGATCCACCCCCTCCCCCGCCCTCACTCTCAAAAATAAATAAACAAAAAAAGAATTTAAACTCATGATGTCTGGCTTCCGTTGAACCACATCTGAAACCCATCCAGGCAATAGTAGTGGGGCAGAGTTGCTCCCTGATTCAACTCTATTTTTTGGTTATGGTCGTAAAATACACACAACATAAAATTCACCCTCTCAGCTATTTCCAAGTGCACAGCTCAGCGGCGTCAGGCACTCTCACACTGTTGTGCAGCCACCTCTGTCGTCGTCTCCAGAACTTTCCATCTCCCCAAACGGAGACTCTGTCCCCATGAAACACTGGCTCCCCACTCCCTGGGCACCCCGCCCTCCCCCAGGGGCTCCCACCATCCACTCTCTGTCTCTGTGGACTGGACTCCTCTAGGGACCTCCTGTGAGTGGGGTCACGCAGGACGTGTCTGTGTCTGGCTTCTGTCACTCCGGGTCCATCCACGTGGTGGCAGGTGGCAGGACGGCCTCCCTTCCTGAGGCTGAAGAACCTTCCGTTGTACGAATACACCAGCAAACCGTGACTTTGTGAGTCGCTGGTTTCTTCTCTCATCTGCTGTGAGACTCCGATCGAATCCTCTAACTTCTCTGAGCCTCAACTATCTCCTGCACAAAGGAGCTCAGCCAAAGCCCAGGGTGTGAGGGAGATTGCGTGAATTCACTGATTTCAAGGGCGGTGGCCGGCGTTCCATAAACGCTCCAAGTGCATCAAAAGGCAGATACGAGGGGCGTGCAATGGCGGGTGCCGGTCAGCAGGGGCCGCTGCCGTCGCCTCCCGGAGGTACAGAGTTCTTGGCTGGCGCATGCGCAGCTGAGCCTCCCTGCAGAGGCGACTTTTTTCTCCTGGTTCTTCCCCGCCCTTTACCTCGGCCTGTATTTATTACTGCAGACCCTGAACCTGGCTGGAGCTGCTTTTGCTCTCTGCTGAAGCCCGGTACCTTCCCCAGGCTTCTGCCGAACGTGGGTCTGGGAATAGCGGTGGGGACAGGTACCGTGCGTGTACCTGGTCCCATACCGGCAGCCGTGGGGCTGAACACGTCCCCACGAAGAGTAGCAGCGGAGGGAAGGACTTCAATCTCACTATTCTCCTCATTAAACTCTCCCCCGCTTATTCAGTTTACGCTCAGTTTTCGTAATAAGCATTCTGCTCACGTGAGAGCAAATTGAACCCCCTCTTAACGAAAACCTTTGCTTTTCATCTCTGAGATGCCTTAATTTGAAAGGAAGTGCTGCGAAGTGTCTAATACGGAGCCCAGGGCACAGTGGGCGCGCAATACTTTTAAGATAGAAATTAACTAAGAACGGGAGCCCTGAGGGTCAGTCGGTTGAGCGTCCGACTCAGCTCAGGTCATGATCTCACGGTCTGTGAGTTCAAGCCCCGCGTCGGGCTCTGTGCTGACAGCCTAGAGCCCGCTTTGGATTCTCCGTCTCCTTTTCGCTCTGCTCCTCCCCCAATTGTGCTCTATCTCTGTCTCCCTCTCTCTCTCTCAAAAATAAATAAATGTAAAAAAAAAAAAAAAAGAATGGAAACCTGATACCCATCTACTGGAAACATGTCCTTCAAATGGCGCATGCATATTCGTCTTGTAAAATTAACATCAAAACATGTCATGAACACAGCTGTAGGTGTTCAAAGACCCCGAAGTAACCCCGAGGGTAAATGCAATCAACGACTGGACAGAGCTTTACAAAGCAAAATGCGCAAAGCATTTGTGGGAGGGAGTGCACAGGCTCGGAGTTCAGATTCCAATTTGCATTGCCTTTTGCAGGTGCTTATCTGAGGGAAAGCAGTGCAGTCCTTTCGAGAGCACGAGTGTAGGGGAAGATTTACCTCAGGGGTTTCTTTGTGCTAACGGGAATATCATTTGGGGATGACATAAGGAATACTTACTAAGGGTCTACTATGTACCAGGCATTGGGCTTGGCGCTATATAAAGAATAAAGATACCGAATGGAATGCCAATTTGTTCCCCTCGAGCCAAAGATCTGAAATGCAATAGTTTCTCAGGGTCAGATTAGGACACAAATGCAAAATAGTCTTGTGTACCTCCCGCTAGAGAGGAAATGAAGTAGAAAATGACATTACACCTGGAAAGCGTTGAGCCCCGTGCCTGAGAAGCGGCAAACTATGCCCCTGAAATAAACGTTGCATTAATAGCAATGATAGCTAATTAAAATAGCTACATTGAGTGCTGTGTCAGGCACGGTGCTAATCCCTTCGAATGTATTTAACCTTACTCTCCTTCAGTGATCACCCCATTTGACAGATGAAGAAAAGGAGGCACAGAAAAATCCGAGTACCTACCGTAAGAACGGGTACAGCGGTGCAATTAGTGAGGTGTTTCGTTTATTGCTATGGCGACTACACCTAGCCCATTGCCTATGGTATAGATAAAAACCAATCTATCTTGGCGGGATAAATCAGTGATTAGTACGTGCCTTCAAAAAAGGTTTTTATTTTGAAATAATTATAGGCAGGTAGTCGCAAAAATAGTACAGAGAGGTCCCGAGTATCCGTCCTCCACCTTCTCCCAGTGGGATCATCTTACATAAGAGCAAAACCAGAACATTGACTTTGGTACAATCCACAGACACTTCCCACATTGCAAAGGGCTTTTAACAGAAGTGCTTGGCATTTTGCAAGCTGATATCGTTACTCCGATTAATAGTCTCAGCTGAAACGGTGCTCTGCGCTTTTTGCACCCGAGTATCGCATTCCGGAGGCTGGCACCCAGCTCCAGTAGACCACCGCCCCCGGGAGCTCCGGCAGCCGCACCAGCGTCTAGAGGGTTAACCGGAGGAGCGCTTCCTTGCGCCTGCGCAGGGCGTTTCTTCTCGCCCCGCCCCCGCAGCGCGGTCAGATGACCCGCCCAACCGGCTTCTGCCTATAAAAGGTCGGGTGTTGACGTCAACGTTCTCTTCCGCCGTCGTCGCCGCCATCCTTGGCGCGACTCGCCCCGCTCGGATCTGCCTGGGAGAATCCACCGCCATCCGCCACCATGGTGAGCAACGCTGTCCGGCTGGTGGCCTGGAACGGCGGCGGGGCCTCCGCGGGACCGGCGCTCCCGGCTCTGGGGCGCCGGGGCCGCCCAGACCTGGAGGAGACATGGCGGCGCCGGCGGGCCTCGGGTCGGGGAAGCGGCCGCCGCCATATCTGCGCGTCGCGCCGTTCGCCGAGCCCCTTCCGCGCTTCCGGGGGCGCCGCCGCCTCCCGGGACCCCGGGCCCGGCTGGGAGCTGGGGCAGAGTCGGGGCGGGGGGGGGGAGAGGGGGTATGATGATGTGGCAGATGCTGTAATGGCGGGCGCCGTGTGGAGCGGGGCGAGGGGAGCCGCCTTATGTAACCCGCGGGTCGCGAGCCGGAGTTGGTGTTCCGTCGGGTGCCGCGGGTGGTAGCGAGGTGGGAAAACGGGGAGCCGAGGACCTCTTGAAAAAGCTCTTCTCTTAACGCTGTGTGACGTTGGTCCGGCGTCTTGTCCTCCCCGCGCGTCCAAACCGTCAAAGGCTGACAGGGGAGCGGGGAAACGGAGGCTGACGCGTCGCTGGGGTGTGCCAGCTGTCCGCACCCCCGGGGGAGGCGTGGGTGGAAACCCCCTGGGGTGGGTGGCTCGGTCTGACCCCCAGGTGCAGGGTGACCTTGGGTCTCAAAGACACCCTTTGGGGGACGCTGGGGAGGACTCCTGCGGTTACAGGGCTGGGGTTCTTGGGGGAGTATTGACTCTCCCTTACGCTTGACGGAGCTGTCGCGACCCTCGGACAGGTGTATCCTGTCACTTGTGGGCTTTTTCCCCCGGCCCTCGATCTGGATTGTTGCTTCTAAGTGACAAGTGGGATCTGGTGCTTCCGACATGGGACAGGTGGCATCTTTAAGAGAGTGTCCGCAAAGGGCTGTTCGGGTGGTAGCTGGGGCTGTCCCAGGTCCAGGCCACCCCTGGCCGTGGCCTCGCAGTCGATCGATTGAAGTCCCAAGGCCGTCCTGGCGTGGCCTGAGCCTCCCCCTCCCCCCCACCCCCACCCCCAGGTGAACTTCACAGTAGATCAGATCCGGGCCATCATGGACAAGAAGGCCAACATCCGAAACATGTCCGTCATCGCCCACGTGGACCACGGCAAGTCCACGCTGACGGACTCGCTGGTGTGCAAGGCTGGTATCATCGCCTCTGCCCGCGCCGGGGAGACCCGCTTCACCGACACCCGGAAGGACGAGCAGGAGCGATGCATCACCATTAAGTCAACGTGAGCCTTGGTGCCCTCTGCAGAGGGGAGGGGAGGTGCTCACCCAGGTCCTGGGCGGGTGGGGGGCCCAGACAGCAGGCACCGGCTTGTTCCCGAGGCTGCTGGGGGGTTGGGATTTGAACACCCTGGGGGCTGGGTTTTTGAACGACGAGTGAGGGTGGGGTTCGGTCTGGTGAGGGGAAGCTGCCGCCACCAGAGAGGCCCAGGGGTGGTTGGCTGGTGTCGGGGGTGGGGAGTCTTGGGGAGGGAGGGGGCTTGCCCCTGGGCGTCCCCGTTTCCAGGCCGAGGGGCTCTTGGGGTACTGCCTGGAGAAGTCTGGGAGCGTGCCCCTGGGTGGTCGGGATGCTGTCAAACGGCCCGCTTGCGTAGGGTGTCTCCAGTGACTTCTCTAGCCCCAGCCAACCACGGTGACACCCAAGCAAAATGACCGTAACCGCCGTTTGTCTTTCGTCTGTAACTCGCGAGATTCGCCTGGCTTGTTGGTCCTGAGGCTCCTTTCAGTTGGGAGTGGATGGGGGCAGCGGTGAAAGGTGGTCTGGGGTCACCTGGTCCAGGTTTAGAGTCCAGGGTGTTGAGCCAGGATGAGGGGGCTGGACGGGTCGGCCCCAAGGAGCTGGTCTTCACAGCTGGTAGTGGGGAGGTGGGCCTGCTCCGCGGAGGGCGGTGGCTTCGGCGAGGGGAGTCTAAAGCCTCCGGGGAGAGGAAAGAAATTTCAGCGTTCTTTCTAGATTTGAACCCCAGTCGCTGAGTGACCCCAGAGTCCCATAGGGATTGAAGAAAGCTCCTTGCCCACGAAGCTGGGCTTACTCCAGGGGTCACGGGGAGGACAGTGGAGATGAGTCTGTCCTCCACCCCAACTTGTCCTGATTTCTTCAGGGCTATCTCCCTTTTCTATGAGCTTTCGGAGAACGACTTGAACTTTATCAAGCAGAGCAAGGATGGGTCCGGCTTTCTCATCAACCTCATCGACTCACCTGGGCACGTAGACTTCTCCTCGGAGGTGACCGCCGCCCTCCGTGTCACCGACGGTGCCTTGGTGGTGGTGGACTGTGTGTCTGGTAAGTAGCGGGTTCCCTCACGTGTGGTTTGGGGCGTGGGGCTGTCCTGCCCCTGGCTGATGGAGCCACCTGTCCCCAGGTGTGTGTGTGCAGACGGAGACGGTGCTGCGGCAGGCCATTGCCGAGCGCATCAAGCCGGTGCTGATGATGAACAAGATGGACCGCGCCCTGCTCGAGCTGCAGCTGGAGCCTGAGGAGCTCTACCAGACCTTCCAGCGCATCGTGGAGAACGTCAACGTCATCATTTCCACCTATGGGGAGGGCGAGAGCGGCCCCATGGGCAACATCATGGTATGTCACTTGCCCGGTGAAACGCAGGGTTCCTCGGCTAGCTTGCCGTCCGCCTCGGTGTTCCCAGTATTTTTATCCCACGTGTTGTTGGGGGAGCCACAGTCCTCTTCATCCTGGAGGGGCTGTGACTGTTCCTGGGCGGGGGGAGGTGCTGGCCCTCGGAAGCACAGTTGCGAGTCTAGGGTCCCTTGGGGGTTCTTGGTGGTTCTGAGAGCGGGCTTGCCAGAAACGTTAGGGTGACCAAGAATGGGGTTGGACCGTTTTTGAAACTGACTTCTTTTGGGGAAGCGGTGGGGTAGTTTGCTCTGCTTGCAGACCGTGCTCTCAGGGTTAGTGGTCCCCCCACCCCAGGGGATGAGCAGAGCTGGGTCTTGTCAATGATGACTGAAATTTCTTCACTTTGACCTGATGGCTGTTGAAGAAATCTGATGTCTGAGGCCCACCGCGCCCGGGGACTTTGTTTTCCGTCTGTTTCTGTTTACAGCTTTCTCTTGCCTTTACCCTTGCAGATCGACCCTGTACTTGGGACTGTGGGCTTTGGGTCGGGACTCCACGGTTGGGCCTTCACCCTGAAGCAGTTTGCAGAGATGTACGTGGCCAAGTTTGCCGCCAAGGGCGAGGGCCAGCTGGGGCCTGCTGAGCGGGCCAAGAAAGTGGAGGACATGATGAAGAAGCTGTGGGGTGACCGGTGAGCGCCACGTGTGAGGAGCAGGGGCATCTGCAGCATCCCTGCGGGCCTGGGGGGGGGGGGGGGTCCATGGGTGGTGGTGGTGGTCGGGAGGGGGCTGAGTGGGCTCCTTCTGCACAACTGATTCCCTGGCCCCTCGGGTCTCTCCTGGTCCTACCACGGTTGAGTTGGGTCTTGTCCGCCAGGTATTTTGATCCAGCCAACGGCAAGTTCAGCAAGTCCGCCACCAGTCCCGATGGCAAGAAGCTGCCACGGACGTTCTGCCAGCTCATCTTGGACCCTATCTTTAAGGTGAGCAGCTGAGCATTTTGTGGATGTGCATCTCCTGGGCTGTCCTTGGGCCTGTCCCGAGGAGCTGTTCCCTGACCTGCTGTGGCAGGTGACAGGATGCTCTGGGGCTGGGCACAGCCGGGTTGGAGGGCGGCTGCTGGAGGAGGGTGAGGGCACAGTGGTAGAGGTTCGGCCCCTGGGGCTGCACCCTGACAAGCCAGCTACAGATTCCTAGGTAGAAGGGAGTCCAACTTCCTGGCGGGGGGGTTTAGAGGTAGGGGAGAGGAGACAAGCTTGGGGCTTTGCTGGTTTAGTGAACGGAGCGTGAATTTGAACACGTTCGTGGCGCGTAAGTCAGAGCGGATTTGCGTTTTGTGACAACGTATTCTGCTTTTCCTGGGAGCTGCATTGGGCCAGGCCCTCTGTGCTGGGCTGCGGGGACTTTGCAGCACTGCCCTCACTGTGGGCTGTGGCAGGAAGGAGCTTCAGGCTTCCCGGCACGTTCCCAAACGCACTGTATTGTTTTTGCCACGTTAGGTATTCGTGGCGATCATGAATTTCAAGAAGGAGGAGACCGCCAAGCTGATTGAAAAGTTGGACATCAAGTTGGACAGTGAAGACAAAGACAAAGAAGGCAAACCACTTTTGAAGGTGAGTGTGGGGGGCGGTTGGGGGGGGGGGGGCGGCTGCCGGCCCTGCCCCCTAGTCCGTGAGCCACAGCCCCACCACCTGTAGGGTGGACGGGAGACCCGCGGTGTTGGAGGCTCTCTGGGAGGGGCAGCCCAGCACCTGAGCGTGTTTTAGAGCCACTTGGGGCTCAGGGTCGTGAGGGCAAGGGGTGTCCCTGAGCCTCCCGTTCCCTCCCGTAGGCTGTGATGCGCCGCTGGCTACCTGCTGGGGACGCCCTGCTGCAGATGATCACCATCCACCTGCCTTCCCCCGTGACGGCCCAGAAGTACCGCTGTGAGCTCCTGTACGAGGGGCCCCCGGACGACGAGGCAGCCATGGGTGCGTGAGGTTCACCTGCAGTCCCGGGTGGGAGCAGCCGGTGGCCGTGTGGTAGGAAGGTCCCGGTCGCAGGATCCTGGGATGGTGAGCTTTGAGGAAATCACACGTTCCCCTCTGGGGATTCTTCTTTGACACCTCAGGCATCAAAAGCTGTGACCCCAAAGGCCCCCTGATGATGTACATTTCCAAGATGGTGCCGACCTCCGACAAAGGTCGATTCTATGCCTTCGGCCGCGTATTCTCGGGGCTGGTGTCCACTGGCCTAAAGGTCAGGATCATGGGACCCAACTACACGCCTGGGAAGAAGGAGGACCTGTACCTGAAGCCCATCCAGAGGTGAGGTGCCTGGCCGTCCTTGGTATGTTCCAGACTGGTCCGTGCCACCCCCCGCCCCTCATGGGTGGCAGAAGGTGGTGCGGCCCCAAGAGAGTAAAGGAACCGTCAAAGCTGACAGGCTTATCTGGGCGCACTGGGAAGGAGTGGGCAGACCTGTAGTTCTGACTCGGACACACACGTGCCACAAGTTTGAGGTGGTGGCCAAAGTTTGGTCGCATACCTGGAGGGCCGGCACGGACTCCAGAGGAGACCCCTGGTGACGGTCTGTCTCCCAGCTCTGCGGTAACAGGTGTTGGGAAGGGCCGGCTCCTCCAGCCCGCCAGCTGCTGGGGCCCCACACCCCGCCTGCCTCGGGTTCTCAGGTGTTTTTGGTGCTGCTGTCAGCCCTGGGCCGGGTGTGGAGCCCTAAACGGGAGGTAGGAATGACCACAGTGTGCAAGAGGCCTCGGCGACGGTCAGCTGTAACTGAAGCCAGGGCTTTGGGTCCCGGGGGGAATGACACCGCCATTTGAGGCTGGGGGTGGTGGGGCCACAGGATCCAGAAGGAGGGGATCTGGCGCACTGACGATCTGTCTCCCCCAGAACAATCCTGATGATGGGCCGTTACGTGGAGCCCATCGAAGATGTGCCTTGTGGGAACATCGTGGGCCTGGTGGGCGTGGACCAGTTCCTGGTGAAGACTGGCACCATCACCACCTTCGAGCATGCCCACAACATGCGGGTGATGAAGTTCAGCGTGAGCCCCGTTGTCCGGGTCGCCGTGGAGGCCAAGAATCCGGCCGACCTGCCCAAGCTAGTGGAGGGCTTGAAACGCCTGGCCAAGTCGGACCCCATGGTGCAGGTGGGTGGGTGCCCTGGCCGGGGGCAGCGCTCCTCCGGGGGTGGTTACTTCGTGGTTTAGCTGTGGCGGAGCCAAACACCGTGCCGGGGACTTGCGAATACTTGGAAGGTCAGGTGTGTGCACACCTCCCCTGCCGAGCGGCCGTGCAGCAGTGTTGGTTTCTCGTCGGGGGTCCCTGCTCTTTTCTGTAGGCTGCTTAGAGCTCTCCGGCTTGGCCGTGCAGCAGGCCATTGGGGAAGGTTAATGCTGGGAACAGCAAAAGCACCTGGGAGCTCTTGCTTCCCGTGAGCCCGGAGTTCCCTGAAAACCCCGGGTCCAGGAGGCCGCCTTCTCCAGCTAGAGGGGTTCTGGAACCTGCTTTCCACCCATCGGTCTGGAACTTCCTGGGTTCCGAGTGTCCTGGGGTCAGGGCCGGGGGCTGACCCTCCATCCATTGTAGTGCATCATCGAGGAGTCAGGGGAGCACATCATCGCGGGGGCTGGCGAGCTGCACCTAGAGATCTGTCTGAAGGACCTGGAGGAGGACCACGCGTGTATTCCCATCAAGGTGAGGTTTGGCCCCGCCCCGGGCTCACCTGGCCCGAGGCCTGCTGTCCCCAGTACACGGCAGACAAGTAGAGGTTACCGAGTCCAGGGTTCAGGCTCCACTCCGCAGGGTCCTCCGTTTTCTTCCCTTGACGTGTTCCTGGCAGAGAAGTTGTGCGGTTAGGAAACCGGTAGCATATGTCTGCTGTACAAGTCATACGTTGGAGCGTGAGGGTTCTGCTTTTTAAAAGCTGTTTCTAACCGGAGATTCTGAAGGTGGCAGACGGTTAGGTTACCGTGGTCACCCTGGCTTCTGGGTGCTCTGGTTTTCATTTCCTGCTTTGGCAAGGAACTGAACTTGGATCCGTGTGTGTGCGACACTCAGGAGTCCTATCAGGAGGAGCCTCTGAACGTGTTTCTTGGGTGGTCACGGATTCCTGGGGCTGGCCTGACCTTCTCATAACTTTTGCAGAAATCCGACCCTGTAGTGTCCTATCGGGAGACGGTCAGCGAGGAGTCGAACGTGCTCTGCCTGTCCAAGTCCCCGAACAAGCACAACCGGCTGTACATGAAGGCGCGGCCTTTCCCCGACGGCCTGGCCGAGGACATCGACAAGGGCGAGGTGTCCGCCCGCCAGGAGCTCAAGCAGCGGGCCCGCTATCTGGCCGAGAAGTACGAGTGGGACGTGGCAGAGGCCCGCAAGATCTGGTGCTTTGGGCCCGACGGCACCGGCCCCAACGTCCTCACCGACATCACCAAGGGTGTGCAGTACCTCAACGAGATCAAGGACAGCGTGGTAGCCGGCTTCCAGTGGGCCACCAAAGAGGTGAGGGGGCCACTCGAGAGTCCGGCTCACGGTGGATCAGTTACCTGTGGGGTTCTCGGACAGGCAGGAGACTCACACCTGCTGGGGGACTGGGGGGCCGTGTTCCGTGAGGGTGAAGGGCTCAGGGTCTTGCATTCTGGGAAGAGCGTCCTAGGGAGGCTGAGTTGGGTAGGACGTGACACTTTTGTCTTGGGGGGGCCCCTGGGGGCCTTGGCGTAGAGCTGTATTACCTTTTCTGGAGGAGAAGGCTGCAGCGGGCCCAGGACCTTGATGGCGGTCACGCCCTTTTGTGCAGGGAGCCCTGTGCGAGGAGAACATGCGGGGCGTGCGCTTCGACGTCCACGACGTGACCTTGCACGCGGACGCCATCCACCGCGGCGGCGGCCAGATCATCCCCACTGCCCGGCGCTGTCTCTATGCCAGCGTGTTGACCGCCCAGCCCCGTCTCATGGAGCCGATCTACCTGGTGGAGATTCAGGTAGGGGGCCCTGGTCCTTCGACTGTTCTTGGGTCTTGTCTTGCTAGACAGCTGCTAAGAACAGTCATTGTTTCCCGACAGTGTCCGGAACAAGTGGTTGGTGGCATCTATGGTGTCCTGAACAGAAAGCGGGGTCACGTCTTCGAGGAGTCCCAGGTGGCCGGCACCCCCATGTTTGTCGTGAAGGCCTACCTGCCTGTGAACGAGTCCTTCGGTAAGTGCCGGCCCAGTGCAGCCTCACCCGCTGCCGGGGGGCTGGCAGCCTGGTCGAGGGCATGGCCGGTTTTGCCTCCAGCAAGGCCTAGAGCCGGTCCGATGAGACACTGATGGAGTCCGCAAACTATTGCCCGTTGGAGGTGGGCGCAGCACGCTTGTGGGGGATCACGTGGTCTGATCATCACGTGGACGTGGTGAATTTGCAGGGGGAGACCACTTGGGTGGGTAACCTGGGGCCAAGATGGAAGCCAGCAGCACGTAGCTCGGGTTCGTACTGTGGGTGGGCAGAGGGAGGCCCCCGAGTGGCCAACTCTGTGTCCCTCACTAACGAGCGGTCTTGGTGCAGGGCCCAGGCGAGATACAGGGTAGCATTAACGTTAGCGTGACGCGGTCGGGGTGACTGGGCTCTGATCTCCACGTGCCCAGTGTCTCCTCCCGGGCGTTGCCACGGTGGCAGCAGGAGCCGGGTCTCCCGAGCCCGCCGGTGAGCCGTGTCCCTTCCCGCAGGCTTCACTGCCGACCTGAGGTCCAACACCGGTGGCCAGGCCTTCCCCCAGTGCGTCTTCGACCACTGGCAGATCCTGCCCGGGGATCCCTTCGACAACACCAGCCGCCCCAGCCAGGTGGTAGCCGAAACGCGCAAGCGCAAGGGCCTGAAGGAAGGCATCCCAGCCCTGGACAACTTCCTGGACAAGTTGTAGGCCGCCCTCCCTGCAGCCCGCCCTCCCGGGTGGGACTCCGCACAGCCCCTGCACCCGGCTGACGATCGACCACGTAAGCCCTCGCGTTCTCCATGACACCTCGAGACTGTCCACAGTGACGCTCCGCCTGACGGGTTCTGGGGCCCACTCTGTGCCATCACTCAACGTGAACACTCGATGCCGTTTCTTTCGATATTTATTTCAGGATATCAGAGGCAACAGAAATGCCCTGGCAGCAGGGACTTATTTGGCCGGTGGGGGTGGGGGAGGCGGGATGGGACGCTCAACAGTTGTTTTTTTTTTTTCCATTTCAGAAACTCAAATGTCCAAAAAAAAAAAAAAAAACAAACGCATTAAGAGGTTTATTTGGGTAAATGGCCCGTAGTGGATTTTCCCCCAGAAAGGGGGAAGGAACAAGCGGGTAGACCTTTATCTTTGGACAGAAGCTAGAAGGCAGGAAACTTTGTGCAGTGTCACCGTGAGCACCCCCAGCTGTATTAGTGCCATTGGAATAATAAATTTGATATGGTGGTGACTGTGTATGTGTCCACGTGGTTCCTTGTCCGGTCAGCCCGCGGCGGCTCCCGAGTGCTGCCACACGGAAGGCCGGAGCTGACCTTGAAGTACCCTTTCAGGTGCCAGGCCCATCCAGCAGTCACACAGGGCTCCCATCTGTCACATCTGTTGTCCTTGGGACACGCCCTGATGGTGGAGCCTCACACCTACCCTGTGCAGGGGGACAGCCGCCCACCATGGCCCCCGCCTGCTGGGCGCTTGAAATGGGCCCTGACTTGGTGACCTTGTAAATCCACTGCTGTGGCCTGATGGGGCCGGAGCTGCCTTCTCCATCGTGGTCGGCTCGGACGTGACTGCAGCGAGGGGACACCACAGAACGGTCTGCCGCCGGGTCGCTTGTCTTGTCCAGCTGGATGGCTGTTCAGAAAAAGTAATCTTTTGGGCATTAGACTTTGAACCTTAAACATGAAATTCCAGGCAGCGTAGGACTAAGATCTTCCTACTAACCAGTGCCTCTTGCATAAGGAACATCCGGGATACATTGTTTCAACAGTGAGCTACCCTGTGGGGAGCTGCTGTGGAAGTTCGGGAGGTATTCTGGGTCACCAGTGTAGGGGACCCCATCAACGTTTAGGAGGAGCCGGGGATGATGGATGTCAGGACTGCGTGGGACAGCACCGCACGTGTGAGTTGTCTGGTGCAGTCTCCGACCCAACAGCAAAGGTCACTCGCATTGGGAAACGTGACTTCAAAACATAATGTGCTTGACACGCACGCAAGTATCTTGTGCACTTTTATAAGCTACGCTTGTTTTTGAATAGTTTTTATACTTACAGAAAAGTTTGCAAAGATGTTAAATGTGCTTGGCTTTCCGTGGAAGTTTTCTACACTGTTTCAGGGTCCGAGCCAGGATGCCACATGGCATTTAGTTTCGCACATTTTTAACATCCAGTAATTTTGTCAAAGACACCACTGTCATAAATAGAAACTTGAAGTGTGTTTTAAGTTTAAACCGACTATAAATTCGTACGCCACCTGTGGTCCTTGGCTTGCTAATCCTGCACCTCTGTCCGCGTGCATTTTCTGTCAAATGTGAAATGCCATTTGCAGGGGTTGACCTGGCAACATGGACGTGTCGCAAGTGGGTGTCTGTGTGTCTGTGTGTATTGTTCACTGTTTTCATTGTACTGATTTTGTGTGATTCCTCTGGTTGCTCTAGGTCAGGACTCAGGCCCCCCCCCGCCCCCCTGCCAGGCGCCCCAACCGGGGGTGATTTCTTAGAGAGTAATTACAGTGTGGTATCTGAAACCACGTGAAGGAGCTTTTCATACTGTTCCACGAAACACCAGTGGCCCATCTTGCGCTTTGAAAGTGTCCTTTCCCCGCTGCAGCATTTCGTGACCTCCTGTCTTGGTTACTTGGAAATGATGGCATATACCAAGTTTGCTGCTCTAACAGGTGTTGGCACATTTCATTAAAAAATATCGAAAGGTCACATACGTTAACAGCGATTTCATCACAGAAGCGCTGGCTATCAGGCAGGAAACGGTCAAGCAAGTTTTGAGATTTTTAATTTTTTGCTTAAAAGCTCGAATTTACCATTGGCGACAAATACGGTCACTTGTCTCCCTTGAAGTGACGGTTTTGGTTTCTTTTTAAGTTCGGAGAATCCCAAGTAGGCTCTGCACTGCCAGCATGGAGTCCCGACATGGTGTTTAGACACTCGAACCATGAGGTCGTGACCTGAGCCGAAATAAAGAGTGACTTTAAAAAAAATTTTTTTTTAACATTTATTTACTTACTATTTTTTTTTTTATGTTTATTTTTGAGAGAGAAAGAGTGCAAGTTGGGGACGGGCAGAGAGAGAGGGAGACACAGAATGAATCCAAAGCAGGCTCCAGGCTCTGAGCTAATAGCATAGAGCCTGACGCGGGGCTCAAACCCACAAACTGTGAGATCATGACCTGAGCTGAAGTCAGACACTTAACCAACTGAGCCACCCAGGCGACCCCCCCCCCCCTTTTTTTTTTAACATTTAATTTTGAGATAGAGCTTGAGCAGGGCAGGGTCCGAGAGAGCGGGAGGCACAAGATCTGAAGCAGGTTCCGGGCTCCCGAGCGGTCAGCACAGAGCCTGACATGGGGCTCGAAGTCACGAACTGTGAGATCATGACCTGAGCTGAAGTCGGATGCTTAACCGACTGAGCCACCCAGGTGCCCCAGAGAGGTTTGATTTGTTCATTTGTGAGAAAATGTCTGCCACGTGCCCAAGTCTAATTTCCTATAGCTTGTCAGGCCTTTATTTTCACCCCAAGAAAAATGATGTCCCAACTCCTAAGTACCGGCTTTGCATAAGTAACTTACAAAGAATGCAGTATGCGAAAGGGAGAAAGAACGAATTCTGGAGCAACCTGACAAACCCTGCCTAGAACCAGGTGACCCAGGTCAACATCAACAGTGATGTCCTGTTGATGTTCCGGAGCCTTGTTAAGGTGTCACGGGAAGGGCACTTGACCTCTGTGGTCTTCCTCCCACAAACCCATCACCCCAGTGTCCGAAAACCACACCAGACAAATTCAGTTGAGGGACGTTCTACAAAATACCTGACCAGTACTCCTTGAAACTGCCACCAAAGTCCTCAAAAAAGGAAGGTGTGAGAAGCTCACAGCCAGAGGACTCTAAGGACTAAATATCACGGGGCGGGGGGGGGGCGGGGGGGTGGTCCTGGATGGGATTCTGAGGCAGAGAAAGGACATTAGGGAAAACAAATCTGAATAAAGTGTGGACTCGGTTAGGATAATGTGTTAGTGTTGGTTCTCCAGCGGTGACAAGTGTACCAGACTTATGTAAGATGTAACGATTCAATCAGGAGACATGGTAATGGCATGAGGTCAGGGTGGTTGGTGAAAGGCAAAAGACGGGGTCATCTGCAGTGGTTCAGCAGTGGCTTTGGGTTCGGGTCTTTCCGGGAATGAATCTCAGCTATGCCATCTACTGGCTGTTTGACTTTGGGTGGGTTACTTAACCTCTCTCTGGGTCTCAGCTTCCCCATCTGTAGACGGGAGAAATAGTAACATGGTTTGGTACGTACTAACTAGCTGTTGATGCACCTATCGGGAAACCATGGGAGTCAAGGATCAAGCACGACAGGGGACACCGGACTGGCCTCATTTGCATTTTTGTGTATTCGGAATGGGGGTAACATTTCACAGAGGAGGAAGCTGCAACTCAGGGACTAAAGCGGCCCCGGGGGTGTCCACCCCAGGAGCGGCCAGGCGGGAGCTGGGCTTTGCGTTCGCGTACGTATTGCTCAAGGAAGGGCAGGAAGAGGGACGCAGGATTTCAGCACCGCACCTCTCAGCTTCAGGACCCGGGTCAGAGGACAGCGGGTGGGGCAGCCCGGGGGCCGGAAGTCGGCCTTCCGACAGCCTAAGTGTGACCGACGTTAGTTCCAGCCAATGTGCTGCGTGACGACGAGCCTGGCGGCCAGTGGCGAGGCGGCATCCGGGTTCGGGGGCCCCGACGCCAGTGGGCGGGGCCTGGGAGGCAGCGGGTGGGGCGGGACGTCACGAGCGGCGGGCGTGCTGACCAATGGGCGGCGGGCCCCGCCTCCCGAGGGCGGGCCCCGGCGGGCGCGGTGACGTCACGCAGGTCGGCGCGTCCCGGCGGCCGCGGTGGCTGGGCTGGAGAGGGCGGCGGTGGCCAGCGCGGCAGAGGGCCGGCCCGGGGCGCGGAGCCGCGGAGGGTGCGGAGCGGGCGCGGCCCGTGGCCGGCGGGCTGGGGAGGCCGAGGCGGCGCTTCGGGGGCCATTGGGGGGACGTCTGGAGACCCCTGGGATAAGCGGGCCGGGGAAAGGACTGGGTCCGGGCTCGCGAGGGGCGTGGCGGCCTGGGGGACGCCGGAGCGGGGTCGTTGCGGCTGGGAGAGACCTTGGAGGGGCCTGCCCTAGAGCGTGTGCGAAGGTTGGGGGAGAGGACAACGGAGGAGACTCTCAGATGTGGCCGGGGAGACGGGCTGGGGAGCCTCTGGTACCTGGAGGGATGCCTGGGAGGAGCGGGGAAGAGTTAGTTTCCTTGGGGCGGTGGACGTCAGCGGGAGGCAAGGGCGGGCAGGGACCTTGCAGGGGCTTGGAAGCCATTGTTCAGTTCCTGAGGAATTCAGGATTGGGGGGAAGCACACGGCCGCGCAAGGTCTTAGGAGATCTGGGGCGGTCAGGGGGTTTGTGGGGGGAATGGGTGAGGCCGAGGAGGGGTTAACGTGGCTGATGGGCAGGGAGGTGGGTGTCGGGACTGGAGCACCTTAGCAAATTGGGTAGGAGTGAGGGAGCCCCTGGCTTTGGGGGTGTGACGAGTGTGGGGGAACTTGCAGGAACGTAGGGGTGGGCTTTGGCTGAGCAGGTTGGGAGAAACCTAGGAAGGAGAGGCAGAGAAAGGCTGGGGCAGTGTGTGGGGAGCCAGAGGTCTGGGTCTGGCGGAGTTACGGGGCCAAGGTGGCACGGTGGGGTTGCCACCCTTTTGGGTGGTGGGGTGTGTAAGTGCGCTAACACAGGAAAGTACCCCGCCCGCCACACGGGTGTGCCTTCTGTGAGGAGCGTGGAACTTACCTTGGGGAGTGGGTGGGGGGCAGGTTGTTCTTCCCTGGGAGAAATGGCTGCCATCTCACGTCTTCCCTATTGCCCTGTCTCCTCCAGGGTCACAGCTAAGGGACTCCCTGAGATCGTGTCTCCGGCCTTTCACTGGAGGGGAAGGCACCGGAAGGCCGACCGACCACCATGTCAACATTCAGGCAGGAAGATGTGGAGGACTACTATGAGATGGGGGAGGAGCTGGGCAGGTGAGCTCTGCGCGGGCCTCGGGGGCGGGAGGGAGGCGTTGCGGGGTTTTCTGGATGGCGTCTCCCCTCCTGTCCTCTTTCCTACCCTCCAAGACGGGGTGAGTCAGTGCCGTGTGCTGGTGGAAGGAATTTAGGCTCTGGGGTCAGGCGGCCCCGTCCGCAAATTCTTGCTCTGACATTCTCTGTGCCTTTCGCTTGGGGAAAAATATCAAGCACACGGAGCCCCTAACAGAGTGCCTGCCGTGTGGCGTGAGACAGAGCGGTAGGTGGTAAAGGTCTGTCCCTCTGTTTAATCCTTTCTTGAGGGAGGTGACCGATTCCCTTGCACGTTTCCAGGAGAGGCGCCCTGTCTGGGCCCACATCCCTGCCAGTTGGTTAGCATTCTTGTGGGAAAGAGAGGAGGTTTCCCGTTCCAGCCAGGCAGCTGATTTCCTGTCCCCCGGGAGCACCCCTGCCTTGGACTAGCCAGACACCATCCTTTTTTTTTTTCTTGCCGGAGCCTCAGACCTTATTTGGTGAGTTCGCTGCTGACCAGCCCTATGATGTCACCAAAAGGGAATGTAAATAACTGAGCCGTGCATCAGGCCTTGGCTGAGAAAGTATTTCAGGCCCGTTTGGGATTCTGAAGTCCCTCCTTTAGGAATTTCCTTAACAGAGTGGTAGAGAACGGAGCTCCCCCCACTCCTCCCCCAAACCTCATTCGTGTTGAAAACGTGTTAGGACCTCCTCCCGAAGGTGGCTCGGCAGAAGTCCGAAGGAAATACAAAGGAAATATACACGTCCTGTGTACGTTCCCCTTAATCCACTATTTGCACTGTTAGGAATTGATTCAGTGGGAATGTGTATGCGTGCGGACCCCGTGGCCTGAGAACAGGGAGAGTTGCTGTAAGGATTTATATGGACAAAGGACGGGGAGCCTCTTCAGTGGCTGCCATGGAACCACCGCCCCTGTAGATGGAATATTATGCAGCCATTAACAAAGAGCCAGGCAGGGGCGTCAGGGCGGCTCTGTCGGTTAAGCCTCCAACGTCAGCTCAGGTCACGATCTCGCAGTTCGTGACTTCGAGCCCCACGTCAGGGTCTGTGCTGACAGCTCGGAGCCCGGAGCCTGCTTCGGATTCTGTGTCTCCCTCTGTCTCTGCCCCTCCCCAGCTTGTACTCTGTGTCTCTCTCTCAAAAATAAATAAAAACGTTAAAAAAAAATTAGAAGAACAAAAAAGAAAAAAGAGCCAGGCAACCTGTATAGTGTTCGCCACGTAGGAAGTGTATTGAGATTTGGTAGAGGCTGTGCCAATTTTAATTATTTTATTTTATTTTATTTTATTTTATTTTATTTTATTTATTTTTTTCCACGTTTATTTATTTTTGGGACAGAGAGAGACAGAGCATGAACGGGGGAGGGGCAGAGAGGGAGGGAGACACAGAATCGGAAACAGGCTCCAGGCTCTGAGCCCACGGCACAGAGCCGTCGGGGGGCTCGAACTCACGCGAGATCACTCGAGATCTCGCGAGATCGTGAACTCCCGGACCGCGAGATCGTGACCTGGCTGAAGTCGGTCGCTTAACCGACTGCGCCACCCAGGCGCCCCAATTTTAATAATTTTAATACATTTTATTTAAGCCAATAGATCGAAGTATGACCTTTTTGCTTGTGCGGTAAAAATTACGAAGGAAAAATTCTACCGCCGTTTTTGTATGAAGCCTTTGAAATCTGGTGTGTTTCTAGAAGCTGACAACACATCTCAGTTTTTCGTTTTTTTAAAAATATTTATTTATTGACTTTGGGGGAGGGAGGGAGGGAGGGAGGGGCAGAGAGAAGGAGAGACAGAATCCCAAGCAGGCCCCACGCTGCCAGCACAGAACTGGGGCAGGACACGGGGCTCGATCTCACAAACCGGGAGATCGTGACCTGAGCCAAAATCAAGAGTCGGAACCTCAACCGACTGAGCCACCCCTTGGTGCTCCACATCTCCGTTTGGACCGGCTTGGCGGGCCACCGTGTGGCCAGTGGCTGTCATCTGGGACAGCGCCGCTGTATGTAAGGATCCAGAAGGTGCTTGGAGATAACATGAAATGAGGAATTAAAGGCGCTGGATGCCGCACAGGCTGTGGTGCAGTTTGTATAAATTGTAGATGTCGCTCACAAGGGGGGGCGTGGTCGTCATCCCCACTTTATGAGGAAGCGGGGGCTGAGAGGAGGGAAGCAGCTTGCCCAAGGCCATGCGGACCGCGAGTGGCCAAGTGGGCTTCGGGTCTGGAGACCAGGCCCTGCAAAGGCCAGGGGGGCTGGAACCAGAGGCGGGCATTTATTTAGCTTCCACCTGCCCGCCCTGGGACGGGCCCATTAGGTGTCGCAGCGACTTGTGGCCCTGCACGTTGGAAAGAGTGTGCGTCCTTGTGCCCCAGACAGCATCCTGTCCCCTGCTCGGTTGGCACCCCTGAAGGCGGGGCCCGCAGCCCAGCTGTGTCTCCCCCAGTGTCACCGCTAACCATCTTGGCAAATTAGCTGCTGGGCCTCGCCGTGCTGATGAGGACCATGAGCGAAGCAGGGCCACGTTTTCTTGTCCCAGGGGCCATGGGGACAAATGACCCGGAAGCAAGTTTGTATGTGTGTGTGTCTTTGGGAGGGGCCGGGGGATTCTTTCTTCCTAGCTGGAGTTCACGGTGATGGTCTCGAGAAATGACTTAGTCTGTGGGTCGACAGGTGTGGACTTGGCTCTGGCTTCCGCCTCGTAGAGTGGCGTTTGTGCCCGTATCGGCTCGCGCGGCCCGGTAGTGTGACTGGGGGCAGCAGGCAGCTGTGCTTTCCCAGCGCTGGAGGCGGGGAGTCGGACGATCCAGGCGTCGGCAGGCAGGGCTGGTTCCTCCTGAGCTCTCTGTCCTGGGCGCGCAGATGACCACCTTCTTCCTGTGGCTTCGTAGGGCTGTGCGTGTGTCTGTGTGTCTGTCTGTGCGTCTGTCTGTGCGTCTGCGTCCTATTCCTCTTACAGGGACACCGGTCAGCTTGGATTCAGGTCCACTCCTGTGAGCTCGTTTTTTTGTTGTTGTTTTAAATGTTTCTGAGAGAGAGAGAAAGAGAGACACAGAGTGCGGGCGGGGGAGGGGCAGAGAGCGAGGGAGACACAGAATCCGAAGCAGCTCCAGGCTCCGAGCCGTCAGCCCAGAGCCCGCCGCTGGGCTCGAACTCACGGACCGTGAGATGGTGACCTGAGCCAAAGTCGGACGCTCAATCGACTGAGCCCCCCGGGCGCCCCCACTGTGAGCTCATTTTAATTTAATCACCTCTTTAGAAAGGCCCTGTCTCTGGATAGTCCCATTCTGATGTGCTGGGGGTTAGGGCTGACACATGGACTTTTGGGGACACGGTTCACCCTTTAGTAGTGTCTTTCTTCCTGTTCCCATGAGCTCTGCCTGACTCGTCTCCATTTGTTGGCTCCGCTTAGATACAGCAGGGGAAGGGCGCCTGGATGGCACAGCCAGTTAAGCATCCAGCTCGCTTTGGGCTCATGATCTCACGGTTCATGGGTTCGAGCCCTGCATCATGCTCTGTGCTGCCACATGGGGCCTGCTTGGGATTGCCTGTCTGTCTGTCTGTCTGTCTCTCCTCCCCACCCCTTCTCCGCTCACACACACTCTTTCTGTCTTAAAATGAACTTTAAAAAAAAGTAAAGCAGGGAAACACAATCCTTGTATTTGAAAATGAGCCCACAGGTCCAGCACTTAGCACAGTGCTACGTGGTGAGTGTTTGGCATCTGATGTCATTACCATGGGGGAGTTGTGATGGGACGGGAGGTGGGCCTGGAGGAATTAGCTGGGCTGGTGCAGGCAGAGGAGAGGGGCAGGCGTTTCGGGTGGGGGGAGTGTTAGTGGAGACGTGGGGGGGGGGGGGCAGGAACATAATGTCCCAAGGGACTGCTGGGGCAGATCAGGGGGCATGGGGCGAGGCCTGATCAGGAACGCTTTGCCTTTCTCGGCTGACCCGTGCACTTGGCTCTCAGATCAGTGCTTGAGTCTCCCATCAGCACTGTAACAACTCACCGTGATTTAGTGGCCTGGAAGGGCTGGAAGTCAGGAGTCTAAAACGGGCCTGGTACCCCCGGGGGCCCCAGGGAGACCCCTCTCCGGCCTTTTCCGGCTTCCAGCCATGTCACAGCCTTGGCTCTCGGCCGCTCCTCCGTCCTCAATGGCCAGCAGCGTGGGGTCCACCCGTCTCTCTGCCTTCCTCCTATGAGGACCTCTTGAGGACGCTGAGCGCCCCCCCTCGGGCACTGAGGGTCACCCCCAGCGTCTCAGGGGCCTTGGCTGGCTCCCTCCTGCGAGGTCCCTTTTGTCGTGAGACTGCTGTATTTACAGGTTCTGGAGATTTGGACGTGGGTGTCTTTGGAGGGACTGTTGTTCAGCCCGCCGTGTTAGTGTTAATTTTGCGTCTCCCACTGACCCGCCTTGAACTTCACCCATCTTCCAATTGTGTGTGCGTAGAGCACATCTGTGACGCCACCGTGGGTGGGCCCGCTTACCGGACAGACCCGGTTGGGTCCCTCGGTCTTTTCGAGGTCCGCGTTGGCTTGGCAAAGGCGCCCCAACCTCTGTCTGTTCCCAGGGCCGTTCTGGCCGGCCTGCCCTCCCTCCGCCGTCGCCAGCTTCAGAGGGCCTGGCCGCCCCCGTCTCTGCCCTTCCTTCCTCCACACTCTCTCCCTCATTTCCCCGAGATCTCACGTAGCCTGTTTTCTCTCGAGCCCTGGAGGTGCCGTGAAGTTTTCTGTCTGGAACGCGTACTTTCTGTCTTGGAATTGGTCCCCGCTGATGTGGACAGAGCACACTATGTGGCCTTTGGGCCAAATCCGGCCCAGCCTAGTGTGGTCCTGCCTGCCTGGGAGCCTGGAATGGTTCTTTATTTTTTTTGCAAGGTTGTAAAAACACTCAAGAATTATGACAGAAACCACATGGCCCGTAGGCTAAAAATATTCGCTGTCTGGCCTTTTTCAGTCGGCTCTTGAGTTAAAGTAAGTTCATGTAACTAAGTTCCTGGATAGCGGAATAACTTGGACGTTGGACAGCTCCCCAGAGTGCACCGAATAGGCTTTCTGTCTCTCTTTTAGTAGCAGCTGTCTTGAGATGTAATTCACATACTGTGCAGTTCACCCCTTTCAAGTGTGCAAGTTAGTGATCGTCGGTGTATTCACACGGTTTTGCAGCCATCTCTCCAAATAATTCCAGAACATTCCATCACCGTAAAAAGAAGCCCCGTCCCCATCAGCAGTCACTCCCGCCCCCGGCCCCCACGAGCCCCCTTCCTGTCCGTGGAGGAGCCTGTCCTGGACGTTTCACACACGCGGACTCACGTCCCGCGTGGCCTCACGTCCCGCGTGGCCTCTCGTGTCTGGTTCCCTCCCTGACCGTCGTGTGTTCGGGGCCCGTCCGCGGGGCGGCGGGGGTGGGAGCCTCGCTCCTGCTGGTGGCGGAGGGACTTGTGCATGTGTGGTGGACACGTTATGTGTCCATTCATCTGCTGATGGACACAGGTTGTGTCCCCCTTTAGGCTCTCGCGAATCCTGCTGACGTAGGATTTGTGTTCACGCTTCTCTGTGGATTCGTGTTGTCCTTCCTCCTGGGGGGACACCTGGGGCGGGATTGCCGAGGCGCCTGGAACCGGTGCTTAACCTCTCGGGGAACCGCCAGCCTGTTTCTGTGGGCGCGCTCTGGTCCCCTGTCCTCTCTTTGTCAGCTTGGAAATGGGTGTGTTCCTTTTACTTGGCCGGTTGTGTAAGAAGCTCCTTCGAAGTCAGCGGCTTACTCTTTTCTCTTAGATTTTCAAACATGATGAAATAGGCCGGAAAGTCGAGTTTGTATAGAATTGTGTCACTTAAAAATAAAGACCCCCTCTTGGCTGCCCCAGCCCTCTGCCCCCCTGAGACACAGGTGGCGTCTGGGGTGGTGAGTGATGGGTTCGAGCCCTTGGCCTCCTGTCCACGCAGAAGTACCTGTGCGCGTCCACGCGGCACGGGCTCCCCGAGCGGGTCCTCAGCGTGTCTCCTGTCACCCGCTTTCTCCTGGCCCCACGGTGGACTCCAGCTCCCTTCCGTAAGCCCCGAGCTGTGTCCCTTTCCTTCTCTGGCACACAGATGCCACGCAGCCACCAGACTGCACCTGCCGTGTGGGCTCCCGGAGGGGCGGGGCTGGGAGGTGCAGTCCCAGGAGGTTCTGGGAGCCTGCAACCTGCCCGCTCCCCCGCCCCCCGGCCCTCGCGGGGTCCCGCTCACTCCGCTGTCCCCGCAGCGGCCAGTTTGCCATCGTGCGGAAATGCCGGCAGAAGGGCACCGGGAAGGAGTACGCGGCCAAGTTCATCAAGAAGCGTCGCCTGTCGTCCAGCCGGCGGGGGGTCAGCCGGGAGGAGATCGAGCGGGAGGTGAACATCCTGCGGGAGATCCGGCACCCCAACATCATCACGCTGCACGACATCTTCGAGAACAAGACGGACGTGGTGCTCATCCTGGAGCTGGTCTCGGGCGGGGAGCTCTTCGACTTCCTGGCGGAGAAGGAGTCGCTGACGGAGGACGAGGCCACCCAGTTCCTCAAGCAGATCCTGGACGGCGTCCACTACCTGCACTCGAAGCGCATCGCCCACTTCGACCTCAAGGTGAGCCGAGCGGGGGCCCGGCCGGGGCGGGTGACCTGGGGCGTGGGGGCGGCACGGGGCTCCGGCTCGGGGCGCGCCCGCGGGCGGGCTGCTGCTGCCGGGGGTGGGGGGGACGCAGACCGCCTCGGCCTGGGCCCGGTGGGGGTGCGGGGCCGGCTGGGCAGCGGCGTCCTCCTTCGCCCGCAGCCAGAGAACATCATGCTGCTGGACAAGAACGTGCCCAACCCACGCATCAAGCTCATCGACTTCGGCATCGCCCACAAGATCGAGGCGGGGAACGAGTTCAAGAACATCTTCGGCACCCCCGAGTTCGTGGGTACGGCTCCGTGCGGCGCCTCGGGCCTGGGTCCCGCCCTCGGGTGTCCTCTCCCGAGCCCTGGTGTCCGGCCTCCTTCCCCCCCGCCAGGCGGTCCCTGCAGGCGGGCTGTGCCACCCGCTCCCCGTGGCCGCGTCCCCGGGGCTGCCTCAGGTGCACCCGGCGTCCGACCCCACGCCGTCTCTCTCCTCGTCCCCGCAGCTCCCGAGATCGTCAACTACGAGCCCCTGGGTCTGGAGGCAGACATGTGGTGAGTGGCGGGGGGTTGGGGTGGGGGTGGGGGGCTGGCCCACGCCCCGGGACGAAGCACCCGAACCCCCCCAGCCATCCGTGAGCACTGCCAGGCCACAGCCCCGTCGACTTAGAACGGGGCTCGGCAAACGATGGCCCGGCGGCCAGAGCGGGTCCGTGGGTCCCGAGTGGTCTTCTTGTGTTTAAGGCGTTGTTAAAAATGAAACAGGCAGCAGAGACCGGGAGCCTCAAAGCCCGAAACGTTGGTTGTCTCACTCGTCGTGGAGCTTGTCGACCCGCCTTCGAGCCCACGCCCGCACCCCCCCCAGCCCCCCCAGTTTGAGCCTTGGCAGGTGGTGTGGGCAGATGAGCTCATATCTCGCCCTGAGACGCCAGGGCGGGAGAGACAGAGGCCCTCGGTGGAGGCCTTGCAGACCCTGAAGGAGAGGGGGCCGTGGGCTTCTGGATCCCCAGCCGTTGAGAGATTCTGGGAGTTGGGGTGCTGACCGCCGCCACTGAGCTGACTGCCTTCTCGTGTGTTCTCTCCAGGAGCATTGGTGTCATCACCTACATCCTGTGAGTGCCTGCTTGGGGCCTCCTGCTTCTCCTGGGGCCCTGCTGGGGCAGGATGCTGGGTGGCTGGGTGGGTGAATGAATTTGTGCAGGACGGAAAGGTGAGAGTTCAGAAGGCCCCACACCCCCTGGCGCAGGGCCGAGTGGGGACCGCGTGTGTCCTCCCTCCCTGCTGGCCAGCAGCCCGGCCCGGCCTCACTCCCTGGGTGCCGCGTTTGGGTTGTTCCTCGCCTCCACCTCTGTGCCAGGCAGGCTCCCCCTGCGTTTTCCCCCCTCGTCAGGTGGCACAGCGATCCACCCCGACGGTGCCTCACGATGGGTTTTTTCATAGTTTTAGGTTCTTAAGTATTGAAGAAAGGCTAGACTTTCAAAACAGCTACAAAACCAGTGCGGTTTCTGTGCCCCTCACCCATCTTCCCATGACGCTGGCATCTTTTTGTCGTCGTCGTTGTTAAGTTTACTCGGAGGGAGGGAGAGAGAGCGTGAGCACCTGAGGGGCAGGGAGAGAGGGTCCCGAGTTCCACCGGTCGGTGCAGAGCCCCCACCCAAGCCTCCGTCTCACGACGGTGAGATCGTGACCTGAGCTGAAATCAAGAGTCAGACGCCTGACTGACCGAGCCCCCCGGGTGCCCTCAGATGAGTACTCCTCCCTGTCCGTCACAGTGCCGTGTGCCCAGAGCCCCAGGGGGCGGTGGTGTGGCCCCCCCAGCGCGGCTCATCAGGAAGGCCCACGATGTCCTTGTGTGGTCTCTCGGGCCGTGCCCGGACCGTGTGTGGACGCACTCGGCCGGGATTCCCTCGCGGGTTGTCGGTGTGGCCTCTGATCGCTGAACATTTGGGGGACGTGCTTCGAGCTTCCTTAGAGACTTCTGCCCGCTCGTCTGAGTCCCCGTCGGAGGCTGGGCGCGAGGTTTCTGTGCTGTGTGGTGGGAGGCTAGGGGCCGGGGCGCGCGGGAGGCCCGGGGGGTGGCACAGGCCGCGGCGTGTCGGTGGGGCGAGTGCAGGGGTCGCTGAGCCCCGTGCCCGTCTTCCAGTCTGAGCGGCGCCTCCCCGTTCCTGGGCGAGACGAAGCAGGAGACCCTGACCAACATCTCGGCCGTGAACTACGACTTCGACGAGGAGTACTTCAGCAACACCAGTGAGCTGGCCAAGGACTTCATCCGCCGGCTGCTTGTCAAAGACCCCAAGTAGGAGCGCTGGCCGGGCAGAGGGCACGGGCGGGGGGGCGGGCAGGGGAGGCCGCTGGTCTGCGAGAGCACATCCTCGTGCTGTCCCCTCCTCGTCACTGGGAGTCGGGCACGGCCTGGCAGCGGGCCAGTGGACGGCTTAGCTCGGTCCCCGCCGTGTCTTTAAGAGCTGTGAATGGATCCTTGTTGAGAATCCTGGTTGAGAGCCGTGACTCCTGTTGAAGGTAGGTTTCGTGGGCAATTGCAGACTCCTGGGGTCTTCTCCTAGGGAGGACTAAAGCTTCCGGCATCACGGAGCCCTCCTTCCCAGAGAGGTGCTCCTCTTGGCCAGAGTTCTCCCTGGCCCGAGCTGCCCATTCTTTTTTTTTTTTTTTAATTTTTTTTTTCAACGTTTATTTATTTTTTTGGGACAGAGAGAGACAGAGCATGAACGGGGGAGGGGCAGAGAGAGAGGGAGACACAGAATCGGAAACAGGCTCCAGGCTCTGAGCCATCAGCCCAGAGCCCAACGCGGGGCTCGAACTCCCGGACTGCGAGATCGTGACCTGGCTGAAGTCGGACACTTAACCGACTGCGCCACCCAGGCGCCCCCGGAGCCGCCCATTCTTGCCGCCTGCCTGTCCCTCCTGTGGGCGCCTGAGTTGGCGAGACCCAGCGTTAGGTCCCGCCCCCGGTAACGAAACCGCTTGTAAAGCGTGACGACCCCAGAGCAGCAGGCCTCTTGATGGGCTCCTTGCTGGCTGATCGGAGCGGATGCTCTGAGGGTGCAGGTAGTTCCAAGGTCATTTCAGGGACTTGCCCCCCGCTGGAGGGGCGTCCCCAGGGGGCCAGTGTCTGTGAGCCGTGTGAGGTGGGGGCAGGGAACCGAGCTGCGGGGGGAGGGCCCAGAAAACCCCTTCCCTGTTCTGTTCTCCCCGCCAGCCTCGTGGGAGGACGGGGGACGTGGTGGGCGTGTGACTAACCAGGGTGGGTGGGGGGGGGTGCTTTTCTAGGAGAAGAATGACCATCGCCCAGAGCCTGGAGCATTCCTGGATCAAGGTGAGATGGGCGGGGCTGCTCCCTCTCCAGGACGGCAGGTGTGACAAGGCCTGAGTGTCGGGCAGGGTCCCCAGGGGAGTGGACCCGGCTGGCAGAGGGCGGGGTGTGCACGGGGATGGTGTGGGAGCCCCTCCGTGTGATACCCGGTGGGGTCCCCAGCCCCTCTGCACGCGGCACGGCTCCCTGCACAGAAACTTCCAGAACGGGGTGGCCTCTCGGCCGGGCGCGGCAGTCTTCTGTAAAGGGCCAGGCGGCCCGTGTCTCCTTCCCCTGGGTCTCTGGCAGGGAAATGCCGGAACCAGGCCCGCCCCCCCCCCCCCCCCCCGCGAAGGGGCGGGGCCGTGTGCCGGTAAGACTTTATTTAGGCGCCGCCCGCCTCAGGCCCCGCCCCTCCCTCCGCAGGCGATCCGGCGGCGGAACGTGCGGCGGGAGGACGGCGGCCGGAAGCCCGAGCGGCGGCGCCTGAAGACGGCGCGCCTCAAGGAGTACACCATCAAGTCGCACTCGAGCATGCCGCCCAACAACACGTACGTCAGCTTCGAGCGCTTCTCCAAGGTGCTGGAGGAGGTGGCCGCGGCGGAGGAGGGCCTGCGCGGCCTGGAGCACAGCCGGCGCCTGTTCCACGAGGACATCGAGGCGCTGACGGCCATCTACGAGGAGAAGGAGGCCTGGTACCGGGAGGAGAACGAGAGCATCGGCCAGGACCTGCGGCGGCTGCGGCAGGAGCTGCACAAGACCGAGGCGCTGCGGCGGCAGGCCCAGGAGGAGGCCAAGGGCGCCCTGCTGGGGGCCAGCGGGCTCAAGCGCCGCTTCAGCCGCCTGGAGAACCGCTACGAGGCCCTGGCCAAGCAGGTGGCCTCCGAGATGCGCTTCGTGCAGGACCTGGTGTGCGCCATGGGCCAGGAGAAGCTGCAGGCCGGGGGGTGCGGCCTCCGCTAGGGCCTGGCGGGCGGGCGGGCGGCCCCTCCACAGCCCCGCGACGAGGGCCCCGGTGGGAAGGGCGCGGGGCCGGGAGCCCGAGGCCGCCCTCCCCCGGCTCAGTCCCTCTGTCCTGCGGCTTCCGGGTCAGCGTCCCCTGGGGAGCCCCGTGAGCCCCGCGAGCGCTGGGCACCGAGGGACAGAGCCGGCCAGGCGGCGCAGGGCCAGCCGCGTGCAAGGCCTGGGCCTGGAGCTCGGAACCCGGGGGGCGGGCGGGGGGGGGGGGGGTCTCACCTGCCTCTGCCGGACGCCGAGGTCCCGCCTCTTCTAGAGACGAGAGGCAGCTTCTGACCCGGCCGCCTCGGTTCCCAGCCCTCCCTGCGCCCCCAGGGCTGAGCTGGCACCAGGGCCCGAGCTGAGCAGATGGCCCAGCCCTTGAGGCGTCGGTCTGGGGCGGGTGGCGAGGGGGCGTGAGGCTGGACGCGGGACCCTGATGCAGAAGCTGTGTCTGTCCCTCTCTGAGGCCCAGGCGGCCCCAGGTGCCGGGTCAGGAGCCATCGCTGCCCCTCACTCCTCTCTGCCGTGCCTGTCACAAAGCGCACGCGATGACCCACACGGCCCGGCCACGCCCCTGCCTCCCGTCCCAGTGCTGCCTTCCGAATTGTGGGGTAGTCGCCCCCAGAGTGCTCTGCGAAGGCCCAGTGTCCCCCGAGTGCCCGGCGAGTCCCTGAGGCTGCTTGCGGCCGGCCGAACCCTCCCCGCTGGGCCAGAGAAGGTGGAGGAGGGGCTGCAGGGGCAGTGCCCGCACCCGCCACTAGGTGCCGCCCTCGAGCAGGGCCCTGCGCCCCAGGGAACGTGCCCCAAGGTCCCGGGTTCACCAAAACGAGGCTCTCTGGCCGCGTGCTCTGTACTTGTGCCGCGGGTTGGGTTAAGCGAGTGACATCTGTGTGGCCCCTCCGTAGCCCGAGAGGAGTTCTCCGGACAGAGGCCAGCCTGGCCCGGGGGCGGGAGGAGCCAGGCCCTGGGACTGGTCCGTGTCCTCCCGTGTGCCTAGGCCGGTCCCCAGCGCAGGGGTGGGGCCCGCCGTGTACCCGTCCGCGAGCTCTGTGTATCACACGTGCATGTGCCTAAAGGAAATAAAGCCCCGCTTCCCCGACACGTGGCTGTTTTCTGTGCTCAGGCCCTGGCCAGGGCGGCCAGTCTTGTGGCCACCCAGTGCCATGGCCGCGCCTGGCTCTCGTGTCTCTTCCCCTCCACTGCTGCCCCCATGCTCTTTGGGAAGACGAGGGCAGACCTGGGGGGCCTCGGAGGCTGCCCTGATCTTGGGGTTTGGCAGGTCTCACTTGCGATGGAGGCTTCCAGACAGCTGGAACGAAGTCAGAGGGGCCTTCTGTCCCTCTGTGCCGCCTCAGATGCTGCCAGGCCCCAGTGCCCCAGCGTGAGGACGCCGGCACAGAGGTCACCCCGTCCACCCCATCTGCTGGGAAGGGATGGGGGGGTCCTTGTTCCCCCTGCTGCTGCCTCTGGGTCTGGCACGTGGTTCCAAAAAGGGAATGCTTTTTACTTTCTTCCGGGAGCTGGAGCTCTGGGGTCAGTGGTGCCCTACACCCAGGGGCGCATCGCTCCTCACTCGTGTTCTGTTTTTACTTTAAAAGGAAAACATTGAGATCCGACTTACCGTCTCTCCTTTTTAATCTCTTTTGGGTGAACAACCTCAGGTTTTAGCATTTCAGTAGATTTCAGCTCACTGACTGCTGAGCTCAGTCGGGTCTCCCCCGTTCGTCCCTGACTGTCCTTTACGGCCGGCTCGTCCGGCCCAGGACCTGGTCTGGCCCTTTGGGGTTCAAGGTGATGACTGAGCGGCACGGCCCCGTGGGTCACGTGGCGCAGAGCCGGTCGTGGGCGGGGGGGGGGGGGCGCCCTGGTGTGCGTAACGTGTGTAAGGTCGGCAGGCCGCACCCGTCTGCCACATGGCACCAGATGGCCTCCAGACTCCCCGGGGGCCCAGGGACCGGTGGACGGCACCCGTCCAGCCAGTGCTGAGCAGGTCTCGCCCATTCCGGGCACTGTGGCGGGCGCTGGGCGATGGCTATGGAGGGTTGAGACGACGTCCGTCCTGACGTGGGAGAGGAGGGAGTAGTGAGACTGGGTACAAACCGACATCCGCTTTGTCCAGGGTCCCCCCGGCTGCGGGCCTAGATTCCCAGCGTCTCCTCGGGATAACGGGCAGGTGTCCTTGCTTTGCAAACACTCGGCCCCACCCCCTCCTACCTGGGGAGGGGTGTCCACGGGGAGCCCCTCTGGGGCCACACCACACCTAGCCAGGGCGTCCGGCCGGTGCAAGCACTTCGCGGAGCCTGGGGCTAACGTAGTTATTGACTCTGACCTTGGCCCGCAGGCTCTGATCTCTGCCCCTGCTATCGCTCCTCGACGGTGGGCTGGCCCAGTAGGGGGTTCTGACCACCAGAATACAGCGGAGGTGACGAGGTCCGTCCCCCCATCAGGCCACATAAGACTGTGGCTTCCGTTTTGCTGGCGGACTGTCCCTTGCTGGCTTTCACGAGCGAGCTGCCATGTCACAGGCCCAGATGGCAAGGGGCAGCCAGCAAGGAAGAAGGCCCACCAGCCGCGTGAGTGGCCCTAGGAGCGGACCTCTCCCCAGTGGAGCCATCGGGGAGAACCCAGGCCTGGCTGGCACCTGGATCGCGGCCTCCCGGGTGACGCTGAACCTCGGACCCGGGCGGGCCACGTCGGGACCCCTGACCCACAGAGACTGGAGGCACCCCGTTACTGGAGATGCCGTCTGGTTTTTCCTTGTGCAAAGTAGGGGTGTCGTCGTGCCTGTTTCTTGATTGGGGGGGGACAGACTATGGGAACCACGGGTTGCCTTCCTCCCGCCCGTCGGTTGGCTCAGATCTTGGCTGCGGTGTGTGAAGTTCGCTGGAGGAAGGGTTTGAAACCGGTGTTTGTCTCGTGGCGCCTGGGGGGCTCAGGCGGTTAAGTGTCTGATCTTAGCGTTCGGCTCAGGTCATGATCTCGCGGTTTGTGGGTTCGAGCCCCGCGTCGGGCTCTGCCGACTGCTTCGGATTCTGTGTCTCCCTCTCCCTCAGCCTCTTCCCCGCTCGTGCTCTGACTCTGAAAAATAAATAAACATTAAAAAATAAACGGGTCATCTAGTAAGTAGGCTGTTGCCCTGTGAGCTGTGCTAGCAAATTACTGATCCCGAGCAGGGGTGGTGCGGGCCCCAGTTTGAAAACCGGTCGGTCGGGAAGACAGGAGGCTTGGATTCGGGACAAGCGGAAGGCCCGTGGGGCTGAGCCCGGACCGCGGGCAGAGCGTTACGCCCGCTGAATGAGGGGTCTCCACGCATGGTGTCAGGGGCACGGTGGGAGGGGAGAGGAGAACGTTCTGGTTGGATCCTGGTCGGCAGCGGAGGGACCCCGGGGCCCAGTGGGTGGCAGAGGGGTAACGGGGGGGGGGGGTTTGCACCCAGGGTGACTCCCGTGGGTTGAAGTGTGTTCCCCAGAAAGAGAAGCGGTTCTGAAACCCTGGAACGTGGGGCCGGAGCTGGTGTCTCGAGTCGCCTTGTGCCCGGCCATTTCCAGCCCGCGGCCCCCTCAGGCGGGGACGTGCCCAGGTTGACATTTCGTCCGCGGCCTGGCCCTTGACGGAGGCCCTGTCTCGCTCCCCCAGCAGAATCTGGCCCGGCCAGTGGGCGGCGGGGAAGAGGGTCAAGAGGGGTGGGCACCCGGGGTGAGGCAGGGGAGGGGCTCCGGGGGCCCCCGTGGGGGAGATGGCTCCAGGGACGCCCCTGGACATCCAGGGCAGGTGCTTACGCAGGGCCGAGCAGGCCGGGGCCACCACCTCGGGCGGCGCTGTCCTGAGGTGTGGATGATTCGATTCTGCTGCTTCCATCGAGCAGATCTGTCGTGGGGGCCCCTCCGCGGAAGGCGGTGGGCAGGTGCCGCGGGGGCCACGCGGGGCCACAGCGGAGCCACTTGCTGTCTGCAAGGGGAGGCAGAGGGCTTCGAAGGCCGCCCCGTCGGGCTCCCGGCTCTTGGCCAGCACACTACCTCCCCATGTTGCCAGTTGTGCCCTCCCTCAGGGACGGTGGCCCCATCCGTGTCCCTCGCCGGCAGTGATGAAGGAAAGGCGTGTTGGGGGCAGCAAGCGGGCGCCCCTGAGCACGAATCCTCTTAGACTGGGGGGGGGGGTTGCCATGCTGGGTCCCTGGGGTGCCGTCTTTCCTGCAGGTCGGGGGCAGGCGACGTGCCCTGTGTCCCCGCCCGGGGTCGTGAGCAGGTGCAGGGAGGAGGGCAGGGCCGGCCAAGCCCACGGCTCCCGCGCAGATGGGGCGCTGCTGTTTATCACCGGGAGCGGGGGGGCCTATGGAGCCGCCCCGCCAGCCCCGAGATGCTCCTTCGGCCCCGGAGGCCTTTAGCGCCCCCTTGTGAGAGAAAAAGAAAAGTCAGTCCCCAAACCTCCTCTCCGTCGGGCCCCGCACAGCGGCTTGAAAAGTGAGACACAGACCAACAGCGTCGTGTTGGGCTCTGTGCCGACAGCTCAGAGCCTGGAGCCTGCTTCGGATTCTGTGTCTCCCTCTCTCTCTGCCCCTCCCCTGCTCACGCTCTGTCCCTCTCTTTTTCTCTCAAAAATAAACATTAAAAAAATAAAAGGATTTCACTCACAGACCCTGAAGTTTGAATTCCACACAGTCTGTGCTTCCCACAGATTTTTTTTTAGCGTTTTTCTTTATTTACCTCGATAGAGACTTGCAAGTCGGGGAGGGGCAGAAAGAGGAGGAAGAGAGAACCCCAAGCAGGCTCCGCGCTGTCCGTGCGGACCCCGATGGGGGCTTGAACCCGCGAACCGTGAGATCAGACCCGAGGCCGAAGTCGGACGCCTCCGCGAGCGAGCCACCCAGGTGCCCCCAAAATTAGCCATTTTTAAGTGAATGATTCACTGGCATATGGTGCATCCCCGGTGTTCTGCAACCACCACCTCTAATTCCAGAACATTCCATCACCCCCACAAAGAAGCCCTGTCTCCACTAGCCGTCACGATCCCTCCCCAGCCTCCGGCACCCCGGAGGCGAGTTGTTCTCTCTTGTCTTCTGTTCCAGCGAAATCCATCTGTCTGTCTTTGCGCTCCGAATGGATCTTTTGCCCGTGCGTGATTTTGACCCTGAGGACTTCCCAAAAGGGTCCCAGGGCGGGCCCGGCACCCACACACCAGAGAGTCCCCGACACACGTAAGGAACCACCGGTTAAGAATCCTGGGTTCGAGTTCTGGTTCTGCCACTCGCCAGCTGGGTGAGCCCCCCCCCTTGCCTCTCAGGGCCTCGCCGCCCCCCTCCGGGGTTGGGGAGCAGGGGTGGGAGGCCTCTGGAGACCAGGGCCAGGGGCTTCATCTTCGGGTTGTAACAGCTCCCTCTCACCCATGGCCTCAGTTTCCCCATTTGTCCCAAGTGGCTCGAATCACTGATTTCCTGCCTTCCTCTTTCATTCGTTCCTTCCCCTACCGTTTAGGGGGCCCCTGCCTTCTGTGGGCCCTGCCTTGTGGGGACACAGCGGACAATAAGATGTACCTGGCCCTCCCTGTGCAGAGGGAGGGGGTGGAGGAACCAGAAAGACTTCCTGGGGGAGGGGCCGTCCGAGCGGACACACAGTGATTTAGGCAAAGCAGGCCAAGGGAGGAGGCTTGGATAAGACAAAGGGGTTCAGGGAAGTGAAAACAGGATGTGCAAAGACCCTGTGGCACCCGGTCTGACCGCAGGGGAGCAGGTAAATGAGGGGTAGGGGCAGGGCACCCTCCCCCTCCCTCTCCCCACCTCCCTTCATGAAACCTTCTGGAGGTGGGGGCTCAAACCCAAAGAGAGCCTCTCTCCCTGTGCTTGGGCCTTCCCACCCCTGCTCCCCGACCCCAGAATCCTGTCCTTTCCCGGCTCAGGAAGCGGCCGGTGGAGGCCTGATGAGGATGAGGGCTCCCCAAGGGGGGGCACTATGTCCCCGTCCCCGCAAACTGCGGCCGGGAGCCTCCCCTGGATTATCCGGGGTCCCCACACGTGGTCACACGTCCTACCCTCTTCCTGTCACCTCCCCGCTGCCCCGGCGGAGGCTGCCTCCTCGACCAAACTAGCCTGGCTCCGCTGAGCTCCTTTTCAACGGGGCCTCCTCCTTGCGGTCGACCTAGGAACCCGGTGCCGGCGAGAATCCTGCCAAGTCCGTTTAGCCAGACTCCCCCCCCAACCCTCGTGGCTCCCCTCAGCGACTCTCCGGCCATTGGGCTGCCTCTCTCTGGCTACGGAGCGCCGCGTGTCCCCGGACGCAACACGGAGCACTTGCCCGCTGCGGCGGGGACTGAGTTCAGTCTCCCGTTCGCGCTCCGACGACCGTCCGGCTCTGGCTCTCTTGACGCCCCCCCCCCACCCCCCCGCGTGTGGCCAGCCGCAGCTTGGGGCAGACCCGGAGCGGGAGCTGCCCTTGCCCTGTCCTGACGCCCTCACCCCTGCGGCCTGCCCTGTGCGTCCCCGTGGCTTCCGCGACTTCCCTCCCCTGATTCTGCCGGCAGGAACCGCGGCGACAGCCGAGGGAGACGGGGAGCACCATTATCCTGTGGTCACCGGTGAAGAAGGACTCCCTGCGTGGCCCCATCCAGGACTGACCTGGTGCAAAGGTCGTGGGAGGCGTGGCCCTCACTTCCTCTTCCCACCTCCGGCCCATTCTGGGCCTCGGTTTCCTTGACTGACAGCGTGGCTGGACCCCTGACCCCTGAGCCCCGCCAGGCGCCCGGCCGGCTGGCAGGTGTGGAAGCCGGCTTCGGGGTGTGGCCTGTGACCCAGTTTGGGCGGCAAGAATTTCCGGGGAGCCTCCTTGTGGGGCACGGAGCCCAGACCACGGGTGACAGTGCCGTGCCCAGACAGAGGCCCGGGCAGGGCGCCCGTGGGAGGCCTCCTGGTGTCGGCCCACCTGTGTGACACGTCTGTCCCCAAACGGCCCACAGGTCGCGAGGTGTTTGATTTCCTCTGTGTGAAAGGTCCGGAGACAGAAAGTAGGTCAGTGGGTGCCAGGGCCTGGGGGCGGAGATGGAATGTTCTGGAACTAGATAGCACTGACGGTTGCACAACATCGCGAGTGTACTAAATGCCACCGATGGTAAATTTAGCAAAGAGAGAGGTCAGGTCCTCACTGAGCACTGGGTCCCACTGGAACCCCCACACCTGCTGAGCCGGCCCCTGGGGCCCTCGCCTGGGCTGGGCCCTCCACCGGGGACACCCGAGACCTGCCCGCTGGCCTGCTAACTGCTGCTTCTCTGTTGGGTCTCAGACCAGAGAGGACCCTTCCTTCCGGGACAGGGCCCAGCCTCTCCTCCTGGTCCCCAGGGGTCAAGCTTCTCCACCCTAGGCCGGGTGCCAGCAGGTGAATGAAGAAACGAATGAGTGAATGAACAAACGAATAAGTGAACGAAACGAGTGAATGAATGAATAAGTGAATGAACGCATGAATGAGGTTTCAAGAAACCCCTCAGGGTGATCAGAGACCCGGTTGGGTTGGGACAAAACGTGTGGCCCCATCACCCCCCGATGGGAGTGGCACCTGTGACCCTGTGCCACCCGCCCAGTGAAGCCACCGCCGCGGCCAGGACGGGCGCCTTCCTGACTCCAGCGACCTGTGTGCACGCCCGTCCTGCTCCTGGCACCCGAGGCTCCTCTTCTGGGCTATGTGATGTGTGACCAGAGAGAAGCACCTGGTCCCCGCCTCCCTGACACACCGCTTCTAAGCCCTCGGGACTTCTGGGCGGGGACAATAGTCTTTTTCTCCCTACTAGGTCCCCGGCGACGACGAAGGAAAGGAGTGCCCTTTGCTGTTTGTAACGAGCCCTGCGCTTATGCTGACGGGGTGACTTCTGTAAAGTCCCGACAGCCACGGGGTGGTGGGCGGGACAGATGGCAGCTTCAGCCGGCGGCTCGGGGACGACCAGGGCCCTGGCCTGCGCCCCTCTTCGGGCTGTTCCTGAGTTAGCCCCTTTGTCATCAGCAGGTGAGATGCAAGGAAACCTCTTCCCTAAGCTCTGTGAGCTGCTGGGGGAAGGTTGTGGGAGCCCCTGGCTTTTGGCCAAGTGGGACATCGTGGGGGTGACCCGGGGGCCCAGCCCTCACGACTGGCGCCCGAGGTGGGGGTGAGCCCTTCACCTGCGGGGTCCTCCCGGACTGCCCGGTGTCGGGTCCCAGGACGCGGGGGGGGGGATCCCCGGGAGCTGGAGAGCGTGGGGACCCTTCCCCAGTCCGGTGTCAGGAACGGTGTGAGCGTAGAAATAGTCTTCTGTTCCAGAAGTACCAATAATGGTCTATATACATACAGTAATTAAACTATTACCATTGTCACCTGCTAACCCTGCTTGGTTCCAGAGCGGACTGGTGTCGGGAAGGGAACTTGAGTCACAGAGAGGCAGATCCGGAAGGGGCCCTGGGGATGGCCCCGGGGGCCCCCCCGGAAGCAAGAGCGGCAGGGCCACGGCTGCCCCAGGTCGCCCCTCTGCGTCCAGACCCAGGCCAGCGTCACACCTCGGGGAAGTGGACACCAGTGACCCCCTTCTCAGCTGCTGCCTCTTTATTTCCACACAAATCCCCCAAAGCCCGTGGAAACCATGTCTGAACATCACGACGGGAGTCACGACGACTTTGGGTGTAAAAACCACAACACTGGCCGTCCTTAGGATGAGCGTGTGAGCCACGACCGAGGACACGACCCACGTGTCACAGGAGGGAAACCCGGCGTCCCTTCGCGACGGGGGCTCGGGGTCCACTGCATCTTGGCCAGAACTGCCCCCGAGACGCATCTTTCGCGAAGCCGCTGGGAGCTGCGGACGGCCACCCGCGTGGACACGTGTGGAGGGAGCCGTGCCGTGGGACTTCTCCCGCCTGGGGACGGCCTCCCGGGCCTCTCTCTACCCTGGAGGGGCCGCTGTGGCGGCCAAGCTGGGGTCCCTGGCCCCGCTTGCCCGTTGTCCGTGGCTGCTGGTGGTCCGGAGGGGTGGCGGGCGGGCCGCGGGGAACCAGCCGGTCCCTGTTGGGGTTTCTTGCGTGGCTGCAGGCCCCGTCACAGCGGGCTGGGGCCCGCCTCGGTCCGTCCCTCTGTCGCCTCCGCAGGCACGCACTGTCGCACCGGGCGGACGGCCTCAGTTCCCAGCGCTCAGCCTGCGGCCGGTTCCGGCCTCCTCCCCCGTGTTCGTGGAGGCCCCACGTGGACCCTGCAAGCAGGGCCCGCCTCCCGGGCCTGGAGTTTGGGGCGGCCCCGGGGACGCCTGGGGCACCCTCCTAAAAGGAGGTGCTCCGGGCAGGGGCAGGCGACAGGCAGAACAGGGGGCTGTGGGGGTCTGTCGGAGGGCAGCCTGGAGAGGCCCATCCGCTGGCCTCGGCCGCCTCAGGCTCCGGGCGACACGCCTGGGCCCGGAACACGGTCCCATCCTTTATTTGACATTTGGGAAGCACAGCAGAAACACAAACGTAAGACCCCCCTCCCCAACCCCCCCAGGCGTCCCGGCCTTCCTGGGGCAGAGCTGCGCCGACCCAGAAGATGTGGGGCCCAACATGGCTCCCAGACTCCACATTTTTCGAGGCAGAGCCTCTGGCGTTGGACGTGGGACGGCTCCATGACGTTCAGGACCTTTAGGAGCCTCCCCCACGGGGCAAAACGTCGGGTGTTCCCTTCCCTCAGCACCAAACACCACCAGTCCCTCCCGGCATCAGAATAACCCAAAACACCTCGATGCGCCCAGGTCGAGAAGCCTCCAGCATCTCCCCTGAGGCCGAGAACCTCATACCCAGGGCACTTGAACTAGACCGCTAAGAAGCCAGCGACGGGGCCGGGAAGAGGGGCCTGGAGAAGGTACCTGCTCAACTTTTGCTCAGATTCATAGAAACAGAAACTCTGAGGATCGGAGGGGACCGCAGAGGACAACATTCTGTAAGCACTTTCCAGCCTTTTCTTAAATGCCTCCACGGACAGGGAACTCACTACCTCTAAAGGCCACCCTGATGGGCGTGCGGACCACGTTAGAAAAGTCTGACTTCTGTCCAAGGTAAATTTACCTCCTTTGACTGCAGGTCTCCGGAGCATCCAGGCCACTGGGATTTATCTTCCCAAGTGAACTTCGAAACACTCAAAACCTGCAATAAACCTGTATCTTCCTGTATCGCGGTTCAGAGCCGGTTTCCCATGGCGGGAACCTGAGGGGCTCATCCCAACCCTGTGTTGGGGGGGGGGGGTCAGGAAAGCGGGGACACTTCATTCCCTCAGTAGGAGGTATTGATCAGGATTGCCCTGTGGTGTGGCGTCCATTAAAGGGGCTTGAGAATGTTCTAGAAGGGGGGGCGGGTTTGCAACTGCGGGGCGGGGGTGATTCTCAGCAGCTCGCGTGTGCCATCGTGGACTCCATTAATCCCAAAGAAGATTGGGAGATGAAGGCGAGGGGAGCTGGTCAAGTGTAAAGCCATGAGGTGCCGGGACGGGAGGTCCCCGGGGCACGGCGCTGCTGGGGGGGCTGAGCTTCTGGGCCACGTGCCCAGGGCCGCAGGGGGTGTTCTAGGAGAAAGGGCACAAGAACGAGTCCAGGTCCGGCCAAGGAGCTGGCGGGCAACCGTGGCTCCGGGGTGGGCCAGGTGGCAAACCAGAGAAGGGTCTTGAGCTAGGACTTTGTGCAGTGATGGTGGTGGTGAGGGCGAGGAGGGGGGGGTCTCTGAAGCCGTCGAGGGCACACGGGCCACGCCCTGGGCCGTCTTCCTCTTCTCGGCCGCCAGCTCGTGAGTGTGGAGGGCTGAGAACCAGGTCCTTTTCTGGAACATACCGCGTTGTTTGAAAACAAAACGAAACAAAAACGTTTTCAAGCAGCTCAAAAGGATGCTGGGTTTCAGAGGTGGATGGCGGGGACTGGCCCCCTCCAAAGACAGGGGCGTCAGGACAAGGCGGGGAGGAGGTCCAGGGCCAGAGGGCGTCTGACAGAGGTTTCTTGCCATCTGGAATCTTCTGTCTTGTCCTTCTCTGTAGTCTTGTCACCTCAGGACATGCTAGAGAGAGATAAACACAGGCCAGGCTGTTGTTACTGTTTTTAAAGAACTCGGGCAGCAGTGGGGGGGTGGGGGGCGGCGCCTGGGTGGCTCAGTCGGTTAAGCAACCGACGCCGGCTCAGGTCACGATCTTGCGGTCCGTGGGTTCGAGCCCCGCGTCGGGCTCTGTGCTGACGGCTCGGAGCCTGGAGCCTGCTTCCGATTCTGTGTCTCCCTCTCTCTCTCCCTGCCCTTCCCTCACTTGTGCTCTGTCTCTCAAAAACAAATAAGCGTTAAAACGAATACATGAATAAAAATAAAATACGCGATTATCCTTAAAAAAATACAGAAAGAATGCGGGGAACGCGTGCATGTGTGGACGGCACGATCCGACCCGGCTCTGGGGGGCCCTCGGCAGCAAGAGCGGGACCAGCCCATCAAGGTCTGCCGCCTGCCACCCACCTTCCAGGTGTGCTTCCAAAGGGGACCCCTCAATCAGTGCCTCAGGAGAATGGGCCCCAGGCCGACGTCACCGGTCGGACCAGAGGGAAGCTTCAACCCAGCCACCCATCCTTCTGTCCCTCCCTCCGCCCACCTATTCACCCACCTATCTGTCTGCGCGTCCACCCAGTAGCTTCCTACAAGTTCTTCTTTGGGGTCTTTAATAATTTTAAACACTCCTAATTCATCACCCCTACCTGAGGATTCAGGGGAGGGTCTAACTCTGCTTTTTCTCGAATCTGCTGGCTTTCGCTCATGGTGCGGGACTTCCTTGTGTGTTCTGTGTCTGTGGGTGAAACTCACCCCCAGAAGACTCGGATTGAGACGATCTTGTCAGAAAGGCACCGAGAACTTGCCTCCACTCGGTGTGCCCGGGGCAGTACTGGTCTAAGACCATTTAGACTAAGAATTTTTTTTAATGCTTATTTATTTTGGAGAGAGAGAGAGAGAGAGAGAGAGAGAGATACAGCGTGAGCCGGGGAGGGGCAGGGAGAGAGGGAGACACAGAATGTGAAGCAGGCTCCAGGCTCCGAGCCGTCAGCACAGAGCCCGGTGCGGGGCTCGAACTCCCAGACCTCGAGATCATGACCTGAGTCGAAGTCGGGTGCTTACCGGAGCCCCAGCGCTCGGACTGCCCCGTCTGGTAAGACTGTCTTTGTTTCCCTGGGGACCGTGGGTCGTGTGCTAACAGCGGGATGTAGGGTGGGGGTATCGGCGGGACCTCGGGACGGCGGAGACCGAGCTCAGCCACGGGAGTGGTTAGCCAAGCGTAAGGGACCGCCCCCGGGAAATACCCTGGACGTGGGCGTAGCGTCCCTGGTTGGGGACGCTGCCGGGCGAGCTAAGGGCTGCCCGGATGAGCCCCCCGGGAGACCACACCGGGAGGCTCACCTCCGGCCGCTCCGGGCCCGGGCATCACATTCCTGACGCCCGTTCTCACCCGTACTCATCCCTCCACCATATCAAACCGTAACTGTAAGCGAGACAGCTTTGCTGAATTCTGTGGGCACTTCCAGCAAACCCCTGAACCTGAGGGTGGTCTCCATGACCCCCAGCACACAGAGCGGCTTTTCCTGGCATCTGGAGCAGGCGGGGACCCCGAGACAGGCCGCGGGCAAACGCCGCGCCCGTGGCTGCTACAAAGCCCGGGCTTTGGGGGCCCGGCTCCGGTCAAGCCTGCCGCGTGGCTTAGCTCTGGGGCATCACGTCGGTGGCGCCCCCGGAGCTGCGCAGGGACGGGCAAGCCAAGCCTCTCTGACTCCCCAGGACGGTAGCCCTCGACCCCCAAACAGTAAATCGTGGGGCGAACGGTTCCCACGCGGCTGGGCTCCACTCGGGACACTGAGGCACAGGCACCGGGATGGCCCCGCTCCCCACCTACCTCGTTTCCTGATCTGTGGCTGGAGCAGGCCTGTGAAGAGAGAAGCCGTCGCGTTATTTGCCTATTTGGGGGGAATCCTGGCATCTGGCCACGAGCCCCACGCGGCCGGCTCGGCCTCGCCTTGAGCTGGTACCAAGCGAGTGGGGGCCGCCCACGGGGACGTGCAGAAAGGTCACCAGCCAGAACCTCCACCGGAGAGCAGAACCCCTCTCGCGGCCGCATCAGCTACCCGCGGTCCCTGAGTCCTGGACGCTGGGGGCGGGGGGGGGGGGATGGCCCCAGACACAGCCGCTGTCCCCACGTGGCGCAAGGGCAGGAGACAGAGGCTACGCGAGGGTCAAATGCAAGAGGCAGGCTGGCTGGGCAGAGGGGAGGGGGGCAGGGGTGGGGGCAGAGCCCGCTGTGTTTTCTACCCATGGGGGGCAAGGCGCCACAGGGCTTGGGGCCGTATCTGCTGGGCGTCAGAAAAGTAAAGCGGGGGGCGTGACGGGAGGAACTGCTTATCGGGTGTGGGGTCCGTTCGGGGTGATGGAACATTCTGGAACTAGAGAATTCTGGAACTAGAGAGGGGTGCTGCACGAACAACTCTGCCAGGGTCTGAAAGGCCACTGGAACATGCACTTTAAAACTGTTCGTCGCGGGGGGGCGCCCGGGGGGCTCAGTCGGTTAAGTGCCTGACGTTTGATCTCGGCTCAGGGTCATGATCTCACGGCTGGTAGGATCGAGCCCCACGTCAGGCTCTGCGCTGACAGCACGGAGCCGGCTTGGGATTCTCTCTCTGCCCCTCCCCCCCAGCAGATAAATAAATGACCTTAAAAAAAAAAGAGGGTGAAGAAGCCCCTGGAAAAGAGACGGGGCTGGGGCTGTCCATCCAGGGGGCTTGCCCGGCGGTGGGCGGGCATGTGCTGAGTCCCCGAGGCCGGGCACGGGCAGCCCAGCCCCAGAGAGGAGCAGACTTTCACATTTTATGGACAGTTGGTTAATTTGTTTATTTATCTGTAAAGCTTTTATTTTTTTTAAGTAATCTTTGCTCCCGCGGTGGGGCTCGAACTCACAGCCCTGAGATCAAGGGTTCCACACTCAACCGACCGCCAGGCGCCCGACTGTTGGTTTAAATAGAATTCCGGCCTCTGCGGGTGTCCCGTGGGGACGGCCCGGGGTGGAGGGAAGAGGGACCCCGGGACTGAGCATTCAGGATGGGGCCGGCGTCGTGCTGGCCATCCACACCCGCTCTCTGCTGTCCTCGTCACGAGAGCGTTGTGGTCACTCTTACCGGACGTGTGGGCTCGGCCGCCCTCGCCGTGGCCACCTGCACAGTTACCTGTCCTCCGCCAGCACCGCCTCCGGCTTGTCCTCAGACCTGGGCAGGACGAACTCGGGCTGCAGCCTGGCGCTGGGGACGGAGAGAGAGGACGTGGGTGACGAACCTGCCCGCCGTGGCCTCGGAGGGTGGCGTGGGGGAGTCTCGCTGCCCCTGGATGGGCCCCGAGGGCACAGAGGTCAACCCAGGGGTTAATGACGGCGGAGACGACCATGGGGAAGGGGGCACGAGCGGGGACAGGACGGGAAGGGGGAAAGACCCCGAACGTTCCTCTCAGCTGTCAGCCCGGAGGCACCGGTCCTCGCCCCTTGGACACGGTCCCCTGTGCCCTGATTCCGGCTTGCGGTGCCGGTCTCCGTGCCTCCGCAGCTAAGACTGGGAGGCCAAAGAGAGGCCGAGGCAGAGAGAGAGAAAGACAGGGAGAGACAGGGAGAGACATACACAGAGGCAGAGACAGGGAGAGATAGAGAGAGAGAGAGAGGGAGAGCGAGAGATGGAGAAGGGGAGGGGAAGAAAGGAAGGGGAAAAAGTGCAGACAGACAGACAGACAGACATCTCTACTTCCCACCCAGCAGCGGCTACTGTCTCGAAAACAGAACTACAACTGATGAGGACACGGGAGGGGGAGGGGGAGCCCTTGTCCTGCGGGGGGGGGGGGGGCATGGGGTGGCCCACGTGCCCCGGGGACAGCGTGGCGGTTCTGCAAAACGTTCAAGGCAGCATCTCCACGTGCTCCCGGAACCCCACTTCGGGAACGCGGGGACTCAGCTGGGTGTTCGCGGCCCGTGTCCGCAGCGGCACGACTCCCAGCAGCCTCAGCAAACCCACGTCCCTCCGTGGATGAAGGACAAACACAACGTGGTCCGTCCACGCGTGGGAATATTACTCGGCCTCGGGAAGGAAGGACCCCTGCCACCTGCCACCACGCGGGCGGACGCGGGGGGCCACGCACGAGACGGGGCGTCCTGCCCGCCCTCGGCCTCCCTCCCTGGCGCCCGCGGCCCATCATCAGTACGTGACGCCGTCCGGAGCCTCCACGGCGCTGCTCGCTATGTGGCTCATCTGCCCACATCACCCGCCCTGCCCGGGACCCGCTTTCCTCACTCGGTGACGCGCCCCTCTCCTCTGCCACTTGGAGCCCCCCGGACCAGGACTCTTGTCTTTTTCACCTGTCTCCCCGGAGGAGGCTGGCACGGGGCCTGGCAGTGATAGACGCTCTCGACCCCCCCAAGCCCCAACCCTCCCCCAGGCTTGCTGTGTGGCCTGGGGCAGGTGCCGTGCCTCTCTGAGCCTCGGATTCCTGGGCTGCAAGATGCTGTCGGGAATCCTGGCCCGGCCCAGCTCCGGGGGGTGGGGGTGGAATATGAACGTATCCGGGGGACGGCATGAGGGCCTCGTAACTGGGTGGGGCCGCGATCGCCCTGAGGTCCCGTGACGGCCACCCCTGCTGACGCCACCAACGAAAACCGAACCAGGAGGTTAGTGAAGGGGCATTCCTGGGGCTGTCGGGGCCGAGAACAGAACCTGTGCCCCCTCTGTCAGCGGATGACTCGATTTTACCGCGATTACTGTGAGCCACTTTCCGCCCGGGGGGTCCCCTTGTCCTCATTCCTCAGAGTAGCCCCCACGGTGGCTGTGAACTCTTTGCTCGCCTATCCGTGACGGAGCGGATTCGAACCGCGGTCTGACTCAAAGCCCTCAACACACGCGAGGGCGTCATTGGCCCCTGCTGGGCCAAAGCCACCTGTTACCCGCACCCGCCCCCCGCCAAGGTGGGCCCGGCCCAGCCCCCGCCCCGAGGCACTCTGTACACACCTCTCTCTCCTGGCCTTGAGCCTTTCCTCTTCGTACCTGGAAGACAGAAAGTACAACTCCTCAGACGCCCGCCTCCCCCACAGGTGCGCTACCTGGGGACCCCTTCCCTTCTGGGAACGGAGACACAGTCTCCTTGTCACGTCCGAGTTCGCGCCAGCCTTGGGCGCAGAAAGGCAGCCGGGACTGACGGGCCGACGGTCTTTTTCGCGTTTCCGGCAGTGACTCCGCTGGCCTCGTCCAGCATCTGGTATAGACACGGCTCAGCCGATTAGTTTCTGTGCCTCATCAGGCACCAGCAATTGAACGGGGTCATTGTAAAGCAACCCCCTCGCGGACGTGGGTCGGTCTACACGCGCCCCCCCCCCCGCCCCCCCCCCCTCCTGTCAGGGCGTAAATATTTTCGACTTCGTAGGCCGGTTTCCGCCACAGCTGCTCAATTCCGATGCGGCTCGAAGGCAGCCATGGATGGGCGGGGCCGTGTGCCAATAAAACTTTATTTGTACAACAAGCTGTGGGCCAAGGCTGGCCGGCCCCGCCCTGCGCTGAGATGCCCGGGCCCACGTGTTCTCCGATCTCACGTGGGCTTGTTTCACCGTGTCTCCCCGGGTCTGCTGCTCCCACTCACGTCCAGCATCCGGTTCTCGGGCCCCCGAGAGGGGAGGCGCGGAGCCTGGGCGCGCTGGGGCCGGGGGAGGGGGCGCCCCCACGGCACGGGGACACTCACTGTAGCACGCACTCGGGGATCTGCACGTGTTCCATGGGGATGAGCTGTTCCAGATCTTCCAAGCTGTGCACGTACTGGATCTTGTTGATGAATTTGACGCTGGTGGGACAAGGAGGGACATGCGTGAAGTCCAGGCCCGGGGCGCGCGAGGGCACAGAGACTCACAGCCCGTCCTCTCAGAAAGAGCGGCCTCTCTCGGTCCGCACCCGGAGCCAGGCTGTCTGCTGCCACGCGGGGCTCTGTCACCAGCGTGTGGCTTTGAACTCGCGGTTACTATTAATTTAAAAAATCTAACTTAAACCTAATTTAGCTGAAGCATAAAATAAGTTTTTTTCGAGGGCCCCCTGGGCGGGCGGGCGGCTCAGTCGGTTGAGCGGACGACTTCGGCTCAGGTCGCGATCCCACAGTCGGGGAGACCAGGCCCCACGTCGGGCTCTGCGCCCACAGCTCGGAACCTGCTTCCGAGGCCCCGGCTCCCTCTCTCTCTGCCCCTCCCCCGCTCGCACTCTGTCTCTTCAAAAATAAAGCAGCATCGGAACAAGTTTTTAAAAGCTTTTTTGAAAGTCGCGTCGTTTTTCTAAATGACAAACAGAAGGCCGAGAGGATACGGCACGACAGCAAACGATAAAATAATCGAGTTAACGGTAAAAAAAAAAAAAAAAAAGAAAAAAGGTAAGACGGAGTCAGGGGTCTACAAAAGCGTGTTGAGGGGCGCCTGGGTGGCGCAGTCGGTTAAGCGTCCGACTTCAGCCGGGTCACGATCTCGCGGTCCGTGAGTTCACGATCTCGCGTGAGTTCGAGCCCCCCGACGGCTCTGGGCTGAGGGCTCGGAGCCTGGAGCCTGTTTCCGATTCTGTGTCTCCCGCTCTCTCTGCCCCTCCCCCGTTCATGCTCTGTCTCTCTCTGTCCCAAAAATAAATAAACGTTGAAAAAAAAATTTTAAAAAGCATGTTGAGACGTTTCGTATCTACGTCGGGAGGTCAGATTAAAACTCGGCTCAGGCTTTCCGGCGTCCGATGCAAAGGGAGACACATGAGGAATGAATGACACACAGCGTCCCTAATGGGAAAAATAAAGCAGCTGCTTGGCAGAAAGGCCGACGGTAAGTGATTAGGCATGACAGACGCTCCCCACGGGGCGTCACAAAGCGGCCATGTGTGGTGTTACGAGCAAATCTAACTGCTTTCATGCAGGGCAAGTCACATTTTGTAAAATATTTTTTATACATTTATTTTTGAGAAACAGTGAGACAAAGCGTGAGCTTCCTTCCTTCCTTCCCTCCTCCCTCCTTCCTTCCTTCCCTCCCCTTCCTCCTTCTCTCCCTCCCTCCCTCCTTCCTTCTTTCCTTCCTTCCTTCCTTTCTTTTTTTAAGTATATGTATTTAAGCAATCTGTACTGCCAACCTGGGGCTCGAACTCAAGGACCCTGAGATCAAGAGCTGCGTGTTCTCCTGAATGAGCCCACCAGGCTCCCCCGAAGGATCTGGATTCGATTCAACGCTCTGAATCACGTCAAATTAAATGTACATTCAGGGGGCGCCTGGGTGGCTCAGTCCCTTAAGCGTCTGACTCCTGATTTTGGCTCAGGTGGCGATCTCACCGTCACGAGACCGAGCCCCGAGTCAGGCTGGGCACAGAGACTGCTTAGGGTTTTCTCTCTCTCTTTCTCTCTCTCGGGGCGCCTGGGTGGCTCAGTCCATTAAGTGTCCGACTCTTGGTTTCGGCTCAGGTCATGATCTCACAGTACGTGGGTTCGAGCCCAACATCCGGCTCTGTGCCGACAGCATGGAGCCTGCTTGGGATCCTTTCTCTCCCCTCTCTCTGCCCTTCCCCCACTCACGCTACCTCTCTCTCTCTCTCAAAACGAACACTGAAAAAAAAATATATATATACTTAAAAAGATGTGGTTTATGGTGCAGATCTTGGGCAAGTCACATTGGCGTGACGTCTGGGGCGGCTCAAGTCGGAGACTAAGGTCAGCCCCCTGGCTACTCGGTCCCCATGTGGCCAAACCACAGTGAAACCCTAGACAGCAAGGTGAGCTTCCCGGTTGGTGGACCTTCCTGTATGCTGTCACACATCTTCGCAGGGACAATTAACGGCTTTTGCTACCACCCCCGGGGAGGGGACAACTGCCCACCTGGGACCTCCGTATGCACCTTCGGGCTTCGCCAACTTTAACCCGGGTCCTTCCTCTGTAGCTTTTCTGAGCTCTGGGAGTCCTTCCAGTGACTCGTCAAACCTGCGGGTGGTCTCGAGGATCCCCCAAGGCACACGTGGCTCGTGACATTATTGCCGGGAGCGGGTCAGACCCTCTTGGCGTCCTAATGGTCCCCGCACAGGTTCTGGAGTGGACGGGGCGGGGGGAGTGTGGCGGGCGAGCACCTGGCTGTGTGACCCTGGCTGCGTGCCTTGACCCTTCTGAGCCCCAGATCCCTCATCCACGCGACGGGCGTGACAGCGTCAGCCTCTCCGGTGGTGGCTGTCACGTTACGAGGTATCCGGCGTTTAGGATGGGACAGCTGCTTTGCTAATATTTTTCCTGTGTTCGTCCCTTAATACTAACAACGCACATGATTTAAACAGCTTGAGGCCAAGGTCCGCATCCGACACAGAGAAGCTGGAAGATTCGGATTCCCAACAAAGACGCGCGAGCCCGCCCCGGCCGTGGCCTCACCTGATGAAAGGCCGGGACACCGCCAGCACCGTGCGGATGAACCAGGACGGGTGCACAATGATCAGCGACTTCAGGTTCTTCCGCAATCTGCGGGGGGGAAGCAGAGCAGCGGGCCCTGGGGAGGGAGGGGCTCCCGGCGGGCACATCCAGGCTGGGGGGGGGGGGGTCCGGAAGGCCGAGCCCCCTTTGCGGGGTTTGTGGGGGCCACGCTGACCTCTAGCCCCAGGTGTCACTTCATTCAGGGCCTGAGCTCTTGACTGCGTGGCCGCCCGGCCCATCCCCGAAAGATGTCCTGGGGCACCCTGGTTCTGACCCCCTGTTGTGGTCACGTTGAACTGCGTCTCCCCCCCCCCCCCCCCCCCCCAGATTTGTATGTTGTAGTCCTAACCTCTTGGACCTCAGAACGGGGACATCGTTTAGAAAATAAGGTCATGGCCGACATAATTCTCTAAAAGTCACACCAGGGCAGGATGGGACGTAATCCAATCACTGGTGTCCTTATAAAGAGGGGACGTTTGGACGCAGACACACGGGGAAAGGCCGCGTGACCACGACGGGGGCGGCGCGCCTCCAAGCTGGGGGGGCGGTGGTGCCAAGGACGGCCGGTGGCCCCCCCCCCCCCCCCCCCCCAGGAGCCAGGAGACGAACGGAACAGACTCAGGAGCCGATCAAGTCCGCTCAACCATCCGGTCTGAGGTCTGAGGTCGTTTGTCCGACGGCCACGCCGCCTTCGGGGGGGGGGGAGGGGAGGGCTCCGGGGTCCCCTGCTCCGCGGGGGTGAAAACCCCTCCCTCCCGGGCCCTTCCGCCCACGCACTCACCTCCTGTCGATCATCTGATAACACTTCTTCAGCCAGCCGATGCCAGGCATCCTCCGCCGGGGGGTGGCGCCGTTCAGGTAGACGATCATGTAGTCCTCGGCCACCAGCAGCTCCAGACTGCTGATGACGTACCTGGTCACGTGTGCGGAAGAGGTGGGGGGGCCCGGCAGGGGGGCCAGAGTTAGGAAGCCCCGCCCCGCGTCCAAGGGACGGGGCGCCCACGGTGCTCTTTGCTGCCCCCTGCCGTGCTGGGCCAGCCCCGCCTGCTCGGGGTGGCGTGGCTGCAGACCCCAGCCCACCCCAAGTTAGTGTCCGTGGGCCTAGGGATAGCAGGGGTCACCATTTCACTAAGCACTTATTAGGCGCCAAGGGTTTTACGCGCACGACAGCATCTAGCGTCTCCGTTAATCCGGAGAGGGGGTCCCAACGGCCCCGGGGACGGCCGGGGAACGGGCACCCACAGTGGACGGCCCACCGCACCAGACGTTACGGGTCCGGGGTCCCGGCCCGGCCCCGTCTCTCCCTGAGCGACTTTAGAAACTCTTTTCTTTTTGTTTACTGTTGTTATTATTTTTTTAAATGTCTGTTTATTTTGACAGAGAGAGAGCGAGCAGGGGAGGGGCAGAGAGGGAGGTGGACAGAGGGTCCAAAGTGGGCTCCACGCTGTGAGCGCGGAGCCCGACGTGGGGCTTGAACTGGCGAGCCGCGAGTTCATGACCTGAGCCACCCTGGAGCCCCAGAAAACCTTTTCCTCTGTCTCAGCCTCTACTTCCCCACCTGAAGGTGGGGGGTGGGGGGAGGCTGGGCTCCCTGGATGCTGGGGCCCCTTCCTGCCCTGACCTCCCCCAGGTGCCTCCTCGTCCTCTGAACCACCGGGCACCGGAGCCCCACCGAGTCAGAAGGAAACCTCCATAATCACTAGAACAGAAGTAGATCACGTTTACTGAGCTCTTTCTGACACCTGCCAGGTGCGTTACTCCATCGTTATGAAGCTGCACCCCTGTGTCCTTGGGCAAGTGACTGAACCCGTCTGTGTGTTGGGGGCTGCACCTGTAGGAGGAGGTGTCCGCCCCACAGGGTTGCCCGGAGCGTGGACTGCGTTTCCACACGTGAAGCGCGTGGCCTCGCGGGCCGCCAAAGAGTAAAGGCTCAGTAAGTGGGAGTGACGAGGGGGTGGTCCCGGGAGCCTGGTCCAGCCCACGGGCTGGGGCTCTTGGAGCCATGGGCACGGGGCGCAGCGGGCGGGCGGGCCACTTACAGGAAGAGGTTCTCCATGATGTAGTGGTAGTCGGGGGAGCTGCTGTCCGGGAGGAAGCAGGCAGCGAACACGATGATGGCGTTGAGACCCTCGCCGTAGTACCCTGGGGAGAGGCGGCCGGTGAGTGGCTCGCGCTCCGAGCTGCCCCGGGCTCCCCCCCGGGCTCCCACCCCCTCGCCAGCCAGCCCCTTCCTTCCCGGAGGGCACGGCTCTGAGTCATGGGAGCTCTTGGGGAGCCGCAGACCCCTGATCGGCCTGCCTTTGATGGGGACACCGGGCTTAACGCCCCTGTGTCTCGGATGAAGAGACTGAGCTTCAGAGGGAGCCTCTGATGACCGCCGGCCGGCCCGGCTGGAGCCAGGGGGGGCTCGCGGGGTGTGGTCTCACCTCCGTGGGTCACTACCCTCATGTAGGGTCGGATCATGTGCAGGTCAATCCGGTGTTCTTGTTCTCCGATGATCACCGTCCGCCAGAGGCGCCCGTTGGTGGCACCGCCGTCCTCCACTGCGCCGTCCCCGAACAGATCTGCGCTGTCACCGGGCATGTTCTTCGCGGCGGCCACCGGGGTGTCATCTGGAAGCCAGCCGGGGGGGGGGGGAGCAGAAGGGACGTCTCAGTCCAGACGTTGGGTCCCAGCCTCCCGCCCCGGCCCCCTCTGCCTCCGCTGCCTGTGGACGCGTGACCCTCCTGCTTCCCCTGTGACCTTGCCCACGTGCTTCTCCCCGCCCAGAGGCCCTGCTCGTCCACTTCCCCCCCTCTCCCCGCTCTCCCTTCACGGCCCGGCTCAAATGCCACCTTCTCCAGAAAGCCTGGCTTCCTAGACCACTCTGTGGGCTTGGGGCTCGGAGCCTGTGAACGTGTCTGTCTGCTTCATCAAACCGCGAGGGCGCTCAAGGGCACGGGCGCTCTCATTCTGTGCCCTCCTTGGAGCCTGGCACACGGAGAGACGATGCGGCCTGGCACCGGGACCCCCTGCACGCTTGCCCGGCCCCTAGCGACACACGCGGCTCTCCATGGCCCGGTCCTCCTCCGCCTCTCGTGTTTCATCCAGCCCTGACCCCTCCTTCCGGCGCGTCCCCTACCTCAGCCGCCAGAGGCCCATCTAAAACCCCTCTGGGGCGACAGGAATAAACACAATGACGAGAGAATCCCACAAATCACCGCACACGTGTCGGGTGGCCTAGACGAAACGGCTAAATTCTAAGAAACGCGGGGCGCCTGGGTGGCTCAGTCGGTTAAGCGTCTGACTTCGGCTCAGGTCATGATCTCACGGTCCGTGAGTTCGAGCCCCGCGTCGGGCTCTGTGCTGACCGCTCAGAGCCTGGAGCCTGTTTCAGATTCTGTGTCTCCCTCTCTCTCTGCCCCTCCCCTATTCACACTCTGTCTCTCTCTGTCTCAAAAATAAATAAACGTTAAAAAAAAAAAATTAAATTCTAAGAAACGCACAAACCACCAGAACTGACTCAGGAAGAAATAGAAAAACGGGGTAGACCCGTGACGACAGGGCGATTGGATCAGGGGTGGAAACTCCCTCCCTCCCTCCCTCCCTCCCTCCAGCCCGCCGAGGGCCGGGTGGCTTCGAGGCCGAGTTCCAGCCAACAGCTAAACAGGTAACGCCGATCCCTCCCCGTCTCAGCACTGCACACGTTCGGGGCGTCCCGGGCGGGCATCCTGGCCGCCCCACTCAGTGCCAGGAGCAGCCCCAGTGCGACGGCCCCAGACGTCCCCAGACACGGCCCTGTGTCCCCTGGGGCAGGACCGCCCCTCGGGTGAGCCCCTCTGCCCCGTCCCAACATCTCACCTTGCTTCCCTCACAGCCCTGAGCACCAGGGGCGATCAGCTTGTGCGTTTTGGCTTTGGTGCCTCGCGTCTGTCTCTCTGGCGACCGTGCTTGGGGCTGGGCACCCCCTCTTCCTGCCACATCCCCGCCACCCACCCCGCACCCCAGTCAAGATCTGCTCCCCAATACATGCTCCCCAGACAGCTGTGCCATGAGTTGGAGGCACTTCATTTCGGACGTGGTCACCTTTGAGAATCACGGGAGAGCCACGCCCCCTGGAAAAACCCTCAAGTCCTCCAGAAAAACGGGTGTGGGGTCGCAGCGGAGGAGGGACCCTCCCGGGGCGGTTCCATGAGCCCTGGGTTGGAGCCCCTGTCCCAGCTGAGCCCGTGGGGAGCAGCCCTGGGCCTCACCTTCCCACTCCAGCTCATTGCCATTTCCCAGAAACTCCAGCGAGTCGGTCTCGTCCGGGGTCTCGATGTCGTCCACGTTGATATCGAGGTCATCAGGGGTGTCCAGGAAGTCGTCGGACAGCAGGGAGCCCTCGCTCTGATCCAGCGAAATGTTGATCTCGGGGGCGACCAGTGTCTTCCGCTTACGATGAGCTCCGTTGAAGTTCAACGTGTTGGGAGGGGCTGTTTGGAAAACGGGAGAACAAAACAACTGTGGCTTCTTCCTCCTTGCTCCCCCTGCCCGGTTCCTGACCCGGTGAGAGGTCTGCCCCACCATGTGGTTGCAAGTCAGGCGACATCCCTTCCGGACAGGTTCATGCCGCGCCCTTGCCGCCTGGACGTCAAGGGCGGGCGCCTGGACCTCGCTGCTTCCCGGCTCTGTGACCCCGCAGACGGAGACTGACTTAATTTTTACCGGCCGCTAGGTGAGACTCGCAACGGTGAGTCAGGTCAGGGTCACACGGAGGGCCCGCCCGGCTCTAGACGGTGGGCCTGCCGACACCTGCGATCACTGTTGCCTTCCGGATGGGGCTGGCAGAGGACACCCACGGTCTGCTTTTCAGCTCTCAGTGATGTTCACCTCCGTAATCGCTGAAGTTTACCGATCACATCGCACGGGCCAGGCCCTCTTCGCAGCTACCCGCCCCCCCCCCCCACAAGCGCTTTCCTGTTTCGACTTGGCGATATCCGCACAAGGCGAGTTCTGTTATTGTCCCTTTTACCGGGTGAGCAAACTGAGGCACAGAGGGATCTCTCTGGAGCTGGTCAGAGTGGGTATGCCTCATGGTTTGAACTGCTTTTTCCTGAAGACTCTCAGCTGAAACTCTGGTCTCCTTGTATGAGGTGGTCTCCCCCCCCCGCCCCAGGCTGCCTCCAAGGGGTTAAAGCTGATCCGACAGCTAGCTGAGCAGGGCTAGCCCCTGACGGAGGTTGCCTTACGGGGGGTAAGCCCCCAGATGCCCCCGAGCCAGCTCAAGGGAGACAGGTTGTTCTTCCAGAGACCTTGGGAACTCTCCCCCAGAATCGTCAGCGGACGGAATCATCGGTGGACAGTGAGGACAAAATAAATGAGCCAATAGGAGAGCCCTGCCCCTCTCTCGCCGGATGAAGACATCCATCCACACGTAATTCAACGGACAAGCTCCTTCCCCTTTTTGTCTTTGAATTTCTCCAGCCCTAAACCACGGGTCAGAGGTGACCGCCTCAGGACACACACTGGGATATAAATGTGTGCTTTTGCAGAAAACGGTAAAAACAAAATAGTCATGGGGCACCTGGCGGGGGCGGGGCTCAGTCGGCTAAGCGTCTGACTCTTGGTTTCGGCTCAGGTCATGATCTCACGGTTCGTGAGTTTGAGCCCCGTGTCAGGCTCGGTGCTGACAGCCTGGAGCCTGGGATTCTGTCTCTCTCTCTCTCTCTTTCTGCCCCTCCCATACTTGCACTGTCCCTCTCTCTCTCTCTCTCTCTCAAAAATAAATAAAGAGGGGTGCCTGGGTGGCGCAGTCGGTTAAGCGTCCGACTTCAGCCAGGTCACGATCTCGCGGTCCGGGAGTTCGAGCCCCGTGTCGGGCTCTGGGCTGATGGCTCAGAGCCTGGAGCCTGTTTCCGATTCTGTGTCTCCCTCTCTCTCTGCCCCTCCCCCGTTCATGCTCTGTCTCTCTCTGTCCCAAAAATAAATAAACGTTGAAAAAAAAATTAAAAAAAAAATAAAGAAAATCGAATAGAATTTTCACTAAAAAAAAAAAAAATCTGATGGAATTTGTCCTGCCAAATTTCAGACTTGCTGGGACTGACGATCCCTTTCTTTCCTCCTGTTTCTGCTTTTCGGAACGAGGACATCTATCCCATGCCTGTCCCACCATCATATTTTGGAAGCAAATAACCTGCCGGGGTTTCACGTGTTCACAGCTGAAGAGGAATTTTGCCCTGAGTCTTCTTCCTCTTATGGCCCTCAACTGATTAGATGAGACCCACCCATATTAGGGAATGCAATCTACTCTACTCAGAGTCTAGTCATTTAAACGTGAATCTCATTGAAAGAGTGACTCTCAATGGAAACCTCTAGAATAATGCTTGACCACATCTCTGGGTACTGTGGCCCAGCCAAGTGGACACATAAAATTGCCCACCAAGTCTCTCCATCTCCTTAACTAAATGTCATTTGTGAAGTCCCTTCTGCCATGTGAGGGGACATTCACAGAGTCCAGGATTAGGATCTGGATATGCTTTGGGGGCTGCGATTCAACCAGTCACACCTAGGAAGAGGGGTATGGTTATCGCACACCTCTCGTTTTGCAGAGGTAGGAAACAGAGCTCCAACACAGTCAGGGGACTCGCCCAAGATCACCCTCTGGGGGTGACAACAACAGGCAGAGTCCACGTGCTCAGGTCAGAAGCAGGCCCAGTACTCTAGGGGGACCAACCATCCTGAGTGGCCCCAGAAAGCTGGGACGAGCTGGTCTTAGCTCTTACTGCTGTGTGATACCAGGGGTGCGGCTGTCCCTCTCTGGTCAGTGCATGGGGGAGACGCAGGCAGAGTGGGCCCCCCCCCCCCCCCGCAAGACCACATGAGGGGATGCCACTGAGGAGAACACATGTTCAGGACAGTTCCTCTGGCTGTCCTGGACCCCCTGTCCCCAAATTCTGGGGCTTTGGGTCCTCAGAGCCGTGAGCCTTCCTGAGCGCTTAGGACAGCAGAGCCCTCCAGGGCTGACTTTGCGCCTGGCGCCCCCGGGGCACTTAACACATGTCACCTCATTTAATCCTGGCAGGAGCTCACGACCTGCATTTAATAATAAGGACTAGGAGGCACAGAGAGGCCGGGCAACCAGCTGAAGGGTACACAGCAACACCACATGACTCGGCCGCGCATCTCCCCCCCCCCCCCGCACCCCCGATGGTCGCTTTCCCTCCAGGCCTCGCGCAGAAGGCCCCCCTTCCCTGACGGTCCGCCTCGGACATTTCGACAGCTACGGCCTCAGGCAGAGCGGGACCTGGAAACAGCGTGCCTGTTTTTGCGCCCGTGGAAACTTACAGGACGTGTCTTCCGTGGGGCTGCCAAGCGGGTCCATCCCTGTCTCTTCCGGGAGTGGCCTGCGGACCCAGCAGAGAGCAGGTATCAGTCACCGGAGCGCGGCGTGCAAACAAACAGCATGGACAAGACTGGGGGGGGGGGGCGGTCAGTCGGGGGAGTCCCTGGGTGTCTTTTAAAGTAACGCCACCGACCGTGCGTTTGTGGCCCTTGATGCTTGGCCGGGCATGGATTTGCAAAACCAGGCGGTTTTTTCCTGGCAACGCCTGGACCGCTTTGGGGCGCTCAACGCCGGTGCATGGGACCCAGGCGCCCCGGCTCCTTCGCTCCCGGCGAAATACTCCATTCCGGGAGGCAGAAGGTCTGCAGAGAGCCCGGGGCCGCCAGAGGCCCTCGCTGCAGGGCGTGCTGACTCAGGGAAGCGCTAATTCACCTCTGCAACTCAGCAGTGCGGGCTCAGCCCAACGGGGAGCCAGAGCCAGAGCCGTGGGGAGAGGAGGGCGATGGAATGTTTCCTCCTTTCCTTTTCAAAGCCCTTCGCTCCCTCTGTCTGTTCCTCTTCCTTTCCTGCCCCCCCTCCCCCCACTCACAGAACATCCAGGCGCGGTGGCGGGTCTGGGAGGGGAAGGATGAACGGGAAGTTGCTTTGGGGTCATACAGGTCAAAGGTCAAACTGGAGCAGACACAAAGGAAATGAACGCGTGCGTCCACACAAACACCCACACTGCAGGGGTGCCTGGGGGGACGGGGGTTCAGTCAGTTAAGCGTGACTCTTGACTTCAGCTCAGGTCAGGATCTCACGGTTCGGTTCGTAGGTTCGAGCCCTGGTGTCGGGCTCTATGCTGACAGCATGGAGCCTGCTTAGGATTCTCTCTCTCTCTCTCTCTCTCTCTCTCTCTGTCTCTCCCTCTGCCAAAAAATAAATAAGCTTACAAAAAAAAACCTACACCCCAGTGTGATATGATTCACAGTAGCCACAAAGTGGAAACACGCCGTGTCCATGGATGGGTGAAGGGATATGTGTCCCTCACGCACCGGAAGGTCACCCGGCCGCGAGCAGGAGCGAGGCGCCCACCCCGCTGCCCCCCAGGAACGGACCCCGAACACACGACGCTCAGGGAGGGAACCAGACACGAGAGGCCACACGGGGTGTGAGTCCACGTGCGTGAAACGTCCAGAACAGGCCCGTCCACGGACGGGAAGGGGGCTCGTGGGGGCCGGGGGTTGGGGGGACAGCTGATGAGGCCGGGGTTACTTTTTAGGGAGATGGAATGTGCTGGAACTTGATGAGGTGACGGTCGCACAGCATTGTGAATGTACCAGACGTCACTGAATCGCGCACCGAAAACCGTTGATCCTATGCTATGTGAATTTTCCCTGAATGAGTCCAGGGCCCCAGAGCCCAGGAGAGACACCAGCCACCTGCCAGGTGACCCCCAACTGCAGACTGATGGCTGAGGCCCCACCTCTAGCCTTGTCCTGCCCACACAGCACTTAAAAGCATCTGAAATTTGCTGCCGAGTCAGACGTGACACAAATATTTCGGGTTTCCGTCTTCTCTTCAATTACGGACCTGCCCTCTGTGAGTGGTAACAACCCCCCAGGAGCTGCATGTGGGCCCCTCCCGCTCACCCGGGGGCCGGACTTTTGCTCTGGTTCCTTCTGTCACGTGCACCTGCCCGCCCAGTGCCCATCAACGTCTGAGGCGTCAAATCCTGGTCTAGACCGAGCCTGAACCCTCACTTACCCCATGGACAGGGCCCTCGCTGTGTGCCGGGTTGGAATGTTCGCGGCACGATCTTATTTCCTCCCCACAGCAACCCTCGGAGGCAGGTAGGAGCCCATTGCACAGGGGAGGAAACTGAGGCTGGCCCCACAGGCTGGAGTCAGAGAAACTACGAGGTGGCCAAGCTGATTCCAGTCATTGCCCTCTACTGCCCCCTTGTGCCTGGTCCGCACATGTGCACCGACCCCAGCGGGGGTTTTTTGCAGCCCAGGATGTCCGGTTCTCATCAGGATGTGATTCAGCCTCCCAACCCTGGGCGGGTCCACATAAAGCCTACCTGGGCCCCTAACCCAGCAGGATGTGGCCCAGCTGCAGCCGAAATGTCAGGGTGGGGAAAGCATCCAGCTCCTTGGTGCAGACTGGGAAACTGAGGACCCGAGGGAGACTTTTCCTTCAGTTCACAAACGTACGTTAGGTGTCTGGGCTCCGGGCTGCCTACAGACATGCTCGGCCAGGCTGCAGCCACAGTCTCCGTGCTGCCCTGAAGGTTTCTGGTAGACGTGTTCGCGTCCAGCAGGTGGCGACTTTAAGCACGAGACCTCCCTCCACAATAGGGGTCTCACGCAAGGGAAAGGCATCGAGGTTTCCCCGGGGAAGAAACAACTCTGACTTGACTTCTGCTCAGGTCATGATCTCACGGCTCGTGAGATCAAGCCCCGCATCGGGCTCTGCGCCGACGGTGGGGAGCCTGCTTGGGATTCTCTCTCTCCCCCTCGCTCTCTGCCCCTCCTCTGCTCATGCTCGGTCTCTTTCAAAATAGATGAATGAAGTTAAAAAAATTTTTATTTTATTTTATTTTATTTTTAATGTTTATTTTTGAGGGAGAGAGATCTCAAGCGGGGGAGGGGCAGAGAGAGAAGGGGAGACAGATTCCAAATCATTCTCTGCGCTGAAAGCATGGAGCCCAATTAGGGGCTTGCACTCCCAAATCGTGAGATCATGACCTGAGCCGAAGTCAGATGCTCAACCGACTGAGTCACCCAGGCGCCCCCCTAAAACTTGTTCAAATAAAATACTTACGTACAAAATAAAATAGAAAATATACAATATGTTCTATACTTTACGTTACATGTAAAAACACACAATTATACATACGATTATATGTAATTGCACATAACTGCATCTATAACACAAAACATACACTAGCATAAGGTATTAATCAAGAATATGTAAATTAATGGGGTTCCTGGGTGGCTCAGTCGGTTATGCATCTGACTTTGGCTCAGGTCATGATCTCACGGTTTGTGGGTTCAGCCCCACGTCAGGCTCTGTGCTGACAGCTCGGAGCCTGGAGCCTGCTTCGGATTCTCTCTCTCTCTCTCTCTCTCTCTCTCTCTCTGCCCCTCCCCTGCTCGAGGTCTGTCTCTCTCACTCTCAAAAATAAACAAACATGGGGTGCCTGGGTGGCTCAGTCGGTTGGGCGACCGACTTCGGCTCAGGTCATGATCTCGCAGTTCATGAGTTCGAGCCCCGCATCGGGCTCTGTGCTGACAGCTCAGAGCTTGGAGCCTGCTTCGGATTCTGTGTCTCCCTCTCCCTCTGTGCCTCCCCCACTCGCAGTCTGTCTCTCTCTCTCTAAAAATAAATAAATATTAAAAAAATAAAAGAATATGTAAATTAATAAACATGGTAAACAAATATAACTTATGTGTAAATCTACAATTCTATAATATGACATATTATATAATTGTCATAATATGATTTTAAATATATAATATGATTAATAATACATATCATACATGTAGAGAATGGAAAGCTATTGGTTCTGTTTCTCTGCAGAACCCTGACTGATACAAGAGAGGAGAGAGGTAAACACTGAGTAAACAAACAGTTGGAGGAAGCAGAAGGTGATACCTGCAACAAAGAAAATAAGAAAGGAGAGGGAGGAGGCGAGGCACAGTAGTGGCAGTCAAGGAAGGCCTCTTTGAGGAGGTGACTTTAAAAAAAATATTTTTAATGTTTATGTTTGAGAGAGACAGCATGAGCAGGGGAGGGGCAGAGAGAGAGGGGGGACAGAGGATCCAAAGAGGGCTCCGCACCGACAGCGGTGAGCCTGATGTGGGGCTCGAACTCACCAACTGTGAGAGCAGGACCTGAGCTGAAGTTAGACGCTCAACGGAGGGAGCCACCCAGGCGCCCCCAGGAGGGGACTTTTGTGTAGAGAGAAGACTGGGGGAAGGGCCTTCCATTTGGGCAGAGGCCCTGAGGCCGGAAGATGCTTGGTGAGTCCTAGGAACAGACCAGAAAGCAGAGAACTTCTCCTGAGTTGGAGAAGCCGACTGAGCAGGCCTCCAGGCTCCCCGGAGAAGAAGCCCGCTGTTTCCCAACAGGCCCCACCCCCGCCGGCCCACAGGGCTGCGGCTTTCAAGGCCAGGTGGAAGCTTGCTATTTCCCCAAGTCCCAGGAAGGGCCCATTTTGTGCAGAGCTGAAGCCTCTCGGGTAAACTCAGAGCGGACCCGGATGGCTCCCGGAAGCATAGATCTTGCTTACCTACAGTGGGCAAGCCACCTGCAAAGTGGGCTTTCTTTAATATGCAAGGTGCACCGAATGACTTTCATCTTTCTGTGCTGGGTTGAATTCTGTTCCCCTCCCCCAAAAGATAACTCAAGTCCTACCTCCCAGCACTTGGAATGTGACCTACTGGCAACAGGGCCATTGCAGATGTAATTAAGTTAAGAAAAGATCAATTTAAAAAATAATCTTAAAAAGGGGCGGAGGGGGGCGCCTGGGTGGGTCAGTTAAATGTCTGACTTCGGCTCAGGTCATGATCTTGCGGGGCGTGGGTTCGAGCCCTGCTTTGGGCTCTGTGCTGACAGCTCGGGGTCTGGAGCCTGCTTCGGATTCTCTCTCTCTCTCTCTCTCTCTCTCTCTCTCTCTCCCCCTCTCTCACTCTCTCTGCCCCTCCCCTGCTCGAGGTCTGTCTCTCTCACTCTCAAAAATAAACATGGGGTGCCTGGGTGGCTCAGTCGGTTGAGCAACCGACTTCGGCTCAGGTCACGATCTCGCGGTCCGGGAGTTCGAGCCCCGCATCGGGCTCTGGGCTGACGGCTCAGAGCCTGGAGCCTGCTTCCGATTCTGTGTCTCCCTCTCTCTCTGACCCTCCCCTGCTCATGCTCTCTCTTTGTCTCAAAAATAAATAAACATTAAAAAAAAATTAAAAATAAATAAATAAACATTAAAAATTTTTTTTAATAAAAAAAGAAGAGGCCATACTTGATTAAGGTGTCCGTCAGTCCAGTGAGTGTTGTGCTTATGGGAAAAGGGGAATTTGGACACAGACGCGGGACGTGTGAGGATGTGGCAGAGACGGGAGAGATGTGTCCATAAGCCAGGGATCAACCAGGGTTGCTGGCCACACCAGAAGCTGGGAGAGGTGGGAAGGAGTCTCCCCTTCAGGGGCAGCAGGGCCCTGCTGACACCTCGATTTTGGATTTCTGGACTCCAGAAGTGTGAAAGCATACATCTCTATTGTCTGAGGCCACCCAACATGGCAACCCCAGGAAACTCATGTACCCCTGTGGTATGAAATCCAGATCTCTCACCTGGGCATCCCACCAGGATGTGGCGCCGGTGAACCCTCCGACCCCGTTCTCACGACCTAGCGGGGCTCTTGTGCCACATTCCCCATCATGCCAAGGCCTTCCTTGCCCCAGTGCCTTTGCACATCTCACTCCTCTGTCTAGAGTAAATTTGCTTAGCCTTTAAGGCTGGGTCAGTGTCCTCCAGGAGGTTCTGACTGAGTCTGGCCTCTACCCCACCCTGCACTCTGCCCCAGAGCCCACCACGAGCACTCAGCCCGAGCACTCAGCCCGTGGTCCGTGTGCTAATCGCTTGCTTCCTGGGCAGACTGTGAGCCGTTGAAGGGGAGGAAGCGCCTCTTCCTATCTTGCTTTGGTGAGTCACAGGCCAGCCCTCAAAGAAGTGGCTTGTGGAAGAACAGGGGGAAGGAAGGCACATCACATGAGTCGGAGAGGCACAACCCAGAAGGCCTGTCAACCTGATGCAGCTCTACCCTCAGATTCTAGCCTCAGGGTTGAGGTTTCTCATGATGTGAAACAAGAGAATTGGGAATAGACTTTGACCATGCCTCCTGCTCCCCCCTCCCCCGCGCCCCGCCCAACCTGTGCTCCAAGGGCATCAAGCTTGGGCACTGCTTGCCTCAGTCTCCCTTCAGGGGCTTTCCCAGTCTCTGTTTCTGCCTGACCAAGGCCGCTTCTGGTGCGTGGCAACCACAGAATCTCTTTCCAGGTAGAGGCATGCTTTTCTGATAGCCATATGACACCCACAAAGCTCAGGCAAGGGAACCAGAGGGGATACTTCTGTGGGGCCTAAAAAATTATTTCTTGGCAACTCTGGTCGTTCTTAGATGCCCAGACAAATAAATATACCCTTTTTCCTTCTCTGCAATTTCCAACACCTCTGTCCCTTCCTGTCACTCCTGTCTCCCCCAGCACCATTGTCTTCGGGAGGGTCAGAAGGCCTGGGGTGGTAAGCAGAACCATGGACAGCGGCACCACAGCCGCCCTCCTCCCACCCCCCCAGCAGCCTGACTCCACCCTAGCAGCCCTGACTCCACCCCCAGCAGTGCCAACTCCACCCCCAGCAGCCTGACTCCACCCAAAGAAGCCTAGACTCCACCCCCAGAAGTGCCGACTCCACCCCCCAGCAGCCTGACTCCACCCCAGCAGCCTGACTCCACCCCAGCAGCCTGACTCCACCCAAAGCAGCCTAGACTCCACCCCCAGAAGTGCTGACTCCACCCCCAGCAGCCTAGACTCCACCCCCAGCAGCCTGACTCCACCCAAAGCAGCCTAGACTCCACCCCCAGCAGCCCGACTCCACCCCCAGAAGTGTCAACTCCACCCCCAGTAGCCTGACTCCACCCAAAGCAGCCTAGACTCCACCCCCAGCAGCCTGACTCCACCCAAAGCAGCCTAGACTCCGCCCCCAGCAGCCTGACTCCACCCAAAGCAGCCTAGACTCCACCCCCAGAAGTGCCGACTCCACCCCCAACAGCTCTGACTCCACCCCCAGCAGCCTAGACTCCACCCCCAGCAGCCTGACTCCACCCAAAGCAGCCTAGACTCCACCCCCAGAAGTGCCGACTCCACCCCCAGCAGCTCTGACTCCACCCCCAGCAGCCTAGACTCCGCCCCCAGCAGCCTGACTCCACCCAAAGCAGCCTAGACTCCACCCCCAGAAGTGCCGACTCCACCCCCAGCAGCCTAGACTCCACCCCCAGAAGTGCCAACTCCACCCTAGCAGCCCTGACTCCACCCCCCAGTAGTCAGCTGTGTTTTTGCGACTGAATTGTGTCTCCCCTGCCTCCCTCACCCCTGCCAATTCAAACATCTAAGGACCAACCGTCAATACGGCTGTTTTTGGAGATGGGGCGTTTAAGAAGCAATGAAGGTGAACTGAGGTCCTTCGGGGCCTTGATCCCATCGGGCGTGGCCGTATAAGAAGGGGGAGAGACAGGAGCAATCTCTCCACACGCATGCACAGAGGAAAGGCTACATGAGGACACAAGAGGGTGGCTGTCTACAGGCCAGGGAGTGAGCCCTCACCGAACCCACGGATCCAACTTCCAGCCTCCAGGGAGGGGAGGAAGTGTCTGTGATATTCTGTCTGGCAGCCCAAGCCGACTGAGACAGAGGAGGAAACTAGAAGAGACGAGCCCAGGGTGGAGAAGGGCGGGGCTGAGGACGGCAGAAATGCTCCAGCCGGTCGGGGCCCACGACTCCTGCACACATCTTTTGGGACCTGCTGAGGTGTGTGCAACACAAAATTAGCTCTGTGCGTGTGCTGGGCTGAGGGAGAGAGGCAGAGAGAGACAGAGGAGGAAGGGAGAGACAGAGAGACACAGAGAGAGGGGAGAGACACAGGAGGGAAGGAGGGAGGTGGGAGGGAATGATAAAGCAAAAGGAGTGAACTGTTAGTTGGCAAATCTGGGGAAAGGTTTACAGTTAGCACCTAGACCATCCTTGTAATCTTTCCTCAAAGTCTGAGACGACATCAGAATAAAAAGTTACAAAGCAACAGAACCCATAGCCACTTGCTTGTGGAGGGAAAGGCGGGCTGAGATGCCAGTCAGACACCTATCCCTGCACCTGCCTCTTCTGACCTGTGAGACTCTGGTCAAGATTCCCCCTCAGCTTTTCTTCTGCCCCTCAACCGGCCTCCACTGGCCTCAGGGCCTTTGCACATACTGTTCTCGGAGCTTGGAATACTCAGGACCCACCCAGAGTCTCCTCCCCCTGTTCGTCCCTCTTCATCCTTCACAGCCCGGGGTCAGCACCCTCTCCAGCCTCCCCAATCTCTCCAACCTGGTCAGACCCCACCTGGGCACCCTCCAAGCACCATGAACCCAGCTGCAACTTTACGTTGGGTTGTGAAGTTTATGAGGGAATGGCCTGCCCCTGCCCCAGAGGAAAGGCCCCATGAGGACATCTGTCTTGTTCTCTACGTGTCCTGAGTGTTTCGCCCAGGGCCTGGCATACAGCTGGTGCGTATCATTACAGAGAATGAATGGAGAAATAGGGCAGAGAGAGCTACATCATCTCTGGGCTGCCCTTTGGATCCTTAAGAACCTGCAGAAGGGCGGGAGACAAGGAAGATGCTACAAGGTCATGGCAGCGGGAGGGGCTGCGGGCACAGGGCAAGCACTCCGACACCCTGGGGAGGCTGGAAGACGCCCCCGGGAAGGGGACCCCTGAGCTGGAAGGAACAGAACCGTGGGTTGTCCGGCACCAGACAGAGGTGCTTATGTGGAGACGCGGCCGGGTGCCGAATGAAGGAGCTGTACTCACTCCTCCCGTGGCGGGGAAGGCAGAAGCCTTGGCAAAGGGCTGGCTCACGTCCCGGGGCGGCACAGCAGGGCCACTGTGCCGCAGACACTGGGCTACTGAAAAGGGACAGCGACCCTCTGCAGCTGGGAGAAACTCACTTAAAAATCATAGTTGCAGCTGCCCTGTTTTGTCTCAACAAGGGGCTTAGGAGAGGGGGTGTCTTTTAAAAGATCAGGGCGGGGGGCGTGCGAGTGAACGGGATACGGCGAAGAAGCGTCCAGGGTGGGGGGCAATGTATTTGGACAGCCCTCGTCATCTAGAGGGCCCATCCCGGCCGCCTTGCCCTGCGCGCCTCAGAGAATTCTTCCAGCAACTCTGTGAGTGAGGCATTATCGACCCGATTCACAGACAGGACAACTGAGGCACGAGGAAGCCCTCGGCACCCTCAGCCACGGGGATCCTCTTTTCTAGGGTGAGCACCCTCCCTCCTTCGTCTGTTCCTTTCCAGACAGTTATATAATGAGCTCTCGGACAGCATCCCTGGGGCAAAACCCTTGCACTAAAGGAGGGCAGAGATGCACTTTGTGTCCAGCCATCGGACTAGGGGAGCCTGTGCCGACCCGTGTTTTCTCTTACCCAACACCACCCAGCAGAGCGAAGAGAGGGACACAGGCCTGGTGGCTCATGCGTCCTGGCACTGGAGGCCCACGGCTTCCTTCCTACCCGGTTTCTTATTCCTACCAGTGGCCGTCACCCGCTCAGCCGGTGTCTCCTGAGTGCCGACTGTATAGCAGAATCTGTCTTTGTGCTGCCGGACGACAGCGATCCAACCAAAGGCCCCTGCTCTCGCGGGGCTCCATTTGGGGGGGAGGGAAACAGACCACACACGAGATACGCATGGACAGTATTTAGGGTATTAGGCTCACCGCAGGGTCTCCTGGGGCTGCTGTGACAAATGACCACACACTTAGGGGCTTAAAACGACAACAGATTCATTCTCTTTTGATTCTAGAGGCCAGAAGTGAGTCTGAAGTCGGTTTCACTGGGCGGCAGGCAAGGTGTGGGCAGGCCTGGCTCCTTCCAGAAGCTCTAAGGGAGAATCTGCTTTTGTCCCCTTTCCAGCTTCCAGAGGTGCTCCTCCCCCTTGGCTCGTGGCCCCTCCCTCCTGTGACACCAATCTGTCACTTCCTTCGCCTCTGCCCCTACTCCTGAGTCCAGTCTCCTGCCTCCTCTCAGAAGGACCCTGGGACGATATGGAGGGCTCACCTGGATAATTCAAGGTCATCTCCCTCTTTTCAGATCCTTGGCCTAAACACGTGCAAAGTGTCTTTGCCCCAGAGGGGCACATTTTCAGAGTCCAGGGATTAGGACACGGACACCTTTGGGGGCCACTCCAGGGATTTTAAGCAGGGCTAGGGCAAGATGCCTCCAGCTGCCACAGGTAAAAACACACCCTCACCCGGATTCGTGGGAACACCCGTAAGAATATTAGTCGTCCACGAGGCAGTTGTAGAAGAATGTTCGGAATTCCTAAAATAGCATGGGAATGGGAGCTTTGCGCTGCTGTGGTGGGGCGGGGGGCGGGGGGGGGGATCCATCTTAAATAATTCGGCAAGTATTCATTACGTGCCCGGCGTCCCCCAAGCCCCACCTCAGAGAGGCGGTGGGCACCCACCCCACCCCCGCCCCGCCCCCAGCAAGGGCTGACGCAGCAATGGGGAAGCTGTACCTGGGAAGGCCTTCGTCCTGCCATTCTTCCTTCACGTCCACGTTTTCCATCCGGAGCGTAGCTTCAGTGGTCCCCATGGGAACACAGGAGAGGCGCGCTGGCTTGAAGCAGAGCTGAGTCCTGAAGGAGAGCCACGTGGAGGTTTTACTGGACAGTCATCGTAATAACAACCACCCCCCGCCCCACCCACGTGTGGCACCTCAGATCGATAAGAGTGTTGGATCCATTATTATATTGAATCGTCGCCCGGCCCCATGACGCAGGTGAGAAAACAGAGGTGTAGAGGGCTGGTGACATCCACGTAGGTCTGGAGTTGGGACCCAGGTGAGAGCTGAGCCCCCAGATATAAGCGCCCTTCGCTTCGAAGCTCCAAAGTCCATGCTCCTTAGGGCTCATCATCCCTCCCTTACCTTGGACTTAAACTGGGCAGCAATAAATCCAATTAAAATAATTTATACTAAAGTGTTAGTGACTGATATGCTTAAGCTTCCTTGCTGGGACCGACACTTTCAAACCCTACCTCTATCTTCTCCAGGCTACCTGCCTTGCCTCTCTGTCCCCGAATAAAGCAGCAAATCCTGACAACCTGCTGGGGCCAACGAAGGCACTGTGGAAAGAGACTGGGGCTAGAAGTCGGGATCATAATTCTTATCAAGCACAAAGCTCAAGTTTTGTTTTTATTGTTCTGAGGAGCTGGGGCAGGATGGCGGACAGCATGCTAGACGGTGCCTTAACAGCTGGGCTGTCTGGAGCAGTCAGAGGTGCAGAATGAGGCAGAATTGGGGTCCACCCTGAGGCATGCAGGACTCCGCCACTCACCCCTCCCAGCTTCAGTTTCCCCATCTCCAAATTAAAGAGCTGGACTAGAAATCATCTTTACAATACCCTTGGGGCATAACCTTCCAGGATCCTGTAACTCAGTCAACACCATGGGTTCTGTGCCTTTAAACCAGTGGCTTTCAACTGGGGATAATTTTGCCCTCCCCCTCCCTGCCAAGGGACGCTTGGCAAGTCTGGAGGCATTTTTGGTTGTCACAACGTGGGGAGGGGGCTCCTGGCCTCAAGGGGGTGAGGGTCAGGGATGCTGCTCAACACCACTAGGCGCGTGTGCAAGCTGGGCCCCCAGGACCGAGAATGATCCAGCCCCAAAGTCCACAGACCTGAGATTGAGAAACCCTGTCTTAATCGCATGCTTGCGAAAGGTCCCCGGGCAGGGTTTGACAGTCCTTGTAGAGGGCCCGCTGCGTCTTTGCATCCCATCCTCCAAGCAGCTCCTGGGTTGTTAGTCTCACACGCCAGCACCAAAGGTCCCTGCCCCCAGCCCCTCACCCTTCCAGATGCCACGGCGGCCTCTCGCTCGGCAGAGCTGGTGCATGGCTAACGGTTTGGGTGGGTCATCTGAAGCCCCTGGAGGTGGGGGTCTGCATTTGGGGTTGTGGGACAGAGACGAGGACCCAGAGGGAGCCTGGGCCAGGAGAAGGCCAGGCAGGGGGGAGGGGTGGCTGGCTAAAATTAGACACCCTCCCTGCCCCCACCAACACACACTTGGGAAACAGTGTCCCACCGGATTCTTGTCGCTGCTCTGAATGTCGTCATCCATTCATGGAGGAGGGACAGTAAGACGCAGTACGCAAAAAAAAAAAAAAAAAAAAAAAAAAAGAAAGAAAGAAAGAAAAACCTCTTCCTGATGCCTGGGGTGATAACCACCACCCAGGACCTTACTGCAAGGGGAAGTTCTGGTCAATGGAAATTCATTTCCTTTCGGAAGACAGGGGTGTCTGCCTGGTTTTCCTCACCCCAAGCGGGCGTGACCTCAGCCCCCCCGGAAGGACGCCCCCCAATCCCACCCACAGCGGAGGCGCTGGACCCACGCAGGCCGGGGCCACAATCCTGTACAGGTGGCGTGTGGGTCCTGCGCGCTCCTGTTCTAAGATCCTGACTTCACTCTGAGGGAAAATGAGGCAAAGTGAGGGGCAGCCGAGAGGTGTGCCTCTGCGCTGGGGCGCTGAATCCTCAGTGCATGGCGTCCAGGTGCAGACAGAGGGGGAGGGATCCGTCTTCAACCTTCTCCCTGCCTCCCCGCCCCGTAGGCGAGCCTCCGCGTACACATCCATCAAGTCTGTCTGTGTCTGTCTCTCTTTCCAAATCCGCTCACGGTGTTATAAATAGACAATGCACAGAGGTGGGGCGTGTACATTTGGGTCTCTTAGGAAGCGTCCCAGAGAGAGGCTGAGGGTTTTATCAGCCTAATCTCCAAGCGCGTCCCGAAAATGGTGCATCCCCCTGCCTTCCAGGTGAGCGGTGGGCACGGAAGGCGGGCTCTGGGTGTATATGCCCGCGGCTGCTTTCCCTCGGCTTCGGGAGACAGGGCTGTGCTACCGTGCAGAGAATCCCAAGACCGTGGGTCTCGGCTCCCAGCCGCCCCACCTGCCCGGAGGGGGTTTGCGACAGCGGATGTCTCCGCACAGGCAAACGTGCCCGGGCAGGGCCGGGACGAGGAGAAAGGGGACTCACCGCCGCGGCCTCTGCGGGTTACGCGCAGACAAAGGCGAGCCCCGCGCCGACGCAGCCGGACATCCCTCGCCTTCCGAGTGCGGTCCCTGGGCCTTCAGAGCATCCGAGGAAGGTGCGCGCAGCGGCGGACTCTGCACGCAAGGAAGGTCACCCGGAGCAACGTGGCGGCGCAGACGGGGGGCGCTTTTGTCCGGAGGTGGGGAACGGACGCAGTTCGCAGTCAGCCGGCTGCCCCTCGCCCCGCTGCGAGCGCGCCCCCTCACCGGCACCGGCGCCCGGCCGTGCCTCCGAGGTGTTCTCTTCCTGCCAGCTCGCAGCTGGCGGAGGCTCGGCTGCCTTAAGACAGTTAATTATGCTGCTTTTGTGTGCAGGGTGGGTGGGTGGGGGCAGGGCTGACCGAAAAGCACAGCCCCCTGCCAGAATCCGGTGCTCTCCATTGGCTGAACGGGGAGTGTTTCCAAGGGCCTCACCGGGGGCAGAGGCGGAAATGATTTCCTGATGGCGCATCACGGATTTAAAAACAAAACAAGGAGCAAACAAACAAACAAACACAGGACGGCGGTGGCCTCATTCCTTAGATTAGGAAGGAGGGGGGGAAAGCGTCCCGAGGACCACGTTACGTGGGGCCCCCAGCCGTGTGCCAAGGACCCGGCCGCGTGCTGGGGAGGCAGGATCTTCCCGGCCACGCTTGCTCGGGCCACCGATGGAAAGGCGCCCCCTACAGTTGTGCGCTCAGCGGCCCTGCCCTGGAGGACTCCAGCCTGACAGTATAATAGTATCACGAGTTGCAGCTTCTGAAATTAGAAGGAGGTTTGGACCCTGGCTAGGCGGCTGCCTAGCCGGGAGACACGACCGCGTAAGTGACCTTCGCCGCCGGGCCTCAGTTTCCTCACCTGTGAAATGGGAACATCATGGAACTGGCGTTTCGGCATTCAATGAGATCGTGTAGGAGAGGGCTTAGCACAGTGCCTGGAGAACGCTTCGCTACCTGTTTCTCGCCCTTGCTGTGTCGGGTTTTAGACCTGTAGCAGAGGCCGAATGGTGGTCCCCACAGGATATGGCAGCTCTTATCCTGACCCCTGGAACTTGGGAATATGACCTGATTTGGAAAAAGGGTCATTGCAGGCAGAATTGAGGATCCAGTACCCTCATTTTGAGATGAGATCATCTGGATTGAGGATAAATCCGAGAGCCAATGCCAAGTGTCTTTACCTCTGCAAACCAAGGAGAACCAAGGATTGCCAGCAACCACCCGAAGCCGGGCAGGCACGGAATGCATTCTCCCTCACCGCCTCCAGAAGGAACCGACCTTCATTTTTGACGTCTGGGCTCCGGAACTGTGAGAGAATTTTGATTTCTATTGTCGTAAGCCGCTTGGCTTGTGGTGCTTTGTTACAGCAGTCCCAGAAAACGAACACACCCTGAGTAGCAACCAATGCCCATTACTCTGCCCTGCCTCCCTTAATCACTGCAGTGGCTTTCCACCCGTTTTGTGAACACATCAAGTTCATTCCCCACCACGGGGCCTTTGAACATGCTGTTCCCTCTGCCAGGAATGCTCTTCCAGAAGAGGTTCACATTATTCAGGTGCCAGCTCAGAAGTAGTCTCCTCAGAGAGGCCTTCCCTAACCACCCCTACTTTGCCCCCCAATTCATCACCCCATTCCATTGCCCAGTCTGATTTTTTTTTTTTTTTTTTTTTTTTAGTACATACATTAGTATAATTGCTGGGTCATACACTAAGGAGCCTGACTTTTCCCCCACAGCACTTACCACTATTTGAAACTGCCTACTTATTTTTTGTTTGTTTGTTTATTCTCTGACTCCCTAGCTGGAATGTACAATTCAAGATAAATGAGACTTGGGTGGTCTTGTACCCTGCTGTGTTCTCTGCAGTGGTCAGCAGCACCTGGCACAAAGGGGAGGTCCAGGACATGCAGGTACAACGTGTCGATGTCGGCTCCCCCCACCCCGTGGATACCGGACAACACTCTACTCACCTTGCTGCCAAAGTCACTGCATCGGGGTCTGTGCCCCTCCAAAGGCGGAAAGGCACGGCCCCACAGCAGGGGATGAGAGCCTGGAGCCTGAAGCTCGAGATCCATCGGACTTTACGCGCCCTGGCTGGAGGAAGTGGAGCCCTGGGAAGAGACGCGTGTGTTAATTCAGTGGGAAATCCAGGCCAGTCCTGGTGCTGGGCACTGGGGTCCAGCGTGTGAATGAGAAAGACCTCGCTTTTGTCGAACTCCCATTTGGAGAAACAGATGGGCAAAGGAGTCTGGGCTGATTTAGAGACATCTTTGAAGCAGATGGGGGAGGGTGCATGGGAAGACGTTCAGGGGCAGAGGGTGGGCAGTGACGATGTGAGTTGGCCCCTGAGAAGTGAGTAGGAGTTGGATGGATGAAGGAGCTGGAGAAAAACAATCTGGGCAGAACGGCGTTTGCAAAGCGACCTCCCCTCCCTCACGAGAGCGCGCGGGGAGCTGTCCGTGGTGCTGTGGCCGCCGCCAAAGAGCCGGCGCGTGAACCCAGCTTGCCTGGTTTACTTTTCACCGTGGTTAAAATACACATACAGAACATAAAGCTTGCCATTCCGATCAATTTTAAGCGTGAAATTCAGTGGCATCAATTACATTCACCATGTGCAACCATCACCACAATCCATCTCCGGAACTTTTCCATCTTCCCGAACTGAAACTCTGTCCCCATTAAATACTAACTCGCCTTCCCCGTTAGCCATTCTTCCATAAGGTAAGCTTTTTGAGATCAGAGATGTTGCACTTTGTCACTGCTATCTCTCAGATCCCTAGCCAGTGGTTCTCACGGTGGGGCGGGGATTCTGTCCCCCATGGGAGGTTTGGTGATGTCTGGGAACATTTTTGGTTTTCATGACTTGGGGGATGGAGACGGTACTGACATCGAGTGTGTGAGACCAGAGATCCTGCTCAGCACCCTACAAGGCACATGACAACTCTCCACGACAGAGAATTACCTGGCCCCAAACATCACCAGTGTGGGGTGAGGACAACACCCGAAACGTAGTCAGATGCCATTATACTGAATCGAGGCAATGAAATTGCTAACGCTCTGGGGTGCCTGGGTGGCTCAGTTGGTTAAGCGTCCAACTTCGGCTCAGGTCATGATCTCGCGGTTTGTGGGTTCGAGCCCCGCGCTGGGTTCTGTGCTGACAGCTCAGAGCCTGGAGCCTGCTTCGGATTCTGTGTCTCCCTCTCTCTCTGTTCCTCCCCCACTTGTGCTCTGTCTCTGTCTCTCAAAAATAAATAAAAATGTAAAAAAAAAAATTAAAACATGTTAAAAAAATTGCTGACACTCCTTGAGTGTCATTTTCCTGATTTGCAAAGGGGATTGATTAATCACGGACATTCAATCCTCATTATTAGTTGTTTCCGTATTTGTGAATTTGCCTACTGGCTGAAATTTAGTGGTAACATTTGTAAGACTCAAATCAATACTCACGGTGCCTTCAGGGTCATTTGCAGACAAGGAAGTGTGATGAAAAATTCGAGTGCTGGTTGTACACGTTCCCAGGTGAGTTCGAACAAGGCACCATTTTGCCTTCTGATTCCAGCCCAGATTGTAAACTGCCCATTTCGGGATTTATTTAGCACCATGATTTTTGTGCTTTACGTTGGTGGTTTTGCTGTTTATAGTGGCCCCCGTGCACGGTCCTGAAGGGCTGTCTAGTGTTTCCAAGCACAAGAAGGTTGGGATGCACCTTGCGGTGAAAATAAGAGTGTTAGTTAAGCTTCAGTCAGGCATGAGTTACAGTGCTGTTGGCTGTTCATGATCAGTAACGTCTATTAAATAAGATGCCTTTGGACAGAAGCACACAGAACACAAGGTTATGTATTTGATCCGTTGATGAAAAATAATGTGGGCAGAGGCTTGCAGGAACCCACTCAAGGGTCTCCCCAGGAGTGGGGCTTTAGGATTCCCTATTCTAGGGCTTGGGGCCACTTTATAGGACAAGGCTGCTGCCAATAATGAGAATCAACTCTATCTACTTCTGAGGGCTATGTAGGGATAGATAAGATTGTGCATGCAAAAAGCATTGAACACAATGCTTGTAGTAAGTAACAGGAGGGAAAAAAAGATATTATGTAACCCAGAGAAAACATTAAAACAGACCTGCTTGGGGCGCCTGGGTGGCGCAGTCGGTTAAGCGTCCGACTTCAGCCAGGTCACGATCTCGCGGTCCGTGAGTTCGAGCCCCGCGTCGGGCTCTGGGCTGATGGCTCGGAGCCTGGAGCCTGTTTCCGATTCTGTGTCTCCCTCTCTCTCTGCCCCTCCCCCGTTCATGCTCTGTCTCTCTCTGTCCCAAAAATAAATAAACGTTGAAAAAAAAATTAAAAAAAAAAACAAAAAAAAAAACAGACCTGCTTTTGTATAAAGCATGTAGCCTTTGTTACCTAGCTAGAGCTGCAGGGAATTGGAGGAAAGCGGTGTGTAATTACCACTCTGAGCGTTAGCCAGGGCATGGTGGGAGAGCTGCTTTTGCCAGACCCTGTAGATTGTTTCGGGTGGCCACACATGGTCATGAAGACACAAAGGGAAGAATGCCATCCACTAAATCACCATACGGCTTTCCTCGGCACCCTGGGCTTCCCGTGGTTTCCGTCCAAGAATTAACTAGCCCTGCGCCTGCTTCATAGAAAGGAGGAAAGGAACCCCATCCCACCAGAGTTGGTGAATGTATTTTTCTAATTAATTTTTAAAATATTGAAATAATTGTAGATTCACATGCACTAAGAAATAACAGAAAGATCCTGTGTACCCGTTCCCCCGATTTACCCAACGGTAAAATCTTACACAAGTATAGTACAATATCACCATTGCTTTCGATACAGTTGAGATACAGGACATTTTCTCACGACAGGATACCTCCTGTTGTCCTTCTATAGAGGTTCCTTCTATAATGCCCGTATCCTCCCCTGCCATTTCCTTAACCCTAGACATCACAAATATGTTCTCCATTTCTGTAACTTTGATGGTTTAAGAGTTTTGGATGGAATCATGAGTATGCAAAGCATGGAACCCTTTTGCATTGGCTTTTCCTATAATTCTCTACAGCTTCATCCAAGTTGTGCGCATCAGGAGTTTATTCCTTTTTGTTGCTAAGTAGTGCTCCATCATACCAAATGCACAGAACAGGGAAACCTGTAGAGACAAAAAGCAAACTGGTGGTTGCCAGCAGCTGGGAGATTGAGAAGTGCCTGTTGATGGAGACAGGGTTTGTACTTGGGGTGATGAAAATGTTCTGGAATTACACAGTTGGCGATGGTCACGCAATTGCATACATGTACTAAAAACCATTGAGCAGCACACTTTAAATGGGTATGTGAATTCTATCTCGGTAAAGCTGTTATTAACCAAAAAAGCACCCTAACTGTAGTTCATAGTTTGTAAGGGCTGCAGAGGACGGGCACCAAGGAGTTTTGTTCACTGTTGCGTCCCCCAAGGTGGCCAGGCTTGGCCAAGAAATCTCTCTCAAAATGACTTCCACTTAGAATGGGGTTTCTCAGCCTGGGCACTGGTGACTTTGGATCCGGGTCGTTCCGTGTGGGGCGTTCGGGGCGATGTGGAGGCTGAGCAGCATCCCTGGCCCCCACCCACTCGATGCCAGGAGCCCCCCAGTGTGACAATCACAGATGTCGCTAGACACCGTCCAGTGTCCCCTGGGGGCAAACCCCTCTGGTCGGGAACCACTAGTTTAGGGTCACCAAATTTTAAGGCCCCACGAAAGGCTGCCCACCAGCGGGTCCCGAAGGACAAGCAGGTCTTGGCTGTATCCATAGGGCCACATGTACCCCAGCCAGAGCGGTCAGCGGAACTCCCAAACTCACCCCAGTGGGACACAAAGTATAAGGCACTTCAGGCTCGCGTTCAGGGCGGGTCTTGGGGTGCCAGGCAGGGACCCCCAAAGCCGAAGAAGGGCTGAAAGGAGGGCAGGGCTCCGGGAAGAGGCGGGGCTCCAGGCAGAGTCCCCGGAAGCTGAGCTGCCGGAGGGAAGGCGGGGCCCCGGGAAGGGGCGGGGCTGGAGGCGGAGACAGCCCGCGGACGCAATGGGGCGCAATGGGACGCAATGGGAAGCGAGGCGGCGCGAGCTTCGCGCGGGGGGGCGGGGCCTGGGGCGCGTGGCGGCGCGCGAGCGGCACGCGGCCTGGGGGCGGGGCCCAGGGACGTCACCGCCGGCGGCTCCTCCCCTCGCGCCTCGGGGCGGCTCGCGCGCCCCAGAGACGCGAAGATGGCGGCGAGCGACTGCTCCGGTTTCGCGCGCGGCGCCGGCCCTCCGTACAGGTAACGGGCCCCCGCGCCGCCCGCGCCGCCGGCCCGACCCCGGCCCCGGGCAAGCCGCGCGCCGACCGCAGCCAGGCGGGACACGGGCGGGGAGGCCTGCGCCAGCTGAGATGGCCGCGCAGCCGCGGACCCGTGTCTGTCAGGGGAGAGCGGCGGGCCAGTCGGGGCACGGACACCGCGCCGGGCCTGACGTGGGGAGGGCAGCGGGCCCAGAGGCCGGCAGAGAAGCCAGGGCGGGGAGGGGACCCGTCCGGGCGTGGCGAGGGGCAGAGCTGGACCCCTGGGGACCGGGACGGAGGCCGGGGAGGGTCCTGAGGGCTGCGGGGAAGGGGGCGGGGGGGGCGGGAACTGATGCGCGTTGCGGGCGTGGAGCCGGGCAGGGGGTGGAGCGGGGACCTTGGCGGAGGAGTCGGGAGTGGAAGTGGAGACTTGATTTACGAGCGAACAGACCCGGGAGGGCACCTGGCGGGGCGGGGGGGGGGCGGTTTGGGGGTACTGACCCCCTGACGGGGGAGGGGTGACCGGAGGGAGGAGTGGAGACATTGGCGAGGGGGTTGAGGCCTGATTGGGTCAGGGGAGATTTGGGGGGGGGGGTAGACTTGGGGGAAGTCCTGAGACCCAATAGAAGGGTGGGGACGAGGGGCTTCCCGGGGAGGGCAACAGTAAGGGGGGGGTAGAGGATCCCGAGACCTTAAAAAAATCCGTGGAGTAGGTGTTTGCGTGTTTACGGTCTGGTAAAGTACAGACACCCACGCACTGGGGGGCTGGGGGGGAGGAGCCAAGAGAGGTTGGGGGCAGGGGTAGGAAGCAGCCCAGGGAAGGCGGGATCTGCAGGTAGAAACGCGTGGGGTGTGCTGTACCCCAAGTGTACACGTACGCTCCGCACGCCCTTCTCCAAGGCCTTTCCTTGGAGCATCTCTGCCGTCTCGTGCCTCAGCCTGACACTCGCGACCCGAGACCCGAGACCCGGGGCTGCCCCCCCCCTCCCCGCCCCCAGCCCATCCTTTTCATTGTCTCGGCTTCCGCTCTCGGCCTGCTGAAGCTCCTGGGCCAGTTTCTCCCGGATCCCGAGGAAGCGAGGGTGCACACCGCCCCCTAGGCCCCCCAGAGACCCGTGTGCGCTGCACTGGGGGCCTTGCTGCAGCGTTCGGTTGAAAGCAGAGGGGTGGACGGTTAGGGCCGACCCCCCAACCCCGTCGTCGCGACGCTGCTGCGTTCTTTCCTCTGGGATCACACGGAAACAGCGCCGGGCTTGGAAATAAGGGTGGGCGCGCTCCCCGTGTCTTCTGCCCTGGGAGCGACTTGTGGGGTGTGGGGTGGCCAGTCGTGGATGTCCTGCCGGCGCGGGGATGCACGCTGTTTCCTGCAGCCGAGTCTCATTTCGGTCCGTCCTTCCTTGGTTCCGTCACCCATGGGCAGGACTCCACTGGCCCCCCCAGGCTGCTGGAGGCGCCCGCTTTTGCAAGGGCATCGCCCTCTGCCTGCTGGCCAGCGACTTCTTTCTTTTCTTCCTCGCTCGTTCGTGTTTCTTTCTCCAGTGCGTCCCTGGGTCACGAGTGGGAAGTCCCTTGAATGTTACGTTTTCTGTTGACTTTACCTTCCAGAGGAGAAATGGGCTGTTTACGTGGTTAAAATTGGTAATTGCCAGGCTTCAGCAGATGTTTGTCATTTATTTTTTTTTTAATTAAAAAAAAAATTTTTTTTAACGTTTATTTATTTTTGAGACAGAGAGAGACAGAGCATGAATGGGAGAGGGTCAGAGAGAGAGAGGGAGACACAGAATCGGAAACAGGCTCCAGGCTCTGGGCGGTCAGCACAGAGCCCGACGCGGGGCTCAAACTCACCTGCCGCAAGATCATGACCTGAGCTGAAGTCGGACGCTTAACGGACTGAGCCACCCAGGCGCCCGTCTGTCATTTAAATTAAAAACTTACACATTTTAGCCGATCTATTCTGTCTGCATTCTGAGGATTTAGGTGATGGTGTGCTCACGCATCAGGAAAGGATGTAAAACAACCCCGAACAGAACCTCACATTACTCTATGTTTTAGAATTCTCTCCAAGAGTATGTTTTAAATTAAAAAAAAAAAAAAAAAAGTTTGTTTTTGAGACAGAGCGTGAGTGGGGGAGGGGCAAAGAGAGAGGGAGACACAGAATCCCAAGCAGGCTCCAGGCTCCGAGCTGGCAGCCCAGAGCCTGACACGGGGCTCGAACCCACAAACCGTGAGATCATGACCTGAGCCGACGTCTGACGCTCAACCAACGGAGCCACCCAGGTGCCCCAAATATGTGTTACCCTTTAAGAAAAGAGTAGGGGCGCCTGGCTGGCTCAGTGGGTGGAGCATATGATTCTTGATCTCAGGGTTGAGCCTCCCATTGGAAATAGAGATTGCTTAAAAAATTAAATTATTAAAAAAAAAAAAGAAAAGTGTAAATTTAACAAACCGAAACATGGGGATCATAATGAAAGAAATTCCGGTCTCACAAAATCTTGAAAAGAGACCACCTGCGTTATCTGAATGACTTTAAGTTAGCTACACATTTTCTTTTGGGGCAAATGGCTTTTGTTGAGACCCTTCAGCTGCATTTAGAGTATGTATTTCTTAGGTAATGTGCCATGGATAAACTAATTAGATATTGGGAGTGCCTACCAACTTTACGGTAGCTTTTGGACGACAGAATTCACAAAGCCCGTTTTACAAGTTGCCAAAGTGAAGACCACAGTTTTCGGAGGAGTTTTGAGTAAGTTTTCTTGCCTTTTAAACTTGATAACCATAGCCCCGGGTGGGAGTATTCCTTATGTCGTCTGTTCTTAGGGTTGGGATCTGAACTTTTTGAATTGGTGGTCAGTAGGAATCGGACGCACGTTCACTTTTGAAGGTATACGAAAAACTTAAGTTACCTGTTGATAATGATGATTTCCATTGATTGGATATCATGTGGTCTTTTAAATCTTCTAAGGTTTTATTAGAGTTAGAGCCGCAGAGACCCACGGTGAAGGATTAATCCCACGTGGAAAATTGAGTTTGGCAGCGCTTTTCATTAGCCCCGAGTGCCGCTTTCAGTGCGAGCCGTTCAAGAACTCCAGCTAAGTTCTGCGTGGCTTTAAATCACTTGGCTGGTGGAAGCGTCTAGAACGCCGAGCTGTATGCTGGCGGTCCATCCCAGTGCAACGGGACAGGCTGTAACAACACCTCCGTCGTCCCATTTCCCTCTTCGTTCGGCGGCTTTGTGAACGTCCCACCTGTGCAGTACGCCGGCTACCTCTGCCTTCCCGTTCTTGTTAAGTCTAAATAAGACAGCTGCTGGATTTGGGGTAATGCTTGGTTTCTCACCAAGAGAAGCTCGCGGTACACATTTTAATCGGCCAAATTCCTTCATCTGGAATGCAGCATGTTTGATGGGTGGGCCCCCATCCAAGCCGGTTAGCGATGATAAAAATGCTGGTTATCAGCTCTTGAATTCTTGAATCCAGGCTTGATAGCTCAGGGGATCCTCGCAGAAATCCTTTGAGCTAGTTACTGCGGCGGCTGTGTTGTGGATGAGGACAGTGAGGCTCCGGGCGCACTGACTGGTGTGGGGTCCCCGTGGTGGTAAGTGGTGGGGTCCGGCTAGGGAAGCAGGCTGCCTGGCTCCCAGGCCGTGCCTTTGCCCCACGGTGGGGTGTGCTGAACCCCGGAGTGATTGTGGTGGCAGAACCCGGCCTCGCGACGAGACCTGCCGGCAGAGACCAGGTTACTGCCATTCTTTACGCTCGCTGGCCTGGATCCTGTCCCCCTCATTTGGGTCCCCGTCAGATTGCGGTTTGGGGGCCAGATTCTTCAGATCTTAAAAAACTACCGTCCCGGAACGTGGAAGCCAAGGGAGTGTCTGGCCTGGGGCCACCAGGATGGCAACGACACCCCAACCTATTTCTCTCAAAAAATCTCTCCCAGAGGTAACACGTGGCTTGGGAAAGGCAGCGGAGCCCACGCCAACCGTGGAGGGCCGCGCAGGCAGCCCCAGTGCCGGCAGACGGAAGGTCGTGCCCGCTCCGGAGCCCCTTGCTCCGTCCGGTGTGGCTGATTCAGAGCAGATTCAGAGCAGCCTCTGTCGTGTGCGTGTCCGGGCCTGCCTCCGTCGTCTGCCCCTCTGCCCCTCGTGGGTCTCCATGCGCTCCAGAGTAAACCTGACCCACCACCTGTCTCCTGAGCTTGTGGTTACTGTCGCCGTTTTAAAGGCCCATCTCGGTGAGGCTGAGATACACGGTAGGGACCTGCCGAAAGAGGTACTTGGACGTCTGTTGTCGTTCAGAGAGTGCGTGCGTGTGCAGGGGAGGGGCAGAGGGAGGGAGAGTCGGTTTTTCTTTTTTACGTTTACTTATTTTGAGAGAGTGCATGAACAGGGGAGGGACAGAGAGAGGGAGGGAGGGAGAGAATCCCAAGCAGGCTCCACACTGTCAGCACAGAGCCCGATGAGGGGCCCAGACTCAGGAACCGCGAGATTGTGACCGGAGCCGAATCAAGAGTCAGATGCTCAACCGACTGAGCCGCCCAGGCCTCCTCTTTTACGCCTTTTGCGTGTCTTTTCTGCGTCGGTGACACTGTAAATCGGGAGCGTGCTGTTCACTTGTGGAATATTCTTTAGAATCTTGGTAGGAAGAGGTTTGGCACCCCCCAAGGTCCACTGGATTGGTAACTGCTCCCTAGTTATGTCCCTTCTACTAGGGTGTCTGCCACCAGCGGGGAACTGAATTTCTCCACCTTCTCTTTTTCTGACGATACTTGTGTTATATGATCATTTTAAGGTTGCTGGATATCTTTTAGCTGGAAACTTCGTTTGTAAATATTTTGGGAAATGGGATTTTTTTGGGGGGGGCAGGTATTTTGCTATGGGCATTTCCCCCCCAAAGGTAAACTGTGTTTGCGGCACTCACTATCCATATGCTTTTGTAACTTAGCGTATCCCGGGTCACTTATTTCTTTACTAAGAATCGAGAATTGTTCTGCTTTGACTCTGTAGCATTTTGTATTTTGGAAAGTCCGTTCTGGTGACAGGTTAACTCCTCGATGAGTTTTGCTCTCCGGAAGCAAAATGAGCCATCACATCTAAGAGCCTCACAGTGAATGTTTTTAAGAAACCAGTGGCTTCTTCTCAACGTAAATGTCATTGAGACATTGCTTGAATCCAGGGTTGGTAGGTGGATGTCTGTTGTACTTGCCCAGGAGGACGTCGGATTGGCTGTCTAGTCCTGCCTCCCCCTGTTGACACGAGGTGCATGTGTCAGACCAGTGTAGACGTGGCCGTGCAGGTTCTTCCACAGCAAGAGAAGGCTGGAGCCACAGATGACCCCTCGCCAGTCCCCAAACGTTGGCCTTTCATCATTGTGGCCCCCAGCAGTAGAATGGTGTGGCCATCTGAACCCTGGTTGGACTTTGTTTCACTTGCGCTGCTTCTGGGAGGACCCAGCAGAGTATCGTCAGGATGGCGTTCTTGAGCACCTGACTGAAGAGCTAACCACATAGCCACCCTCCGTGTGGGGACTATGGTCCTTTGCAGAAGGGATGGAAGAGAATTCTGGGAGCTGCACTGCCAGGCACAGGATCCAGCTCACCCTGGAGGCCGGGGAAGCTCCTGTCACCGGCCCCTGGAGTCCCTGCCTCAGGAACGTCGAGCAGCCCAGTGGCCCTGCCTTGAGGAGCCACGCTGGCCCTGATTTGGAGCTGGAGACTCTTGACCACAGTTTAAAGAAGTTGGGGGTTGGGGAATGCAATCCTCTCATCTTCTCAAGAGCCCAAGGATTTAGCTCATGAAACCCCTTTCCAGGACGTTGAGATGTTTTCCGGGGGGTATCTGGATCTGAAATGGACATTTCACATTGAGAAGGCACATAAGGCTTTCATAATTAAAAAAAAAAAATCTGCTAAAAAATCAGAATCATGGGGCATCTGGCAGGCTCATTCAGTAGAGCATGCAACTCTTAATCTCCGGGTCTTGAGTTCAAGCCCCGTGTTGGGTGTGGAAGTTACTTAAATAAACTTTTAAAAAGTTAAGAAGATACAAAATCTTAAAAAAAAATCAGAATTGTTATGGGTATGAACGTATACAATGTGTTACATGTTTTGAATATAAAAACCTCGCGAACCGAGGTGCCAAATGAAATCATCCCTGTTCACGCATGTGTGTACGCGTAAAGTAATTGAGTGTGATCTTACCGACAATAAAACAGACTCGGAAATGTCCTTCCTGATGAATGTCTTTCATGACCATATCAGCCAGCGCTGGGTGTCGGAGTGCACGATGCACCGTCCCACTCTGAATGTTATCCAACCCCGCGAGAAGTCACAGATGCACGTGGAAAACTGCACCCAGGTCAGGGTGCCGGAGCCCAGTTTTCTCTCCGTGGCACTACAGGATGGGTGATCTTTGACGTTGAGAGTTCCAGCTGCTTGGCCCTCGGATTTAATCTCAGTCGGGCTTAGTTTGTGCCACTTGGGGGAGTGGCAGGAGGGGGGCGACAAATAGGTAAAGACCTTATGTTCTGGGAGGATTTAAAAGGAGGGTACTGAGTGAAGGTTCTCAGCACTGTGACTGCAGGAGAATCTTTTATTCCACTTGATTTTTTTCCCTCAGATTCTGCATGTTTCTGGTTGTGTGTGTGTGTGTGTGTGTTCCCACTGAGTATGACCCTTTGAAAGTGGTGTGTAACAGATCACTCGTACAACAACCTCAGAACGACCCTTTGTTACCTGCCGTAGGTTCCTCAGATCACCCTTCTGAATCCGAAGCGAGGTCTGCGCTCCAGGTCCCGTGTGTCTTTTACGGTTGGCCTTTCAGGAGCAAGCAAGAGCGTGTCCCACAGGAGAGAGCCCTGGCTCAGGGAACCTGGCCGCCTCAGACAAATCCGTTACATCTCCAGCCCTCGGTGTCCCCTTCCGTTAGGTGACTGGGCAAAATGGTATCAACGAGTCTGGCCAGGCTTGCATTCCAAAATCTCATCTGGATGATCTCCTCAAAAAAAATCCCGACTCTCCAAAACAAACATTTAGACCGAAAAACCACGAGATATGACCCAGATGAGGATGCCAGCCGGGACTTACTGCTTCTCCTGTGCCAGCAGGTGCCCGGTGCTTCGCCCCCCAGCTTCCAGCCTCTGCTCTTCTCCCTCCTGGGCGGATGGCACCAACCAGGCCCTTGTTATGGCGTCCTCGTGGTGGGGACAGTGGCCCTCAGCCGGGTAGTGCAGTGACACGCCCTCCCTTCGAACGACAGGTGACGTCCAGCTGAAGCGGCACAGAGTTTATTGTCCTGGCTTGAGGGGAGGCTTCACCAAGAGCAGATTTGTGGCTTCTTATCCCTGTTCCTCAACCACCACTCCCAATCCTTGGTCTCCACCGGGGGTTGAAAAGTGGCAGCCTGCGCACCGTGTTTGTTCTCACGCCTGCTTTCTTCCACCCGAGCGGTGGACCCGTTGCTTGCTTTCTTTGAATTGGTTGCTAGCGTTCATTCTTTTTATTTTTTTTTAGGTTTATTTATTTGTTGACAGTGAGCGAGCGAGCGTGAGCGGGGAAGGGGCAAAAGACAATCCCAAACAGCGCGGAACCCAGTGTGGGGCTCAAACTCACAAACTGGGAGATCATGACCTGAGCCAAAATCAAGAGTCAGCCATTTAACTGACTGAGCCAGCCAGGTGCCCTGGTTGTATTTAAAAATTGGGAGACTTTGGGGCACCTGGCTGGCTCAGTCAGAGAAACATGTGACTTTTGATCTGGTCATGAGCTTGAGCCCCACATTGGGTGTAGAGATTTCTTAAATAAATAAAAACTTTAAAAAAATAGAAGTAAATAAAAATTGGGAGACTTTGCAAAAATCCTGATTTCTAGTCTTGTTAAAATCCGATCTGGCAACCCCAGAATGCATTTTATGCCCCTGACTGTGCCCGGTGCTATATAGCACATGAGCTCCTATTTAATTGTCCCGCCATCTCAAGAGGTGCGTGTTCCCATTTTACAGGCTAGTAAACCAAGGGTAGGAGAGAGTAAGTGACTTGCTCCAGGCCCCAGTGAGCAGAGCCAGGACTGGAAGTCGGGTGGTCTGGCTCTGGTGCCATGCCCATCCCCCTGGGCTGTGGCTCTCCTCCTAGTTCCTAATCTTGAAACCTCTCTGACTCCAACCCAGTCCTCGTGCTGAAGCCTCAGCCTCTCTTCTCTGCCATCTTGCTTGAAGGGAATGTCTCATTTGTGCTTATAGGATTTTAGTCTATGGAGGTGCCTGAGTGAGGATGCAGAGAGGTCCATGCCATGGCAAAAAGAACTTGGTACGGTTCACAAGACAGGGGCCCACAAACGTGTGGCCAACTCATCTTTGACAAAGCAGGAAAGAATATCCAATGGAATAAAGACAGTCTCTTCAGCAAGCGGTGCTGGGAAAACTGGACAGTGACAGGCAGAAGAACGAACCTGGACCACTTTCTCACACCAGACACAAAAATAAACTCAACATGGATGAAAGACCTAAGCGTAGGACAGGAAGCCATCAAAATCTGAGAAGAAAGCAGGCAAAAACCTCTTTGACCTCGGCCACAGCAACTTCTTACTCAACACGTGTCCGGAGGCAAGGGAAACAAAAGCAAAAATGAACTACTGGGACCTCATCAAAATAAAAAGCTTCTGCACAGCGAAGGAAACAATTGGCCAAACTAAAAGGCAACTGACGGAATGGGAAAAGATATTTGCAAACGACACGTCAGATAAAGGGTTGGTATCCAAAATCTGTGAAGAAGTTATCAAGCTCAACACCCAGAAAACAAATAGTCCAGTGAAGAAAGGGGCAAAAGACATGAATAGACACTTCTCCAAAGAAGACATCCAGATGGCCAACCGACACCTGAAAAAATGCTCAACATCACTCCTCATCAGGGAAATACAAATCAAAACCACCATGAGATACCCCCTCACACCTGTCAGAATGGCCAACAGTAACAACTCAGGCAACGACAGATGTTGGTGAGGATGAGGAGAGAGAGGATCTCTTTTGCATTGTTGGTGGGAATGCAAACTGGTGCAGCCACTCTGGAAAACAGTATGGAGGTTCCTCAAAAAACTAAAAATAGAACTACCCTACGACCCAGCCATTGCACTACTAGGCATTTATCCACGGGACACAGGTGTGCTGTTTCGAAGGGACACATGCACCCCCGTGTTTATAGCAGCACTATCGACAAGAGCCAAAGTCTGGAAAGAGCCCAAATGTCCATCAATGGATGAATGGATAAAGAAGATGTGGTGTATACACACACACACACACACACACACACACACACACACACACACAGTGGAGTATTACTCAGCAGTCAAAAAGTATGAAGTCTTGCCATTTGCAATTACGTGGGTGGAACTGGGGGGTGTTATGCTAAGTGAAATTAGTCAGAGAAAGACAATTCACATGACTTCACTCATATGAGGACTTTAAGAGACAAAACAGATGAACATAAGGGAAGGGAAACAAAAATAATATAAAAACAGGGAAGGGGACAAAACATAAGAGACTCTTAAATATGAAAAACAAACAGGAGGGGTTATGGGAGGGGGGATGGGTTAAATGGATAAGGGACATTAAGGGATTTACTCCTGAAATCATTGTTGTACTATATGCTAACCAACTTGGATGTAAATTTAAAAAATAATAAATTAAAAAAAATACCACACACACACATGGCAGAAAAAAGAAAAAAAAAAAAAACAATTCCCGAGACAGGGGGACATGCCACATCACACAGGCCCACGTAAAATTTGCCACTCCACCCCGACGACTGCTTTTTGGTGCACCGGTTCCAGCAGGGACTCTTAACTGGGGCCTGTGAAGCCCAGGGGATCGCAGGCACAATGGCATTTCCAAGGAACCACAGGGGAGGAAGTCCCAGCTTTGCCGGATTCTTAAAAGGAGCCAGAAAAAAAGCTGTTAGAACTTGGGAGAGGATGAGATGACCAAAGGCCTTCCATGAAGGGGAGCCTGAGGAGTGTGGGGTGCTCTTCCTTTGGACCCGTGGCAAGGGTCTGGGTGGGAGAGGCAAGTCTCTGCTGCCCCGCTGGCTGCTTTTCTGCCCAAGTGCTAGGCCAGTTGCCAGTCCCCAAGCTGTGGTGTCCTCACCCGTTTTTGTGGGTCTGAATTTCCCAGCAGCACTTTTGACATTGGGGTGGTCACTCTAGGGTGGGCACTGTGGGGTGTGGAGCAGCCTCCCTGGCATCTCATTTCGTGCCAAGAGCACCCCCGGTCGTGACAACCTCAGGTGTCCCCAGCATCACTCCACCTTCCCTAGGGGTGGCATCACCCCAGGGGAGGGCCCTTCCTCCGGATTTCGGCTTCCCTACGGGCCGGGCCTGTGGAGGTTCTTTCCCGTGAGCTGTGTTCCTGCTCACTGGTCTCCTAAGTGTGGCAGATTGGCTGCCAAAATGTCCCTGTCCTTCATTCCTTCTCACGTCCTCACTTGTCCGCCATGACCTGGCAGCTCGTCCCATCTAGAAATGACGTTGGGCTCCCTGGCCCTTGAACCTGGGCTTCCTTGTGCCTTGTCTTGTTAACAGACAGCAGTGGGAGTGATACAGCCGTAGTTGACCCCCCCCCCCAAATTCCGAACTGAAACCTACTTGCCAGGGTGATGGTATTAGGAGGTGGGGCCTCTGGGGAGGGGTTAGGTCATGAGGGTGCAGCCCCCACGAGTGGGATGAGTGCCCTCGCCCCGCCCTCCACGTGAGGACACAGTAAGAAGATGGCAGTGTGTGGCGTGACCCGGCACACCGTCCCTCACCAGACATGGAACCTGCCAGCACCTCGGTCTTGGACTTTGGCCTCTAGAACCTTTGCCCAGGTCCCTGCCACCTCGGGAACGCGGCCGCACGAAGGACCCAAGGCTGGCCCTGGAGGTGGAGGAGCCACGGTGTCCATCCGATAGCCAGCCGCCCCCTAGGAGTAGCCTGCCTGCTTGCCGCTGACCTCAGATGCAAGGCGGCCCAGCCTACGCAGTCACAAGTGAAATAAGCGATTGCTGTTTAAAAAAAAATGTTGTTTTTGAATGTTTATTTTTGAAAGAGAGAGAGAGAGACAGAGCACAAGTGGGGGGAGAGGCAGAGAGCGAGGCAGAGACCCAGAATCTGCAGCAGGCTCCAGGCCCTGAGCTGTCCGCACAGAGCCCGATGCTGGGCTCGAACTCAAAAGGTACGAGATCGTGACGCGAGCTGAAGTCACACGCTTCTCCGACTGAGCCACCCCGGTGCCCGAAGCAGTTGCTGTTTTCAGCCAGGAGCGGCAAACCTTTTGAGTAAATGGCCAGAGAGTAAATACTTCCAGCTTTCCGTGTATCTGAGTTCAGGCTGCTGTAACAAAGCACCATGGAGGGGGAGGGGTGGCGCCTGTAAGCAGTGGGAACACATCCCCCGCTTGTGGAGGCTGGCGTCTGAGGCCAGGGAGCCAGCGGGGCTGGGCTCTGCGGACGCAAGGCCCTTGCCCGGAGGACGTGGGGACGGGGAGGCGGTCTCCCCTGTGACTCCAGGGCACTCACGAGGGCTCCGACCTCATGACGCCATCTAATCTGAATCCTCCAAAGGCCCTGCCTCTCACGCTGTCTGTCGCACGGAGGGGTGGGGTTTCCACATCCAAATTCTGGGACGCGAAGAGTCAGTCCCCCCCGTTCCAGGCTGCGCTGTGTCCGTGGCAGCTGCTGGTCTCTGGCCACTGCAGGACAGGACGCGAACAAGTGGGTGCGGCCGTGTGCCATTGGAACTTCAGGTTTGGACTGAAATGTGAATCTCGCGTGATTGTCACGTGTCCTGAAGCGCCACTCCTTTCACTTTCTCAGCCATTTAAAAACGGGAAAACCGCTCTGCTGTGGGCCACACAGAAGCAGGCAGCGGGCAGATGTGGCTGTCCCTTGTCAAACCTTGCTCAAAACCCTCCCCTTTCTCCCTATAGCTCTCCACCTGGGCTCTGCCGGGTCTCTCCTGACAGTGGGTGTGAGATGCGTGTGCCCTCCCTGAGTCCGATGGGACACCCCACGCTCCCACTTCTTTGTGGGGCTCACTTCACTACATAAAAGCAAGGTGGCACTCCATCCTCTCAGACCATAAACACCAACAGGTGTCCTCATGGTGTCGTGGGGTTGTTCAGGATAAGGCGGGCCTGGTGTTCCCTTTCTGGGTCACAGCCAGCACTTTGATCTCTGTCACCAAACATTTACTACCCTTGACTGCTCTGCACAGCCCCACTTTAAGTGTTTGTAGAGCCCCGAAGGAGGAAGGGTGGGTGTGCCAGCCGCCCGGCCGTCAGTGGGACCCCCCCCCCCCTGCCCCCCAGACCCCGGCCTCTCCCAAGGCCAGAAGAGGCCTTGCAGGGAAGGGTGACTGGGATTTGGGTGGGTGGGGCTCGGATGCAGCCCACCAGGCCGAGAGAAGGGCCAGGTGTGGACAACGAAATGGGAGAGGTGCACAGGGGCTGACAGGAAAACTGTCCTGTGTCCTGAGGGACAGAGGATGTGTGGGGTGACAGGAGGCTGGACGGTGAGCTCGGGGCTCTCAGATGTGAGGCCGAATCTGGGTTTTATGCAGTAAGCAATTAGGAGTCACCAAGAAAATCTCATCACGAGATTTGTCCTGTTTTAGGATGCTCAGGTGGTGCTATAGGCTGAACTGTGCCCCCCCACCCCCACCCAACTCATATGAAGCCCAGCCCCCCATGCGAGTGTATTTGGAGGCAGGGCCTCTAACGAAGTCATTACAGTTAAGCAAGGACACGGGTGGGTCTAGGGCAGCCATCCTGGCCCCATTCTGTAGGCTGGGCTTGGGGGCAGGTGGTGTGGGACCCGGGCTGGACAGGAAGCCAGCACAAGAAGACACATGGAGAAGGTCCGTGGAACATACCTTGCAGCATTGCTTTAGCGCAGAGACGTTGGAAATAGTGTTTGGTGGTTTAAAGAGATGCCCGTGAACTCTCTGATGCTCCTCCCGTCAAAAGTCAGGGCCTGACCCTCTGCCCCGGAGTGTGGGTTAGCTGCGGTGATTCACTTCTAACCAACGGAGTGTGGCAAGAGTTCGGCCGTGTGATCGACTTCTGAGGCTGGGCCATGACAAGTCCAGTTTCGGCCTGGGCGCCCCCACCCCTGGCGTCTCGGTTTTCTCTCTGGCGGAAGCCAGTAGCCACGTTGTAAGAACACAGTGCTGGGAAGGCCCGCACGGGAGGATCCAAGGCCTCTCGCAAACAGCCAGCACCGAACTGCCAACCGCGTGAGGGAACATCCCAGACGCACAACCCGCCGCCCTGGTCAAGCCTTCAGTGATGCCGTCCCGGCCAGCGTCTAGTTGGCAACCTCCTAAGGTCGGTGAGCTGGAGCCCGGCCACGCCAGTCCCGAATTCCTGGCCCACAGACACCGTGAAGACAGATATTACTGTTTGAAACCACACATCACCGGGGATAATTTTTGACTCAGCGATACGTAACTAACACGTAATATAAATATCTACCAACGGGAAGATAGGCAGGTGAGCTGTGACGTAGTCAGACAAGTAGGTAATCAGCCTTGAAGTTTGGGAGGCCCCGGGAGGAGAGCGTGAACGGAAGCCTGCACGCCAGATGTCTCAATGTTGCAACGTTACAAACCAAGCTGGCAAAAAGTTACATGCGGTATGTTTATCCTACCTACCCTGACAAACATACCTTTCTAGCAACAACAACAAAGAGGCTAAGGGTTTTGTGGCTGGCAGAACACCACAGATGACTGAGTTTATTTCTTCTTGCGCGTGCCGGCATGCTGTTGATGGGCTAGTGCTGCCTGGATGTCTTAAATAAGATGAAGACATACTAATTCAGAAATGATTCTATATTCTGTGAAATTTCTCTTAGGTGCCTCAGTTTCAGCATGAATGATGTTTGCAGTAATCAAGATTTTCATGTCCTTTCGAGTTTTGTTACAGAAATGCCCTGAAGCAGCTGTCATGGATGGGCTGGCTTGTGTCCCCCTAAAATTTATCTCTTGAAGTCCTAAACCCCAAGATCCCGCCCAGATGTGACTGTATTTGGAGATGAGGGTCCTTAAAGGGGTGATTTCGGTCAAAATGCGGTCGCAAACGTGGACCCTGATCCCGTCTGACTGCTGTCCTTGTAAGAGGAGGCGAGGACACGGACACCCACGGAGGGACGACCGTGTGAGGACGGGGGAAAAGACGGTGTCTGCACGCTCGGGAGAGATACCTCGGAAGGAACCAAACCTGCCAACCCCTCCGTCTTGGACCTCCAGCCTGTAAAATCGTGGGACAATGAATATCTGGTGTTGGAGCCACCGTGTCGGTGGCCCTCCGTAACGGCAGCCGTGGCAAAGGAACACGGCCCCTTTCCCGTCAGGCTTCTGCCTCTGGACTGCAGAGCACATGACGTGGTGGCGTCCAGAGCCTGAGTCCCCGCAGGGACGGATCCTCAGAGGGGTGTGCATTCTTACCCACACGGGTGCCCGGGGGCGTGAGGCCTTCATTTCTGCTGGAACCCCAATGGAGAAAGGCTGAGGTGAGGATCTAACCAGGAGGTGTGGGTAAAGCCCAAGGGTACAAAACAGGTGTATTTTCACCAGAGATGCTGAGTGAGTGTAAAACGTAGAGAAAGCAACGTAATTTTTCATGTGTTTCTAAAAAGTTTCTTAAATACAACATGAAACTCACCATCTCTGAGTGCACAGCTCAGAGGCGTCAGGCACACACACGCCGTCGTGCGGCCACCCCCACCACCCGGCTCCAGAACTTTCCATCTCCCCAAACCGGGACTCTGTTCCCACGAAGCGCTGACTCTCCCTGCCCCCTGCTGCCCCCCACCCCAGGGGCTCCCACCGTCTACTGTCTGTCCCTGTGGACAGCACTCCTCTAGGAACTTCCTGTGAGTGGGGTCATGCAGGACGTGTCCTTCTGTGTCCGGCTTCTGTCACTGTGCGCGGTGTCCTCACGGTCTGTCCACATGGTGGCAGGTGGCAGGACGTCCTTCCTTGCGGAGACTGGATCATATTCCGTTGTGTGCGTGTGTAGGCCATATTTTCCTTTCACGTCATAGAGCAAGAGGTGGGGAGGACGGTCTCCCCAGGGCCTGAACCGGGTTAGTCGCAAAAGCAGGTGGGGACAGAGACGCCTGCGTGCTCAGTAAAGGTGTGTGCGTTTGTGATGTGTGGGACCTTCCTTTTTTAAACATTTTTTTAGCGTCTATTTATTTTTGAGAAAGAGTGCAAGCAGGGGAGGGGTGGAGAGAGTGAGACAGAGAATCCCAAACAGGCTCCACGCTATCAGCACAGAGCCCGACGTGGGGCTCGAACCCATGAGCCGCAAGATCATGATCTGGGCTAAAATTGAACACTCAACTGACTGAGCCCCCCAGGCGCCCCTAGGTGGGGCCTTCTAACGCAGCATTGCCCCATCAGAGTTTCCGTGGTGAAGGAGATGTTCTGTATCTGTGCCTTCCACCATGGTAGCCACTAGCCACGTGTGGCTCTCAGAACCCAAATTAATTAAAATTAAACCACATTTGGGGCGCCTGGGTGGCTCAGTCAGTTAAGCGTCCGACTTCGGCTCAGGTCATGATCTCACCATTCCCGGGTTCGAGCCCCGCGTCGGGCTCTGTGCCGACAGCTCGGAGCCTGGAGCCTGCTTTGGCTTCTGTGTCTCCTTCTCTCTCTGCCCCTCCCCCGCTCACACTCTGTGTATCTCTCTCTGTCTCTCAAAAATAAGTAAACATTAAGAAAATTAAAAAAAAATTAAACTGCATTTGAATTCCGTTCCTCTGTCACCTGAGCCGTGTTGTAAGTGTGTCGGGGCCACATGTGGCCAAGGCTGGTGTGTCGGACAGTGGCAGCTCTAAGACGTGGGGCCAGGTCAGGGGCCGTCTGGCCCAAGTTGAAGGGCAGTAGGGGACCTAACAGTTGCGAATGAAGGAAGCACAGGTGTCTGTCTCCATCCGGGTTCCTTCCAGACGGCCGGGGGGGGGGGGGGTTGGGGGGGGGAGGCAGGTTGCAGGGTCACGTGAGTAATGAGGCCGTAGCTTTACACACAGCATAACATTGGGAAGCGACAGTGCTGTACGAAGACTCAATTCGAATGTGGCAAGAGCACAAAGATCATGGCCAGTCCCGCCAGGGAGGGAAGGGGGTCTGATGGAGGGGATTGAGTTCTCGCTGTTGAAAGAAACTTGGAAGCAAATGTGGCAAAATAGCAACGCTTACTACACCTCAGCGGCGTGCACCGTGTTCTTTGTTTGAAACGTTTTGTGATAAAGCAGTCTCGGCACTGAGGGGATTCAGAGAGCCGGTCAGGCATCCACTCGATCTGCTTTTGGACCAAGAAAGTCTGTAAAACGGTAGGCCGAGAAGCAAAAATCTCACAGGTGGCTGACTCGAACCGAAACGTTCCTCCTAATGGGTAGGGTGCTGCTGCTTTCCCGGGAGAGACGAAAACAAGTGGCTACCTTGGAGGGTTGGCTTCCAGCTGGGTTTTGCTTTTGCTGTAGAGCTGCGGATTTCGAGTTGTTTGGACAGTGGTGTTGCACTTGGGAGTGGCCCACGGGGCACCGGAGGGTCCAGGACACTGCCTCCAATCGAATCTAGAAGCGTGCTGTCGGTGGGAGCTGCAGGGGCCGCCCCCACCTGCCTGTTTCCCACACACGTGCCCCGGGGGACGCCTGTAAGCTCACGCTCCGCGTCTGTATTTACTGAGCACCTGCTATGTGTCCGATGCTGTTGCTGTGGTGGGAGAGACCTTGGGACATGCTGCTGTTCCTGCAGGGGAGGGACAGCGACGATCGGGTGGCACTGGGAAGAAAACCCCAGCAGGGCGAGGGGACAGAGTACTGCCACTGTCCTAGACTGACTCGGGGAGGGCTTGTTGGAGGAGGTGACATCTGACAGGAGGGGATGCGGGGGGGCGCTGTGAGAGGACCCCTCTGGCTGCCAGGATGCCAGTGAGGAGAGGGCGGGTGCCTGGTGGGGGTGACGCACCAGGCTCCGCTGGCCCCCAGCTCCCGCGAGGAACCTTTGCACTTTACTCTGAGTGGTTGACGCTCAGCATTCTGCTCGGCCTGGAGGGCGCTCCGTGTGTCGTCCCACCTGGGCAGCAAGCCACTTAGAGGGACAGGAGCCGTCACCGCATGCCTGGCTTTGGTCCAGAATGTGTGCGGAAGTACCAGGGGCTCGAGCAGTGCTGGCCGGGGTGCCTTTGTCCTTGGGACCCCCTGCCCGGGGGCACACACACATGCACACACACACGCACCTTGCCTCATCCCCGGCTGGCTTTGCGGCAACTTCCTTATGTGATCCGTACTGGTGTTGGTTAAAACCTCTGATGCTGCTCCTCTCCGACAAACGGACTGTTACCTTTGAGGATGACATTTAGCAGATGGGGGCGCTCGGGTCACAGAGATCTGGGTCTGGATCAAGCACTTGACCTGTGTCACTGGTCCTCAGAGGTTCCTCATTCAGAAACGGGACAGGTGGTCACAGTGGCGCCTTCTCAGTGGCAGGAAGGGGAGAGTGAGGTGGTGTGGACAAAGGCCTCAGTGCTGTGCTTCCTGCAGAGCAAGCTGGCAGTGAGACTCATTCTCGTGACTAAGAGTTTTTAGTTTCACGTTAACTGATTTTCCGTATGTCAACAATTGGGGGATCCATTGGCTCCCTGGTTACAAAATACCATTCAGGTCTAGCTTTGTCGGAAGAACGTCGACGTCCAGATAAAGCTTGCTGCCCGCACAGATGAGCCGAGAAGTCAACCAGCGGGCTCAGGCCCTGGCTTTGTCACTTAGCGGTGCCTCGGTTTTCCTCACCTGTAAAACGGGGGCAAGGAGGGTCCCCAACGCACAGAGGTGTTAATGACGTCGTGGTACTTCGTGAAAAGTGCTTAAAACCGAGCCTGCTCTCTTAGCAAGGTCTTAACAAAGGCTAGTAGGTAGAGAAAGCACAGAATCGCTGTCGGCATCCCGAGCCGCCGACGTTCAGGGTCCGACGGAACTTACGAGCTTCCACGAAGGCGTTCCCAGAACTCCGTGATGCAGCCGGCTCCTGTGTTTATCTGTGGTTCCAGCGCCCGGCCTCCGACGGCTTTTCCCCTCCCCGCCACCGCCACCGGAGCCAGCCTCGCCCCGGGACCTGCTGCGACCCCGACGTTTCCCGCGGCCGCCCAGCCCCCCGGGCCTGACAGCGTGGCGGGGTGTGGCGGGTACCAGCCCTGCGCCAGCTGGCCCCCGGAGCCTGCCCCAGCGCCCGGCGCCGCGCCCTCCTACCAGGTACCAGCCCGGCCTCTCTCTCACTGGCACCTCACCTTTGAAGCCGCGGGTGGCGTCGAGTGGGAGCGTGCAGCGGGTGGCCCGCACTAGCAGACGGACGGGCGCGCAGACGTCCCTTCCCCGCGCTCCTGTCCCTGCCTGTGAGCGGGAGCCGGGGACGAGCGTGAGCTCATCTGGCGCTTCTGGTGCTGCTGCTGCCATCTTCCCGACCCCTTCTCTGGGCCTGGACATCCAGCCGCTCGGAACTTCCAGCACGTCCCGTGCCGGCCGTGGTCCAGACCCCCGGGGCCTCTGCCGCCCACCGCTCGTCCCCTCTAACATCAGCAGACGGCACCACGGGCCGCCCCGCTGGCAGAGCTCGCTCTGTTCGGCTCCGCCCTCTTCCTCTGTCCCTTGCCTTTGCTTCCCCAAGGCCTCTGGGCGTCTCCCCGCAGCCCGTCCCCCGAGCTCCTGCCTGTCCCCAGGGCCCACTCCTGACCCCTGCTTTCACGCTCACCTGCCTGTGGTCCCGTTCCACGTGACGACCCGAAGGCTCCTTTGCACGTCACCCAGACCCTCCCCGAGTCCCTGGCCCCAGCTGTCACCCCAGCCCCTAGTCCCCTGCTCTGACCGCCTCCGTCCCTCTGCAAGCCCACCAGCTGGCTCCACGTGGGGGCCTCTGTGTCCTGACCCTGCGGGGAACCCTGTCCCCACGTCCTCACGTACCACCCTCCCTGCGCTGCTCCCGTGCGAGCTGTCTCAGGCTGGGCATTGCCCACAGCGCTTCTGCCCTCACGTGTCAACATTTCCACGAGAGCGGCCACGTCCAGCTCGCTGGTCGCTGCGTCCCCAGCTCCTGAACCGGCCTGTCAGAGTCGGAGCTCAGGAACTGTGAACGTGAGCCGAGCCGCGTGCGGGGCCGGCGAGGGCACGCCTTGCCCCTGCCCTGAGGGGCCCTCTCCCTGCTCCGTGTCTCTCCGGGGTAACCCCCTCGCAGGTCGGTTACAGCCGCGAACCCGTGATGGATGCCAGCAGCTACGAGAACAAACAGGATCCCCTGCCCGCTGCCAGCCAGCCTCGGCTCCCGGCCTCGGCCGTGCCGTGCCAGCCAGGTGGGCCTCTGTAAGGGGCCGCCGGCTTCACTGTGGGAGCAGCCGCCGCGGAGCCACATTTTAAACTTGCCCAACTCGTAGGAGGTCCAGGGGTCGTGTGACTGTCAGGGCTGCCTTCTCAAATATGCGCCGAAGTCTCAACTAGGGCCGGGCCCGTGTAGGAGAGAGAGGGAGAGAAGGAAAGAGAGGCAGAGAAGGAAAGAGAGGCAGAGAGACGGAACTGGAAGGAGATCTGGAAGGAGGGGGGTTCTGCTGAGGACTTGGACTTGAGGGGTGGGAGAGGCCGGGGCCCTGGCCTCCAGCTGCAGCTGAGACTTCCAGGAAGTTCGGGGCCAGTAGCACCTGGGACCATGCTGGTTCTAGGCAGCGGGAGAGGCCCGTTGCCACGGCTCCGGGGGGGCCGGGATTCCCACTGCTGGGAGGGGGGAGGTTGGGGGCAGAGGGGTGGCTTTGCAGAGAGGTTTTGTTTGCCCTCAGGGACTAAAGGAACGCATGTCTGGCCCGGCGGTGGGTACGGCCAAGCGCAGCCCCTGCAGCAGGTGGCCACCGCTAACGCAGGACAGCCAGTCAGCACCCTGGCCCTGAGCTGCACGGAGAACGTCACCTGCCTGCCGGCCGCCAGCGCTCTGCCCGCGGCCTCCGTCTCCACCCTGCCTTCCTACACCCCGACCTCCTACAGCCCCACGTCTGCCCTGGACGCAGGTAGGGCGCATTTCTGTGTGCGCACAGGCCGTTCCTGAAGAGGCGCCACAGCCAACCCGGTGCCCCGTCTGGGTTTTCTCTCTGCTTCCTAGGACCGAGCCACCAGAGCTGTGACCTGGCCGAGCGCTCGGCAACCGGTCCTCACCGCCCCTCACCGCCGCCTCCCCGGCCGCCCCCCCCACTCCCAGAGCCCATGGGCTCCCTGTGGGGTGGCCCCGGGAACAGCCCCGAGGCCGGTTCTGCCGGCAGCCTGGCCGGAAAGCCCCCGAAGCCCAAGGGTGGCCCCAGGCAGCCCCTGCTTCACTACTGTGACGTCTGCAAGATCAGCTGCGCCGGCCCCCAGGTCAGCTGCCCTCCACCCCCCCGCCGAGCAGGCCCTGGGGACCTTCCTGGGGACCGTCCTGCCGCCTCGGGTAGCCACACGTCAGGGGTGTCCTGTTCCGGAACTGGCGGTGACACGGGCGCATCGGAACTGCCTTTCCGGCGCGCTTGTGGAGGACACGAGGGCAGGGGCAGCACTGACCGCTGGCGGCGGGAGCACGGGCAGAGGCAGGCAGCACCCCCTCCTGCGAGCAGCCATGGGTGCAGCAGGGGCAGGTCCGAGAGGCCTGGGGGGGGGTGCACCCTCGTTGCAGGGCTGCTCGAGCGAAGGTGCACCTAGAGCAGGGTGCCTGGTGGACGAGAGCAAGGGTGTGTGTGCTCTGTGCGCGTGTGCGTGTGTGTTGTGTGTGCGTGCGTGTGTGCTGTTTTCTAAGAGGGACGCCCCCCGGCGCTGCTCACAGATAACCCAGCTGGCGCTCCGGAAAGGTCGTCAGATGCTAGGGCTCCATCTTGACAGAGGACAATGCGCTAATTTTGTCTTCTTTTTATTTATTTTTAAGTTTATTTTGAGAGAGCGTGTGTGCACGCGTGCAGGAACGAGAGAGAGAGAGAGAGAGAGAGAGTTCATGAGAGACTAGCGGAGAGAATCCCAAGCAGGCTCCACGCTGTCAGCACGGAGCCCGACGTGGGGCTCGAACTCCAGAACCGTGAGATCGTGACCTGAGCCGAAATCAAGAGTCGGACGCTGAACCGACCGGGCCCCCCCGGGCGCCCCCATGGCACTCTCTTTGTGCTTGTCCTCACCTGCACGTGTACGTGCATTTTGTTCAGTGTGACCTTGTCACCTGGGCCGGCTCCCGCCTCTGCAGCCACGTCGGGATCCTGAGTTGGCCCTTCCCCGCCCCCACCCGCCACTCCATCACCTTGTGCGTGGAGCTCCGTCAGCCGGCCTCCCGCGGCCCGGGCAGTACTGGTGCCTGTCCGGGCGTCCGTCTCCGTAGCCTCTCCCCCCTGGGGCGGCCCAGGTGACCGTGCAGCCAGGGGCACAGGGACCTGTCCCAGCACTCCTCCCTGCTTTGTCTCCCCGCCTCTCTTCACACACGACGCACGCGTTTACGGCGAGGAGTCCGGTAGCCGCACGGCCGCTGCAAATGCGTCCTGTTGCTTTGAGCTCGGAGCTCTGCAGCGTGTTCTGCCGGCCGTTCTATCCTTCCACTGCAGCATCACCGCCTCCCCGTGTCAGGGGAAGGCCAGGGGCTCGGGGGGGCTGGGCACCCAGGAACTCGCACTTGCCGTGGCGATGGAGCTAGAGGTCAGACCCGGGTTGTGGGCAGCCGCGGGGCTTAACTAGGGTGGTGCGTGGGGATCGCAGGCCGGAGCTGCCATACTTGCCGCAGCTCCGTGGGCTCTGTCCTTCTAGACTCTTCTCTGCCCCAAGGCTTTCACCGTGTGTGTGTGTGCGCGCGCGTGCACACGTGTGTGCGCACCTGCTGTTGCTTGGGTAAATGCTCACAGGTTTCCTGTGTTCCGGAGAGTGTCCCCTCCTGCTCCTGTCCCCGCTTCCCACCTGCCCCCGAACCAGCCCGTGTGGGTTTCCCCGAGATCTCTTCCCTGCAGGGCATGCTGACCCTTGGCATGGTCAGAGCACGTTGGTTTAGCGGGCCCACTCTGGGGGTGTTCGCTGCGGCCGGCCTTGTCCCCAGGATTCCCAGGGAGGGGTCCGGTCACTTGCCGGACGCTGCCAGATCCTTTGGGCTCAGGCCTGTGAGTCCTGGCAGCCTCCCTCGCGTGGACCCCTCGTAGCCGCACTCCATCGAGGAGACGTGCCCTTGCTGTTGCGGTCGTGTGTGTCCTTGAGTGGTTTCCGAGGTCAGATGCTGCACAGCCAGAGTTTTCTTTCGGAGAAGCCTCTGAAACCACGTGTGTGTTTCTTCAAGGACACTTGCTTATTGATTTTCAGATAAGAGAAAGAAAAAGAAACCTTACGTTTTTCAGCCTGAGCTTCTGAGCCTGTTGACGGGGTTTAATAAAGTGGCTTGGTGGCCGGTGGACGGGGAGGGGGGCCACAGGCCCCCGCCTCCCCCACGAGTGAACCGCACACACGCCCCTCAGGCCGCTCTCCCTCTCTGCCTGCAGACCTACGTCGAGCACCTAGAAGGGCAGAAGCACAGGAAGAAACAGGCGGCTCAGAAGATGGGCACCCGGCCTGACGGCAGCCCGAGCAGGGCGCAGACACAGCTGCGCTGTGGCCTGTGCGCCGTGTCCTGCACTGGGGCAGACGCCTACGCCGCTCACATCCGGGGGGCCAAGCACCAGAAGGTAGGAGTCCTCCCAGGCGACAGCCCGGTGGCACCACGGCCGAGGGGTTGGAGGGGGTGGCCGCCAAAGGCAAGGAGCTTATAGCTCCCTGCTGTTAAAGTCACCCCGCCTGTGGGACGACAGCATGGAGCAGTGCCCGGGCCTTGTACCTGGACCCCAGAGGGAGCCTTCTGGGCTGTAGGTGTGTTTACGTGTTTATGGAAATAAGCATTTGTGTGTTGAGGGGATCAACCACGTGTTCCATTTGAAGTTCTGCTTTTTAAAGATAAACTGGTCAAATTAAACTAATATGATGAAAACACTAAGTTTAAAAAAAGGTTTTTTTCATGTTTATTTATTTTGGAGAGAGAGATAGAGTGCGAGTGGGGGTGTGGGGGCAGAGAGAGACGGAGACACAGAATCCCAAGCAGGCTCCAGGCTCCGAGCTGTCAGCACAGAGCCCGACGCGGGGCTCGCAGTCACGAGCTGTGAGATCATGACCTGAGCCGAAGGTGGACGCTTAGCTGACTGAGCCACAGAGGTGCCCCTAAAATGCTAAGTTTTAGCTGTTTCAGATTCTATGTCTCCCTCTCTCTGACCCTCCCCTGTTCATGCTTTGTCTCTCTCTGTCTCAAGAATAAATAAACGTTAAAAAAATTTTTTAAATGCTAAGTTTTAATGTCAATTTTAATAGCAATGTTTTAAGTGATATGAAATTATTTAACATCAGTGCTTTTAATATGTATTCCTATTTTATTTATTTTATGGTTTTTTGTATTTTACTTTTGAGAGAGAGAGAGAGAAGGGGAGGAGCAGAGAGACAGAGAGAGACAGAGGGTCCAAAGCAGGCTCTGTGCTGTCAGCAGATGTGGGCTCGAACTCACAAACCCTGAGATCTTGACCTGAGCCAAAGTTGGACACTTAACCGATGGAGCCACCCAGGTGCCCCATATTCCTATCTTAACATCAGCATTTTTGTGCGGCCTTCAGAATGCACATAGTATGTCCTCTTATGGAGAGACTTGATGGGATCCCCACCTGAGGGAAGGTCGGGACACACCTGCCTCTCCCCCGGGGGTCTGCTCTTCCCGTGCTGCACAGCGAGCTTCTGGAAAAGCAGCCCCCTTCCCAGGTGGTGGTGGTAACTTGCAAGGTGACTCTGGTCACAGGGGGTGTGTGCCGAGGGCGGGAGGGGACGTTCCTGGGGAACCAGCTTCAGGCCGCGTGGTTACCGAGCAGGAGGGTTAGGAGGGAACCTCCTCCAGGTGCCCTCCCTCACGGCTGGCCCTCCTCCCGCCCCCCGCCGCGGGACCCGTCTTCTCCCCTGCACTCCTCAAGAGCCTTGTCTCCAGCGCGGCCGGGGCAGGCTCTCAAAGGCATGAGGGAACCCACAAACCCCTCAAAGGAAGGAGCAACCCGTGGAGGAGGGGAAGCAAGCGGGTGGAGGAAGGGGGGGAGGGGGTGCCCAGGCCTGGCCGCGCAGGGTGCAGGCCGGAGAACTGGGGCCCCGGAAGGGTGGGCTGTCCTGCGGGTCCGGGAGAGCCTGCAGCCAGCTCTGGGCGGGGGCTGGTCTGAGCTGTGAGCGTCAGACCCGGGGCGAACAAGGCAGTTGAGGGAGGGAGAGGCAGTTGGGGCAGTTGCCTCGGAGGCAGTTGGCGTGAGGACGTTGCAGGTGGTAGTCAGTCCTCCCAGTAAGTACGTTTGACGGGGGGCCGGGGGATGCCGAGGATGGGGTGTGACTGGATCCCAGGTGCATCTGTGTCCGTGGATGTGTCCACACATCCCTGAAGAAGGTGGAGTGTGTCCGTGGACATCTTAGCAGTGGCCTCTGGCCACACATCTCACCACACACACTGTGTCCCGTCCGGGCCGGGCCCAGGGCTGGCGCTGGGGTTGCAGAAAATGGCCCTTTCAGCCCGAGCCAGTGCCATTTGGAGGGGGGTGGGCGTAGGCAGCACAGGGTGTTGACGTGTTATAGGTCCTGCCCGCGCAGGACTGGTAGGGCCTGGAAGCAGGAAGGAGCTTCTAGAAGGAGTGGGGCTGGAGAGCCCGGGGCGTGTCCCTGGGGGCTGGGGTGGGAGCGGCGCCCTCCCCTCCGTAGGCTCCCAGCCCTGCACACCCCCTAGGTGTTCTTCCCGTCTCTTCAGGAAGGCCGAGGAGGCCCAGAGAAGGCCTGACGGGGGACCTGGGTCTGTTCCAGGTCTTCAAGCTGCACAGCAAGCTGGGGAAGCCCATCCCCCCCACGGAACCCGTGCCGGGGAACTCCAGCTCGGCCACGGCCGCGGGCGCCAGCAGGCCGGCCCCCCTCACCGCGGAGAGTCCCCCCACGGCCTCTGCCAAGCCCACAGCCCCCGCCGGCCCCAGCGCACATGCCCTGAGCAAGCCAGGGCCGGCCAGGAGACCGGCGGCTTTGAAGGCCTCGCGCCTGGGTACGTGTCTGCGTGTCACAGCCAGCCACCCACGCCCTGACTCACTCCTCACGCCGGGATTTCAAGGAAGCGCTTGTCCATTTAACTTGTGCGCGTGCGTGCCCGCCATCCCGACTCTGGAGGGACGAGCCTCTGGATGGAGGGCGGGGATGGGGAGAGGCAGGCACCTTCCGGCCACACCGTGGTAGCGCCTCTCACACCCCGGTGCTCGTGGCGAACAAAGCGGGCTCTGATGAGTTAGGTGGGTCCCGGGAAGTTAAGGGGGGCTCCTTGCCACTCCACCTGCAGCCCGCCTCCCCTGGGTGGGGGCGCACCCGCCGTGGCCTGGGCAGTGGAGGCAGCCAGGTGGCACCAGCCGGGCGGGTAGCTTGGATTGTGTGTGACGCCCTCGCTCCACCGACTGCTTAACGCCACCGCCTGATTTACCCTCCACGACTCCCAAAAGTAGCTTTTGTCACGATCCCAGTTTGCAGAGGGAAAAACAGGTGAGGCGAGGCCCCGGCCACCTCACACGCGGTGCAGATGCGATTCAGACCCAGGTCCGGCCGACAGGCTCTGCGCCCCCCGCCCTGCTGCACCCGGGAAGCAGGGGGAGGACTTACCTTACTTTGAGCCTCAGCAGCACCGTGTTTTGAGTAACCACGTGCTACTGAAGGTGAAACCATGAAGCAGCATGGCTAACAGATGGGTCTCCCCTGTGAGGCCCGGTGAATTTGCCCCACGGGGCTGGGCTGACCGTGTCCCCAGTCCACCTGGAACTCTGTCCTCCGTCACCTGAGGGGTGCAGAGTTGGAGCGGCTGGGGGCTCCTCTGGGCGGGGGGGTGGGGGGGTCGGCGACAGGGCTCTCTGTGGATGCGTTCGGATTTCCGCCAAACCCTGTGTTCTCTCAGCTGCGACCCAGGCCGGCCCAGAGGGGTCTTTCGGGACCTGGATCTGACTGACTGACGTCACGGGGGCTGGGGGTGCGAGTGACTGGGCAGCAGGAGACCTCGGTTTGCATGTTGTCCACCCTCCGCACTGGCGGTCTGGAAGCCAGCCGTGGTCTCCGGCCGGAGCGGGCTGTAAGCAATGCAGTCCTCCCTTCCAGGGCCCCCCGAGCCGCAGGCAGCGGGCAGCAGACTCCCCGAAGGGGCACACCTCGTATCAGATGGGTCTGGGGAACCGCCCACCGGAGGAGGCTCTGCAGAAGCTTCTGGAAGGTGTGATGTGCAGCCCGTGGGCCCGGGCTACGTGGAGGAGGTAACTGCCAGGCAGCCGTCGTGATGGGGCCATCGGTGTGCTCCCCGCCCTGTCACTGGGCCGTGGCAGAGGATCTGGGCAGGGCCCAGACTTCAGATCTCGCTCCGTTCTCCACCTGAGGTGTACACACTTGTCCACGGGAGAAGCCCGCGGGAAGGCCCGGGCCCTGGGCTTCAGATCCTGAGACAGACCGGCACTTCCTGAGCCTTTTCCCGCTGGGAGGAAGGCAGAAAGGGGGATCTGTGTCCCGCCGAGCTTCTCCCCGCAGGCACGCGATTCTCGGGCTTTAGCAGCCGGTGTGCACCCTGCGTGGCCAGCATCTGACACCCAGAGCCCCGGCGGTGGCCCTGCAAGGCCTGCCTCCAGCAGCCTTCTAGAACCAGACTTGGAAGCCGCCTCCCCCGCCGGCCGCTTCCCTGCTTCCGTAGTCCCAGCCTCACCTCCTCCTCCCTGGCTGAAAGCATTAGCGTTTCTTCTGTCCTCAGGGTGATGTTTTTGTTTGACCAATTCAGCATCTTCTGTTTTGTCTGGAGAAATAACCACCCAGATAGATTGCTGCCCCCGGAGGCCCTGTGGTTGGGCAGTTAGGAGATAGTAAGGTGCTGAAAAGCCTGAGGAAGCACAGAAGGGGCCTGTGATGGGTGGAAATCACCACAGGGCGGAGGCCAGAGCCCTGCGGGGACCGGCCTGGGCCGTGGGTTCCGTTGCCTGGGGTGGGGGTGGGGCAGTGGGGGGAGGAGGAGGGGGGCGGGACAGTGGCAGAGGTGGCCCGGGGCACTGGCGGGCGTGTTGGTGAAAGGCCGGCTACCCTGAAACCCACTTGGCAGGCGGGAAGCCAGCGCGCGGGCCTGGGGACCCCTAGGAGGGCCCGGCACCCTGGAGGTGACGGGAGGCGACCCCGCCCGGAGCCCAGACCCGCCGCGGGGCAGCCCTAACTCAGCTGAGCTCTGTGTCACAGGTGCGTAACGGCGAGGGCAAGGTGATCCGGTTCCACTGCCGGCTGTGTGACTGCAGTTTCAACGACGGCACCGCCAGGGACTTGCATGTGAGGGGACGGCGGCACCGGCTCCAGTACAAGGTGCGAGGGGCTGGGGAGGACCTGCCGGGTCCGCGTGCTCCCTTTGTCCCCCGAGGCTGAGCCCCCCCCACCCCGGCCCCTCGAGCGGCATCCCGACCTGGCGTTTCCCGCTGCCGGGAGGAAAACCCAGAACTGTGTTTGCTCGTGGCGCGTGGTCTCTTGCTGCGGAACGTGTGGTGGGAAATCCGTGCCTGAGTGATGCCGCAGGGCGTCCTGGAGCACGCAGAACAGGCTCACGCAGGCCGCCTCCTGTCCCCAGCCCCGGCCGGGTTCTCTTCTGGCCTCTGCCGGGAGCCCAAGCTGGCGTGCAGCTGAGACGGGGCTCGGGGCTGAGCGGGTACCTGGGGGCCGGGAGGTCACGGCCGGGGGGCTGCTGCTGCCACGGGAGCGTCGGGCTGTCCAGGCTGAGCCACATCTTCGGGGAGCCCGGCCTCCAAGGGGTCCGGGTGGCGGGTGCCGAGGGCCTTCCGGCGCCAGCAGGGTCCTTGTTAGGGGGTCCGCTCCCCACACAAGGTGGGGTGGCTCTTGGGTCCCTCAGCCCTGTGGGCTCACCCGGAGGGGCTGCCGGCTGTCTCCCTCTCTCAGGTGTGCAGGGCACCGGGCCTTGTCACGCGTGCACACGGCCTTGCGCGTGACTGTGCACAGCCCGTGTAAAAAGCGGCTTCTGGCTGTTCCCCGTTCTTTAGCAGCTTTGTTGAGATGTCATCCACACGCTGCACACTTTACCCACGTGAGCGCACAGGTTCGTGGCTTTTGCTGCTGCGTCTGCACAGAGCTGTGGCCATCGCCTCTCTGTAATTCCAGAACACTCCGTCACCCCCAAATGAAGCCCACCCCTATTAGCAGTTGCCCCCACAGTTTCCCCCACGAGCCCCCTTCCCGTCCGTGGATGAGCCTGTTCTGGACGTTTCACACACTCGGACTCACACCCCGCGTGGCCTCCCGTGCCGGGTTCCCTCCCTGAGCGTCGTGTGTTCGGGGTCCATCCGCGGGGCGGTGGGGGGGCGCCTTGCTCCCATGCATGGTGGACACGCCGTGTGTGCCTGCTCCTCCGTCAGTGGACACGCGGGCTGTTCCCACCCCACGCTGCTTAGACGGTGCTGCACTTTCTGGATGATGGAAGTAAACGCTCAACACGGAGTCCAGGAGGGAACCTGAGATACTTTGGAAAACACGGATTGCTGAATTCCACAGAGATGCCGCTTCCCCCGAGCGACCTTGATTAGAAATAAACATCTTGGGTTGGCTCTGCGGCGACTGGTCAGCGGTCGGCCGTGGGGTCTCGCGGTGCTGCCGATTTCCTTCTTCCCTGGGCAGCGTGGGCTCTTGTGGCCACACCTGGGCGGCGTCGAGTCGGGCCACAGAAGGCCGTGTGGGCTCCCTGGGCTCCGGGCCCTCGTCTAAAGGAAGGTCTCCCGTCTCACAGCCCTTCTTACCCTTTCAGAAAAAAGTGGACCCTGACCTTCCGATCGCAGTGGCGCTCAGCCCCAGAGCCCGGAAGCTGCTGGAGGAGAGGCTGAGGCGGCAGAGGCAGCTGAGCAGGAAGCGGCTGGAGGGGATGCGGCGCTGGCACGCCGAGATGAGGTGCGCGGGCCCCGCCGGCTGCCTCACCCTCCCGCACACCCTCTGCTCCCTTTGAGGCCCCAGGCCCGGGTGCTCACCCCCGCGAGGCGGGCAGGGGACACCGCCCTTGGCAGAGATGGTCAGGCTCAGGGCCTGCGTTAGCATCTCGTAATACACGCAGGACGGCACAGCCACGGTGGCCACGGGACAGGTGCTCTGGGCCCCACTTCACAGGGACGCCCCGCATCTCCGTGAACCCTGACCCCAGTGTCCCCTGACTTCTGGTGTCCCCCTGACCTCCAGTGTCCCCTGATCTCCATTGTCCCTTGGACCTCCTGTGTCCCCTGACCTCTGGTGTCCCTTGACCTCTGGTGTCCCCCTGACCTCTCGTGTCCCCTGACCTCCTGTGTCCCCCATCCTCCTGTGTCACCTGAACTCAGTTCCCCTGACCTGTGTCCCCCAACTTCCTGTGTCACCCTGACCTCAGTTTCCCTGAGTTCCTGTGTCCCCCTGACCCCAGTGTCCTCTGACCTATGTCCCCCTGACCACCTCTATCCCCCTGACCACAGAATCCCCTGATCTCCTCTGTCTCCCTGACCCCAGGATCCCCTGGTATCTGTGTCCCTCTGACCTCCTATGTACTCCAGACCTCTGGTCTCTGCCTGAACCTTAGGGTTCCTTGTGTCCCCCTGAATCTTCATGTCCCCTGACCACCCATGCATTTTTCACATCCTCCTTCTCTCTCTGGAGCGGGTTCAAAGCATTATTGACATGGTGTCTGATGCTCGGAAGGTCCAGGCAGTGTCTGAGCTGGAGCGCAAGGCCCAGGACAGACTCAGGACTGCAGCTGTCCTTCATTCCCTGCCTCTTGCCCTTGGCATATGTTCTCCCGACCCGCCTGGCCTCAGTCTCCCTGATATACGGCGGGCATTTGTGCAGGACCCACATCCTGGAGGTGGGCTCCCAGGGTCCCATCAGGCTACTGCGTCTGTCCCTGGAGGTCCTGGAGCCCCGACCTCACCTAGCATCGCTCTGATCTGACAAGCCCAGGGGACCCTCGGCTGCTTAGAGCAACCTGTCCCCCCCCTCTCCCCCCCAACAGGCGCTACGATCTATGTAGGAGGCAACTGGAGGAGGGGCCACAGGCCCAGGAAGAACACCTTGGACCCTCGCCACCTGACCAGCCCCCTCCTTCCCTCCCGAGCAGGCCGGGGGCACCTACTGGCTCAGCTCTGGTGGGTGGCGGCCTTGTCTTTGTGCCGAATGCCTCCCGTGGTTGAGGCCCCACGGGCGGGTGAGGTTCTCAGGCCCTCCCTACAAGGACCTGAATCTTCTAGGAGTGAGGAACATGACTTTGAACGAGGACCCCCAAAGGGTGCCCAGGGGTGGGAGCTGGAGGGCCTGAGGGCCATAGCCTCATCACCAGTCACGGACAGGGGCCCCAGGCCTGGGTCCCATCACCAGCCACAGGCGTTCCTAGCTGTGGGGCCCCAGTCACCGTTTCCCTCTGGAGCCTCAGCGTCCATCTGTCCACACACACTGGGCCAGGGTGGGTTGGGAGCCCCCCGTGCCCACCTTGCCGAGGGGAAGGACCCCGCCGAGGTGGCTGCGAAGCCTCTGGCTCAGACATGTAAGACCACCACAGAGGGGAGCCCACTGGCCCCACGCAGTCCTGGGTCCTCTCTGGCTCACCGCCTCGGGCGTCCCTAGCCTTCCTTCACCTGGCTCTCTGCTGCCACTTGCCTGCCACCCCCAAAGCCAGCCTGGCTCCGGGGCTCCCCATCCCCGGACAGGGCTGCGTGTGCCCTGCAGCATCCGGGGCTGACCCTCATCCCCTCCCCTACCTGCCGGGTGCCGGAGCCTCTCAGCCCGCCTGTGACACTCTCCCCTTTGCCTGTAGCCCACACGGCGGCCGGAGTCCAGCGATGACCGGCATGTCATGTGGATGCATGCTGCCATCTACCCCACGGAGGAGGAGCTCCTGGCCGTCCAGAAGGCCGTCTCCCACGTGGAGCGCGCCCTCAAGCTGGTGTCCGACGTGCTGGCCGAGGAGAGCTCCGGAAGCCCAGAGCAGGAGGGCGGTGAGCACAGGTAGCGGAGGCTACTCTCTGTTCCCAGGGCCCAGGGGTGACCTCAAGCCGTTCTGGACAGGAGATGGCTGGCAAGAGGGCAGAGGCCGCCTCACCTGGGACGGCCTCTGAGCTGTCCGCGGTCTCTGGAGCTTTCCAGCCATGGGCAGAAAATTCCCCAGACTGACGTTTCCTATGGAAGGTGCAGCTACAGTGCCACTCACGAAGGGTTAACGGCATCTGTTTCCTGGTCTGCAAAAGGGAGGTAAGTGTGATTCACAGGGCGATGAAGGCCCCCCAGCGGGAGATGCCGCTGGGCCCCCATGAATCTCTGCGACTCCTTCCTGTGACTTGGGGCAGGGAAGCCCCTCCGCCTGCAGTCGGAGAGGAAGTCAGCCTTTCCAAGTCCCTTCTCTCCGGGGCCTGCTGCTTTGGCTCCTCGTGGAGTTTGTCTGTGTTACAGTAAAACGTAACCCGGAATTTACTGCCTGAACCGTTTTTGTGGGTCCGATTCGGCGGCACGGAGGGCATTCACCACCTTGTTTCCAGAACTGCATCCCCCACCGACCCAGCCACAGATCTGCCCCTGCTAAATTCCCGATGCCCTCGCCCCCTGCCCCCCACCCCCCAGTCCCCTGGCTCAGCCTGTCCAATGATCTGGACATTGAGCAGAAGAGGAGCCCTGTGGCGTCGACCCGTTTGGGATCTGGTTGTTACCAGTGTCTGCGCCCTCAGGAAGCGCCTGGTGCTACCTGTGAGTGACTTCCGAAGGGTCAGCCCCGGGCTCAGACTCGGGACCTCCCTAGGACAGCGGACAGGGGTGCAAAGAGGCGCTCTTTCTGCTCTGCACTGACGCCCTTGCAGAGACGGCCAAACCCCCTCCCAGCTCCGAGGTCTGCCCGGGTGTAGGGTTCACTCACCGGTACACGAGAGCTGGTCTGGCCCCAGGGTGACCCTTGCCCTCAGCCCTGCTCCAAGGGGCGCGGGGCCGGCTTCCCTGAGCTGGTGCTGTGTGGGGTGCATAGGAGCGCCACGCCGCACCCCTTCACGTGACGCTCCCGTGTTCCCTCCGGTTTTCTCCCAGCACATGGGTTTTCTTTCTGTTTTTATTCATTTGCTTATTGTTTATGATTTTAAGTTTATTTATTTTGAGAGAGAGAGCATAAGCAGGGGACGGGCAGAGAGAGGGGAGAGAGAGGATCCCCAGTGGTCCTGCACTGAACATGGAGGCTGGGCAGTGGACACAGGCAGACCTGGGACCTGCAGGCCTTCCTCAGGTCCCCCCCACCAACCCCCCCCATCCCCCAGCAGCACAATATCACGCATGCCCACAGCACTCAGCAGCTGCAGAGTCGTGTGGCCCTGGGACAGTAGGGGTGGGGACCCAGACGGGTCAGCCTCCACAGGGCGCGTCCCCGTGCTGCCCCTGCATGCCCCTGCCCTCCCCCTTCCCTAAGGCTGGCAGCTGCCCTGTGCCCGAACAACAAAGCTGACCTGGCTCTTTTAAGCCTTCACGTAACACTTACGGCATGCCGCGTGTTCTGTCCTTGGGTTAATTTTCAAAACTTGGAAATGCGTTCTTTACAAGGATCGTAGCGAGCCGTCCTACGGCTGTTCTGTTACTCACTGTTGGAAAGAGCACGTTAGGTTTGGGTGTTTTTCTGGTATAGTGGAAGCTCCCCAACGTTCACAGAAGTTGATGGAACAGTGAGGCCCGGGGGAGCGCCAGGTGCCAGTGCCCGAACCACGGACTCCACACGAGGCCTCCTCAGTCTCTTGGAAGGAAGCCTTCTGAATCTGTGCCCTCTAGGATTTCAGTAGCCTTCCCTAAACAGCAAGGACTCGCGATTTAACAAAACCACAACACCATTGTAGTTTAACAGTCACCCTTTAACATCGTCAAACAAGCAGGGTCAACATTTCCGTTGTTCCACAGAGATCAGAATGTGGGTTGTTCTGTTTTACAGCGTGTGTGAATTGGGATCCAGCCTGATTGACGAACCTCTGCGTCTTTTTGTCTACTTGCTCCCCCCCCCCCCCGCCCACTCCCGCCCTGCCCTGGCTCTCTGCCCCTCTTCCCGTGGGAGGTGGGAATCTGTGGAGTCTGGTTCTAGCCCCGTCCGCAGCCATTCTGGGCTGGATTTGGCTGGTGGCCTCCCAGACCTGGTCCTCTCAGGCCATGTTGGGCTCTAGCGCTCTGTCGTCCAGAAACCAAGAAATATATAAAAAAACATAAATGGATTAAAATTTTTTTTTTAACGTTTATTTATTTTTGAGACAGAGACAGAGCATGAACGGGGGAGGGGCAGAGAGAGAGGGAGACAGAATCGGAAACAGGCTCCAGGCTCTGAGCCGTCAGCCCAGAGCCCGACGCGGGGCTCGAACTCACGGACCGCGAGATCGTGACCTGGCTGAAGTCGGACGCTTAACCGACTGCGCCACCCAGGCGCCCCAAACATAAATGGATTTTAACAGATCAGGTCCCCTCCTATTCCGAGAAGTGTCACAAAACACAGTGGCAGCTCTCGGAGCCTGGTGGGGACTTTGTGTAGACACCCGCCGAGGGAGGGGCCCAGGTGGGGCCCAGCAAGGGAAGCGGCCTCGTGGGGCTGGAACACAGGGACCAGGGGAGGGCGTGTGGGAGAGGATGGCTGCTGCGAGTTGGCCTGGGAGAACTGGGGTGTCCCCCACCTGCAGAGGGGGTAGCACCGGGAGGTGATGTGTTGGGGCAGATGCTGTAGTTAGGTTCACACTGCGCAAAGCTGGCCTGAGCTTCAGGGGGGCACTTGGGGACCAGGTCCGGATGCCTCGGGGCCTGAGGAGAGAGGGCAGACTCCCGGCTGAGCACCTGGCTGGGCCTCCTAGCCAAGGAGCTGAGGTGGGGGCCCGGTGGCCCCAGAGACGCTCAGGGAGCACAGAGCCAGGGGCTGTGTGGGTGGCACCATCTGGCTGAAGACCAGGGGCCACAGGGATGGCCATTGGCGGCCATTTACAGAATGCAGAGAACAGCAGGTAGTAACAATGCCCGCCCTTACTGAGCATGCACAGTTTGCCAGTCTTGTTCCAAGGCGCATGTGCCCGTTTCCCACATGGGGAAGCTGAGACAGAGGCCCAGCGAGGTGCCCGTGGTTGCGGGAGCGGGGGACCCCGGCAGCACTCCCTTCTCCAGATCCTTTCCCCTGCGGGTCTCACGTGTTTTCGGGCTTGTCTCCACAGCAGCGGCTCCCCCAGAGCTCGGGTCCTGAAGGGCGTGATGCGGGTCGGCCTCCTGGCGAAAGGCCTCCTCCTGCGGGGGGACAGGACGGTGCAGCTGACCCTGCTGTGCTCGCAGAAGCCCACCCACACCTTGCTGCGGAGAATCTCGGAGCAGCTGCCCCGGCAGCTCCCGGTAAGAGCCCGGCCTCTGTGCGTGGCGGGCACTTGGGCTCCCGGCTGGGGCGGCTGTGTTTCCGCGCGAGTCTGCTAGACGCGGACCGGGGTGTTTTTGTACAAAAGTTGACAAGAGGAGGAACTTCAGGGCTCCTTTATAAAATGAGTTTAGGGTCAGACTCAGGATGTCAGTGTCCTGTCACTGAGGGTGCTGACTTACCAGCCACCCCAGGGGCAGTTGGTGCCAAGGACTGCACAGGACCCTCCACCTTCACAGGGGAGACGAGAGGGGACCGCGGCGGGTGGCCTGGGCTCTCCCCTGGACTGTCTGGGACTTTCTCAACCGAAACGGCGACTGGGGGAGGGCTGAGAGCACGTCATGATTTAAATGGGTCTCAGGTTAAAAAATCAGTTCCCGGGGTGGAGGAGGCTCTCCTTCCTGGTGTGTCTGTCTCTGTTCCTGGGAGAATCCAGCACCGGGGGTCGCGCAGACCCAGATTCGCCCTCTGGGGTCCCCACTCTGGTCGGGAGGTGAAGGAACACGCACCAGAGCAAGCTAGCTTCCAATGTGTTGTCTGTGAAGAAATGAAAGTCTGATGCCAAGGAGGAAGCACTGGCAGGGAGGGGGCACGTCAGGATGGTGGGAGGTGTGTGTCCCGTCAGGATGGAGCTAGAGACGAGGCGGGGGGGGCTTGAAAGATGGGGGGCAGGATTGCTGGTCAAAGGCTTGAGGCCAGATGCTTCTGGTAGATGTTGCCAGGTCAGCCTCCAACAGTTTATACAGAGGTTTGCCAGCCCAGCTGCCCCTCGACTTCTTGAGGTTCTTCCTCAGAGGCAATGCTGGTGCCTCGTTATGGTTTTAATTTGCTTCTTTCTTAGCATGGGGGTGATCTGTGTCATCACGTAAAAAGGGTCTTCCCTGTTTCTTTTCTGCAAACCACCTGTTTTGTCGCAGCTTTTGTGGGGTTTTTTTCATTGGATCGCTGGTTTTGTTGTTGTTGAGCGGCGGGCGTTCTTTACATGTGAAGGCACCTATGTGCAGGGTGTTTTCTGTACGCATCTCTACGCGTGTGTGCTCCTAGAGGGTGGGGGCTGTGTCTCAGTCCTCCAGAGGTTACAGGCGCCCAGCACAGGGCCTGGTGCTCGACCGCATTCTTGCTCGTTTACGCCTGTTTCTCGGCTGCACTGACGTGGACTCATGTCACACTTGCACCCCACAGATGGTGACAGAAGACGAGTATGAGGTCTCCTCTGACCCCGAAGCCAACATCATCATCTCCTCCTGCGAGGAGCCCAGGATGAGGGTCGCTGTGTCTGTCACCTCGCCCCTGATGCGGGAGGACCCTTCCACGGACCAAGGTGTGGCCAGGCCCTTCCGTCCAGCCCCACTCCCCACGCTCCCTGGTGACTGGGGGCCGCATCTGCCTCTGCTCTGGGTGGGGAGGGGGTCACAGCCACCAGCCTTCTGGCATTTCTGTCAGCCCTGGATGCTGCTGGCAGGTAAGAACTGGGCCTTGGGCCAGCAGAGGAAGCAAGGTGGCGACAGTCACATGAGCTCCAGAGCACTGTCCTCCTCTTCCCTTTGCCTCCGGGCCTGCACAGACCTGCTCCCCACCCCAGGGAGATCAGCTGTGCTGGGTCCCTGGGAGCTCAGCTGATTCTGTGTAGCAGGGGCCACAGGCAACCCCATGGGTCCTAAGGCCTCTCCTGTGAGACATGGGGGCTCTAGGGCTTGAGGCCGGTTGGCCGAGAGAGTGGGAAGGGCACTGGGCCAGGCCAGGGGCCAGCAGGGGCCTCAAGTCACTGCTGCGGTGAAGGCCAGCTGCCAGGAACACACCGTGGATCTCACGGAGCCCCGGAACCTCGTAGAGCAGCCCCCAGAACTGTTTTCCAAACTCCAGTTATTCTTGAACCCCCTTCATGATTGTTTTGTCACAGCGGAGGGCCATGAACTTCTAACATTCTTCTTTAAACACTTTTTTTAATGTTTATTTACCTTTGAGAGAGAGAGAGAGAGAGAGACAGAGCATGAGCAGAAGAGGGGCAGAGAGAGAGACACACACAGAATCCAAAGCAGGCTCCAGGCTCTGAGCTGTCAGCACAGAGCCCGACGCAGGGCTCGAACCCATGAACCGTGAGATCATGACCTGAGCTGAAGTCAGACCCTTAACCGACTGAGCCACCCGGGCGCCCCTAACGTGCTTCTTTAAATCAGTTCATTTTTATCGCTTAAATTTTGGGGGAGCAGAACCCTGAACCATTGGCGGGAACCATCACCAGTCGTCATGGTCACGTAAGAAATAACCACAGCGGGATGAGACATCGTGAAATCCTAGCTGCAGGCCCCGCTAGGGTTTGCTCAAACACACAAACAAGGGCAGCCTGGGAGCGTCAGGCAGTGTGAGCGATCCGAGGCTCCTAGACGGGTGGGCAAGAGGGCGCCCCTCTGTGTCCCCCACAAGAGTGTCGGGCCCCAGGCTGGCTGTCACCAGAGGGCGACACCGGAGACAAAATGCCCTCCTCCCAGACCCACCCCGGACGGTTCCATCTCAGCCTGAAGCAGTGGCTGGGCTGTGACCCACCCGTGGGGACATCGATGCGTGAGTGAAGCTGTGTCCCATCGCCTGACCTCTGTGACCCGGGGCCTCCTGGAGCGAGGGGCGGAGAGCGTGAAGCAGTGGAAAGACCGCAGGAAAAAGCCCCTGAGTTTCTCCCAGATGCGGAGCCTTTGCCCTCGAGGACGGCACCTGTTCCCGTCCAGCCTGCTCTCTCCCTTGCTGTGATGCACATGGAAGCGTCTGGAAATCTGGCTTAGTTCATAGTTTTCTACCTGAGCTGTGATTTGCTAACCGAGGGCGTCAGCACTGAAGGTGCTCGGTAACCAGCATCGCACTCTGTCCTCGTGGGAGCTCTCCCGCAGAGGGAGAGCATTTCCACAGAAATGACCTCTCTGGTCCTTGCGTGGCCTGGAGGAGAGGTGGTCTGGAGCCCGGTGCCTTCCAGATAACAGGATGATGCCCAGGAGGGGCCGGGCCGCGTGGCCCAGGGAGGCGAGGGGGGTGGTGAGGGGTGCCGTGCCCACATGGCCCTTTCCTTCTAGAAGGAAGGCAGGTGCCTCAGCCTGACCCAGAAGACATCCTGAGCCCAGAGAAGTGCCTTCAGTCCCTGGCCGCCCTCCGCCACGCCAAGTGGTTTCAGGTCAGGGGCCCGGAGGGGGCCTCCGTCTGTGTCCCGGTGCTTGAGAGTGGGCTCTGAATGCAGCTGTGGGAGACAGCCGTCTGCGCGGCTACCCACGTCTCCTTGCCAAGCACTGACCCGACAAGACCCTTGTCAGAAACATAAAGGGAGTGGCCCGGACTGCTCTGGGGGATGGCGGGTACTGGAGGCTCCGAATTGGGCCGGATCAGTGGGTCTGTGCCACACCCAGAGTCCCTCCCGGCCAGGCTCACTCCCCAAGGGTCAGCCCTTGTCCCCGAGGCCACGAGCGCGTGGCTTCCTGAGCTAATGGTGTACTTCTCCCCCCCCCCCCCCCCCCCAGGCTCGAGCCAGTGGCCTACAGCCGTGCGTGATTGTCATCAGGGTCCTTCGTGACCTCTGCCAGCACGTGCCCACCTGGGGGGCCCTGCCGGCCTGGGTAAGCAGCACCCCGTGGCTGGCCCTGCCTTGGGGAGCCCCCCAAGGGCCTCCAACAGCCTTGACAGGCCTCATTTTCTCTGAGACAGAGGTTCCCCTTCCCAGTGTTGGGCTTTCCGAAAAGGGGCCCAACTGAGCAGCCAGGAAGGGTGGGTGGGGAGGGGGCGGCCTAGGGGTCCGTCGGGGCCAGGAGGAGGCCTGCTGCAGAGCACCGCCTCATGAGACTGCCGTTACCTTGAACCGGCAACCTCACAGGCAGAACCAGAGAGCACGTGAGGCAAGGGTGCCCAGGACTGGCCTCGGGGCCGCCTGGTGCGTGCCCTCCCTCTTCCGAAGGGGAGACCCCCGTGGCTCTGACAGCCCCTGGCAGTCAGTCCTGGGGCCCGTCAGGGGAGAGGAGAGAAGACAGAGGCAAGGGCACCCGTGCCCCCAAACCCCAGGTTGCCGTGCTGTGTCTGTGCACCTGTCGGCACGTCTGAGTCTGCCCATCTCATTTACTTTGGGGGACGGACGTTTGCTTTCCGCGTGCATTTCTGCTGCCAGCATCTCTCCCCCCCCAGAGCCGTGCTCTTGCACAAGTAGACCCTTCCCACCCTGGCCTTGCCATCCTTGGCCTCACTCACCTGCGAGGACCGTCTCCCAGACCAAGGGCTCTCTCTGCCCAGTGTCCAGAGGAGGCAGGCGCTGCTCTCGGCACCACTCCTTTTGGGACACGTGGGTCCATTTGGGCGCTGAGAGGGCCCCGCATTCTCCAGGAGCCCGTTTCCCTGTAAATCTAGAAGCACCCCCCCCAAGAGAATACACTTGTCCTGATCCCGCCCCCAAGACCCCCCCCACTGCTCCCCACAGGGAGGGGGGCTCCCTGGGGAGGGGAGCATGCCAGAGCAGGTCAACGGGTCACCTGACCCTTACTAAATGCACGAGGGTCACAGAGAGCAGTTCTTCAACCCTCTTGACCCTAGTTTGCAGTGTTACTGTGCACAGGCTTTGCCGATGGAGAATCGGGAGGCGGAGAAGGCGCAGAAACCTGCCGGCATCCACGCCCTGGGGAGGCAGAGACGAGGCCCCAGGGACCACCCTCCTCCTCAGAAGTCAAGGATGGGTGGGGGTGAGGGACAGTGCTGCTAGGGGCCTCCGTCCCAGGGTCTGCTGGAGACCCCATGCATCGCAGCTGTCGCCTGGGGGAGAGTCCGGCTGGCCCAAGTGCTCTCCTCTGAGGCACGGTGTCGTCTTTTCTGTCCCCACGGGGCCCAGGCCATGGAGCTGCTGGTGGAGAAGGCCCTGAGCAGCACGAAGGGGCCCCTGAGTCCCGGGGAAGGCCTGAGGCGTGTCCTGGAGTGCGTAGCCTCGGGGATGCTCCTGGCAGGTCAGTCCCGCAGGCCGGGGAGCCCAGAACTGTAGAGCAGGTGTGGCAGGCACAGAACGAGCCACTTGCAAACCCTGGGAGCACTGTCCCAGGCAGACAAGGGAAGGGAGCCAGACAGACACTGCATGCCACAGAAGCAGCACAGGGATGAGGGTCCAGGGTCCGGGCAAGGGAGGGGCCCGCCCTGGGGCAGTGCAGCCCTGGAGAGCCCTGGGAATGTTGGGAAAGGAACCAAGCAGGGTCGCAGATAACGGGCATCAAAGGGAGACAGTGCTCTGAGCCATCGAGGTGTTAGATGCAGAAACGGGGCTTTTCCGTCGTTTTAGGGCATAGGATGGTGGCAGGTGAAGTGACAGGAGAGGCCGTGCAGGGGGCATGTGCTGCCGGCCCGTCCTGTCCCAGGGCTCTCCCAGGCGCACACAGGGGTGTGGCCTGTGCACGCTTGGGGGCAGTGGGTGGGCCCTGCGTGGGACCCGCCCAACCACCGTGGTGGTCTCTTCCCCTGGGTACTTTGTCCTTTGCGGCCCCCACCTCTCCTCGACAAGATGGGCCTGGGATCCAGGATCCCTGCGAGAGAGACCAGAGGGACGCCCTCGGGCCCATGACCTGCCAGCAGCGTGAGGACCTCACGGCCAGTGCGCAGGTAGGACAGCCGGCCCGTGTGGTGCGTGTGGCTCCCAAGTCCAGGCCAGCTCGGACAGGACGGGCGTGGCACCCGGGTCCCCGCCCAGGTTGCGGCTACGCATGGACCCGGAAACGATGTGGGGTTCCCCCTCCCCCTCTCCTTCCCTTTGTAGAAACAGGTGGCCTGTGGGAGGGTGGCCTGTGGGTGACGGGGGCAGGGCCAGCCTGGCTCGGGGCCGAAGCTGCCATGACAGTGAGGCAGGTGCACACCTGGGGCTTTGCTGGCTGGGACTTTCGTGGGTGTTCCGTGGCCCCACGTCTCAGGGTGTGACGACACCCAGCCATGGCCTCCAGCTTGGCCCGCACAGCCCCCCGCTGTGGCTTCCCTTTTGTTAGCAAGTTTATTTGCAAGAAAGCCTCCCCGTGGCACAAAACCCACACGGACCCTGGCGCTTACAAACTGCCCTTAACGGGAAGAGTCAAGTTGCTCACGGTCACGGCCGAGTGGCGATGCAGGACTTGGAGTCCCAGTAGAGAGCCCAGAAAGGGGCTGATGCTCCGAGGGCTTCCTGGGAACGTCCTGCCATCGGCTGGCCCCAGCGCAGTGCGCTTCCCCAAGCCCGAGCGTGCCCCGAGCTCTGTGGTTGCTGGAAGGGTGTTGTCGAGGACACCCGGTGAGCTCGTGTCCGCGCTGGGCCGTGGGTGCAGGGCCAGCGGCGAGCAGTGGGAGGGTCCTGACTGGCCGTCTGCCCCCAGCACGCCCTGCGCTTGTTGGCGTTCCGGCAGATCCACAAGATCCTGGGCATGGACCCTCTGCCGCCCCCCAAAAGCAGGCCGGGGGCGCGCTTCCGGAAGAGGCTGCGGGAGGCAGGAACCGAGGCCCAGAAGGGTGAGGTCCCCAGGAAGCAGGGCCGGCAGGGTGGAGAGGGGCCCGCGTGAGCAGCGTCCCCCGCTGGGTACGCCCGGACGCGTCCTCACCGCAGCCGCTTCATCCCGACGCTGGACGGCCGTGTTCTCCTTTCCGGAGCGACCTGTGGGTTTCTTTAAAAACACTTCGCTTAAATCCTCCTGGAAATCACCTTATCCCGGGGTGAGGGCCCCCTGGGGCAGCAGCCGGCACCCGAAGGCCCGCCCCGCGGAGGGCTGGCAGGTGCAGCACAGCGAAACCCTGCCGGCTTTGGGCTCACCCTGTGGCCCACCAAGTGTGTGGCCTTCCGGAGCGCTCCCTGCGGATGCCCCAGCCCTGCGTGGACTTGAAACCACATCACAGGGACAGGCCAGGGAGAGCCGGCGGGTGGGGCCGAGCCTGAGGACGCACCCAGGCCAGGATCCCCCGTCCCTGGGCCCAGCCTGCCCCAAACACATCCCCCCGCCTCCAGACCCCAACCTGGAGACGCCCCACCCCAGAGGTCTGCAGGGCCGGAGCTGGCATCTTCCTGGCCAGCGTCCACCCTCAGGGAGGTGGGAGGGCCCAGGGGCGGTGAGGATGCAGGCCGGGTGCACCCCCGGCCCCCCAGAAACGTCTGTGACCCACAGTCTGCCCTGACCCCGTACCACCGAGTGCCTTCTACTTAGAGCGGGAGCTGCTCGGTCACTCCTCACGCACCCCCCCACCCCCGACCCGGGTGCAGCAGGTCTGGGTCCGGGCCTGGGCCAGGAGCCCGGGTGGACGAGGGGCAGCCCTGCCCAGTCCTCCCTCTGCGCTCGAGTCTCCCTGCCCAGTCGCCCCACGGCACTGAAGGGGGAAAGTCCGTCCTTGGGCCGAGGCCATCTGTGGTCAGTTGAATCCTTAAATTCTGCTTCTGTATTTAGGGGGCAGTCTGAGTGTGGCTTTGTGTCTGATGTCTCCGCAGAGCCACCTGAAAGTTTGCGAGGGTGGGGAATAAATAAGTAATGTCTCAACGGTGTGGACTGTGCGGTCCTTGCTTGGGGTGCGGAGCCCCCGCTGCGCCCTCCCGCCGCTCCCTCAGGGCTCCGAGCGGGGGTGCCCGGCCGGCCGGCATTTCTCTCTGACACTCAGGCCGTAGTGTGAGCAGCGTGCTGCCCGGAGGCTGTGCCCCCGTGTGTCGGTCCCCCGGGCCATCCCCACCCCAGGGTGCCCTGGGGACCCTCCCCGAGGAGCACTCATTTTGCACAGGCCCCGTGACCACTCAGGGAGCCCGTCTTGGCCTGGTCCTAGAAATGATCATCAACGGGAAGGCTGGGGGCCCTAGAGGGCTTCCTAGAGAAGGAGGTGGCCAAGCTGAGTTGGTGGGGGGCTCTCTGCCTGTAGGTCCCCTACCAGGAGTTCCCCAGAGTTTTCCCAAACCCTCGTTGCAAACCTCAGGGGGCAGAGGGGGGTTCAGACGGGGAGACTGGGTCACCGCTGAGCTGCTGACAGCTTCAAGCCCCCAGGGCGTCCCCAGGCAACGGTCAGGCTCCGGGGAGGGGAGTGGGGGTAGCGTGGGCCTCCGGTGGGGGTGCGTGTGTCAGAGCACGGGCTGGGCGCACACAGACCCCCTTCTCAGCCCCCTGAGGCAGGCGAAGCCCTGCTTGGTTCTCACGGGCACGTTATCAACTGGAAACAGGAAGCGGCCGGCCGGTGCCTGAGCACTACCACCCCCCCGGGAGGGCAGGCCCCTCTCCTCTGCCTCTGGGGCCCTGGGCCCCCTTCTTTGTTGGCAGCCCAACAATCCCTAGGAGTCAGAGCCAGCCCCTCAGCTGGTCCTGGCCGCGGCCACGGATGGGGCACAAGGGATGGGTCTGAGGGAGGGTCCCGACATCCTCCGCCTCCTCCGGCGGTGGCTCTGCCCTTCGCCCAGCTCTCCAGGCTCACCACCACCACCACCACCGGGGAGTCCTCCTGGGTTCCTGTGTGCTCGAGCCCAAGCCATCACCGTCGGCATTGTCTCTGCTTGCCCCTCGTAGTGGTACTCTGCTGCTTCAGTCCTCCAGCAGTGGGAGCTTGTGGTAAAATTCAGGCGAGTCCAAATCCCAGTGAGGCCCCCCAAAAGCCCATCTGCCACCCTCTCCTTCCATAACGCCCCTTCAGAGCCACCAGTCTCTTGCTGTCCTCAGACCAGCCAAACCTGTTCTTACCCCAGGGCCTTTGCACATGCTACTTCCACTACCCAGTAAGCTCTTCTCTGACCTGTATGGCCGGCAACTCCTCCCTTCCCTCGGTTCTCCTCCCAGATGTCCCCTCCTCCAAGAAGACTCCCTGACCACCTCTCCCTGTCACATAACTATATTCGTTTTCTTTATACCACACGTCACTGATTAAAATCACCGGCCACCCGCCTTCCCCCAGCGACATGAATTCTCTGTGGGCAGGAAGCGTACCCACTCCACCCACCGTGGGTATCCCCCGGGCCAGAACAGACCAAGTGCATGGTGGCAGCTCAGTAAATGTGTCACATGCTTGAAACTGTGCTCCGGCACCCCAAGGGGAGTCTCCCTGTGAGAGGAACGTGCCTCCTGGCAGTGAAGACACAGTCCGCGTCCACCTCATCCCAGGAGACCGTTGTCACGGTTTGGCCGAGAGGCTTCCGCTAAGGCAGGGGAAAGAGGACAGAAGGAAGGTGGCTTCGCCTCTGAAGCGGAGACTTGACAGATGCGGTCGTCACAGCTTCGCGGGGAGCCCCGTGTCCTGCCGCCGTGACCTGCACGCAAGTGCTCGCGGACCGGCTTCCTCCCTCAGATCCTGGCAGGGGGGCAGCTCGGGGACACCTCATCACCCACTGTTCGCTGGCCCACCCCCGGCTCCTGGGGAAGGGGGACAGTGTCCTCAGCACCAGGTGGCCTAAAGCCAATCCTGCTGACAGGGAAGTTAAATCTCTCCCCCTAGCAACTCCCGAAAAAAATCAAGCAGTTGGTTAGCGAAGCACCGGGTCCAGATGGACGAAGCGTCTGGGCGACTGCGCTTGCCGCCGGCCCGCAGAGCGTCTCTTCTGGTCTCTCCCCTTCAGCCCTCTTCCCACCGGCAGGGGACCCCGGAGCCAGCCCCGTGGCAGGCGGGGAGGCTGGAGAGCTGGAGAGCAGGCCCCGGAGCGGCATCCCTGGACCTCAGGCTGCAGGATGCTGGCGGGCGAGCCCGGTTGCTAGGAGACAGCGGTGAGTGTGGGAGGGATGACGCGGGCAGTGTGGGCAGGGCTGGAGCCGCACCTGGCAGGCGGTCCGGGGAGGACAAAAATGGAAGCCGGCTCCATCCAGAGCCGCCGGCAACAGCGACACCCGTGAGAACCCGCCGTGTCCCTGGTCCGAAATAAGTCGCGCCCCAGGGGTGCAGGGAGCATCTCCAAGGCTCGGCCGGTGTCGACAGCGTTTGGGGGGGAAATGCCAGCTCCATCTCTCCCAGGAGCCCCGTGTTTCTCCTACGGTGGAGCAGGCAGCCTGGGCTGGTGGGGGGGGCGGGGGGTCGTGCCCCGTTCGTGTCTGTTCAAGTTCTGCACATAAAAAAAAAAAAAAAAGAGTTGGGATACGGGTACTTGCACCCCCCACGTTCCCAGCAGCAGCATCCACAGCGACCCAGTGGTGGACATGACCCGAGTGCCCGTCAGCAGGTGAATGGACAAGCCCACCGTGGCCCACCCGCCCAGACACTGGAATATTACTCAGCTTTAAAAAGGAAGGGCGTCCTGCCACCTGCCACCACGTGGACGGACCCGGAGGTCACTGTGTGCAGTGACAGAAGCCAGACACAGAAGGACACGCCCCGCGTGACCCCCTAGAGGAGTCCCGCCCACAGAGACAGAGAGTAGATGGTGGGAGCCAGGGGCGGGGAGTCCGTGCTTCATGGGGACAGAGTCTCAGTCTGGGGAGATGGAAAGTTCTGGACGCAGATGGGGGGGGGGGGGCGGCTGCACGACAGTGTGAGTGTGCCTGACGCCGCTCAGCTGTGCTCTTGGAGACGGTGAGTTTTACGTCTATTTTAACACACCAGGGAACTTCAGTGTGTTGGGTTTTCCCGTTACAAAAAGCCTGGCAGTTTCAGGAAAGCGAAAGGGTGGAAACGAGGTCGAATACTATGAACACACGCCGTGTTTCCTTCCCGTCTTGCCTCTCGTGCTCTCTCGGTGGCGGGTCGGCTCTTTATACCATTTTGGTGCCTGCGTTTCTCCACGTGACACCGTCTCAACTTTGATTCCTCGTTGTTCTGCGTGCGCTTAGACTTTTTCTCATTTAATTCTTCCACGGGCCTCACAATATGACTTTTTTAATTGTGGTAACACGCGTATAAAATTTGCTGCTTTATATCAAAGTGTACAACTCAGTGGCTTTTGCTATTTTCGCTGAGATGCGCGACCGTCGCCACCATCTAATTCCAGAACATTCCATCAGCTCAAAAAGAAGGCTTGCCCCCATTAGCTCTCACCCTCACCCTCACCCTCCCCAGCCCCCACGACGTTTCGCACACGTGGACTCACACCCCTTGGGGCCTCTCGTGTCCGGTTCCCTCCCTGAGCGTCGTGTGTTCGGGGTCCGTCCGCAGGGCAGCGGTGGGGGGTGGGCGCCTCGCTCCGGCTCGCGGCCGAGGGACGTGCGCGTGTGGGCCGTGTTCTGTTTATCTGTTCATCTATTGGTGGGCATTTCCCCCCCACTTTTTTGGCTGAGATGTCATTTTTAATAGATGCATTTTTTTTTAATTTTTTTTCAACGTTTATTTATTTTTGGGACAGAGAGAGACAGAGCATGAACGGGGGAGGGGCAAAGAGAGAGGGAGATACAGAATCGGAAGCAAGCTCCAGGCTCTGAGCCATCAGCCCAGAGCCCAACGCGGGGCTCGAACTCACGGACCGCGAGATCGTGACCTGGCTGAAGTCGGACGCTTAACCGACTGCGCCACCCAGGCGCCCCAATAGATGCATTTTTAATAGATGCATTTTAATAGATCCCACAAAATGAACGTGCCCTAATTTGCTTAACCATCCCCTCCTGTTGGACATTTTCAAGTTATTAACCATGATGCGGCAAACATGCTGTCTTGCACAGTTGTGGGGTTCTGTCCCTCCCTCCGTAGATGTCCCAGAATGGAACTTATCGGTCAGGGGGCGCGGGCATTTGAAGGCATTTGAAATTTCCACGTGCAAGTTTGGAATCCGTCAGAACCTGGCCAGGTTCCCTCTCATGGTAAACGAGGGAGCCCTGTTCTCCTCTCCCAAGTCGGGACTGTGTCTTCTCATCTCCAAAATACTCATCTTCACGTGGCCATGAGTTTGGCAGTTAGGTTTCATTCTGTGACATCTTTTTTTTTTTTTTTTTAACATTTATTTATTATTGAGAGACAGAGAGAGGGGCAGAGAGACGAGGAGACACAGAATCCGAAGCCGGCTCCAGGCTCCGAGCTGTCAGCACAGCGCCCGATGCAGGGCTCGAACTCACAGACCGCGAGATCAGAACCTGAGCCGAGGTCAGACGCTTAACCGACTGAGCCCCCCAGGCGCCCCCATTCTGGGACATCTTGTATCACGCACTGCTGTTTCAGTTTCTTTTATCCAACCAGCGTTTATTGAACACCTGGCACGCACCATGAGCCGTCACTCATGTGGCTTCCCTATGCCTGCCACTGAGAGGGTTGAAATGTATTCAGTATTCAATCAGCAAGCACTCCCCAACTTCCTTGGGAGGAACCAAAGCTGAGCCAGCAGCTGTCCCTTCGTGCAGTGAGGGTGACTCCAGGCTCCCGTCTCAGCGTGGCCTTGAACAGACGAGCTGTGGGGTGTCAGGACAGTTCACTTCGCCTCCCCAACCTTCTATAATGTTGAATCAAAACTAGCAGCACCCACCTTGCAGAGCTGGGGGAGAAGCCAGTAATAAAGTGGATTTTTTAACACTTGCTGCACGGAAGGTTTCGGCCTCAGGGACACAGGCATGGCGGAGGGCAGGTGTGAAGGTGGAAACCAGCAATCAAGGTGAAAGTCACACAGGAAACCGTGACCTCTTCAGCTTCCAGAATACGAGCCGCCGGGCTGTGAGAAAAGCCCTACGGCGTCACTGGTGTTTGAGGCAGTGACCAGTGCCTTGTACTCAACCCACTCCAATGGCGAGGAGCCTCTTGCCAGCTCTATGTCACTTGCCATAGAGCAAATGTTACCTAGTGAGAGACTAAAACCCAAAAAGAGAAGGAAAAAAGTAATCTGGAGGAAAGAGACAATGAGAACAGAAGAAAGCAGTTGTAGAAAGCCCCTTATGCAGGTTATCCTCAGAGAGCTTGTAGAAGATGCGATGGCCAGGAAGCAGGGTTACATTTGCCTTTTGAAAAAGAACTTTAAGGGGCGCCCGGCCGGCTCAGTCAGTGGGCGTGCGAGTCTTGATCTCAGGGTCGTGAGTTCGAGCCCCATGTTGGGTGTAGAGATTACTTAAAGATGAGAATCTTAAAAAGGAAAAAGAACATTCAAAGAACTAGAAAGAAGTTGGAAACTCAACCTGGTAGTCAAAATATGGAAATGTTGACAGACTTGGAAGAAAAAGTGGAATGAGAAGACAAAAAGAAAAAAAAAAAGGCAAGAAAAGTAGGAGACCAATGTATGATGAAGAAGAAGAGACACCACAGGGGAAGAAATCACCAGTGACATCATTTAAGAAAGTTTGGCAGGAATGGAACACATGACACAGCCCGCCAGAACGTCCAGCGTGACCAGTGAACACAGACGCCCACCAAACCCACACTTTGAAAGTACAGGATGTGGAGGCTAAGAAGATCGTACAGGCTTCAAAAGAGAGGGCAAACAACGTGACAAGCAGGGGATAAGGAAGCAGGACAGCTTCAGGTTGTTCAACTGCCCAAGGCTAGAATCTGGAAGACACCAGGCAAGGAAGTCAGCCACCACTCGGGATAGTGTCTTCAGTCAAGCCACAGGCACACGGGGGTGGAAGGAAAAGCCTTGAGGGTACACACTCCCGAAATGAGGGCACAGACCAAGAAACAGGGAGACCTAGGACCCCCCCCCAAAAAAAAACAGGAGTCACTTCCCAGGAACCCCTAGGTGCTGAAGAAGGACCAGGGGTACAGCCGGGCCGCATCTGGCCCTGAGTGGAGAAGTTAGATCCATTGGAAAGGTTGGAAGAGACGGAGTGTCATAGATACACTAAAACAAAGGCAATCACTAACTCCAGGCAAATACCAGAACAAGGCCTAGAAAATAAACGTGCTCCTTAGCAGACATTGCTCCACTGTGAACAAGTTATACATAATAACATAAAGGTCTACTGCAGGCTCGGCTCCAGAGGTAAATGATTGATCAAGCCAGAGATGATCCCTGCCCTTGCTCATGGAACATACATTTTGTCAAGGGGGCAAAGGCACGTCAGGAGGGCAGTCAACAAGAATGAGTAGACGTGGTAACATGTAGTGATTTGGGCTCAGATGGTGGGTGGCCACTATGGGTGGTCAGTAAGGGTCTCTTGGAGGAACCAGAAATGCTGAGAAGGAGCCAAGCTGGAGAGGAGCTGGGGAAAGCGCATAGGAGGAGGAGAAAACAGCATGCGCAAAGGCCCCAAGGCCAGGCAGTGCCTGGAACATTTGAGGAACAGCAGGCAGAGGCAGAGGAAGTGGTAGCAAGCCAGCCAAGGGAAGTGGAGGGAGCTGAGAGCAAGAGGTGACAGCAGCCAGACACAGCTGGTGACGTGACAGGCCACCGAGAGGAGCTTGGGTTTATCCTCAGCATAATGGAGCCATGCAAAGATTTTTTTTTTTAATTTTTTATTTATTTTTGAGACAGACAGAGACAGAGCGTGAGCCGGGGAGGGGCAGAGAGAGAGGGAGACACAGCATCCGAAGCAGGCTCCGGGCTCCGAGCTGTCAGCACAGAGCCCGACGCGGGGCTCAAACCCCCAAACCGCGAGATCATGACCTGAGCTGATGTCGGAGACGCTCGACCGACTGAGCCGCCCACGCGCCCCGTGCCACGCAAAGATTTTAAGCCAAGAAGTGCTATGGACCCGGTTTACACGTGTGGAACCTACAAGCAGGCTCAGCTCCACCTACAGAACAAGAAAGACAAGATGAGGGATGGGGGCGGGCAAACAGGTTCCCCCACCAAAGGCAGGTCCCGCCTGGCACCCCAAAGCAGTCGCCTTGAGAAGCCCTCCATTCGGTGAGTGGAGAAGGGCCCGTCACACCATGTGTCCAGTTGCAGAGTGAGCGATACAGCAGTTTTCCTCGAAAGAGCGGAATGTTCCTCCGCTGAATCCCCCAAGTCCCCTGGCGGGGAGGAGAAAGCTAAATTTGAAGGTGTGCTAATTGGGGCACTCTGATCTGGCCCGGTGCTCCAGCCGAGGATCTTCGGGGGCCCCCCGGCAGCTCAGCTGTTCCCACGTCTGGCTGATGCCGTCCTGCCTCCCCTGCCCTCTGGAGAACTCTTTGGGGGTCCGTCATGGGCCCAACACCTTGCCGTGCAACTGGCCTGTGGGCCCTGGAGCCCGACGGCCCGGGGTTGAAAGTGCAGCCCGCCGCTTCCTGTATCCCGGGGTGAGCCCGGGCACTGACTGGGCCTCAGTTGTCTCGCCTGTGAAATGGCTGCAATGAAAGCGCTCAGCTCACGGTCATTGCCCATTACCTCTCCCCTCCCTTGTGCTCATTGGCTTAAAAAATACGTCCTGAGCCCCTCCTGTGTGCCAGGTTCAGGGGCCACAGCCGTGAATGACACGGTCCAAAACCCCTGGCCTTGGGGAGCTGATGTTCTGGAGAGGCTGCAGCCAGTAGATAACAACACCACCACCACCACCACAACAAAATGAGCACAATATATGGCCAGTTAGACCATGATAGCTCTACTGATCTACAAGGGGAGAGGACGTGAAGTGTCAGAAGACTGGAATATTCTGTAGGCGCTGGAATGATGGGTACGTCCGGGGAAGTGTCCCAGGCAGAAGGCACAACGAACGCAAAGGCCCTGAAGTGGGGACATGCCTGGGAGCTTTGAGGAGGCTTCCTTGGCCCCTGCTGTAAAGACTACATTTCCCAGCTTCCCCTGCTACTAAATTTGGCCATGTGGCTAAGTTCCACCCAATGGAATAGAGCAAAGCTGTCACGTGCATCTTCCAAGAAGAGCCCTTGAAGGGAAGAGGTGTACCTTTCCCTGCCAACTTCCCGCTTCCTGTTGGCTGGAATGCACATGGGAGGGCTGGAGCTTCAGCAGCCATGTTAGCTCAAGAGGTGACAGTTCATGTGCGGAGAAAGGCAGAGCAACAAGATGGCAGGAGCCTCGGTTCCTGACACTGCCCAGGAGTACATCCCTCAGAGATTAATTTCTATCTACTTCAAGCCTCCAGCACCCGTGTTCTTCCATCCTGTGTAGCCAGTCCCGATTCAAACTGATGTGTTACGTAAGGTGCATGTCCTATGACTCCCCTTGTTTGCCGCCTACATCGATTTTCATCCATATTAGTACAGAATTAAGAAATGTGCCCTGCCTTTGAGAAGTTTACAACCCCACTGAGTGAGTCCGCAGGCCTGACTTACAGCCCCAGCCAGCTGCGCGACCATAGACCAGTAGCTTGGCCTCTCTGGAACTCAGGATGGGCCCCCAAACCACCAGGAGTTTGGAGAACAGGGGCTTCTGCAAATTGCAACAGCCAACAAAGGAGAGAGGTAGGACGCGAAAAACGGTGAGATTTGAATAAACAAGGAAGAGCCTTCAGGAGGGAAAGCGGGTGGGACCTCAGGGTTCCTCTGTTGCACGTGTCGGAAGACGGCACCACCGGACCCAGCGGATGGACGGGAGATCTATCAGACCTTGGAAGGGTGCACCCAGGAGCTCCCACTTCTAGCCGGGTTTAGGGCAATCTAACCTGACTCGCCGATGCCACGTCCTGGAGTACGTTCACTTCAACGCCCACCTTCCTGCCCTATTTTCAGTATTAGGAATCCTTTTGCTCGCAAGTGGCAGAACCCCCTGCGGGAGCAGCCGAAAAAAGCAGAGTGGTTGCCAACACTAGTCATAGCGTGAACTCGAGGCACGGCTGGATCCGAGGATTTGAATTCCTCCTTCAGGATTCAGCCTCTGCTTTCTCTGCACTGGCCTCCTTCCCAGGCAGGCTCACGGGGCTCAGTCACCAAGGCCAGGTCCACACCCATCACTCGGTGAGACAAGAAAGCTGGTGCCTCCGGCGAGGGGTCTTTTCGGGGCATAGAAGCAGGGCTTTGCTCTGAGAAGGTGGGTGCATCCTAAAAGTGGTGCCAGTCGAGATAGGTGTGAGCTGGAGATGCCAACAGGACAAAGGGGAAGGGCATTCTGGGCAGAAGGGGGTGCCAGACTGCTGGGTGCCTTGTGGGAGCAGGAGGGGAGGCCGGGGAGGTCCGTTGGGAGCTGAACGTGAAGAGCTCCGAATGCCACGCTGAGCGTTTTCGGCAGTGGGGAGCTATGGGAGGATTTAGCGCGGGGGAGGGCTACAGTCACATTTTCATCCTTAGCCATGCAGGGGAAGGTGAATGGTGGTAGGTAGCAAGGGGGAAAACTGGAGGCAGCTGGGAAGTCAGGGAGGGGCTTCTGCGTCGCCAGCCTGTACCAGGCGGGGTGGCCTGGCGCGTCAGAGAATTTCTGGAATCAAGCTCGACAGGACTGAAACACGGAGGGTGAGGAGCCCGGGACTGGGTAATTCTGAGGCCCGGCTGGCTTCAGACTAGTCGAGGGAAAGGGCAAGATTCCCCCACCCCCCACCCCCAGCTCCTGGCAGGAGGAGGAAATACTGGCAATGCCACCCCCGGGGACTGAAAGACCCCTCTAGCCTTTGAGATTCCAAGTGGCCAACTCGTGAATGTCTTTAGGGTTGGGGAGTTGACCCCTCCTATAGCTCTGACCGAAATACGCCCCGGGCTCAAAGCCTATCTCCCTAAAGTCAGGTGCAGCTCAGTGCCCCATATGCGGGGGGGGGGGGGGGCGCCTGCACCCCCGGCTAGCCCTTGGAGATTTGGGAACCTGGCACTATCTACTTAAGCCCGTCCCTCTCCAGTCTCAGCACCTTTGGCTCCTCTGAGCGCCTCTGGAGTTCGGGACAAGATCCCTGGGGTCCTGGGGAGGATGAAAGCATTACCCAGACAGTATTGTCACGGAGGGAGCAAGCCAGCCCCTTTCACATCTCTTCCCACCCCTCTGACTGCATCAAGCAGCAAGTCTCCCTGGGGAGCTAGGGCCCCTTAGAGTCTTGTACGTGGGCTCACGTCCCTGCTGAGCAAAGGGAAGGCGGGCCTCCATCACGGGGCCTCCGGCTCAGTCTCTGGTCTGCATCTAACGCTGGGCTGCTGGGCTTCCTGTGGCTATTTTGATGTGTTTCTATTTCAGGCAAGTGATGATGGTTTGCCATATATGGTGGCCCCAGGACCCAACCGAATGCTGGCTGCAGGGTCTCCAGCCCCGGGTCCACAGCAGGGCCTGTGCCTGTTGCTGGTTGCAGGGTCCCCTTCTGGAACTTTCCCCCTTGGACCTCTTCTCTCCGGTGTAACACCAAAGGATGGATGGTGCCATTGGTATCGTGTCACCTCTCGGTGCTGTGTGAACAGCTGTTGACTCTAGGACCTCAATACATAGAAGTTCCCAGTTGTGGCTCCACAACAGGGAAGTTTTGTGACTCCGTAAGTGGGCGTCCGTTCCCAAAAGCCTTCTGGGGTGACAAGATTACATACAGGACCCGGGATGCTCCTCCCTGGGCATCCTGGCTCACTGCCCTCCTAGGACCAGCTCTGTCCTTGCCAAGCGGACTCCTCCATCGGAAGCAGAGCCATGGCCCGAGCCCCTGCCCAGACCCCAGTGCCTCGGGCCTCAAATGCTCATCTGTTTTCTGAGGTTGAAGCCGCTGGACCCACAGAGAAGGAAGCCCAGGCAGGCTGGCTTGGCCCGGGCCGGGCTTCACTGTCCCCTCCGCCAGGAGGCCTCCGGTCCCACGTGATTTTTTTTTTTTTTTCTCTAGCCCCAGTTTCCCCTTAATATCGATGATGATCGTAACGACACCGATAACCGTTGACATTTTTGAGCACTTTGCGCCAGGCGCCAAGAATCCTCCGGGCAGAGGAGGTGAGTGAGGGCGCTGGAATCGCGGAGTCAGGAGGGTCCAGTACACAGCCTGGGCGCTGCGGCTTGCTTATCTCCGCAAACGGGCAGCTCACTCTCCCCGTCCCCCCGCCCCCCACGCGCCCCCGCCCCGCGCGCGGCACCCGCTCCAAGGCCTCTGTTTCCCAGGGTGGGCGGGGTGCGCGGCCGAGACACCACGCCAGGGCGCGCGACGTGGAGCAGGCGAGCGCCCCGGGCCCCCCGCCCGGGCCGTGCGGGAGGCGCCGGGGGCCGCAGGGGCGGGGCGGGGAGGGGCCGGCGGCGGCGGCGGCGGCGGCGGCGGCGGCGGCGGCGCGCGGAGCAGACCGCAGTGCGGCCGGCGCTAGGACCTGCGGGGGCTTCCCGGGCCGCGGCGCCTCCCGCTCCCCCGCTCCCCCCAGCCCTCCCCCCCCCAAAATGAGGAAACGGAGCAACTTGTTCCAAGTTGTGCAGCCAGGGCTGCCTTGGGGTGCCCAGCCAGCGCTCGGGGGCCCTCCTGGGTGTGGGCGCGGGGCGCGGCTCGGGGGCGCCCCCTGAGCAGGTGAGCCCGGTGGCGGGGGTAAGGGGAGAGACCTTGGGGCAGTGGCGGTGTGTGGGGGGGACCCCGAGGGCCCCGGGGGCGTCCCGGGCGTGCGCTGGAGCCGCCGGTGTGAGCGCCAGTGTGCGCGGCCGGCGTGCGCGGCCGGTACGCGGCTGGGGTAGCGGGTGGTTAGAGGCGATCGGGCGCGGGGTGGGGGGTATTTTTCTGGGTGCGAGTGTGCGCGTCTGCAGGCTCCCGGGTGTGTGTATCCGCGCGTCCACGTGGAGGGATGTTCGCGTGTGGCCGAGATGCGTGTGCGCGGCCCTGCGTGTAGCTCGTGTAGCTCCGGGTGCCCTGGCGGCCCCGCGTCTGGCGCCCAGGTGTTCAAGTGCGGGTCCGTGTGTGTGTTGGGGGAGACAGGCACACACATCTCTGGATGTCGGAGAGGCTGTTCGTGTGTGCACATGTGTAGACGTGTGCACACCTGTCTCTAGGTGAACGTGCCTTTGCTTGCACACCCGCGTGCCCGTGGGTCCCTGTGTCCACCTGTGTCCAAGCCCCATGTGTTTCTGTGTGTGCTCGTGTGTACATGGATCAGTATGCGTGTGAGTACACAGGGGGCTGGGGATTTACGGGGGGCAGTACTGGAGAGGCAGAGGTTCATCTCCCAACCGTCCCCACGGCCCACTCACCTGCTGTGGGGTCCGGGGGAGAAAAGCCCTCCCCCCGCAGCAGCAAGAGACCGTGTGTCTGTTCTAGGTTGGCGTTGGGATTGGTGGGGGATCAGAGAGGCTCAGCCCATGGCCAGAGGGGCCCAGGAGGGCTGCATGCCCCCTGCCCTACCCGCCCCCCCCACCGTCCCGGCCCCACCCTAGGGTCAGGGATAGTGGGGAATGACCTTGAATCATCCTCTGGTTCCTTGCTCTGCCCCTGCCCCTGCCCACTTACCAGAAAAGAGGAAGAACCAAGCTCAGTTAGGCGGCACCGTGTTCCCCACCCACTGAGTGACTGCTGGGGGCTGAGCCAGGCACTTCCCCCCTCCCCACCATATGGCCCCTTGCTCTGTGCCCACCCTGTGCCTCCGTTTCCCTTTCGGGACCGTGGCGAGGCTACATTCTGTGGTTTCCTCGCTGATGTTTCATGGCTGCAACTCTACAAGGAATTCCTGTGGATAAAGACCACCTCCCCAAAGGGGCTTAGGGAGCCATCACCCGGGACCCCCTATGGGGAAGCCCTCCCCCTGTCGCCTCCATCTGGCCCCGGCTGGAAGTGGTTCGTTAGCAATGGCCCCGGGCCCCAGCCTGGCTCCAGTCTGGGCTCTCCAGCTGGTCTCTGCCCCTCACCCAGGTGAGCCCCCGCTTCCTCCGTGCCTGGCGCCCCACGTTCGTCTCAGCCAGGATGCCAACGGTGAGTACCCCCACCCCGGGCTGCCTGTGTCTTGTCCCGCGCCCTGCTCAGTCCACACCCATGGGACCTCAGCGCCGTGTCGGGGGCTGTACTCTGACCGTGTCCCCTTCAGCCGGTGCTGCATTTCTGTCACCTCTTCTTCCCGATCTTCTGCCTTCGTAGAAGCAGATGTTTCTATCCTGGCTGCTCCCCCTTTCTTTTGTGTTGTTCTTTCTGCTTCTGCCTGGCTGTCTTTTGCCCAGTTTCCATTTCTTCTTCACCCCTGGCATCTCTCATGCCCTTTTGCCCCCCGCCCCCCCCCCCCCCCACAGAGGCGCTGGGCCCCAGGCACCCAATGCATCACCAAGTGTGAGCACACACGCCCCAAGCCAGGAGAGCTGGCCTTCCACAAGGGGGACGTGGTCACCATCCTGGAGGCCTGTGAGGTGAGTGGTGGCCCGGGGGCCTGGCGGTGCTTGGGGAGGTGTGCCTCTGCAGGACCTCCCCCCCCCCCCCCCCCGCAGACACCGACCCCTGGCTCCCTCCCTGGCAGAGCAAGAGCTGGTACCGTGCCAAGCACCACGCCAGCGGGCAGGAGGGTCTGCTGGCGGCGGGGGCGCTGCGGGAGCGCGAGGCCCTGTCGGCCGACCCCAAGCTCAGCCTCATGCCGTGAGTCGCGGGGCCGCCCGGGGCGGGGGCCGGGGGCCGGAGGGCCTGGGCGGCCTGGTCCAGCGCGCCCTTCCGCCGGCCGCAGGTGGTTCCACGGGAAGATCTCGGGCCAGGAGGCCGTGCAGCAGCTGCAGCCGCCGGAGGACGGGCTGTTCCTGGTGCGAGAGTCCGCACGGCATCCGGGCGACTACGTGCTGTGCGTGAGCTTCGGCCGCGACGTCATCCACTACCGGGTGCTGCATCGCGACGGCCACCTGACCATCGACGAGGCCGTCTGCTTCTGCAACCTCATGGACATGGTGGAGGTGTGGCCGCCGCCAGGCCCGGGGCCTCCAGAGCCGCGCGGACACCCCAGGCCCTGCCCCATGCCGGCAGTGGGGGGTGGGGCCCGACGCCCAAAGCTGCGTGGGGAGGAGGGGCTGGTCTCCGTGGGCCACCAAGCCCAAGGTGGTCTGAGTCCTCTGGATGCACCCCTGGGGGGGGGGGGGCCCTGGGGTGGCTCCTCTAGACCCCTAGGAACCTCCAAGTTGACACTCGTCCAGAGACCACCGCCCCACCTTCCCCAGGATCCTCCTGTTTCCTAGCCTGCATCCTTTCCGTTTCCATGGAAACCAACCCAACTCCTCTGGAGGAAAGGAAACCCCCCTTCTCCCCAGCTCCTGCCCACCCAGTTCAGGGCACAGAATGCAGGGCATCCCCTCACCGTGGGGCCAGGCTCACAGCTGCCTCTGCCCTGTCCCCGTCCCCCCCCCCCCCAGCATTACAGCAAGGACAAGGGGGCCATCTGCACGAAGCTAGTGAAACCCAAGAGGAAGCAGGGCACCAAGTCGGCAGAGGAGGAGCTGGCCAAAGGTAGGGGCCCCTGCCCTCCCGCACCGGGCCCACGGCCAAGGCCGCTGCACACGAGCGGATTGCGGGACCTGGCACGATGAGCAGAGCACCCGGGGCAGCCCTCGGGGCGGGCAGGAGGGCCCACAGACGCCCAGCAGCCCACATGGGGTGAATTCCCACACTTGCTGCTGCTTCCACGTCTCTGTCCCCCGCCCTGTCACCTGGGCCAGAAGCCTGGGCCTGAGCCTCAAGCCACCACCCACCCACCGGCCGTCCAGCCCCAGCCCTAGATCCTTCCACCAGAGCCCTGCCTCTGTGCCCCCAGAGGTGACCTTCTACCATGAAAATCTACCCATATCTCTCCCTTGCCTTCTAGAACTTTCCCTCATGGCTGAGCTGTCTTCCTGGCCTCATCTACAAGGCCCTTCCTTTTTGTCCCCCGTTTCCCTCCTTGTTTCCTCCCGTGCCTCTGTGCTGTTGTGCATTCTTTTCCCTCCCCAAGTACTCTTCCAGCCCCATCTTCATTGAGAAATGACATCCTCAATGCTCAGGGCCCGAAGCAAATGCCACCCCCACCTCCACGGCCACCCCCTTTGAACCTGACGATCATGTCTCTTTGGAAGCATGTCTCTCCCAGGGAAATCTGGACGTCTTGGGGGTGGCCCTCAAGGGAGGCTGGTGTCACCATGCTTGATTGTGGAGTGGGGCTTTGGGGAGGAAGGGGAGGGGGCCTATGGAACCTAGTAGAGAGGAAGGGGGAACGTAGGCAGTTTTGAGACAAGGCGTCAGGGAGGCTGGACTGCAGATGACCACTTAGAGTGCTGGAAGATTCTGGAAGATTCTGGAAGAGTCTCCAACCTTTACCAGAAGATTCCAGGAACTTTGACAGCCTCCCTGTTTGTGGTATCTTTTGCTGTGTGTCCCTGGGTAGCCAGAGATGAAAAGACTCCAAAGGGAAGAACCCATGGGGTATTTGGAGGGACACAGTCTCCAGGTGGAAGAGAGGGCAGCCCCACGGCTGCCCCTGGGGCTCCATGGGGCGTTCCTGGAGAGCGAGGCTGGGGCCTTACCCCACCCGCCCCCAACCCTCGTCAGCTCCTTTCCTCAGGTCGGCCCGAGATGGGCAGGCTCTGTTGCTTTCCAGCACTTGAAAACCAGGACCAGGGGTGGGGTGTCTCACACAAGCCCTCGGGCCGTTGCTAGGCGTAGTGGCCGCCCGAATGTGTGTCCCTGCCGGGGCGCTGTGGGAGACACCACCGGCCTCTCGCCAGGCGGACCCCCCCACGGGAGGGGCTGGTGGAACCCATTCCCCTCTGACCGGGTCTCCACCCCACAGCCGGCTGGTTACTGAACCTACAGCATTTGACGCTGGGTGCGCGGATTGGAGAGGGTGAGTTTGGAGGTAAGTGGGGTCCTGGGTCCGGGGCTGAAGGAAGAGGGGCGGGAGAGATGAATTAATCCACACCCGTGTTAACACCTTGCTGTGTGCCTGTGTCTCCCTCTGTGGCGGGGGGGTGGGTGGGGGGGCGGTGACATCAGCTGTGCGGACCAGCACTCCGTGATCGGTGATCGTGCGCAATGCCTTCACATCTCTGGGCCCTGTACTGGGAATGCCATTCCTGGAAGTTGTTGTTCTGGAAGGCTCTGGGGCTTAGATCAGGGGTCGGCCTACCTTCTCTGTAAAGGGCCTGCTTTTCAGGCCAGTCTGTGTCACATCTATTCAGCTCTGCCTTAGTAGCAGGAGGTTGCTGCAGACACAGGTAAATGAATGGGCCAATAAAACTTTATTTGTGGACACTGAACTGCGAATTTCTTGTCATTTTCATTTGTTGCAAAGTGGTGTTTTTCTTGTGAGTTTTTTCAAACGTGAAAAAATGTACAAACCACTCCGAGCTTTGTGAGCCTCGCAAGGCAGGAGGCAGGCCTGGATTTGGCCCACGAGCTGAAGTTTGCAGACCCTACTTAGCTGATTGTCTTTGATCAGCCTGCAGGGGTGAGGGGTTTTCCAGGCCTGGGGACCCACAGCCCTGGCGGTGTGCATGGCGGTCAGTGTGCGTGGGTGTTTCCATCTGCCTGTCCCCGCCCCTGTCCCCCCCCCCCCCGCTTCCCACAGCGGTCCTGCAGGGTGAGTACCTGGGACAGAAGGTGGCCGTGAAGAACGTCAAGTGCGATGTGACGGCCCAGGCCTTCCTGGACGAGACGGCGGTCATGACGTGAGTCCCGGGTGGGGGGCGGGCCCCCTGGGAGGGAGGGGCCCAGGCGCACCCTCACGGCCCGCCTGCCGCCCCCAGGAAGATCCAGCACAAGAACCTGGTGCGTCTGCTGGGCGTGATCCTGCACCAGGGACTCTACATCGTCATGGAGCACGTGAGCAAGGTGGGGGTGGGGCCCGGCGTGGGATCAGGGTCTGGGGGGGGCACCTGAGCAGCCTCGAGCCGCCCAGGCCCACTTCCCTTCCCCACAGGGCAACCTGGTGAACTTTCTACGGACACGAGGCCGGGCCCTCGTGAGCACGCCCCAGCTACTGCAGTTTTCCTTGTGAGTGGGACTCCCCGGGTGGGGCGGGGAGGGGGCTTTCTAAGGTCAAGGGAAAACTGAGGTGCCAAGTGGGAGGAGCCTGGCCTTGGGAATCTGCGCTCCCGTCACCGAGCACCCCCCAGCCCCGCGCCCCCCCGTGCTCTGCCCCCGGCCCAGGCACGTGGCTGAGGGCATGGAGTACCTGGAGAGCAAGAAGCTGGTGCACCGAGACCTTGCCGCCCGCAACATCCTCATTTCCGAGGACCTGGTGGCCAAGGTCAGTGACTTTGGCCTGGCCAAAGCCGAGCGGAAGGGGCTGGACTCAAGCCGGCTGCCGGTCAAATGGACGGCGCCCGAGGCTCTCAAACACGGGGTGAGCCCCCCTCCACCCTGGGACCCTTCCTCGTGTGGCCCTATCTGGGCCTCAGTGTCCCCATTTCTGAAACAGACTTGGGTTCAGTGCCGAGGGCCAGAACAACAAGGACTCCTTCCCCCACTGAGTCTGAGTTCCGCTCTGTGAGGGGGGAGACTCAGAGGGGTCAGTCTATCGGGAGGAGACCAGAGAGGGAAGGTCAGCCCAGGGGGACTTCCTGGAGGAAGCAGGGGCTGTAACAGAAGCCATTAGGGCTGCCTCCTCACCCTGGTCCTGGGCCCCACAGAAGTTCTCCAGCAAGTCGGATGTCTGGAGTTTCGGGGTGCTCCTCTGGGAGGTTTTCTCATACGGCCGGGCTCCATACCCCAAGATGGTGAGTGGGGTCTGGGGGGAGGCGCTGGGTCCCCTGTGAGTCCGGGGACCATGGCCCTGACCCCAGCTGTGCTGGCGTGCCCTCTGCCCACAGTCGCTGAAGGAGGTGTCAGAGGCCGTGGAGAAGGGGTACCGCATGGAGCCCCCCGAGGGCTGCCCGGGCCCCATTCATGCCCTCATGGGCAGCTGCTGGGAGGCTGAGCCTGCCCGCCGGCCGCCCTTCCGGAAACTGGCAGAGAAGCTGGCCCGGGAGCTGCGCAGCGCGGGGGCCTCGGCCCCGGTGGGGGGCCAGGACACGGACAGTTCCTCCTCGCCCCGAGGCCAGGAGCCCTGACCCTGCCCCGTGGGGCCTCGGGCCCCAGAGGACAGAGTGGAGGGTGCGGGGTCGGGAGAACGGGCCAGGCCCGAGAAGGGTCAGGGCCAGCGAGCTGCTCATGTGGCCCAGGTGGGGGGCTCTGGGCAGCCCGTGGACACCAGGGACCCGGGGAGGCGAGGGATTAGCGCCTCCATAAAGACTGGTTCCAAGGACTGCGGGTGTCTGAGTCTCTCTGCGACCCTTGGCGTCCTTCGCCCCAGGGGTTAACACCAGGGCACCCCCGTCACTCAGCTCAGGGCCATCCACCTACCAGTCGCCTGCCTGCTGAGGCCCCCACAGCCGCCGTTGGGGACACAGATCCCCAGGGGTGGAGCCAGGAGAGCCCCCGGGCATCACGGCCACCCCATGGGCCCACTTGTTACCACCCACGGTCCCCGCTGTGGTCCCCTCACAGCTGCCGTATTCGACCCTTGGGGTCCCCGGCTCAGAGGACCTCAGGAGGCTGCCTGCGGCCACGGAGGGCCACATTCCACATCGTCTGTGCCTCCTCTGCACCACCCTTGCCCCTCAGGGCGGGCACACAGGAGCCCGGGGAGGGTCTGCCACGGCGGTGCAGCCGCCAGCCTGACCCAGTGACTCCAGAGGAGACTGACGGGAAGATGCAGGGGCGGGGGCTCTGGGCTCGCACCCCCAAGTTCCAAGCCTGACACCCCCGGCTGTGTGGCCCTGACCCGCCGTGACGAAGCGTCTTGAACTGAGGACAGACGCTCCAGGGATAGGGGACATTAGTGCTAAACCCGGAGCCTCTGGGCAACACCACCCCCCCCCCCCGGTCCCAGCAGCCTCCTCTATGATCAGGCGTCTTTTCGGGGTGATGGGTGGGGGCCTGAAGACTCACACCGGTCAAGGCTCCGTGCACACAGCCGGTGCCCAGTTATTACTGGGACTGTCCGTCACCCCTTCTCATCGATGTTTCCAGCCAGCTTCTAGGATGCCCGGAGGGGTCTCCGGGCAGGCTGGGGTGGCCGTCGCCCCAGGACCCCTCAAACCGGAAAGGGCAAACCAGACCAAACACACCCTCCCGCTTTGGCTGACCTACCGCTCTTGAGCACGGCCTGAGCCAGGGACTTCTCCAAGGTCACACTGACCTCCTACGGTGACCCTCCCTCCCCCCCCCCCCCGAGGTCCCACCCACCCTCCAGCCTCATTTTCCCCACCAGCACCTGAAGGGGTCCAGGGATTTTTCCTGGGGGAGAAATGACGGGTGGGAGGCTGGTGGGGCTGACAGTGGCCTGACCCCCACCTAATCCAGCCGGAGGGGACGCCCGGCCCCGCCCCTCCCCGCCCCTAATCCCGCTCTCTAAGCTGACACAGCGTCTGCACCTCCTGCCGCATCCGCTAAGCCACCAAAGTCCCCTGCGCCTAACTCCCGATCCCTCCTGCAGCCTCTTAACCCACCTGGGGCCAATTAGCTAATTGGGGCCTGAGAACAGAGCAGCTCGTTAGTGATGAGGCAATTAGGGCATTAGGGACCCCCCCCCCCCCGTGCTGCAGGCCTCGTGCCCCTGTCCCCAGGCCCGCCCCACACACGGGGCAGCTGAGCCCGGACAGGCCCCCAGGGAGCCTCGGCCCCCCGGGGGCCCGGGCTCACCCGCCTCTCGGGCGCTCGGGCCTGGGTCTCCAGCCGGGCCTGGGTCTCCCGCCTCGCCCCCCAGACAACCTCCGTCCCGTCCTCCGTGGCGCTGAATCCACCAGAAGTTGTCTTGGCCTCACCGCTGCCCCTCCCCCCTCCCCCGCCCCGTCTCCCCTCCTCTGGGGCGCCGAGCTCCTTGGGTGGGGGTGGACAAACCAGTCTCAGGGTCTTTCCCCTGGAACCTGCTCCAGCTCTTGGACCACTGCCTCTGGGACAACCTTGTCATCTACCTGTCCTCAAAACTGGGCCCTGGGGAGAGCCGCCTCCTCCCTCTTCCCCCAACTCTCTCCCCCAGGGTTGTTCCCCTCCCCCAACTTCCATCCCCACAGCCAGACCAGGCCTCCCATCTTGCCCCCAAGAGATATTCATCCGAAATGCCATCTGACTGCGTCCCTCCCCTGCTCCACAAACTCCCGTGGCTCCCCAGTACCCTCTCCACACACACACTTGGGTCCAGCATTTTAGCCTTGCACTTCATCGCTCTGACTACTTTCCGTGAAAGAGCAGCCCACCCTCTGTCCCCCCTCCCCTCCCCTGCTTGAGTTGTCTCACTAGGCTTAGAACCACCTGACGCTGTATTATGTCTCCTGGTTGGCTATCTCCCCGACTAGCATGTCAGCTCCGAGGTTTGTGTCTGTTTCGTTCACTGCTGTGAACGCTACCTGGCATACTGTAAGCGCTCGACAATGTGTATTGAATGAATGAAGAACGGACTTCTATTCATTCCCCCAAACCCAGCGAAGTGCCCCCTACTCCCCGGCCGGCTCGGTGTCCGGGGGAGCCGACAGGAACCGCCTTCACTTCACTTCTCGGAACCACGGCTTCCCCAACCCCCGTCAACATCTAACCCCCGCCAACCTCTGTGTCTAAGAGGACCTTTTTCTGGCCCCAGCTGCTGAGAACAGTAACAGTGAGCACTCATCGAGCACTTCCTGAATGCCACCCACTGTGCAATGCTCTCTGCTTTCATCACCTCGTTGCCCCACCAGGGCAGGTCCTGGTGTCACCGTTCTACAGCTAGGGAAACTGAGGCCCAGAGAGGGGAGGCCCTTGTTGGTGTCCTACCGTGAAGGGAGGCAGACCCAGGCCGATGGTCCCCCCCCACCATGCACACACCCCTCTGGAGCCGCAGCCTTCCTCCTCCCCCCCCCCACGCCCTCCCTCTGCAGCTCAGAGCAGCCAGGGCCTGGGCGGGAGGGGCCGCCTCAATTAATCACCTCGCACTAATCTTCCCATCTCCGGACCCCAACCCGCTCGGGTCTGCAGGACCAGGCCAGCAGCAGACACGCTGGGCCCACTGGGGCCATCGAGGGGCTGCTGGGGGTGGTGAGTACGGGGCAGGTGGGTAAGAGTGGGAGCTGGGGCGCAGAGAGCCCCCCAGGGCGGAGGACCATGGGGGCAGTGTCCCAGCCTCCTTCCTTTCGGTGGGGGGGGGGGGGTGAGGTGTCCTAGACAGAGAGAGACGGACAGACAGCCAAAAGCAGACATGCAGGCAGAGGCAATCCAGGAGAGCTCGAGAGGGAAAGAGAAAATAGAGCTGGAGGGACAGGCACCCAGGGAGCCGTGCAGAAAAATGACCCGAGAGAAGAGGAGGGGGAGGCGGATGGAGAGCCAGACCATCCGAGGTGGACGGAGGGCAGGGCCGGGCAGGGAGAATGCGGGACCCGGGGCGCCTTTCCTCGGCACATCTAACCCCAGACCCAGAGGACTCGGGGGGCTCCCTGCCCTCCCCGGCTGGGGGTTTGACCACCGCCTGCCCTGCTGCCATCCCGCCAGGTTGGGGGTGAGGACAAGCCATGTTCCTGAGCCCGGGTGAGGGGCCTGCGGCGGAGGGGGGGGGGCCGGGCCCGGGCGAGGAGGCTCCCAAGAAGAAGCACCGGAGAAACCGCACGACCTTCACCACGTACCAGCTGCACCAGCTGGAGAGGGCGTTCGAGGCCTCCCACTACCCCGACGTTTACAGCCGCGAGGAGCTGGCGGCCAAGGTGCACCTGCCGGAGGTGCGCGTGCAGGTGAGGGCAGCCGGCAGCCCAGGGAGGGAGCCGGGGCCACACTCGGGCCCCTCCGGGGGCACAGGCAGGTGAGACACTGGGAAGGCTTCCCGGAGGAGGAGATGTGGGACTGAGACCTTGGCGTTGGAGTGAAAGTCGGCCAGTCGGGAAGGAGGAAGGGGGGTTGGGGTGGCCGGCTGGCTCAGGTGGTGCAACTTGTAAGTCTTGATCTCAGGGTTGTGAGTTCAAGCCCCACTTTGGGTGTAGAGATTGCTTAAAAATAAAATCATTTAAAATGAAAGGAGGGAGAGAAGGCAGGCAGGCAGGCAGCGCGGTGTCTTTCTGGGCGCACAGAGCAGTGTACGCAAAGGCGCGGAAGGTTACACCGGGGGTGTTTCCGTGGAGCTGGGTGCGAAGCGGCTGGGAGGGGATGCCGACCGCGGCTGAGAAACGGCTTTCCACGGGCGTCAGATGCTGCACCGGTGGCTGGGACTCAGCGCCCAGGGCCGAGTTTCAGAGAAGAGCCCAGGTCGGCTTGATGGGGGCCGTGGGGGGGCCTTCTCGGAGAGGGCCATCTCCTTGAGGCAAGTAGCTGCAGGTCAGAGGGAGGCTAGCTGGTTCTGCACAGCGGGGAGCCCCAAAGGAGGACACGGGGGGGGGGGGGGGGGGGGGTAGGGAGCGGTGGGCTGGCTGGCTCCCTGGCTCCTCCCCACAGAGCCTGAACCGGGAGCACCCCTCTCACCACCTCCAGGTGTGGTTCCAGAACCGCCGGGCCAAGTGGCGCCGCCAGGAGCGTCTGGAGTCGGGCTCCGGGGCCGTGGCAGCCCCAAGGCTCCCCGAGGCCCCGGCCCTGCCGTTCGCCCGCCCTCCGGCCATGCCGCTACCCCTGGAGCCCTGGCTGGGCCCCGGGCCCCCGGCCGTGCCAGGCCTTCCGCGCCTCCTGGGCCCAGGCCCCGGGCTGCAGGCGTCCTTCGGGCCCCACGCCTTTGGCCCAGCCTTCACGGAGGGCTTCGCCCTGGAGGAGGCGTCCCTGCGGCTGCTGGCCAAGGAGCACGCACAGGCTCTGGACAGGGCCTGGCCTCCCGCCTGAGTCTGGGGCCCGCCCGTGGCCACCCATGCCGGTGCCCCTGCCTTGCATCCCGGGGAGGAGGTGGCCTGGCGGGGGCCTCGGCCTCCCCGCCTGCAGGCCGGGCAAGGGGTGGACCGTGAGGCTCTGAGGCAGTAAGGCTGCCATCGCAAGACACGCCCAAGTCCCCCTGCCCGCTCCTCGTCCCTCACGGCGGAGCCCCGGTTCTCTCAGAAGTGACAAAGGACAGCAGTGGCCGCCCATGGCCCTGGCGTCTTTCACTGTGTGTCCCCTGCGTGCCCGTCGCTCTACCCCTCATGACAGCTGCTTTACGGGGGAGGAAACCGGCCCAGGGAGGCCAGTTTCCACAGCCACACAGCCACTCGGGGTGGAGCCGTCGTTCAAGCTCGTTGCCCAAGCCCAACACCCCAGGTGCCACGCCGAGCCCACGCCGGTGTGGGACGCGGGGGGACCCGGGCTGGGCGCAAACGGCGGGTTCTCAGGCAGAAGCAGGCGGATGCTCTGCTCCCTCTGTAAATCAAAATGTGGCTTCTGTCCCCACTGACCACAGACCCGGTCACGTCTCCCAGCCCAGTGAGGGCGGGATGGGGCCCTGCTGGCAAGACCCACATTTGTCCCGTCCAACCCAGCCATGTCTCCCCAGGGCGTGACGGACACCCTTCCGGAACTCGGCTGGACTCCTTGGCAAGGGGGCCACGGAGGGCAAGGAACAGGGTGTGGGCAGGCCGGAGGCCCCCCCCAGCGTCAGCAGGACACGGGACTTCCCCATAGGACGGGGCAGCCCAGGTCACGACAGGAGGGGAGGGGCTGGAAGGCAGGAGGTGCACATAACCGCCCTCCCTTTGAGCTCTGTCTGCGAAGTAACCACAGGTTCACTTCCGGGTCCTCACATCAGTGCACACCCACTGGGTGGGTTCGAGCTGCCCTGCTCACCTTGGCTCACATGACACCTCACGCAGGAGCCCCCGGGCCCTGTCTTCCTCGCGCGGTGGCAGCCAGGTCAACGGCCCGCCCACGCATCTTCCACCCATCTGACCGCCCGGCCGCCCAGCCGCCCACCCCCCACCCACCCATCGTCCGGTGATCCCCCTATCCATCCATGCACTGCGCGACGGGGCCGTAACGGTGAACAGAACGAGACAAAAATCCCTACCCTGACTGACGGAGTTGCCGCTCTGATGGGAGACAGACACAAGCACAATTAAATAAACACCGACATTCGTACGTAAAACACCAGCTGGCTGTAAGTGCTGGGAGAAAATAAAACCAGAAGAGGCAGTCGAGTGCATGCAGCAACTGTAGTTGGACAGGGCGGTCGGGGGGCCGCTCAGACGTGACATCACGTCTGGAGGAGGTACAAGAGGGAGCCATGGGAACACCTTGGGGGGGGGGAGCCACCCAGGCAGCGGGAACAGCACACGCAAAGGCTCTGGGGCAGGACCGGGGTTGGCACGAGGGAGGAACCACCAGGAGGCCCCGGTGGCTGCAGCAGCGACGTGCCCGCAGGGAGGTGACGGGAGGCAGGTGCGGCAAGGCCTTGTAGCCGTTACACCTTTGTTTTCACACCGAGAGCCAAGGGGATCCACGGGAGGGTTGGGACCCTCCGCCTGCTCTGGGCGGGCCACGGGGAGGGCAAGTAATCCGCTTGGGCAGAGTCTTCCTAAGAGGATGAGGACTCCCATTTTCCTGGGACTAGACGGAATTAGTCCCCAGCCCCGCCCACCCAGCCACACAAGCAGAGGAGCCCCGAGGGGCCCTGGTCCGGCCCCCAGGGGGTGCCCTCATCCCATCCCCCACTCCACCCCCTGCAAGCCCCAGCCTCGGCCCTGGGTCCCAGGCAGGGCAGGAGTTAGGACTGCTGGGAGCCGGGGTTCTCACTCAGGTCTGCGGGTCAGGTTCGCAGGGTCTTAATGCAAGATTCCGGGATGCGTCTCCTGCGGGGGTGAAGGTGAGGGAGGGGGCGGGGGAGACCGAGACCCGGGTACCAGACGGGTGGACGGGAGGATGGTGGTGAGGCCCAGGTCCCCAGGCTATTTCAAATGACCGGCCCATGCAGACGACACATGACTCTGGCCAAAGAAGGAAAACCAAGTCCCTTCCCTCTGGCTGGGCTTGCTAAACTAGGTAGGGGGCTTCAGCCGGGAGTCCTGGGGCCACACTTGTCCAAGAGAACTAGTCCCTGGGGCTACAAGGACCCAGAGACAGAGCCACACACCTGGACACTGAAGTCCCCGAGGCCAGCATGCCTCAGGGCCGAGCCCGCCCCAGACACTTCGGCTTCCGAAGGCCACAAAGACGCTTACGGTCCGGGTGGCACGGAGAAGGGTTGAGTCCCTTGCAACCAAGAGAGGTGGGTCTAAAAACACCTCCTCCTGGAAGACGAGCTGGGGCCTCTTGGGTGGCGTGAGAAATCCCGAAGATGGACAGCAACTGCCCGGGGGGAGGCTGCAGCCACGGAACCACGGGGCCTGAGTCGCCCCCCCCCCGACCCCACCCCAGCCTCCCTCCCGGCTCCGGCAGCAGAGGGCACCCAGCAGCACCCAGGGCCCGCGAGGACCCCCAGGGCCCTGGTCCAGACTCACTCTGGGGACCAACCAGGCACCAGGTGAGGGGCCTCCTCTGTTCTCAGAAAACTCTTTTCTCCAGGCAGATAGAGTCTTCTGTGGGGGCAGGATGGGGAAGGCGCTGTGTGCCTCCGGGGTCCTCCTGCCGGGCCTGGTGAGGTCCCTGATGGGTCAGGGCGGCCCCGGGGCCTTCCCCTGCTAGAACTTCCGGTTCTTGCTCAATCGGTTGTGACGCCAGATGTTGTGTTTCCGCAGCAGCCGCCAGTACTCCCGGGTCTCGGGGTCCAGCTCCTCCAGCTTCTTGGGGGGGCCCACGTTCATCTGGAACAGCCTGATGCGGTGTGGGCAGGGGTCAGGGCTGCACAGCAGACCCCCACAGCTCCCCCACCCCAGGCACCCTGGGTAGAGGCAGAAGCACACGGGGCCCCACACAGAGGCTGCGCAGTCCTGCCCCAGGGCCTTTGCACTGGCTGTTCCATCCACCTTTAAAACTCCTTCCACCCACTCAGGTCTGGAGCCACGCATCACCTCCCCAGGGAAGCCCTCTGGAAAGCACAGGGGATCAGCTAGGCCACCTTCACCCCGTCACTTGGTCTCCCGGGTCTCCAGCCTGGCCCACTCACCACTCAGGGTACTCCTCGTCTGGCTTCAGGACCACGTCCTGGCCCTCCTTGTAGATGTTGACGCCCATGGCATGAGTGGTGAGTCGGACAGGGTCCGTACATACGTCTGGGTCCTTCAGGGCCTCGCTGACCACACCACCTTTGCCGCCTTTGCCCCCCTTCATGACTGGGGGGGTGGGGGGGGGTGGGAGAGAATCGTTTCTGTCCAGCTGCACCCCAGGAGGCCAGCCTTCTTTTCTACCCCTTTCTCCGGGTGGCCCCCGGGTCCCCTAGACTCTTGCCTGCTGCACCCAAAATGATCTTTTTTAATGCTTATTTTTGAGACAGAGAGCGAGAGCAGGGGAGGAGCAGAGAGAAGGGGACACAGGATCCTTAGCAGTGAGTCCGATGAGGGGCTTGAAGCCATGAACCGTGAGACTGTGACCTGAGTGGAAGTCTGACGCTCAATCGACTGAGCCACCCAGGCGCCCCATGCACCCAGAATGACTTTAAGTGAGACACAGATATTGCTTTTAACACTGCCGCGCAGACTGACCAGGTCATTGCTCTCCAATTCTGTTTTGATACCTTCTATTTATCTCACAGAGAAAAAGGTCTGGTATGTGTCTTTCACGCCCAGCATTTTGTCAGTTCCCTCCTTTCAACAAAGGAGATCAGGCAAGGCTATACCCAGCTGATTTTGCCTTTGCTTAGGTGGCTAATACTTTGACGGGCCCCTCTGCTTCTTCGAATTTCCGGTGGCGGGTAGCCCAAGGTCACACAGTGACCCAAGAGTTGGGACCCAAGTTCCTAACACCCCGCCCCCCCCCCCCCCAACAAAACACATCCCGCACCGGCGCAGTGAGCCAAATCCCTTCCTAGGTCCCTCAGAGCGCGCCTGCGCAAATAGCTCAGCGTCTGCCTCTTTAAGCTCGCGCCCGGATTCTAGGCACCGCCTCCCACACAAGCGCCTGCGCACTATTAACTCCCAAGTCCCAAACCATGCCCATCTGGGTCCCTCTTAACCAGCTCACCCGGTCTCTTGGCGTAACCCCGTACAAGGAGTCTTCCAGGCTCGACAGGGACCGGGAGCTCCCGGGCCGACCAGCTGGCCCAGGTCCGCGTAGCCCCGAAGAGGCATCTGGCCGCCATGGCGTATGCCGGCTGTCCGCACGTGCACTTTTCCGGGAGACGACAGCGGCTAAGGGGTGCTTGGGAGTTGTAGGCTCCTAGAGATTTCTGGGAAATGTAGTACTCCACCGTTAGCCATTCACCGTGACTTCTTTTACAGGGGTCTTCAGTTACCGTGTGAGGGGACTTTCCAAAGAGATTTCATTTTACTTATTGCCCTTCTTTGGTTACTTACCACTTAAAGATCACACCTTATGCATTCCTGATTCTATTCAATGGGCAATTACTGAAAACCTAAAAGTAATTGGCTAATACTTAATAGCCTCATTATCCTCCAGCCCTTTTGCTAAATCTGTGGCCAGCTCGATCTCGTTTAATCCTCACCAGTAGCACGTAGCTGCTATTATTATCCCCAGTTTATAATTGCGGAAGCGAAGCTCAGGGAGGGAAAGTTATGCCAGGACGCGCCATCCCTCCTCCCTACTGTGAGCGAAACCGGAAGTCCATGTAAAATAGGGTCCCGGCGCTGCTTCCGGTGTCCCTGGAGTCGAAAGAGACCGCCTCTCCCTTTGATATTTTCCAGTCCCATTTCTTCTCATCCATTGGGATAATGCCCACAGCCGCAGAAGGCAGGCAATGATCACTAACCCCGTTTTGTAATTGAGGAAACAGGCCCAGAGGCCAGCCCGGGCTCTCACTCTGTGTAAACAGAGCATTTGGACTCGGACCCTTGGTTCCGACACCTGGCGCTCCGGCGCCGCGAGGCTGGCGGGGAGAACTACATTTCCCAGCAGGCCCGGCAAACGCGCGCAAGCCCAGTGGGCCGGGAGCGCTGCGCGGACGGACCTGCCGGCGCCGCAGCCACTGGAAGGCTGTCCTGCCGGGGCGTGGGGTCCTGGGGGCCGTGCGGGCCGAGGCCACCTCGGTGTGGGAAGTGAGTGGCCTGACGGGGCAGAACGGGGTCTGGAGCCGGCGGCTGAGGTAGGGGGTCTGAAGTCTTGAGTCTGGGGTCTTCGGGAGGACCGGGGTCTTCACTTGTAGCTTTAGGCTCGAGTTAGGTCTTCAGGCTGGGTCCTGAGGTCCGGGTCAGAGCCTGGGGTTGATCTTGAGCGTGACATTGGAGGTTTTGAGACGAGGCTCTGCTTTCTGGGGTCTTGGATCTCGGCTTAGACTGAGGTCTTGAGTCCGCGGTCTCATGGACCTGTACCAACCGGGTCTGTAGAGTCAGGGTGTGTCTCCCACCTGGGTTACAAGGTCGCGGTGGAGGAAGATGTGGAAGAACTAAGTCTGGGGTGACGGGGTCCACGGCTGGGAGAGGCCTGGGGTGACAGGTACAGGGCCGCGGGGGGGGGGGGGGGGTGGGACCTCAGGGTTTGGAGCCTGTGGAGCTACTGTCTTACAACGGCCTGTTCTGCGCCTCAGTTTCCTCATCTATACAATGGAGATCATAGCGGACCCTTCCTTGGAGGGTACGGTGCGGCTTAAGTTATGTGTTCTGTACCAGCGGTCTCCACCTAGAGCCTGGCACCTGGTTGGCACTCAGGAGATCGTATCTTTGAATCTCTCTTTCAGATGCTGGCCCAGGCATGGAATCCCTGACAACTTCCCAGTCTCCCCCAGGCCCTCCAGCTATGGACTTGGAGGAGCCCAGGGACGCCCTTTCACCCCCTCAGGACGTCACCCCCAGCTGCCAGTGGGACCCGGTGCCGGGAGGCCCCGGCAGCCTGAATCAGATGGAACTTGATGGGCCAAGTATTCGGGAACTGGTGCAACAGTTTGAGGCTCTGCCTGGTGATCTGGCGAGCTTGTCCCCAGACGGACCTCCCTGCCCCCTGCACGTTGCCACCGGCCACGGCCTGGCCTCCCGGGACGTCGCTGATGCCCATGGGCTCTTGTCTGCCGAGGCCGGCCGGGACGACCTGCTGAGCCTTCTGCACTGCCAGGAGTGTCCTCCTCCCCAGTCTTGTCCGAAGGAGCCTCCGGACCCTGCTCCTCGCCTGTTGCAGCCCCCTGAGGACCCAGACGGGGATGCCGGCCCCCTGGAATGGCCGGAGGGCGCTTCTGCCGAGCAGGCCGGCAGCCGGAGCTCAAGCAGCTCCCCAGAACCGTGGCTGGAGACAGTCCCTCTGGTTGTTCCCGAAGAGCCCCCTGCCAGTGTCCAGGTAGAGCCTGTCCCGCCTCCTGGGCCGCCTCTGCTGCCAGCAGCCAAGCCAGGGGACTCAGTCCTGCCCCTCTTCTGTCTTCTTCCAGAGCCCCAAGACCCTGGTGCCATACCCTGCCCTCCAGGAGGGTGAGTGTCCTGTCCACCCTGGCCGCAGGGACTGGGCAGTTTCAGAATAGCCCAGCTCAGGCTCCCAAATTGGCACAGAGTTGGCCAGTGACGAGTTGCTTCTAGAGAGGCTCTGAGGTTGGTTGAGTAGATTCCAGACGGTCCGGTGAGAATGTTCTAGAATGAATTGGGACGGAAGGGCAGGTTTGCCACGTGGAGCACCAGGTTCTAGAGCAGGGGTTGGCAGATCGCCATCTGCGGACCACAGCCAACCCGACGCCTGTTCTGGCACGTCTCGTGAGCTAACCAGCTCTTAGGTTAAAAAAAAAAAAATTTTTTTTTTTTCCAAAAATTTTTTTCAACCTTTTTATTTATTTTTGGGACAGAGAGAGACAGAGCATGAGCGGGGGAGGGGCAGAGAGAGAGGGAGACACAGAATCGGAAACAGGCTCCAGGCTCTGAGCCATCAGCCCAGAGCCTGACGCGGGGCTCAAACTCACGGACCGCGAGATCGTGACCTGAGCCGAAGTCGGACGCTTAACCGACTGCGCCACCCAGGTGCCCCCCAAAATTTTTTTTTTTAATGTTTTCATTTTGAGAGCGAGAGTGCGCACGAGCAGGGGAGGGGCAGAGAGAGAGAGAGGGAGCAAGAGCGTCCAAAGCAGGCTCCGCGCTGTCAGCACAGAGCCCCACATGGGGCTCGATCTCATGAACCGCGAGATCGTGACCTGAGCCGAAGTCAAGAGTCGGTCGCTTCACCGACTGAGCCACCCAGGCGCCCCGGCTCTTACATTTTTAAGCGGTTGGAAGAAAACAGAATAATATTTCTTGATGCATAAAAAAGATGTGCAACTCAAATTTCGGCATCCACAAATAAAGTTTTATTGAGACACAACCAGGCCCATTCATTCACGGACTGTCTATGGTGGTTTTCATGTTACAACGGCCAGGGGTTGAGTAGTCGCAACAGAGACCGTCTGGCCCACAAAGACAGACATATTTACTGTTTGTCCCCTTGCATAAGAAGTTTGTCAGTCTGTGCCCCGAAGGCGTGGAAAGAACTGGTTCTGGGCATCTAGAATGTTCTAGGACTTGCACCTAAACTACCTGAGGCTATAAGTCAAAGAGCAAAGTTTTATGGTTGTGGGAAGGGGAGCTGGTTTGGACCTATGGTTACGAGGTGCCGGAATCATGGGTGGAGCTATGAGTCACCCAGGTAATTCCAGATTTTGGCATTTTGCCTGTGGTTCTAGATTAAGAGAACCTGGGCTGGTGAGAGTGTTCTGGAATGCACAGAGCTATCTAGACTGGGGGGTTTCATAATCATGGATGGAAAAGAGCTTATCTGCCGCTCCAGACCAAAGGAGGGTGTTCTGCCCCTGTGGATAGGGCCATCTGATTCTAGAGTACTCAGAAAGTTCTAGAGTTGTGCTATACAATAGAATCATAACGTGAGCCACGAGTGACTTTTGATTTCCTAGTTCTCTGCTTTACAAAAAAAATAAGTAAAACTAGTAACATTTTTTTAATTTTTAAAAAATATTTATTTATTGGGGCACCTGGGCAGCCTAGTGGGCTGAGAGTCCAACTTCAGCTCAGGTCCCCATCTCGCGGTCTGAGAGTTCGAGCCCCGCGTCCGGCTCTGTCCTGACGGTTCAGAGCCTGGAGCCTGCTTTGGATTCTGTGTCTCCCTCTCTCTCTGCCCCTCCCCTGCTCGCTCTCTCTCTCTCTGTCTCTCTCTCTCTCTATCAAAAATAAATAAATGTTAAAAATATATACAATTATTTATTTTGAGAGACGGAGAGAGAGTCACAAGCAGCCTCCACTACGTCCGCACAGAGCCTGACACGGGGCTCGATCCCACGATCCTTGAGATCATGACCTGAGTCAAGACGAAGAATCAGATGCTTAACCCAGTGAGCACCCCCCCCCGGGCACTCCGAAATTCATACCATTTTAACTAACTCAAACGTATTTGAGTGTCGTTTCAACGTCCAATCGGTATCTTACAATTGTTTTTACAGTTTTTTCCTACTAAATTTTCAAAATTCCGTGTGCGTTTTACACGTCACAGCATATTTCAGGGGCACGACACCCACATGTGCCTGGCTGTTAGCATATTGGATGGTGCGGTTCTAGAAGCTCAGAGTAGAGCTGTCTGCTGTTCCAGAATGCTTAGGGTCTTCCAGAGCTGGGACAAACAAAGCAATGGCTCCCAGTTAGGACACTTTAGAACTGACCGAGCTGTCTGGTCTGGTTCTAGACTGCTCAGGGAATTACAGAACCAGGAGGGGAACGTTCTGCGTGTTTCTGGGCTGGGTTGGTGGAATTCTAGAACTTTGAGCAGAGTTGTTTGTTGCTGGGCTGCTCCGAAAATTCTTAGAACCACCGGGTACAACTCAAGTGTCGCAACTATGTGAGGATGTTCTAGAACCGTTAGAAGCATGACCCGATGCCATCACGATGAAGAAGTTACAGAATCACGGAGTGGGGAGATGTGGTTCTGGAGTGGTGCCCATTTCTGGACGCCCCCCCCCCCCCGGAATTCTGTGGTCGGAGACTGTCGGAGAGTTCTGGAGTCACAGAGGGGAGCCAGCTGGGGTTCTGGACGGTGTGAGTTTTAGAAATGTGACAAGGGGTCTCTTTCTGCTCTGATCGGGCAGTTCTCTGAGTATGGAACAGAGTCGTCTGCAGTCCTGGGCTGGCAAGGGAGAAATCTGGAACGGTGGTCAAAGCTCACTGGCTCTAGATGGATTCGGGGGATTCCAGAACCACCGAGTGACGTTGACTGGTCCTAGGACATTGCTGGTTTTAGAAATGGGACTGCCTGGTTCCAGCCTGATGACAGAATTCTAGAAACACAGGGTGGAGGTGTCCGTCGTGAGCTTTTTTTTTTTTTTCCTGGGGGGATCTGACCCTGGTTCTAGACCCTCAGGGGTCCAGAAACTGGGTCATCTGGCCCAGAGTCCTTGAGCCGTGGACAGAGTCAGCTGGTTCGAGACTGATGGGAGGGCTCTAGATCTGTGAAGGCCAAGGTGCTTGTCCCTCCTGCTGCTGGGATGGTTCTGGGACGGCGGGCAGACCCGCGTGGCTCGAGTGCTAGGCGGGGGGGGTAGAAGTCGGTGCTTCCAGACCACCGTGGGAGCCAGGGCCCTGGGCGGAGCGTGTGGGGCTGGACACGGCCGGCGGGGCGCTCTGGGGCTGACCCTCCTCCGCTGTTGCCTTCAGTCCCTGGTCCCTGTGACCATGAAGACCTCCTAGACGGTGTCATATTTGGGGCCAAATACTTGGGCTCCACCCAGCTGGTGTCCGAGCGGAACCCGCCCCCCAGCACACGCATGGCCCAGGCCCGGGAGGCGATGGACCGCGTCAAGGTGAAGCCAGGGCCGGGCAGGTGGGGCTCCCCAGGGCCGGCGGGAGGTGGGGGGGGGCAGGGAGGAGCCGCAGGCCGGTCCTCCGAGGCCCCCGGAGCCTGGCGGGGGTGGGGCGGGCAGAGGCTGGGTCTTCGTGGGCCTCCACTTCCCACCCACCCCCCCCACAGGCCCCCGAGGGGGAGACCCAGCCCATGACGGAGGTGGACCTCTTTGTCTCCACCAAGAGGGTCAAGGTTCTGACGGCTGACTCCCAGGTACAGGGCCGGGCCCGGCCACCGGGCTGGGGGCGCCCCCACCCCCCCAAGGGTGCGCACAGCCCGCCCAGGCCTGGTCTCCCCCCCCCTCGCCCCCCTGCAGGAGGCCATGATGGACCACGCCCTGCAGACCATCTCCTACATTGCCGACATCGGCAACGTGCTGGTGCTCATGGCCCGGCGGCGGCTGGCCCGGCGGCCGGCGCCCCAGGCACACAGCCGCCAGCTCTACAGGATGATCTGTCACGTCTTCCACTCAGAGGACGTGAGCAGCCCGGCTCCGGGCATCCGGGGGGGGGGGGGGGGGCGGGTGGTGGAGAGGGGGACTCGGGGCCGCCCTGCGCTCTTCCAGAGACCCCCTGGTCACGCCGTCCCTGCAGCGTCCTCCCATCGGTCCTCAGCGCTGTCGGCTGTCTCCCCCACCACCCCCTGGGCCTCTGGTCTTTGCCATAAGCCTCAGAGACTGGCGGCCCACCCCCCAGCCTTCCCCCCTCCAGGCTGGTGTCCCTCCCCTCCCCCGACAGATTCCCCAAGACAGTGGCTGCTTTCCACAGTCCCCGTAGCCACAGGGCACGGGGCTGTCTCCCAGGAATCCTGTCCCTGGTGGGGCCGGGAGGGCTCAGCCCCGAGGACGCCCGAGGGTCTGGGAGACCTGAAGGAGGGGGGCGGGACACCCCCCGAGAGCCGCTGCCCGTCGCCACGCAGGCCCAGCTCATTGCTCAGGCCATCGGCCAGGCCTTCAGCGTGGCCTACAGGCAGTTCCTCCGGGAGAGCGGCATCGACCCCAGCCAGGTGGGCGCCCAGCAGAGCCTGGGGGCCCCGGGCCCCGGCCACCTCCACAACGGGGACCTCGACCACTTCTCCAACAGCGAGAACTGCAGGGAGGTGAGCGTGCGGGCCGGGGGGGCCCCTGCCAGCCCCCCTCAGAGCCGCCCTCATGCCCCCCACCCACCGTGTCCCCCCCCCCCAGGTATGCATCGAGAAGCGTCGGGGTGAGGGCCTGGGCGTGGCCCTGGTGGAGTCCGGCTGGGGCTCCCTGCTGCCCACGGCCGTCATCGCCAACCTGCTGCACGGGGGCCCTGCCGAGCGCTCGGGGGCCCTCAGCATCGGGGACCGCCTTACTGCCATCAACGGGACCAGCCTGGTGGGGCTGCCCCTGGCCGCCTGCCAGGCCGCCGTCCGCGTGAGTCCTCTCAGGGTGGCAGGGTGCTTTCCCTGGGCCAGTCCAGAGGGGCATGGAGCATTAAGTCCCCGCCCCCCCGCTGCCGCGTGCTCCGGGAAACTGAGTCTTGGAGAGGGGACGTTGTTGGTCCGGGTGACCATGATGGGGTGAAGGCAGGATGGGAGCACCAGCAGCCCAGCTAGGAGCCGGGGGCCTTCCTCTCTGCCGCGAGGCAGCAAGCGTGTTCTTGAGTCTGGACCCTTTTGTTGGATGGGGAAACTGAGGCCCGAACATGGGGAGGGACCTGGCCAGATCAGGAGGGCGGGTCTGACACGGCCCACGCAGCAAGTTAAGGAGTGAGCACGGCGGACCTGGCTAGAAGCTTGCTTCCCATGAGGAAACGGAGGCCGCGGGAAGGGAGAGGAGAGGTCACACAGCTCCGACCCGAGGCTGCCGGGCTTGAGTCCTGTGTTCTTAACTGCTTCTCGAGGAGCCTTCTAGAATCTAGGGCCCTGACTCCAAAGCTCCATTTTACGAGTGGGTAAACTGAGGCCCGGAGGGAGCTGCAGCGTGCCGCGAGGTCCGGCAACACCCTGGGGGCCTCGCTAAGCCCACAGCCCCTGTCGCGCACAGGAGGTGAAGTCGCAGACACTGGTGACCCTCAGCATCATCCACTGCCCGCCGGTCACCACGGCCATCATCCGCCGGCCCCACGCCCGCGAACAGCTGGGCTTCTGCGTGGAGGACGGCATCGTGAGACCCCGGCCCCGGGACAGGGTGGGAGGGGGGTGGGGGTGGGGGAGACCGGCGTTCCCCCCCTGAGCAGCACGGCCCCCTCCCCGCCCCCTCCAGATCTGCAGTCTCCTCCGGGGCGGCATCGCCGAGCGCGGGGGCGTGCGCGTGGGGCACCGCATCATCGAGATCAACGGGCACAGCGTGGTGGCCACGCCGCACGCCCGCATCATCGAGCTGCTCACCGAGGCGCACGTTGAGGTGCGCGGGCATCGGCCGGGGCGGGGCCGGGGCGGGGGGCGTGCCCTCGTGCCGGCCCAGGCCCGCCCCCAGCCGCCGGCCTCCGCTCTGGCCCCCCCAGGTCCACATCAAAACGATGCCGGCCGCCACCTACCGCCTGCTCACGGGCCAGGAGCAGCCCGTGTACCTGTGACCGGCCACCAGCCCGCCACCGTGCCTTAGCGCCAGCAGCCCCGGGACTCCGTCCGCGGGGCCTCCGGAGGCTTCTTGGCTCCCTGTTATTCTCTGATTGAAAACATTAAATGCTTAACAAACGGGCAGCATCTTGGCTCGAGATCTGTGGCGTTGAGAGAGGAAGGATACGACCGACTCTCAACTCGGTGTCCTTCCTGGAAATCTCTAGAAGCCAGTGCTGTGAAAATACTCTATTTATTAAAGACTGGCAGAAGGAGGTAGGGTTCTAGGTTCCGAACGGGAAACTGAGTCCCAGCTCTAGGGAGGAAGAGGGGATAGGGGCCAGCTGGCCACCTGGGAGGGGTCACAGGTGGGTGGCCGGGCCCCAGTCGTAGCCGTCTTCGTCAGAGGACTCCATGTCTCGAGCTCGCGTGAACTTTTTCTTCAAAGCTTCCTGCCCGTATGTCCTGGGGATCAGGAAATAGAATAGAGGCTGTGGGCAGGGGACAGGCAGGAGCCACCCTTACCTGAGGCTGACTCTGTGGGGCACGGTGGGTGTGGACAGAGATGAGCGAGACTGTGCATTTAGGGGTCAAGCCTCGTTAACGAACTCCTACACATCCTTCAAAGCCCCAGCCAGTGTCCTGTCCTTCAGGAGACTTTCCCAATCAGTCCTCGTAGGAAGACAGCATCTGCTTCTTTGGCCCTGACGACATGGGGGTCTGAGTGACCCTGTCTGCTTTCAACCCACCCACTGGGCTGGGAGCGCCATGAAGGCATAGCCTGGTTCTCGGCCTCGTCACCCCCAGAGCCTGAGTCCCAGGAAGAGGGCCGAGGGGCCCCAATCTGGACTACGGGGGGGGGGGGGGGGGGGGGGCTCTTACCGCATGCTGTCCTGTCGCCACTGACCATGGGGGGAATGGCCATCCACCTTGGAGGGGGAGAAAGGAGGTCAGCCCTTCCCCCAGAGTAAGACAAAGTAGGGTGTAGAGGACCCCCATCCCAGCTTCCCACCTTGGCCCCGGTGGTGCTACCCACGCTTTCTCCTTGCCCCACACAGGTCTGCAACTCCTCCAATTTTTAGTGAGAAAATGGGGTGGGACAGAGAAAGGCCTTGGCTGCAATCCCCTAGCCTGTCAGCAAAGGGGGAAGTGGGTTCCCAGCTGTAGAATTCTTCAGAGGGCTGTTGTTAGGAACTCATAAATAAATCCGTGTATGGAAAGTGTTCAGGATAGTGCTTGCCCCATAAGCAAGCTGCCGTGGACAGTTGAGCAGGTTGGATACTGCACAACTCCAGGGAAGCACCATTCCAAGCAGAGACCTCACAGATTTGTACATTGTTATATTTAACAAGAGACAGTCTGGAGGAAGGGTTGCCTTTGTCGAATTTATAAAGGGCACTGCAGAGGCTGAGGCAGCCTCAGTAAGAACAAATCCTATATAAATACTTGTTGTTGTTAAACACCCAACTAGTGTGGGCTGGGACTTGGACGAAGTGCATTGAGTTGAAACAGCCACCTTGTGACGTCAAGATTCATCCATTTCATTATGTCCCAGATAAGGAAATACAGAGGTTACAATGTTTGTTCTAAGTTGTTCAGTGACTCAGTGGCTCAAATACCCTAGGTCCGGGTCTGAGACACTGATCTGATCAGAGAAGCTTCTGTTCGTTAACATCCTGGTGGCAAACAGGCTCCCCTGTGTGTCCCAGCCCCGCCCAAGACCCTTGCCAGGCCGCCCCCCCCCCCCCCCCCCCGCCGCCCGTGCCCTGCTTACCTGGGCCCCTCGGGGACCCGGGGCTCTCCCATGATCCCCCGGGCTCTGAGGCTCATCCGCCAGCACGGGTTCCGAGGACCGGGCCAGAGCTGGCGCCGGCGGACCCTCGTCCACGTCCGTGTGGGGGCCGCCCTCGCCATCCGTGTAGCCCTCCCCGTCTGTCTCGTAGTCGCTGTTGACCCGGCTGTCACAGCTCAGATCCGCAGAGCTGTCGGCCAGGCCTCGGTGAGGCAGGTCCAGGTTGCCCTCCGACGAGTTGTCCGGCTGCGGGGTGGGCGTGGTCTGGCTGAGCCAAGGCCCCGCCCCCTCCTCCCAATCCCACCCCCGGCCTCCAACCTCACTGCCAAAGCAGGTCCAGACCGTCACCTCAGGTCCGACCTTGGCCGTGGACGTGCCCCAACCCCCCGCCCCGGGTACCTGGTCCTCGGCCGTCCAGATGGGCCGGGTCTGCTGCTCGCGGATGACGGCCTTGAGCTCCCGGTACCAGGCGTCACTCGTGCCATGCAGGGGGATGGTGGCTGCGGGGAGGGGGCTTCAGCGTGGCCGCAAGTGCGCGGCCAGGACCCACCGCCCACGCAGCCTCCCCCCCACCCCGCCGTCCGCCTACCCGTGAACAGGTGTTCGCTGTGCTTGCGTAGCTTCTGGGCTTGCGCGTAGAGGCGGCGGGTGCTGCGGCGGGACGCGGGCGCCAGCCACTGGCGCAGGGCCTTGAGGGCCACGCGGCTCTCGGGGGCGCAGAAGACCACGATGGGGTAATATTGCACGTAGTTGAGGCGTTCCACCGCCGACGGCGTCACGTCCAGGAGCGCGTGCTTGTTCTGCGCCCAGCCCGCGGCGGAGGCGGAGGCGGAGGCGGAGGCGGAGGCGGAGGCGGAGGCGGAGGCGGAGGCGGAGGCGGAGGCGGGGGGCGGGGCGGACGGCAGGGAGAGAAACACCCAGAGACGCAGCGGACAGGTCAGGAGGCAGGTGAAAGGTCAGAAGATCAGAGGTGGAGTTGGACGGTTGGGGTCAAGGTGGACCCTGACCTCAGGGCGCAGGCGAGCGCAGTGGGCAGGGGCTGTGACGGCCCAGGGCTCGCCACTGTGTGTCTCTGTCCCTCTCAAGCCCCGGCATCGCAGCACCTCCGGGAGGGGCGCCGAGGGGGTCTGTGCCGTGCAGCCCGGCCGGGGCGGGAACGGGTTGGAGGCCTGGGCCTTGGTTTCCCAACCCGTGAAACGGGGCACAGAGCGGGGCCCTGCTTACGTTCTCGGCGATCACGCGCACGGTATCCAGCTTGATGATCTTGGAGGGGCTGTCGGTCCTCGATACGCTGTCTGTGGAGGGAGAGGTGACCGGCGGCTGCGGAAGGGCGCTCCCCTCGCCGCTCAGATTCTCGGGCCTACCTGCCCCTCCCCTGCTCAAGAACCCACCATGGCTGCCCATCACCCCGAGGGCAAGTCTAACAACAGCCACGAGCCTGACTCGCTGCACTCAGTCTCCCTCCTGACCGTGGCCTACACTGCCGTGGACCATGTGGCAGATGGGAAACAGCCTCAAGGACATAAGGTCACTGGCTCGGGGGTCACGGAGCCGACAAGGGGCAGGGCAAGGAGCCCGATGTGGTGTTTGTGTTCCAGGCACTAGCTGCGCCCCGCTTGGCCCCAGCTTGGCTCGGGCTGCGTCTGCTGCTCTCCCATCCCCCATCCGTTCTGTAGGACTCGAGATAGAGCCCTGCCTCCTCCAGGAAGCCCTCCAGGACAGCCAAGGGCTGATGGAGGTGACACGCCCTGCCCTGGGGGGTGCGGGGGGCCCAAAAGGAAAAGGGGGGGAGTGGGGCAGAACCCTACCTAATTTATTTTATTGTTATGTGCAGAACAGGGACACCTGGGGGGACTCGGTCGGTTAAGGGTCTGACTTCAGCTCCGGTCATGATCTCACAGGTTGCGGGTTTGAGCCTCGTGTCGGGCGCCGGGCTGACAGCTCGGAGCCTGGAGCCTGCTTCGGATCCTGTGTCTCCCTCTCTCTGCCCCTCCCCTGCTCGCACCCTGTCTCTCTCTCTCCCTCTCTCTCTCTCCCTCTCCAAAATAAACATTGAAAAATTTTAAAAAGTAAAATAAAATGTACAGAACATAAAACTCACCATCTCTAAGCACACAGCTCAGCGGCCTCAGGCACACTCACACTGTCGTGCAGCCGCCCCCGCCATCTGTCTCCAGAACTTTCCATGTCCCCGAACTGAGACTCTGTCCCCATGAAACACTGGCTCCCCACCTCCTGCCCCACCCCTGGCTCCCACCATCTACTCTCTGTCTCTGTGGGCGGGACTCCTCCAGGGGGTCACACGGGACGTGTCCTTCTGTGCCCGGCTTCTGTCACTGCTCAGTGTCCTCCGGGTCCGCCCACGTGGTGGCAGGAGGCAGGACGTCCTTCCTTTTTACGGCTGGATCATACTCCAGTGTGTGGACGGACACTGTGTTTATCCTTCACTGTGGCTAATACTGGGAACATGGGGGTGCAAGTGCCCGTTGGAGACCCGGCCCTTACTTCTTTTCGGTATAGACCAGACGTGGACTCGCTCGCTGGGTCAGACGATGACTCTGTGTAACCGAGGAGCTGCTCGTAGTTTTCCACAGTGGCCGCCTGGTCTCACGCTCCCCCAGCCGAGCACGAGGGCCCCCACTTTCCACATCCTCACGGACACTTGCTATGCTCTGTTTTGCTGTGTTACACTCTGACCCCGTCCCGGGCCTCGCTTGGCCTCGCACTGTGGTTCTGATCGGCACTTCCCCGGCGACTAGTGATGTTAAGACGACCTTGCCCTCCAAACCACACGCCGGAGCCTCGTCCTTCCGCCAAGTTCCCTCCCCACAGACCCTGCCTCCCCTTTTGCTGTGGGGAAAGCCCCCTGAAGGCTGCTGAGCCCTCCGGGGCGGTGAGAAAGGGCCTCACCTCCTGAAATGCTCGCACCTCGCACGGGCACGAAGACCATTCCCACACTCACAACCCCATTTGAGAGACGAGGAAGTGAGGTCTCAGGGCAAGCCACCAGCTCAGGGTCACCCAGCCAGGAGGAGCAGGGATTGCCTGGAGGTGACACCTGCCCAGAGAACGGCCTCGCTCGAAAGCCCCGGCCAGGGGACACTTTGGCAAGGAGACGGTGTGTGTCTGCAAGAAATGCCCCTCCGCCCTCCTTTGGGGGGCTCCTGACCAAGATCGCCACCCCACGGGGCTTTGATCTGATGCTGTATTCAAGGGCATCCGCTCTGCAAACACTTCTCTCCGCTGGAAAGCGGCCACAGTGTGTCAACCAACAGGTGTGGCTGTATCCCAATAAAACTTTATTGATAGGTTATAGGTGGTGAAATGTGAATTTCATATCGTTTTCATGTGTCACATCACATTTCTTTTAACTTCTCTTCAACCGTTTGAAATGTGTAGATACACCATTCTTAGCTGGCAGGCTGTATAAACACTTAGCTGATGGGCCAGATTTGGCCCTGGAGCTTTAATTTACTGACCCCCGCCCCCCCCCCCCCAGCTTGTTTCAGTAATTGTTCGTGAATTTTTGGTGTTCTCGGGGGAACAGTTGTCTATCTTGCTCAACGCTGTGTCTGTACCTCAATAAAGGAAGGGACAGGTGGCACGTTGGGTTCATCGGCAATGGCTTTGGCAATGGCTGCCGGGTGAACTGTGTTAAGAAGGATTCTGAGGCTCTATCCAGACAAAGAGCGCCGTGATTGGCTCAGGATGTCTGGCCCAGGCCTTGGAGGGGGCGCTGGTGACTCATCTGCCTCGTGCCTGCCTGCCGTGGCTGTTTTAACTCTTTCCCGAAACAGCAGCAGCAGCAGCAGCCCCCTCATCAAGCTGCCTCGGCCCCCGCGCTGGGGAAGAGGCTGTGAAATCGTTCCCCCAACAAGGCTGCTTCCTTACCTGCGATTTCGAACTGGTCGGGCATCTCCGCAGTCAACTTCTGCATGGCAATGTCTGCCACGGGCCCCAGGATCACCACCGGGCGCTTGAAGCTGGCTGAGGGGCAGAGAAACGGCAAGGATCAAGATCCCATTTGCAGCAAAGACCGCTAGACCCAACCAGGCCCATGGCTGCCCGGCTGAAGACTACATCTCCCAGCGTCCCCTGTAGGCAGGAGGGCCACGTGACCACCTCCCGGCCAATGGGGTGCAAGCAGAATTGCGCGCCGTTCTGGGTTGTAGCCTTCCGGGAAAGATAGGATCCCTGTTCACCTTCTTGCCTCTTCCCCGGCTGGAATGGTCTTGGACCACATCATAAGGCAGAAAAACAAGATGTGAGACCACCCTCCGTTACTTACACCCGGGCTATGACTTAAAAAGAAGCTATTTTCTGCTTCTGCAGCTCTCACGTGGGTTGGGTTATAGCATTGAAGTCAGTAGACAGCAAACTACAACCCGTGGGGCCACATCCGGCCCACTGCCTGTTTTATAAATAAAGTTTTATTGGAACACAGTCACGTCCACTCATGTACTGCCTCTGGCTGCCTTCGTGCAGAGTGGAGTCGTTTTGAAAGAAACCACACGGCCCCACAAAGACTAAAATAGTAACTGTGTCTGAACTTTTGCAGGAAGAGTTTGCCAACCAATGGACTGATGGCTATATCATTTTAGCCATGAGGAAACGGGCACAGAACGCACAATGGCAGGAGAAAAGGGAGTAGTCAGCCCCCTCCTGATACCCCTATTCCCATCCCTCGGAAAGGATTTTTTGAATTTTTTCTTTAAAGTTTATTTTTGAGGAGCACCTGAGTGGCTCAGCGGGTTAAGCGCCCAACTTCAGCCCAGGTCATAATCTCTGGGTTCGTGAGTTCGAACCCCACGTCAGGCTCTATGCTGACAGCTCAGAGCCTGGAGCCTGCGTCGGATTCTGTGTCTCCTTCTTTCTCTGCCCCTCCCCCGCTCACACCCTGTCTCTCTCAAAAAAAAAAAATAAAAATAAACTTAAAAAAAAAGTCACCCCCTCCAGCCCCCACGAACCCCCTTCTTGTCCCTGGCTGAGCCTGTTCTGTACGTTTCACACACGTGGACTCAGACCCCGTGTGGGCTCTGGGGTCTGGTTCCCTTTCTGAGCGTCAAACATTCAGGGTCTGTCTGCAGGGCAGCAGGTGTGGGCGCCTCGCTCCTGCTAGTGGGCGGGGCAGCGATCTGCGCATGCGCGGTGGGCACACTGTGTGTATCCCTTCATCTGTCGGTGAGCATGTGGGTTGTTTCCACGTTTGGGCCGTTGTGAGCCGTGCTGCTGTGGACACGCGTGTTCAGGCTTCGGTCTCACGCCCGTTCACAGTATGCGTGGATTTTAAAGGGTGTCTGTTCAGCGCCAGCTGACCCCCCAGAAAGGGCAGCGCCCACGGAACGCCCGGGCGGCCACCGCAGGCCACGTGTGGCCGTGGAGCCCCTAAAACGTGGCTGGTCTGAACCCAGATGTGCCGAGTGCAGAATACACACCAGGGCTTACACACACACAAGAGGGTGTGAAATATTTCACCGACTACTTATATTTGGGTTATCTGTTAAAATACTTTGGGTATGGTAACAAGGTAAATTGTTTAAGTTACGGGTAAGCACTTCTTTTCGAGATTGCGCCTGCGGCTTGCGGATCTCTACTGGAAAAGGAAAGGAGCCCTTTCCTGTTTCCTTCGGCACCCTAAAATAACCCAAAATGGGTATTTTGGGGGGGGGGAGAGGTTAAGGATGGGGGCTTCCGAAGCCTGGACGCGGAGGAAGACTTGTCCAGAGCTTCCAACAGCCTTACGAGCCCCCCTCCTCGGACCCGCGCCCCTCGGACCCACCTTCTCGAAGCACCACGCGTTCATACGGCGGGTAGTGACCCTGCCTGGTCAGATCGGACAGGTCCTCGCGGCTCCGATGGGTGGTCTTCTTGGCCCCTCGACGGAGACCCCGCAGCCGCCAGAACTCGGCCCGCGCGTTGGAGCCCGAAGACGCGCCCGGCCCGGCGCCCACGGCGCGCTGGGCGGCCTCCAGACTGGCCAGCTGCTCCGCCCTGGGGAGGAGGCAGGGGGCTGGGCACGGAGGGCGGCGGAAACCGGGCCCGGGAGCCGGGAGGCCGCGCCCGTCTGCGGCGGGGAAGCCGAGGCCGAGGGGCGACGCACCTGCTCTGGTTGGGGATGATGCCCCGCTCCTGCTCGCGGAGGTCGCGCCCCATGCGCGCCGCCAGCCAGTGGCCCCCGCGGGCGCGGCTCTGCCCGGGGCCGGGGTACAGCGTGTCCAGCACGTGGAAGACGTCTCCGCGGGTGAAGCCCAGGCCCGACGGGGGGCTGGCCTCCAGCTCGAAGTGCGTGCGGATGTAGAAGGAGTCGCCCACGCGGGACTGCACCATTTTCCGGAAGACTGCCGACCGGGGAGGCTCGGTGAGCGCCCAGGCCCCCCGCCCGGCCCCCGCCCGCCCGGCCGCCCGGCCGCGCGCGCACTCACTGTCCTGCTTCCGCTGCGTCACCAGCTCCATGTCCTCGCCCGGCGGCAGCCCCAGCAGGAACTGCACGGCCTCCTCGCGGGTCAGGTTCCGGAAGGGGACGTCATTCACCTGCCGGGGAAGGGGGCGTGGCATGGGCCGCGGCCACCCCTGGCCAGACGGGCGATGCCAGGTCTGCTGGGCACGGGGCCCACTCCCGGGAGGACAGCAGGGACGGCTCGTGACCCAGCCAACGAGGTCATGACACAGGCAGGGAGACGTTAAAACGTTCAGATGTCCAGGGGCGCCTGGGTGGCTCGGTCGGTTAAGCGTCCGACTTCAGCTTAGGGCACGATCGCACGGTTTGTGAGTTCGAGCCCCAGGGCGGGCTCTGTGCCATCAGCGTGGAGCCCGCTTCGGATTCTGTGTCTCCCTCTCTCTCTCTCTCTGCCCCTCCCCCACTCAAGTTCTGTCTCTCAAAAATAAATAAATGTAAAAAAAAAATTTTTTTTTTTGAAGTTCACATGTCCCTGGGGGTGCTGCGGGTCCTGGGGGAGGACACACAGGCCAGGACAGACTCCGGGGCCACCCAGCAGGCCGCCACACCCACTGCCGGCTGCCCCAAGTCACCTGCAGAATCTCATCTCCCTCCTGGATGCCCTGCCCGTCGGCCGGGCTGCCCTCCTGCACCCCGGACACGAAGATGCCCACGTCATTGCCGCCGGCCAGGCGCAGGCCGATGGTGGAGCCCTTGGGGAAGCGGACCACCCTCCAGTCGGGGCTGTACCTGTAAGGGGAGGCAGAGGTGGGGTCAGGCCGGAATGGGTGGAGAGGGGGCGCGCTGGGCCTCCCTGGGAGAGCCCCCACCCCCTCCGGGCCTCAGTTTCCCCACAGCCTCGCATGGCGGCCCCACCAACACGGGGACGCGGCCCCGGGATGCGCGAGTGTCCGGCTGGGGGGGCTCTTTTCCCCGGGGGGACGTACCCACGGTCCTCCCTGCTCTGGCCGCTGGGCACCCTGTAGATGTCATAGCTGCTTTGCCTGGGGGAGTCTGAAAGGGAACAGCAGTGTGTTTTCCAAGCACCCTGACTGGTCTAGCCGCCACACCTCAGCCTTAGGGTGTCCCTGCCCCACGGCGCTGTCACCCAGCCCTCCGTCCTTCCCAGGGAGCTGCCCCTGACCTCTTAGGCCCCTGCCCCCCCTCTCCCGCCCTGCCTGGCACCACCTCACTGGTTGGGATCAGAAAAATCCGAAGGATGCTCAGAGTCACGTCCCTGCCACCATCCGCTCACCTGTTTCCGAGATGGTTCTGGAATCCGCTGAATTGTCCCGCCAAAGCGGGGGGCTCTCCCTGGAGGGGGAACAGATTTGGGGTGAAGTAGGGGCGGATGCCGAGAGGCGACTGTAGCAATTCTCATTTATTTGCACCCAGATTCAAACTCTGCCTTTCTGGCTGGGAGACCGTGGGGCCGCTGCTCTCTCTCTGAACTCGGGTTCCCTCCTCTGAGCCCCGGGGACGGCTAAGTCAGGGCCACAAGGAGGCATGGCTCAAAATGAGGCAAACCTGTGGCCGATGGTCACGTTTATGATTCTAATTAGTGAAAAGCTATAGAAGGTGATATGGTCTGAGTGTTGTGCTCCCCCCCCCCCCCCCCCCCCCGCGCCACCGCCGTCCTAACCCCGGGGGTGGGGGGGATGATGGTTTGGGAGGTGGGGCGTCTGGGAGGCGAGGCGATCAGGGTTAGGTGAGGTTGGGGGGGGGGGCAGGAAGGGGGTGCGGGACCCGAGTGCCGTCTCTTCCACGTGACCACACTCGGAGAGAAGCGGGTGGTTGTCTGCAGCCCGGAGGGGAGCCCCCAGCAGGGACCGCCAGAGCCAGCACGGTGACCACGGACCTCCAGCCTCCACAAACCACCCCCCCACCACGTGTGGTATTCGTCATCACAGCCTGAGCTGCCTGAGACACACACGGGAAGGAAAGTCCCCTGCAAAGCCAGCCCGCCGTTAGCACAGATGAGTTACTTTCCAGACCCGGCAGACGCTTCCAAATAAACACGTGCGGGTGACTATATACTTTTGAAAGAACGTCAAGGTCACGGGGCGTCTGGGTGACTCAGTCGGTGAGGCTCTCGGGTCACGATCTCGCGGTCCGTGAGTCCAAGCCCTGCATCAGGCTCTGTGCTGATGGCTCAGAGCCTGGAGCCTGTTGCGGATTCTGTGTCTCCCTCTCTCTCTGCCCCTCCCTCGCGTGCGCTCTGTGTCTCTCTTGAAAAATAAACATCAAAAATTGTTTTTAAAAGGAGCAAAACACGAAGATCACGCCGCACGTTGGCATCTGACATTCACCCCGTGAATCCCCAGGGCACGGGAAAGAAATCTGGAAACGCCAGTCTCCTCCCCACCTCCGCCTCCTGGAGCGGGCTGGCAGCCCAGAAGCCGGTCCGGCCGCTCGGACCCACGGCTCCTCCTGTGTTCGAGTGGGACACCGGGGAAGGTCATGCAAGCGACCCTCCCCCCCGCCCCCAACCCTCTGAGCGATGCCGCCCTGTGTCGCTCCAGAGGCCGGCGCTCCCGTTACCGAGCGTCCCCGAGCCCGGCTGCACGGTAACAGCCGTACGAAGGAGCGGGCGTTCACTGTGGCCCAAGCACACACGTGTGGCCTCCTTCTGTCACTGATACTCAGCACCCCGAGATCTGGGGCTCTGGGGTCCCCTTCCCGGCCAAACCAGCCCCGGGGACCCGGGAAAAGAGCAGCACAGGAGGAACCGCGTGCTGAGCTGAGGTTACGAGAAGCAGCTTCTGTCTCGGTCCGTATTCTGAAGTCTCTGTGGGATCATGTGCTCGGGGGACCCGCGGGGCCCTGAGTCCTCCTGTCCCCATGGCTGTGAGTGCGCTGGGGATCAGCCACCCCCAAATCCTACTGCCCTAGCCGGCGCCTCGGCGGTAGCCTCCTAAGACCCAGAGATCAGAGGCACCCAGCGAACTCCACATTATCCGTGTGGGATAATGTTCACCGGCGTTTCGAGCCGCTAGGCTTTAGGGAAATTTGTTACCCAGCCACAGATAACGGATAGACCCCTGCTTCACAGGTGCCGAAGGCCTTGGCGATAATATACCCATGACCTAATCCCCATGGGCTGGGCACTTAGGTTTTGGTTTTTTAATTTTTTTTTTAATGTTTTTATTTATTTTTGAGACAGAGAGAGACAGAGCATGAACGGGGGAGGGTCAGAGAGAGAGGGAGACACAGAATCCGAAACAGGCTCCAGGCTCTGAGCTGTCCGCACCGAGCCCGACGCGGGGCTCGAACCCACGGAGCGCGAGATCATGACCCGAGCCGAAGTCGGACGCCCAACCGACTAGGCCACCCAGGCGCCCCTGGGTGCTTCTGTTTTTAGGCATGGAGTCGTGTCCCCTCAAAATTCCTGCGCCGACATCCTAACCCCCAGCATCGCAGAATGCGATGGTACTTGGAAATACGGTCTCGGTGGATGCGATCGGTGGAGAGGAGGACCCACCGGTAGGAGGCGGGGAGGCCCTGATCCCGTATGACTGGTGTCCTTACACAATGGGGACGTCTGGACCCAGAGACACACAAGATGACGTGAAGACACCAAGAGGAGGTGGCCACTTACGAGCCCAGGACTTGCTGGAAGCTACCAGAAGGTAGGAGAGACCTCCGACCCCCGGCCTCCCCACCTCCCCGCCTCCCCGCCTCCCCGCCCCGAGCCTCCAAGGGGAGCGTGGCCCTGCCCACACCCTCATCTGGGACTCCGGAACCGTGAGACCATAAATTTCTCCTGTCCTAAGCCACCAAGTCTGGGCGCTGTGTTACAGCCACCGCAGGACACGGATGCAAGGTCACTGCCACTTGTTCCCGTCTGTAAACATCATCATAACGAGCAAGCACCCTCCAGTCCCTGCACACACCCATGGCTGCCTTGCCCCCAAGAGAAAATCCCTAAAGGAGGACTGAAGTCGAAAATGGGTTCGAAATTGGATCGAAGTCGAAAATGGGGGGGGGGGGTGTCTTGGAAAATTCCGCTCCTTCTGCTTTAAGTCGATCCCTACCAGGCTCTCCCGGTCCCAAGAACCCAGAGCCACGTACTGGGGGCCAGGAGGACTATGTGTGGACGGGGGAAGCCTCTTCCAGGCAGGCCACCAGGACCGCACCCTCCAGTCGGAAAAGATACGCCCACGTTCCATTCCCACTCAGCCATTCTGGCCGACAGGGGTACGTACTCGGGGGAGTCGGTCCAGCTGGCGTCAGAGCTCCGCCTCACATGCTGGGGTGGCGGTGGGACGTGGGAGGGTGGCGCCTGGGACGTTTCTGAGCCGAGGTCGGAGATGTCTGCAGCGGAGAGGACGTCCCATCAGGCCTGCAGCCCGCACCGCAGAGGGGGACGTCAAGGCCCCTCTAAGCCAAGGGGCCTAGGCCAGAGTCTGGCTCAGCCAGTAAGCCCTCACTTCCTGTGTGGCCTTGGACAAGTGTCTGTCCCTCTCTGAGCCTCACAGGGCCAGGCTCACGTGCCCTGCTAGGCCCCGCCTGGCCTCCTCGGCCTCCCCTGCCCTCCGCTGAACCCACAGGGCCTGCCCTCTGGCCCCTCACCGTCCAGGAGAGAGCTGTCGCTGTCACTGACGGCCGGTGGGATGTTCACCAGGAACTGCCCTCTGTCCCTGAGCACCAGCAGAGTCAGCTTCCCTTCTGACTTCTCGATCAGTCGCCGTGTGTCACTCAGAGACAGATTCTCGCTGGACACGCCATTGATCTAAAAGGCCCGGGAAGGAAGACAGGAAGGGAGTTAACACTAGATCGGGGATGCTAGAAACAGACAGCTTGGCGGGGGCACTAGAAACACACAATTGCTAAAAACAGACGTTCTCAAGAGAAAACGATCGTACGGGATCCCGGCTGTGAGGAGACCATGCCCAGAAGCGACTCCCACAAAAACTCCAGAACTCGGGCGCCTGGGTGCCTCAGTCCGTTAGGTGTCCAACTCTTGATTTCAGCTCCCGTCGTGATCCCAGGGTCGTGGGACCGAGCTCCGCATCAGGCTCTCTGCTGACGGCACGGAGTCTGCTTGGGATTCTCTCTCTGCCCCTACCCTCTTTGCATGCACAGATGCACGAGCACGCTCTCTCTCTCTCTCTCTCTCTCAAAAAAAAAAAAATAAATAAACCGGTCTAACCAGGGAGAGATATGTAGATACCCAAAGATACTAAAAGCAGTCATTTAGAGGTGGGTTAGGAACATACAATTGGAGGAGGACTGAATGCCCCTCTGCACGCACTCCAGGAATCCCTTTCTAACATTTTCCGCGGGGAGTGTGTTTGCATTTACTCTGGGGATGGTGAGTTTCTCACCCCCCCCTACTGAGTTACCCGTTTCTAGTGTCTGCCCCAAACCCCTAGAAACAGACAATTCCTGGGGATCGCTACAAACAGAAAACTCTGAGGACCCTCGAGAAGCTACCGCCTGGAAAGGGGTTGGAAATCCCACACCAGGAATCACTAGAAACACATTTTCAGGAGAGGAGTCTAGAAAGAAACCAGCTTTCAGGCAGAGCTGGTCCTGTAAACCTGGCGACTGGCCCCGCCGCGGGATTCTGGGGATACTAGAAACTGACATTTGGCAGGTGGGGGCGGGGGGGCCCTCTCTAACCCTTGGGAAGGAGGCAGCTAAGTGCAAATGGTTCTGGCTCTGCCCACCTGCCCTCCCCCCCCCCCCACCCGCCACTCGGTCTCCCTGTCCCGCCCCCGACAGGAAGCCTGGGCTCACCTGGAGGATGAGGTCGCCTTCCCGCAGCCCGCGGTTCCTGGCCGCCAGGCCCGACTCAGTGATGTGCTTGATGAAGATCTGACTGCCCAGGGTGACCCCGAACTCTGTGGGGGGGAGGAGGGGCACTGAGGCAGGGCCTGGGGTCTGGGTTGCAGAAGGTCCACGGCAGGGGCGTGGGAAGGAACGGAGCCCAGGTCCCCGCTCCCCGACACCCTCAATGACATCCCGGTGAGAGTTTTCAGGATGTGACTCTTGTTATCACAGTTACAAGGCAGCTGGGGCGCCCGGGGGGTGGGGGGGGGGGAGGCGGGGGGGGGGGGCGCTCCGTCGGTTGAGCGGCCGACTTCGGCTCAGGTCATGATCTCGCGGTGCGTGGGTTCGAGCCCCGCACGGGGCTCTGGGCTGACAGCTCGGAGCCTGGAGCTGCTTCGGATTCTGCGTCCCCCTCTCTCCGCCCCTCCCCCACTCTCCGCCCCTCCCCCACTCACGCTCCATCATTCTCTCTCTCTCTCAAAAATACACATTAAAAAAAAAGTTTTTTTTAATTACAAGGCAGGGGGCCGATGTCCCAGTGCCATTTGTCACATCACGTTTAGAATTCTAAGGCCAGGGTGCTTCTACTGAACTGAGATGGGGTCAGAGGCCACACGTTGGCCTTACGGAGGGAATTCTAGTATGGTGACGCTTCTACGGATGCCACAGTGTGTGAGTTTCCCGGGCTGGAAAACAATACCAGTTTGCAATCTCATGGTTCTGGGCTCAGAAGTCCCAACACCCGGGCGTGGGCAGGGCCGGTTCCCCCAGGGCCTGGCTCCCCCCCTTTCCCGGCTTCCAGAAGCCCCGCACCCTGGGCCCGCGGCCCCTCCTCATCCTCACGGCCAGCAGCTCGGGTCGGGGTCTGCCCATCTCTCTGCCCCCCTCCCGTGAGGACCTCGTGAGGCCGCGGGGCCCCCCGGGACACCCAGGGTCACCCCCACCTCAGGGGCCTGGGCCTGCCCCCCTCTGCCGCATGAGGCCACATGTCCCAGGTCCCAGGGACCAGGACGGGGACGCCTCTGGACACACGGGACAGGGGGTCAGCGCGGCCACGGCGCCCCTTGGCGGGAACCGGGAGCCCCACTGCCGACGACACGGCCGACCTCACCTTCGCTGTCCCTCCTCCGCACCAACACGGACTTCACGGGCCTCATCTGCACGTCCTGCCGCGGCAGCCGCTTAAAGCCCGACACCAGGGCCAGCCCGTTGGCCTCAGACCTGCCGCCTGGGCTCCTGCGCCCGTGGCTGCCGGCCCGGCTCCGGCGGCCCGTCCTCTGCCGGCGGGAGCGCTCGCCCCAGGAGCGGCCAGACCCGCTGGATGTGTCCCCGTCGTAGCCCTGGCCGTGGTCAGCCTCCCCATCCGAGACCTGATGTCCCCCAGAGGGGCTGGCCTTGGCAGGCAGCTGGATTTTCCGGGGACGCTTCACGGTCTGTGAGGGGAGAAAGGGGAGGGGCCGGCTCGAGGCTCCGCCCCGACCCCTGGCTTGGGGGAGCCCCTCTCTGGGCCTCAACGCCCAAGCTGTGAAATGGGGACCAGATTCCACCTGCTTGTAGAAGCTTCCACTCATAACACCCGCGGGCTGCAGGTGGGGCTCAAAGTGGGGGCGGGGGGAGGGCAGAGGTGCCCACGGGCGGGGGGGGGGGGGGGCTGCCCCGCCCACCCGGCCCCCACTCACGATGTTGGCCAACTTGGTGCAGGTTTTGAGTATCTGAATGGCAAAGGTGGAGGTGACGCTCTCCATGGAGACCCCGTTCACCATGACGATGTGGTCCCCTGTCCTGAGAGGAGAGGGAGGCTGGGTCTCAGGGACGAGTCCTCACATAGGAGCCCTCTCCTCAGGCCTTCCCTGCAGCCCCTGCCGTGTCCCCCAGTGCCCGACTTTGGGGCAGGCACCTCCCAGTCTACAAGGCCTGGTTCTAATTCGCTGGTGTCCCCAGGCTCCCGGAGACATTTATCCTTCTGGCATTTATCCCTCAGTTTCCTCATCTGTAAAATGGGACCAACAACAAATCCAACTAGAATAATAGAACGCAACCGGGGCCCCTGGGTGGCTTAGCCAGTTTAGCGTCTGGCTCTTGATCTCGGCTCAGGTCATGATCTCACGGGTCCGTGACTTTGAGGCCCTCGTTGGGCTCAAACTTACTGCACGGAGCCTGCTTTGGATCCTCTGTCTCCCTCTTTCTGGCCATCTCCTGCTTGCTCGCTCTCTCTTTGTCTCAAAAACAAATACACGTTCAAAAAAAGATAGAATGCAACCACAGAATGCAAGCTGGGATTGTAAGTGTCTCCGTGCCCCTCAATCCTTCTGTCATGCCCCCCGTTTCTGCTTTTCTCCCCCTCTTTCCCTGTGTTTTTTTTTTAAACGTTTATTTATTATTGAGAGACACAGAGCATGAGCAGGGGAGGGGCCGAGAGATGGAGAGGCACAGAATCTGAAACAGGCTCCAGGCTCTGAGCTGTCAGCCCAGAGCCAGACGCGGGGCTCGAACTCACAAACCGCGAGACCATGACCCGAGCCGAAGTCGGACGCTTAATTGACTGAGCCACCCAGGCGCCCCTTCCCTGTGTTTCATAACGTCTCTCTCTCTCTCTCTGAAGCTGTGAGCTGTGTCTCGATTCTGGACTGAACCATTATCACCCGTCAGCCACTCAGGTCCCAGAACCGTTTTCCCAACAGAACGCCCAGGAGACTGCCGCTCCCAAGGGCTCAGAACACAGCGTCTCCTTCCCTGCGGCCACAAAAGGCTTCCAGGACCTTTCACCTCAGGAAGGCCATTATGACCCCGGAGACCTACAGCGAAGGACCAGGAAGTGGCTTGGGGAGGGTGACTCTCCCAACGCCAACCCTGTGCTGCTGGCAGCTCCGAGCCCTGTGTTGACAGAGCTGAAAGGCACCAGGCACTTTCCCCGCTCCTGGCTTTGGCCCACACAGCTCCCTGCTCTCGGCAGGCCCCGCCCCTGCCCGCACCCCTGCTGCCTCGATACTCACTGCAGTTGGCCCTCAGCTGGCCCCCCCGGCACCACATCCGACACGACCACGGATCCACTGGGCCGGTCTCGGCCACCAGAGATGGCAATGCCAAAGCCTCTCCGGGGGTCCTGAGAGGGGAGGAGACCTAGGATGAGTTTTTGCTTCCTCCCGTGGAGCAGCCCGGGATCAAGGTGGCACCCCTGTAGGCACCCGCGCGGGGAGAGGGAGGCCTCACCTTGCAGAGCGTGGCCGTGTGCTGTTCCCAGATGGTCACCTCCTCCATGTCCAACACCTGACAGCAGAGGAACGGGAGGTGGGCTTGAGGCCACCGCAGGCCCACTGGAGCAGGCAGGGGTCCCCCGCCCTGGGTGGGGAGCCCGGCTGTGACACTCCCCGGGTCCCAGGCCTGTGGGCAGGTTGCTACCTCTCTGGAGACCTCAGCTTTTCTATCTGCAAGGTGGATTTAGGTCAGGGGTTCTCAGTTAGGGTCCACGCTGCCCCCCAGGGTACATGTGGCAACATCTGGAGACGCTGGCAGTCATCACAATGCTGCCCAGCCCCCCACAGAGCGGGGAAGCCCCCCCCCCCCCCCACACACACAGGGAATGATCCAGGCCCGAATGTCCAGATGCCAAAGCTGAGACCCTCAGCAAACCGGTGAGAGGAGAGAAAACGCAAGTGCCTGGGGGGGGGTGGGGATCCATGCCTGGGGGAGGGGGGATCGAGTGGGGGGGGAGGGGGGATCCATGTTTGGGGGGGAATCAAGCCAGGCCTGCCAGGCAGAGGGAGCCCACTCTGCTCCAGCCACCTGGGGCCTCCTCACTGTTCCTCCGACCCCTGGGGCCTTTGCACGTGCTGTTCCTTCTGCCTGAAACTCTTTTCCCCCAGATCTCCACCTGACTCCTTCCCTCACCTCCTTCTCCTGTCAGCTCCTGTGTTACCCTGCCGGTGAGGCTTTCCAGCCACCCGGTTCGGAACAGTAAGCTCTTCGGGCTCCACGGCAGACCGCCCTATCCACCCTTCCCCAGGACGTGTTCCTAATTCGGAGAACTTGTGACCCCTTGACATTCTCTTGGCTTTTTTGGTCTGTCCGTCTCCCCTCTCTAGAACATCCGATCTGGAGGGCAGAGATTGTCTGTCTCGTTCACAGTGGAGTCCCAGTTCATAGCAGGGATTCAGGAGCAATTTACTGAAGGAAGAAAGGAGGGAAAGAGGAGAGAGGAAGGAAGGAAGGAAGGAAGGAAGGAAGGAAGGAAGGAAGGGGGTGCTTTCCTTGTGCGGGGGGTACTTTACAGGTACTATCTCATTTAATCCACTCACTGAAGGGAGATCCCATCATCCCCATGTCACAGATGAGGCAACTGAGGCACAGAGAGGCGAAGTCACTTGCCAGGACGACAGCCCCGATAGAGGCTGTGGCTGGAAACGTGGATTCGGTTATTTGCACGCCGGTGATACAGATGGGGACTTGGCTTCTGGGAGTACAAGGCCACCCTCCAGGACACCCGGCCAGAGAAGGCAGGACGTGAAGCCCACCCTCCCCCCTGCCCCCTCCCTGTCCCTTTCCTCTCGGCCCAGCCCCCCCCCCCACCTCGGCCTGGTAGACCCGCCCCCCTCCCCCCCCCCCCCGGGGGCACAGCAGGTGGTGATTCCTCCCCCTAAGAACCCCTCTCTGGCTGCTCCCGTGCCTTTTCTTAACGGATCCCGGGAGAGCAGCATTCCTGGCTCCCAGGGGGTGGGGGGAGGGGGCGAGAGACAAACACCGCCCAGGGCGGGGCCTCCCGGGCACTCCCCGCCCCGCGGTTACCGGGGAGCTGAGGGCGGCGCTCACAAGCCCGACTCAAAGCCCTCTGCCGGCTGCCTCAGTTTCCCCGCCTGCCAAATGGGCTACCCCCGCCCCCGGCGCCCTGGCCTTCAGGGCCGAGGCGGCGGCGGCGCGGGGCAAGGAGCCAGGCGGGAAAAGCAGAAAGAGCCTCGACTTTCCTCCTTTGCACGTTAGTAAGAGACACCGCGCTCCGCTGGCTGCCGATGAGACGCTCATCGTTTTAACCCTGAGCGACCTTAATGTGTCACCGCTGTTATTCCCACCTTAAGGGAGAGCAAAGGAAGGCCCAGAGAGGCGCAGTCACTTGCCTGAGGTCACCCGGTGAACAGGGGGGGCCGGTCTGGCCCCCTTGCCCCTAACCAGGCACCCCTCCGCCCTGTCGCTTGTTTGTTTCTTCCGGACTTATGTTTCAAAGCAGAATCTTTGTGCTTGCTTTGAGGTTACACTTTGTATCATTAAGTGCCCTCCGGAACTTTGATTTCCCAGCCTTATTTTAAGACACAGCCCCAGGGAACCAGGGCCCCTGGGGGACAGGTGCAGGTGGCCCAGGCTTGCCCTGCCCCCCCCCCCCCACCCCGTTCAGGTTCACCTCCTTGCATGTTACAGACCTTGTCTAAAACCCACCGGGCCAAGCCTAACCCGCCTCCCAGTGGCGCTCAGCTCCGTTCACCTACACGTCTTTGCCCTGGCAGTCCCCTGGGCCGAGAGACACCCCCCAAGAACCCGCAGGCCGCTAGCCCTCGCCACTTGGGTCCCCTGCCTCCTCAGGCAGCCTTCCTGGGCGAGCCAAACTTCCAGGGCTCCCTGTCATGCTTCCCCGTTTTCTTTCTTAGGCTCGGATCACGGCACCCCAAGCCATTTTAAATTATCCTGTTTAGGGGCACCTGGGCGGCTCGGTGAAGCGTCTGACCTCCGCTCAGGTCATGATCTCACAGTCCGTGAGTTCGAGGCCCGCGTCGGGCTCTGTGCTGCCAGCGCAAAGCCCACTTGCGGAGCCCGGTTCCCCTCCCTCTTTGCCCCTCCCCCACTCGCTCTCCCTCTCTCTCAAAAATAAACATTTCTTAAAAAATTAGCCACTTTAATCATCAGCTTGCAAGTTCCTGATCTTTCCTCTTGGGCCGTGAAGGCGGGCTGGAGCCGTCTCTCCGGCACCCTGGTGATGGCTCTTGGCATCTCCTGGGCCCTGGTGAACCCCTACTCATCCTACAGAGCCCCCGGGACGGGATGCTGTCTCTTCCTCCAGGAAGTGAGTCCTCAGCGGCCCCATTCACACGCCTTACATCCCTAATCATTGGAATCGGGGGTGTCCCAGTCCATTGCCTCCCATACACCCCTCTAGTCTGGGGCCTGCGGCTGGGCAAGGTTGGGGACCCTGGGACCCCAGTATAGTCCCCACAGAACCAGAAGGGAGACGGAGTTCGAGGAATGGGGGTGAATGGTGAGATAAAAGGCCTATTCAGCCAGGAACTCAACCGGGTGTGTCCAGAATTCCTAGACCCCTCGGTCAGCCCTTCACCCACCCAGGTGAGCTCTGAGGGGGCGGGGCCTGGGCCTTTATCCCCACCCCCTCCCCCAGGGAGGAGGAGAGGAGGAGTCACCCAAACGGGCGGGTCAGGTGGTACCCTGTCACACAACCCCGGGCACTTGGCTCCCCGCCCCCTCCCCATCTGCGCCTCCGGGAACCGGGGCGCGGGGAGAGGGGGTAGGGAGCCCCACAAATATGGGAGGTGGGGAGGGGATCCTGGAAGCTTCCCCCCCCCCCCCCCCCCCCCGCAGCCAGGACGGAAGTTGGCGGGAACCAGAACTGCCCGGAAGTGTGGTCTGGGGCGAGCCACGTTCTCCCTACGGCCTCACTTTACCCCTCCAGGCGCGATCTGCCGCCCGGTGCGGCGGTTATGAAAGGGGTCAGCCCGAGCTCGGTCCCCGGAGGGTGGGGTTTCCCCCCAAATAGAGACAAGGGGATCCCCTCCCCCCAGCAGGTTTGCCCGTGTGTAGAAGGGGCTCAAGACCCCTGTCTCTGCCCGGTAATGCAAGTTAACGGCTCTGTATACAGTAGGCGCCCAATGAGTGCTGGTTCCGGCCTCGCCGCATTCACCGGAGCCACCCCAGCCCACAAATGCTGCCGTCCCACTGTTGCTCAAGACTGACTCGGCCCGAACACCCCGCGTAAACATCTTTATAGGGCACCCAAGACGTGCCAGGCGCTAAAAACACGGTTTCCTCTTTGAATCCTCCCTGCACCTCCTCCCCGAGGAAGATGGCCCATTTGAGGGGCGAGGTATGGAGAGGCCTTGATTCACCGGCCCGAAGTTACACAGAAAAGTCAGGATTTGGCCCCAGAGAGGCAGACCTTGGAGCACGGAAAGACCCCCCCCCCCGACCCCCCAGACAGCTTTTGGAGACCAGAGGGCGAACGCCCCTCTCTGAGCAGCCTCGGGCTAGCCACCACCTTCCTCTGGGCCTCAGTTTCCCCACCTGTAACCTGGGGTGGTCTGGGGTCCAGGCCCCGGGTCGCAGACTAGATCCAGGTCGCGGACCCCAGCCAGATCCCCTCCCCCTCCCGTCCTCTGCGCGCTACTCGCCTGGAATCTCACCGCCATGGTCCACCCCTGGGCTCTCCAGCGCCCCTGTCCCGGGGCGGGGGAGGGGGGGGCCTGGAAACGGTCAATCGGTCCCCACCTCGGGGTGAGGGAGGAGGCGAAGGACGGCTGCGGCGGAGAGAGCGCCGGGCCCTCGCCTCCTCCAGCCGCTCTGGGTCGCACCTGCCCCTCGTCCCCCGCCCCGTCCCCTGCCGGCCCCGCCCCCGCCCCGCCACGCCTATCGGGACCGCGCCGGGGCCGCCTCCGCCCCCGCAACCCAGGCTCCGGGCTCCGGGCTCCGGGGTGGGAATGCCAGACCGGGTTTTCCACCCAGCCGGGCACGAGCCCGCCGTCGGGGCAGGACGCCGGCCGGGCGGGGCTGCAATGAAGACCCGGCAGCAAATCCGGCCGCGCTCGGAACCGGCGCCTGGGACGGGGCAATCGGCAACCCCCGGCACATTTCGAGGTTCCGCTGGGACATCGGTCGCACCAAAAGCAGGTTGAGTGCCAGAGACCTCCAGGGCGCAGGGCTAGCCTTCCTCAGGGCACCCCATCTCCAGGAAGTTCCCCCCCCCATTTCATAGAGGGGAAACTGAGGCCCAGAGGGGTCAGAGACTTGGGCTTTCTGAACGTCCACGGCTGCCGCCCCAGGGCCTGGCCCCAAAGCCAGCAGAGAGAGCTCTGTCTTCACACCCCACCCGGGGCGGGGCTCCCCGCGGAGGAGGGCGGGCTCTGGGGAGCAAAGGCCGGGTGCGGGGTGGGTCTCAGCCTCGGAAGGTGAGATCTTGGTGACAGGACCAGGGCAGACACCCACACGTTCCTTGCTGCTTTGAATATATATTTAAACATTTTATTTATAGGAGCCCCTGGGTGGCCCAGTCGGTTGAGCGTCCCTCCTTGGCTCGGGTCGCGATCTCCCGGTTTGTGAGTTCAAGACCTGTTTTGGACTCTACACCGGCCGTGCAAAGCCTGCTTGGGATTCTCTCTCTCTCCTCCCCACCCCCCCCCCGCCCCTCCCCTGCTTGTGCTCTCTCTCTCTCAAAAACAAATAAATAGGGGCGCCTGGGTGGCTCAGTCGGTTAAGCGTCCGACTTCAGCTCAGGTCACGATCTCACGGTCGTGAGTTCGAGCCCCGCGTCGGGCTCTGGGCTGATGATGGCCCAGAGCCTGGAGCCTGCTTCCGATTCTGTGTCTCCCTCTCTCTCTGACCCTCCCCCGTTCATGCTCTGCCTCTCTCTGTCTCAAAAATAAATAAACGTAAAAAAAAAAAAAATTAAAAAAAAAACAAAACAAATAAATATTTTTTAAACTAAAAAAATAAACATCTTTTTAAAAAGTTGTTTAATGTTATTTATTTTTGAGAGAGACAGAGACAGAGCATGAGTGGGGGAGGGGCAGAGAGAGAGGGAGACACAGAATCCGAAGCAGGCTCCAGGCTCCGAGCTGTCAGCACAGGGCCCGACGCGGGGCTCGAACTCACAACCCACTAGATCATGACCTAGGCCGAAGTCGGACACTTAACTGACTGAGCCACCCAGGTGCCCCCCAAATAAATACCTTATTTACGTATTATATTTATAATATAAATGTTATATGATTATAAATATATACTGAGTCCCCTCTGTTCCTGTGCCCCACTCACGCCAAGGTCGAAAGGGCAAATCCGGGCACAGACACCCTCCCCAGCCTCATCCAGTCAGCTCCGGCAGAGAGGAATCCCAGGCTATGGGAAGGGCACAGAAAGGCAAAGAGGAAACTGGGGGATCAGGAGATGCTTTCTGGAAGAGGGAGCATTGCCGCTGGGGTTTTGAAGGGTGAGTAAGAGTTTGCCAAATGAACAAGGCAGAAGATACAATCAAAAATCTCTGAGGCCCCCCAAAGCTGACTTCTTGTTCTCCCCCAAAACTGGAGAGCCCAGGCCAGAAGTGGGCCCTCGAGCATCTCCAAAGGTCCCTAAGGCAGTAAGCTTTTGCAGAAAGCCTCTCTGAGCACCTGCTGGAAACCTCAGGGCTGGAGGACAAAGCACATTTTCCCGGAGCGACGTTTGGCCACCGGGAGGCAGCGCCCCAAACGATTGTAGGTAGAACAAGATCAAACCCTCCCTTTTTTTTTCATCGCTGTGTGTTTGTGTTAATGAATCATAGGAGAAAGCTAACCGAGCTCCCCGCTGACACGCGCACCAGGGTGCCCTCAATGGCTCCCTAGTACCCATCCCATGCCCTTTTGCTCAAAGTCAGGGTTTTATTTATTTTTTTTTTTAAGTACGCGCCACGCCCAAGGTGGGGCCTGAACCCACGACCCCGAGATCAAGTGCCAAACGCTCCACCAACCCGGCCGGGCAAATGCAGGGCTGGGAAAAAGGGCGTGGCCAGTGCGGCGCAGTTTCACAGGCCAGAGGAGCCCGCCTTAAGCCCACTAGTCCAGCCGCTCCTGACCGCCAGATGCCTTTGAGGAAATAAAAATCTGCTTGTCATCAATCCATTTCATTCACACGTTCATTGCTTTGTTCATCCGGTCGTTAAGGCGCCGCGAAACTGTTCGGGGCCAAGCACGCGAGCGGGAGCCCGCAAGAACGGACTTCCCATCTGAAATTTCAATGCCAGATTCAACCAGGAGGGGGCAGTGTGGGCACAGCGTGAAGGAGGGAGGGAAGGGAAGGGAAGGGAGGGCGCTGTGGACGGTGGGGTCGCCGAAAGTCCTTCTGGGACGACCCTGCTCCGCCTTTCTGAGGGCCTAGAGGGAAACTGAGGCAGAGAGACGGCCTGGGCTGGGCTGAGGCCCCTCAGAGTGTGGCCGCAGGAGAGGTGGGAGCCTGGGGGGTGGGGGGTGTCGGGGGGGGGGGGTGTCACACAGGGGGCTTGGGCCCTCCCTGGTGGAGGCTGCTTTGCTGGGCTGTAGGAGGCTGAGGCCGTATCTGTGGTCGAACAGGTGTCGCTCCAACCCAAGGAGGCCCCGGAGCAGCTCTGCGGCCCGGCTGGCTCTGGTTCGTTGATCTGCATTTACGGAGCCCCCACTGTGTACACGCAGGACTGACGGGACAGACCCGGGAGAGCAAGACGACGACCGGGTCGTCACCCAACGTGAATAAAAAGTACAACCTAGACTTCTGAGAGCGTCAGCAGGGAGACACGACAGGGGCTGGGGGCTCGGGGAGGGCTTCCCGGAGGAAGGGCACTCAAAATAAGGACTATGTTTAGGAGGCGTGATGGAGGTGAGGGGCCAGAGGTGAGAGGCGTCCGAGCAGAGGAACAATTAGACCTAAAGGAGATGAGGGAGGAGCCATGGGGAGACCTAGGTGAGGGCACAGCCTGTGCAAAGGCCCTGCGGCAGGACCTGGGCATGTTGGAGGAGCCCGGAGGCCCGTGTGGCTGGAGCGGAGTGAGCGAGGGGGAGAGAGGGAGGAGGGGAAGGCAGGGAGGGGCCGGGGCACGTCCTGCAGCGCCTTGGGGGCCTCAGTGAGGACTCGGGCTTATCCGGCTCCGTGCTGAGAACAGAGCCTGCTTGGGATTCCCTCTCCCTCTCTCTCGGCCCTTCTCCCGCTCGTTTCTCTCTCTCTCACACACACGCACAACGTAAATAACCTTAAAAAAAGAGAAAGGAAAAAGAATGCCGAAATGAATTCAGAAATGGACGGTAAGCTGATCGACAGCCACGGGTCCATAGGGCAGTAAAGTCTCCACTGGGCAAAACTCACTTGCGTGTCTGGGGATCAGAATCATTCGCAATGCTGCCAGTTTCCCATAATTTACGGGGCCGTAAAGTGGTTCAAAGGCAAAAGGAAGCGCGGACAGTGTTCGCGCACACGCCAAAGCCCGGCACGGATCGGACATCCATGAAGTCCGCAAGCCCTGAGGAGCTACGGAATGTTCTCAAGCCACAGTTCCCGCTTATTGGCTGCACTCCTCTCCGTGGGGCTCTTTCTGGAAGGCGCCTGCTCCCCGCCGGCCTCTGTGAGCTCTACCGCTGTAGCATCCCAAGCAGCTAGAACAGCGCCCGGTATGCAGTCAGTGCCTACTAGGTGAACAAATCGCTCCCGGGGAGTCACCTGAGATTCTGAAGGTAGAAAGAGCAGTTGCTGGGTATTCTGGAAGGAACATTCCGGGTGTGGCTGGCGCAGCCACTGGGCACATGAGGGCTGGCCACGTGGGGGTCGTGGGGGGACTTTAACGAGCGGTGGCCGAGGACAGCTGGCCTGGGGTACAGGTGCAGAGGCCGGGCTGACCACGGACGCCGTGAGAAAGGTGTCAGGGGTCTGGGTGCTACCCCCAGCTGGGCTCTGCTCTTCCCCGGCTTCCTTCCAGAACTCCGGCTTCCTCCCATCTGGGGGTGGGGGTGGGGATCCCTTCCGTGAGGCCCCTCCAGCTCCATTCCATCCACTGCAAGCTTCTGGAAGAGTCTACGTGCCCCTCCTCACCTTCCTTCCCTCCTCCACCACGGTGCTCTCAGGAAGGTGCCCCAGGACCCCCGTGTTGCCAAGCCCTGGGACGTTCCTTATGGCTACGACTTTGCTGCCATGTCACTTGTACATGATTCCAGAATGAAATGTTTTGCTTGTTCGGTTGAAAGCCACATTCTAGCAGGGCCTCCAGGTGTGGCCTCCCTGGTGCCCCCTGGTTCTGCCCTCCAGCCCACAGTCTGTCCTCCCCGCAGCGGCCGCCGGGGGGCGCCTTCGAGCCCCGAGTCAGGTCCTGCCCTCCTCTGCCTACAGCCCTCCAGGGCTCCCACCTCCCTGGGGTAAAAGCCTAAACCCGCCCCTAATCCCCAGCACCCCGCACAGCCTGCCCTGTTCCCATCCCTCCCCTCCCCTCCTCTCTCTCTCTCCCCCTCTCCCACTCTGCTCTAGCTGCAAGGGCCTCCTGGTTGCTCCTCCAACTCCAGGCCTGGTCCTGCCCCAGGACCTTTGCACGGGCTGTGCCCTCTGTCTGGAATGCTCCTTCCCCAAACTCACTTCCTTCAAGACGGCTCAAACGTCACCTTCTCAACAAGGCTGCCTCTAATCTTTCTACGCAAGGTTGTAAAATACCCCTCTGCCCGTTTTATTCCTGCCCCTGTGGCTCTTTTACATTCTTTCCCTCTGTGAGACTGACCACTCTTTAACCCCGGATACGATTTACTTCCTTATTACATCTCTTGTTTCTTGTCTGTCTTCTGCTACCAAAACACAAGCCCACAGGACAAGGGATTATTGTTGGTCTGGTCCCCTGCTGACTCCCCAAGGCCCGGAAGGGCACCCAGCATACAGTAGGTGCTTGATAAATGCAGGTTCACTCCCTGGGCAGCCCCTCCTCCCGGGGCCATCTCCCACGAACCTCAGCCCGTTCCAAAGGGTGTCAGGCTCCTCCCTGAGCACATACTGCTCCTCTGGCTGAAGGCCAAACAGAAACCCGAATTTGCCTCCGCGGACTTTCCCCACAACCCAGGGCCACACGGAAGCACTGAGCCCAGGAGGCAGGACGTTTACAAGATGCTTAGCTTGGAGTGTTGGTTGGGGGGGGGGGTGGGGGGCAGGGGCAGCCCCCAGTCGTCCCTCGTCTCCTTTCTGCCCTACTTTCCTGTGCAGCCCCGGGCAAGTGGCTACCCCTCTCTGAGCCCGACTTCAACTCCTGTCTACCGCGAAGGTGGATGGGACATTGCGACTCGCCTGGAATTCTGAGTTCTGACTTGGGGTGGGACGGTTTACCCCAACCCCCGATGACTGAGAATCTATTACCCACGTTATCATTTGCTGCACTCAGCAGCCCTGGGTCGTGCTGACTCGACCTGCACCCATTTTATGGAGTGGAAGACTGAGGTTTAGATAAGCGAAGGGGCTGGAGGCTGGGTCTATCTGAGTCCACAGGCTTTCTCCCCAAACCCCAGGCGGGTGGGATCTGACAGCCCAGATATATCTCCTCCAACCCCACAGACCCCAGACGTGACATCGCTCTGCTCGGCACGAGTGTCCCCCAATTCCAGACCAGCTATATCCCCCGAGACTCATAGGCCTGTGCCTCCCTGGCCCCAGGGGGCCCTCTCTGTCCCAGACAAAGAGACTTGAGGTGCAATCGGACACTTGGCTGGCCAGGAAGCCCTCTTTGTGCTGCCCTTTGGGGAGCAAACGACCCAGAAAAAACTGTTGCCGCCGGACCCTGTCCTCTGCAGGTTCCGGGCTTCCTTGGCCCTGGGGACCAACTGGCTCCTTGCCCACGGGAGGCTCTGGCCGCCGCCCCTGCCCCTTCCTACATCTCTCCGCCGGCAAGTTTTGCCCAGGGAAGGAATCCAGACAGGGTCCCGGGGCCCCCATCGCCGTGGTAAGGCCACCGTGGGACCCCTTCCCAGGCTCCGGCAGGTCCCGGCGGTGGGGGGTCAGGAGGGGGGGAAGGGGGCGCCACTGTTTGGAAACTTGGGAGTCTCTTCAGAAGCTCCAGGAGGCCCACACACCGACTGGGAGCCGGGCTGCCTTGCCGGCCCCCTCCCTGCCCGGGCCTCCCTTCCTCACTTTGGGGGATCAGAGACCAGCCTGGGCCTCCTCTGCCTCCCTGGCACCACCTGGGCCAACAATGACCCTTTTAAGTCGCTGGCTCTGGCGTCCGGGCAGGTTGCCAGGGACAGTAACCGCCAGCCAGATAATCCCTTAGAAACTATGTCAAACGCCCACACACGAGTGTCAGTTTCCTGCTTTCTGGGCGGCCGGGGGAGGTGATGGAGGTCCCAGGACCCTGTGGTCAGGGAGTCAGTCCGCGCGGAGCAGGGTGGGGGACTTACCCGTCCAGGAGGCCCGGTGGCCTTGGGGCAGGTGGCAGGAGCCGGGGCCTGGGTGCCCGCCTGGCATGGAGGTAGGGAGGGGACCTGAGGGCTGAGCTCTGTCCTCCCCACCTGTTTCCCCAGCTCTGTCCTCCCGCGTGGAGGAAGCACGTCTGTGCCGCGCCAGGTGGAACCAGCAGGACGAGGTGCACAACAGGAGTGAGAGCCCGGCCGCTGGTTGGGTATGTGCCTCTGTCGCAAGGTGCCCTCACGTGGGAGCAGCTGGCCTTAACCCCTGCTCACCCAGAGGCCCCGGGGACGCCGGGCTCCCGCCCTGCTCACACCGCTGAACCTTGAGCCCCTGGCGTCAGCGCGGGGACTGGGACGCGCGGGCAGGTCCTCGGGGGAACCCCCCGCCCCCCTTCTCACTACTGTCCTTGAACCCGAGACCGCCAAGCCCTTGCACTTGCCGAGAGACGGTCCACTTCCCACCGGACAGATCTGAGCGCAAATTCCGCCTCTCGGCCCCAGGCTCACCTGCCGGGATTCTGAGGCCAGGAAGGGTCAACCGTTTCCCTGCTGGGTGGCCTTGGGCAAGTCACCGAGCCTTGTCAGTTTCCTCGCCCGAGAAGTGGGGAAAACACTCAGCACTTGCTTCCTAGGGCCGTTTCGAAGGTCGAAGGAATGAATGCGTGCTTGTCAAGTGGGCGCCCGGTAGGCCCACACCCTCCAGCCACTACCCACCCACGGGGCGGAAGGACAAGGTTTGGGTGAGTGTAAGACACACGTGGATCTGGAAGGCTCAGCAGGCGAAAAAGAACGGAAAACGCGTCGCTATTTTTAATATTGATTCCGCGTTGAAATGACAATACTTCGGATGTACTGGGTTAAACGACATATATATTTTTTTTATTAAAATGTTTTATTTATTTTTGAGACAGAGAGGGTGAGCACGGGAGGGGGAGAGAGAGAGAGAGAGAGAGAGAGAGAGAGAGAGGATCAGAGGATCCCAAGCAGGCTCAGCACCGAGAGCGCAGAGCCGGATGTGGGGCTCGAACTCACGAATCGAATCGTGAGATCATGACCCCGGGGGGCTGACCTCGGACGCTCAACCGACTGAACCACCCAGGCGCCCCATACTGTTAAAATTCGCCTTCCCTGGTCACTTTTCCCCCTTCGAACTGTGATTCCTAGAACATTTAAAACGACACTGAAAGTTTTAAATTTAAATCGGCTTGCATGATGGTCGCATGGGACCACGCCGGGGCAGGCGCTGAATGCATCCGAAACGCATTATCCGTTAAGTCCGTCTTTATCCAACCCGTTCTGTCGCCGTGGTACCAAATCTGTATTGTTTCCGAAGTATTTATCAGCACCTGAAACTACCTTGTGTCTTGTCTGCCGTTCCAGACTGTCACCTCATTGAGCTTGGGGATTTTGTGTTGCTCGTTCCTGTGTCTCCGTGGCCTGGAACGGCGCCTGGTATACAGTAGGTGCTCAGTAGATAATTTGTGGCAAAAATGAATGAATGAATGAGTGAACTGTAGGGTAGACGACGCGTGGAGTCCCCATCTGCAGCACCTGGTGCTGACGGTAACAGCCACCAGGGGGCGCCAGAAACCAGGAAACCGGCCCCAGCCGGGCGCCTCCGTTTCCCAGCCTGTAAAATGGGAACCAAGGAGCAGGGATGTGAGAGGAGGGAGGAGGAGGGTCAGAAGCTGCGTCCCCGCCCCCCCCCCCCCCCGACCCTCGCCCCTCCTCCCCCTTCCCTGCCCAAGCTCTCCTGCCTCCCACAGCAACACTAGTTTGGGGGTCAAATGCTCATTTCGATTCGCTACACTTAGCGGTACCGTTGCCACCCCACGATCTCACCCTTCCCAGAGGGCCCCTCCGTCTTTCAACCGACTGACATACACTTCCGCGTGTCTAGAGAAGACCTGTTTTGCTACTTTTCGGTGTTTTCAGTTTTAGTATCGACTTCCTTCCAGGAGAGATTCAGAATCAACCTGAGAGTTGATTTTTTTTTTTTTTTTTATTTGCTTCTTCGTCCTGATCCTTATCGTTGGCCCGACCCCCGGCCCTTCTCCAGGTGTCTGAAGCAGTGGTTTCCAAACTCGGGCATCTGAATCGCCTGGAGGGTCAGGGTGGGGGCGTGAGGGGGTGGGGGGGCCTTGAAACCCGGATTATAGGTCCCGCGGGTGGTGGGTGTGTTGGATACCGGAGGTCTGATGCTCTGGGAACGTCTAACGAGCTCCCAGATGATGCTGATGCCGACGCTGCTGGTCCAAGAACCCCTGCTCTCGTCTTCTTTCAAGACAGATTCAAGATGATTCAGGAGATCTGTCTATGGCGTGTGTCCAAAGAGCTCCACTGGAGCCTTTTTTTTTTTTTTTTTTTTTTGGTTTTAAACGATGGTAAAATGCACATAACGTAAAATGTGCCACCTTAACCGTCTCTAAGTGCACTGGCGTCAGGCACGCTCATGCTGTCGTGCACCCGCCCCCACCACCCGTCTCCAGAACTTTCCATCTCCCCAGACTGAGCCTCTGTCCGCAGGAAGCACGGACTGCCCGCCCCCTGCCCCACCCCTGGCTCCCACCATCTGCTCTCTGTCTCTGTGGAGGGTAGGGACTCCTCTGGGGACCCCCTGTGAGTGGGGTCACGCGGGACGTGTCCTTCTGTGTCCGGCTTCTGTCACCGCGCACAGGGACGTCCGGGCCCAACCCTATTGTAGCAGGTGGCAGATTGCCTTCTTTTCCAAGGCTGGATAATATTCCAACGTGTGGATGGACACATCGTGTTTATCCTTCACTTTCCGATTCCCTTGAGCCTTTCGAGTCCACTACGGGTTGGCTGTCTTCTAAGGGCGCACAGCCAGCTGAGCTGGGGATTCCTTTGCCACATCCCGAATTCTGTTCTCCATCCCTTCCCTTTCTTGACTTGTGTCCTTGTTTTGATGGAGAACATTTCAGAAACATCCTTGTCACCTCCAGGTGTGACTGTGACCCGCTCCATTTTTCTGATTCCCTATCGTCTCATTGCCAAGCACCCCACACAGTCTCCGGAGTCAGACAGGCTTGGGTGGAAACATCCTAAGTCTGTCCCTCACTAGCTGGGCGCCCAGACTCCCCCACTATCCCCCCGGCAGAAATCATTAGTCATGAATAAACCTAATAATACCAACACTTACTATCCCCCGAATCGTGACCTCAGAATTAGTAACCTCCTAGCCATGTCATTGATAAATTCACCATTAAACTTTAATGACGGAGTGAACACAATTATTCTTTTCTTTTTGTTTTAATGTTTATTTACTTTTGAGAGACACAGTGTGAGCGGGGGAGGGGCAGAGAGCGAGAGAGAGAGAGAAAGACACAGAATCTGAAGAGGCTCCAGGCTCCCAGCTGTCAGCACAGAGCCTGACTCGGGGCTTGAGCTCACAAGCTGCGAGATCATGACCCGAGCCGAAGTCAGACGCCCAGCGGATTAAGCCACCCAGGCGCCCCTAGTCATTCTTCATACACTGAGGCGCAGCATGGTAATGATTCTTTGTGATTCCAAGCAAGTGGCTTCAGCTTTCTGAGCTCCTGTTTTCTTGTGCGTAAAACAGAAATGATAACGGTTCCCATCTGGTTGATCAATACTATCAACTATGTATTTTGTTCTAGGTGTTCTGTTCTATGTTAGGTACCGGGAGCGTATTAGCAGAAAAAAGAAACAAACAAAAAAGTAAACAAGAAATAGGTCCCCAACTACGCATCGTATGCAGAGGCTTTCGCGCCCAGCCTGGCTTTTGATCATGTTGTCACTTATAACTTACTTACCATTATGTTGTACGTGATGTCATACGTTATATATATGATACGTGCATGTTATATGTTGACACTATATACATCATAATAGGGTACTTTGTTTAGCAATGGCATTGGTATGTCTATTTCAATCCCGCATCATTTATACACTGTGCATATAACACAAATCAAACTCATTTATTATGCCATTAGAATTCCTACTTAGGACAAAACGTATGCCTTAAGTGTCACCTGCAATATGACGGTAGATACTTGATTAATCGTGGACATGACTCGTGTTTATCACCTGCGAGAGGATTAGGGCAATAGGATTAAGCCCAGGGCAAGCCGCTGCCCTTCCACCCCCCGGGCGCTTGGGGGCGCTCGAGGCGCGGAGACGCACGCGGGCCCACCCCCGAGCCCCGATTGGCGGCGCGCGCGCTGCGCCACGGCGCACGCCGGCCCCGCCTCCGGGCCCGCCCCCCGCTCCCTGGGCCCGGCCCCCTCCCTCCGCCCTCCGGCCGGCGGCGGTTGTTGTTCGGCGGCGGCGGCCGCAGCTCGGGTGCAGCCGCCGGCCGGTCCGCGCGCGCGGCCATGGAGCTGGAGGTGCCGGACGAGGCGGAGAGCGCCGAGGCGGGGGCCGTGACCTCGGAGGCGTCCTGGGCCTCGGAGAGCGGGGCGGCGGCAGGTAACGGTCCCGGACCTCCGTCCTTCCTCGCTCCCCGAGTGGACCCGCCTGGCCTCCCCCCGCCGGGGCCCAGTGGACCCGCCCGAGCGCCGGAGGGGCGGCGGGACCCGCGGCGGCGAGGCCGGAACGTTCCACTCGGGGGCGCTCGCGGGGGGGGGGGGGATGGGACGCGGGGCTCGGGGGAGGATGGAGCGCCCCGCCTGGGGGGCTCGGGGCGGCGCCGCCCTTCCCCGGGATGCCGGGGGGTGGGGGGGACCGCGGGGGTGGGTGCGGGGCCCCGTTCTGGGAGGCCGTGGGGGCAGCAGCCCCCTCCGGAGGCGCGCGGGGAAGACGGGTCCTCCCGTCTGGAGGGGGGGCGGTGAGACCACGCTGTGGGTGGGTGCGCCGCCCCCTGCCGAGGGCGCCTGGGGACGGCATCCCACCCAGGCCTGTCGGCGTGTGGGATGGTGGAGTACCTCCGTGCCGGTGAGGGGCCAGGTCTCCTAGGTGGGCATAGCAGGGAGGTGACGCTGTCCCAGATGTGCCCCCTCCCCCTTCCTGGACACACTGCTGCGGGGGGGGTGGGGCCCACCTTGCTGGCATCCGCTTGGGGGATCGCCCCTTCCTTCCACGGGCAGTCACCCCTATGGGCACAGCTTATTGGTGGTGAAGGGCAGGCACTGCCCGCGTGGACGTGGGGGGTCTTCGAGGCCATCTGGGCCTCCTGACTATCTCATTTCTCTTCGTGGGAGTCACCAGCCCCGGTCTCCGGTGCAGTGGCCATTCATTGCCTTTCTGGGCCTCAGTTTACCTCCTTATCACAGGAGGGGGCTAAGGACGTGGCTTCTCAAAATGCCTTCAGTGCCGCGGCTCTGCAGGCAAGTGTCGGGGGGCAGAAATAGCCCCCGCCCCAGCCTTCTACCTGGACGCTGGGGGGCGGCTCCTGGTGTGTAGGGCCCCTGCCTCCTCCCTCGGTCTTCAGAACAGCAGGTGGGGGGAGCCCGGTGGCTTGGTCTGGCCCATGGGCTCCCCCCATTCTGCTGTTCCCTAACTGCTGCCCAGAGGAATGGCCCCCGCTCCTGCAAGGCTCCCTCTGGGTGGCATTCTCAAGCCTCCAGACAGAAGTTTCCGGATCTGCAGGATCCTCCTCAGGCAGCCCTCACCCAGCAGAGGCCCTGCAGACACCCACATGGGCACCTGTCTTCCTTCTCCCCCAGGCCTCCTGAAGCTTCCTTGGCAGGCGGGGTCTGCTGCGTGCGGCGGGGGTGGGGGTGGGGGGTGGGGGAGTCTGGAGAGAGAGCGCCAGGGCCAGCGAGTGTCCCCCTGGTTCTGGAAGGCTCCCACTGCTCCTGTCCCCACTGCCATCTGGAAGCGCTTGGTAGATGACCCGCTTCATTCGACCATCCTGTTGCCTCGCCCTTGGTCTGGGCGGGGACTGGTTCCCTGGCCTGGCTAGCCCTAGGCGCGGTTAGGGGACCCAGTGCGCTCCGTTATCAAACCCCTGACCTCCGCTATCAACCCTCTGGCCTGCGCCGGTCAGAGACAAAACAGCCCAAGACTCAGTGACCACAAGAAAGCCGCATAGCAGACGTTTATTTTGTCAGGGGCTCCGTGAGCCACTGGGGGGGGCAGAGAAAGCCCCAGGCCCCAGCGGTGGCTGGGTCTGAGCGTGGGGGCCAGGAAGATAAGGGGTCAGCCCCGACTGCCTGTCACCAAAATGCGCAGAAATCTGACTCCCCCAGCAAATCGTTTACTTCCCTCGCTTTAAAATTACAAGCTGCCCTTCCCTTCCGGGCCTGTTTCTCCTGATGTGAGTCCTAAGTTTGGGCTCTTTCCCTCCTGCTCAGGGATTAGAGAAGTCCCTAAGCGTCTTTGTGCCAAGATGGTTCCATACCACACCAGGGGTCGTCGCCTCGGCCCTATTGACGTTTGGGCCGGAGAATTCTGTTTTGGAGGCCCCGTCCCGTGCGCCGTGGGGTGTTGCGCAGAATCCCCGGCCCCGCCCATTCAGTGCCGGGATCTCCCGGGTTGTGATGACCCTAAGCGTCCACACACTGTGTCCCCTGGAGACACAGTCGCCCTGGACGAGAAACCACTGCACCACACCTGCTGTTCCATAACGTGGTTTGCTGTTTATCCGCGGTAACGTGGATTTCCCCCCATGTGGGTATCAACTTTTATTTTCTTCGGAAGGAGGGATACCGTGCGTGGTTTAGGGGGCGCGCGCCCCAGACATACTGCCCGGCCTCCACCCGATCGCCGTGTGGCCTTGAGTAACGAGTGCCTTGACTTCTCTGGGCCCCGGTGTCCCCGTCTGTGACACGGGGTGATACCTACGCCTACTTGGGGCTGGCCGTGAGCCTTACCGGAGTTAGGGAGTTAGCACGCGTCGGCATGTCGAGAGTGCCCGATGACCGGCAGGGACAGCCCGTTTTAGGCACCAGCCCCTAACGAGTGTGCCCGCCTGCTGCTGAGGCCCATTCTGGCTGCCCCTGGCGTCCACCTTCTGCTGAGAAGCAGTGCCGTGGGGAGCGTCTTTGAACGTGGCCCCAACCGTGGCGCTTTAACTACTGTCTGGCGGTTGAAGTCCCTGTTCTGGAATGGCTGGCTCATGGCGAGCAGATTGAGAATTCTTATCTGAAGCCTGTTGGCTTTCCAGAAAGGTCTGGCAGGGGCGGAGAGAGACTCTGGCCAGCGTTGCCAGCTCTGAATGTTACCAGCCTCGGTGATTTGGGCCAATCTGATGGAGGGGAAATGGCATCTTGGGGTTTAGAATCTGGTTACTTTAAATGCCCTGCTCCTTGCTCCCAAGGCCTGGTCCAGAAGGGGCCCGATGGGGTTCCCCGCTGGTTTGGGGGGTTTGGATGCATTCACGGGGCCCGTGCTGCGGTCTGCTGTTCCGAGCCATTTCCCTCCTATCCTTCCTGCTTGCGTGAGAGCACAGAACAGTTGGCTTCGTTCCCAGCACCCCCCCCCCCCGCCAGCCCCCTCCCACATCTAATCTGGTGGCAGATTATGCTGGTTTTGTCCTCAAAATGGACCCAGGATCTGCCTACTTCTTCCTCCTCTGCCAGTCCTGGTGTAGCCCCATCATCCGTCACTGGCTTGGTCCCTCGTCTCTTCCCATGCACCCTACAGCTCATTCCAGAAGGCTCCTGTTAAAAACTGACTTAGGTCCTGCTCGCCTCTGCCCACAGCCCTTTAGGGCTCCCACCTCCCTAGGGGTAAAAGCCCAAGTCCTCCCTGAGGCCCCCAAGGCCCTGCACGACCTGCCCCATCCCCTCCCCCCCCTCCCCTTGTCTTCCCCTTGCCCACTCTGCTCTAGCCACCTGGGCCTGGTCTTTGCTGTCCCTCCTAGGCCTGGTCCTGCCCCTGCCCCAGGGCCTTTGCACACGTTGTGCCGTCTGTCTAGAACGTTTGTCCTTTATATCTGTGTCGTCTGCTTCCTTAGTTTTTCAAGGTTTTGCTCAAATGTCTCCTCAGTGAAGCCTCCCCTGACGGAGGGAGGCCTGAAGGAGAGAGAGAAGACGGCCCACAGGGCCCACAGGGCTGGGCTGGGGCGTTGTCGCCAGAGGCCTCCTCTGTGGTTGTGGGTGAGTGGTCCCTTATCCCCTTGTGGTGAGTCGGCTGGAATCTCCCAGTTGGAATTCTGCCCTGGACGCTTCCTGGCCATGTGACGCTTTTACCCCTGACGGTCTGGTCCCCTCCGTGGAGAGAGGCCTGGGAGCCAGAGCCCTTGGTTCACATCCCAGCTGCATCCTTTACCAGCCAGGGACACTCGGCCTCGGCGTCTCCATCTGTGAGACGGGTGCGATGACTGTACCTTTCTCCTAGGGCTGAATCGAGCGGGTTGACTCGTAAGCCCTTAGAGGGGCACCAGGCGCGTGGGCAACTCCATGTGGGCGCGGGGACTTTCCCTCCTCAGATGGGTGCGTGGGTGGAAGAGGCCCCCGTGCTGCACGCCCCTCCCGCGCAGAACCCGGCGCGAGCAGTTGCTTACTTACTCCTTAGCCCTTGGACGGTGCTGATTAAACATCGTCCAAGCTCCTGCCGTGGGCTCTAGGTGCAGCGAGCCGGGGGCTCCCTCCCTGCTCTCGCGGGCTCTCAGATCGGCGGGGGTCAGGATGACGGTGGCCGGCAAGCAAACCGAGAGGACCGGTCGTCAGCAGACTGCCTTCTGGGCCGAGTCCCACCCAGCACCAGTTTTTGTCGGGCGGGTTTTCTTCGCACACAGCCGTGCCCGCCCACTCACACGCTGCCTGTGACGGCTTTTGGGCTACAGACCTTATGGCCCGCAGAGTCAGAAATGCCCGCGGTCTTGCGCCTTGTGGAAAATGCTGCCATCCCCTGAGTGAGTGCGTGCTGGTCAGTGGTGAGCACGCGGAGGGGAAAGAAACCGGTGGCGTTGCGATCGCCAGTGTGGGGCAAGCTGCAGCCGGGGTGGTCGGGGAGGAGTGGCCTAAGTGAGAAAAGCAGCCACGGGAGATGGGTCAGCGGGCAGAGGGATTGGCCTGTGCAAAGGCCCTGAGGTAGGAATGAGCTTGGCTCATTTGAGCCACGGAAACCAAGTTCTTGTCGTGGGGGGGCCGAAATGGGCCAGGCCAGTCACGTGGGGCCTTTGGGGGGCCCTGGCGCAGCACTCTGGCTGGTTGGTCGGGAAGGAGCCTCCCGGGACAGGTGCCAGATGAGTGGTGCTGAGTTGTGCTGGGAGCCTGGGTGGAGGCCATGGGGGGTGAGGGGGGTGAGGGAGCCAAAGAAGCCAGAAGGGATTGGTCTGTGCCCTGGAGCTGGTGGGGGGGGGGTGGGGGGGGGAAGGCCTGAGAAGCAGCAGGTTCTGGCAGCGTCGTACTGATGTGGGGGGGGTGGGGGGCAAGGCAGGTGGAGTCCCACGGACCCTGTGCGGGGAAGCCCGGGTCTTGGCCTGGGTCTCACGCTGCCTTGGCCGCAGACAGCTGTGCCTCTGAGCAAGTGAAGTCCCTGCCCCCCCAGCCCAGCTCCTCTCAAGATGAGGGCACGGGGGACAGGAATCGGGAGAGGCCCGAGGCCCCTGGGGTGGTGCTCGTCGAATGACAGACAGCTACGCGACATCGGCATTTATCGCCGGGGAGGCCCGGGCGCCAGGAGGGTCTCGGGCTCCCGGGCCTTCCTGCTCGCGCCGCCTGCCGCTGTGACTGACACGTGTCCCCACTCGTGACCGGGCAGGTTGAGACCCCCCTGGGGATTGCCTGCTGTCGCCAGCTGGCCGGCAGGGCCTGGAGCCGCGGACTGCCCACCGTGGGGATTACTGACCTGGTGGATTAGCCACAGGGCCCTGCACCTGCTGCCCCACTGAGCCACGCTGGAGGGCTTGGGGTCCGGCCCAGGGCGCCCTAAGTGCTTGAGCCAGAGTGAGCGAAGGCCTTTTGGGGACCTAGCCTGTGACTTCGGTTGGAAAAAGGAACCCCCGGTGTTTTGTCACAACTGCTTTCTGTGTCGTACGTGTGCCACGCACACGTTTCTTGGCCTTTGTTCTGGATGCGTGGGGTTGCCGCTGAAGGTTTAAGGAGAGGGGTGCCGTTTGGGCATCCGTGTATGAAGGACGCTCTGGGGTGCGCTTGGGCCAGACCGCTTTTCATCGCTCACCCCTTTGGCCACGTTTAATAACGCACGTCTCGGAACTCTCTCTGTTTGATGGGAACCACGGAGCTGCGCCTTTCCCGCATTCGATTGGGCTACCAGTCTTTTTCTTATTGATTTGTGGGAGCTCTTTATATATCGTGAAAGTTTTTTGGTGTTTTTTTTTAAATTCGTGACACAGGCGTAAGTAGTCCTTCCCCGTTTTCTCTCATGATGATAGTTGATATCAGGCAGGTATCTTTGTATTTATGTGGTCAAGTTTATCCATCTCTCCTTGACGGTTTCTCAGTTTGATGTCACGGGTGGAAATGTGTTCTCCGTCCCGAGGTTCTAATTCTTCTAGTACTAAGGTGGTTTCGCCTTTTTCTAAGCATTTAAATAGTCCTGCTCTATTTGGGATGTACCCCCGCGTACGGTGTATGAGGATTTCATGGTTCCACGGTTTTCCAGGGGGCTCGGGGTTGCCCCAACGGTTTCTGGAAAATCTGCTTCCCTCACCGATTTGAGATGCCCCCTTTATTACATCCCAGATTCCTGCATGCGGCTGGTCTATTTCTGGACTTTCTATTCTGTCCCGCTCATCTGCCTTGCAGCAGGCGAGCCTGTAACTACGAGTAATAACACGTTTCCTTTAAAAAGCAGCAGCCTGCCCTGTGGTCAGGAGACAGGGAGGACTTGTGTCTTGCCCTCTCTGTTTCTAGGAGGAGGTAACCAACCGTCAGTCATCCCAGGTGGTTTTCTGCATCCGCACGTACCTTTAATTTTTTTTTTTTTTTAACGTCGTATTTTGAAAACGTTCAAGGCTGCAGAAAAAGTTGCGAGATACTGCGGCAAACACCCCGAGGCTCTTAGCTGAGATTCGCCAGCTGCCGACACGTGTCTCTGCATGGGTGTTATCGCCTGTGTGCGATTTTGCGGGTCCTTTGAGAGTCAGTTGGAAGCCCCTTCGTCCTTAAGTACAGAGGTGGGTTCTCATTATTCGCAGTTCTGTGGAGTTTGGGAATACTGAGGTGCGGCTCCTGGGAAACACGCAGGTCCCCGCGAGCCTCTGGTCCCCACGTTTTCATCGCCAGATCACGTCCGTGTGTAACCTCACGCCGTGTGTGCCGCTGCGTAAAGACCCTCGTCAGATACATACTGTTGCGTCGTTAGCAGCGACCTTGTGACGAGCAGCGCCAACTCCTGCCGGGTGGAAGCGTGTCTAACACACTTTCTAAGGCGCATCGCCGTCCTCTGGGCTCAGGAACGCCCGACCACCGCAGCTCTGAGCCTGGGGGCCGTTGTGAACGGTGAAAACCACCAACAAACGGCACAAAACGTAAAACCCGCCTCTCGGTAGCCCACAGAAAGGGCCCCCGTCTGCAGCACAAGGGGGGAGACAGGAAGCAGGCTACGCTCGGCTGGACGCGTGCACGGGAGGTGACAGTTTTCGGTGCCCCGCGTGCGTCTCCAGGTGACCGGGAAGGGCTCCCGAGTGAGTACCGATCGGGGGCTGCGGTAGCCGGGGGTGGGTCTCCAGATGCGCAGTCGGAATGGTGAGCAGCTCTGTACCCTGCGGACAGACACCCCCTCCGCCAAGTGCAGAGACCAGGTTCCGGAAGTGTAACATCCGTGCAGAGTCCACAGTCAGGACCCGCGTTGTGCCGGTGCGTCCAGAGTTGTCCCGGATGGCGGTCTTTGATCCCTCGCTAGGATCCGGGATCACACTTGGAGACCTGGGAGCAGCTGGCCTCCCGGGCCCGACCCCAGCACCGGAACCTTCTGCCTGAGCAGCTGTGAGTGAGCCTCGCCCCCGCTCTTGGCTCCCTCGGGAAGCCCACCTGGTCCCCTCAGGCCTCCGGCCTGGACTTTGGTGGGAGGCCCGTGCCTGGCAGGGCCGTGTGCGCAGCCGTGTTTGTGGCAAGAGTGGTGAAAGTTCTGGAACCTTCTTTCTCTTTCTTTTGAGAGCCGGAGCTTTGGAAAGCCGTCCGCCGGCCTAAGGCCTGCCGAGTTCTGGATTCATGGCCACCCTCCCCCCATCCTTTGCAAGGCTTCCTGTTTACCACTCCGGGAACATTCGCTTTGTGCAGTGAGATCGAGATCGGGCGGGGATGCAGGAGGGGGCAGAACCCGTGGGAGTGAGTCTCAGCCTGGGGGAGGAGGGGTCGGCCGGTGGTCCGGGCTCTGCCACCCCCCCCCCCCCGAGACCGCCCCACCCCCGCCTCCATTCTCAGCTCCCCCAGGCGCACCTTCCCCTCCAGCCACCCCAGACCCTGGCTTTCTGTTCCCCCAAAGCATCCTGTCCTGTTCCCACAGGGCCTTGGCATGTGCTCTCTCCGCCTTAGGATGCCCTCACCCTTGGTTTCCCTCGCTGGGTCCTGTGTTCAGGGCCCGTCCGTGGGGCAGCGCGTGTCGGCGACTCGCTCCCGTTCGGGGCCGAGTGACGTTCCGTGAAGTGGATGGCGATCATCTGTTGACGGACATCTGGGTTGTTCCCGCTTTTGGTTACGGGCAGTGTCCGTGACGTATGGATGACGGCCGCACTCTCCAGTGCCACCAGCCGTGTGTGAGGGTTCTGACTTCTCCACGTCCTGGACGTCACTTGTCACCGTGTGTCTGCTTGATTCTAGCCGTCCTCGTGGGCGTGAAGTGGTGTCTTGCTGGGGTTTTGATTTGTGTTTCCTGATGATCAGTGACGCGGAGCATGTGTTCCTGGGCTTGCTGGCCATCTGTACGTCCTCCTGCGGAGAAGTGCCTGTTGAGATCCTTTGCTCATTTTTCGTTTGGGTTCATTTTATTGTTGAATTGTAAGCGCTCTTTATATATGCTAGATACAGTTCCCTCATCAGACCTCTGATTGGCAGATACCCTCTCCCATTCTGTCGGTTGCCTCCCCGCTTTCTTGGTGGTGGCCTTTGAAGTGCAAACGTTATTTTCAAGTTTATTTTTTTAGTGATCTCTGTGCCCCACACGGGGCTCGAGCTCACAACCCTGAGATCCAGAGTCGCACACTGCGCTGACTTGAGCTGGCCGGGCGCCCTGCAGAGCAGACGTTTTCATTTTGAGGAAGTCCAGCTCGTGTTTCCTTTGGTGGCTTGGACTAAAGCGGTCACGTCCAAGAAACCACGGCCTGACTCAACGCAATGATTTACTTTTCTTCCCAGAGCTTTATGGTTCCATCCGCTCCGTGGGCTTAGATTTCTGCTGCGTCTCGTGTTCCCGGTGCATACGGTGTGAGGTAGGGCCCGACGTCACTCCTCGTGCGTGGAAACCCGGTTGTCCCAGAGCCGCCGGTCGACACTGAGTCGTCTGGGTGCTCGTCGAAATCAGCCGGCCGGGAATGTGCATGTTTGGTTCTGGATTCCCACCGATGGATCCTGGACCATTCCGGGGCGTCCAGACGGGCGTCCCCGTCTGTCTGCGCCCGGACCACATTGCCTTGATCACCGAGGCTTTGCAGCCCGTTTTGAAATGGGGAAACGTGAATCTTCCAACTCTGTTCTGCATTTTATGTTTTTTTAAACGTTTGTTTATTTTTGAGAGAGAGGGGGAGAGAGCGCGCGTGTGCGCGAGTGGGGGAGGGGCAGAGGGGGGGACAGAGGATCCGAAGGAGGCTCCGGGCTCTGTGCTGACAGCAGTGACCCCGATGTGGGGCTCAAACTCACAAACCAGGAGACCACGACCTGAGCCAAAGTCAGATGACGCTTCGCCCGACCCACCCAGGCACCCCCCGCATTTTCCATTTTAACGCACTAAGCTTGGCTTGGCTCTTACTTCCTGACCATGTAGCTCAGAGCCAGCGTGTTCTCTCACACGCTGTTCGATACCCCATTATACACGCGCTAGTCACCCAGCTCGTTATTGAGCGCTCACTGTATGCCGGGCTCGGAGGGAAGCCCGTAGCTGGTGGAACCCAGAAGGAGCCCAGGCAGAGGCCAGAACCAGGTGGGCGAGGCCTTTGCCCCGGTGACAGGAGCGGCGGGGGTGGCGTGGGTATTCGTTCAGCCCCCAGATCAGCCCCCAGCCCTGGCCTGGCCTCCAGTCATAGCAGGGGCCAAGATGGATCCCAGGCTCGCCTCCAGGAAGCCGCCAGGCTGGGAAGGCCTGGAGACGGACCCTAAGGTTCGCCAACCACGTGTGGGTCCCCAGGGTGACAGGAGCAGCAAGGTCCGTCACGTCTCTGCACTCTCCTCTCCTTACTCTGTTCCAGCCACTTGGGCCTCTGTGCTGATTCCCCCCACCTCTGCAGGCACAGCCCTGCCCCAGGGCCTTTGTACCGGCTCTTCCTTCGTCCTGGGAGGCCCTGCCCCCTCGAGCATGGCTGGCTCTTCCTGTCCCCTTCCACCCGTGTGCCTGTGGCTCAGGCCGGAGCCCGGCCACCCGGAATCACGTGCATCCGTGCCCACTTTTTCCCGGGGAACCTCAGGCAGGTGACCTGGCTTCTCGGGGCCGTGGCACCCACCTCACCGGGCTGTTGGGTGCATGGGGTGGTGTGGTTCAGACCCAGCGGGCCTCAGCTCTTTGTTGCTGTGCCCACGCGCCTGCTGCTTTCTAGCCGGTCGCTGGGGCCACTGGGGTGTTGGACTCGGTGGCTCAGTGGTTAGAGACACTAAGCAGGCCGTGCCCCGAGGCTCCTCCTCCAACACCCGCCTCCTGATCCAAGCCCCTAGTGCCCTGGCCCCAGACCTTGTCGTGACTCCCGCGGTCACCACCAGGGAGGAGGGAGTGGGTCCCGGTGCTGGAGGCACTGCAAAGTGTGGGCACGTGCCTCCCTGGGCTGTAGCGAGTGCTGCCCTCACGGGGCTCCTGGCCTCGAAGGGCGCAGTGACTGGAGGGCCCACAGATTAAATAGGAGGTTTAAACTGACCAGGGGTAGGAGTTATGATGGAGGTGGAGAATGGGGAAGAGTATCCTAGGTAGAGAAGCCAGTGCAAGGGCCCTGGGGCAGGACTGTGCCTGGCGCATGTGAGGAACGGCAAGGAGGTCGCGTGGCAGGAGTGCAGGGAGTGAGGGGAGGCAAGGGGGAGGGGAGGGCAGGGAGGCCATCCGTCTAGACGCCCCCCACCCGCTGTCCTTCTCTGTACTCTCAGGGGCCACGTGGGAACCCCCAGTGTGTCACAGCTGTTGCTGTGAACACAGACGCTGACATGTGGCGGCTTTAAACAACAGCGCACACTTATTACCTCCCGGTGCCTGTGGGTCAGGAGTCCAAGGGTGGCTGGGCGGGGCGGTTCTGGCACAGGGTCTCTGACGAGGTCGCACTCGAGCCTCCTGCCCCATCTGAGGGCTCGACCGGGGCTGGAGGAGCCGGCCCCGAGCTGTTGTCTCAGGTGGCTGCCGGCAGACGGCCTCCGTTCCCAGGGCCACTTGTGTGTCCTCGCCGCTCGGCGGCCGGTTCTCCCCGGCTGAGCGGCCGGAGAGCGAGCGAAGGCGGCTGCGTCTGACCTGGTCAGAGGTCGCGGGCCCGCACTTCGGCCGTACCCCGCCGGTCACGCCCACCGGCCGCAGCAGGAGCTGTGGATACCCGGGGACCAGGCCGGCCGGGGGCCATCCTGAAGGCTGGCCGCCCAGCGGGCAGCTCGCGTGGCTTCAGAGCCTCCCTCTGTCACCCGTAGAATGGGGCAGTCGTGGCCCTCGCGGGCCTCACGCAGCGTGACCCTCAAGGTGCGGGAGGTCCCGTGGCAATCCCGGAGCCCGGCCGGGCGTCGGGGGCCTGGTGCCCCCCTGGCTCAGCCTCTGTGCCAGACAGAGCCGGCTCCGGCCCCCTGGGATTCTGGACGCCCAGACCTGCCCTGTCGGGGAGGCTGGCCCCCACTGGGGAGGGAATTACTGGCATTCGCGAGAGTGCCCGGCCTGGCTTCCCACCGTCCGCCTGTCTCCTGGTCGGTGGGCACCTGCCGCGAGTGACGGGAGCAAGAGGCCTCTAGCCTAGAGGCCAAGGGGGCCTCTGGCCGAGCAGCCCTGGGCTGCCTCAGTGGCTCTTGGTATTTTAGAATTCAAGTGCAGAATCTGCAGCCCAGCCCTGGCTTCCGGGGAGTAAAAATATATCTGGGAAGAAAACTGGGCCAAGAAACCTCACACGTTGGTCCTGAGACAGCGCGTGATCCTTCATTGGGCACCTGCTGGTGGGTGGGGGGAGGTGGGGGGAGGTGGGGGAGGCTCTCTCCGCGGCTGCGCTCCTGCCCTTCCGTCTGCGGATCTCGCCCATCGGCTGGCACTTCCCGAGTGGAGGTCTGTGGTTGAGGGTCCAGCGTCGGTCTCCCGGTGTCCCCTCGAGGAGCCCCGATCCCCCACACCTCGGCAGGGTGCCGCTGGCTCCGGGGTGGGGACCCAGGCCTCGGCACGTGACCTGCAGGACAGTCAGGCGCCTACTTGGGGGTGGGGGCGGCCCCGCAGGGAGGACAGCAGCACTGGCCGGTGGGGAGACCGAGTCCTCAGGGCCCCCAGGTGCCGCCAGACTTGAAGCTCATCTTCAGTTAGGTCGGGGCTCGGCAGGCTCCTCCCACCAAGGGCCGGGTGGTCTCTCTCGGGTGGTCTCTCTCGTAAGCGTTCGATTCTGCCGCGGGAGCCCAAAAGCCACGGCAGAGATTATTAGTAAATGAGTGGGTGTGGCTTTGTGCCGATAAAACTTTACTTACAAAACAGACGGCAGGCGGGTCTGGTCTGCAGGGCACAGTTTACTGGCCCCTGAGTTGTGTTAACAAATAATCCCTCCCCACATACTGTGTGAGTTAGGCTTCTGTCTCAACACAAAACATCCTAACACCACTTCTTTGAGCCTCAGTTTCCCCCTCTGAAGAAGAGAGACGAGAGGCATAGGATAGGCCAGGGGGGAAGCCCCAAGGGCCCGTGGCCTTGCTGGGCCTTCCGCCCTGCAGCAGATGTCCAGCACAGGGAACCTGTGAGAGCCACATTCCCCTCGCTCTTCCCCCGGGGCTCCCGCCGGTGCTTGCTCTCCGCCTCCTCCATGCAGGCCTCCAGGGTTTCTCAGCTGATGCCCCGTGCCTGGGAGCTGGTGCAGGGGGGAGGCGGGGGGAGTCACGGAGGGACACAGGGAGAAGTGGCCTGCCCTGCGGGGCTCTGGGAGGAGCCAGGAGACCCCTGAAGGCGGCGCTGTGGCGTGGGTTGCCGTGGGTTTCCGAGGGAGAGGCTGCCAGAAGAGGCCACACCCACAACCACTAGGCCCCGGGACAGGCTCCAGGAGGGAGGGCGGTCGCGGAGCAGAGGGGAGGTGGGAGGTGGCCCAGGGCCTGAAGGAGCCCGAACGGTGGAGGACCAGACAGCAGCCCACAGGCTGGGCAGTGGGCGCGGGCAGGCGACTGCGGGGGTGCCCGGTCAGGGGATGGCGAGCCCGGGGCCCCAGCGTCCGAATCTGTGGAAGACGAGCTGTCGCCCTCTGCGCCTCTGATGGTGTGGGCGACCTCGGGCAGAGCGTCCCCCGAGGGCTGGGGACCAGACAGAAGCTGGTGCCGGTGGAGAGAGCCCCCGGCCGGGAGCGCCTGTGCCTAGGGCAGTGCGGGAGTCGGCAGCAAGCGGGTGTCGTGTGTCGTTGTCGTGTGGAGCTCTGCTTCTGGGCCGGGCGGGGGGGGGGGGGGGCTCTGCTCTTGGGCCCAGGGGCCGGTGTGGGGGTGGGGCTCACACAGGTGACCGAACGGCTGCAGGACACCAGGCCGGGTGCGTGGGAGCAGTGTTCGGCTTCAGGAGCAGCCACTCTGCCCGCAGGGTCAGGGAAAGCCACCCAAGGGGAGGAAGCTTCTGGTTGCCGCGAGGGCGGGCCGGCTTGGGCTGCCTTGAGCAGACCCGACCGCCAGCCCTTGTGGGCAGAACGCGTCTGCAGAGACTCGGGAGCCCCTGCCGCTGAGCTACCTTGAACTTGCCTCTGAGACCTCTGGGCCTCAGTCTCCCGGCTGTAAAGTGGGTCCAGTGGCGGTCGTCTCCCGGGAGTGTTAGGGGGTGGGGGGTGCGGCTTTCGGGGCGCCAGCCCAGCGCTGGGGCGTGTGCGCGCCTGTAGCTGTTTAGTACGGGGAGCTGCAAACAGCAGACAGAAGTAGACAGGAGAGTACGGCTAAGCTATTTTTATCACAAAATATTTTGTTATTTTTTAATGTTCATTTTTACACATTAAAAATAAAGACAGAGCAGCAGGGGGGCGGCAGAGAGAGGATCCCGAGCAGGCTGTCAGCACAGAGCCCTACCCGGGATTTGAACCCACGAACCGGGAGATCATGACCTGCACCGGAACCGAGAGCAGGACCCTCGGCCGAGACTGAGCCGCCCAGGCGCCCGATGCGTTGGCGTCTTTTCTGGGCGCCTCGGATCTTTTGTCCCTAAATCTATTTAGACAGAGAACCGGTGTGTCCCCAGAAACGGGGCCCAGCACGCAGGGAACGCTCCCAGAGTTTGGAACGCGCGAGTGAGCGAGTGGTGGACAGAATGCTCTTTGGGAAGCTGGGAATCAGCACAATCTGTAATTCCTTACCTGCCACCATTCACCCTTCAGTGGTTTGGGGTGGTTCGGGGTGGTAAACGCAAGATCGTGAGAGGAAAAAACTATCCGCGAGGCAGAAAGGGGCTTTCTTAGTCCCGAAGCCTTCGTTCGAGACTTGCCCCCTAGTTTGAAGTTTCAGCCTTTGCCTGAGTCCTGCCCCTGCTGAGGCCCCCGATGGTTCCTGGCGCGACGGGGACTTTTGTCCCCCCTGGCTGTCGGCTGTCGGGGTGAGAGCCGGGATGAGCTTCCCACGTGCCGGGACTGGACGCAGCACTGGCAAGCCCGCTGTAGCCTCTCTGCTCTACTGGGAAGGAACAGGTCCCTTCGGTGACGTGACGTGTGGCCCGAAATCAGTGAGCCGGGGGCGTGGTAGAGGGTGGGCAGGGGTGGGGTGGGAAGGGACTGCTCTAGGCAGCGCGTCAGGGGTGGACCCTCCAGGAGGCGATGTTCAGGCCGAGACCATCTGAGTGCCGGCCACGTGGAGATGCAGGGAGGGAGCCTTCGAGGCCGCGGGCACAGTGACGGTGGCGGCTAAGGCCCCGAGGTGGGACCATGCCGGCCACAAAGGTGCAAAGGTGTGTTGAGCGAGTGCGTGTCACCTGTGTGACCACGCCCACTCCTGGGGCCAATCCACCCCAAACGCGAGCTTCTCCAAAGCCTGAAGACACCCGGCAGCACAGGGCCAGGTTGACCTTTAACCCGCATTCAGAAAATTGTCAACCGCGGGGCGCCTGGGGGGGCTCAGCGTGTTGAGGGTCAGACCTTTGGTTTCGTTGGGGCCCCACGTCAGGCTCTGCACTGACAGAGGGGAGCCTGCTTGGGATTCCCCCTCCCTCCCTCCCCCTCCCTCCCTCTCTCCCTCTCCCTCCCTCTCTCTCTGCCCCTCCCCCACCTCTCTCAAAATAAATAGACGTTAAAAAGCAAAATTTTCAACCGTACTGAAAAGTTGAAAGTAGCGGACGGTGGAAGCTCACTTCGTACTGCTTGGATCTCCCCATTGACCTTCTGCTGGGTTTAGTTCACATACTCCCCGCCCCCCACCATGCCCCCGTCCACCCCTTCCCCGCGTCCCCTCCCTGCTCTGGGCTTGTAGCACCCCTGGAGGACGGGGGTCTTCCCCGCGTCTGCTGACTGGAAAGGGCCAGCTACCGAAGAGATAAAAACTCACCCAAGCCTGGAACCAGGCGAGGCAGGCGTATCAGGAGCAGGGGGTGGGCGCAGAGGGCAGAGACTCCCAGACTCCCGTTCTCCTCGGCTGGGAGCGCCGTGACCTTGGGTTAGCTGCCGGCCGCCTGCTCTGCTGTGTTTAGTTCTTCTCTTGAAAAAAAATTTTTTTCACGTTTGTTCATTTATTTTGAGAGCGACAGTGAGTGTACGAGCCAGGGAGGGGCAGAGGGAGAGGGAGAGAGAAATCCCCGCCCCACGTGGGGCTCGAACCCACAAACCCGCGAGATCATGACCTGAGCCAAAGCCAAGAGTCGGCCGTGGGGTGCCTGGGTGGCTCAGTCGGTGAAGCGGGTGACTTCGGCTCGGGTCATGATCTCCCGGTTCGTGGATTTGAGCCCCGCGTCGGGCTCTGGGCCGACGGCTCGGGGCCCGGAGCCTGCTTCGGATTCTGTGTCTCCCTCTCTCTCTCTCTGCCCCTCCCCTGCTCACGCTGTCTCTCTCTGTCTCTCAAAAATAAATAAATGTTAAGAAACAAGCTGCTCAGCTGGCTGAGCGGCCCAGGCGCCCCTGCTGCACTTACTTCTTGGGTTTTCCGAAATCTTTTCTCTCCAACCTCCGTTCCTTTCTTTTTTCTTGTCTTGCTGCACCGGCTGGCGTCCCCACCGCCGTGGTGGCTCTCGCTCGTACCGTGGTCCCTGCTTCAGTCAGCTGTCGCTGCGTAACAGGCCGCCCGGAGCTTCGAGCCTGAGCGGACAAGTGTGTGTGTGCTCGCGGCTCTGGGGTCTCGCCCGGGGTCGGCGGGCGCCTGCACCCTGGTCCCGCACCTCGGCTGGGGGCCGCCTACCTCCCCGGTGCGGTCGCCAGTGTGGCGGGGACCCCCGCCGGGACCTCGGGGCTCGGGGTTCCCAGAGGGCAGAGCCAGAAGCTTCCACCCTTCCCCACGCCACAGGGTTTCTCCGTTGCACCACACCACTCGGAGCATCACGTGGCTGCAAAGAGCCGGCCGTCTCCGCTCAGCCGCGGCCCTTCCGGTTTGGAGAGAGGACTTTCAAGTGTGGCTCGGCCGCCCGGGGGGGGGGGGGGGGGAGCTGAGGGTTGGGATTGCCACCCCCCCTGCAGAGGTTCCCAGCGTCCCCGCAGGCTGCCCGCAGGGCCCCGCTGCTGAGGCGGCCGCGCAGCGGGAGGCCCAGGGCCACCAGGTCGCTCCGGCCGATCAGGGAAGTGTGTGAGGCCACTTCCTGGCTTCTCTCGAGGCTGCTGGCCCCGCTGCCTTGTTCTCGTGCCTTCTCGTTCGTCCTGAGTCACGGGGAGCCGGCACCCGGCCTGGGCACATGCGGCCCTGATCTGGGAAGCGGCCCCACCCTGGAGGCCTCGTGTCCCCCTGCTGCCCTCTCCAGCGCTGACTCCACACTCAGCTCTGACGGTGTCCGTCAGGGGGTGACTGAGCAGACCTGGTCTCTCTGTAGTGGGGGAGACATAACACATGAGTCCCAGGAGCTGCTGGGTGCCTGGAAGGCCAAGAAAGCCACGGAGATGAGGAGAGGGACCTCAGAGGGACTGTTTTGGGCCAGGTGGTTGGGGGACACTTCAGAGGGGGTGACATTTGAGCTAGGTCTCAGATGAAGCAAGGGAGCAAACCCAGCAAGGGTCTTGGGAACGGTGTTTCAGGTGAGGGGGGAGCCCAACCGGTACAAAGGCCCTGGGGCAGGACCTGCCTGTCATGATGGAGAAAAGGCGAGGAGGCCCATGTGGCTGGAGCAGAGTGAGGGGGAGAGAGGGAGAGGCGGAGGGCCGAGGGAGGGAGGACTGGGGGGGGAGAGCACCTTCGTGCAGGGCCTTGGGGACCCAGGGGAGGACTTGGACTTTTCCCCCAGGGAGGTAGGAGTCCTGGAGGGCTGTGGGCACAGGAGGGCGGGACGTGACTCAGGTGCTCACGGGCGCCCTCTGGTGGCCTCCGTGGGGAGACTGGGCTGTGTGGAGGACAGACGGGGGGGGGGGGGGGGGGGGGGGGGGGGACCAGGGTGGAGGGGCTGCGGGGGTCCTGGAGCTGTGGGCCAGGGACAGTGGGCAGATTTGGGGTGGGTTTTAAAGGCACAGGTGGGTGACTGTGCTGAAAGACAGACGGCGAGGCTCCTCCCTGGGTCTTGGGGGCCCACAGTCCTTCCCGAGCTTTTTGTTGCCACATCCGACAGACGTGGAGACGAGGCTCCCCCGAAGCTGAGACGCGGGCAGAGGGGAGAGGAGAGGGTGTCTGTCCACCCGTCATGGGCCAGTCAACGCACAGGCCCAGCCCTGAGGGAGGACGCCCCCAGCCCCCATGAAGAGGACATGCATTGATGTCATTGTTGCCTGGAGGGAAAGGACAGGGTGTGCAGGATGGGGCGGTGGTGACTGGGGTGGGGGTAGGGGGATCATCCAGGGCAAGGGCCCTGAGGCCAGCCAGTGGAGCCGGGAACAGCTGATAGGAGGTGGGTCCTGCAGGCCGAGAGGAGGGGCTCTGCCTGGGCTTTGGGGGCTGAGAAACTGGCTCAGAGGCAAGCCCCTGAGGGCGTGAGGAGCTCACCTCCTCCCTCCGGAGCCACGGGGTGGCTGTGAGGTCACCTGCACGGAAGCGATCGGAGTGGCCTGTGGCAGGGTCCTGTGGTAGGGCTGGGCGGTGGGCTGGGGCGAGGGGGCCCAGCTCTGGAGCCCTAGCTTCGGGCACCCACGGAGGCTCAGCGAGACCACAGGAAAGGTGCTCAGAGAGGTGGAGGGGCTCGCCTGAGGCCACACAGCGGTGGGCCGCAGGAGAGCCCAGCCTCAGCCCTGCGCGCGTCCCCTGCCCCCTCCCCCCCTGCCCAGAGGCTGGCACGGCTGTGTCCCGGGGCAGGCGCGCTCTCCCCCTCCCCAGGCTATTTTTAAAACTTAATTTCCTCAAAAATTGGGTGGCTCGTTCAGAAGAGAGTGGGTCACGTCTTGGGCTGGGAGGAGCGACATCGTGGTGTGGCCTCTGCCGTCCCAGCCGGCCTGGCTGGTGGTGGCAGCACAGGGCAGGGCCGTGACCTCCAGCAGTGGACTCGCTGTGAGCAGGAAGGGAAGGCCCTCCAGGGCCGGGGGGCCACGGTTTTTGAGGGTTTTGAGCAGCAGGGGGTGGGGGGGTCCTCACAGGCACGGTGCTGTGGTGGGGGGTGGGGCAGACGGACCGCCGCGGGGCTTTCTGCCGGAGGAGGCCAGTGTGGACGTGGCTGGGCAGGAGGGCGAGCAGGGCTGTGAGTGGCCAGGCCGCCCCCCGACCCGCTGAGGAGCCTGAGGAGCCGGGAGGACTTGGGAGCAGGCGGAGCCGTGGGAGGTGGGGGGGAGGCCGAGACCTCGGTGTTGGGCCTGCTCGGCCTGGGAGCTGCAGAGGACGAAGTCCAGAATGTTCTGCCCTGGTCCGCCGCCAGCTTCTTGCCTTCTCTCCTCTTCCGTCCCCCACAGCCCACACATAACACCATGAATTGTTCTGTTGGGCAGCCAGCAGAAATATCACGTCAGCTTTCTAGCACCTTCTGCGACCCGCTTGCCTCTAGCTGAGCCTCGGGATGGGCCCACGTTCATGCCCGGGGCCTGGGCACCCAGGTTGGAAGGTCTGTGGGTGGGCACCTGGGGCCTCGGGCAGGTGAGCCAGCCTCCGTGTGTCGGCTTTGACCTCCTGGCTGGGGTGTTCTCTGCCGTGACCATGGCACCGGCCGGTTGCCCACCCAGCCTCAGTTTCCCTGCCTGGACCATCTCTGACACCTGGCTGACTGACGCACAGGGCAGTGGTGGCACTGGGGTGGTGGTTGTGGCTGAAAGAGGGCACTGGTCACTCACCCCGCCCGCCCGGGCCTGCCCCACGTTCAGTGTTTCCTTTTCTCAGTAAGTGTAATTCATACCATAAAATTCACGCTTTGAAGAACACGGTTTAGTTTTTCGTGTATTCCCAATGTCGTGCCACTGTCACCACTGATTCTAGAACATTCTTATCCTGCTAAAGGAAACCCCATTCCCTTTGACAGTCACTCCCCAGTCCGCAGCCTTGTCCGCTCTTCGGGACTGGAACCCTGTCTCAGCCCCACCACACCCACGGTCCTCTGCCTAGCCCGACCTTCCCTGAGCTCCAGACTCGGGGTCCGGCTGATCCTGGAGTCTCTGTGCCGGAGGCTCTGGGCGTCTCACACTCAGCTTGGCCACGCTGCACCCGACTGTCCCCACACCTGCTCCTGCCTTGTTCCTCATCTTGGCTGAGGCTGCTCATTCCTTCCATTAATGGCTTTAGTCATAGTCCTTAGTCATCCTGGATTCCCTGCTTTTCGCTTTGCCTCCAGTGAGGGTAGCCTGTCTGTCCCAACTTGAGACCTGTCCAGAATCTGCCCACCTCCCCTCTGCCTCCCCCACCCGGTCCAGCCCATCCTCTCCTGAAGGACCAGCTCAGTTCCCCCCCACCCCGTCCCCCAGTCCGTCCTCCCCGTAGTGGCCGCCAGAGGGCGCCCACGAGCACCCAAGTCGGATCCCCTCCCTCTGCCCGCAGCCCTCCAGGGCTCCCACCTTCCTGTGGGGAAAAGCGTTAAGTCCTCCCTTGCTGGCCTGACCCCTCACCCATCACCCAAGCCAAGGCCCTCCACCGTCCTGGTCACCACTTGCCTTCCCACCAGCTTGACACGTAGACACCCAGCATGTGAGTTTCTGTTGCGGCTAAACAAATCACACGGCCTGATCTAAAACCACACTCTGGAGGTCATGAGTCTAAGATGGGTGTCACGGGACCAAACCCAGGCATGGGCAGGGCCGGTTCCCCCCGAAGCCCCAGGAAGACCCCTCTCCTGCCTTTTCCGCCTTCCGGACGTGCCACATCCTAGCCCGCGCCCCCCCCCCCCCCCCCCGCCAGCAGCATGGGGTCTGCCCGTCTCTCTGCCTCCCTCTCATGAGGATTCGTGGGGACGCTGGGCCCAGGAACCTCGGGTCTCCCCGACCTCAGACCTCACCAGCCTTGGCTTCCTCCCACCTGCAAAGCCCGCCCCGTCTGCAGGAGGCGGGGGTATGTCTGCGGTCCATACTCGTTTGAACAGATAATCCTCAGCAGAAGCCTGCTTTGCAGGTGAGGACGCCGGGGCTCAGAGAGGTCAGTGGTTGGCCTCCCCACAGGGAGCCAGGATTGGAGGGCAGGGTGTTAGGGATAAAAACTGCCTGCTCCCTCACCGTGAGCCCCTCTCCACGGTGAGCACCTCTTTCCCGGGGACAGTGTGAACAGGGGCCAGGGAGCCGTCACTCCAGCCCTGGCCGCCTGGCCCCTTCCCACCGACCCAGCCGGTCACGTGATTCCTCTGTGGCCCGAGGACGTTGGATCTGGTTGAGCTCTGCTTCCGCCGGCAGGGGAAGGCCACAGCTGTCAGTTGGGTCATCCCTTTGCTGTCAGGGACTTGACGTCTTTGGGGTCAGTGGTGGGTTGACGTCCGCACCCGTTTCCCAGCCGGGGTACTGTCGTCCCTCCGTAGGGGTGCAGGGGGCGGGGTGAGGTCGGGGACACCTGTGTGCGGGGAAGGCAGGGTGGTGACACGGTGGGGTGGAGGGCCGCCCCCGTCTCCGGGCTGAAGCCTCTCTCTTCTCTCCTGCAGGCTTGGCCCAGAAGAAGATGGCCCCGTCGGAGGTGAGTGTCCTGTGGGCTTCCTGACCCACTTCTCCGAAGACCGACCAGCCCCGGGGCCTGCTGTGCGGCCTGGGGCAGCTGGCCGCACTTCCCCGGGGCCCCACACTCTGGCAGGTGGCAGGCAGTGAAAGTCCCTCGGTCCTGCCAGCATCTTGAGTTTCAGGGAGGGGAGCCGCTGGGGAAGGAAGAGCGAGGACCCGGCCTGGACAGTGAGGGACAGAGGGACGGAGACTGAGGGTCCAGAGGGGTGGGAGGGGAGCCGGACAAGGGCGGGTCCCTGAGGAGCCCCCAGGAGGAGGGGGGTCCAGGCACCGCTGGTGTAGCATCGGTTGTCCCCACACGCCCGCCCACGTCTTCCGTCCGGCATCCAGAGAGCTCCTGCTCCTGCCGGGGTGGCCGCTCGCCCGCGCCTTGCACCGTGGGGGGGGGGGGGGGGGGGTCAGCACTGTCCCTGGTCCTGAAAGCGGCCTCTGGGAGCGAGTCTGTGAGCCCCGCATTCCAGGAGCAGCCCAGACGTGGCGTCCCTGTACCGGCGCTAGCTTCCTGGCCCCAGGCACCTGTGTCCCCCGGGTTGCCACCCGTCACGTGGGGCGCTTGTCAGGAGGGCTCTCCTGGAGGCTGTCTGGCCACAGGGCGGTGGGGAGTCAGCGAGGGGTGCGGAGCAGGCGCGGTGCCACCGATTTCTGGGGAGAGCCCGCCCCCTGGTGGCCAGTATGCGGAACACGCCGGGGCCTGCTGAGGAGCGAGGGCAGCTGGGGGGCTGCCTGAACCCCCGGGGCAGTGGGGGTTGGGCTGATGTGAGTGCTCCCAGCGGGAGGCCAGAGGGTTTCACGGGCTGTTTGGATGGTGCAGGTACACAGTAGATGTTTCTTAAATGTCCGTGAGCGGACAGCCCCCACCGCCCCTCCACCATTCTCCCCTGTGGAGCCGCACATCAGTGCTGGTGGCTCCCACACAAATTTGTCACGCCTGCCCTGGCTGTCCCCACACAGGTCCCGGGCCAGGGGGACCTCTCCCTGTTTCACAGTCATTCCGGCCCACATGTCTCGGCCCCAAGGGACGCTGTGTGATGTCTGGAGACATCTGTGGCTGTCAGGACGCAGTGAGGCTGCTCACCGCTCACAGTGCATGGGACGCCCCATAGGGGACAACCCAGCCCTCCCCCCGCCCCCGTCAGCAGGCCCAGGGAGTCCCTGAAGTTAGGGTTCTGGTCCTGAGGAACCGGAAGTCCGGTCTGGGCCCCTCTGGATGTGCAGAGTTGGACCGTGTGGCCCCAGTGGGTGACGGGGGACCTGCTCTGCCCTGGAGCCCGCCCACACCAGACTCTGCCCCACGTGGCTTGCCAGCCAGTGACTCAGCCCTGACTCTGGTCAGGATTTCCAGAGCACTCTGGCCCCAGCGGCGCCTCCTTGCTGATGTTTAACGCTTCCTGCTTCCTCCTCTCCAGGCCCCGTCGATGACTGGACAGCTGGGCCCCGGCCACGGGAAGAAGTTGGGTCATCGGGGCGTGGACGCATCTGGCGAAACCACCTACAAGAAGGTTCCTCCTCTGCCCTCGGCGGGTTGGGGTGGGGCAAAGTGGAGAAGGGCTCCCAGCCATCCGGGGCCCCCACACAGGGCCGGGCGGGCTCTGTGCCCACGTGTGGCCGCGGGCAGATCCCCTCGGTGCGGGCCCCTCCGTCCCAGCAAGGTCCTTGTCTGCTGTCGCCATCACAAGCATCGGGCAATGTGCCCGCAGCTGCACCACCACCCGCCCGGCTACAGGAGCCGCCTGCGACCCTGGGCGAGCCCTCAGCCGCTCCGGCCCTGCTGGTTCACCCGGAAAAGGGGAAATGTGGTTGTCCTTCCTTCCCTTGGAAAGCGGGGCTGAGCTGTCACCCCCACCCCCTCCTCCTCAAGTGTGGGCGGCCTCCAGCCCAGGCAGCCTGGGCGACGTAATGCTGGGCGGCCCCGACATGCCCCACCGTGGCTGGGGAAACCGAGGCACGGAGCAGCGGTGTCGCTCACGCGGCGTGACCGTGCACGTCACCGGGAGAGTAGGTGGCAGGAACCCGGGTTCACGGAGATGAAGCTGGGATGTCACTCTGTAAATGGATTTCCAAAAAGGAAATCCTGGCAGTAGATAGAACCCTGCCGCATCGGGACAGTTTTGAGAACTTGGAACCTTCTAGAACCTTGATGGAAAACCGGCCTCGGGGCCGCGGGAGGTGATATTGGAGTCCCAGCCAGGCCACCTCGCCGTGGGGTTGTGTGAGCTGAACGACAGCCCAGAGGCCAGCGGGTCTGGGACAAGTGGTGGGCAGGTACCCCGGGGCCCCGTGCGTGATGGGTGCCACGGTCAAGCTGCGAGCTGGGCATCTGGCTCGTCCTGCTGCCCCGAGGGGCTTCTCGTTTTGCCTCCCCGCCCTGGCGGCCGAGGGTCTTGATCCAGCTGGGTTTCCCCACAGACCACGTCCTCCACCCTGAAGGGGGCCATCCAGCTGGGCATCGGCTACACCGTGGGCAACCTGAGCTCCAAGCCAGAGCGTGACGTGCTCATGCAGGACTTCTACGTCGTGGAGAGCATCTTCTTCCCCAGGTGGGCCCGGGCCCTGCGCCATGGAGACCGGCCCCGATGCCCGTAGCAGCTCACCCAGCACGCAGACACTGTTGGGATGCAAACAGCCTTGCTGTTCTCTGAGCTCCCTTCTCTGCTGGAAATAGCACGGGCCTCTCCTGGCACCTTCTTGGCTTTGAGGCCTGACCCTGTACCGGTCGTGATGTTAGCTTGCTGCCGGGTCAGAGGGCTGCAGTACAACAGTGATTTTAAGAAACAGGAGAAGAAAACACAAAGTTCACTTTTCTCTCACATGGGAAATACTGACAGGCAATCCAGGGCCATCAGGCAGCTCCCCGGTGTTGGGGTCCCGTGTTTTTCTGGCCGTCCTTGTGTGCAGCTTTTGCAGCCAGGGGTTTCAGGTAGCTGCCCGAGATCCTGCCATCACGTCTGCATTCCACTAGCAGAAGGAAGAGAGCACATGCCCCTCCCCAGGCAGGGCAGCACCAAGAAATGATGGTTTCTGCTCTGCTCATAGCCCATTGGCTGACCACGGTCACATGACCAGAGCTAGCTGCAGGAGAGGCTGGGCAGTGGGCTTCCTCCGGGCGGCCATGTGCCCAGCCAGCACTGGGAATGGATGTTGGGACATAGCCCTCTGTCCCCTGGGGAGTCCCATGCCACCGTCTGAGTTGGCCGTCTGGAGAAGGCCTTGGAGCTCAGCGGCCAGGGCGCCTCCCAGGCCTGGGACGTCCGTGCCACCGGGGAGTCGAGGAGGCACCCACGAGGCCGCCGTCCCTCACAGGCCCCCTCCCTCCTTGCTCCACAGTGAAGGCAGCAACCTCACCCCCGCCCACCACTTCCAGGACTTCAGGTTCAAGACCTACGCACCTGTCGCCTTCCGCTACTTCCGGGAACTCTTCGGGATCCGACCGGATGATTACTTGGTAAGAGCGTCAGTCAGCTGCTGCTGCGTGACAAGCTGCGGCAGACCGGCGGCCCACAGCGCCACCTGTCTGTCCCTTGTGGTTTCTGTGGGTCAGGACTTCGGGTGCAACTCAGCCGGGTTCTTTGCTCAGGGTTGCGCTGGAGGGTGGGCTGGGGCTAGAGCCTCGCAGGGCACCGGCCTGGGGGAGGGTCTGCTTCCAGCTCCACGGTGACATTGGCGGGACCCCCTCCTCGCCCATCGGCTGGGGCTTCCGTTCCATCCCTGTGGGCCTCTTGGTCAGAGCATGAGCGACAGGAGTGTCCTGTCCCCTTTGCCACGTCTGTGGGTTAGAGGCGCGTCACATGTCATGCCTCCCTTCGGGAGGAGGTGGGTCGTGGGGACCAGTTCAGAGCGTCTCCTCAGTCCTGGTGTGGTTTTAGTCTCTCAAATTAGAATAATCTTGGAGCGTCTGGGGGGTTCAGTTGGTTAAGCGTCGACTCTTGATCTCGGCTCAGGTCACGATCTCGTGGTTCATGGGTTCGAGCCCCATGTCGGGCTCCATGCTTGAGCGCACTGAACCTGTTTGGGATCCTCTCTCTCTCCCTCTCTCTCTCTGCCCCTCCGCTGCTCTCTGTCTCTCTCTGTCTCTGTCTCTCAAAACAAATAAATAAACATTTAGAAAAATCAGAACCTAGGCCCTACCCTTTGATCTCACAGTGAACGATCAGGACTCCTGAAAGTTACAGCTCGCCTGCACACGGGGCTCGTCACCTGGGTGGGTCAGTCTGCACTTGGGGAAGGCCTGGCGGGTCTGTTTCGAGTTCGCCCGGTCACCGGTTTGCGACTTTGTGTTCGGGAAGCCTTACTCCCTGGGCAAGAGCGTGTCCGTGACCGTTGGATATACTCTGTGTAATCCTTCCACCGTCGGCTGTCCCTGGGGCTCGGCCTGTGGGCCTGCTGGCTCTCACCTGCAGTGACTCGTCTCGCTGCGTGTCGGGAGGTACTTGGCCTCACTCTCCCCTGGGTTCTTAGTCTGCGGGAAAGCTGTGCCCTCAGCCGCGGCCGTGTCCCTGCAGAGAGAGCAGCATTTGCTCCGGCCGTGGGCACGTCCAGGCGCCCAGAAGTCACGGTGCCCCTTGCCAGGGCCAAGGCCTGGTCCTCTGACCACAGTGTCCGTGTCGTGCTCCCCCTCCGGCCTCCACCGCAGCTCCGTAACGACGTTCCCTTTGGTCCCGCAGCCTCCTCGGAGTGAAGCCAGCCTGGTGGTTCCGTAGTAGAGATGACCTGGGTGACCTCGGTTTTAGGTCTCGGGAGGGAAAGGGGACACCTGTGGCGCTCGCCATGGCAGTGGTGATGCGGCCTCTGTGTGCTGGTGGGGAGCGGACCCAAGCTGGTCCTGGCGGCGGAGTGGACACAGGGCGACGGCCGAGGGCCTGTCTCGGCCTTGAGTGGGTGCTCAGCAGGTGTCCTCTGTCCTCTTCAAGACCTGCCCTGTTTGCAGCGACAGGGTGGCCAGGGCCCCTGGATTCGAGAGGCCCTCCTGCGGCGGGGGTGGGGAGCTCGGACACGGCTGGATGGTGCACCCAGACAGCATCACAGCCCCCATTTATCAGCTCTGGTCCCTCAGTTCCTCTCTCTTCCCGGCCAGGTCCCTGTGGGCCGTGGGCATCACCTCGGCTCCAGAGACTTCTGTGGCGGCCGCCATGGTCCTGAGTTTTGTGGGGGCTCACCCACCATCACTGTGAGAGCCCTGGGCTGACCCGGTGTTGACTTCGGCTCAGGACAGCAGGGCAGTGGCCAGGGAAGGCGGGGGACACGTGTGGGGGCGGGGGCTGCAGACGGTCAGCCTCGGGCCACGGGCGCCCACCCCGGGCACTGAGGGGAGAGGGGGCACGCCTGGGGTCGTCTGCCCGTGACCCTGTCTCGGTGGCCGGTGGTCTCTTGGCTGGGAAGTCTGTCTGTGTCACCGCTGCCTCCTCTGCAGCCAGGACCCCGTGAGGCCTGAGCCCTGTACGCTGCCCTCCAGGCCGCTCCCTGAGGGCAGCAGCTGCTGGCATTGCTTCCAGACCATTCTCTGCTCACAGACTTCTTTTGTGCAAAGCCGCGCAGTCCCCTTCGGTGCTCATCTCTCCTCCTCTCCTCCTCTCCTGCCAGCTGGGGCCAGCTGTAAGGCCTTGGGGTTTCCCTGTTCCCGGCGGGCTCCCGAGGCCCAGGATGCCCCTCGCTGCTGTCCTCCCAGGGCAGGGTGGGGGGAGGTGGGGGTGAGGAGGGAGGGCACGGGCAGCCTGGGCCTGGGCCTCTGTTTCCGAGGGTGCGGGGCCTCGTGGCTGTGGGCGGAGCAGGACGGACAGAGGGCCGCGCTGGCTGCAAACTGGACCTGTCTCCCCCCCGCACAACCCACCGGCTCCCTGAGCTGCCTCCTTGCTGTCTGCAGCCAGCACAGCTGGGACGCCCACTGACTCGGCTCCCCTCCACCGACAGCCCTGGGCCGGGCCCCCACGCGGCTCCCCGCACTGTCGCCCCCACAGTCCAGATGGCCCGGGCAGCCTGTCCTGGCCCGGCTTCCGGGCATCCGCACGTCCTGTCTTACGAACAGGCTTGCGTCAGCCCTGCTCCAGCCTGGTGCCCGTTTCGGAGCCGGTCACCGCGTTGGGGACTGCCAGCACATTCCCCCTGAGTGGCCTGGCTGTTGGCTCCGCTCCCCTGAGGCACGGACGGGGGAGACCTCTCGCCCCCGCCCCCGCCCCCCCCCCGAGGTTACCTGACAGCACGAGCGCACTAGCAGTTAGAGGTGGCGCTGGTGTCCTTGTGGTCAGCACTAGGTCGCAGGTGTAGGGGCAACAGCTGTGGCCTCGGACCCCTCTTTCTTCCAGGATGGCGCCCGTGGTCCCTGGGGGGGTCATGCCTCCGGTGTGTGTCCGTCCCACCCACAGCCGGCCCCCGACTAACTGCCCGGTGCCTGGGACACTGGGCCGCAGCCCGGAGTTTGCACGGCACCACGGCTTGCTGGACCACGGCTTGTCCTGGGCTCGGCCGTGGCCAGGCAGCGGGTGGGGGCGCCCGATCTTCCCAGGGTCTTTGTCCAGCCAGGGCGTGCTGACTGCTAGGGCATCGGGTTAGGGTCCTTACACCCAGCGATGCAGTAAGTGTTCCCTCGGCGTTTACCCTGTGGCCCGGGGCCGGGGGGGGTGGGGGCATGCTGTGGCCTCGTCCCTGTCATATACCAGCGACAGGACTTCGGGGGTGCAGGGGACAGAAACCCAACCCACCAACCCAAACAGCCTTAATCCCGAAAAACACCTCAGTGGCTCATTAGCTGAAAAGGCCCAGGGGCAGCAGCCCGCAGGGCCTCACTTTCCTTGGCTTCTTAACAGACCAGGCACCTGCTGTATGCTGGGCTCTGTCATGGGTGCTGGGGACCCTCCGTGAGAAAAATGCTTAAAAATCCCTGGGTGCACAGAGTTTACTGTTTGTTGGTGGGGAGGGCGTGTGGGGCTGATGGACAGCAAGCACAGAAGAAAGCCGATGTCCATGGAAGAGAAGATGGGGAAGAGAAGGGTGTGCTGGGGGCCGTGGTTGGGGTTGCTCGCCAGGGACACAGGCTCCCCTCTCAGCTGTTCTTGTGCGTGGCATCCGTACCAAAGGTTGTCTTGTGGTCCAGCATGGCTGCTGGGGTTCCAGCTGTCACATCAGCTTTCCAGGTGGGAAATGGATGGGAAGGAGGGAGGGGCACCAGCGTTTGTCACCTGATTAGGGATTCAGAAGCTTCTACAGGCTCGTTGACCAGAGTTGACTGTTGTGGCCTCACCTAGCTGCGGGGAAGGTTGGGCAGTGAGTCTTGGCCAGATGGGTGCACAACCCAGCACGAGTGGGTGTCTGTTACTAACAGGAGAGGGACCGTGCCCTAGGAGATCGGCACCCAGGCTGCAGATTAGCCCGGGGTTCAGTTCCTTGCTGTGTGGCCTCAGGCGTGTCAGTTTCCCTCTCTGAGCGTATTTCTTCATCTGTGAAAGGATGCTGACAGTGACCTGTTCCAGAGCTGTCCGCTAGACGCTGGGCGTGTGGGTGTCAGCGACCCACCTGCCCACTCACTGCCCCCCCAGTACTCGCTGTGCAACGAGCCACTGATCGAGCTGTCCAACCCCGGCGCCAGCGGCTCCCTGTTCTACGTCACCAGTGACGACGAGTTCATCATCAAGACGGTGATGCACAAGGAGGCCGAGTTCCTGCAGAAGCTGTTACCCGGCTACTACATGGTGAGGAGCCCCGCCCTGCAGCCCCGCTCCACCCCGCCCCCGCCCCCTACATGCCGAGGGGCCCCGCCCTGCGGCCCGACCCACCCCCCTCCCCTCCCCCGCCCCTACGCAGTGAGGAGCCCCGCCCTTAAGCCTCGCCCCCTACATGGTGAGGAGCCCCGCCCCTGGCTCCTACAGGGTGAGGGGCCCCGCCCTGCAGCCCCGCCCCACCTCCACCCCATACATAGTGAGGGCCCCTGCCCCACCTCCGCCCCGCCCCGCCCCCTACATGGTGAGAAGCCCCGCCCTGCAGCCCCGCTCCGCCCCCTACATGCTGAGGAGCCCCGCCCTGCGGCCCAGCCCACCTCCGCCCCTCCCCTGCCCCTGCACAGTGAGGAGCCCCGCCCTGCGGCCCCACCCCACTTTTTGCCCCGCCCCCTGGCTCCTACAGGGTGAGGGGCCCCGCCCCCTTCTCCGCAGCTCCGCCCCCACCTCCGCCCCGTTCCCACCCCTACATGGTGAGGAGCCCCGCCCTGCAGCCCCGCCCCGCCCCCAGCTCCTTTCCTGTTGGGAGCAGGTTCAATAGCAGCCACGGGTTCTGAGGCTAAGGAATTTGGGCAGATGGGGTCCGGGAGACCCCTTTTGGGCAGGCCATGGGAAGTCCTCCTGAGCCTCGCCTTCACCCCAACCCCCCCCCTCCCCCAGCACCACCACGTGGTGCCTCAACACTTGGCAAGCAGGACTTGCCATCTAAACCCTCACCGCCTTCCCTGGGGGTGGGGGGAGTGGGCGTGGGGGCGGGGGCAGGCCCAGCCTTCACTCCCCATCCCTTCTCCCCACCGACACCCCTGAGTCACGGAGCCCAGAAATCGAGGCTTGTGTCTTGGTAGCTGGTGACTCACGCGTGGGGGAGGGAGGCTGGACCACCAGCTGGCATGTCACAAAGGACCAGCTGCCGGGGCACTTCCCGGTCCCTGTGTGACTCACAGCCTGAAAGGGCGGCTCCTCAGATCCCTGGGCGGGAGTGGAAGCAGGAGTGGGCAAGGGTCGTGACCAGGCACCTGGCAGGGGTGCAGATAGGCTTTTCTGGGCAGCTCTGTTCGGATTGTGGCCCCTCTCCCCCCGGGGCGTCTCATTCATAGTGCATGATGCTCAGGGGGTCCCTGGCCCCCACGGTCAGGGGTCGGCAAGCTTCCTGTAAAGAACCGTCTGGTAAATGTTGGGGCTTTGTGACCCAGGCAGCACCCACCTCCGTAGCTCAGCCCTGCTGTCACTGCAGGGAAGCCCCATGGACCCCGAGTGAGTGGACAGGCTCCACGTGCCTGGATAACTTCCTTTACTGACACTGAAATGTCAAGTTCACGTCGTGTTCACGTGTCACAGAACGCTACTTTCCTTTTTTCTCCCCAACTTTTTTAACAACATAAAGCCATTCATAGCTTAACCGCTGGCCACGTGAGAACGAGTGGGTAGTTGGACTTGGTCCCGTATTCAGAGTTTGCCAACCCTTGTCCTGGACTGTGCCTGGAAGCCGTGACCCCGTGTCACCCCAGGCTGGGGAGGTGGGGCACCTGGGTCTGGCCTGGGGGGAAGCCAGCCCCTGACACCCGGAGGATCTCATCTGCTGGAACCTGGCTAACGTCAGATCTCTGGGAGGGCAGAGTGCGGGGCTGGCCCAGGCGGGTGGTGGTCAGGGAGGGCTTCCTGGAGGTGGCCCTGCACAGAGTGTGCCGGTGACGGCGGCCGTGGCGACTGTCCTCCAGCCCTGTCCTCCTCCTTCGCCTCCCAGAACCTCAACCAGAACCCGCGGACGCTGCTGCCCAAGTTTTACGGGCTGTACTGCGTGCAGTCGGGCGGCAAGAACATCCGCGTGGTGGTCATGAACAACATCCTGCCGCGCGTTGTCAAGATGCACCTCAAGTTCGACCTCAAGGGCTCCACGTACAAGCGGCGGGCCAGCAAGAAGGAGAAGGAGAAGAGCATTCCCACCTACAAGGACCTGGACTTCATCCAGGACATGCCCGAGGGGCTCCTGCTGGACGCAGACACCTTCTCCGCCCTTGTCAAGACGCTGCAACGGGACTGCCTGGTGAGGCCGCCACGCCCACACGGCCCCGGTGCAAGGGAGGAGCCCAGAGCAGAGTGCATGGGGCGGGGGGGGCAGTTCAGGGTCCCTCGCCTCTCTGGGCCTCAGTTGTCCCGTCTGTGAAACGGGGACGCTGGTGGAAGCGAGTGCAGCGTGAGCCCCAGGCCCACGGACCCCCTTGCCCCCGCTTGTCCTCGTGGTCTCCTCCACCCCCTGTGACCTGGCGGGTTTCGAGCCTGCTCCCCTGGACTAGAGATCTCATCTAGTTTCGGGGAGCAGGCTCGAAACCCGAGGCCCCCAGGCCCACCACCCCTGGCTCCTAGGCCTCTTGGAAAACTTTGCACGACCTTGTCCGAGGACGCCCCCAGACCTCTCAGGACCTCGGGCTTCCCTGAGCCCAGGTGTCAGAGCCCTGGGGGCCAGGAGCGGGTTTTGTGTGCGGAGCGGCTGGACTCTGTCAGGAGGAAGGAAACACCCTGGCCCCTGTGTGGATGCCACGCCTCGGGTCCCATTGCCTGCCACGTGGCCTGGCCCCTTGCCCCTGACCCCTTGGTCTCCTGGCCATCCGTGAAATGGGGGTCAGGACAGGCCCCCTGCGAGGCTGTGGGGACCGAGTGGGCGCAGACCCCGATGCAGCTTGGGGTTGTGGGGGGCCGGGCGCCGGGAGCCTGACCTGTCGACCCCACCCCTGGCAGGTGCTGGAGAGCTTCAAGATCATGGACTACAGCCTGCTCCTGGGCGTGCACAACATCGACCAGCAGGAGCGGGAGCGGCAGGCCGAGGGCGCCCAGAGCACCGCGGACGAGAAGCGGCCGCTGGGCCAGAAGGCCCTCTACTCCACGGCCATGGAGTCCATCCAGGGCGGGGCCGCGCGCGGGGAGGCCATCGAGTCGGACGACACGTAGGTGACCCGGGGCTGTGGGGCCCTCGGGTGTGAGGCGGGCAGGGAGAGTTGGCCGCGAGGGCAAGAGACGAGGAGCAGGCGCGTCCAGAAGCCCGCGTGTGGCTGGTTCCTGGTTTTTGAATCGGACCAGCGGTGTCTGCTCGCCAGACCCCGCGAGGGTCACAGGTGGACGCACAGCCCTCCCCAGCCGGGTGATGACCGGGGCGTTCCGGCTCAGTCTGTCTGCGGACTGAGGCCCGTGGCCATCCGTGTGGGAAACACAGATGCCCCCTCCCCCTGCCGGACCCCAGAATGGGTTAAAGCGCCACCATCTGAAGCAAAGCCGTAGGGGTGTTGAGTGCTGGGGACGAGACAACATCTACAGCAGGGGGCCGAACCCAGAGCCCCCGGGAGAACAGGCCCGGTGGTGGAGGCCGAGGTCACAGTCTCAGAGAGGGCTGTGCCCCCTGCCCGAGACAGACTCGTGGGGTGTCCGCCCTGGCACTGTGCACGCTGGGCCGGGTCGTTCTCTGGGGCGTCCTGAGTGCTATAGGGCTGGAGCAGCATCCCTGCCCCCCCCATGGAAGGGCACCCCCGCCATGCCAGGACACCCCCAGTCATGAGGGCCTCAGATGTCTCCAGACATCGTCGAGTGCTCGAGGAGGACAGTATCCCGGTGGGAACGGCTTCTGTAGACAGGGTGTCGAGACTGAGCGTGCCGGGAACCAGCACGGGGGCCCTGGAGGAGGGGGGCATAACCCCCCAGCGTCCGCGAGGGAGATGGGGGCTCACAGCTGGGGAGGACAGGGGAGGAGCCCTGACGCCCTGACCAGGCGAGGCGGTGGGGGCAGGGGGAGTGACACCTGCAGAGGTCTGGTGGCTTGGCCCGACCTCCACTGTGTTGGCGTTTGTAGGGTCTGTGCCAGGCCTGGCGGGATGGCGGGGTGCGCAGGTGAGCTGGGCAGTGCGTGGAGTGCGGTGCGCGGAGCCTGCAGGGCCCGGGCCTGGCGGGTCTGGGGTCATGGGACTTGAAGACAGTCGCTGCGTCGTGTGGCCTCACTAACCATGCCGGGCCGGGCACGTGTGGGCCTGGGGCTGAGTGAAGCGACTAACTCCCCAGACGGGACCCAGAAGCACTGGGGGCCCCGCCCGGGGTGAGCGTGTGCGTGCGCACGGGTGTGTGGGGGCCAGACCCCTCGCCAGCCTCCAGCCTCGCGTGTCTGACGGCAGCTCGGCCCCAGCCGAGCTGCCGCCTACAGGAGCACATGGGCTCTGGCTCCTTCAGCTTCTCCGAGGCCGGGCTCTGGGCCCCCCACGCCACCCCCGCCAGCGGTGTGGCCCTGTGGGGTGTTGACGGTGCTCCTGTCCCCCCGCCCCTGCCCACAGCGGTGTGGCCCTGTGGGGTGTTGACCGCGCTCCCGCCCTCTCTCCCCAGGATGGGCGGGATTCCCGCCGTGAACGGCCGAGGGGAGCGCCTCTTGCTGCATATTGGCATCATTGACATTCTGCAGTCGTACAGGTGGGTGCCCCCTGCCCCCCTCACTTGCCCACGGAAGCGGTGCACCTGCTGCCCGCAGACAAAGCCTCCTCGGCCCCGGGAAGGCTCCTGATTGGCTGCCGGCCCCTGAGGCCTCGAGGGAGGCATTCGGTCCCCGACTGGGTGACTCCACCTTCGGGGTTGGGGCTGGCATGGGGCATGCGGGGTGGGTGGGGTGTCGCCCGCCGGTCCGGCCCTGTCTGCTGAGCGCCGACCGTGTGCCAGGTGCCGGGCTAAAGTGCGCAGGACAGAAGCGCCCGTGGCCGCAGAGCACAGCATCTCGGGACAGCTCCTACTATGGGCAGGAGTAAATGCTCGTGGCTGGGGCCCCATGTCGTGGGGTCTCAAGTGCAGCAGAGCCGAAGGAACAGATACCCCAGCCTCACCTGCGGTTTAAAAGCTGGGGTGTGGGCCACCTCGTTACCCATGCCTTGACCCGCATGAGGTCTTGGTGACGAGCGTTTCTTAGTCTTAGTTTTCCATCCTGAGAGCGGAATGCGTTCATTATGCACATTCCCGACAGGACAGAGGGGACCCTGGGCGTGGCGGTCCCCACTTCCCATGTCCACCCCCTCAGGAAGCCCACTGGGTGGTTTTGGGTGATTTTTTTCCTAAATATGAAACTGGGCTCCTGCCCGTCAAACACTAGTATCCGCAGCCTGTTGTTTTCCGACTCAGGGGCAGATGTCTTCCATGGGGACATCTCTCTGGGTTTCGAGCAGGAGTGGAGAGCTTTAGTGTTTACTTATTACTTTTGAGACATAGAGTGAGCAGGGAAGAGGCAGAGAGAGAATCCCAAACAGGCTCCAGGCTGTCGGCACAGAGCCCAACTCGGGGCTCAAATTCACCAACCGTGAGATCGTGACCTGAGCTGAAGTCAAGAGTGGGGCGCTTAACCAGCTGAGCCACGCAGGCGCCCCGGGAAACTTTGGAGGTGTCAGACCAGGGTTTCCGTGGAGGCTCTTGAGCGGGGGCAAGGAGGGTGGGCCAGCGTGTGTCAGGCAGCCACAAGCCTATCCTGGGGCAGGGGTGTCCCGCGGGGGTGGGTGCTGAGAAGAGGACCCTTCCCCCACCCCATAGACTAGGGGGTGTCCAGGAAGGCTGCCTGGAGGAGGCAACGTTCTCCCCAGCCCAGGTGTGCAGGGATCTAGTTAGAGCCACAGTGCAGGCCACTGATTCCAGCAGAGAGGATCCGGGCTCAGCCTGGGCCATGAGAGAGGAAGGCCGTACTCTGGGGGTGCTGCCATATGCCCCCCACCGAGGGCCAAGCGCCACGGCCTTTTCACTTCCTCTCTAAGAGTAGCAGCGGTAGGAGCCACCAGCAGGCGGGGAGGGGAACAGAGGGCGCCGAAGAGGGAGGTGGCCTCTGGCTGAGGCGTCTCAGTGCCTCTGGACCAGGGCCCTCCCACCCACTTGGTGCCAGGAGCACACCCAGTCCCCAGACATGGCCCAGTGTCCCCTGGGGACGGGACCGCCCCACTAGAGGACCACTTTGGTTCACTCGTTTTCTCTGCAGGTTCATCAAGAAGCTGGAACACACCTGGAAGGCTCTTGTCCACGACGGGGTGAGCATTGTGCCTTCACGCGTCAGTCCACAGACGTGCTGGTCTCCCGGGGCCAGGCACAGGTGCTCCAGAGCCGAGAAACACGGGCCTCCCTTCCCGGAGCCAGTGTCCCGTGGGGGTGGCCGTGTGCCCCGGCAGTCACAGGCCAAGGGGTCCGGGTCAAGACGGGAGAGGGCAGGCAGCTAGCTGTAGGCCGTCCGGCAGTGGGGTCTGAGCCACTGGTGAGGGGCACGGAAGGGCTTCTTGGAGGAGAGGACGCCCAAGCTGAGCTGGGAGGATTCCCAAAGACCGCCCGACCGGGAGAGTCAGGGGCCAGCTAGGCAAAGAGCAGTCTGGAAACGCGCAAGACGGAGGGGGCTCGGGCACTGGCCACACCCACGGGGCAGGCCAGCCGTTGGGGACCAAACGGTGCACCTGCGCCAGCAGCCCTAGCACCCCGGTCCGGCTGGGCTGACGAGCTGGCTGGGGCCTCGATGCATGCCCGTCCTCCCGTGGCTCCCTTCAGACCGATTCTTACTGAAACGCTAAGGGCTGTCTGCGTGCGTGCGGTCTGTAAAATCCAGAACCCCAGCCGGCCCCCAACACCCCTCAGAGAGTGTTTGGACGGTCCAGATGGGAGCTTCCAGAAGGTGCACCAAGAAGGGCCAGGGGGCAGGAACCCTCTCACGGCGTCACAAAGCCATGGCAGCCGGAGGCACTGTAAGCCCTACCGAGGCTGCTCGGGTTCGGGGGCCCAAACGGTGGTCAGCGTAGCCATACAGGCGTGAACGGTCTGGGGCAGGTGGGGTGGCCCCTGGAGTCCAGGGCCGGCTGCTTCTGCCTGGCGCTGCACACTCCTGGGTGTGGCCCACGCGGCTGGCCCCCCACAGGGCACTCCAGGCAGAGGAGAGCACGGAAGCTGTCACTGCCTCGTCTCCCCCACCACCTGCCAGAACGCGGTCCTGCGGTCACGCCTCGCTGCAGCGAGGATGGGACGTGTCGCTTTCACCCTGGAGGCCGCGAGTCCCCTGTGGGTTCTGTTACGTTACAGCAGGAGGAGGACCCGGGCCCTGTCCGGGGGCACCTGTGGTCGTCACCCCCGGGGGGGGGGGGGGTGGGACCGAGGGACACCCGCGGCCGCCTGTCCCCACCTCAGGCGTGGCTGTGCGCCACCAACCGTCCCTTACAAAACGGGCGTCCAGCCGTCCTTTGTTGAGGCTCGCTCTCAGAGAATTGCTCTGGTTTCCGTGTTTCGACGTTCATTCGTCTACCTCTTTGAGTAGCTGTCGCTTCCCATGGTTCAAAGGATTAGAAATACAGACGGGTTTATGATGGCGGAGTCTCCCTCCCACCCTGCCCTCTGCCACCGTCACCTGACCCCCGGGTCCGTCCAGGAAGCCCCGTGCTGGGGATCCAGCCCCCTCCCCACATGGGCGGCTTTGCCCCGCCGCCCGCCTGCGCCCTGGGCTGTCCCGCGGGACCCGGGGAGCTCCTGGTGGGACCACGGCACTCACGCCCTTCTGCCCTCGGGCCCTTGTTTCGCTTCCCAGGACACCGTCTCTGTCCACCGGCCCAGCTTCTATGCAGAGCGCTTCTTCAAGTTCATGAGCAACACGGTCTTCCGGAAGAACTCCTGTGAGCCTCCCAGGCACTTTGGGCAGGAGGGCCCCCGGGGTGCAGAGACGGGAGGCAGGGCGGCCAAGAGCCGAGCGAGCCCACAGGGTCACCTCCCACTACTCGGCCATCCTTGGGCCTCGGTCAGGGACTCGGTCCAGAGAACGGGAGGGTCAGGGCACCACGCTCACGGGGCCCAGCGCAGGGCCTGGGGCCCACCGTCTGAGCTCGAGTCCTGGCTGCACTGCCTCCTGCCGGGGTGACCTCCAGCAAGCGATGCCCCGCCCTGTGCCTCAGTTTCCCCATCTGTACACACGCAGCAGCTGGGCTTGACCCTGCACCGGTGCACATTGAGGGGGACCACTTACAGCCTCGTGCCGTCACCGAGGAAGCCACCTTGGTGGACGCGGAGGCGGCCGGTCAGCAGCCAGGACCCGGCATTGTCGAGGAGGACGCAGGACAGAGGCGGCTCTTGCCCCCTGGGTGTCTGTTGGGCCTCGAGTCCCAGATCCCGGCACACATCCCAGAAGGGGCCTTTCTCCCCGTGTGTCTGTCCGCCATCTGCCCCCCGCACCCTGTGTCCCCAGAAGGCAGCGTTCTCGTCAGCCTTGGTCGCTCTGTGTCCCCAGTGTCTAGGCTGGGGCCTGGCACACAGTAGGTGTTAAGTGCCCAGTGCCTACCTGCTCTCCCGGCCTGGGCCAGGCCTGTGTGGGCCGTGACCCAGCTTGGTCACCTGGAGCCGGCTCGTCGAGCCAACACAACGCCACGTTCAGTGACATCTAGCGGGGAGCTTGAAATTGACGGCAGTGGGATTGTCTCCTGAGAGTGGGTTGTTCATCGGCGTCCACGTGCCATGCCTTGGAACCTCTCCTGGGGCGTCATTCTCACTGTGGTCTGGGGGGCTCACCAGCCTCCAGGTACCGGAGGGCTGTTCACAAGGCGAATTGAGCACGTACTGTGTGCTGGGGTTTGTGCCGGCCGTCCCGGGGCCAGAGCTCGCAGCAGGGACGGGGAGGACACTGTGACGGGGGCCGGTGGGCTGGGCCCGGTGCCGAGGGTGTTGCGGGGTTCACCCACCTTGTCCGACCCTGTTGTTACAGGCGAGGATGCTGGGGCCCGGAAGGGCTGAGCCGCATTCCACAGGCCGCTGGTCCCAGGTTGGACCAGGCCCTTGGTGCTGAGCCCTGCACGCCCCAAGGCCTTCTCTTTCCTGTCTGAAAGTGGAGGCCACAGCCAGGGCGGGCTGCGACAAGGGGGCCTCCTGGTGCCTCCCGAGGCAGAGCCGGGTAGAAAGCAGGGCAGGGTTTTCTCCACAAAGACAGCGGCTCGTCGCCCAGGCTTGAGGGCCGGGCTGGAGGCCGGGCAGCGGGGGCCATGTGTGCAGGCAGCGGGCCTCGCGGGGGTGGCGAGCAGGCTTCCGCGCACAGGAGGGATGGGGGCTGGGGGCCCCTGCCTCAGGGTTGCTGGGGGCTCCCAGGCGGCCCCTGAGCGCCAGTGTGCCTCTCTCCACAGCCCTGAAGTCCTCCCCGTCCAAGAAGGGCCGTGGTGCGTCATTGGCTGTCAAGCCCCTGGGGCCCACGGCCGCCTTCTCGGCCAGCCAGATCCCCAGCGAGCGGGAAGATGCCCAGTATGACCTTCGGGGGGCCCGCAGCTACCCCACGCTGGAGGACGAAGGTGACCGGGCAGGCTGGGGAGCGGGCGCCTCGGTGACAGGAGAGATCAGGGGGCTGCTGGGGAAAGACGACGTCCCTGGGGGGGCCGAGAGGGGAGGGGACGCAGGGAGCACCCCAGTGTGAGAAAAGGTTCCCTGAAGCTGGTACTTGGATGGGAAGGGCCTGGGTCACAGTCACCCCGCCCCCATCCCAGTCTGAGATCTACAGCCCTCTGGGGAGTGCTGCGGAGGGAGAGGTGACCCACCCCATCACCAGGTGTGCAGACACCCAGAGGGATGAAGCACTTGATGGGGTTGGGCATGGTGTTTTGGAAGGTCCCTCCCAGTTTCCAGGGTTAAGGAGTCAAAGATGCCAGACAGGGAGGGTCTGGGGGAATAGCATCAAGGGAGAGACTGCATGTGCAAAGGGCCTGGGGCAGTAGTAGGCCTAGCGCGTTGGAGGAACAGTGAGAGGCCTGTGCGGTCGCAGCGGAGTGAGCAAGGAGGTGGGCAGGTGGAGCAGGACCTGTGGGCCTCCAGGACGGGTGGGCTGCTGGAAGCTGTTGTGCCAGGGGTAAATTGGAATGCATTTGCCCTCTTAAAGCTGGCCAGCAGGACGTAGTGTTGGGTGGCCGGTGGGGGTGGGGCATGGGTGCAGAAGGTGAGCCGAGCCACAGGTGGAGCCAGAGGCCCGGAAGGTTTGCCCTGGGGGCCCGGCTCCTGCAGGCGCCCACAGCCTCCTCCCCACAGGCCGGCCCGACCTCCTGCCCTGCACGCCGCCATCCTTTGAGGAGGCCACCACCGCCTCCATCGCCACAACCCTGTCTTCCACGTCCCTCTCCATCCCAGAGCGATCTCCCTCGGAGACCTCAGAGCAGCCACGGTACCGGTGAGGGGCCGGGGGCGTCTCCCTCCGCGAGGCGGGGGCGTGGCCACATCCCCTGTACCGGGTGGGGCGGGCTGCCTCCGCCACCGGTTCCACCTGCTTGCGTCTCTCCGTAGGCGGCGCACACAGTCTTCCGGACAGGATGGCCGGTGAGATGAGACCCCAGCTTCTCCCCACCTGGCCCCACGGTCTCCCCGCAAGGCCTCTCCTCTCTCCTCCCCTCCCCCTCGCACCCCGTCTGCCTTCCCGCCCAGAGCCCCGCCTCTCTGACCACTTGCCTGGGCGCGGATTTACGTTAGGGCCTAGAAGTGCACAGAATCGTGAGTCACTTTGTAATTCTTCCCACCCTCCCACTCCCTTCCCTGCACCTGTTTGTTGATCTTTTAATTTTATTAGTTTTTATTCTAAGGGGTACAAAAGAGAATGTAGTGAATGCCCCCCCCCATGCCCGTTCCCTTCCATGGGGGCCACCCCTGGATGGGTCTTTTGGTTTTTTGTCTCTTTCTGGAACTACATTATGAGCTTATGAGAAAACGTACACACGGCCTGTTTCTGCCTTCGTCTTGACACAAGCAGAGGCCTGTGCCACCGCAGGCCCCTTGCTGTGCACACTTACAGGTCAAGGCCGGCTGTGAGCACGTGGAGCCCCCGCTGCTTCTCTTCCACGTCACAGGGCTTCGCCTGCCCACCCCACCCACCCCGCACTTGGGTGGTTCCTCTTGCTGGATCTTACAACGACCTGTAGGGCTTGCCTTCCTTAGTTTGGGGGTTAAATATTCCTGCCAGTTGGAGAGAAAGTTACGGCATAAAGCACTTTCGGTGGAAAGCGTTTCCCTCTGTCCAGCTGCCCCCTCCAGCCTCCACAACCTTTTTGCTCTCTGGTGTTGCTCTGTGGAGACATTGTCCATTCCTGGCGGCCCGAATGTTCTGACGCGTCTACATCAGGGGCCTGGATCGTTGAACCCCGCGGAACCACCCCACCTCCAGGCCAGGGCCCAGCTACCCCCAGGAGGGTGGGCAGGATCCGGGCCACCATTCACACATTATTCCCCTGCTGGTACTGGGGTCACTGTCAGTCCCTGCCCCCTTGCAGACCGCAGGGGTGAGCTGGGCCAGCTCAGGGCGCTGGTCAGGTGGCACCCAGAGGGAGCACCCCACGGAGGCTCCCAGCTTCCCACCAGGACTGGAGATCCACCGGCCTGGAGCTTGCCTGGTGCACCCCCACCCCCGGGGGGCAGAGTTCCGGTGAGGAGAGAGAGCGTGAGGTGCAGCTTCCCACTGCCTCCAGGTCCCAAGAGGAGACACACGTGGAGGAGGACCTGCAGCAGGTCACGGTGCAGGTGGAGTCCGCGTGCAGCGTGGAGATCGTGGTCCCCAAGGAGGAAGACGCGGGGTGAGTCACCAGCCAGCGGGCCGGCAGCCGTCCCGTTGCCCGACTCTGCGCTTGGCTTCTGCTCTGATCCCATTGGCTGAGCGTGGCCACGTGGCCAGCTGGCCCCCGAGGCAGGCTGGGTAATGGGGTCCGCGTTCTGGGGCCGGGAATGGGGCCCTGGAAGGGGCGGTGCGGGCAGCGGGAAGTGGGCGATCCGCGCAGGGGCTCCTCCGGCGCCTCGGGTCTCCGGCAGAGCCGCCGGCTGTGCGCCAGTCCTGGGATTCTTCCTCAGCCCCTGGGGTCCCCAGCCTGGAGCCCCGAGGTGGCAGGAGTGGGGCCCCGGCTCCCCAGGGAGCCTTCTGGGCTCAGCCCGCTTCCCCCGTCGTGTCGTGTGCCCGATTCACGGACTCCTCCTGGTTTGTTTCCGTGCGCTTTCCTGCCTCTCCGGCGCAGACGGGGGTTCAGGCTCCCGTGTGTCTCAGACAAGGAGGCGCTCCCGGCCGCGCGTGGGCCACCCGGCGCCAATGCCGCCGTCCGTGGGCTCAGCGAGAAGCGGCTCGTCTATACTGGCCTGCCGAAGCGTGTCATTTCGCTTCTCACGTCCTCTCTGACCCGAGGCAGTGGCTCTTGGCCCCCAGAGGACATGGGGCTGGTGTCTGGGGACACCTGTGGCCAGAATCGTGCCCTGCCCCGCACGCCCCCAGAGAACCATCCGCCCCCACGTCCATGGAGACCCTGCTGCAAGGTTTATTTAGGAGTGTCTCCCAACTTTGGAGTATTTGAAGACTGTTTTCTTTACATTTTCAGTACCTAGTCTTAGCTTTAAGTTGAAGGAAGCAGCCTAGAAAATCCACGTATGTTTTAAGAACATTTAGCCTTTCTGCTCCAATACAGATTTTGTTTTTTATTTTTATTTTTATTTTTATTTTTTTTGGAGGGGGGGGACAGAGAGAGAGAGAGCATGAACGGGCGAGGGTCAGAGAGAGAGGGAGACACAGAATCGGAAACAGGCTCCAGGCTCCGAGCCGTCAGCCCAGAGCCCGACGCAGGGCTCGAACTCCCGGACCGCGAGATCGTGACCTGGCTGAAGTCGGCCGCTTAACCGACTGCGCCACCCAGGCGCCCCCAGATTTTGTTTTTTAAATGTTTGTTTATTTTGAGGGAGAGGGAGAGAGAATGCAAGCGGGGGAAGGGCAGAGAGAGAGGGGGACAGAGGATCCGAAATGGGCTCTGCGCTGAGAGCAGAGACTCCGATGTGGGGTTGGAACTCACGAACTGTGAGATCATGACCTGAGCCGAAGTCGGATGCTCAACTGACTGAGCCAGCCAGGGGCCCCACAGAGTTCATTGTTTAAGGTCAGTGGACGTGTGTGAACAACGTGTGTTCTCTGTGAAGGGATGGAAAGTTCTGAGCCCGCTCTGTCTGATGTATCGATTGATGGCATTCAGTTGTGTCACATCCTCGTTTCTCCTCTTTGGTGTGTTTGGTCCTACAATCGGCATCGTGATCGAATTTTTCTCGCTTCTGTCACGATTTCCGCTTTATGTGCTTTTTAAAATTTCCATTGCGTTTCGAGAGACCTTACTTCACTCTCACAGACACACATTCCCAGGCTGCACTTTGCCATGCAGAGTTTATTTGGAGGGGCGCCTGGGTGGCTCATTCAGTTGAGCAGCTGGCTCTTGATCTCAGCCCAAGCCGTGATCTCATGGTTCGTGAGATCAAGCCCCACATCGGGCTCTGCTCGGATGGCTTGGAGCCTGCCTGGGATTCTCTGCCCCTCCCCCCTCTCACGTTTGATGTCGCGCTATTTCTTTCTCTCTCAAAATAAACATTAAAAAACAATAAACAGTAAAAAAAAAAATAGAATTTATTTGACACGCACAGACCCGTGTGTGCACACACAGCGGTTTCTGCTACCCGTGGCTTTTTTGCCCTTAACTGAATTCTTAACAGTATAACGCGTCTTTCGGTCTTTGCCCCTAAAACAGCCCATCCCTCCAAGGGTAGAGGTGCTCCCCCATCTCAGAGCCTGTCATTCTGCTCAGGAGCTGGAATCCATCCCCGGTCACTCGGCTTAGGACACGCCTCACTTTCCATCTGGAGCCTCAGTTACCTGTCTGTAACTCAGGAGGGTGGCAGTCCCCTCCCCAGTGGAGGGTCGCTGGGTGAATTCAGGCAAGGTTCCTGAAAGGGCCTGGCCCAGAGGAAGTGCTCGGTGAAGATGAGAAAGAGGTTCTGACCCGACATGGTGGGTGCCGGCGTCCCTCCTCCACAGATGGGGAAACTGAGGCTCGGACGGGAAAGGACCCTCAGGGTCGCACGGGGAGTGATGGTGGCCCCGGGACCTGCCCGCCCACTGGTGTGTGCTCACCCGTTCGCGGGAGGGCCGATTATCTCCTGGGCCTCAGCAGTGATGGGGAGGTTCTGTTTTATTTGGCCTCCTGAGTCTTTCGCGTCTGTGCTGCCCCACTGATGAGAGGGGAGGGGGCAGGCAGGACCCTGCGGCGGGGGCTGGGGCAGGTGGGTGCCGTCCAGAGCCCTGCCCCCAGGACTTCCGTGTCCCTGTGTCCCCAGGGTGGAGGCTTCCCCAGCCTGCGCCTCTGCTGCTGCCGAAGCAGAAACGGCCAGCCAGGCCTCGGAGCCCGCCAGCCAGGCCTCGGATGAGGAGGACACGCCCGCCACTGACATCTACTTTGTAAGTCCCCTGCAGCTCCCGACGTCGCCAGGCCCTCGACCAGACGCACTCACGCGCTCACAAGGCACTCCTGTGGACACAGACGTGCACTCGTGGGTCAACGCTCCCCTCCGCACGCTCTCGCACTCCCAGTGTGCCTTCGCACGCATTTACACCCACACGCTCACGTGCTGTGGGAACGCCCTGCCCCGCGCCCTCCAGGCCGGGCCACCCCAAGTCAGGGGAACTGCCCTGTCCTCGAGCTCCGAGCCCCACAGGGCCCCGTAGGTCCCGGGCAGCCCCGGGGCTGGCTGCTAAGGGCTGCAGGCTGCGTGGCCCTTCTCCTGCTGGGAGGGGGGTGGGGGGTACGGCCAGGTGGGTTCTGTTCTCGGGGAGGTAAGGGGACTGTGGCGAGGGGCAGGTGGGACAGGTGTGCTTCATGCTGCCAACCTCGTGGCCGAGGACTCACGGCTGCTCCTGGAGGAGGTGGGGTCTGTCGCAGCAGGAAGGGGCCTGGACCCGGGGACCCGGGGACCCGGGACCTCTCTTCCAGAGCTGGGGGTCGCCTCCCGCCCTGCATCTCCCACAGGTAGACAGGTTAGCTGGGCCGGGAGCCTGGGTGAGATGGGTGCCGGGTGGCCAAGTGGCCTCGTGCAGTGGAGGGGCCTGCCTGTCTCCCTCCCGGACCTTTGATCTCGTCTCTCCCCCCCCCCCCCCCCGCCCCGGGTCCCGTGAGCTGGGGGCCTGCCGCACCGCTGTCTCCTAGCTAACACCACACTGCTGTCTGTCTTGGGGCCTCTGTCTGGCCTGGAGTCGTAACAGGTGCACTGTGTGTGCGTCCCCACACCCGCCGTCATCTCCCCGTCCCCGGGGGGCTTGGTTTGTGTCCCATTCTGCGGATCAGTGTGCGAGGAGGCCCCGGGGCCGTGTTCGATGTGCGTGTCTGGGTCCTGTCACCTGAGTGGGTGGCCAGGCCCTGCAGGCAGCAGAGAAGGTAGCGGGCCAGAGCGGGACCCCGCCACCCCCAGACTCACCTCCCGCTTGGCCGTCGGCTTACCCGCCCCTGCCCCGCGCCCTCCCCTCCTGACCTCCCCGCCGGATTCCGCTGCCTCATCCTGTCCTCTGTCTGCTTCTTCCCCCCCGCTCGCCCGGCCCGCCCAGTTCACCGATGGGAGGTACTGGATTTACTCTCCCCGGCATCGCCGACTGCGGGCCGTGACGCTGAGCTCCTCAGGGACTGTAAGTGACCACGGCAGGCCTCCAGGGAGCCCAGCCCCCGACCCACCACCCTGGGCAGCAGGGAGCCACAGGTCCCGGCTGTCCCGTGGCCTCTGAGAAGGGACTTGGGGAAGAAAGCACCTTGACCGAGACCAGCCACGTGTCCCCTGGTGATGTCACCGCTGGGCCTGTAGGCACACACGGCCGGGGATAAGGGGACGTGGCCGTGGCGGCGGGGTCTGCATCTGACCCCAGCCCCTGGCGGCCTCTGCCCCTCCCCCCAGCCCGCCCAAGTCAGGGACAGGTCAGAGGACACTTGTCCCATAGTCAGACCTCGCTGCCGATGGCTCCCCGAGGGGCGTCTGCCCTGTGGAAGCAGGTGGTCACATGGGTCAGCAAAGGGACTGCAAAGCCAGGCTCTTAGCCGCAGGGGGGGGGTGGTCTTTCCATACTCCTCCCACAGTGGAGGGACCAAGGTCTCGGCTCCCCAGGAAGCCCACGAGGGCCCACGGTTTACATAAAATCTGGGTCCAGGCTCCCAGGCAGCCCCTGTGTCTCGGGGACCCTCCTCTACGTAATGGGTTTGGGACGCTATGTGCACCTCATGCGGCAGTGCCAGCATCGGTGCCTGATAATTGGCATCATGAGCAGTAAATGAGGGCCCAGAGAGGCCAGGTAACCTGCCCGGAGCCACACAGCGCTCCAAGCAGGCAGAACAGGTTGAGTACCTGAAGTAAGTTTCTGTTCTCAAGACGAGGCCCCTCAGAGGCTCACACCCCCCAGCCCCAAATGCCTCTGAGCATCCCTGGTCGCCGGCACTGAGCTAACCCGAGAGGTGGAAACCGCTTCCCCAGGCCTTCCTGCCGTGCTGTGTCCTCGTGAGTCAGGGATGCAACACCCCTAGGATGATCTAAGAGCAGGCCCCGGAGGGCCCCCAGGGGAGTGCTTTGCAAAGGCTGCCTGGAGAGGGGTTGACCCTGACCTAGAATCACCGGGGTGTGGGGAGGTGGGAGAGGGAAGGCTGGGCTCCGTGGGGGGCACAGCGGAAGCCAGTGGGGGGCACCGGGGAGGAGAGGGAAGAGCGAGAGGGCTAGATGGGTGGGTCAGGCCCGAGGGCCTGCAGAACCTGGGACCGTGTGTCCTTGGCCCCACCTTAGTGGGGTCACCACGGGGTTCTGCGTCCTGCTGCCCACCATCGCTTCCGCGGGCAGGCCCTTTGCAGAGTGCAGGCACAGACCCTCTTGTCCCACGTTCTTGCCCTACAGGGGCAGCTACCCTCAGGTCGTCTATCTGTGGCGGCTCCTCCTCCCCGCCCCCACCCCCACCCCCACCCGCCGCGCGGGGACTCCCGGGCAGGCAGCGGCTTTTGTTGTGCTGTGACCAGCAAGCAGCCGCAGGGCCTGTGCGCCCCTGCACGAGTCCATCCGCCAGCGGACAGCCCTCAGGGGGCGTGTAGCCCTGGGCCAGGGGCCCCTGGGCAGGGTGCTGGGGCAAGAATGAGCTGGCCGAGGTGCCCCGAGGCGGGCCGTGCCTCGTGTGGGTACCGGGGAGTTCTGGCCTGTGGGGGCAGGTCCCGCGGCAAGAGCTTGGAGGAGGGGCAGGGTGGGGTGGGCAGAGGCGGGGGCCCCAAGGTGGGGCGGGAGGGCCTGGGCTCACCCAGAGAGCGTAGAGGCCGCACGCTGGTGCTTGTCCTTCACGAGGCCCTGAAGAAGCCACCCCTTGTAGAGGCGAGGCTGGTGGTCGGGGTCGGACGCAGGAGGGGCAGGTCTGGGGGCGTTTTGGGTTGTGGCCCCCGTGGGTTTGGGGGCCGTGGACGCCCAGGGGGGCGTGGCCAGGGCAGGTGCGTGCTCAGGCCCACTGCTCCCAGCAGAGGCGGGGCAAGGGGGTAGGTCTACAGGCACTGAAGAATGGGGGGGGGGGGGCAGGAGAGAAGAGAAAGAAAAAGGAGAAGGGGGCTGGGGGTGGGGAGGATTCTTGTGGTGGGAGCAGACCCAGGACGGACACGTGTGGGTGGGTGCTGAGGGCACACGTGCCCTCCCCGCCAGTCCGACCCAGAATGGCGACCCCCTTCCCCGTCACAGCCGGAAGAGCGCACCCCCTGGCTGGGCCTGTGTTGCTTGCTGTCTGGGTGGCCCGCGCCTGGGTGTCTCCCGGCTATCTGTGCGTTTGGGGCACGAGGAAACAGCCTCCACCCTGTGTCCCCGACTGCCCACATCACCCGGGACCCCCAGCGGAGGGTCCCCAGGGCCCTGCCCCAGCTGGCGGCCCCACTGGCCGCACAGCAGGCAGGACTGAGGCCGGAGCGCCGCCCGCGGGGCTAGGACCGAGGCGAGGGTGCCGGGGGGGAGGGCCGAGCGGGAGGGGAGGGGACAGCAAACAGGCCACGCCCCCACGCCCCTCCCTTCCCCTCCGCTGCTCCGGGCCCTGCCTGCACCCCCCGCCCCTGCACCGCGCCGCTCCCCGCCGCCCACCCCGCACTGCCGCCGCTCGGCCCCGCCGGCCCGAGGGGGCCGTCCAGGTGGGGCTGGGGCCTGTCGGGGAGAGGACAGCGGGGGCTGAGCCGCCTACTCGTCGTCCGCGTTGGGGTCCGCCTCCTTTATTTCTGTTTCTTCCTTCCTCCCGCCTGCCTCTCTCGCGCCTCCTCGCACCCTGCTCTTCTGCGCGCCCTTCCTGCACGTGCGCCCGCCCGCCCTGCAGCCCGCCGACGAGAGGAGCTGGGTGTACTCCCCGCTGCACTATAGCGCGCAGGTCCACCCAGCCTCCGACGGCGAGAGCGACACAGTAAGTGCGCCCCGGCCCGCCACGCCCGGGGCCTCTCGGGCCCCGGGACAGACGGGGAAACGGAGGCCCGGGGCGGGAGGGGGCCGGTGGCTCGGGCCCTCGCGGCAGGGCGGGGGTGGGGGTGGGGGTCCTCACCCGCGCCCTTGCCTTTCGCAGTAATTTCTATGCAGTCACCGACCCAGAGCCGAGCGCTCGCTGCCGCCCTGGCTGCTTCCCGGAGGCGCCGCCCGCCCGCCCGCCGGACCTCGCTCCACGACGGCCGCGGCCCCCAGCTCCCGTCTACTACCTACGCCTGTGAGACTGTGAACCTCCCTGAGTGTCCGATCATGTATTTATTTTGGGTCCTTACTCTTTGCACAAAGACGGCAGCACACGTGTGCTTTTTTAGAAAAAGATAAAAAAGGAAAAAAAAAAAAAAAAAAAAAAGGACGTGATGGGAAAAGAAGAGAAACCACCCCGCCGCGCCTTGTGGTTCTTTGCTGTGCTTGAATGTGTCTCGCCGAGGGAACGAGGCCAGTTGTCTTCGGGGACCTGGCGCCCTCTGAGGGGGGCCGGTCACCCAGGCTGAAACCCACACTCCGAGGCTCCGCCTCTCCGCTTGGACGGGGCGCCGAGGAAGGAAGGACCACGGAGGCCCCGCCGGGTGCCTGGGACCACAGGCCCCCCTGGCTAGGTGTTGCGGCCAGGCACGGGACATCCGTCCTTGGGGATGGCCGACCGGTGGTCTGGGGGGCGGGGGCTCTCCACCCCGCTGATGCCTGTAATCTCTGCATCTGTTTCCCACCACCTGCCTGCCAGCTGACCTGTGAGTAGGAATGGCCGGCGGCCGCCCCTCTCGCCAAAGCTCAGGACGGTGGGCTTCCCTGTGGTCCCCACACGGCCTGCTCGCTGTCCAGAAGAGGGGCCCAAGCGAAGGGAGACGTTGGGCCCCAGGCCGTGGGACTTCGGGAGATCACGTCCTGGCACAGGGGTCCCCCCCATGGTCAGGCTGCCCAGCTGTCCAGTTCCAGGCCCCCCAGGACTGGGATGGGTGTGTGTTTGTTTGTTTGTTTGTTTGTTTGTTTTTTAAGACAGCGATGCATCTGTGAGTTAAACGATAAGAGAAGAAATTCTTCGTGAAAAACAAAAATTTTCTAGTTTGTCATCTTCAGCAGGGGCAGCCCCTTCCGGGCTCAGAGACCCCATCGTGTCCAGAGGGGACGGTGGGAGCCGACAGCATCGCAGGGTCTGTCCTGCCCCCACACAAATGCACTCCCACCTCTTGAAAGGTGACACAGTGGGGGTGGCTTCCCCCTGCCCACTCTGCCCCCCACTGGCTGGCTCGCTCGCTCACTTGGGAGAGCTGGGAGCTGGCTTGGAGCAGAAGCCTCACCTGGAAGAATTTCTCCCAGCCCTGGCCTCCCTGGTGGAGAACCTGCTGATCCAGGAGTTTGGTTTTCCGAGTCCCTTGGGAGCTGCATAGTCTGCTGTTCCCTGTGTGGATCCCTCGTCTGCCCTCGTGTCCCCTCACCCGGCTCGCTTTGTGCACCTGGAGGGAGCCTGCTGGCCTGGCTGCTGTCCGCTCCTCCCTGGAGAACCAGGTTGCATGCTGGGGGCTGTCCCCTAGCTGCTGGCACAGGGGCTCCCGGGACGTGCCAGCATGCAGCCCAGGGAAGACAGCCCTCAGACGACCCGTCGGAACAAGCCTGTGGGTGTCCCAGATTAGAAGCAAAACCATGTCCTCTCCCTCTTGCCCAAGGAGCCTTTGTCCAGACCCTGGGAAGCGTCCTCACCTGGATTTCAGACCAGCATCTGTCTGCGGGTGCCCTGGCTGCATGCCACAAGTCGCCGGTCCATCCCTACCCCTTCCCATCAAGGGGATGACGGCGGAGCAGACAGAGGTCCGAAGGTGCATCTCAGACCTTGATGACTAACAAGGACCACTGTGTCACCCGGAAGCCGGTGTCAGAACCCGTGCCCGGGCACGGATGTGAGTTCTGCGGGGATGACCAGAGCAGCAGGCACTGTCCCGGAGCAGCGCGCCCCGTGTCCAGGGCGCGCTCAGCCACCTGGAGCTTCAGGAGGGAGCAGGGGAGCCCTGCTGGCCCCCTTGGGCTTTCCTGCATCACGGGACAAAGGCATTGCTGGGATGCTGATACAAGAGAAGTTTGCAAGCCTCCTGGATATCATGACGTTTCTATTCTTGTGCAGGTCACTAAGACCCCCTTGGAGACCTGTTTTTGTGCTGGTTGCATCCTTTGTCCCTTTTCAGAGAACTGTCACGTGGATGCTAGCGTGGCCTGCAGACTGTGCCGATGGGAGGGGTTTGCTTACTTTCCGGGCAGGGGGCAGGAAGGCAAGACTTTATTTATAATGTGTAGCAAATTCATGGCCTTTCCCAGCTCCCACCCCCACCCAGAGGAAGGCTCGGGACCCAGCCAGCTGTCACCCACCCCCCCACCCCCAGCACAGGAATCTACATTCCTTCGTGGCGACACCCTGTCTCCCGTCCTGGCTCGTCTCTGATGGCTGCAGTCCCTGAGAGCTGAGAGCCTGAGCGCTGGCTGGCAGTCTGTGCAAAAGAAAGGCATTTCCTGAGACTGTCTAGGTGCAACTTCCTGAGAGCCCTCGCTGGCCTCTGTCCAGCCTCGCCCCCTCCCTCCACCACTTGGCTCAGTGCAATACTCCCCCTCCGGTTGGGGTCCCTTGCCGTGGTACTGTCGCTGCAGCCCCTGGCTCCGCACTGCGGGTCAACGCCCTCCACCGCCTTTTCTCTGGTGGCTCAGTTGCATCGCCTGCCCCGCCCCCATCTCGTTTTTATGGTCGAACTGATTTCAAAACAACGAAACTGCAAACCTCGTGTGTCTTAATTCTCTCAGGGGGTTCCGTGTGCTCAGCCCCTATGGTCTGGTGTGTGACAATCTGGAGCGCGGCCTCATCGGGCACAGAATGCCGTCTCGCTCAAACCCAGAGCCGTGGGCACCTCTGTAACTGCAGCCGCTGCTGGCCCCAAATAACATATGCAGCCCTGGGCCCCCGCTCCCCATCCCCGCCACCCTTCCTTCTTTTTACGTTGGAGAGATCTCTCTAATAAATCGGGTAATAAGCATCAGCCCTCGTTCTCTCTGCCTCTGTGCGTGCCGGTGGTCTGCTTGAGAACGTGAGGACTGACTTTGAACGAGAGCAGAAGGAGACCTTGGTAAGATTTAAAATAACAGGAATGGGGCGCCTGATTGGCTCGGTCAGTTGGGCGTCCCGCTTCGGCTCGGGTCACGATCTCGCGGTCCCGTGGGTTCGAGCCCCGCGTCCGGCTCTGTGCTGATAGCTTAGAGCCAGGAGCCTCCTTCAGATTCTGTGTCTCCCTCTGTGCCCCTCCCCTCGTAGCACTCTGTGTCTCAAAAATAAATAAACATTAAAAAAAAATTGTTTTAAATAACAGGACCTAGATGCCTTAATAGCCGTGGCCTGCTTGGGGTTCCAGTTCAACTCAGAAAACTTGTATAATTTTCTGACATCAGTGCAGCCCAGCGTAAAAGAACAAACACTCCCCAGAGTTTGTATTCGTTCTGCCAAACTTGCTCAAGTTGAGTAATGCATGGACCCCTTTTATAGCAAAAGTATTTGTCCAGGATTTCCAATCCAAGAAGCACTGCTTTGAAAGGTCCCATTTGTAAGCAGGACCTTGGAAATCCAGTTTTAAAATCAGGATGCAGAACGGCACAGCTCGTTTATAAACTAGACGTGCAGATGAGACGATCTGGAACGTGCTCACCATGACGTCATGTTCAAAGATTAGTATTCAGATACTGTCAAAGATACATGTGCATTTTGAAATTACAAGGCCAGGGGCGCCTGGGTGGCTCAGTCGGTTAAGCGTCCGACTTCAGCCCAGGTCATGATCTCTTGGTTTGTGAGTTCGATCCCCCGCGTCGGGCTCTGTGCTGACAGCTCAGAGCCTGGAACCTGCTTTGGATTCTGTGTCTCCTTCTCTCTCTGCCCCTCCCCTCCTCATGCTCTGTCTCTCAATAATAAATAAATGTTAAAAAAAAAAAATTAAGAAAAGAAAGTTACAAGGCCAGACCCCCCCCCCCCAGCCCACATCCCATGAAAAGCAGGTTTGTTATCAAGAGGTGGTCTTCTGAAAGTCCTCCCTACCAGCAGCCCCACTCTGCGCCTTGGCTCCAAGCAGAGCATGCAAAGCTAGCATTTAGGACGATGTCATGAAGTACTCCAAGACAAACATTTGAAGAGCTTCCGACTAGAATATCAGGTACCATCCTCTGGGGTGGGCTGGGGGAGCTTGGAACAGGACTTGAGGGTCTTCAGGACCTGCCTGCTGTGGTCCATCCTCCTCACGAGTCCAGCAGGGACTCCACCAGCGTGCCCCCCAGCCCCCAGCCCATCTGTCCCTGCTCAGAGCCCTCCTGTGACACCCCGGCACCCACAGAACAAAGCTGCCCCAACCTAGCTCAGATCCCAGCTCCCTGTTGCCTCGTTGGGGCTGTGGGGGCATTGTTTATTGAAGTGACTTTCCATCTCTGAGCCCCAGTTTCACTGTCCGTAAAATGGGTTGACGGTTAATTCGTGGAGTTATCCAAGTTTTTTTTTTTTTTTAACTTAACCCTTGAAACACATACGTATTCATTTCGAGCGATGGAATATGATGGTCGCTCTCAAGGGTCGGCCCAGCCTCAAGGCTCTTCATTCTCCGACCTGGTTTCAATTCGTCGCCTTCCGGAGCAGTCTGGACTCAACCGACGACCTCGCAGCTTCACGCCGGCACCGGCTTGAGACCTCGCTAGCGTGGCTCGCCTCCCTTGGCCCCGCCCCCAGACCACGCCTCCTCTTGTTCCCTCCCTGGGGGCCCCGCCCACGTCGGCTCCACTTTCCCTCGGAGCCCATTGTTCTTGGTCCCGCCTCCCCAGGCTCCGCCCCTCTCGCAGTTCCTGGTTCGCTCCGGCTCCGCCCACGGCTCCTAGCCCCGCCCCCACCAAGGCGCGAGGACCCACGTGGGGCTACCCCTAGCACTGCCTAAAGGGCGAGCCCCCGACCCCGGAGACGAAAGTCCGGCAGAAGTCCGTCACGCGGGCCACGTTTGAGGGCAGTGGGGAAGTTACGGGGAGTCGGAGTCCCCGCGGGATGGGGCGGCGAGATAGGTTTCCATCTCCCGGCTCAGGCGCGGACGGGGCAGCCAGGCGCGCGCCGCAGGGGAAGAAGGCCCCCGGCGCAGGCCCCGGATATTTGTGTCAGCTCCGCCGCCACCGTCTCAGCTGATGGGTCGGGACACACGCTCGCGCTCGCGGTCGGCTGGTCGCAGGGGCCGCAGGCAACGGAGCGGGAGTCGGAGCCGAAGTCGGAGCGGGAGCCATGAGCGGCGAGACCGCCGGCGCCGGGACGACGAAGTACGGCGCAGGCGGAGGCGGCAGAGCCGGGAGCGCAGGTGGGCGTCTCTGCGTGAACAGCGCTGGGGATCCGGCTCCCGCCCTCGGGGAGCCAGAGACCCACGGATTAGTCAGAGAGGGCTCCCCGGAGAAGGGGACGTCCGAGTACGAGTCGCAGTTCACCAGGCAGCGAAAGGAAGGCGAGCGGCGTTCCAGGCAGGGCACCTGGTGGTTGGAGGGAACGGAAGGAGCGCAGCGAGCGAGGCGGGACGGGAAGGGGAGTAGGAGACGAGGTCGGAGCGGTAAGAGGAGACCGGATCGTGCAGTTTTGTGTGCCGTGGTGACGGGGTTGGCCGTTACTCGGAGGCAGGTAGGGAGCCATGGGGGGGGGGGGTTTGAGCAGAGCGATGGGGTCTGACTTTGTGGAACTTCCTCCGGTTTTCGCGTGGAAAAGGGACTGAGGAGGCTGGCTGGAATGACAACGGGGAGGGGGAGGAGGAGGAGGATGGTGCAGTTGTCTAGGCAACAGACGGCGGTGGCTGTCAGAGAGGAGGCAGTGGGAGGCTCGGTGGGGAAATGGGTAGGTCTGAGAGGGATTTCATGAGTCGGGGCGGCAACACTTGCTCTCGGAAGTGGGTGTCAGACGAAAGAACTGTTGATGACAGGTGGCAGGACTGGGTTGACTCCTAGGACCTGGGTCTCAGCTTCCACGCGGCCAGCAGCCCCTTTCTTTTGGAAATGGGACACCTGTCCAGATTTGGCTGGAGTCTCCTCCGGCATAGAGGGACGAGAACGGTGCCAGGGACCAACTTCCAGACCTGGGTCCCGGGATGTGACCCGTGACGTTCAGGCCGGTCCCTGCCCCACTGTGGCCCAAGTTTCCTCAAGATCTCCATGGGGGCTTTCCCAGCATGCCCAGTCTCCCGTCCCTTGGGCCCATTCACCCCATGGCCAGAGTGGCTGTAATCAGACATGGTTGATTTCCCTCTACATTTGAGAAGGTGGTTTTTCCTTTTTTGAGTCTCCTAAGATCATTGCAACCCAGGAATTCCAAAAAGTTACAAGCCTGTGACTCCAAGACTCCATAGCCTGTGAACCAAGAATAGTTTTTACGTTTTTATTATTATTATTATTTTTCTTTAATGTTTATTGTTGAGAGAGAGAGAGAGACAGACAAAGGGCGAGCAGGGGAGGGGCAGGAAGAGAGGGAGACACAGAATCGGAAGCAGGCTCCAGGCTCCGAGCTGTCAGCACAGAGCCCGATGTGGGGCTCGAACCCAGGAATGGTGAGATCATGACCTGAGCCGAAGTCGGACGCTTAACTGACTGAGCCACCCAGGCGCCCCAGTTTTTACGTATTGAAATGGTGAGGAAGAAGTCAAAAGTAGTATCTCATGACGTGGAAATTGTATGAGGTCTCCTAATATATTCAGGTTTTGGCGTGCACAAGTGAAAGTGTATTGGGACCCAGCCATGTCCCTTTGTTCCTGTCTGTGCGGGGCCGCTTCTGCGGTAGGGACAGCACAGTGGTGTCCCAGACCGTCTGGCTCTTTACAGAGAAGGCTTGCTGACCCTGGTTGGGGTCCCTGGTGTTGGTGTTTTCCCCACTGGTTCACGTACAGCAGGAAGCCTTGTCATGCCTGCATGTTTTTCGTTTGCTGTTTTCTGGTGTTTGAGTTACAAGAACCAGCCATCCTGGGTCTGTAATTCGAGTCGACGTGGTTTATGAAAATTTGACCGAATGCGTGGTCTGCGTGTAGGGACTCCCGAGAAATTGGTTTCCAGGGCGTAGGCTTTTTCACCGAGCTTCATAGGTGGAGCATTTAACAAAATAAACAGATTCGGTTGTTGCTGTGCACGTTCAAAGGGCCCTGAGCATTAAAGAATCTATCTCTAGGGCTCGCACATTCCATCCCCTGCCCGGTGTTCTTCCCTGGCTCTGCAGTCCCGAGACGCTTACTCCAGTTCCCTCTTGCCCAGCTTGCGGGACCAGTGTAAACACCACCTTCTCCTGTAAGCTCTCTCTTGTCGCCTTGGACAGATCAGGTCCTCTGGTTCCTCCACTTAGAGCTTCCGTGCCGTCTGGCCCCAGCCTGCCTCGCTGCCCTCACTTCCTTCCTCACTCCCCCCGTTCACGCTCTTCTCCAGCCACATGGGCCTCCACACTGCTTCTTGAACACGCCGAGTACATTCCTGCCCCGGGGCCTTTGCTCTTGCTGTGACTGCTGCCCAGATCACTTTCTCCCTGTGGCCCCCTCCCCCACATCGTCCAGTTGCCTCCTCAGATCTCCATCCACTAACGCTCAGTCACTCTTCTTTGTGACTCGTAGCACTGCCTAGGGTCACGCTGCGTGTTTATCTGTTGACGTGAGCCTCCCAAAGGCGGGGACCGCGGGTGGCACTGCCGGTCACCGCTGTGTCCCCAGAACCTGGAACGGCGCCTGGCAGAGCAGGTGCTCAGTGAACATCTGCCGAACAGAAGACTGGCAGCGAGCGCACCTTTGCGGGTTCCCTCCCTAGGTCGGGTTCGGACGAACACCGGTGGCGGCGGCGGCGAAGGCGGCAGAGCCAGAGTCCGCTGCCCCCACGCTGGCGCTCACGGGGCCGGTCCTCCCAGTCTGACTCCGATGACGAGCGCCAGGAGCAGCAGCGGGGCCGGTGGGCCCGCCGGCGGCGGACGCGCTCTTGGTCCCCGGGCTCCTCGGCGTCCGGCTCGGCCTCCCCGGACCGCTCCCAGAGCCCTCGGGAGGCGGCGGCGGCCCTGAGCCACCAGCACAGCCTGCAGGAGCGGCTGCGGCTGCGGGAGGAGCGGAAGCAGCAGGAGGAGTTGATGAAGGCCTTCGAGACCCCCGAGGAGAAGCGGGCCCGGCGGCTGGCCAAGAAGGAGGCCAAGGAGAGGAAGAAGCGGGAGAAGATGGGCTGGGGGGAGGAGTACATGGGCTACACCAACACCGACAACCCTTTCGGCGACAACAACCTCCTGGGCACCTTCATCTGGAACAAGGTGAGTCCGGGGCGGCGGCCCGGGTGGGTCGCTGCCCCCAGGGGTGTCTTCCGTCCGCACGCGCGCTCTCGAGCCCCGGCCTCTGGGGCCTTTGCGTCGCTCGCCCAAGGCGGGATTCCGGTTACAGATGCTCCGTGGTCCCCGTCGCCAACACCTCGTTCTCGAAGAAAAGTTACACACGGTCCCTTACCCGCCAGTCCCGCCTCGCGCTTGTGACTGAGAGCACGGGCGTTCCCTCCCTCCCAGCCCTGGAGACTGCGCCTCTGCGCCCTGTGCCTCTGTGGCCCGCTTTCTGCCTTCTTCCGAGGACACCAGTCATCAGCTTGGAGACTGTTTAGGTCCCATGTGACCTCGTCTTAACTAATTACACCCGCAGAGACCCTGTTTTAAAGATCTCCATGGGTTCCCGGGCTGGTGAGTGGACGGATCTTTTTGGACACAGCTTCACGCTAACCCAGCACCCATTCGTCGTGGGGGGTGAGAGGGGGCAGGGAGGGCCTGGGGGGGCGAGAGCAGGCGGCCACGGTCAGATGCCAGGGGTCCGCCGCTCACCGCGTGCGCTCCAGGCACCGTCTCTTGCCTTTGTCTTGAACACACAGCCCACCTCGGGGCGCCTGTGCTCGCCATTCCCCGACCCGGGACCCTCCCCACCTCTTTCTCTGGCTGGTTCTTTCTCCTTCCTGAGGATCTCAGCTCACCCGTTCCCGCCTCTGAGGGCCTGCCCGGCCCCCTCGGCCCCACGGGTGCTCTTCCTCTCGCCGCGGCCTCGCCCTCCCTAGCGCTTTACTAGCAAACGTGTGCCGTGCGCCCGCTGGTGCTGGAGGCCGTGCGGGCCCTGGCAGGCGTCAGCGAGCAGGAGAGAGATCCCCGCGGAGCCAGCCGTCTCATGGGGGAGAGCCTGTCGAGAAGCAGATTAGCAGAGCGCGCAGAGGAGAGAAGGCAGGCAGGTGTCGGGATGCCCTGGCTGTAGTTTGAAATCAGCCAGTCCGGGGCGCGTGGGGGGCTCAGGCGGTTGAGCGTCTAACTTCGGCCTAGGTCACGATCTCACGCTTGTGAGTTCGTGAGTTCAAGCCCCACGTCGGACTCTCTGCTGTCCTGTGTCTTCCTCTCCCTCTGCCTCTCCCAACTGGAGAGCGTGCATTCCCTTCCTCTCTCTTCCTCTCTCTCTCTCTCCCCCTCAAACATAAAATAAATAAACATTAAAAGTAGGATAAGTCAAGCCATGAGGCACCTGCGTAGCTCAGCTGGTTGACCGCCCGACTCCTGATTTCGACCCAGGTCATGATTTCACAGTCATGAGATCGAGCCCCAAGTAGGCCTCTGCCCTGAGCGTGGAGCTCGCTTGAGATTCTCTCTCTCCCTCCCTCCCTCCCTCCCCCTCCCCAACCCCTCTCCCCCATTTGCGCTCGCTCATCCAAAAATAAAATTAGCGGGCCCAGAGAGGTCTCGTTGCAAAGCTGACATCTAAACACGGGATCTGATCCATAACGTGTGATTCCTGCCAGGCCGTGAGCTCCACAGGGCAAGCTCTGTCCCCAGAGCCTGGCTCACGGTCGGCACTCGGTGAGCGTCAAATGAGCGAGCTTGGTGTGATTTGCACGCGCGCGTGCTCAGACATTTTCCCTAGTGTTTCTTGGAGCCGCAGCGGCCCTGGGGAGTTGGCCCCACGGGAGGCCATCGGCCCCTCCTGTGACCAGCACGTGGGGGGTCGGCCCCCGCTCAGCCTCTGAGGCCTCTCCGGACAGGCCCACAGTTTGGGCAGCACCACACGCTTGTCCCCCCGTCCCGGGGCCACGGGCTGGCGGAGTGGGCAGGCGCGGTGCCGAGCATCAGCACGTGCTCTGTGCCCGGTCTTGCTCACAGCGCTCTCCGTGAGCCGACTGTCCCTGCTGTGGCCGCCCGAGGTCTCCCGTGGTGAGTGACGGAGCATGATTGGAAGCGGGCCGTCCAGCTTCGCGTCCATGCCCTGGGCTGCCGTTCTGTGTGGCCGTAGGGGCGAGAAGTCCGGTCACTGTTAACGCCTGAGGCGGCAGCCCAGGCTGAGGCTGGGGAGGCCAGGGGGTGGCATGGGCGGCAAGGGGTGGCCCCAAACCAGACAGCGCAGGTGTGTGTGTGGGCGGGGGCGTCCTCGAACAGCCCTCGGAGCCGGGTCGGTGGGGGAGCGCTCATCCGGAAGTGCGGGCTTGGCACCCGGCTAGGGCAGCAGCTGTGGTGTCGGAGTCCTCGAGGGGTCTGCAGACCCTGCGCCCCGAGCGCCCTCCAGGAGGTGAGGACACGGGGAACGAGTGTTTGTCGTGGGGCGCGGTGTCCCAGGGGTCTGTGAGCACAGGGACCGCAGTGCCCCTCCTAGCGACGCGGGCTTTCCGGCGCTGTCCGCCCCTGCCCGCTCGCATCGGGCGTCGGACCTGCCGAGGGCGTGAGCGCCCCGAGCTGGCCCAGCTGGGCTTCTGCGTGTGGCAGCCTGGCAGGTCCCGGGTGGGGTGCTCCCGTGAGTGACGCTCGGGAGCCCCCGGGGCGGGCGGCCACCTCCCCGCTGCACGTTACTGCAGGTGCTGCCCGTGCCGGAGGCCGCTCTAAGCGGTCCTGTCGCGCTGGTTCTGGGAACGCCAAGGGGGCTGCGTCTTCGGAGGAAGTCAGGGCGCTGTGGCCGCAGGCGCGTCGCTCCTCGGGGCCGGACCCCCTCACCTGCAAAGCCGCCGCTCGGCCTGCCGGATCCGCGTCTGGATCCTGGACAGGGCGGCACAGGGGGCCCCGGGGCGGTGCCCGGGAAGGCGGGACGGAGGCGTCTCTGCTCAGCGGGCATGTGCTTGGCCCTTCCAGGCCCTGGAAAAGAAGGGCATCGGCCACCTGGAGGAGAAGGAGCTGAAGGAGCGGAACAAGAGGATCCAGGAGGACAACCGCCTGGAGCTGCAGAAGGTGGGGCTGCCCCTGGCCGGCCCGCAGGGGCCGGGCCTTCCCGCGCGAGGGCCTGAGGCCGGCCCGCCCTGGCCTAAGTGAAGGACCCACCCGGTGGGTGGACACAGAAACCCCGGGCAGGCTGGCTTCAGACACGGTTGGATCCAGGGGTGCGGGCTGCGTCTCCGACAAGCCGTCTCCCTCCACCTCTCCGAGGGCCCCGAGAGTTCTGGGCCTTGCTCTCGGACGCCTCCTTCGGGGGGGGGTGGTGGCAGAGTGGTCTCGGCTGCTCCTGGCTGCCGCGTCTCCAGCAGAAAGAAGCTCCTCAGCCCTAGGGTCCGTCTGAGGCCTCGGGCTGCCCTGGACGGTCCGCGTCCAGGGCCGGGGCCAGGCCCGGGCCGTAGTCCCACTCCGGACCCCAGGGTCCCCCGTGGCCCCAGAGGGTGCGGGGCAGGCCCCACAAGACCCCCAGCCAGGCCCGCCTGCAGCACCCCGCCCTCCCCGTGCGCCTGCAGGTGAAGCAGCTGCGGCTGGAGCGGGAGCGGGAGAAGGCCATGCGGGAGCAGGAGCTGGAGATGCTGCAGCGGGAGAAGGAGGCCGAGCACTTCAAGACGTGGGAGGAGCAGGAGGACCACTTCCACCTGCAGCAGGCCAAGCTGCGGTGCGCCCCGCCCCCGCCCCCGCCCGGAGCCCCGTCTGCCCCGGGGCCTTTGCACGGGCCCTTTGCGCCGCTTGCAATCTCCCGCCCTCCGGATTTCCACCCGCTGCCTCCCCGGGGAGTCCCTGCGTGCCCCTTGCTGCGTGCACCACTTCCTGTTTGCTCCTCCCTCCAGCCTGTCACTGATGCCCCCCCCCCCATCTCCCCCTGTCTCCCGCGTTGAGTCGTGTGCCGAGGAGACCTCCGAATGATCCTTGCTCCGTGTCGCGGTGCCACACGAGCTGAGCGAGGTGCCGGGCCCCTCGCGGTACTGACCGTGGCTCTCCCTCTGCACGCTGCAGCCCGCGGGGCCACGTGCTCATCAGCCCCGTTTACAGACGGGGAACACGAGGTTCCTGGGGGCAGGGGAACGCCTGAGGCCACACAGCAGGCGTCTGAGCCTCGGTGGCGCGTGTGCACCAGGAGCCTGCTCCCAGCCCCTCTGTCCTGCTGCCCACCGGCTGCACCAGCCCCTGGGGCTCGGACCTACCTGGTTCCGGGGCTCCCCTGGGGTACAACAAGTGTCCGTTTCTGACCCGCGTCCCCCTGGGTGTGGCACTGATGCTTCAGACCCTCCCCCGCCCCTGGTGGAGCAGATTGTCCCCTGGAAGGAGGTGGTTCTCTCTGCCCCTCTGGCCCCGGCCTGTGTCTTCTGACCGTCCAACGCCCCCTCTTCCAGGAAGACCTCCTTGTCCCCCACCCCCTGCAGGCCAGGCTCTTCCCCTGGCGCCCACACGAGCCACCCCCCCACTCCACCCCACCCCCGAAGCAGGGTCTTCAGGAGGCGGGGAGGGGGGTCTCCTGGGCTCTGACGCCACCTCCCTGCTCCCTGGCAGCTCCAAGATCCGCATCCGGGACGGGAGGGCCAAGCCCATCGACCTGCTGGCCAAGTACATCAGCGCCGAGGACGACGACCTGGCCGTGGAGATGCACGAGCCCTACACCTTCCTCAACGGCCTCACCGTCGCTGACATGGAGGACCTGCTGGAGGACATCCAGGTGCCGCCTGGCCCCGGCCCCCCCCCCCGCCCCCCCCCCCCCCCCCCCCCCCCCCCCCCCCCCCCGCGGGCCTCACCGCCCCTCACCGCCCCTCCGTACCTTCCGCCTCCAGGTGTACATGGAGCTGGAGCAGGGCAAGAACGCGGACTTCTGGCGGGACATGACCACCATCACGGAGGACGAGATCGCCAAGCTCCGCAAGCTGGAGGCCTCGGGCAAGGGCCCAGGTAGCCCCGCGCAGCGCGACCGGAGAGCGCCCGCCGTGCTCTTGGGGGACCCGTATCTGGGCGCCGGCGCGCTGGGAGCTGTCTCAACCCGGGGCTCTCCGCCTGCCTCGGTTTCCCCATCGGGGATCTTCAAGGCCTCTCCGGGAGCCACCAGGGGGCAGTGGCGGGCTGCGGCAGGAGCGGCAGGAGCTTGGCCCCCGAGGCTCCCCCTCAGGTGGGGGGCTCAGCCCAGGGCGGGGGCTCCCTTCCTTCAAAGATCGCTTAGCGTCCACGCTGGGCTTCCCGGGAGTGGCGCCAGCAGGGGCCTGTTCTGTTCGGTTTCAGGTTTTTGCCAGAAGCTTGGTGTGTTTGAGGGAGGGCGGCACCCCGCTTGTCCACTTGTGCGGGAAGCCCCTAGAGCCCCGGTCTCTTGAATCTGGTGTTCTTTCCTAATTCGCTTTCCTTTCCCTCCAGGGGGTTCCGCGCAGTGTTCAGGGAGGTGACCCTCGGGGGGTGGGGGAGGGTCGTCCTGGGCCCTGGGCGTACTGAGCAGCGGCCCTGACCCCCCCCCCATTGTCAGGAGCCCCCCCAGTCGTGACAGCCACAGATGTCCCCAGACATCACCTGGTGTCCCCTGGGGGCAGGATCACCCTGGGTGAGACCCCTGTTCTAGAAGCTGATGACCGACCGTGCTCCTCCCACTTCCTCCCCCAGGGGCCTCGAGTGCCTGCCCCCCACCCCTCCCCCAGGCCCATGTAAATGCCCTTGTGGCTCAGCCCAGGTTGGGGGGACGGCTTCCTCTTAGGAAAAGGAGGAATATCTTTCGTCATGTTTGTTAAGTGCTGTTTTGTTTCGCTGCGCCCTCTCAGCCAGCACATCCTGCAGTAACTTCTGGAGAAAGAAGGAAATCCTTTGCTCTGGGAAACGTGTGGAGTGATTTCCCTTGGGGGCAGTGAGGCCCTGGGTGTAGACCTCTGGGCGGAAGGGCCCTGACTGCCACAGGTGTGGCTCTGGGCACAGATCCAGGCCCGGGCCTCCCGCGGAACTGGCGAGGCAGCCAGACCCCTCAGAGGGTCCCCTCGGCGACCCCGGGCCTCCCTCCCCCTCCTCCCTGTGCGCGTCGTCTGTCACCCCGCACTGCCTCCTCACTCTCTCGTGTTGGAGCCCCTCTTTACTACCCCACGTCCCCCTTTCTTGTGCTTTGTCCCCTCGTCGTGTGGGATACATTCTCCAGTAAATTGTGGGGGGAGGCGGGAAGTTCTCGGACATCGTGTAGTTCGGGAAACGGGTCACGTCTGTGCTCTGCCAGGTGATGGGGGCGGGGCGCTCCCCAGACACAGAAGACCCTGACCCACCGGCTGTGGAAGAGTGAGGGCCACCCTGCCGGGGGTCCCCTGCGCCGAGTCCCCCCTCGTCTCTTGCCAGCTGCCGATTCGCCCCCTTCTGTGGCCGCTTCCCTTCTCTCAGTGACAGCGGAGGCCCTTCCATCCACTGTCCCTCCTCCCCCGTCCTGGCTGGGGTCCCAGCTGGCTCCAGGTGTCCTCAGAGATGCGCTTGTGTTTCTGTTTCTCTTTTCGGCCTGATCTCCAAGATCGTTCCCGGAGACGCGCAGAGTGCTGTGTGCTGTGCTTGTAAATTAAGTTGGGCTTTTTCTTTCGTCTTTAATGGGAAAGTCTACCTGTACGTGGGCGCGCAGCAGTGTGGGTGTTGCGGCGGGGGGCCCCGTTACCATTCCCTGTGGGTTCTCCCCAAGCTGCTGTCCCAGAGCCCTCCGTCCCCCGCCTGGACCCAGCCAGGCCCCGCGGGATGCTCGGGCGGCATCTGAACCCGCGACTCGATCTCTACACGGCGGTGTGGCAGAGCGGGGCTTGTGGGGGTGTGCACGGGGTGCGGCCCTGCCGGCGGGAGGCAGTTTCGGTGCCCTGACGTGTCTGTGTGGTCTGAGACAGGGCTGCCTGGGGCCATCCAGGTGTCGGCAGAGGGGACGAGTGTCTAGATGCTGACTCGGGGGTCCCACGGTGGTTGCCTAGAGGGACTTGGGTCCTTTTTGAGCCCGTCTGCTCCGCTGGAGCCAGTGTGTGGTGGCCGTGGTGTCAGAAGCCGGTTCTTAGCCGGGAGCACGTGTCACTTGCACCCCGCACGTGCCAGAAGCTGCACGCCGAGTTCTCGCAGTGCTAGGAGGCAGCAGTCAGAAGCCCAGCAAGGCCCCTGCCCTGGGGAAGCCACTAATCAGGCATCCAGGCCGAGGGGAGCAACCTGGTGGTCCAGGGAAGGCTTCCCGGTCCACAGGGTTCTCGACTGGTGGGGTCTGGGAGGCGGGCTGGATGAGGAAGAGCATGTTACTGCTGGAAAGCAATGTATGTGCAAAGGCCCCGGGGCAGGGCTCAGTGTGTTTGAGGAGCAACAAGGAGGCTGCAGGTAGGGTCAGGTGGCACCCAGCCCCGCCCTCAGGGGCTTCTCAGTCTGCAGCCGGGGCATGTCCCTGGGTCCCCAGCTAAATCTGGATGGGACCGAGAAGGGGCGGGCTTGCCTTCCGGGGTGGTGTCAGGATTTCCCGCAGTGCCCGGGAAAGGAGCTGCTCTCCTTACTAGGGAAAACTGAGGCCCAGAGAGGGTGAGCTATTTACCCAAGAGGACACAGCTGAGACTAACAGGGCAAAATCCGAACTCCTGACAGTCTGGCTGGCGGGCGATCCATCCCTCCTCGCTCTTCCAATGCGGGTGGGGGCGCAGTGGTGGCTGGGAGTTGGCAGACCCGGATGCCAGGCTGAGAAACGTCCGCCCAGCAACCCCAGCCCCATTCAGAACCTTCCCGACTAGGGTCGGCGGCCCGGTGCCAGCTCCGTGTTAGCAGGGTCCAGCCAGGGTCAGGGGAGGAGCCGTGTGGGCCAAGGGAAGGGTCGTGGGCCAAGGGAAGGGGCGGGAGCCCTGCCGCCGCCCCTTCCCCCCGCTGAGCGCCCTACCCCCCCCCCCCCCCCCCCCCCGCAGGTGAGCGGCGAGAAGGGGTCAACGCCTCGGTCAGCTCTGACGTGCAGTCGGTCTTCAAGGGGAAGACGTACGGCCAGCTGCACGTCATCTTCCAGGGCATCGAGGGCAAGATCCGGGCCGGGGGCCCCAACCTGGACATGGGCTACTGGGAGAGCCTGCTGCAGCAGCTTCGAGCCCACATGGCGCGCGCCAGGTCAGCGTCACGTCACGCCGGCGTCAGTCGGGGCCCCCTGGGAGCCGCCCCGCCCCTCCGGCCCTCTGGACACGCACGCTGGGGGCGGGGCCTGCGCAGGAGGGTGGGGGGGTCCGCTGGCATCACGCGGGCCCCAGGCCCCCTGTTCCCTGTACACCCTCCGTGTACAGATTCTCAGCGTGTTTGGCCGCGCTGTGTAAACACGGCCGTGTGTGCTGCTAACGGCGGCCGCGTCTCTAAGTTTATTCTCCTCGCCGCCCCTGCCCCCGCGTCCCGTGTGCCGTTCAGCCCGGCTCGGTGGCTCGTGAGGCGCACGAGTCCCCCGAATCCCCCGTTCAGGGACTCGGTCCTCCCAGCAGGGTCTGTGGCCTTGAGTCCCAAACCCGGACCCAGACGCCCCTCCCCACCCCCACCCTCCCCAGCCCTGGCCCGGGGGGGGGGGGGGGGGGGAGGCGGTGCTGCTGGCTGCTCCCCCAGGCTCCAGGTCCTCTCTCTGAGTGAAAGGGGGTCATGAGATCGGCGGGGGGCAGGGGACGGGGCCCCGGGCGTGGGGGTGACCGCCGGCCGGCGTTGCAGGCTCCGCGAGCGGCACCAGGACGTGCTGCGGCAGAAGCTGTACAAGCTAAAGCAGGAGCAGGGTGTGGAGAGCGAGCCTCTGTTCCCCATCCTCAAGCAGGAGCCCCCGTCGCCCGGCCACAGGTAGGTCGCCCGAGGTCCCCCCTCCACCCCGCAGCCGCCGGGGACCTCCTCAGGCCCCGCCCCCCGCGACCTCCCCGCCGCCCCCGCCGCCATCCCTCCCGTCTCCACTCGTCTCGTCTGTTCTCCTCCGCAGCCTGGAGCCTGAGGACCCTGCCCCGACCCCACCCGGGCCCTCCTCCTCCGAGGGGGGGGGCTCTGGGGAGCCGGAGGCGGAAGGGGCGGCCCCCGCGGAGGGCGAGGCGGACGGGGAGGCTGTGCTCATGGAGGAGGACCTGATCCAACAGAGCCTGGACGACTACGACGCGGGCAAGTACAGCCCCCGGCTGCTCACGGCCCACGAGCTGCCGCTGGACGCGCACGTGCTGGAGCCCGACGAGGACCAGCAGCGCCTGCAGCTGTCCCGGCAGCAGCTGCAGGTCACAGGTGAGGGCCGTGCGGGGAGACGTGTCCCCGCGCCCCCGGGGGGGCCCTGGGCCTGCACACAGAGGTTCCCCCCCCCCCCCGCGCCCGCCTCCGGTCTCAGGGTGGGGGGTGGGGGGTGGGGACACACACGCCGTCGGTGCCCCCGCCCAGGGGGACCCGCCGTCGGGGACCAGGTCGCGGCCCGGGGGGGAGCGGCTGACGCGCGCCCCGCCCGCAGGGGACGCCAGCGAGAGCGCGGAGGACATCTTCTTCCGGCGGGCCAAGGAGGGCATGGGCCAGGACGAGGCGCAGTTCAGCGTGGAGATGCCGCTGACCGGCAAGGCCTACCTGTGGGCCGACAAGTACCGGCCGCGCAAGCCCCGCTTCTTCAACCGCGTGCACACGGGCTTCGAGTGGAACAAATACAACCAGACGCACTACGACTTCGACAACCCGCCGCCCAAGATCGTGCAGGGCTACAAGTTCAACATCTTCTACCCCGACCTCATCGACAAGCGCTCCACGCCCGAGTACTTCCTGGAGGCGTGCGCCGACAACAAGGACTTCGCCACGCTGCGCTTCCACGCGGGGGCCGCCCTACGAGGACATCGCCTTCAAGATCGTCAACCGCGAGTGGGAGTACTCCCACCGCCACGGCTTCCGCTGCCAGTTCGCCAACGGCATCTTCCAGCTCTGGTTCCACTTCAAGCGCTACCGCTACCGGCGGTGACGGCCGGGGCCGCTCCGGGACTGGCCGCCGCCTCTCCCCGGGCCCTCCCCGGGGGAGCGCGCCTGGGGGAGCGGAAGGCAGGCCGGCCGGGCCGGGCCGGGGGAACTGAGGCCCGAGCCCTGCCCCCACGGGACCCGCCCTGGGCTGGGGGTGCCAGGCCTGCGGGGGGGGGGGGGGGGGGGGGGCGGGCGGCGCGAGTCCAGGGCGGCTGCGGGACCCCGCCCCCCTCCACCCCCGCACTCTGGTCCCCCATCCGGCCCCGCGCCCCGGTGCTGGTGCGGGTCAGGCCTCCCCGGCCTCTGTGCGTGCAGCTGCCGGTGCCCCCCATCTGGCCCGGGTGCCCCCCCACCCCCCGCCCACGCTGGGACAGCCGTGCTCCTGGAGATCCTCTCCCGGCCACCACGGAGCTGCGTCCGCGTTTCTGCGGGCCTGACAGGTGCGGCCGCCGCCGGGTCACACGCTGCCAGCGGTGGGGGAGGGGGCGCCCCAGGACCGTTTCTTTCAACGTTTTGTTACAGAGACGTCTCCGTGGGAAGGGGGGGCCAGCCCCACCTGGGCTCCTCGGCCGGCCCACCCGGCCGCCCCGGAAAGATTTTAGGTTGTTTCTCTAAAACGACTTTTTTTAGGTGTGGGGAAATACCTTATTTTCACTTAATTGGCCTATTCACGGAGTTGCATGTTTTTTTAATAAACACTTTATTTTAGAGTACTTCTAGATTTTCAGAAGCTCTCCAGACCAGCGGCCCGGCCCCCCCCCACCCCCCACCCCTCAGCCAGCAGTCCGGCCGGTAACGTCCTGGGGAGCCACGGCGGGCGCGTCGCAACCGAGGCACTCAGCACAGCCAGGGAGACCTTTTCTTGGTTAATTTTTTAGTTTTTAACTGTTGGCTTTATTGTTTTGGGGAGAGTGCGAGTGGGGGAGGAGCAGAGAGAGGGAGACAATCCCAAGCAGGCTCTGAGCTGTCAGCACAGAGCCCGATGCTGGGCCCAAAGTCCCAGGCGCCCTGAGAAAGACCTTTTAAAAACAACCATGACACTTCAAAATAGTCAGCAGCAGTAGCTCCTCAGGAAGCTTCTGGAAGTCCACAGGCCTTCTCGCCCCTGCCCCTCCCACAAGGAGCGGATGCTGGAAGGGGAGTAGCTGCCTTCCCAGGTCCCAGGGGATGACGGCGACGTCTGTGGTGTGGTCACCATGGTGGGGGTGGGGGTGGAGGGATGCTGTTTAGTACCTACCCACCCACCACGACAGAGAGGCATCTGGCCCGGGCTCCACAGCCAAGGTGGACCCTCCCCAGGCCGCTGGTCACTCCCAGCTCTGCCCTCACACAAGGTCGCTGGGCAGCACGGTGTGTTGGCTCAGCCCGGAGGTGCGTCTGGTCAAGGGGCCTCTGAGCCGCAGACCCTGGCCCGCCCAAACCATGGTCCGCGGTGAGGAGCACCCATTGTGGCATCATATGGGGCACGGCTGTGCCCTTCAGACCCCCTGGCAGACGACATCACTTGGCTGTCAAAGCGATCTCAGAATCTCCTTTGGATCTAGGCAGTTGGCACCAGTTGGTTCCTGGCGGGTGCCGCTGTCCCTGAGGTCGCGACAGGCCCCTGGGAGCAGGGCTGAGTGGGGCGGGCCCAGGAGGCACTCTGGCCCCAGCTGGCTGCCTGCTCACAGGACGCCTAAGGCCTTTAACGAGCGCCACCCGGACCCCGCCTGGCTCCATGGGAGGGCACGCGCTTCTGTCCTTACGAGGCCGCCCACATGCTCAGGCCTGGAAAGCGGCGCTCAGGGTTAGAATCCGGGTTTCTGCAGCTTGGAGAATCCCACCCCCCGGGCCACTGCCCATGTCCTGGCATCAGTTTCTCCCATCTGCTCCCCCGAGAGTCCCAGCCCCTCACACCCCCCTCTGCAGTCCTGGCGGGGTGACGACCCTGCCCTGGGGGAGAGACGGCTGCACTAGGAGGGAGAACGGAGTGGCCATCCCCCGCCCCCTCCCGACCGGTGGGAGCTTAGAGCCAGGAGCCCCCGCGGGGAGGGAGGAGGGCTGGGCTCAGACACCCCCAGCTCAAGGTACGGCTACGGCGGGGGCAGGCAGTGGGTCTGGGGGACCCCCGGAAGGAACACGAGACTTTCCGGAGAAGGGGCACAGGCGCTGCGCAGGAAGGGGCTGCAGGTGAGCCCAGGGCAGGGCCACAGCCCGGGCCCTGGACTCCTCCCCGGGGCACTGGGGAGCCACAGCCGGTGAGTGAGTGAGCCGGACAGGGCCCCGCGCTAGGGGTCAGGGAGGCGCTTCAGGCAGACGGGAGGCACCGTGGCCCCCACCCTGGCCCAGGGTCCACCCCGGGGCGTTAAGCTGCCCCCACCCCCCACCGGGTCGTTTTCCGCCCTTGGCTGTGTTGGCTAAGAATAGACACTCCCTTCCTGGCCCCCACCGGAAACCACAGCCACGGGGGGCACATCCTGAGCCTGGCCTCGTTCCCACCGTCCGCTCCCCCCAGGCCATCTCCGCCCCTCCCAGGCCTCCCTAGCTGACTGAGCGGGGTGGGGTCGGGGAGGCAGGGAGGACAGGAGGCGGTGGAAGTCACAGCTTATGTTCAAATCCCACCCACACGCGGCCGTGGACACATCATTTCTTCCCTCCGGACCTCAGTTTCCCCATCTTTTTTGTTTGTTCTTAAGATTTTTTTTTAACGTAAGCTCTACACCTAACGTGGGGCTCGAACTCACAACCCTGAGACCAAGAGAGTTGCACGCTGCACCCACGGAGCCCCCCCCCCCCCGGTCTTTCCCCGTCTTCACAACGAGCGTCTCTCCCCGCCGCCGCGCAGAGCTGCCGTGAGGCCCGGGCCAAATGCGAGTCCAGTGCCCTTTTCCGACGCCTGCTGTGGCCGGTTCCCAGAAGGGACGTTGCCCTGTTATCTCGGGCCAGAGGAAGTGGGGAGAGGACAGCCTCCCTCCAGCCCTGCGCCACAGCCGCTGCATCACATCTGCCTCCTTGCGATTCCCAGAAGCCGCACGCTCGGTCTCGTCTCTTAAGTTTTAAACGGGGAATGTCTGTCGCCACCGTGTCTCTCAGACCTGGCGAACTCCTGTCCATCCTACAAAGCCCCAGCCCTGACACTCCCCGCCCCCCACCCCTTCCTGGCTCACCTCTGGGCCCTGCCTGACCACAGAAGGTGGTCTTTCTTTCTCCAGCCATGGGGGGGCATCCTCGAGGGCAGGTCTGACTCCACATTGTCCTGCCACATGGGCTAGGACACAGAATCGCACTGGAAGAGGGTTGGAGGGTAGGAGAGTAGGCTTTACGGGGTGGGGGGCCGGGGGGGGGGGAGTCCTCTGAGCCAGGGCTCTGCCAGAGGCCGGAGTTGGGAGTTGGGGAGATCCCCTACCGAGGAGGATTAGAGCTAATGGGCTCACTGCCTCAGGGCCTCAGACAATGGGATAGGGCAGGGGAGGGGCCTTCTGGAAGGATGCTGGGTGTGAGTAAAGGCTTGGAGGCCGGAACGAGGAGGCTCTCTGGCTGTGGAGGGGCAGCCAGAGAAGGGGTGTCAGACACGCAGGGGAGGGCGGGAGCACGTGGTCCTCACTCAGAGCCTGACCTCAGGCGACCCTCCCAGACCCCCAAGCACTGGGTGGGGCAGAGTCAAGGCCAAACCGGTCAGTCCTGGCCCACTCGGGGCCTAACGTGGGGCCAGTGAGGCCCAGGGGATCCCTCCACGCCCAAGTCCTGCCCTGCACGCAGCTTCAAGGGCTCCCCAACCCCCTTCACCCACCTAAGGACCGTCTAGCACAGGCTGGTGCTGTAGCCGTCCCCAGCCTGGTCACCCTCTGTTTTCGTGGCTGAGGAGACTGGCCCAGAGCCCTGGGGGGGGGGGGGGGGTCTTCAAAAGGAAGTGGACCCTGCCTGGGAGCCCACGCCTCATCCTCCCATCAGTCCTGCGGGCACCAGGCCGACAGCCTTTCCCACCTGACACTGGGGTGGGGGGTGGAGGCCAGGGGGGAACGGACCCCCTCACTGCGGGCAGCCCTCCGGGGGCGGTCCCTTGGCTGGTTTCACTGCCATCTCCAAGCCTTTGTCCTCACAGGACCCTCCCCCGGAACGCGACGACCCACCACGTCCCACCGACCTGCTCCAGGAAAGCCTGTCTCAGCAGGACGCCCGTCCTCCCCTCTAAACAGACCCCCCGCATTGATTAGGTACCTACTGTGTGCCAGGCCCAGCCCCACCAGGTTCACCGGCTTAGAGCCCTGGGCCCCTCGGGGCCTGATTCTGCCGGGAGGGGGGGTGGGGAGGGGAGGGGGACGCCCGGCCCCTCCCGATCTCGGGTGCTGCCCAGATGGTGAATAACGCGGGGCCTGGCGGCAGAAGTGCAGAGGGCGCCCAGCTGGGGCGGGCCCAGGCTACAGTCCCCCGAGAGGGCCCCGGCCACCGCATCCCTGTCCCTGAGCCCAGGGGGCCGAGCCGGGTCCCCAGCGGGCTGGGGGGCGCCCCCTGACCCCCATCGGCCAGGCCAGGCCTGAGGGGCGTGGCCAGCGCCAGGGGGAGGGGCCGGTGAGAGACGCTGGAGAGACAGACAGGGACCGACCGGGCGCGGGCCGCTGCGCGGAGCCCCCATCCTGGGCTATTTTTAGCCCCCGCGGACCCCGCTTCCAGGCGGGGAGGACTCGTCGCCCCTCCTCCAGCCCCGGAGGACCTCGCGCAGCCGGGCGTCCTGAGCTGCCGCGCCCTCCATCCGTGCCCTGCGGAAACGGGGCAGCGCCGGGGTCCTCTGTGCGCCCCGCCCCCGGCCGTGACTCGGTTTCCCCGGGGACCCCGGGAGGCCCGACCGCCCTGCTCCCCGCTCCGCCCTCCCCGGCCTGAGCCCGACACCCGCACGTCGGCCAGCCGGGCTGTGCGACAGGGGCGACCCCAGCGCAGGCCACGGATCGTCGTCTCCAGGTGAGGCCGGCCCGCCAGGTTAGGGGCGCGGCGTGAGCGCGGGCAGGATGTGTCCGGCCGCCCGCCCCGCTGTGGGTGTTTCCCCCCGTCCGCCGGTCGCCAGGTGCTAGGTGTCCCCGGGCATTGCTGAGACCAGGTCTGCGACCGGAGTGTGCCGTCGTGCCCCTGCCGTCCGCCCGGGGCCTGTCCCGGTGTGGCCCGCGACGTGCCTCTGTGTTTCCCTGGGAGCCTGCGGGGCCGCTCAGCGTCCTTCGGCGCCGCAGGGAGGGTGCAAGGCGCTGGGCGTGGCTGCGAGCCCCGTGTCTGGGCGTGTGTGGCCGGTCTCAGCCCACGTCGGGACCATCACTGTAACTCAGTGCCCATCCTCAACCACGGCCAAGGGCCCCCAGGCCTGTCCCCTCACCTCACACCTGCCCTCTTGTGCAGGTGAGTGGCGAGCCCTGGAGAGCACCCACTGTACAGATAAGGAAACTGAGGCTCACGGGGGGCCCCTTGAGTCAGGGCGGAGGCTGGCGGCCCCACTTCGCACCCTCTGGGGTGGGGGCCGGGTTGGTGTCACAAACAGGAAGAGGTCCCGGAAATTAAGCCTCATGATGTGGTGAGGGGAGGTGGGGCAGGCCTGGGGGCTGACATTTGTGGGCGGTGTCTGTGGAGGGGTCCACACCCGTGGGCCTGCGAGCCTGCGTCAGGCCCCGGGCTGGCCTGGTCCCTGAAAAGGTGACACCGTTGGTCACCTGGACGGCGCTCAGAGCACTTAGCAAATGTGCTGGGGCCACCTCAGGGCTGCCCCCCCGTGCGCCTGGCCGGCCAGGAGCAGACCTCTGAGCTCCCGCAGGGCCGGGAAGGCTCCCGGGCGGGGAGGGGCCTGGGTGGGAGCAGGCCGGGCCCAGAAAATCAGCCGGAATGCCAGCAGGCGGCTCAGTGTCGTGGGTCTCCCCGCTTCACAGAGGAGGGGACACTGAGGCTTGGCACAGTTTACTCCCTCCCCCCCCCCCCCCCCGGCCGCAGCCTGGGACTCCGGCGAGCCGGTCAGAGGTCAGCGTCGCCCCTGCGGGAGTCTGGGTGAGCCTGGGCGCGGGGACAGGAGGCCTCGCAAGCCATCGAGTCTGGGGAGAGACGTGTTGAGAGATGGCTGGCTCGGCGGGCAGGAGGGGGTGGGGGAGGAGAGCCAGGGACCGACCCACAGGCAGAGGAGGGGCCTGGCGCTTGGGAACCGGAGATCGCATTCCACAGGGGGCTGGGCATGGGAGGCCTGGTGCCTGAGGCTCTGGGGCAGCTGGAAGGAGCCGCCAGGCCTCACCCAGGTGGGCTGACGGGCCGGCAGTCCTCCAGGGAGGAGCCAGGAGCTGAGACGGAAGTTCTGGACCCAGGACCCAGCCACGTTCCCATCAAAGCTCTAGAACCTCAGCCCCTTGGAATTCTCGACTCGCGGCCCTGCGGGTTCTGGAAGCCGGAGCGCGTTGGAATTCCAGAGCCTTCAAAGCCAAACCTCCCTGCTCTTGGGCCACGGAATCCTGAGTCTGTCTAGCGGATCTGGGCGCCAGGCGCCCCACGAGGCACAGAAAGGAGGATGGGTTCCCCCGAGGGCCACACGGTGCTGATTGTGGACCTCGGGCTATGGCGAGGACAGGGCCCTGCCGTCCCCTCCCAGCCCGTCTGGGGGTGGGGGTGGGGGGAGGGGAAGGGAGGCTTTGCCAGGTGCCCCTGCGGGGCTGGCGTGGTTGCCTGGGGAACTCGGGAAGGCAGCTGTCACCAGGACCTGTCCCCGAGGGGACTGGAAACCAGAGGCTGTGGCCAGGGGGAGTCAGGCCAGGTTCCAGCCTCCCCCTGGGGCCAAGAGCTCTGGGTCACAGGTTTGTTCCCACACGCGGGAGGCGGGAGGCGGTCTCCGGGTGAATCAGCAGTCGAATCGGCAGTTCACGGAGCCTCCCACGGGGGCTGGCGCTGTGGGCCCGGAGGAGCCCCTAGCTCACGGTCACTCCAGCCTGGGGTTAGGTCAGTGGTCGCAGGCACAGCCCAAGTCCCCGGGAACGTCCCGCAACGGTGCGTTCCAGCTCTGGAGGGAGAGAGTGCCCCGTCCCGAGGGGAATCCAAATGCAGGCCAAATCTGTGACGGCAGAGCGCGCACCCCTGCCCTGCCGCGGAGGGGAAGGTTGCGGGTCACTGCAGAAAGCCCCCCCCCCCCCCGCCGTGCTGCCCCCGCACCCCTCCCGGGGCCTCGGTGTTCCCACCGGAGGCCCCACCCCACCGCCGAGGAGGGAAACTCCGTGCGCGTGTCAGGAGCTGGGTAAGGAGTCGCCGAGCAGAGGGACCAGGCCAGCACAGCAGGGAACACGTGGGAAGGTGGCCACGGCCACCACCCTGAGGGCACCCACGAGGCCCTGAGCCCTGTACTCGGACCCACCCGTTCCCGTCATCAGGCCCCTTACAGGAAGGGACGAGGCGTGCGACTAGACCAGAGTCAGTGAGAGGGTAGGCAGCGAGGCCTGGACCCCAGGCCGATCTGACCCACTTGTAGGAAATGCTATCCCTTGGGGGCGCCCGGGTGGCTCAGTCCGTTGAGCGCCCGACTGCGGCTCAGGTCATGATCTCACAGTTTGTAGGTTCGAGCCCCGCGTCGGGCTCTGTGCTGACAGCCCGGAGCCTGCTTCGGATTCTGTGTCTCCCTCTCTCTCTGCCCCTCCCCTGCTCATGCTCTGTCTCTCTCAAAAATATTTAAAAATTAGGGGCGCCTGGGTGGCGCAGTCGGTTAAGCGTCCGACTTCAGCCAGGTCACGATCTCGCGGTCCGGGAGTTCGAGCCCCGCGTCGGGCTCTGGGCTGACGGCTCGGAGCCTGGAGCCTGTTTCCGATTCTGTGTCTCCCTCTCTCTCTGCCCCTCCCCCGTTCATGCTCTGTCTCTCTCTGTCCCAAAAATAAATAAACGTTGAAAAAAAAATATTTAAAAATTAAAAAAAAAAAAAAGAAAGAAAATCCTATCCCTTAAAGGAAATCTCCACCCCACGCCCCCCCATCTGGTTATTGGCAAGGCTTCGAATCGTTTACACGCATTTATCCGTAACAAGACCTGGGTTGACACCTGAGATCAACTCGGGCCAGGCTGTGGGACCTCGGACAAGAGATTTAACTAACGTGCCTCAGTTTGCCCCCTCTGCAAAATGGGTGTCACGGTAGGACCTTTGTGAGCTTTCCCCGCCCGGCCACCGCCGTACCTCCCACGTCTGCCCGCCTTCGCCCGCCCTTCCCCACCCCCGCCCCGGGAACCCCTGCTTCCCACACAGGGAGCCTTCCTGTCTCTTGGGGAACCGGGAGCTGTTTTTTGAATGATCTCTCAATTTATTTCTCCTTGACGTCCCCACATCTCGTGTGTTCGTCCACATTCGCAGAAGTCAGGCCCAGATGTCTCCGGTTTTGTCGCCCGGCCCCACCGCGAGGACCAGGTCCCTCTCGCTGCCATTTATAGCCCATCCCCGGGGAGTCTGTCACTGCCCATGAGCCGTGTTTCTGTTCCCAGAATGGAACCGGATTTCTGGGTTTGTTTCTTATTATGAAAACAATGCCCTGAAAACGGGGGCGGCGGGGAAGAATCCGCACGATTGCAACATGTGCCAGGAAGCGTCGTCCTAAAACGCGGAAGGTGTCGGGCCCCCCGCCATGCGTGCGCGACAACTGGTGACCCAGAGGCTGACCTCAGAGCCGGCCTGGGAGCCGGGACCTCTGGCCGACGTCCAGCTGCCCTCCTCACCTTGGACGCATCCAGTCTCCCCACCCATCCTGGACTCTGCAGTCCGACAAGGGCTCAGAGGGGCGACAGGGGCTCAGAGGGGTGACAAGCAGGGGGCGGTGGTGCCCGGAGGGAAGAAACCATTTGCCTGGGGTCACGCCGGGGGTGCCCGGGGCTGCCGTTCAAACCCAGGGCCTCTCTCTGGGTTCTTCTCCGACACCCTGGTCTCCAGGGGTCACAGAGGAGACGGCAGCGGTCCTCACCCTTGAGGGTCACGGCCACCGGGGCAGGACAGAGTTGGAGGCGGTACGGCTAGTGATACTACTGAGCGGGGAGCGAGGCAAGTCGGGGAAGGTTTCTTCGAAGAGGGGTTATTCGGGGCGCCTGGGCGGCTCGGTCAGTTGAGTGTCCGTCCGACTCTTGATCTCGGCTCGTGTCGTGGTGTCACCATCCGTAGCCTCCCCTCTCCTGCCCGTGCTGTCTCTCTTCCTCTCTCTCTCTCTCTCTCAAAATAAACAAACATCAAAACAAAGAAAACCGAAGAGGGTCATTTGGACGGGGGCGTTGAAGCCCGCGTAGGAGTTCGCCGGGCCCGCGCGACTCACCCGCGTTCCTTCTGCCTGCTCCCCCAGGTGTGCCCGAGCCGTCCCCGCCCGCCGCCCCCGGCCCGATGGGTTGGTGACCCGGCGCCATGTGGCCCAACGGCAGCGCCCTGGGGCCCTGTTTCCGGCCCACCAACATCACCCCGGAGGAGCGGCGGCTCATCGCCTCCCCCTGGTTCTCCGCCTCCTTCTGCCTCGTGGGCCTGGCGTCCAACCTGCTGGCCCTGAGCGTGCTGGCCGGTGCGCGGCAGGGCGGCTCGCACGCCCGCCCCTCCTTCCTCACCTTCCTCTGCGGCCTGGTCCTCACCGACTTCGCGGGGCTGCTGGTCACCGGCGCCATCGTGGTGGCCCAGCACGCCGTCCTCTTCGACTGGCGCGCCGTGGACCCCGGCTGCCGCCTCTGCCAGTTCATGGGCGTCGTCATGGTCTTCTTCGGCCTCTGCCCGCTGTGGCTGGGGGCCGCCATGGCCTCGGAGCGCTACCTGGGCATCACCCGGCCCTTCTCGCGGCCCGCGGCCGCCTCCGGGCGCCGCGCCTGGGCCACGGTGGGGCTGGTGTGGGCCTCGGCGCTGGCGCTGGGCCTGCTGCCCCTGCTGGGCGTGGGCCGCTACACGCTGCAGTATCCTGGCTCCTGGTGCTTCCTGACGCTCGGCGCGCAGCCCGGGGACGTGGCCTTCGGCCTGCTGTTCTCGCTCCTGGGCGGCCTCTCGGTGGGGCTGTCCTTCCTGCTCAACACGATCAGCGTGGCCGCTCTGTGCCACGTCTACCACGGCCAGGAGGCCGCCCAGCAGCGCCCACGGGACTGTGAGGTCGAGATGATGGCTCAGCTCATGGGCATCATGGTGGTGGCCACTATCTGCTGGATGCCGCTGCTGGTGAGTGGCGGGCGGGGGGGGTGGGGTGGGGGTCTGCTCGGGGCTCCTGCCGCTCCTGGTGACCGGGCTTGGGCTCAGCCACATGGATTTAGGTCTCCCGGTTCTCACCCGCCCGGGAAAACGCGGGCACGGACCCCAGGGTTCGGGCGTCCTTCCTCGAGGAGCTCCCGAGCGGGGCGCAGATAACCCCCAGACCGGGGCCGCGATGGGGATGCCCAGGGCGGGGCTCCAGGATTCCATCTGGGGCATCAGAGAAGGCTTCCCAGGGGAGGGGCGTGGGAGCTGGGGTCTTGAGGGACGAATAGGAGTTTTCTTAACAAAGCCAAGGAAGCCATTCTAGGTAGTGTCGCTGAATCACCAAACATCTCCTGAGTCTCCTCCGTGCCTGGTTCTGGGCTGGAACCCAGGCCTGCCCAGGTTTTCCGAGTCGGGGAGGCTGGGCCCAAGCCCTGCGAGTGATTGGCGTAAGTTGGCCATTCAGGGTGGTTATCTTTCCATCTCTGTTCCATCGGGACAAGTCCGGCGTCTGAAGTCAGACACGCGGTTCCCAGCCCACGTCCCGTGAGGACTTGCCGTGTGACTCTGGCTCCGGGCTCCCCTCCTCCAGCCTTGCTGTCTGGTTATGGGGATCCAAAAGCGTGATGGTGAGGTTGACAAGAACCCGCTCGTTCATTTGTTCTTCCAACAAGCGTGTCACGAGCGACTCCTGTGTACAAGGCTCCGCTCTAGGCACCGAGGACACAGCCGAGATCCTGTGCTTCTGGGAGCTCTTGCCAGCGGGGCAGGCGGGCCGTGAACTTAGTCCGCTCCCTCCGCCGGTGGAGCGAGCGACTCCTGGCCTCGGGATCGTGAGTTCGAGCCCCACGTCGGGTGCAGCGATCACTTAAAAATAGAACCCTAAAAACAAAACAACCCGCGAATGGAAAGATCGCGAATTTGTTCTTGCTTTTGCCTTGTTTTTTTTTTGTTTGTTTGTTTTGCTAGAACGTCTTGCCTACGTGAACGGTTAGAGGAAAGGTACAAAGACCCATAATATTTTGTGACACGTGCAAATGCCACGGGGTTCCCATTTCCGCCGCCAGAAAGAAAGTCCTGTTGGAACACGGCCGCGCCCATTCGGTTCCACGTGGCTTTCACACTGCAGAGCTGAGTGGCGACAGAGACCGCGTTTCGAGTGTTATACGGTCCTTTAAGAAAAAGTTTGTCACCAAAGGGGACTCGGGAGTCGTTTAGTGATTCAGCGAGATTCTACCTAGGACGCCTTCCTGGTTTTTGTCTAGCAGTTAAACTCCTATCCGTGTTTCAGAGCGCCAGCTCCAAGGGTTCAGAGCGGAGCAGGGCCCGTTCTGGGCGTCTGTCCCAAAGGATTGCAGGCTGGAGGGCAGATCCTGGTCAGGGCCCTCTTGGTGAAGGTGACATCTGAGCAAAGACATGGTAGAGGGGGTAAGCTGTGTGGAGCTCCGAGGGCGAAAGCATTCCAGGCAGCGGGCGCGGCATGGGCCAAGGTCCTGAGGCGGGACCCTGCCTAGTGTGTGGGAGGAACAGCCCGGAGGCCTGTGTGGTTGGAGCAGAGCGGGGGAGGGGGAGGGAGGGAGGACGGGAGGGCGGAGAGGGGACGGGCACAGGTCGCGGAGGGCCTTGGGGGGCCGAGGGGAGAATTTGGGCTTCTATCCCGGGGCGGGGTGGGGAGGGAGAAGCCCTAGAGGGCTGAGGGCAGAGGGGGGAGGGACCCGACTCAGGTGCTGCCCAGTACATGTGAGGGATGCCACTAGTAATGAGTTGAATACGTAAATGTTCTCAGATCCATGAGAACAGGCCTGGGAGGGACACGCCGAGGACAGGACAAGAACACCTCCGTCAGCCAGAAGCGCCATCCTGTAACTGACGCTCCCGCGGGAACCCGTAGGTGCCTGTGGCTGGCACCCACCCCGGGAACGGGTTCCTCGCAGGCTCCCTGCTTCCCTCCCCTGGCCGAGATACACACAGCCGGCGGCCGTGCCCTCCAGCCTCCTGGCTCTTGGTAACACCCAGAAGGACCTCCGTCCTGCTCCGAGTCGTCAGAACTGGGGCTCTGACGCATGAATAGGAGTTCACTCGCTAGACCGAAGGGGGAAGGCATCCCGGGTAGAATCCCTGCCTCACGAAACAACTCCTGAGTCCCCTTTGGGGGTAAGCTTTCTCAGAAAGGGCCGGGCGGTGAATATTCCAGGCACGGTCTCCGTCACAACGACTCGGCCCGGCCCAGGGAGCGTGAAGGCGGCCACCGAGGACGGGGGAAGATGCACGTGGCTTGCGCCCCTGGGCTCCATTCGTGGACGCCGAGGTTTGAATCCCGTGTCGTTTTCACGTGCCACAGACACGCTTCTTTCTCTTTTTTCTCCCACTGTTCCCGCGTGGAAGGACATTCTCGACATAACAACAAAACCAAAGCAAAGAACAAAGCAAACAAAAGAAGGCAGAAAGACGCGGAGGGCCAGATTTGGCCCCTGACCACCCCCCGCTCTAGAGCCTCCCCTGGCTCCCATCGGCCCCCAGGACAGGCCCCCAGACGCTCCCTGCAAACTCACCTGGGGAAACTTCCACCTGCCATTTTAAAGTTTGTTTCTTTTGAGAGAGAGAGAGAGAGAGAGTACAAGCAGGGGAGGGCCAGAGAGAGAGGGAGACGGAGAGAATCCCAAGCAGGCTCCTCACTGACAGCACGGAGCCCGACGCGGGGCTCGAACTCACGAACCGCGAGATCATGACCCGAGCTGAAGCGGGAGGCTTAACTGACTGAGGCACCCAGGTGCCCCCCGGATTTTATTTTTAAGGAATCTCTACACACAACGTGGGGCTCGAATTCGCAACCCTGAGACTGAGTCACAGGCTCAGACTGAACCAGCCCGGTGTCCCAATGTTTATATAATTTCAATATAACAGTTTATTTTAAGAATTTAACATCATGTGAATTATGATTATGCTTAACAAATTTTCATTATAGTTACAAAATATACATTATAACTATTACATTGTTACTGAGTTATCATTTATATCTAATTGTATCAATGATACAGTTAGTTATATGATTATACTTGTAATATATATTTTATTTTTTTTTTTTTTAATTTTTTTTTTTCAACGTTTATTTATTTTTGGGACAGAGAGAGACAGAGCATGAACGGGGGAGGGGCAGAGAGAGAGGGAGACACAGAATCGGAAACAGGCTCCAGGCTCCGAGCCATCAACCCAGAGCCCGACGCGGGGCTCGAACTCCCGGACCGCGAGATCGTGACCTGGCTGAAGTCGGACGCTTAACTGACTGCGCCACCCAGGCGCCCCGAAATACTATATAATTAACAGTGTATTAGCTATTCGTTGTATTATATAGTTGTAAATAACTTATATGACATATGTAATATTAAACACAAATGTCAACAGTAATGAAATATACTTAAATGATTCGGTATACAAGTTTAACATAGAATTATTTAATATAAAATTGTGTCAAAATCATATAAAATATAATTTACATAAAATATAAATCTCAACGCAAGATATAATTACTTAAAATAAAATATATGATATAAAAATGAAGTATTTAGGGGCGCCTGGGTGGTTCAGTCGGTGAAGCGTCTGACTCTTGGTCTCGGCTCAGGTCATGATCTCACGGTTCGCGAGTTCGAGCCCCACGTCGGGCTCTGTGCTGATGGCTCGGAGCCTGGAGCCTGCTTGGGATTCTGTCTCTACTCCTCCCTGGCTCTCTCTCTCTCTGTCTCTCCCTCTCTCTCAAAATAAATAAACTTAAAAAAATTAAGTATTTCATGGGCAACTTTAGAGTCCAATGTTGTATTCTACCTTTCGTATGAATCGAACAATAACGCTGCGGCAGGAACGGCGACCCCGCCTGCTTCCCCCTCCAGGTTTCTGTTTCTTTCCCGCCATTTTTAATTGTGCCCCAGGGAGAGGCAGGAAAACCGTGCTGTTTTCTAGCTCCATCAACTGCAGCCCAGAGAGGTCAGGCGGCTCTCCCGAGGTCACACAGCAAAGCCGGGCACAAGGAGCACTTGGCCTCAGCTGCCCCCCGGGGGGGGGGGGGGGGGCCCGCAGGGAAGGTGCCGGTGAGGGGCAGGGCTGGCGGCCGGCGGGGTCCCTGGCTAACCGCTCTGACCCCCGGCAGGTGTTCATTGCCCAGACGGTGCTGCGCAGCCCGCCCGCCATGAGCCCGACCGGACAGCTGTCCCGAGCCACGGAGCAACGGCTGCTCATTTACCTGCGCGTCGCCACCTGGAACCAGATCCTGGACCCCTGGGTGTACATCCTGTTCCGCCGGGCCGTGATCCGGCGTCTCCACCCTCGCCTCGGCGCCCGGCCCAGGTCGCTGTCCCTGCAGCCCCAGCTCACCCAGAGGCCCACGGTGCAGTAGGACCCGAGGGGGACAGCCGGACGGGGCGCTCCCGAGGGTCACGGCTGGTCTCTTCTGAAGCCCCAGGAGCCGGGAGCGTCAGAAGGACCGAGACGTTGAAGGGCTGTCCTCCGTCCGCCCTGGGGACTCCCTAACTCCTCCCTGATCCCCCCCCCCCCAGGAAGGGTGGGCAGGCCTGTGGGGCGGGTGTCTGAGGAGATCAGACTTGCAAGCCTCCCCTTCCAGAAACCCTCCAGAAGTGGGGGCCCTTGGACCCGACACGACCTGCTTACTGGAGGGTACAGTTGATTCAGCTTGATGCCCCCACCCAAGAAGGCCCTGTTTGGAAAATATTGAACACGAGTAGGCAGGACACCCCCTCCCTGGCCAAAATACATCTTAGCCCCGCCGGCCGTCTTTGCTTCCCTCTGGGTCCAGACGGCATCGGCATCGATCTTCACCGACATGCGGGCGGCCGCCTGAGCAGAGCTGGGGCGCAGGGGAACGGGGGGGAGGGGGCTGGGTTCTGACTCCTCCCTCCTTTCTGGAGTCTTGACTAAGCACTCTGTAGGTCCGGTCTCCCGTCATCCTCCCTACAGTCCCCGGGGTTCTGGCATTAAACCCACTCGCAGGTGAGGAAAAGAGAGGAGACAGAGACAGGCAGGACTGGGACGTGAGCAATTGCTACCCCCCCCCCCAGTCCCAAGCAGGGCTCACTCCCTCACTCGGGTAGCTGCCCCCACACCACTTCAGACCCCAGGGCCTTGAACAGAAGGCACTTGGCCCACAGCAGGTGCTCAATAAACATCCATGGGAGGGACAGAGGACTGAGCCTTTACCACCCGTGTGTGTGTGTGTGTGTGTGTGTGTGTGTGCACGTGCTCGTGCAGGTGCCAGAGCTCATGCACAGCGCTTGGCAAAGAGCTTGGCACAGAGTAGACGCCTGAGAAGCACCCGGTGTGGTCACGTCAGCCCCCTAAAGCCTCCTGCCTGCCCCTTCCTCTGTCTTCCCAGGAGCTCCCCCCAGAAATGACACATCCAGCTGCCGGGGTGGGAGGTGCCTTTATTTCCCGTGAGCCCTCGAGGTACATGAGGACAGAATCCCCCTCCTGCTCCCCACTTCTCCACCTCCTGCCTGCAGGCCCCTCCCCTTCCCCCCCCACCCCGCCCCCCCCACCCCTGCCAGCTTTCCACTCCACAGACCTGGGATCTGCTTACAGCTCTCAGAGCCAGGCCCCGGTGAAACTAAAGCCCCTGTTTCCACTCTCCCTACCACCCGCCCCCCTCCCCGCCCCTGCAACCTGCTGGGGGAATGAGGTCACCTGCTGCTTCCAGGGGGGACCCAGGCTGGGAGGGGCAGGAGACAGGATGGGGGAGACCATGGAGGCCAACAGAAGTCATCCTCGAACTATAGCTCCCCTTGGTGGGGGAGGGGCTCTGATGACTCCTTGGACATGGGGGAGGGGACAGGTCCCTGAGCCAGGCATTCAGGGGGCTGGGAATGCAGGAGGGGCTCCCTGGGGACAGAACTAGGGATTACAGATATGGTGGAGGGGGGGGGACTTCTGGGGTCCTAGCCGAGGCTTGGGGAAGAGGGCTGGTTTCGCGGGGGCTGAGGGGATGTGTGGCCGAGGGGCCGGGTAGGAAGTTGCTGGGCTTTGGCTCAGGCCGGTGTCGGCCTGGGTTCCATGTACCAGATCATGGGGCCGGGGCTGAGGCCGAGAGACTGTGCTAGGGGCCAGAGTCAGGGCTCCGGGGGCTGGAGAAGTGAGATCAGCCTGGGTTCTAAGGTCAAGGCCAGGGATCTGTAGGTGGAGCCCACTTTCAGAGCTGAGCTGGATCTCTGAGCTGGTCTGGGTCCTGGAGCTGGATCGGGTTCCCGAAACAGGCTGTGTTCTAGAACTAAGGCAAGTTCCAGAGCTGGGCTGAGTTCTTGCGCTGCTCTGGGTGTCAGAGTTGGGCGGGGTCTCAGGGCTGAACTGAATCCTGGATCTGGACTGGGCTCCAGAGCTGGGCTGAATTCTTGTACTGGGCTGGGTCTCAGAACTGAGCTGGGTTCCAGAACTGATCAGGGTTCTGGAGTTGGGTTGGGGTCCAGAAACAGGCCGGGTTCGGGAACTGAAGTGAGTTCCAGAGCTGGGCTGTATTCTTGAACTGGTGTGGCTTCGAGAGCTGGGCTCTGTCTCAGAGTTGAACTGAATCCTGGAACTGGTCTTGGCTCTAGAATAGAGCTGGGTTTCGGGGCTGAGCTGAATCTCAGAGCTGAGCCAGGTCTCAGAGCTAGACTGAGTTCCGGAGCCAAGCTGGGCTCCAGAGCTGGGCTGAATTCTTGCACGGGGCTGGGTCTCTGAAGTGAGCTGGGTGTCAGAGCTGGGCTGGGTTCTAGAACTGATCAGGCTTCTGGAGCTTGGTTGGGTTCCAGGAATAGGCTGGGTTCTTGAACTGCTCTGGGTTTCAGAGTTGGGCTGGGTCTCAGGGCTGAACTGAATCCTGGAACTGGGCTGGGTTCCAGAGCTGGGCTGGGCTCTAGCGATGAGCTGAGTTCCAGAGCTCGTCTGCTTCCCAGAGTTCAGCTCAATACCAGAGCTGCCTTGGGCTGTGGCTTGGAGCTGGCATCTAGAACTCGGCAGGGTTTCTGAGACGAGCTGAGTCCCAGAGGTCGACGGAGCTCTGGGACAAGTCTGCGTCCTGCAACTGAGTCTGCTCTCGGCGCCAGACAGATTTGTGGACTTTAAGTCTGTTGCTGCGTTGGTCCGGGTCCCAGGGCTAGATAGGGTGCCAGGGTTTAGCTGGATTCTGGAACTTAGGGGGGCCTCAGCCACGGGCTGCCCTGGGGAGCCAGACGGGATCTCAGACGCACTCTGTGCTCCAGAACGGAGCTGAGCTCCAGAGCTGGCTGGAGTGCCTGAGCGGGACTGAGCTCTGGAAACTGCCCAGGCTTTGAGGTCGGTCTGGGTCCCGGAGTCCGACGGTATTCTAGAGCTGGTCTGCGTTCTGCCGTGAGAGCGGGGCTCGGCGTCAAGCTGGGCTCGGGAGGCAGGCCTTGGCTCAGGGAGGGCTGTGGTTCCAGAGCTTGTGTGAATTCTGGAGACGGGCCTGTTTGTCGCACTAGGTTGGGGCATAGAACTGGGCTCCGTCTCTGAGCTGGAATCATCACCAGAACTGGACCGGGCCCCGGGTTGGGAGTGGGTACTTGAGGGCACTTGGGTTTTAGGGCAGGGCTGGGGTCTGGGTCTGGACCGAAGTTCAGCTTGCGTCTGGGTTCGTGAGCAGACTTGGGTTTGGGGGCCCTCTTCCAATCCTGGGCCGGTGTGGCCCCTGCGGCTGGGCTGTTTCTTGAGTCTGGCCCGGGCTCCAGAACTAACGAGAGTTCCTGGACTGGACGGGGTGTCCGGGTACGGCCGGGTCACGGGGTTGTCTTGAGCTCCAGAGTCCGGTTGAGTTTTACGGCAGGGCTTGGTCAGAGATCCGGGCTGGCTTCCAGAACCGGGGTTGATCTCGGGGCTCGGCTGTGTCCTGAAACGTAGCTGGGCTCCAGAACTTGACTTGATTTCAGGGCTGGGCTTCGCGTCAGAGCCGTCTTGGGTTCTGGAAGAGGGCTGGGTTTTGGAGCTGGGTTGGGTCTCCGCACGGAGCTTGGTTCTAGAGCAAGGCTTGAGCTCAGGGCTGGGCTTGCTCTCGGAACTGGCAGGGGTTCTAGAGGTGAACTCGGTCTCCGAGCTGGCCTGGGCCCTGGAGGGGGACTGGGTTTTGGAGCTGGGTAGGGTCTCAGAGGTGGATTGGGTTCTAGAGAGGAGCCCAGTCTCCGAGCTGGCCTGGGCTCTGGCGCAGGGCTGGGCTTCGGGAACCGGCGGGGAGGGCCGCGGCAGGGGGCTGGGCTCTGGGCTGGGGCTGCGCTCAGCCCCGGGGCAGACTAGCCGCAGGCCTCCCTGGCCTCTCCGATGGCGGCCCACACCTCCACCACAAACTCGTCCGGGAAGGCAAACTCGCCCAAGACGGAATCTAAACGGTGCGCAAACTCCTGGACGCTCGGCGTCTTCTTGGCTGTGTCCACCATGGTGGACGCTGCGGGCCAGAGAGGAGGGGAGGTGGGTGAGGGTGCTCCCTGGGGCCCCTGCCTCCTCCCTGTGGGCTGTCCTCCCCCCAGGGTCCACCCGGCTTACCCTGGCCCCTTACCCAGCTCAGGGTCCCGAATGCCCATGTAGCTCTCCAGCAGGTCGTCGACCCTCCGGGACGCCTCCTCCTCAAACTCGGTGGGCTGGGGGGCGGGGCGGGGGGGGGGCGGACAGAGGAGCACCGCAGAGGGTCAGAAGCCTGGGGTCCCTCCAGCCCAGCCCCTCCACGGGCTCCTGCCCCTCAGGTGACAGGGGAGCGGGGCTTGGCAGGAGTCGACGCTCCGTGTCACCACTATTGTCCTGCCACACGACCAGGGGGCATCCTGCAGGAGGTGGGGGTGGGGGGGACCAGGCTGGACGCAGGGGAGGGTCTTACCCGAGGGAGCACTGAGTCCCCGGCCTGCTTGCTGCAAGAAAGAGCCCCTGGAGACTCCTGTCCCCTTCACTCACCACGTCCTCCACTGTGGCGGCCCCCCCGGAACGGAGTCGCAGGGTCTCCCTCCCGCTGGTCACTTTTGCGTCCGCGGGGCATTTGCTGCTTCTGCTCCGCTGGCCAATCATATCTGCGGGGGACACGGTGGGGGAGGGGCATCTGTTCTGCGGGATCCCCGTCCGCGGATCCCTCGGAAGCTACCCGCTGAGCCTTTCTAGAACCTTCTATCCTTCAAAGCCCTCCTTTACGTCCATGGGTGAATCCTCAGAGACCCTGCTTGAGAATCCTTTCTTCCCCCAAATCTCCTTTCTCTTTATTTTTTGTTTTTTTATGTTTTTTTTTTTTTTTAAAGAAATCTCTCTGCCCGGCCCGGGGCTCAAACTCGTGACCCCAAGATGGAGAGTCATCCCCTCCACCGACTGAGCCAGCCAGACGCCCCATCTCTCCTCTTTTTTTTTTAATTTTTTTAACGTTTATTGATTTTTGAGACAGAGAGAGACAGAGCATGAACGGGGGAGGGGCAGAGAGAGAGGGAGACACAGAATCCGAAACAGGCTCCAGGCTCTGAGCTGTCAGCACGGAGCCCGACGCGGGGCTCAAACTCACGGACCGCGAGATCATGACCTGAGCCGAAGTCGGATGCCCAACCGACTGAGCCACCCAGGCGCCCCTCTCCTCTTTTTAAAAAGTCTCTCTAGGGGCGCCTGGGTGGCTCCGTTAGCTAAGCGTTGTCTGACTTTTTTTTCTAAGTTTATGTATTTACTTAGAGAGAGAGAGAAAATCCTGGCACAGAGCACAACACAGGGCCCGAACTCATGAAACCGCGGCGACATTATGACCTGATCCGAAATCATGAGTCAGAAGCTTAACCGACTGAGCCTCCCGGGGGGGGCGGGGGGGGGGCCCTAGCATCCAACTTGGCATCTTCCGTCTTGGCTCGGGTCACGATCTTGCAATTCGTGGGCTCTGTGCTGACAGTGCGGAGCCTGCTTGGGATCCTCTCTCCCTCTCTCTCTCTCTCTCTGCCCCTCCCCGCCATGCTCTTTCTCTCAAAACTAAAATAAACATTAAAAAAAAAAGTGGGGGGGGGAGGGGAGTCCATGAGGAAATAAGATGGGCGCCAGGATGGAAATTGACATGCCGGCTCCTTCCTTGAGAAAGTCCTCAACAGACCATCCTAAACAAGATGGTCCACATTCTAGAACAGAGGTTTTTAACCTGGTGGTAGGGGCGGGTGGTTCCCCCGCCCCCAGGTGACATTGATGTTGCCATTGGCAGCCGCTGGGCCGAAGCCGGGCGTGCTGCTCAACATCGTACAGCGCACAGGACGGCCCCCACCGCAGAGAATGATCGGGCCCAAATGTCACGGCGCTGAGGTTGAGAAACTCTCATCCTATCCCGGTGTTCCCACCCCCACCCCCACACACCTCCACCCCTCGGCTGGCTGTAACGATCTAGAAACTGCCTACCTGTGCCCGACACAGTGCCGGAAGCTCCCCGCCATGTCACCAGAGGCTTCTAGAACCTTCCATTCTGTCCCATTTCCCCCCCCCCCCCATCCTCCAGTGTACTGGGCCTCCAGGCAACCCACTTCTGGAAGAGCTCCTCAGCGCCACCCCACCTGCCCCCGGGGACCCCAGGGGGCCCTCACCGAAGGCTCTCTTGGGCTGCACCAGGCGCAGGGTGAAGGGCTGTGACTTGGGCAGCTCGCGGAGCATCTTGGCCACCTCGTAGTGGCGGCAGCCGACGATGGAGTGGTCGTTGATGGCCTCGATGCTGTCGCCCACGCACACGGCCTGGATCCGGTTGATGATGCTGCCCTCCTTGATCCTCTGCGGGGACCCAGAGTCACTCACGGGGCCGCCCCAGCCTCCGACACCCCCGCCCCCAGCTCCCTAGAGCCCAGTTAGACCAGAGGGGGCCGGTGGCTCATCCCAGGTCCCGGAGCCCCCGGGAAGCCGCCCGCCCTGCGTGGGCACCTTAATGAAGGCGTAGCCGGCCCCATTGTCCGTGATGGTCAACCCCAGGGCGTCTTCGGTCTTAGTGACCTCCACTTCCTTGGTCTCGCCGCGCACGTGGGCAAAGATGAAGTCCTCCAGCCCTATCTGGCCGCCCAGGAGTTTCTGCATATCTACTTTGTGGCTGTTTAGGGTGCAGAATAGGATCTGTCCCGAGGGGAGGGGAAGCCCAGAGTTAACGACAGTGCTCCTCGCCCTCTGTCTGCGCAGGACAACCAGGGGGGTGCGCTCAGGAGAGGGAAACCGAGGCACGAAGAGGCTCGCCACTGGTCTGAGCACCCAGCCGCCAGGATCCCGCTCCACGGGAAAGGGCAGGGCGTGGGATCCTCAGAACGGGGTGATAGGGAGGCCCTGCGCAGGAAGAGAGCCCTCCTTCACCCCTAAACGTTCAGTTATACCCCGTCGGTGCCCCGACACCCCAGACCAACTTTTTCAGGCGATTCTGAATCGGCCGGCGCCCCCTGGGGGCTACGAGCCGCACCGCCCTGCAGCCCGGCCCCTGAACCCCGCGGCCTCCTGGAAAGCGGCTGCCTGGAACCCCGGTCCCCAGCCGCGCGCCCGGGGACCACAGAGGCGCTTACCCGAGGGCTGGGGTCGCTGTGGGCTGGTTCGGCGGCGTGGGCTCCCGGACAATCTAAAGGAGCCGCTCACCCTAAAACATGCTTATTGTGTTTGCGCAGGGCTTTTAACGGAAGAGGGTCCCTGGAGTATGGGCACCCCAGGATCTGGGAGATGCGTCTCTGAGACCCGGCGATCGGCTCCCCTCCATCGGGGGAGGAGGCGAGCCGGGGCCCCCAGGCCGAGGGTCCGGACCCCCTCCTCCCCCCGTCCCCCCCCGCCAGACGGGTGGGGCGCTGGCTCCGGGGCCGCGGCGTCCTCACCTCGGTGGGCGCGATCCCGAAGGCCTCGGCGATCTTGGCGTAGAGCTCGCGGACGTTGGTGAAGCCCTCGATCCTGCCCGTGGGGCTGCCGTGCGCCAGCTGCGTGCGGAAAACCAGGCGCGGGCGGGCGCGGGGCGCGGCTGGGGGCTCGGCGGGCGACGGCGGGGGCGCGGGCGGGCGCGGGGCCTCGGCGCCCCGGGCCTCGGGGGCCGCTGCGCTCTCCATGGCCGGAGCTCGGCCACCCCGGCCACAGCCGCCGCCGGATCCGCCGCTTCCTGCAGCCTCCCCCTCCCCCGGCCCGGGGCCCGACAGCCGAGCCGCTGGGGTAAGGGGATCCGGGAATCCGAGCCGCCCCGGGAAGGCGACACCGCGGGGTGCGGGGTGGGGGCGGCCCCAGGTGTCCGGGCCCTGGCAGGGCCAGCTGTGCTCTCCCGGGGTGGGGGTGGGGGTGGGGGACCCGGATCACCAGGGAGCATGCCGAGCGCCCAGTCTCTGCCAGGCGCACTCATTTAATTCTTCCTGCAAGGTGGGGGAAGACAAACCCTTGGATAACCTCAGCCACCGCCCCCCAGGGCCCCATCTTCCCCTGGGGTAGAAGCCCAAGTCCTTCCAGAGGCCCACAAGGCCCCGCAGGACCGGCCCCAACTCCTTCCTGCCCTCCCCTCCTCCCGGTCTCCCCCTCCTCACAATGCACCCGCCAAAAGGGGGCCCCCCGCCTTTCCTCCAATGGGCCAGGCCCGGTCCTACCCCGGGGCCTTTGCACACGCTGTTCCTACTGCCTGGAATGCCATCTCTCAGTCACCCACTGGTTCCCCCCTCACCTTCCTCTGCCACTTGATCAAATATTGCCTCCTCCTTCCACCTCGCAATCTCTTTCCCCAGATTCTTCCCCCTGGTGCCGAGCACCAGCTGACACACCAGGTGGCCGTCCCCACAACTGGAGCGTCAGCTACGGGAGGCCGGCTGCTCTGACCTCTCTTTTCCCAGCCGTATCCCGGGTGCCCAGTGCCTGGCCCGCAGCGGGCCTTCAAGCAGTCTTTGGCGAGGAAATGAAGGGACCTCCAGGTTACAGGTGGAAAAGGAGGAAAGACGGGCGCCCGGCTTCGGCTCAGGTCATGATCTCACAGTTCCCGGGTTCGAGCCCCCTGCGGGGCTCTGTGCTGACGGCTCGGACGGAGCCTGGAGCCCGTTCTGGATTCTGTCTCCCTCGCTCTCCGCCCCTCCCCCGCTCACGTTCTGTCTGTCTCTCTCGCTCTCGAAAATAAACGTTAAAAAAATAATTAAAAGAATAAAACATTTTTAAAAAATTAAAAACAACAACCACCTCACAACACTCAGTGAGAGAACCAGGCACAAAAGGCCGCATGGTGTGTGATTCCATTTCCGTGAAATGACCACAACAGACAAATCCACAGGCAAAAAGTGGACTCGTTTCTGCCAGGGGCTGTGGGAGGTGGGAGGGGGGTGGTGACTGCTGAGGGGTACAGGGTTTCTTTCTTTCTTTCTTTCTTTCTTTCTTTCTTTCTTTCTTTCTTTTTTTTTTAATGTTTATTTATTTATTTATGTGGAGAGCCAGAGCGCAAGCAGGGGAGGGGCGGAGAGAGAGGGAGACACAGAACCCGAAGCAGGCTCCAGGCCCGGAGCTGTCGGCACAGAGCCCGACGCGGGGCCCGAAACTCACCAGCAGTGAGATCATGACCCGAGCCGAGGTCGGGCACTCAACCCACTGAGCCACCCAGGCGCCCCAGGGTTTCTCGGGGGTGACGGAAATGTTTTCGAGTTAGAGCGTGCATGCTGATTGCACAACTCTGTAAACGCACGAGAAACCACAGAATTGCACACGCTGAAACCTTGAAAAACCGAGGAAACCCCCCCCTCCCCAAAACGGTACTCTTTTCGGAAGACATACTTAGGGGCTAACAGTAGAGCAAGAACCGCCCGGCAGACTGCAAATTCGGGGTGGGCGTACCTGGGCCAAGAGGAGGTGGGACCAGGGACCTGGGCTGGGGAGGTGACATTATCTGGTTGCGCCGGTCTCCCGGGGCCGCCATAACAAAGCACCACGAGCTGGGTGGCTTAACAGGGGTGTACCCTCTCGGTTCCGGGGGCCCGAAGTGTGAAATCAGTTTATGGGCGAGGACCACGCTCTCCCCCCCCGCCCCCCGCCAGTCCCCCACAGACCTCAGCGGAGCCCTCCCCTGTGCCCCAGCTTCTGGTGGTGGCCGGACCTTTCCAGCGCTTTTTGGCAGCTGTATTTTTCCCATTTCTGCCTCGGTGGTCACGTGGCTGTCTCCCAAGTCTGTGTCCGAATCTTCATCTTCTTATAAGGACACCAGTCATATTGGCTCAGGGGTCCACCCTGCTCCAGGATGACCTCACCCTGACTAATTATATCTGCAACGACCCTATTTCCAAATAAGGTCACATGCTCAGGGCCCGGGGTGAGGGCTCCAGCATAGTTTTTGAGGGAACACGATTCGATCCACGCTACGGGTGTTTGGTCAAATGCTCCTCCCGAAGTTTCGAGATGCCTTCAATATTCCGTGACGGGAGCGGTCTCGGAGACGATCGCTCAGTGAGTCAGGCACAGAATCACCACGTGAGCCAGCAGCTTGACTCCCGGGGAGAAGCCCCGCGCGACGGCAGGCAGGCGATCAGACGCCCGAAGGCACACGGCCGCGGCAGGATTCACAACCGCCGAAGGGCGGACACAACCCAAATGCCCATCAGCGGGTGAATGGACAACCGTGGGGGCTCCGTCCACACGCCGGGATGTTATTCAGCGGCGAACAGGAGGCCCGCTGCCCTGTGGACGCTCGGGGAGGGAACCGGACCCAAAAGGCCGCAGAGCACGTGACCCCATGTGTGAGAAACGTCCAGAACAGGCAAATCCAGACAGTTCAGTGGGTCGGTGGGGTTGCCAGGCGCTGGGGGAGGGCAGGTCCGGAACACGCATGGGGGCGTCCTGGGGGCCACGTCTTCTAGCCCACCTCTGCCCCCCCAACACACACATACACGCAAAATCCACAAACCTGGAATTCAAATTCCATTTTTTATTTAAAAAGTCCCGATTGAGCAAAGGCAGAGGCTGCCTCCACATGGGCCCCTCAGCTGGATGAGGGAGGGCTGGCCGGTACCAGCCTCCCCGGCGCTGGGGTGCAGGAATCTGGGGGTGACAGGCAGGGGGCCCCGCCTGGAGTATAGGTTTGTCCCTGCTGCGCGCCCACGTGGGGGCGCTTGTGGGGAGCACCTGCTGGGAGTCCCAGTGTGTCAGCTGTGGGTTTGTCTCTCTCCTGTGTCCCAGGGCTCGGTCCTCAAGACCCGGTATAGTAGGTACATCCCTCCCCACATTGGATGTGCAAGCTGCCGTGGGCCCCCCCCCCCCCACGTGTCCTGGGCTACACGGCCCGTGTGTGGTGTCCCCATGTCCCTGTAGTGTGACGTGCAAGGTGAGCAGGCCTTGCTGGGCCTCGGGGCTCTGGGTTCTAGATGTGCCTCGTACAGCAGGTGGTTTTCTGGGTTCGGGGTGCTGGGGAAGTTGAAAGCTAGAGGGAGGCTTTAGAAATTTAATTTGAGGGGGGCTGGAGCCCCCAAGGTGCAGGATTGGGCACGGCCCCAAAAGGTGGACCCCCAATCCTCCTCCATGGTGGGGAGAAGGGGCCGTGACCAGAGCTTGGTCTTCTCTGGATCCATGGGGTGGCGGATACCCTCATAGGTGCTCGCTGTGACGGGAAAGGAGGGGGGGACTCGTGATGGGGCCCCCCACCATTTATCAGCCCCGACTCCCATCCCAGGGGTCACTACAGGCCAGCCGCCAACCCTCAGCACTCCCAAACAGATGCCACGAAGGGGGCCTGGGGTCGATCCCACCTAATCCAGGCAGCTGGGAGCCACCCCGAAAAGCCCGCCGAGCAGCGCGGCTGTAGGAAGTCCTAGCCCCCCCCCCCCCCCCCCCCCAGTATATCTCATTGGCCGAGAGGGACGGGCATATCCCACCCGGCAGTGTGAATAAGCTACCCGGTCTCACCAGCGCCCCACAGTGGTCCGACCACCGGCCCCCTGCATCGAACAAGCCCCACCTGGTAGCTTCCCTTGTGGGCCGTGGCCTCGGAATAAGATCCCACGGCCGGATCCCACCCGGCAGCGCCCACAGACTCCGGGAACCACGGTGGAGGGTGAGATCCAGTCATTTCCACGGGGCCCGCCAAGGCACGTCTAGCCCCAGGCAGCCCCCCAAGCCCCAGGCCGGACAGCCCCCCCCCTGGACTGAGCAGAGCCCCGGGACTCGCCCCGGCACACACCTGGCGACCTGGGCCAGGATCTCCTTGATGCGGACGATTAGCTTCTCGTGCTGGGCGGGGTCGCGCTCGATGGCGCCGTGCAGCCGAGCCATGTAGAAGTCCAGGGTGCCGAGAGTGGGCGTCTCGCCCGTGCCTGGAGAGAAGGCACAGGTCACGGGAGCCCAGCGCGGCAGTCCACGCAGGCGGGGATCCCCGGAAGCGGAGGTCAGAGAATGGGGGGGGAGGGGGGTCTGCAAGGGCAGGGTCCCGGGGAGGGGGCCAGAGGCGCGGCGCGTCAGTGGGGTCGGGTGGGGGATCAAGACGTCTAGACCCAGAAAGATCCAGGTCGGCTGAGGGAAGGGGTCAGAAAATGGGAAGTGGTGGGGGCGAGGTCGCGGTGGGGGAGGCGGGGACAAATTGGCGAGGAGGTAACCGAGGTCAACTCAGGCCAGAGCGTGGAAGGCCGGAGAGGAGGGGGGCGGTGGGCGCGTGCTTTGCTCGGGAAGGGGAGGGGTCCTTCGGAGCCGGAGTTGAACGGCCGGGGGCGGGGTTGGCGGGTCGCGGGGGCGGGGCTCCAGGCCCGAAGCAGTTGGGGGCGGTGCCAGTGGGACCAGGGGGTGGGGCCGGCGGGGCGGGATTCGGAAGATAAACGGTGTGGGCCAGGTGGGCCGGCGGGGGCGGGCCCAGGAGGTGGGGCCGGCGGGGCGGAGCTCGGAAGACAGAGGGTGTGGGCTGGGCGGCCCGGCGGGGCCGGGGGCGGGGCCGGGGCGGGGCCTCCGCACCCGGCACAGGCAGCGAGGCGAAGCTGGCGGTGAGCGCCTGGCGCACGGCCTGGAGCTGCTGCTGCAGCGCCAGCGTCCGCCGCTCCTCCAGCGCCAGCTCTTGCTCCAGGCGCTCGCGCGCGCTGCTCATGCTCTGCGTGTGCCTCTGCAGCACGGCGTTCTGCTCCTCGAAGGCCACGTTCATCTTGCGCAGGCGCCGCAGCTCTGCCTCCCGCGCTGCGGCGTGGGGGAGCCGGATCAGAGCCTGGCGCTACCTCCCTTCCCTCTGCCGGGCCTTTGCCTTAGCTGTGTCCCCCTGCCAGGCCGTCTGTCACTGCTCTGCCTCCAGCCCCACACCTCAGCTCCGGGGGTGGGGGCTGCGGGACGTAGGCACCTCGGCCTGGAGAGGTAGATTCCCCCCCCCCCCCACCGGGGGCCTGCTACCTCCCGCCTGGGCCCACCCACTCTCCCAACACCCCCTTCCCCAAGAACCCCTGCTCAGTGCTCACCTTTGTTTTGGTCCAAGAACTCTTCAGTGAAGATGGGGACGTCGAAGGTGGAGAAGCCATCACAGTCCCCACCCTGGGATGACAGGACAAGGTGACGATTTGGGGGGGAGAGGGCAGCCAAAACCCCTCTGGGACGTCCCTGAAGCTTGGGAGGGATTCCTCTGGCCATCTGGGTAACAACATTCCCAGGATGTGGCTGTCCCACCTCTGCCTGGAGGCGGGACACTCGCTTCCTCCGGTGAGTGTGAGCGGTTGGTTCTGGCTCACCCAGGGGTCTAAAGACCTCCAGACCTTTCTTGCCCAGGCACTGTCCTTGGAGGAGGGGCACTTACCTTGTGTCCGTTCAAGAGGGTATTCATGAGCCCAGAGCCCGAGTCTTCTAGTTGGGGAGGGAGGAGGGCAGGATCAGCCTGGCAGGTCTCTTCGGACCCCCCCCCCCCCATTGCTTTGCAAGTGCCGTTCCCCCTGCCTGGGATACCCTCCTCCCCTCCCCGCGTTAGCCTTACTCATCCTGGGACAGGCTCCTGCCTGGGCCCCCCAGTGTCTGCGTACCCCCACGTCCGCATCGCCCGGCCCTGCTCACTCACAGCTGTCTGGTTAGGGGGGTCTCTCGTCTTGATGGGACGAGAGCCCCATGGAGGGCGGGGCGGTCTGCCCGGGGCGCCTGACTCAGAGCCCGGACCCAGCTGCCTGGGGGGCTGGGTCCCCTCGCACCTTTCTTGATCTTCTTTTCCTGAAGCTTCTCCGTGCACATCTTGTAGGCTTCTGACTGCTGGTAGGCGCGCAGCTCCTTCATGTACTGCTGCTTCTCCCGCTCGGCCTCATCCAGGTACCGCTGGGGGGGGGGGGGGGCGGTAGGAGGCTCGGCCGGGCCCAGGGGCACGGGAGGCAGGCCTCCAAGGCCACAGGCCATCTCCATCACTCAGCTCACCGTGCCCAACCTGCCCCTAGCTCCCGACCGCCCGCCTTTCCAGGGAAAACCTGGCTTCTCAGCCTGCTGCTCAGAGACCTCCGTCCTCCCCCCCGGACTCCCGCCTTTATAAGCCACTCCCTGCCTTCTGACCGCAGCCTCCCATCCGTGGGCTGGACTGCCCTCCCGCACCCATTCTGCTTGTCGAAATCCCACTTAGACGGTGCAAACCGGTGGTGCTTTTTGTTCCCGTGTTGTTGCAACTTTCAGTTAATTACCAGGATCTGAAGTTCGGAAGGTATCGCATAAGACTCCAGCCCCCACCCCTGCTTCTTTAGACATATCCACCTTAGTTATTGACTTTCCGTCTCTTCTTGCCACCCTCCCCTGCTCGCTTCAGCATGCTGGGGAGAGCTCATGGGTGGTCAACCCTCAGGCAAAAGCAAGGGCCCAACAAAGCAAGGGTCCTTTGGGGGGGGGGTGGCTTCAGCAGTGTCCAGCGGGTCGGGGTGAAGGTCAGTGGTCCTGGGCCAGCCCCCTCCGCCGCCCCCCGCCGTCCCACCTGCTTCTCTGCAGGCTGCAGCTTGCTCCACTCGGCACCCAGCATCTTGGTGATCTCGGGAAAGGGCAGATCCGGGTGGCGGGTGCGGATCTGCTCGCGCCGCTCGTTCAGGAAGCGCACGTAGCCGGTGACTGGTGCCTTGGGCCCATTCGGCAGTATCTTCTTTCGCTTCTTGCCCTTGGGCCACCCGCGCTTCTTCACCGGCTGCAGAACCGCACCGCGCCGTTGGGAGGGGCCTGGAGGGCTGGGGCAGGGCTAGAGGGATGGGCGGGGCCTACCCAAGGAGCGAGGGCCCGGAGGTATGGCCTGGTGAAGGGTCAGGTTTGGGAGAGGCGGGGAGGGGGGGGGGTTCGGGGAGCGCCGGCCGGGGGTGAGGGATCGGAGGGGCCGGGCACGTGGCATCTGCAACGGGGTTCGGCCCAGGGATGGGGCGGGCTTGTGGGTGTGGCCTCTGGTCTGGGCGTGGCTTCTGTGCTGGAGCAAAGGCCCATAGGACGATGGGAAGGTGCCTCCCACAGGGCAGTGGGCGGAGCCGTATTGGGCGACGGGCGGGGCCCGGACCTAGTGACTGAGGATCCCCTTGGGGGCGTGGCATGCGGCACGGGGCGGGGGGTCTCAGATCTGGGAGGAAAATCTGGGCTGTGGGCGGAGCCACAGCGAATTCAAATCTAGCCCGGGGTGGAGCTTCCAGGCGGTGGGCGAGACCCAGGGCCTCCCCCCATCACGGTGCAGGGACTCTCACCTCCTCTTCGTGGGACCCCTTCTCGCCGGCCCGGGGGCCCTCGCCGCGCTCTTGCTTGACAGCCACCACGAAGCCCCCGTGCTGTCCCGGAGCCTTGCCGCCCGCCGGCCTGGAGCCACGGGACGCCAGGGTCACCCCCACCCTCACCTCCACCCCCGACCGCGGAGCTGGCACTGAGGGGGCCTGAGTCCTGGGGGCAGGCGTCCGACGGGGTCATTATTCGCGGGACGGGGCAGGAGCACAAGAGGGGCGGCAGAGACCCCGGGGAGGGGCTGGGCCGGGGAGTGGCAGGGGTGGGTGGGGGAAGAGGCCGGCGGGGACCCACCGGGGAGGTCCTGACCCGGGTGTGTGTGGGGGGAGTCAAGAGCCTGGGGGACGGGGGTCCAGGGGTTCCGACAGGGCGGGCGGGGGCTGGGCTGCAGCCCCGAGTGGGCTGGGGGAGGGGATGTCGCACTCACGCGGCGGCCGCGCCGGGCTGCTTGGAGCCGTGGGACATGGCCGCTCCCGGCCCCACCTGGAAGGCAGACGCGTGGCTGAGTGAGGGGCGCCCGAGTCGCCGACGGCGGGGGAGCCCCCCGGAATGCCGGGCCCGGGGCGTTTGGTGGGGGGGGGGGCCGGATCCAGGGGCGGGGAGGCCCTCGAGGGCGGGCGCCCCGGGGATCCTTTGTTGGGCGATGGTCCCCCGGAAGGCCCGGGCCCACCCTCCTCCAGTCCGAGGGGGGCCTCTCCCCAGCCCCAGGACCCCCGCGCCCCCACCCCCTCGCAGGGCCCAGAGTTCCGCGGCTGTTTTCACCTCCAAAGAAACTTTCCCGGACCTCTCCGCTGCTACGACGCTCCAACCAACCGCCCCGAGCCCGCCCCTGCCGCTCGCCCCGCCTCGGGCATGCTAATGCCGCCTCTTCGAGTTGTCGGATTGGGTGCAGTCTTTCCCTGGGGTGTGACCATGCAGATGAGGGTTGGCGCGCCGGTCGGCGATTGGCTGGGGTAGCCGCCGGGCCGCGTGGGAGGTGGAGAGGGAAGGCTGCGGGCGGGTGCGTCAAGTTCGGCTGCGCTCGGCCGCTCTCGGGGCCAATCAGGGCGCTTTGAGGCCTCGCAGGGCGGAGCCCCTTAAAGGGCTAGTAGGCGCGGCTCGGGTTCCTCCTCTCCCGGTGAAGGCGAGACTCCCCGCCCCTGCGGGATCCCGGACCTGCCGGGCCAGATCGGGCCCCTCCCTAGTTGTCATGGAGACAGCGGCAGGTTGCTAGGGAAAGGGTTAAGGTCCTTCCCGGCAGCCCCCTGCCTCAGGACTAGGTGGGACCTGTTCTCAGTGTCTTACAAACCTGGCGAGCAAGTCAGCTTTCCGTTCCCTGAACTTAGGGCCTCCGGAGTCCAGCTGTGCCTCGTCCCGCCCTGAGCCAGCAGGGGCTGCTCTCCCCGCCTCCCGGGGACGTGCGCGGCTTTCCCTCCTGTGCGATGGGGACCTTGCACGATGGTTAGGACCAGGAGGCTGGGACAGGAAGGCTGCAAGAACCTCGTTAACATGGAGGGGCAGGAGGCTCTGCTCTGGGCTTTTGGGGGCCCCCAGGCGGCAGCGTGGTCTTATGGTCTGCCTGGGACTGCCCTACTCCCGCGATGACAGTTGGGGTCACTGGTTGTGCACCACGTCCTATTAGACCTCACACACCTTGCCCACATCACCTCCCTGCCGTCATCCGCCTCCTCCGTCGGCCTCCTTGCTGCTCCTCAAACACAGACATGTCCGTTTTACTCATTCCCACCTCTGGGCCTTTGCACCTGCTGTGCCCTTCCTCCAGGTTATCGGCCAGGCTCACGGCTCGATCTCCTTCAGGTCTTTGCTAAAATGTCACCTTCTCGATGAGGTTTCCCCCGTACACCCTGTCTTATTTTTTCTCCACACGTTTGTTTCCTCCTCTACAGCACAACAAAAGAAAAAAAAAATTTAAGCTTTATTTGCTTATCTAAGTAATCTCTACCCCCAGTGTGGGGCTCGAACTCACCACCTGGAGATCAAGAGTCAGCTGCTCTGTGACTGAGCCAGCCAGGGGCCCCTGAAGAACAAAAATTGAACGGACGGAATGAATTTGAAGAGCTAATTGGCTTTATTAAGGGATTCGCGAATGGGGCTCAAAGAGTTGTACGAAATGGAAGGTTTCTATGGGAAGCAGGGTGGGTCAAGGAGGTTCTTAGCAAAAGAAAAGAAAGGATTGTCCCACGCAAGGTCACTTCTCTAAGCAGGAAGTCTTATTATGCAGATTATCTCATTCTTTGAGGTGCACAGGGCCCAGGAAACAAATTACCTACTTGGTGCTTATGAGAAGGTGCTTATGGGAAAGTTCCCGACTGACCCTTTAAGACTTAACGTTTCTAGGGCAACTGCTGTTAGGTTAGGTATGAAGCCGCACGTCGTGACTTGGCCTAAGTGGCTCTTTTAGGGGCAGGTGGTTTTTTTTTTTTTTTTTTAACGTTTATTTATTTTTGGGACAGAGAGAGACAGAGCATGAACGGGGGAGGGGCAGAGAGAGAGGGAGACACAGAATCGGAAGCAGGCTCCAGGCTCCGAGCCGTCAGCCCAGAGCCCGACGCGGGGCTCGAACTCACGGACTGCGAGATCGTGACCTGAGCCGCAGTCGGCTGCTCAACCGACTGAGCCACCCAGGCGCCCCAGGGGCAGGTGGTTTTTAAGGCTTCCAACCCCTAGCGCAGTGCCCCTATGGGCTGCTCGCTACATACTTGCTGAATACACAAAGGAGTGAATGCAGACAATTTCAAGCGCTTGGAAAACAGCCTGGCAACGCCTCGAAACACTAAATAAACATGAAGGTCCCACGCGATCCGGAAACCCCATTCTTAGGGATCCACCCAAGAGAATCGAAAACGCCCGTCCACACAGAAACGTGTACGCGGGTGCTCACAGCAGCATGATTCACAGCAGCCGAGAAGTAGAAACAGCCCAAGTGTCCCATCCAATGGGTAAACAGATAGGCAAAATGTGGTCCCTTCGTTCAATAGACTATTAGCAGCCATAAAAAGGAATAAATTGCTGACTCACGCTTCGACAAGGGTGAACTTTGAAAACATGATGCTCTGTGAAAGACGCCAGCCACAAAAGACCACAAGTGTGTGGCTCCATTCATACGAAATGTGCAGAAGAGGCAGCTTCACAGAGACGGGAAGTGAGTGGTTGCCTGGGGCTGGGGAATGAGCGGGGAGAGACTGCTTAATGGGCGCGGAGTTTCTTCGGGCGTGATCAAAATGTTCTAAGATTAGCCCGCAGTGCGGGTGGCATAGCTATAAATATACTAAAAGCTACGGAATTGGACACCTTAAATGGATGCATTATATGGCACGTGAATTAAATCTCAGTAAACCTGTTTTCCTACGAGGCAGCCCAGGGTCGAGTAAGAGGACCGCGCCCTGGAATTTTGACAGACCCGGACTCCATCCAGCCCCTGCTGTTGCTTCGTCGGTCACCCTTGCCTCTCGCCGCTCGCCTAGAAACACTCCAGGTGACAAGGCCACGCTGGAAGGCGGGGGAAGCCGCGCCCTCCAAGCCCCGCCCCCTCGGGCTTGAGTGACCTGGCGTTGCCTTGGAAACTGTCTTCCCCACTCCCAAGGTACCACCTGAGGAAATCCGGGGCGGGGGTCTTCTGGTCCATCGAAAAGCAATGAACTGTTTTTGTTTTTTGTTTTTTAATTTTTTTTTAACGTTTATTTATTTTTGGGACAGAGAGAGACAGAGCATGAACGGGGGAGGGGCAGAGAGAGAGGGAGACACAGAATCAGAAACAGGCTCCAGGCTCTGAGCCATCAGCCCAGAGCCTGACGCGGGGCTCGAACTCACGGACCGCGAGATCGTGACCTGGCTGAAGTCGGACGCTCAACCGACTGAGCCACCCAGGCACCCCAGCAATGAAGTGTTTTGAGGTCGATTTTGAAGGCAATCTGCAGCTCCTTGGCATTGAGAAAAAAAAAACAAAAAACAAAAACAAACGAACAAAACATCTCGTGGCATGGACTTTTCTGGAAAAAATTACAAAAGCGTCTTCGGTCCAATCTGCAGTGGATTCAGTCCATTTCATGCGATCCACACGCCCCCACACCCCCCAACAAGCGACGTCTACGAGTAGCAGCCTTTATCCGATTCGACTTGACATCCTGCGTGCATTTCAAGAGCAGATCCTTTCAGCCCCCAAACTACGAATCGTTTTTTCTTTTTCTGCTTTTGCGTAGCCCCCACACCCAACATGGGGGCTTGAACTCACGACCTCGGGATCAAGAGGCGCGCGCTCCACCGCCAGAGCCAGCCAGGCGTGCCCCCTTGCTTTTTCTTAGCAACATAAAGGCCTCTCAATACCCAGCTCGCGGGAAAACCAGCAGCCACGGCTGTTTTTGTCGTAAATTGCATGCGTTCCTTTCTTTGGCCTCCATTTCTGCGTTTCATGGAGAAATTTGTGTCGTCGGAGGCCGGGAAGAGAATCCCAACCTGCAGACCTGGAAATACAAGATCCATTAAGGATGACTTAAGCTTCTTTGTTTTTGAAATTAATCTTACGATGCAAATAACGTGGAAATCCGTTTCGTTTGCACAGAAGTAAAGTCTGTGTAGTTAAGGCCGCCGCACGTCCACCATATTCCCCATTATCAGCTTGTCACGCTTCTTACTAAAATTTTTCCTACACACACACACAGACACACACACACACGTACACGTGTATGTTTCTGTGCCAACGTGAGGCCACATCTTGTGTTGATGATCGCACCGCCACCATGCTGAAGACGTAAACATCAGCCGGCCACTTGCCGCTTTCGCTCCGTCACCTGCCCCTGCGTGGCCGGGTGCCCTGCGTGGGCAGGCATTCCGAGGGGCCACCACGGTCTAAGCAGCCCTGGCTGATGCTGTGACAGCCCTCGCTGCTGTCTGGGGCCCGTGGACTGCTTTTCCGGGGCACGTAGGAAGACACAGAAGAATCAAGAATGCGGTTCGCGCTCTCTCAGGACATCCCAGCCCTCCTCGGGCTTGTTTAGGGACAAATTTAACACAGCGGGCTGCTGGGAAGGACAAAGAAGGGATGAGGACACACAGGTCATAGCTGCTGGAAAGAAGGGGTGTGGGGGCTGGGGTCTCAAACCTCTGAGGAGGGGGCACCCCCCCCCCCCCCCGGCTGCTGCTGGACCCTCAGAAACTCCGGGAGGTGGCCCTGAGCCCTTCATGTGTGGCTTGAGCAATTTACAAACTCTGAGCCTCAGTCTGCCTCTCTGTGAAGTGGTATAACTGAGTCTACCCCCCCCCCCAGGAGGTCTTTGTAAGGGTTTAATGAGTTTAACTAATGTTCTCCCTCAGGGGCGCCTGGGTGGCTTCGCCCCTTGACCTTGCGACTTCAGCTCAGGTCATGATCTCAAGGTTTGTGGGTTCGAGCCCCACATCCGGCTCTGCGCTGACAGCTCGGGGCCTGGATCCTGCTTCAGATTCTGTGTCTCCCTCACTCTCTGCCCCTCCCCCACTCACGCTCTGTCTCTCTCTCTCTCTCTCTCTCTCTCTCTCTCTCTCTCAAATGAATAAACATTAAAAGAATGTGTAACTAATGTTCTCCCTCAGAACCGGGCCGGGCTGCTCATTGTGACTGCAAGCGTTTGCTGGTTTTGTCCGTGCAGCTTCAGACCCCTGTTGCAGCGAATTTTCTAGTACAGTGAGCGGTTGCCACCCAGGGTAACTGAGGGAGACATTGGGCAAAGCCTAGACACATTTTTGGTTGTAGCAACGTGAAGGGGGCCAGAGTCTGCTCCTGTGCTGGGATGCACAGGACAGCCCCACCCCCACCCCCCCATCGCCACAAAGAATGATCTGGTGCCCTGTGTCAGCAGTGCCTGGGCTGGGAAACCCTGTTCTGCGGGCCGAATCCTCACCTGCCTAATCTCCCCTAACCCTATTCAGCAGTGCTGCTGTCATGCCCATTACAAAGAGGGAAACTGAGGCTCGGGGGATTGCCTGAGGCTGCCTGGGCCCCCCAAGCCACCCCAGGAATCTAAGGAAGTTCCTGGCTGTTTCCCTGGGTTCTAGGAGCCCTCCCTCCCCTTCCTTCCGCCTCTCCCCTCTCCTCCTCCCCACCCCCACTCCCAGTCCTCCTGGGCTGGGTCCGAGGGAAGATCAAAGCAAAGCCCTCTTCCTACTGGGGCCACCGGGACATCCGATCTCCAGCAGGGGCTGGGGGGCAGCTGGGGGTGCTCCGGGGACATCAAAGCCTGTCTGGATCTCTCCTGACCCCAAGTCTGTCTCTGTCCCATCCTGAGGGCAAGGCATTCCACTCTCTCTCACATCCTCCCTCTCGGGCAGGACCTTCTCTGATCTTCCTGGCAAATCTGACCCCCACTCTTATGGGGGGGGCGGGCATGTGTGCCCGCCACTGCTTTGCCCATCCCTGCAGCTGAGGCCCACTTTGGTCCCCGCCCTCGGACAGCTTTTTATCTGACCCTCCCACCTCCTCTCAGAACCCTACCTGGCTCCCCAGGGACCCGGAAGTAAAAGCCAGACATTTGTCTGTCCTTCTGCCAACCCCCCACCCCCTCCTCCGTGGCGCATCTGCCGGAAGGGCTGCTGGGGGAGGATCCCTGTGGGTCCCTGACCCACGCAGGAGGCTGGTAAGGGTATCTTCAGGTGGGTCCTCCCGGGCCAGCGCAGGAAGGACTCAAAGATGTTCAGGGCGCCCGGGTGGCTCAGCCGGTCAAGCGTCCGACTTCAGCTTGGGTCATGATCTCGCAGTCTGTGGGTTCGAGCCCCGCGTCGGGCTCCGGGCTGACCGCTCGGAGCCCGGAGCCTGCTTCGGATTCTGGGTCTCCCTCTCTCTCTGCCCCTCCCCAACTAGCGCTCTGTCTCTGCCTCTCAAAAAATAAAATAAAAACGTTAAAAAAAAAAATGTAAAGAAAGAACTCAAAGATGCTGGAGATCACGCGGGGCCCCGTTTGGATCCTGAGTCTGCCTCTTGGGAGCTGTGTGCCCTCTGGCAAGGACTTCTGTGAAAGCCTGTTTTCCCTGGAAAAATGGGCCAGAGGTACTATCAGATGTGGGTGGGGGGCGGCCTGGCGGGTTCAGTCCTTAGAGCAAGAGACTCTGGGTCGTGAGTTTGAGCCCCACGTTGGGTTGGGGGAGAGATTACTTAAATAAAACCTGAACAGATATTTATTAAAAAAATTTTTTTTAACGTTTATTCATTTTTGAGAGACAGGGAGAGACAGAGCATGAACGGGGGAGGGGCAGAGAGAGAGGGAGACACAGAATCGGAAACAGGCTCCAGGCTCCGAGCCATCAGCCCAGAGCCTGACGCGGGGCTCGAACTCACGGACCGCGAGATCGTGACCTGGCTGAAGTCGGACGCTTAACCGACTGCGCCACCCAGGCGCCCCTGAACAGATATTTATTAAAAAAAAATTTTTTTTTAACGTTTATTCATTTTTGAGAGACAGGGAGAGACAGAGCATGAACGGGGAAGGGGCAGAGAGAGAGGGAGACACAGAATCCGAAGCAGGTTCCAGGCTCCGAGCTGTCAGCACAGAGCCCGACACGGGGCCTGAACCCAGGAACTGTGAGATCATGACCTGAGCCGAAGTCGGACGCTCAACCGACTGAGCCACCCAGGCGCCCCTTTAAAACCTTAGCAAATATTTTAAAAGCTGAGGTGAGTATTTTACAAGCCCCGTAAAGCTGAGTGAGGCAAGAGTTTCTTCAGGTGTTCTTTTACTCCCCCAGGGAAACAGAAGGGGAGCTTGCCCCACACGAAGGAAAGAATTCAGATTCTTGTCTCTCCTTATCATTTATCTCCTCCACATCCTCTTATCTCCCCGCTCCCTGCTAGTTTACCTCTTGAGTCCCCATTACCCCCTCCACACCCATTTTCCAGGCCCCTTTTCATAAAAATGTGGGTATTGCGGTGGGTAGTCTGGGCTGGGACCCCCTTGGGCTGCCTGAGCCTCCGGTTTGTCAGTGGGTTGTGGTCTGTTTCCCGGTTTCTGTCTACACTTCTGAATCTCTGCCTTCGCACGCCCACCAATCATTGGACAGATATTTCTTTTAAGTTTTTATTTATTTTTGCGAGAGAGAGAGAGAGAGAGAGAGAGAGAGAGAGAGAGAGAGAACAAGCAGGGGAGGGGGAGGGGCAGAGAGAGAGGGAGACTCAGAATGCGAAGCAGCCTCTAGGCTCTGAGCCGTCAGCACAGAACCCGACGCAGGGCTCGAACTCCCGAACCTGTGAGATCATGACCTGAGCTGAAGTCGGTCGCTTAACCCACTGAGCCCCCCGGGCGCCCCATGGACAGATATTTCTTGGGCTCCTCTTATGGGCTGGGCATTGCTGGAGACAACACAGTGACTAACCCAGTCCCTGCCTTCATGGGGATCAGAGTTCAGTGGGGGACCCAGCGACAGCGGGGGTGGGGTGGGGGGGGAGTGAGGGAAAGCAGATATCAGGGTTGTGATGTGGGCCAGTGCAGAGTACTATATAATGACAGGGGAGGAAGGGGTGATGAGTAGATCTTCTGAGACTATTAAGAGCTAACAATGGGGGCGCCTGGGTGGCGCAGTCGGTTAAGCGTCCGACTTCAGCCAGGTCACGATCTCGCGGTCCGTGAGTTCGAGCCACGCGTCGGGCTCCGGGCTGATGGCTCGGAGCCTGGAGCCTGTTTCCGATTCTGTGTCTCCCTCTCTCTCTGCCCCTCCCCCGTTCATGCTCTGCCTCTCTCTGTCCCAAAAATAAATAAACGTTTGAAAAAAAAAAATTAAAAAAAAAAAGAGCTAACAATGATATCCCTTGAAAAATATTTTATGTATTTATTTATTTTAAGTAATCTCTACACCCAGCGTGGGACTGGAACTCAGGACCCTGAGATCGAGTCATGCTCTCTACCAACTGAGCCAGCCAGGGCCCCTTATATCACTTACAATTTTTTAGGGGCACCTGGGTGGCTCAGTCAGTTAAGAGTTCAACTTTGGCTCAGGTCATGATCTCACGGTTGGTGGGTTCGAGGCCCCCATCAGGCTCTATGCTGACAGCTCGGAGCCTGGAGTCTGCTTTGGATTCTGTGTCTCCCTCTCTCTCTACCCCTCCCCTGGTCGCGCACCGTGTGTGTGTGTGTGTGTGTGTGTGTGTGTGTGTGTGTGTCTTTTTCAAATATTCTGTGTCTCCTTCTCTCTCTGCTTCTCCAGGAAGACCCAGAATCCGAATCAGACTCGAGGCTCCGAGGTGTCCGCACAGAGGCGGAAGGGAACTCGAACCCAAGGACCGGGGAGATCATGACCTGAGCCAAAGCAGGAAGCTTACTGGACTGAACGACCCAGGCGCTACGCACCCCCCCCCCCCCCATATAACTTTTAATGTGCATTATACCCATTCCAGATCTGGGGAGACTGAGGCTCTCCAGAGTTAAAGGCTGGAACAGCCAGGAGGGAGTGGGGTTTCTGGCTGGAGTGCGGGTGTTCAACCCCCCGCCGGAGGGGCCCTGGGGGCGCGGGGGCACAACAGCACCCAACGCTTGGGGGAACTTGAAACCGCTTGGGTGGTGACCCAGTCGTGGGAGGGCGGTTGGGGGAGGGTGGGGAGGGGTTGCAGGCACCTGACTCCCTGAGCCCCCGGGGCACGCCCGCTCCGTTCTCTGGGCCTGTGTGAAATGGGAGACACTCGCTTCGCTTCCCTCCGGGCTTGGGTGAGAAAACCCACGTGGGCCGTTTGGCACAGCCGGCGCTCATTAAACACCAGCTGGTGTTATTATGATGATTATCCCCATTATTATCCTTAATAACTAATTAATTAGAACGAATGCGTCCTCTCCGCGTCCCATTGGGTCTCTCCGGGTCGGGGAGGCACCGGACCCCGAGGAGGGGCGAGCTCAGACTCAGAATTCTCCCCCATCTCCCGCGCCCCCAGCCCACCCCCTCCCGGCCCACACGGTAGGCCTCGTAGCGCTGCCGTCAGGCGGGGGGGGCGCCGGCCCGAAGGCAGGGGTCCGGGTGTGGGCGCTCCCGTGTCGCCGCCCACGTGCGTGGGGGTCCCTCTCACCCGAGGGCGAACCGCCCGGCGCTAGGACCGTCTCACCCCGTCGGCGCCCGGCACGGAGGCCGAACCCGCCCCGAGGCCACGCCCCTCTCTCTGGTTATTGGCTTCCGGGTCCCGGCGCGCGGCCCCGATTGGTGGAGGCGGCCGTCAGCCTGCCCCGCCCCGCCCCGACCAGGCCTTAATTTTGGGTTCGGGGCTCGGCGGCCGCCTGCGCGCTCCGCGGGGCGGACTGGGGCGGCGGCGCGGGGAGAGCGGGGCGCCTGCCGCGCCCCCGACCGCCCGGCCGGAGTCCGGGGCGCGGCCATGGGCCCGGGGCCCCCAGCAGCCGGAGCGGGGGCGCCCCCGCGGCCACTGTCCCTGGCCGCTCGGCTGAGCTACGCCGTGGGCCACTTCCTCAACGACCTGTGCGCGTCCATGTGGTTCACGTACCTGCTGCTCTACCTGCACTCGGTGCGCGCTTACAGCTCCCGCGGCGCGGGCCTGCTGCTGCTGCTCGGCCAGGTGGCCGACGGGCTGTGTACGCCCCTCGTGGGCTACGAGGCCGACCGCGCCGCCGGCCGCTGCGCCCGCTGCGGCCCGCGGAAGGCTTGGCACCTGGTCGGTAAGTCTCGGCCGAGCCTCCCCCGTCCGACTGCCCGCCGGCTCGAGCCTCCCCCGTCGGACTGCCTGCCCCGGGGCCCGAGCCTCCCTCCTGTGCCCGCCTGCCCTAGGCCTGAACCTCCCGCGTCCAGTACTTACTTTCCCCCCGTCCATGAGCCTCCCCCATCTGTCTGCTTAGCTGCCCCTGTACTCCTTCTGTCTGCCATCTGACCGCTCATGTGACCCTCCGGTGTCACTTCCCTTTGTCTTTCTCTCTGACCCCCGTGGGCACCCTGAACGCTCTGCCTGCCTAGTGCCACCTCTGTCGCTCTGCCTGGTCTGGCTTCTCTATTTGTCTGTCTGGGTGACCACCCAGGACAACTCGGTGTGAGTGGGGGGTCAGGCTGCCTAGACGCCCCCCCCTCTGTCAGTCTGTCCGTTTCTCCGGTGCACCTCTGCCCATCGTCTGCCCCGGCTCGGGCAGCCTGGTGCTTGGGAGATTTGAGGGTGCTGTCCCCGAGCCAAGACTTGGGGGCAGGTGAGACCAAGGAGTCAGGGGTCTGTGTCTGTCTGGCTGAGGGGACTGGGGTCTGCGGGGCCAACAGGGTGGGGGCTCTGGGGGAGCTGTCAGAACACCTGTGTTGGTGAGGGGGTGGAGGCAGGTGCCCCCGGAGCTGGGGTGTCCCGCCCCGTGCACACCCTTGATAAGGCCGGCCTCCCAGCATCCCTTCTGTGCCGCCGTGGACCCTGGGCCTTGAGATTAGCCCCCGCCGCTTTCTCTGCCCACCTCCCCCTGGCACGGGTGCCTCCCGGCATTTGGGGCCCGCCGGGCATTTCGGGAGGCAGGCACAGGAATCCTGCCCTGCGAATTCTGGGCGGCAGCTTTCTAGAAGCTAGGAGGGGCCGGCTGATGTCTCCTTGCCCTTGGGAACGGTGACCCAGGAGGCAGTGACTTGCCCTGGGCCCTCGTGAGTGCTGTTTTTGCCAGGTGCAGCAGATCTCCAAGCGGCCGGAGGTCGGGATTCTCGGGCGCCGAGGACACCCAGGCTGCCCTGGGGTCACTTTAGACTGTAGCGGCCGGGGAGGGGAGCAGGGAGACACGGGAGACTCAGACTGGTGCTCCCCTCTGAAAAGCGGACGGGAAAGGTGCTCCTCTTTGGGCCGGTGCGGGGATAGCTTGCAGAGTCTGAGAGCCCGGCCTCAAACGCAGTTCTGTTCAGGTCAACTCCTTGACGAGCAAACGCGATAGTTCCTAGGCCTGACAGGTGACAGATACGTGGGTGTGGGGGTCTTCTCCCTGGGCCGACAGGGGAGCCACCCCTGGGGAGCTGGAAGCAGCCGTGGGAAGGGATCCCCGGGAGCGCATGCTGTTAGCAGCCTGATTCTGCGCCCCTTTCATAGGTGGGAGGCCTGGGGTTCAGTGAGGCTCTCACCAGACCCCAGAGGAAGAATCGGCATCCCCTCCCCCCTGCAAAGGTTAGGCGCCTTTATAAATAAAGAGCCGGCTTTGTGTTTGTGTACAACCGGCCTGGGGGCTATGCACCCCTACCAGGCACCACGGCCTCCACCTGCACCCCTTCCCCTTCTCCGCCGCAGGGTGAGCGTGTGGGGAGACCCAGGAGGATCTGAGAGGAAGCCGAGGCAGCCCCTCTTGAGGCCTGATAAGGGGACCTGAGTGAAAGTCACCTTGGCAACCCTCCCCACTTCTCTTTTTTTCTTTTTTTTTTTTGCCGCTGAGCCCGTGGCCGGTGGTGATGGACTCACTTTTTCCCTTAACAAGCCCTCTGGGCTTCCCCCAGCCCCGAGAGGATACAGCCAGACAGGGGATGATTCTCCGTGGGGTCCACGCTGGGGCACGTGGGTGGACTAGGTTTCATAAGGGAGAAGCAGAGCTTTGAAGGAAGGGACATTAGCTTCGGGGGTTTGAAGGATGGATAGGAGTGTGTGTGCGTGTGCATTCCGGCCGGTTGAGACAGCTGTGCAAATGTGACCTACCACAGTTTTAAAGCTCGCGAGGCAGGTTTTGCACGTTAATCTTTTTTATTTTTAAATTTTTTAATGTTTCTTTTTGAGAGCGAGTGAGGCAGAGCACAAGTTGGGGGCGGGGGGCAAAGAGAGAGGGAGGCACAGAATCCGAAGCAGGCTCCAGGCTCCGAGCCGTCAGCACAGAGCCCGACGCGGGACTCGAACCCACGAACCGTGAGATCATGAGCTGAGCTGAGCCGGAGTCGGACACTCAACCCACTGAGCCACCCGGGTGCCCCTTGCATGTTAACTCACGCTGACTTTGAGAGGCAGATATTTTTGTTATCTCCGCTTTCTGGAAACTGAGGCCCCAAGTCCCTTGCCCAAGGTCCCCCAGCCAGGCAGCCTCGTCCAGACAATGGTTAACCTGGCCTGGCCGGCTCCAGGGCGGGTTCTGGCCAGGGCGGCGCATTCTTCTGACCAGAGTGTACAGTTTGTGCCTGGGCCCTGCGGGGGCCCCCAGGGCCCCAGCGCCCCCAGGAATCAGATGGGGATGCCCCGCCCACGCGCCAGTTCCAGAGAAATAGCAAGGAAAGGTGGTTTTGGTTTCATTTCCCCATCCCGGGACTGCGGACGTGGGCGCCGCGTCGGGGCGTGAGGTCCGGAGCCTCGGGGGAGGAGGGAAGGCCAGCTGCTGGGCCCAGCGGGGAGAGGGCCCTGAGCTGGAGGGAAGGAGCAGCTCGGGGGCGGGGGGCAGGGGGGCAGCAGGCTGGGTTCTCGGCTCTGCGGCTCACACGATGGACCTGCGTCCTCGTCTGGAGAATGGGGATGGTCGTAACACCCACCTCTTCAGGCTGTAAATTGGTGACATTCTTAATATTGTCACTTAGTCGCTCAAAAGGTCTGCACCGGGCTCCGTGCTGGCGGGCCAGGGCCACACAAGTGACCCAGAGAGACCTGTCGTCCGCCCTCCCGGAGCCTGGTCTGGCGGGGGAGGCAGGCAGGAAACAAGCAGAGACAGAAACATCCGTGTGTGTGCTAAGGCACATGAGAAGGAAGCCGTGTCCAGACGGGCTGCGTCGGGGCGGGGACGGGACGGCCGGTGACTGGGTCGGCCAGGGAGAGCTTTTCTGAGGAGGCGGCGTTTGAGTTGAGTACTGACGGACGAAAAGGACTCAGCCTTGCTGGGATGGTGTGAGGGAATAGCATTCCACGCAGCAGCACGACCTGTGCAAAGGCCCTGGGGTAGCACGGAGCCTGGAGTGCGGGGGCAGGGAGGAGGCCCGCTGTGGCTGGGGCAGAGGGGGCAGGGCCCGTCTCGCAGGGCCTGTCGGCTGCCCTTGAGGACTTGGGCTTGTTCTGAGGTATCGGGCTTTTTTCCAGGAAGAGGCCAGGCCTCCTCCTGAGCTGATGCGGACACTGGGGCTCAGGGAGGGCAGGGTCCAGTCCCCTGGCCTTCTGACGGCCGGTAGCCCCGTGGGCCGCTTGGTAGGAGCTGGGGGAGGAAAAGGCCCTACCGGGAGAGGCAGGAGGGGGAAGTTGGGGCATAAATGGCGTGTCTGGTGGGCAGTGGCGCCCTTTCGACCTGCTGACCTGCGGCTCCTCTCATTCGCTCTGCACCCCTCCCCCTCAGCCCCCGCCCTGTCGCCCTGGGGAGCCCGAGGCTGGCGTGGGGAGGCCTCGTCCTTGGCCTTTCCTAACACTTGGCTGCAGGTCCTGGCCCTGCCCTTGTACTCGCTATAGCACGTGACCTCACGTGCCTCAGTTTCCCCATTAGACACCGGGGGCGCATCACCTGAACTGGCAGGTGGAGGCCTGGCTCCGCTGTCCTCTTGGGCCGCATGACCTTGGGTCCCTCTGCCTCGGCTTCCCCGTTTGTCCCGGGAACCCTTAACCTGCTGACTCCGACCCCACTGTATGACTTTGCAGGGCCTTTTCCGGGCCTGGCTCGTCCCGGCCTGGTCGTGCCCCGGGGAGCCGGGGGCTCGTGGGAAGGCCCTGTGGGGTGAGCGCCCCGCTCTCCGTTCGTCCACAGGTACCGTCTGTGTCCTGCTGTCCTTCCCCTTCATCTTCAGCCCGTGCCTGGGCTGCGGGGCAGGTACCCCGGAGTGGGCCGCCCTCCTCTACTACGGGCCCTTCATCGTGATCTTCCAGTTCGGCTGGGCCGCTACGCAGATCGCCCACCTCAGTCTCATCCCGGAGCTCGTCACCAACGACCACGAGAAGGTGGAGCTCACGGCCCTCAGGTACGTGGGGCGCCGGCGAGGCCCGGAGACCCGGGCGCCCTCCGTGTTTGGGCTCCGCTTGGCGGTGTGGCTCCGGGCCCGTCAGCGCCGGGTGAGCCGTCTGTACGATGGCATATCCCTCCGCCGGTGCGGCCACAGAGTTAGCAGCTTACAACGGCACCAGATAGCATCTCCTGGTTGCTGTGGGTGTGGAGCCTGACTCTGCTCGGCTGTACTTTCTGCTCCGCGGTCTGTCTGGAGGCCCCCGTCGAGGTGGTGGCTAGGCCCGGGGTCTCACCTGAGGCTTGGGTTTTCCTAAGGATCTCCTGATTAGGCTTGGCTCACCCAGGATAATCTCCATTAATTATACCCGCAGGATCCCTTTACCTTTGTCACTTTCACCTAAACAGCGGGAGTGATCTCGCTTATCCACGGTCCCCTTCTCGAGGGGAGGGATTAGGACGCGACCAGGGTGTGGGAAGATCGAGGCCCATCTCAGACTCCAGCTTGCCCACACGGATACAGCTGGCGCCGGGCTGGTCTGTTGGCTGGTTTGAGGCACTGAAGGAGGTTCTCCAGGATATGGTAATGGGAGCATTTATGCAGTGCCTGCTGTGTGCAGCACAGTTCTAGGCCCTTTGTGTGGATTATCTTTAATCATCATGGCAAGGCCAGGCTTGGTGCAGAGCCCGCCCCTACGGGCCACCGTGCAGCGGGACAAGGGTACGGGAGATGATCGAGTGCCAGGCGGAAGGGCTAAGCACAGGTGGTGGCGGCCCCTGTGGCCGGAGCTGAGGGGAGGACCGGCTCACGGGAGGCGCCCTGAGCGTGCACCCCTCTGGCATCTTCAGTGGGGCCTGGCCTTCTCCACCTCGGTCCGCTTGGCCCCGGCGCTGCCCAGCCCGGCCTCTGACTTCCACATCATGGCGCGGAGCCGTGGGCGCCAATGACGGGGGTTGCCCCGGGCCCGAGGGCCCCAGCTGGTGGGCCAGGCAGGGCTGAGACTGAGCTGGGGGGGGGGGAGGGGGCACCTTCCACCTGCCGATGCTTTACCACCAGTCTTGTGGCCAGTTCACTCTGATCTCTGGGGGTGTTGTGCTCACTCTCAGAAAGGGAAACAGTCCTGGTGTGCGATCCAGAGGCTCTGCCCCCAAGCCCTGGAGGGACACTGTTCTAGGGCTGCGAGCAGGAGCAGGCCTAGACCATGGCTGCTTCTAGACCATGGAGCCCTGGCCCTGTCAAAAGCCCAGGAGCTGGGAACCAAGAACCCCCACATCCTGGCTTCTGAGCATCTCCAGCGCACAGGCGTGTGGGCCATGCCCTGCTTCCCCGAGTCTCGGTGCCCGGATCGCTCGGGTCGTCGCGCTGGACTCGTGGGTCATTGTAAATCCTCGGATAACGCGTAGCCAGGGCTTTCCTGGGGCCACCCGACGTTTAGTGGCTGAGATCACCCAGCAGCCAGAGATTCCCCGGATGCCAGCGGTGGCTCTGGCAGCGCGGGCCCCCGGGGAAGCGGCAGCCGTGCGCCCTCCCGGGCCGCCGCGCCGAAGCCTCGCCTGCCTCCCGCCAGGTACGCCTTCACCGTGGTGGCCAACATCACCGTGTACGGTGCCGCCTGGCTGCTGCTCCGCCTGCAGGGCTCCCCGCACACGGACGTGGCCCGGGATGTCCGCGACCAGCTGGGCGTCCGAGACGTGCGGGTGTTCCAGGTGAGCTGGGCCCCGGGCGGGACACCCCGGGGCCCCGGACCCCGGGGCTTGGGCTCCGGCCGACCCCTGTCCTGCCTGGCCTCCAGAACCTGTCCCTGCTGGTGGTCGGAGTGGGCGCCATCTTCTCGCTGCTGTTCCACGTGGGCACGAGGGAAGGGCGCCGGCGGCCGCGGGCGGAGGAGCCCGACGAGCACAGCCCGCTGCTGGCCCCGCCCACCGCCCAGCCCCTGCTGCTCTGGAAACACTGGCTGCGGGAGCCCGCCTTCTATCAGGTGTGCTGAGGGGGTGGGGGCGCTGGGGACACAGTGGGGCTGGACCTGAGGCCCCTACTCTTGGGTGGGGGGGGGTGTCACTGCATCATCCTGTACCCCTCCGGGCAGACGTTCTTTGTCCCCAGCGGCCCCCCTCCCTGCAGGCGGCTCCCGTAGGCCCCGTGTCCCCTGCCGATGGGGCAGGGCGCGCCGTCGGAGCCCAGCCTTCTCTGCCCGCAGGTGGGCCTGCTGTACATGAGCACGAGGCTCATCGTGAACCTGTCCCAGACGTACATAGCCATGTACCTCACCTACTCGCTCAACCTGCCCAAGGTGAGCTGGGCGGCGCGGGCTGGCGCGGAGCGGGGAGGACGGGCCCTTCTGTGACAGGCGCGCATGCGCTCTGCCCCGACAGAAGTTCATCGCCACCATCCCGCTGGTGATGTACGTCAGCGGATTCTGCTCGTCTTTCCTCATGAAGCCGGTCAACAAGTACATCGGGAGGAATGTAAGTGGGCGGGCGGGGGGTGGCGGGAAGGATCCCACAGCGGAGAGCGGGGGGGGGGGGGGCGCGGCGGCGGCTCCGGACCGCGGCACCCACACCATGGAAGCCCCGTGTCCGGGAGGTCTAGAGTCCCGGCCTCGGAGGGGCTCAGGGCTCCAGGGTTCTAGAACTTGGGGCTGCCAGGGGCAGCAGCCAGCGGTGGCATGGAGCCCTTGAACTCTGGCCAGCATGACTAAGGAACTGAACATTTCACTCTGTTTAACTTTAATGGACTCGGGCGCGGCCGTGGCCCCGTGGTGCGGGCTCTGTGGCGCTGCAGACCCCAGGCCCCCGAGTCTTGTGAGGTCCGAGCCAGGGGCCCCGTAGGGATGGCTCCCCTCGCCCCTCCAGGCTGCGGCCGGGCCCGGAGGTACGGCAGACGGAAGGGCAGGGGGGTAGGTGCCGCCTGGCAAGGGTGAGGCGGGCCTGACCTGGGCCCGCTCCTCCACAGCTGACCTACTTCGCGGGCCTCCTGGTGATCCTGGCCTTCGCCGCCTGGGTGGCGCTGGCAGACAGGCTCGGCGTGGCCGTGTACGTAGCCGCCGTGCTGCTGGGCACGGGCTGTGCCACGGTCCTCGTCACCTCGCTGGCCATGACGGCCGACCTCATCGGCCCCCACACGGTAAGGCTGATGGTGTGGACCGGGTGGGGGGTTGGGGGACCGGGGCCGGGCTGTGACCTGCCTGCCCGTGTCCCCCAGCACAGCGGAGCCTTTGTGTATGGTGCCATGAGCTTCTCGGATAAGGTGGCCAACGGGCTGGCGGTCATGGCCATCCAGAGCCTGCATCCCTGCTCGTGAGTGCTGCTCACTTCCTCGCTTAGTAAGACGTGCCGAGTGCCAGGCACTGCCCGGGGTCTGGCGGGTTCTCACAGGGGGGATGCCCGGCTGTTCCTTACCTCCGGCACTTGGCTTACTTAGGAAGCAAACGCGGGGTCTGCTGTGTGCCGAGGACACAGCATTCGGACGTACCAGGGCCGTGGGCAGCGCTGGGGCAAAGCCAGAGTCTTGTTCAGGCCCTGAGAACCTGTAAGGTTCCAGACCCCGGTGGCTCTAGAGCACTGAGGCCGAGCCTTGTGGAACTCTGGGCTCTGGGACCAAGGGCGGTCTGTTCCCGTCCTCATGGACCTGGGGGCAACGTCAGCCACTTTAATAAGCACAGAGCTGCGCGATCCAGACCAATGCAAGGTGTGTAGGAAACCCCACTTGTGGGAGCCTGACTGGGGCAAGAGGTCAGGGTGGGCTTCCTCGAGGAGAGGACACTGGACCTGAGACTTGGCGGCTGTCAGGGAGTCCCGGGTAAACGGGGAGGAACAGCAAAGAGGAGGCCTGTGTGGCTGGAGCAGAGGAAATGAAGGCGACAGGAGGAGGAGGGGGGGGCAGGGAGGGGGCAGTGCAGGGGTGCAGGGCCTTGGGGGCCGAGGCAGGTGGGAGCCCTCTGGTGGCTGCTGCTGGCACAACCGGGAGCAGGGGACTGTGGCAGCCCAGCCGGGTGAGGGGGTGCTGAGGGTGGCTCTCCGGTTCCGGCTACCCGACGGCCGAGCGGGAGGCCCAGGCTGACGGGTCCTGACGGATGTCAGCTCACCTGCTTCTGCCCCACCCCTAGCTTGGAGCTCTGCTGCCAGGCCTGCGTAGGCTTCTACCACTGGGTGATGGTGGCTGTGACCGGTGGCGTGGGCGTGGCCGCCACCCTCTGTCTGTGCAGTCTCCTGATCTGGCCCATCCGCCTGCGGAGCTGTGAGTCGGGGCCGCGCCCCACCCTTGACCATGGGCGGCGGGGCTGGGCCCCCGGCAGGCTCCGGCCTGACTGCCCTCATCCCTTTCTCTTGCAGGGGACCCCGGAGCCTAACCCTGACACCGTCCCCCCACGGTCGCGGTCCTGTGCACATGAACTCTACAGGCCATGCCCAGCTCCCATCCCTGCCCCCCATCCTCACCCGGCTGTGAGGGCGGCAGGTGAGGGCAGGCGGTCAGCAGCCTAGACTCTGAGCTTGGCCCTCTGGGATCCAGGGGAGCGCCCAGCTCACCCGTCACCCCAGGCTCGGTCGGGGTTTCCTAGGTGCTGCCGGGTCCCTGGACGAACGGTGTTGTCACTGGGCCTGATGGGAGCCTCAGGCTTGGGGGTTGGGGGGGGACCCAGTCCCACAACCCTGTGCCCAAGGCCACGACTGGCTATGAATAAAAAGCCACCCAGGGGTGAGGACTGTGGCCTCAGGTGTCTGCCCGGGGCCCAGAGTGGGGAGGGGGCAGCCGGCGCCTCCAGGGTCCATCTGCCTTCGTCCCAGAGTTCTGGTCACCAGGGTCTCGGTCAGTAGCTCCCTTTATCTGGCCGCCTGGCCACCCAAGACCCTCCCAGGCCCCAGAAGTGGAGAGATGCACAGGGTCGGGGGGGGTGGGGTGGTGTCAGAGGCACAGGGGTCCCTGCAGGGGCGGTGCTGGCAGCGTGACCTTTATCAGCAGACGGGCAGGTGGGCGGGCGGGGGCCGCTGGTTGGCGGAGGGACGGTAGCTCTGGGTGGCGCAGCACGGCCGCCGCGGCACCGACAGGTACGGCACATGGTCCGACCGCCACGGTGGCTCCACCCGGTGTTGGTGCCTGTTGACCACTGTAGGGACCAGGACCCAGGTCACCTCCTGTCCCCTGCTTTCTGGCCCTGGCAGTCTCCACTTCGGTCCAGGGGCCTCGCTCCCCCAGATTTCTGGGCCCCCGCTCCTCACCGTACTCCTTGCCCCGGATGAGTCTGTCCCTCCACAGCGTGCTCCCCCACCGTGTGCCGGGGTTCCTGGACTGGGCAGGGAGGACAGGGTCGTACCAGGCGGTCTCCCGGAGGTGCTGGGTACAGGCTGCGGGGGGGGAGAGGAGGTCATCTCCGGCCTTGCCCTCCCCTGGGGGGCCGGCCCGGTGGCGGGGCAAGACCGGCTGAACACTCACCCGAGGGCATGCTTCGCTCCCGGCAGCTGTGACATCTGTGCCAGTGGCCGTGGGCCTCCCGGTAGGGGCTGTCCGGGGCCCGCGGGAACGTGTACCAGGCCTCACGGGGGTCTGAGGTGGTTAGGCCGGTGGACCACAGCTGGCCAGCTGCGTCGCGCCCCAGGGGCGTGTACTTCCAGCGTGTGGCCTGCTTGATGGCCGGTGTCCAGCGGGGCCCCTCCAGGGACAGGCAGTCATCGCTGAGGGGGTTAAGGGCAGGGAAGAGGAGGCTGAGCCTGTGGCCCTCCCTGCCCTCCCCACGGGCCTCAGCTGGCTCTGGAATGGGCCTTTTTACCCCCTGCCATGCGTTGCCAGCATCGAGGGCGCAAGGGCCTGGACACCGCCCCCCCCCCTCCCCCGGGCCTGGCAGAGCAGGAGGCCGACCCTTCGTGGCCCCCTCCTCTCTAGCCTCCGTGCACCCTCACTAAACTTTTTACTTTTTCGGCTTTCCTTTCTCCCTGGGGACGCAGGGGGCGGGGACAAGGGGAGCACCTGTTCCCGGCGGCCTCTGGGGCCAGAGCCTGTCCTGGGCCGGGCATTAGGACGGCTTCCCTGAGGAGGCCGCAGCACCAAGCTCCAGGTGGATATACAAAGGCCCTGGGGGAGCACGGGACGGTGTAGGAAACGGAGGCCATGGTGCAGAGAAGACAGCCTCAGCGTGGTACCATTAAAAGCAGAAAAAAACCCTCCAAAGCTGCTGAAGCCGCGCACACTTGCTTGAGCAGAAACCTCGACAGCCGCTCCTTCCCGCACACGACGGGCAGGGGCTCTGAGCCGCCGAGCTGCCCCGAGGCAGTGCCCGCAGGGCTGCTGGCAACAGGCTTTTTCACCAGCGCCCGCAGGCACAGATCTGGTCCCAGGAAACCAGACGCCCACGTGTCTCCTGAAGGGGGGCGGGGATTAGCCTGGTAGGTGCCGGCACATCCGTCTCAGGAAATGGATAGACAGGTCTGCCGCTCGCTCAAGGGGAGGTTCAAGACCATCTTGCGTACCCCACACTGCAAGATGCACGTGATTTGTAGAAGAACACCGTGAAAACGGTCCCAGTCCTCAACGGGGGCTCCCAATTCCGTACCCACCTGGAATCTCAGAACGGAACCCTATTAGGAGGCGGGGTTTCAGCAGACACAGCTGGGAAGCGGGAGGCTAGGCTGGCCCTGGTGCCGCGCCCGGTGTCCTTGGAAGGAGGGGTTTGGACACGGAGAAGGCCACGTGAAGATGGGGCAGAGGTCAGGGTGACGCGTCCTCGAGGGGTGCCAACAACTGCCACGAAGACACGAGGAGCCGGGGGGGCGTGACGGAGAGTCTCCCCCAGGCCCTGAAGGAACCAGCCCTGCTGACCCCTTGGGGTCGGACATCTGGCTTCCAGAACCGGGGGAGGGCAAATCTGAGCCCCCAGCCCGGGCTCTCGGAGCAGTGGCAGCAAACTGGGGTCTGCTTGCTATGCGTGTGCGGTGCCCACGCGAGCCTCTGACCCGCGGTCTCCACAGGCGCCCCGCTCTGGCCGTGGGCAGGGAGGGAGGAGGGGGCCAGGAGGCGGGAGGAGAGAGCAACACCAGCGTGCCTTCGCTCAAAACTCAGACGACATCCAAGAGAAGCCACACCAGATCCCGTCTGGCCCGAAACCCAGAGGTGGGGTCTGCGGGCAAGGCGCGCACTCACCTGTACAGAGGTGCTGGGAATGCCACTTCCAGGGTCCCCTGGGGGATGTAGGGCCGGGCAGCCTCGGGCCGCTGCCACGCCAGGGTCTGCATGTCTGCCTCTGGGTCCCCAGGGGCTCACGCCTGGAAGGCCTGTGGGGCCATTGTTGACAGCGACAAAGGCCCTCGGTGTCCCGGCAACGGTACTGGCCAGCGCTGGCCTCCATCCAGACAGCCGCCACCCGCCCCCGCCCCAGGATGCCTCCCCCGGGAGGGGGAGGACCAGGCGAAAGGCAGGCATGTGCCTCGGGTGGTGGCCGTAAAACCGAGGCTCCCACCTCCTCTCTGGGCCCCGAGAACACCCTCACGTGGGGCTCTCCGGGCTGTGCCCTCAGCTGCACCTCTCCAGAAGCTCCGTCCGGGCCCCCCCATTCCCAGCCCTCCCTCCTCACCCCCCACCCTGTCCCTCTTCTGCTCCTGACCCACCACTTGGAGCGAGACCCTCACACGTGCGTGCACAGCTCAGTTCACAGTCCTCAACGGCACGACAGACACAGACCGTGTCCCCCGCGCACACGCACGTCCCTCGGCCACGAGCAGGAGCGAGGCGCCCACACCACCGCCCGGCTTAAGGACCCTGAACACACGACGCTCAGGGAGGGAACCAGACACAGAGGCCACACGGGGTGTGATTCCATTTATGTGAAACGTCCAGAACAGGCTCATCCACAGACAGGAAGGGGGTTTGTGGGGGCCGGGCGCCGGGGAGGGGGCAGGGAGTGACAGCTGATGGGGACGGGTCGTCTTCTGGGGTGGTGGAATGTTCTGGAACTAGACACGGTAGCAGCACCACCTCGTGAACGTACTAAACATCACCGACATATGCTCCAAGATACACCACATAACAGACACGTGAACTCCAAGGGCCCCCGAGGCCCCACCTGCCCTGCCCCACCCGCTCCCCACCCTCCCCTCACAGGCCCTGCTCCAGAGCCTGTGCGGGGACTGTGCTCTCCGCCCTGGTGCCCCCTGCTCTCTGGGCCCTTGATCAAACACCAGGCTCCACTGGGCCTCGGGTTCGAAGGTGACATTTTCTAGGGCCTCCGCCACCTGTCACACTGAGAGCCACACGGGCTTCTCCCTGTCCCGTCCCACTCCTGCCACAGCGGAGGCCCACGAAGGCAGGTGCTGTGGTCCGGTCTCTCTCGTCCCCACGGCCCCAGACGGGGCTCCTCACCTAGAGGGAGGGGCCGGGGTGCGTGCCCGCTGTGGGCACCTGCTCGCGGCAGGGGGCTCACCCTTCTGAGACCCCTGGGGCCCCCTGACCTGCCAGGTCCTGCCCCCACTCTGGCTGGGGCTGGCCTTCCTCCCCACCCCCAAGACCTCCTGCTGCCCTCCAGCACTTCCAGATCTCTCTCTTCCACGGTCCCCGCGGAGTCCTCAGCTCCCCCTCTGGCTGCCCCTCACTCGCTGCCCCTGCCTGCCCCTCGTCCACCACCACCACCACACCCCTTCCCTTTTCTCACAAAAGCTACACCCGAAGGTCAACCGACAGATCTCACCCCCCACCCCCCGCCCCCCAGCACTCCGTGTGACACGCTGGGCCGGTGACGCCACCCACTGGCCTGTTTCCCCACCGGCCAGATAGAGGTGACAGAAGCACCTGCCCCACCCACAAGCTGCCATGTGGCCCCGTGCCCCTAGTCCCACGGCCCCGTCTCCTCCGGCCCCTCCCCTCCTCTGTGCAGGCACAGACCACCGCCTCCGGGCCCATCCTCCTCCTCCTCCCGGATGGCAGCCAGGAGTGGGTGCCTCTCCCCTACAGCAGGGCCGTGCCCTGGCTGGGCCACGAGGGCTGGCTACACCCATGTCCTCTGCCCCGGGGGACCACGAAGCCAGGGTCACGGGCACCTCTCTCAGCCTGCCCGTGAGACTCCTCCACAGCCAGCTCGCCCAGGGCGAGTCGCCTGTGCCCGTTTGTGACACTTAGGCTGGCCTGCGGCCCCGGGCACGTGCAGACCCGCAGGACCCCTCCCAGCTGGGGACCAGAGAGATGGAGAGCCAGCCCCAGCAGTGCGTAAACCCACAACCGGTTTAATGACAACGATGCTGCGTTTGACAAGAAACAAGGCTCGCGCCGCTCCCAGTGCCCGTCCCCGCACTCGAGGCCCGAGTGGTGCACCGGGCACCTCCCTGTCCCAGCTCCCAGGCGGCACAGCCACACGAGCACAGCCGGTTCCCGGGCTCCCGCAGGGCACAAGGCGACAGACAGCGCGACAGAGCCGGGGTTGTTTTCTTAAAAAAACCACTCAAAACAAAAATAAGAACTCGACCAATCAAAACACACATCTATGTACACTGTCCCCGGCCCGGCCCCGCAGGGAGGCGGCCCCCCTCCCCGCCCAGTTCAGGCGGGCTCAGCTGGTCGGGAGCCGGGAGCCGGGAGCCGGGAGCCGTCCCTGCTGTAGTGGCTGAGCCACTGCTCCTCCCCCACCACCCCTCAACTTTCCTGGGACCCGTCTACACAAACACAAAACCAAATCTAAACAAAAGCCACGAGTACGTATATACACATGCACACACGGCTGACAGAAGGGAGCGCAAGGCCACCGGGACGCGGAGGGGATCTGCGCGGCCCTGCCCTGACTGCTGGCCCCCAGCCTAGCCCAGGCCCGCTCCGCCCGCTCCGCCGTGCCAGTACACCCACCCCTCCACCGACCCAAGGAGGGACAGGGGCCTGCTGTTCGGGTCCCGGGCCACACCCAGGCCCTCTTTCCTCCCTCGGCGGGAGGGGATGAGTCCAGGTGCAGCTGGGGACAGAGCAGAGGACATGAGAGGAGGGCCGCCTCCCCCAGCCGCCCCACAGCCAATGGAACAGAGGGTCGGGACCCCACGGGGCGACCTGGGCGTGCGGGGGGCGCCGGGGAGGAGGACCCGGCCCTCAGGGTTGATTCTGCCCTTGGGTCTCCCTGACTGGCTGCCCGGCAGGCTGTAAGAGCCCGAGTCCTGCTTGGGGATAAGGCGGGGCTGGGACCCGGCAGTGACAGGACAGTGGGGGGTTGGGGTGAGCACGACACAACGAATGGACCTGACTCGTCTTCCTCGGGCAGAAGTCCGTCTCGAGATGACCGCCTGGCATGGAGCCTGCCCCGGACCTGCGCCGGAGGCCGTGCTGAGCCTGTGGAGTCACGGGCACAGCTGCTGAGACGCCGGGCAGCTGGATGTGTCTCTCGGATCCACGGGCCGAGCTCAGCCATCTGCCCAGCCTCAGCTGACCGGCCAGGCGTCCGGCTGTCTGTCCCGCAGGCGTGGGCGGAGGCAGCGGCGGTGGCGAGCGCGTGCTTCAGGAAGAGCATGCAGGCCCGACGATGACAGGACGACAACGACAACGCAGAGATGGACGTGAACAGAAGCAGGCCGGGTCCCAGGAGGTGTCCGTCGTGCTCCGAGCAGAGCGGCCGAACGGATGGTCCCCGCCGGGGCCGCCCAGCGTGCAGGGAGCGGGAGCCCCTCTCCTGCTGGTGCCCGGCCGTGCCCCCGCCCCAAACACTGGCTGCCAGGGTTCGCAATCAGGCTTTAATGAGAATCTTCGGGGTCTCTCCAGGCCCGACTCCCCGCCCCACCCCGGCTGCTTCCTCCGGGGACCGCGTGCCAGAGAGGGGAGGGTCCGTGAACGCCGAGGAGAGACGGTGCTCTTCCGACCCAGACAGAGAGGCCCGAGGGTTTACCGGATCCTGGTGAAGAGGTTGAGCACTGACACGGACTCCTGCGGGGCACACGGGAGGGACCGCTGAGCCTGCGGCCCCCCGGGCTACCTCTCTGGAAGTGCCCGCCGCTAGGCCAGGCCCCCGGGGCTGGGCGCCAGGCGGCATCGGGCTGGGAAGTTCTGCCTGGAGGGGACGTGACGTTTTGGGCCAGAGGAGCCTGCGTGGGCACCTTCCCCGGCACCCCGAGGCGCGTAGGGGGTGGCCAGGCTCTGAGCGCCTCGTGCCACATGGTGGGGGATGTGCAGCAATGTAGGCGTGGGGGGGGGCCACGGGGGGCCACAGAGGAGATTCCCAGGGAGATGCTGGCCAACAGAACGAACGGGGCTGGGTGGGGAGGTGGGGAGGTGGGGAGATGGGGAGGTGGGGAGATGGGGAGGTGGGGAGATGGGGAGGTGGGGAGGTGGGGAGGTGGGGAGGTGGGGAGGTGGGGAGGTGGGGAGGTGGGGAGGTGGGCAGGGGAAGCCCCCAGGACAGGCGAGGGGACACGCGCAGGGGAACAGCTGGCACTGATACCGACCCACTTTACCTTTGTCGAACGGGTTTTGCTAAAGACGTTCCAGAACCTCAGGGTTTCATCCCCGGCACCAGTGACTATGGCCTCTCCATCAGGGGACATGGCCTGCAGAAGGAGACAGACCCCCACTGTCTCTACGCCCCGCGGGCAGCGCTTCGCGGACAGAACCGCGGAACCAGGCGTGGCACCGCCGGACAGAGCCGCGGACGGAGAGCTCTTGGGAAAACCCCAGGCGGCCTCCCTCCCGCCCGCCACCCGGAGACGCTCTTCTGCGCGACGGGTCAGAGAGTATGTTGGCTGGAGCACAAGATGTCTTCTTCCGAAAAGAAGAAAGAAATGGAGTGGTCTGCAAGAGAGGGGGCCTGTCTGCAAGACCTGACAGACGGTGGTCTGGTGAAACGCTCAGCGATCACGTGAGTGCCGGGACCCAGATCCGCAGAGGTTTCTTTCCGCGCGTGTCTCCAGAGACACCCGGCTGAAGGGAAGGACGGAGGGCAGAGGCGCAGCACAGCAGGTTCCCGCCGCCGGTACCACGTGACCTTGGCGGACAGGAGCCCGCCCTGCTGTGCAGTCCTGGAGGCCCCCCGGGCCGCAGAACCCCGACACAGGGCCGCACGCTGCCTCTCGGGGCGCAGGGCAGTGGTTTCTGGGCGGCCACAGCACGTCTCCCAGAACCCGGGGGCTGGGGGTCGGGGGGGGGGGGCAGACTCACCAGGTACAGGACCCTGTACGAGTGCCCGGTCAGCTTTGCCACCTGGGTCAGGGACGGGTACTTCCACACCAGGATCTGGTTCTGCGAGTAGCCGTGCGTGCTCACCTGGGGGGCGGAGAGGGTGCTGTCGGAACCCGGGCCCCCCGCTTCCAAGGCCCGGGGCCCAGACGGAAGGACATCTGAGCTGGCACCTCAGACTCGCCAAGCGAGCGACGTACAGGGGCCACAGGTGACGAGGTAGAGAGAGCACGGTCACAGCCCCTGCTCCCTGCACTCTGGTCGGTGACTGGACAGAGTGGGACACACGGCACCTGACAGGCCCGGGAGCCTCTCTGGCGGGCACTGGGTGTGGGGGTGTGGGGGTGTGGGGGTGTGGGGGTGTGGGGGTGTGGGCGTCCGGGTCAAGGACGGGCACATCCAGGCACCTCTGGTCTGCACGACGAGGGTGGCGGGGGCCTGGCTGAACTCAGGACCCCCTGGGAGGCCTCAGCGGGGCCAGGGCTCCTGCCTCCCCCGCCTCCTGCCCGCACCCCCAGGCTCCTCTGCCCCTGGCTCTTCGCGGAGAGGCTCCGAAGGCCGTGTAGCGATGAGGAGGGAGGCGCACGCGTGTGTCCCCGCAGGCCCTCCCTGGCCGGCCCCGCACTCACCAGCTCGTTGGCGTGCTTGGACCAGGCGAGGTTGCACACCTGGGAGCCCGTGTCGATGCACTGCAGCGGCTGCCCCGTGAGCGTGTTCCAGAAACGGATGCAGCGATCGGCCGTGCCACCGCCAGACGCCAGCAGCCCGTGCTGGTGCGGGGACCAGGCGATGGCCTTCACGGCCGCCAGGTGCTCCGTGTACTGCTGCACGGGGCTCAGGCTCGAGTGGTTCCAGACCAGCAGCTGCGGGGGCAGTGGCTGTGAGGCCCCGGAGGCCACCACAGTCCGCCCCCGGGGGAAGAACCCGCACGGCCCTCACTCCGTGGGGAGGCCAGGGCTGCGAGGGGCCTGCGGTGCCTACCTTGTTGTCGTTGCCCCCCGAGGCGAGGAGCTGGTGGTCCGTGGACCACTTGAGCCCACACACCTCCTGCCGGTGGCCCTGCAGCCGCCGCTCTGACTGCAGGGGCGGGGTCCGGATGTCCCTCTGCAGGATCATGCGGTCCCGGCTCCCGGACGAGAGCTGGTCAGCGTTCCAGGCCAGCGCCCCTGGAGGCCAGGCAGAGGGCAAGGGAGGCTGAGGCCTCGCCCCCCGGAATCACACCTGCCCCCTGGGAAGCGGGCGGCTTCTCACCAACGCGTGCCGTGTGGCCTTCCAGCATGGACAGCTTCTTTCCTGCAGCTGCGTCCCAGATCTGCACAAAGCCCTTGTGCGTGCCAACGGCCACCAGGTTCCCCTAGGACCGAGCACACGGGGGAGGGAGTGGGCATCAGGCCCAGGCATGGGGACCTCTCCCTCCGCCTCCTCACCGCAGGGCCTTGGGGCCGTTTCTTTACAGGTTTCTTTGAACCAAAAGGACACCCCTCCTTGGAACTTTCTGGGGGAACGGTCACACAAGTGCACCGGTTTGTCAAAATCCGGTAGACACGCAGGCTAAACACCTGTGCGTTTCTATCTGCGGCTGCCATGCCAGCTGTGGGGGCGGGGAGAGGCATGCAGGGGACCAAGTCTGACCCAGAGTCACCATAACCATCTTTACAGGCTGGGGACAGGCAGGGGTGCAGGTGGCGATTAGACCCCCGGAGATTAGACAAGTGATCTCCAGGCCGGCTGCTGGCCCCTCTGGGTCCCCAAAGCCCCCTCAACACCGGGGAGGGCCCCTGCCAGCAAGACTGGGTCATATCTCCCTGACTCCGCCCAGCTAGGGGATGGGGCCCACGTACTGACCCGTTCAGACCAGCCCACGGAGGTCACCGAGTCCCCTTCCACCGAGAGGTCACAGAGCCGGGTCACCTGGGGAAAGGGGAAGTGGTTGGTGGGCGCGGACGCACAGCCACCTGTCCATGCACCCGTCCACCCTCCCAAGCACCCGTTCGCTGGCTTACGGACACCAGGGCAACGAGGCCGGGGTGCCTGGGACGCTGTGGGCCAGGAGGGGACACACACCAGCATGGGGATAACTGACCACACACAGATGGGGCGGGCGCTCAAGTCCCCCTCCCCCACCGCCCCGGGGCAGGCCACAGGCTGCTGGGAGCAGAGGGGCGGCCCTTTCCCCGAGGGGGCTTCACTTGCCCCTTTGAAACCCGGCCTGCGTCTGGTCTCATTCCCGAAAACAGCCTACTGCGAAGAGCAGGCCTCGAACCCCGGCAGCTACTCTGACAGATTGGTGGGGTGGCTGCTGATGACTGCCACCAAGGAAGCGGCCCTCGGGGGGGGGGGGGGGCCCCTGGCCAGACCGGGCCCGGGGGCCTCGCCCGGGTCAGCGTGCATGCAGAGGGGAGGCCCCGGGGAGGACAGAGGGGTGCTGCCCCGGTCCCGGAGGTCGCCAAAGTCCTCCGAGCCCCCCCAACCCCCGCGCACTGGCTCCCTGGCGCCACCTGGCTGGTGCAGGCGCTCCACAGGTACACGCAGGTCCCCAGCCCCACGCTGAGCACATTGAGGGACGACCAGTCCACCAGGTTCAGGTAGAAGTCGTCCTGCAGCTCTGGCGCGTCCAGGACCTTGAAGGGGATCTTGGAGATCTTGCGGGTGGGTTTCCGTGGCGACCGCAGTAGCTTCTGACTGCAGGGAGAGCCCACCGCGTGGGGTGCTGTTGGTGTGACCTGTGGGCTCCCCCTCGTGCTCTCCTGCCACCCACGTGACCCCACAGCTATGGGTGGGGACCGCCAGCCGTTGGGCCGCCCTGAGCTCTGACAGCCACACCACGCCTTCTGCCCGGCACCTCCTCCGGGGAGCCCTCCTTGACACCCCTGTCTGGGCCCGGCGCCACTGAGCCCGAAGCGCGTCCCCACTGAGGAAGGTCCCCCTGAGCCGCCTCTGTACCCCGTGCGCAGTTCTAGGACCAAGCTAGGCTCCCAAGCGCCGCCTGGCTGCCCACCTGGCCTGTTCCATACCCCACAGGCCTAGACTCACCTCTTGTTGCTAACGGGGGACAAGGAGTAGGGAGACACATCGTTGCCATCGTCGGGGCTGGAGCGCTTGGTGCTGAGGGAATACTGGAGGCAGGGGAGGGAGGACCCCAGCTGAGCAGAGCCTCGGCCGCACAGCCCGGGGACCTCACACCCGGGACCCTGGTGCCCCGCGCTGCCGGTGGCCAGGCCGGAGTGTGAGGCGAGCACTCGGGTCGGAGACGTGGCCCGGGTTCCAGGGATCCAGAGAAGCAAAGCAGGCCTCACGCCTGAGGCCTCCTCTGGACAGCGACTGCCCGGTGCCGGCCTCCCCCTGCCCCGCTGGCCGCCCGCCTGCCGGCCCTCCGTCAAGAGACCCGAGCCAGGCTCCTCCCGACACTGCCCTACGGCTGCCCCCAGCCTCAGGACCGGGCACCTGGTGCCTGAACCAGCACTGCCTTTGGAGCAGCAGGAGAGCGAAACCCCCGGTTCGAGGCACGGGGCCCGGCGGCTCCCGGGGTGAGCACAGGCCGAGCGCGTGGGGCCGAGCCGGGCAGCCTGCAGAGGGCCTGTGCTGCACGCTGCCGGCAGGGAGAGCATGCTCACCGTGAACAGGCCCTTCTTCTCAGGCGTGGAGGGCTGCAGCCTTCGGTCCTCCGTCTGCGGGTCCTGCACCTTCTCGATGCCGGCTCCCAGCAGCTCGTTCTTCAGCAAGGCGGAGTAGGCCAGGCCATCTGTGGGCGGGGGCTGTGTGAGGCCTGGGGGAGGGGGCGGCGGGGGGGGGGGGGGCAGGGGGCCAGACAGGGTGTGACCCCTGACCTTTGCCGTTGTCCGAGGTGGCGTCCTTGGCTTTCCGATTTTGGCTGGGAGACTTCTCATTCTCCTGCGGGCAACGGAGGGAAAGGAGGCGGGTCAGCTGGAGCCCCCGCCCGGCCCCCTCCCCCCTCCCCCGCCCTCTGGGCAGCCCGCACATTGATCCTGTGGAAATTGACGCTCCAGTTGGCACCGGCTCTCGAGGGGATGAAGCGGTCTCCGTGCTTGCTGGGGGAGGACACGGGAGAGTTGGCGGGCGTCAGGGTTCGCCGCATCTCTGCGACCTGGAAGGATGGCAGGGCGGGGCTGGTGCCTGAGAGCCCCCCAGCGCGCGACGCCAAGGCCAGCCTCTCCTCTCGGACCCCGGGCCAGGCCTACCCCGCCTCCTCGCGCGAGGCCTCTGCCCGCCGAACCGGCGGGTCGAGCAGCAGAGGTGAAACATTTTGACACGCGAGCCGCGGGGGCCGGAACGCTGCCGGAACGCTGCCGGCGGGCCTCAGTGTATCCTCCCAGCTGGGGAGGCGACACTCTCAAGAACGGGGCAGCCCGAGAGCACAGGCGCCCGCCACGGGGCTCTGTTCGCTTCTAAGCCACCACGACGGACCCGACACCTCGCTGCTCCTCGGGCCCCATCTCCGTCAGGCAAGGACGGTCTCCCACAGAAGCACGACTCGCCCGCCGGAGCCGGCGCACGGACGCGGGGGCCCTGCTCCCAGGAAACCGGCCTGGCCCTCTGAACTGTCCCAGGAGGGTCCTTTCCCTCTAAGGGACCTGCGGGGGGCTGGACTACATACATCCCCCCCATCCCCCAGAAGGACGGGTTGAAGTTCGAGCCGTCCCCACCCCCGCACCCGGGATGTGACCTCATTCGACACCATCTTTGCAGGTGTGACCCAGTTAAGACGAGGCCACCCCGGGTGGGACGGGCCCCAAATCTACGCCTGGTGTCCTAAGAGTCAGAGACTCAGAGACACAGACCCACACAGAAGAGGGGGACGTGAAGGCGAGGACTGCCGGCCACAGCAGGAGCTGGGGAGGCAGGACTCCTCAACGGGACCCCCAGAACGAGCGTGGCCCTGTGACAGCACGGGCGAAGGCCTCAACTGCCCGGCACAGAGCTGAGAGCATTGAGAAGAGCGGTGAGCACAGCCCGTGACACGTCAGGAGCCCGCGATGGCGTGGCTGAGAGGGGTGGGGTCCGGGAAAAGAGGCCTCCCCAAACTCTGCTGAGTTCCGCAGATAAGGACAGGGCCACCTCGAGCTGCCGCCACGGCTCTGCCCGGTCAGGCCCGCCCCACGGGTCTGAGACCCCAGGCCCTTCGGCTCCCTCTCTGGAAACTGGGAGAGCAGCTCACCTTCCCTCGTCCCTGCAGCCGGTCCCGGGCGTGGCCCCGGGGAACAGGGGTCTGGAAGCTGACCGTCCCTGTCAGCAGAAGGCACGCTGGATGCCCGAGGAGGGGACTCCCTGGCGTGTGGCCCTGCCACTGGGAGGCCCGCGGGAGGACGTGCTTCTCGCCGGCCCGGCACCCAGTGCTCTAGAGGCTGCTCCCCGCCACCCCGGGGCCCGGCCGGCGCCAGTGGGGGCAGGGCGCCCGGTACTCACGCAGGGCATCGTGTTCTCGTTCTGAACGACGATCTGCCGGAGGAGGCGCCGCTCATAGTCCTGGTCCATGGCGACGCAGGGCAGGCACAGCCCGCCGGCCAAGGTCAGCCGGCCCGGGTCAGCCTGGGGCAGGAAGGGCAGCAGAGGTCAGTGCCGGTGGGCAGCAGCCCCCTCCACTGCCCGGTGACCACAGCGAACTCCACGGTGATGGCCAAGGCCTTCCACTTCCTCCCAGGAGCCCGGTGGGGGGGGGGGGCAGGCACACCCCACAGGTTGTGGAAACCACAGGCGGCTGTGACGGGGAGGACGGCGGCTGCTCTGAGGGACCTTCCGCCAGGACTCCCGGCCTTTGTCCTGCTTAGTGCAAGTCTGTCATCTAAGTCTGGGTCCTGGAGCTTGCCCTCCGGCCACCCTCCTTCCCATGCACCCACCATGTCGCCTTCCTGCTTCAGACCCTCCGAGGCCACAAGCCACCCTCAGACCATGTCCAACCCCGAGGTGGGGGCTGGGCAAGCGTCAAAGTGGTCCCAGCGAGAATTCCTCCTTGAATGAGGAAGCTTCTATATCCTTTTTTCTTTTTTTAAGTTTATTTGTTTTAAGTGAGAGAGTGAGAGAGAATGTGCACACACCCACAGGGGGAGGAGGGAGAGGGGAGGGAGAGGGAGAGAGAGGAGGAGGGGGGAGAGGAGGAGGGGGAGAGAGAGGAGGAGGGGAGAAAGGAGGAGAGGGGGAGGGGGGAGAGGGGAGGAGGAGAGGGGGAGGGAAGGGAAAAGGGGAAGGAGAGAGGGGGAGAGAATCCCAAACAGGCTCCACACTATTAGCACGAAGCCTGACGCAGGGCTCGATCTCATGAACTGTGAGATCACGGCCTGAGCCTAAATCAAGAGTCAGATGCTTAACTGAGGCCCCCAGACGCCCCAGGAAGCCTCTGTCCTAATGCACGAACGGGGCCACGGTCCTCAAGCTGCAGGCACCTGGATGTGCACACGCGGGATGGGGTTCAACAGCTCAACTCTGCCCATTCAGAATTTGTAAAGCTCACACCCTCTTCCCACTGGGCTCAGCCCAGCTCGGAAGGCTTCTCTGAAAAGAAGGGGGGGAGACGGAAGAATGTTCTAGAAGCAAAGCACCTGGACGCAGGAAAGGGCGGTGCACTTTCCAGCACAAGGGGGGTGGGGGTGAGTGGCCACCTCTGGGAGGAGGATGTTCCTCACTGCGGGGCTGGACACAGGCCCGCAGCCAGTGGCTGCTTCCAGAAACCAACATGAAACGTTCACCAGTCCTGCCTCCCCCAGGGGCACCGCAGAGCAAATGGGGGGGGGCCTAAACCAAGTGTTTCTGGGACAGAGCCGGGCAGAGAGGGGGCTCAGAGGGCTGCAGCTCCTCGCGACATGCCCGCTCCCCCTGCCCCAGATCCCCGATGCGCTCAGAGCCACCACGACGAGCTCTACTGCTCTGTCTGGAGCCCGGGTTCACGACAGATCAAATACCAGAAAGTCGAAGGCTGGCCCAAAATTAAAAGTCTGTGAATCCTGAAGGGTAGCACTCTGGAGAAGTCAACATTTGCTTTAAAAAGAATTGTGGTGAAATCCGCATAAGATGTACCACCCTAACCATTTCTAAGTGCACAGCCCAGCGGCTTCAAGCACACACAGTCGTGCAGCCACCCCCACCATCTGTCTCCAGAACTTTCCATCTCCCCAAGCTGCGACTCTGTCCCCAGGAAACACTGACTCCCTGCCCCTGCCCCCATAGGCTCCTCTCTGTCTCCGGCCCCCACACACAGGGCCACGGAGCCCAATGCTTCCACTTTTCGGTGTGCGCCTGGGAGGAATGAAAGGAAACAGACCCGCACAGAACCCAGTCCCCTAAAGCTCCAACTGGCGTTGTTCTAGGTCGTTCGTAATCACCAAGGAGAGAAAGACTCCCAAGTGTCTGTCGACAGGTTGAGTGAATGGATAAACCCGACGCGCCCCACCCGCACACTAGAATGTGACCCAGCCTCGGAAAGGAAGGACGCCCTGCCACCGGCCACCGCATGGGTGGACCTGGAGAACACAGGCGCAGGAGGACACGCCCTGTGTGTCCCTGCTCACAGGGGGTCCCTAGAGGAGTGCCGTCCACAGAGGCAGAGAGTGGACAAGAGACTCCTGGGGGCAGTGTGAGCTCGGCGTCACCTGGGAGGGAACCAGCCTGGGGGTCCACCGCTCGCACCTCTCCAGGCGTGGCCACGCCACGAGGCTCTCAGGCCCACCTACCTGCGTCCTATCTTCGACAGCCCCAGGTGGCCTCTCTGACGGGTTCCCGGGCCTGTGGTGGAGACCGTGCAGAGCACGGGGCAGAAGGACCAGCACGAGCCCACCGAGTCCTCGACCCTCACCCCGCAATTACGGGACACGGCCAGCCTGGCGTGGCCCAGGCCCAAAGCCGGACGGACACTCGGCCAGCGCCAAGCCCGCTGGGTGAGACTCAGAGGCACAGGCGCGTGGCCGCTAGTCGCCACGGTGCGCTCCACACCACGCACGTTAGCGGGCTTGCGCGTTTGATCCCGTGCTCCCCCGTTCTCCCCGTGCACGACCTCACGACCCGTGCGTCTGCACCATCGCCTCGTGCACGCGAACCTGGGATGGCCGAGCAAGGGGCAGCGGCGCTGCAGGCTCACGTGGGGTCACGGGCAGGAGCCCCTGCCCTGAGGCCCGCCTCCCCGTGCCCACCTGCCCCCAGGGTCCTCCCTCCGCTGGGCCCGGAGTTCCTCTCAAGTCCACCGGCCCCATCGTCCCCATGGGGCCAGACGGCGGGCCTCCCGCTTTGTGAGCAGAGCCCTGCCCACATCTGGGGTAAGCCTGTGGGAGCGGCCACCTCCTTCTTGCCCGTCGGCCCCCTCCCCCTGCACGTGCCCTGTAGTCCAGCAGAAGGTCCCCAGACCAGTCTCGCTCCTCTGTCACAGAGTCCAGCAGTGACTGATGACTGCGTCCCTCAAGCCTCCCTCACTTCTCTGGCAGCGGGGGGGGGGACGACGGACGACCCCTTCCAGCCCACCTCCGAGTCCCCAGGATGAACCCCAAGGTGTGCCCTCGGCACAGTGACCACTCCTGGGGCAGCATGGCCGTACGAGTTTCTGTCCGGGCTGCAGACTCCCATTCAGAGGACGGAGTCCCAAGGGTGAGCCTGGGCCATGTGGGAGCCAGAGCTGAGCTCCAGGAGGCCGGCGTCCACTCTGACCGAGGACCGGCATCCTGGGTGGGGTTTATGGCGGGGAAGAAGGGGCATAAAGAGGAACAGTCACGGCTCCGTTCTGGTAAGTTCTGCCATCAGCGGGTACTTTCCCGGAGTCGGGCCAGTCAGCTGTCCTGAGTAAACCAGGGTCACAGAGGCAGCAGACTTCCTTCGGCCACTGTGTGCAGAGTCAACCCTGGAGGGCCCTGACTGGGGCCTTGCTTGCCGCCTGCCCGCCAGGCAGCGAGCCCTGGGGGGCACCGGTGAAGGCCACGCTCGGTCCACATGCTCGGTGACCGCCCCTGCCTTGCTCTCCCCGAGCAGGGCTGCTCAGGGCCAGCGGGGCTTTGGGGGAACGAGGGGCCTCACCACGGGGAACGGTCACACTGTGGGCTAAACCTCTCAGCCCCGACGAGCTTCCAATGGAAACCACGGCCCCCCAGTCACAGACCAAAGCCACCGTGCTGATGTCCCCGGGGGGGGGGGGGGTCCCCATGAGGCCGGCAGGGCTGGTCTGTTTCACTGATGGCAGGGCCCAGGCCACAGTTCAGGAGAAACCAGAAGCGTCTACGAGGGAAGACGTACCACAAACGGTTTTATTTAGAAAGACGACACAGGGACACCCGAGGGGCTCTGTCGGTTAAGCACCTGACTCTTGACTTTGGCTCAGGTTGTGGTCCCGTGGTTCAGCTCTGTGCTGACAGTGCAGAGCCTGCTGGGATTCTCCTCTCTCTCTGCCTCTGCCCTTCTTCCCTCTCGCTCTCAAAAAAAAAAAAAAAAAAAAAAAAAAGACACTAGCGGAAAAAACACCTGCCACCCACGGGAGACACTGACGTGAAGGGCGTGAACACAGCCAGCGCTCCTGAGACGCCCACCCTCGCGTGCAGCTGGAAGGCGGCAGGCCCCACGCGGACAGCAGGGCCCCGGCCCCCAGCCCCGCACGCCACGCCGCGCGGGCGTAGGGAGGAGACAGGCACCCGTGCTCCTTGGCAGGAGCTGAAACCCGACTTCTAAGAAGGCAATTTGGCAGCTGCTTTCCAAATTTAAAACGCACTCTCTCTACTTCTAAGAATTCCCCCGGAGGAACTCCGGGCTGCGTGTGCAAAACCGCGAACACAAAGGCAGCGCCGCGTGTGACAGCAAACGGTGAGGCGGCAGGAGGGTCGGCCGGACCCCCCCCCCCCCCGCCCCCGAACATGACGGCAGCACAGGTCAGCTCTCGGGAGGGGGCCGGGGGTGGGGGACAGAGAGGAACGCCTCATGTACTTCTTGGATTCTGTGTCATGTGAGAGCGGAGGCGGGATGGAGGCGGCCGGCGGCCCAGGCGGCGCACTGAGCACTCGGCCGCCCTTGCCCTAGTCTGAGAATTTCCTAATAAGACGTCCGCGGGTGTGGTGTGCGGTGATTCTCCCGTTAACGAGCAGTCGCCGTGCGCAGACCGTCTGCAGGCCCCCGGCGGCCGGGCTCCCCCACCCGGGCCGAGCCCCAGCCGAGGTGGGAAGGGAGCAGCGAGCCGCCCTGCTGACCGGGCGGGCTGGTGTTGTGTCGGGTGAGGGCGGCCAGAGCCCTCGCCCCTCGCTGCCACTGTCCCCTCCACAGGGCACCGTCGCCGGGGGACTCGCCCGCCCACCACGCCAGCCCTGCGGAAGGGGGCCTCCTCTTCCACCGCGGCCCCCAGAGCTCACCTTCCGCCACCGCCTCGCACGAGCCTTCAGCCTCCCAGCCTGCTCTCCCGGGACAGAGGCGCCACCCAGCCGCCTCACAGGACAGTGAGGTTCCCGCACAGCTACCGCGAGGATCAGGCATCGCCGGCCCTCCCTGAGAGCGAGCCCAGCGGCAGTGGCAGGGCAGGCCGTGGCAAAGGCCGTGGCACCGTCCTGCCGCCTCGCCCGGCCAGCCCTGCGGCCGCGGTGCTCCCACGGTTTCCGCCCACCAGGCACTCACTCCAGATGTGACCCAGGGGCCCTCAGACTGGGCAGCGTCTGGGGACACGTTTGTCTGTCGACACGTGTGTCTGTCACGACTGTCACGACTGGGGTGTTCCTGGCCTCGAGGAGGTGGGGGCTGGGGACGCTGCCCAGTGCCCTCAGTGCCCAGGATGCCCCCAAAGAACGTTCATGGTGCCAGGCCAGGGAGGCTAGCGGATGAGGGACACGACGGGACACACGGGCCAGGCCTGGTGTCAGCAAGGACCGATGACGAGCTTGAGGCACCCGCGATTGCCTCCGAAGCCTCCCCCAGCAGGGGTGCAGCCGTGGAGGGCACCCCAGGAGCAGGGCATGCAAACGGACAGCCTCTTCTCTGGGCCTGGTACAGCAGGGTCCACGCTGCAACCCCCCCCCCCCCCCCCCCGCCAAGTTCATGCGGAGCCCCAGGCCCCCAGGACAGAAGCTCTCCGCTCTCTCGCCAAATTTCACATCCTTCAAAGTCTTGCTCATCTTGAAAAACCAGTCTCTCCTGCACTTAGATGTTGTAAGGCTCTTCAGGAAGCCCCAGGAAAAATGAAACGTTTCGTGACTCAGTATCTCGAGGGTGACTGTAGCCTGGACGGGACTACCTATAAAATGGGTTTACACCGGAGGCTCTCCCTGTCACGACGACCAGAGGTCCTCCACACCAGCCAGCGTGTCCCGGCAGAGTGGTCCTGGGTGCAGCTACCTCCAGCTTCTGGAGGGGAAGCCGGCCAGTTAGGCCAGGTGGCACTGGCTACCCACACGGGGTACGAGGAAGCAGCCTACGGACGCCCGCTCGGCTACGTCCTGTGTGGGCGCCACAGGGTCCTAGGTGAACAGGACATCGCTCCCGGCCCTGCGGGATAATGACAGCAGCGGGTCCCGCCCGGGGCCTTCCGCGGGCCAGCGCCGCTCGAGGCCTTGTACTTAACTGTGTCCCACGAGCGGTCCCGCCTCCACCTCACAGAGGAGGACCCCGGCTGGCGGGCCGGGGGGCTGGGTCCTACCCGGGCAAGTCCGGCTCCGGACTTACCTGCGCTCACCCCGCCTGCCCATGGCTGCTCAGATCACGACACTCCCCCAGGTGAGGGGGGTCCCCAGGCCCAGCACCCGAGCGAGCCGGCCACCTAGAGCTCAAAGGCCTGCTCTGGAGGGGGCATCCTCTCACGGGTGCGTATCTGCTGGTCCGTTCTAGCGGGAACCATCCCCCAAGTAGGGATTTACTGATAAATGGCTGGGGACTCCCTGGGAACGGTCACCAGGGGGCACAACCTCTCACAGGGCCCCTGAAACCTTGAGGAACATGCACCTGTCTGAGAGATATACAGGCGGAGACGGCAGGAGATCTGGAGGGGGGGGGGCAGGTGCTCCCAGACTACCCAGCTTCCGGTGCTTTCCTCCTGAGGAAGAGGAGAGGCTCCCGTGGGGGGCCTGGGGCCCGGATGTGTTCCTCTCAGCTATTCTCCAAGGGACCGGGGAAGTAGCACATAAGACCCAACTGGAAGAAGGAGGGCTTGTCTGATTTTCTGCTCGCGTGGGAGCCTCTGGCTCTGCTGTCCCGGCCTCGGCTCAGGCAAGCTGGGGACCAGCCCTCGAGCCCCCCGCCCCCACCACTACAGGAAACCCAAATACCATCTAGCCCTAGAAAGGTACGCTGGAAAAAGGGGGGCTTCAGAGAGGGACACACCTGGCTTTGAGTCCTGGCTTCCACTCTTACTGGCCCAGTAACTTCTCTCCGAAGCGGGTGAATGGGTAACACCACCTGTGTTGCTCTAACACTGGACGTGACTTCCGCGAAGCAGCTAGGAGGGGGCCTGCTAGGAGGTGCTGGCTGATCCCACGGGCTCAGCGACAGGTGCACAACACATCCCCCCCATGTGCCGGCTTCCTGTTCCTCCCTCCGCAGCGTGTGTGGGCTGTATGGCACGGGCGGCGGGGGTGGGGGGGTGCCTGGGCGGCCGCTGCTCCAGTGAGCTCCTGACCGCAGCTGTGGGCCGGGCGGCCAGGTGGGGCCCCTTCTCTTCCCTCACTGAGGCTGCAGGTAAGGAGACTGGGTCTTCCTCCAAGAGGAGGGAAGACTGTCGTCAATAAAAAGAAATGGGGCTACGTGGAGGCAGGAGGGCTGGCCGTGGCCTTCAGACATGGCCCAGAACGCAGGCTCTCGCACTCCCAATGGCTGATGCACAGAATGGGCCCTTCGAAGAGAGAGCTCCACCCCGTGGAGGGAACACGATGGGCTAGCGGACCCTCACGTCTCATGACACCAAAGACAAAGCCCAGAGGAGCTGGAATCAAAAAGGGCTGAGCCCGGGGCGCCTGGGGGGCTCGGTCGGTTGGGCGTCTGACTTTGGCTCAGGTCATGCTCTCACTGCTTGTGGGTTCGAGCCCCGCACTGGGCTCTGTGCTGACAGCTCAGAGCCTGGAGCCCGCTTCGGATTCTGTGTCTCCCCCTCTCTGCTTCTCCCCTGTTCACACTTTGTCTGTCTCCCTCTCTCTCAAAAATAAATACACGTTAAAAAAAAAAAAAATTAAAAAAAAAAAAAAGGGCTGAGCCTAACACATACGACAGGGAAGCGACGAGCCTCCCCTCTGGGGGCTGACGTGAATCACCACCAGAGGCAAGTTCTTTCTGGGGAGGCCTGGAGGTGGGGGCCCCCGAAGAACACATTCCAGCACCCGTGCGTGTATCCGTTCTCTCAGCTAAAGCTTACTCCCCGCTCTGTGCAGGCAGACTCTGGGGCTGACCAAGGAGTCCCGCCCTCCGGGGGCTGACGGTCTAGAGGACATGGCCTTTGGACCGGAGGCTCTCCCCTCGGACCCTGTGGAAACGGCCATACCGTTGGCACCCCGGGTGAGCCCTGCTGCTCTAAGCCTCAGAAGCGCCCAAGGTGAAGCCTCTGGTCTACCACCTCTGGGCACCGGGGTCGGCAGCAGCAGAGGATGCAAACCCCACGTGAGGGAGGGACAACTTGGCAACAGCAGCAGGCGATTTACGATCATTTACACGACTGAAACTGCAGTTTACGTCACAGGGCCGGATCTCAAGGCTGGACCAGGCCTTAAAGGGGTTCAGATGAGCCCCTCACAACTGCATCTGCTTGCATGCCTGCAGGGACAGGGAGCTCACTCCCTCACAGGCGGCCTTGAGCAGCAGAAAGTGCTCCTCAATATGTCTCACCAGGGACCCCACGTATGGGTCCTAGATGGGGGCAGAAGGAAGCCCTAAACCTAGTACGTTTAGGGCAGGGACCGCCAACCCTAACCCTAACCCTAACCCTAAGGCATGTTCTAGGGGGCGGGTGCGTTCTGGGCACTGCAGGGGGCTGAGCAGCCTCCCCGGGCCCACCCACTTGATGCCAGAACACCCCCAGCGTGACAACCACAAACACGCCCGGACGTTGCCCCTGGTGGAGAGCCCCCGGTTTGGGGGACTCTGTAGAGGGAAGTGTGGCTCCCCTCAGGCTCAGGAGAGCAGCGCTGACCTTTCTCTTGCCGTGCGGCCTTGGGTAAGTGGAGGCACCCCCTCCGAGCGGCAGTCTGCCCCTTCCCTTGCTCCCTCCGTCACCGCCGCCCCCCACCCCCGGCCTCTCCTCATCTCTATCATAGGACACTGTGCCAATATAACCTGACGCCTCCTGCACAAATCGGTGGTTTCTGGGCCCGACCTACTCCGGGAAGGAGCCTGTGCAAAAAAAAAGGGCAGGAGGATCTGGAGGGGTCTGCTGCTTTCGACAGGCGCACAGAGGTCTGGGGAGGCCGGGTGTAAGGACAGCGCTGGGGGCAGGAAGAGGGACAGCGAAGGCCCAAAGAAGGGTCTCCTGGGCCAGTGGTGGGGAGGTGGGGAAGGCCAGGGATGAGGGAGCCACGGGATGAGACGTGCCTTCACGGACTGAAGGTAGTGTCGTCTGGAGGAGGGGGGACCCAGGGGGACCCGACAGTGCCTGCCCGGGCCGGGTGGGGAAGCAGATGGTCCTGAGAGGATGGGGGAACAGGCACGAGGGGCCCCACGTGAGGCTGGGGGAGGGAACGGTCAGAGGAAAGCGCGACCTCCTCGGGGCTAACTCGCCCCAGGTGCCGGCAGGACCGCCAGGGGACGGTGACTGGCGCTGGCCCCGTGGGGCTGGAGCTCAGGAGCCAGCCTCGGGGTCCAGCAACGCACGAGGACAGGGAGTCAACCGTGCCCAGCAAGAACGCGCGCAGACAGCACAGCGGCATCTCAGTTGCATCAAAAGCAACGGTCACGAGAGCCTGTGCTCAACTGCCTGTAGCAGCTCTGACCGGAACAGGTAGAAGGTGGAAACAGCCCAAGCGTCCGCCAACTGGTGAGTGGACACACATACCGTGTCCAGCCAACACACAGGAACGTCACCTGGTCTCGAGCAGGAGCGAGAGTCGCCCACCCCCGCCGCCCCGCGGACGGACCCCGAACGCACGACGCTCAGCGAGGGAACCGGACACAAGAGGCCACACGGGGTGTGAGTCCGCGGGTGTGAAACGTGCAGAACGGGCTCATCCTGACACAAAGTGGGGTAGCGGGTGCCAGGGGCCGGAAAGGGCATGGGACTGACGACTGACGGGAAGAGGGCTTGTCTGGAGTGGTGAGAATGTTCCAGAATCCATCTGGTGATGGGTACCCAGGCCGAAAACCTCTCGATTGCATAGTTTAAATCAGTAACTCACACGGAGAGGGGATCGTATCTGAATAGATCCGTTACCAACAAAGGTCGAGCAAACAAATAACGGAAAGGAGGCTGCTCCCTGAAGGGAAGACACAGGAAGCCAGGGGACAGCGGAGTCCACTTTCCGGGGGGAGGGAGGGTGCACGTGTCAGGCACGGTGCTCGAGGACTAGATGGCACGGGGCCGGCGGCACGTCCCGTGTGCTCCTGCCCCGGTATCAGGTGAGGACGCCATAGGAGGAAAAAGGGGTCACCTGCCAAGGACACGAGGATGCACAGCTGTCCACAGCTGACCAGAAGGTCAACGCCACACGAGGAAGGAGTCCCAGCGTTCAACGTGCGTCTGGCCACCGAAGGAAGGTGCTGCCGCACGCGCCTCGCTCCAAACCACCCAGCGTCCGCGGCCACTCCGTGTGCACCCAATCTCGGGCAGGTGCAGCGAGAGGTGGCCCGCGTGGTGACAGTGGACTTGACAAGGGGGAGGCCACCACGGCCTGTGGTGGCTCAGAAACTGGACGGCAGAAGATGCTGGGCCGAAGAGGGGCGGCCAAGTAGTCCCTTCCCGGCTCTGCAGGACACCGGCCCCTGGTGCCAGCTCCCGGGACGGGCCAAACGCACCCTTCCCTCGGTCCATCAGTCCCTCCCGCCCTCCAGCACCTACTCGAGCCAGCGTTCCCACGCTCCAGCCTCACCGGGGCACCGCGCAGGCTCTGGGGACAGAGTCCCTGCCCTCACAGGGCTCACGGTCCCCCCTCGACACTGCTGATGTTTGGGGCCATGCTGAGCACTGGGTGGTGGGGTGGGGCAGCAGCGTCGCTGACCCCACCCACTGGATGCCAGGAGCACCCCCAGATCACTGATCCCAATCAGCGTCTGTTCCGATCACCACAGATGTCCCCAGACGGCACCCAGGTCTCCGGAAGACAATTACAAGGGTACCACGATCCTGCTGGTTCCTAAAACACCAAGTCCCCTGATGCACACACCCGACTCAAGTCTCCAGGCTCGCCCCTCAAACAGAATGATTTTGGATCCTCACCCCATTCAGTGCTACCCCGAAGAAGGTCCCCACAACCAACACTCCTGTGGATCCCCAAACCCAGAAGTCCCTGGTATCCAGACCCCGCCAGACCAGAGGCCCCAACAAGTAACAGTGGCGGGACGTTTCCTGCTGAAACAGAGGACCCGGTGTGAAAACCCAGGCCGACCAGCTTCTGAAGACTCATCACTTTTCCATCTGCTTCCAGGCGCTTCTCCCCTAGCCCGAAACAGCCGCCACCACCGGCTAGGGCACGGGAGTCGGAGATTTCCCTGGGGGAACAGTCCCAGGGGGCAAAGGGGAGGCACAGCTAACTCCCTGGACACTGCCCTCCACCCAGCGAGGCAGCTGTCCCTTGAACCACGAGCTGTCCCAACACCAGAGCCCTTGTTTTCGGGGGGGGGGGGGCATATCCTCGTTCGCTCGGCCAAGTGCCACGCGGCGGCCGGCACACCTGCTTACACTCTGAGGTTCGCAAGGCACGCGGGCCGGTTCGGCTCACACGGAAGGCGCCCTCGGCACCAGGGGCCGAGACGGCCCACGAGAAACTCTGCACGATGAACAGGCTAGGATGCGAGCTGGGGGGCAGCGCGCCACTCGGGGGACGGGCCCCAGAGGCTCTCATCAGCTTCTAGTGTGCAAATCCCCCACCTCCTCCAGGAGAGACCACCCAACCCCCTACAGTTCGAACACCCTCTCACGTGTCCCCAATTTGGGGTAAGAGGCACAGCTGGGTATGTTGTGATGGGTTGTTTTTCTTCGGGCAAATCATCCTCATGCAAAGCGTGGTCAGAAGCTGGGGGGGGGGGTGGGGGGACTGGTGCAGCCTCACCAGCAGGAGGCCTGAGGTCATCACTCTGCCGACCGACCGGAGTGAAGGGTGGGACGGGGACCAGTTCCCAGCCTGACAGGCGCCTGAAAGAGGGGATGATTTCGTGGGGGAAAGATCGGGTGGAAAACTAAACGGGTCCAGGCGGCAGAGCGGAGGGTCTCAGGCCTTGGGCTGGGGGTGGGCCCAGCCAGTGCAGGACCAACGGGCACGGGCCGGCAGTTTTCAGCAGGGGGAAACGCTCTGATGGGGAGAAACATTCCACACTTGGGGGCTCCGGGGTGGCGGGGCTTGGGCTCACAGGAAGAGGCAGGATGTTCCGGGGTCGGGGCGCAGCCGGGCTCAGATTTTGGTGGGGTCAGGGCCCAGATGGAGAGCTTGACTCCCGCTGGATGGGGGCTGGGAGGGCTGGGGGCAAGGGGACGCTTATGCATTGAAGCAGCCGGGCCTGAGAGCTCGGCTGTGCCAGAACCGAGAGGCAGGGGAGCGGCGAGCAAGACGGGGAGCCCGGACCACAGGGTCCCCACACCTCCGTCTACTCGCTTCAGGGTCCACACGGCTCCGATTGTATTTTACTGAGATGGGGGGAGGGGGCCCGGTTCAGGCCGGGCTGAGTCGTGACAGCTATGGGGGCAGCCGAAATCTGGGCAGGGCCTGAGCTGGGACGGTCCCGGTTTGGAGGAAGCGGGTTTGACAGGCCAGAGGTGATCAATGGCTGTTTTCGGGGGTGAACGCCCGGCTTAAGGAGACAGAGTCCGACCCCCGTTTATGAGCGGACCCCGGACGCCGGCTGCGGGGGGGGGGGGGCGGGGGCAGGTCTCGGGTCGCAGGTGGCTCGGGCTGGGGCGGTCACGCAGGGCCGGATCTGGGGGTGAAGACGGGAGCGAGATGCTGAGGTCACCGCGGGCCTAGCTGGGCACTGGGGGGCGGCGTTCAGGAGGTCTGGCCGGCTCCTGGAGGGGGCCCCGAGCGCGGGGGCCGCAGCCCCGGCCGCCGGCGCGGTGTCGGGGGACCCCCGGGTAGGCCCGCGCCGCCGTCGAGCCCCGCCCGGCTCGGGGGGTCGCGGCTCGGGCCCGGGGGGCGGGTCCTCAGACCCCGGCCGCCTCACCTGGCTCGCTCCGGTCCCCCGTTGGCTCCGCCGACCCCGTCTCTCCCGGCGCAGCGCCGCGCCGGCCTCTGCCGCCCGCAGCTCCACTGGTCCGGCCGCGGCCGCCGCTGTCGGGACCCCGGGCTCCGCGCTCCTTAATATGGCGGCGGTCGCTGTTCCGCGGCCTCCCGGAGCCCTCCTCCGCCGCGCGCGCTCCCGTGGCCGGCCACGCCCCCGCGCCGGCGCGCTGCGTACCGCCGCCACGCCCCGCCACGCCCCCGCGCGCCCGGGCCTCGCGCCCGGGCCGCGCCACGCCCCTCCTACCCCGCGCAGCTGCGCCTGCGCGCCTCGGGCATCTCGGGAGGACGTGACGTAGCCCGTGATTCGAATCAATACAGGAAGCGGGGCGCCACGCGTTGCCACGGGCGACCGGAGCCGCCGGGGGCGCCCGCGACCCCGCGGCCCCGCTGAGCCAGTTGCGAGGGAACTGCGGGAATGGCTCTGCCTAGTTTAGGACGCGGTTCTTAGCAGGAGACAGTCGCAGGCGCGGGCACTCAAGGGCGGCCCCACAGCCCAGGAAGCAGTCGCCCTGCGTGATAAGCGCAGAGGGGACTCGGCAACAGGTGCATGTCGGGCACATGCACACCCGCTGCCTGCGGGAAGACGTTCCGTTCGTTCAGTATCCAACATTTATTGCGCTCCTACAGAGTGCTCTCCAGTCGGAAAAATCTCTGCCCCCGACATGGGCAAAGGGTGCAGGCAGACCTTCAACAAAGAAAAGAGGTGAAAAGGGGCGCCTGGGTGGCGTAGTCGGTTAAGCGTCCGACTTCAGCCAGGTCACGATCTCGCGGTCCGGGAGTTCGAGCCCCGCGTCAGGCTCTGGGCTGATGGCTCGGAGCCTGGAGCCTGTTTCCGATTCTGTGTCTCCCTCTCTCTCTGCCCCTCCCCCGTTCATGCTCTGTCTCTCTCTGTCCCAAAAATAAATAAACGTTGAAAAAAAAAATTTAAAAAAAAAAAAAAAGAAAAGAGGTGAATGGCCCAGAGGCTCATGAAAAGATGCTTACCATCAGGAGTCATCAGGGAAATGCAAATCAAAACCACTTCAGGGTTGGAGGGGAGGGGAGGGACCACTTCACTCCTACTAGGATGGCCATGAAAAAGAAAACAAAGGTAACACATAACGAGTGTTCGTGCAGACGTGGAGCAGGGGAACCCTCCAGAACGGCTGGCCGGTGGGACGTAAAACGGGGCAGCCCCTGGGGAAAACGGCCTGGCAGCTCCTCAAAAAGTTACACGGGGAATTACCATATGACCCAGCGATTCCACTCATAGGTATCTACCCAGGAGAATTGAAGACGTGTGCCCTTAAAAACGTGTACAGGGATGTTCGCGGTATTATAGGTAATAACCAGAAAATACGAACAACCCAACTGTCTATAACGGATGACTGGGTAGACAAATGTGGTGTATCTACATCGTGACATGTTGTTTGTGGGTAAAAAGGAGCGAAGCACTGATACACGCTCCCAGGTGGTGGCGCGATGCTCGGTGACAGCAGCTACACATCAAAGGTCCTTGTATCGTGGTATTCTGTTTATATGAAATGCCCACAATGTCCAGGCAAGTCCATAGAGACAGAAAGTAAATTGGCGGTTGCCAAGGAGCTGGGGGGAAGGAAGGCATAGGGAGTGACTGCCGGGAATTTTCTTGCTGGGGTGATGGGATGTTCTAAAATTGATGTGATTGATGGTTGCACAACTCTGAATATACTGAAATCCAATGAATCGTACGCTTTGGGTGAGCAAATTTGATAGTACGTGAGTTGTATCTCCATAAAGCTGTTATAAAAAAAAATTCCTATCTGTCAGGGCACCTGGGTGGCTAGGTTGGCTAAGCGTCTGACTCGCTTTTGGCTCAGGTCGCGATCTCACAGTTCGTGAGATCGAGCCCCACTTTGGGCTCTGCCTTGATAGTGCAGAACCTGCTGGGGACCTTCTCTCTCCCTCTCTCTCTGCCCCTCCCCTGCTTGCTTGCTCTCTCTCAAAATAAATAAATAAACTTAAGAAAATGACTCAGTACTCACCAAATTCATCTATAAATTAAAAAAAAAAAACTTCTCTGCCTGGAGCTGAAGTATGGAGAATAATAAAACAAGGAAAGAGAGAATGAAGGGCTATAGTCTCCAACACAGCGATCAGGGACACGTGGGCAAAGATTTGGGGGGAAAAATACCATAATACAGGATTTCTGTTCATTCATTCGGTATGAGGCTATACGTGTCACACAATAATGGGTTTCAGTGAGCTCTGCAAACACCATAGGTTCCAGAGCAGCGTCATCTGGTAGAAATACAACATGAGCGAGGGGGCGCCTGGGTGGCGCAGTCGGTTGAGCGTCCGACTTCAGCCAGGTCACGATCTCGCGGTCCGGGAGTTCGAGCCCCGCGTCAGGCTCTGGGCTGATGGCTCAGAGCCTGGTGCCTGTTTCTGATTCTGTGTCTCCCTCTCTCTCTGCCCCTCCCCCGTTCATGCTCTGTCTCTCTCTGTCCCAAAAATAAATAAAACGTTGAAAAAAAAAAAAAAAAAGAAATACAACATGAGCCACGTAAGTAATTTTAAATTATCTAGTAGCCGCATTAAAGAAAGACAAAGAGGGGGGCTTGGGTGGCTCAGTCGGTTAAGCGTCCAACTCTTGATCTCAGCTCAGGTCTCGATCTGAGGGTCGTAAGCTCAAGCCCCGCATTAGGCTCTGCACTGGGCATAAAGCCTACGTAAATAAACAAAAGTTAAACAAACAAAAGAAACCAGTGTAGTTAATTTTAATATATTCTATTAACTTACTATGTCAAAAATATTTACATTTCAACATTTAATCAAAATCAACAATTATCAATGAGATACCTCACATTGCTTTTCTCATATTAAGTCTTAAAATCCAGCGTGTGAACACTTACGGCCCATCTCAGTTCGGGTGCTAATTTTCACTGGAAATTCTGGATCTCTGTATTTAAAGGTGACAGGGGGGAAAACAGATCCACAGGCCCCAGGGATTCCCAGCATGCTTAAAACTTTTCCAATAACTGAATCAAATGTCAGCCTTTCCCATTTCCATTTAAGTTACTTACATTTTAAAATGAAAAATTCAGTTCTGGGGGCACCTGGGTGGCCGAATCGGTTAAACATCTGACTCTTGGTCTCGGCTCAGGTCATGATCTCACAGTTCATGAGTTCGAGCCCCATGTTGGGCTGTGTGCTGACAGTGCGGAGCCTGCCTGGCATTCTCTCTCTCCTTCTCTCTGCCCCTCTCCTGCGCATGCTCTCTCTCTCTCTCTCTCTCTCTCTCTCTCTCAAAATAAACATTAAAAAAAATCAGTTCTGTAGTTGCACTGGCTACATATCAAATGTTCATACCCCCAGCCCCCTCTGGCTAGTAGCTGTCATATTGAATGATGCAGACATAGAATATGTCTATCGTAGCAAATTTTACTGGACAAAGAAGGTCCAGAGCAGTGCCTGGCACAGAGTAGATCAATAAATGTCAAACAAAGAATCTTCTTTTTTTAAAAATAAGTTTTTAAATGTTTATTTATTTCTGAGAGAGAGGGAGACAGAGTGTGAGCAAGGGAGGGGCAGAGAGAAAGAGAGAGAGAGAGGGAGACACAGAATCCGAATGAAACAGGCTCCAGGCTCTGAGCTGTCAGCACAGAGCCCGATGCGGGGCTCGAACCCACAGACCGTGAGATTGTGACCTGAGCCGAAGTTGGATGCTCAAGCGACTGAGCCACCCAGGCACCCCAGACAAAGAACCTTCTTGAGTATCTGCCCCTCTGGACTGGGGCTGATAATCATTCCTGGGGCCCACTACCAGATTCAATAACCGTGTCTACGATTTTCTGTTCCTCACCCCAAACCAACACTATCAACATTCCGGCTAAAACGTGCCCTGCAGAGCTCAGTCGAACAATCCAGATGCACTATATGCTTCGTTTTGTTTTGTTTTGAATTCTGGTGATGAAAAAGCGTGCCGATCTGGTGCCTCTTTCGTTTCCAACAGAATCTGACGCACACTCGGGGAGAAAAAGAAAGTCAGCAAGTTCTTTCTGAATCAGAATTCCACCTCGGCCATCTGACTCGCTCGTTTCATTTTAAATAAAAGACAGCGTCCGACTGGGCTGGGATTAGGCTGAGGCCAGAGATGTGGCCTGGGCAAAGTCGAAGCCCGTCTTCATTTAAAAGTCTGGATTTTTGGGGAGCACCCGAGTGGCTCAGTCGGTTGGGCGTCCGACTTCAGCTCAGGTCACCATCTCACGGTTTGTGGGTTCGAGCCCTGCGTCGGGCTCTGTGCCGACAGCTCGGAGCCTGGAGCCTGCTTCGGATTCTGTGTCTCCCTCTCTCTCTGCCCCTCCCCCGGTCTCTCTCTCTCTCTCTCTCAAAAATAAACATTAAAAAAAAAGTTTGGATTTTTTTAATAGACTTCACACCCAGCACAGAGCCCGACACGGAGCATGAACTCACCGCCGTGAGATCCAGACCTGAACTGAGGTCAAGAGTTGGACACTTAACCAATGGAGCCACCCAGGCGCCCCAGAAGTTTGGATTTTTTTGCATTAACTTTTTAAAATTTTGATTTTTTTTTTAAAAATTTTTTTTTCAACGTTTATTTATTTTTGGGACAGAGAGAGACAGAGCATGAACGGGGGCGGGGCAGAGAGAGAGGGAGACACAGAATCGGAAACAGGCTCCAGGCTCCGAGCCATCAGCCCAGAGCCCGATGCGGGGCTCGAACTCCTGGACCGCGAGATCGTGACCTGGCTGAAGTCGGACGCTCAACCGACTGCGCCACTCAGGCGCCCCTAAAATTTTGATTTTTAAAAATACCTCGTTGAGGCAGGAATGTGGGGGTTGTAGGACAGTGCGGGAGGTCGCTGAGGGCGGTTTCTGTGGCCACAAGTCACCCGAACCCAGGAGCCGAGGACAACGTGACTGCGTTATGCCACCGTTCTGGAGGCCAGAAATCTTGTTTGTTTTTGAGAGCGCGAGGGGGGGGGGGGGGTGGGCAGAGGACCCAAAGCAGGCTCTGCCCCATCAACAGCGAGCCGGATGTGGGGCTCGAACCCATGAACCACAAGATCACGACCTGAGCCAAAGACAGTCACTCAACTGGCTGAGTCCCCCAGGCGTCCCTGGAGGCCAGCAATCTGACACAAGTTCCTCCAGGCTGACACCCAGCGTGGGCAGGGCTGGTTCTGCAAGCCCCCTTCCCAACCCCTGACGCCAGGGGGCGGGGCCCAGGGGGTCCCGTCTGCCCCCTTTTCCAGTTTCCAGAAGCCGCCTCGTCCTTGGCCCCTCCTCCAGCCTCAAGGCCTGGGGGGGGGGGGGGGGGGGAGGGGGATCCCAAGCAGGCTCAGCACAGAGCCTGATGCAGGGCTCGAACCCACGCTATGAACTTTGAGAGCACGACCTGAGCCGAAGCTGGATGCTTAACCGACTGAGACACCCAGGCGCCCCTCTACGTGTCGATTTTTAAAAAGAAAAAAAAAAATGCATCAAAATATTACTATTTATGGAGTTTTCTGTCACCCCCTTCAATTTTGTGCTCACCTGCCACACCACCGAACAAACCATTTCCTCGCTCTGGTTCCTCTTGCGGAGAGCATCACTTAATTCCTACTTAATTGTTTTTTTTAATTAAAAAAACCATTTTTTTTTTAGGGGCGCCTGGGTGGCTCGGTCGGTTGGGCTGCCGGCTTCGGCTCAGGTCAACGGTCTCGGGGTCCGTGGGTTCAAGCCCCGCGACGGGCTCTGTGCTGACAGCTGGGAGCCTGGAACCTGCTTCGGATTCTGGGTCTCCCTCTCTCTCTGCCCGCCACCACTCGCATTCGGTGTATCTCTCTCTCAAAAATAAATAAACATAAAAAAAAAAAAGATGCTCGACCATCTGAGCTACCCAGGGACCCCATTTTTTTTTTTTTTTTTAAGTAAAGGCTCCTATCTTTGGCAAACTCCAAGTCCAGAGGGGTGACAGAGCCTGGCAAACATCCCGGAAGTCCTTCCTGCTCTCTGCCCCGGGGCCCCGAGAGAGAAGGGGACGTGCAGGAGCCCAGGGGGATTCTCTCACTCAGCCCGGGTTGGGGCAGGGACTTGACATCCTAAAGCCCAGCAGCTGTGATGGAACCTTATTCGGAAACAGGGTCTCTGCAGATGACATCACCAAGTTAGGATGAGGTTATACCGGCGGGGCGGGAGGGGGGCGGGCCCCCATCTGGTGGGTCGTGTGCTTCTGGAAAGAGGGGAGTTTGGATACAGACGTAGGGGAAGAGGGGAAGGCCACGTGAGGACGAGCAGGGACTGCAGACGTGCCCACAAGCCGGGGAAGGTCAACGGGAACCGGCAACAAGGGAGGCCGGAGGAGGCAGGGTCTCCTCCCCCGGGGGCTTCAGAGGGAGCAGGGCCCTGCGGACACCCCGAGTTTGGACTTGTGGCCCCCACAGCCCTGCTCGGGTGTAAAGGAGCCACAGAGGGGAAGGTGCGGGACGTGTGGGTTCCGCACAGATGTCTCTCCTGCTATCAGTTTGTCGCACGTCTGGAGGCTCGAGATTTCAAGCTCTCTGACGTTTGCGGGTCTTGCTTTTGGGTGTGGCTTCCGTTATCTACTTCCTGCGCCCTGGACCTATCTCCTTCCCCCAGAACGTGCTTGGGGTGAATCACACCTGGGACTCCGCCTCGGAAACTTCCAGAGTCAGTACATCGCGTGGCCCGCGGGGAAGCCCTGCGTGAACGTTAGCCTGAGTCACAAAACACGGTCGAGATGATGTCCTCGTAAGCCAGCCAAGGCCACTGCAAAGTCAACCCGGAGTCACCTTTTGAACATGCAGGAAGAAAATAAAAAAAAAGCATCCGGACGTCAGCTCCACGAGGCCAGACTCTCGCTCTAAGCCCTCTGTGCCCGTGACCGCCTGCCACACGGTAGATATTCCCTGCATATTTGCGAAATGAACGCCTGAACGTTTAAACCAGCAGCGGGCCTGCAAAAGTGACTTCTTTGCTATGCATGGCACTTGGATGTTTTTAATGAACTGTCCACATTTCTCAAGTGGGAGATTTTTTATTTTATTTTATTTTTTTTTAATTTTTTTTTCCCACGTTTATTTATTTTTGGGACAGAGAGAGACAGAGCATGAACGGGCGAGGGGCAGAGAGAGAGGGAGACACAGAATCGGAAGCAGGCTCCAGGCTCCGAGCCGTCAGCCCAGAGCCCGACGCGGGGCTCGAACTCACGGACCGTGAGATCGTGACCTGGCTGAAGTCGGACGCTTAACCGACTGTGCCACCCAGGCGCCCCTAGTGGGAGATTTTTTTAAATAGTTTACTTATTTAGTTTTGAGGGGAGGGAGGGGCCAGAGAGAGAGGGAGACAGAGAATTCCAAGCAGGCTCTGCACCAACAGGGGTTCTCGAACCCAGAACCTTGAGATCATGACTGGGCAGAAACCAAGAGTTGGATGCTCAACCGGCCGGGCCGCACAGGCGCCCGTTAAATGGGAGGCTGTATGTCAAATGAGTTGCCCTTAAAAACAGGAACATCTGGGGGCACCTGGGTGGCTCAATCGGCTGAGCGTCCGACTTCCGCTCAGGTCACGATCTCACGGCTCATGAGTCCGAGCCCTGCGTCGGGCTCTGTGCTGACGGCTCGGAGCCTGGAGCCCGCTTCGGATTCTGCGTCTCCCCCTCTCTCTGCCCCACCCCCCATGCTCTGTCTCTGTCTGTCTCAGAGATAAATAAACATTAAAAAAATTTAAGAACAAAACAAAACAGAAACATCTAGCTACACAGGTCAATGACCAGCCGGACAGGGGTACACGCCAGGGCGCCTTCCTGCCTAATTTCCTTACGCTTTCGGGCCCAAGAGAAAGCCACAGACAGCACCTGAGTGAGAGGCAGGTGAATTCTGTCCCCAGGGAAAGCTGTCTCGCGCAGGCTGTTTGCTCACTCCAGAGCGGCCGCTGCCACCGTGCGTGACAGACGCCGGGAGTACGCATCACGGTAAAAAGCCTCAAGTGGCACGGGGAGTTCAAGGGCTCTGGGGAAATGCTCGGCTATTTTTCCAAGAGGTTACCCACGGGTAATTTACATGCACGACTCCGCTTATGCAAATCAGGCCACAGGATTTATTCTGGGCTTTGCTCGCTTCACTCGCTTCACTCTTTGGAAGTCGAGCTCCCCAGCTTTTTGAAGGTCTGATTGTGAACGTAGTGAACCAGCCAGCGCCCCCGATGACGGGCGCGCCTCAAGTACCGATTTGCCACCCACTAGGAGGAGCCAGGCACGCGACCTAGCGGGGCGAGGGGTCCGCTCAGCGATGTGCTGAGGCCCGTGTGTCCTGACTACAAAAGTCACGATCGGGAGCTACATGAGTGGACCGTGGTGGGTATAGGGAGGGAAAACACTGCACACTAGGGCTTTACTTTCATGTTCCGTCTCGCGGCTCAGGCGCCACCCCGCTGTCATGCCGCGGAAAACAAAATCCCTGCTCTCATGGTGCTTGTGCAGGTGGAGAAAACAGGCAATGAACAAAATTAAGGAACGTGTACAGGAAAACAGAGATGCTGCGGAGAAAAATAAAGCAGGGAACAGAATAAAGGAACATTAGGAGTGAGGTTATGACTTCAACGCAGGCGGCTCAGGCAAGCTTCACCGAGGAGGGGACATCTGAGCAAAGGAGCAAATATCTCAGCGAGGGAGTGAACAGATACCTGGAGGAAAAAAGGTTCCAGGTAGAGTAAGTAGCAAATGCAAAGGTCCTGGGGCAGCACCAGGCTCACATGATGGAGGAACAGTGAGAAGGCTTGGTGGCTGGGGCAGAGTGGGCGAGGGGGAGAGAGAGGGAAGAGGGAAGGGCAGGGAAGGGCAAGGGTAGGTTTACAGGACTTTGGGGACCACAGGGAGGACTTTGGCTTTTCCTCCAGGGAGGTGGGAGTCCCGGAGGGCTGTGGGCAGAGGACGGCGGGACCTGACCCGGGTGCTCACAAGCGCCCTCTGGTGGCTGCTTCAGGGAGGACAGACGGTGGGAAGCAAGGGGGGGCACGGGGAAGGGGGCAGAGGGGACTGTGCAGTCCAGGTGGGCGATGCGGTGGCTGGGGGCACAGGCGACGGGGGATGTGGCCAGATCTGGGATGGATTTTCAACCCCAATGTTTTCAGTCTGAGCACCTGGAATGACAAGCGCATTTCCACCTCCTATGGGAGGAGCAGCTTTGGCAGGTAACCTGAGGAATTCTGACCTCCGAGCCCAGTTTGGGACGCCTCCCCAGTACCTAAGTGGAAACTGGAGGGGCAGCGGCACCGGGGCTGGTGGTTGGCGGGGGGGGGGGGGGGGGGGGCGCGGGGGGGGGGGGGGGGGCGGGGCGGTAACCACCGATGGCCACTGGTCAAGCGCTCATGCCGGCACCGTGGAGCCTCCACGAAGTCCCCTGACCCACGGGGCTGGGAGAGCCCCCGGGCGGGTGACTGTGTCCGCGTGCCAGGAGGAGGCTGTGCCCCAACCTCCTGGGGAGGAAGCTGCTGGGTGCCCTTCAGGAGGAACGGGCGGGAGAAGTGCCTTCCTGGGTTCTGTGGGCTGCCCTAGCAGATCATTCCGTGTGGGGAGGGGTGGCGGGAGCCCCGAAGCGGGAACCCGCAGGGCCCGCGCTAATTCGGGTCGTCAGCGCCAGAACTAAACTGCAGGAAGCCCCACACATCTGGTGTGAAATGCACTGGCAGCAGCAGACGTCGGGGTGTAAAATCGGCCCCCCGTGTCAGGGCTGCTGGTGACCGAGGGTCAGGTCAGCGGCGGGAATGTGGACAGTGTCCCACGTGAGATTGGGCTCTGCTGTTACAGCCGGCTCGTCGCCATAAAACAGGTGGTTCAAGGCCGCACACGGAGAATGGGAGGGGGGCTGTGATGAGAACCCGTAGCCCGGGCTCCCAGCCAGGCCCCCAAACCCCTTCCCCTCTGCCTCCGCCAGGGGCTGGGTGAGAATGAGGGTCTGGGGGAGGCCAGGCTGGAGGGCCGGCTGGGCTGACTTTACCCCCGGGGACGGAGATGACCCCGGAGCGCCTGGGGTGGGGCAGATTTCAGAGCTGAGCTCTTCAAACCCCGCCCCCCCTCCCCCCCTTTAGAGGTTCCCCGACTGCAGCCCTGCAGACCCCCCCCCTGACGTATTTGCAGAGTCACGGCTTGGCAAAAATAATTTAATAGTGCATTTGGACCCGGGGGGGGGGGGGGGGCTCGTCTCTCCCCTCCCTGCCTAGTCCCAGGCTGGGGAGTCAGGGGCCCCGGCCCAGGCCCAAGGCGGCTGGGTCTGCCCATAGCGCCTTTTCCGGCACCCCCGGTTCCTCGAGAAGCTGGGCCAAGGCAACCCCACAGCCCCGGCCGGCACCCTCAGATGCTGGCTCCACGCGACATCCCACCCCGACCGGAAATCTGGGTGCCGCCGCCCCGCGCGAGGCCCCTGAGTGGGGGACACGGGACGCCTCAGCCTGGCCCCAGGGGGACCGGCAGCTCGATCCCACCCACACGAGCTCGGTTTATACGCAGCCGCGGTGTGGAGTCCCAGGGCCCCGCAGGGGAGGGAGGCTGCGGGCCGGCGGCTCTAGGCGGGCGCCGTGCGCAGCTGCTCCAGCCCGTCCGCGTACTGGAAGGCCGGCCCCGTCTCGTAGTCGTACATGTCCAGGGCCACCTCGCAGCTCTCCCGCACCACGCGCTCGGGGTCGGCCGCGTGGGCCCGCAGGGCGGCCAGGCAGGCGGGCCGGGCGATGGCTCCCAGGGCCTCCGCGCACTCGTGCCGCACCATGGGGCTCTCGGTTGGCCGGGCCAGGGTCGCCGCCAGCTGGGGCACGGCCGCCTCGTGCTGCAGCTGGCCCAGGACGTAGCCGATCTCGTGGCGGAAGAGGGCGCCGCCACAGCGCAGGCCTGCGGGCGGGCGGGGGCGTGGTCACTGGCTGGGCGGCACCATCGCGGCAGGCCAGTGACCACGCCCCCGCCCGCCCGCAGGCCCGCAGGCCCGCACTGCGGGACCCAGGGCTGAGCACCCGAGGGCAGAGAGGACCGGGAAAGGGGGTTCCCCGTCTCGAGGTGGTCAGTGCTGCTCAGGGGGAGCGACGTGGGGCCACGGGGGCAGGAGCGGCCGGAGGGCACAGCCTGGCGGTGGGCTCCCTGCGGGCTTCCTCCGGCAGGAGGAAGGCGGACCGGGCAGGAGGGGGCTTCCCGGGCCCAGGGTCCCGGCCCGCTGACTCCCGCCTCTCCCTGCCTCTGGATTCTGTGCTTGACGGCGGGGTCAAGGGCTACCGGCGAGCCTGTACGCACGTCCGCACACGCTGCAGCGTTTAATAAGGGGACAGTCACGGGCACCCTGACCCCACTCCACACACAGGTCATCATGCTTCACACTGATGGGGAAACCACAGCCGGGAGACGGGTGGCGACTGCCCAAGACCAGACGCCCTCGAGGCCGAGCCAGGGCCCAAGGCCACCTGCCTGACTGTGCGGCCCCCGTTCTCAAGCAGCACCAGCCGCTCTGGGCTCCCGCCCGGCATCGCCGGGTCTCCCGCCCCTGACGCAGGGTCACAGCGATGACCAGGCGTCTCCTTGCCAGACAGGAAGTCATGGGAGGGCTGCGAGGGCTCTAAATCCTCAGGGGGCACGTCCCGGGCATCGGGCCACGGGGGACCAGGGACCGCCCGGGGAGAGGCCTGCAGAGCCGGGAGGGGAGAGAGAAAGGGGTTCAGGGTCCTGGAGCCACACCGCCGCGGATCGGATCGCGACTCTGCCGCTCGCCAGCCGCCGTCTCCTCGGGCGACCACCTCGGCCTTTCTCGGCCGCGGCTTCTCCCTCGGAGAGCCGGAAGTCAGGGTGCCCGCCCACCACGGAGGATGAGTTCTCGCGTGGGGAAGCGCCGGGGGCCGGGCCGGGACGCACATTCCCTGGGCCACGCTGGCTCCGTGTCACAGCTGCAGCCGCTGAGCCTGACTGAGGGGCACTGACCATGACCCCCACCCCCCTCCCCGGGCCCCGACTCACCCTCCGCCAGCGCAAGGGCAGCCTCCTCGCCGCCGGCGTCGCGCAGGGCGAACATGGCGCGGTACCGGTCAAAGAGTGGCTGGCCTTCGTCCAGCAGCATCTCCCGCAGCCGCCCCACGTCGCGCTCCTCAGCGGGAGGGGCCGGGTCCACCGAGAGGTAGGGCCCTGCCACCGCGGGCTCCCCGCTGTGCTGCTGCAGCCACTCCAGCCGCCTGACAGCCAGTTGGCACGTCTCGGCCACCTGCGGGGACAGGGGTGCACAGGTGGCCACTGAGGACACGACAGTGGACGTGAAGGCGCCCCTTCCCCAACCTCAGGGGCTCCAGATTTAACAGAGGCCGGAGGCAACAGACGCAGAAGTTAACTGATCGTTCTAGATTGGACATAGGCCAGCACGGGCTTTATGCGATCAGGGAGTGACGAGGAGGACAGAAGGCCAGGAGACTCAATGAGGAGGTGGCATCAGAGTGGAGCTGAGGCCAGAACCGAGTGAAAGAGTGAGGTGGGTGGAATGGCCAGTGCAAAGGCCCTGAGGCAGGACCCTGTGGGACACGTCAGGGAAGAGCAAGCAGGCTGGGTGGGCAGAGGTGCGCCCCCAGGTGGTCAGGCCGGACTTGTCAAGGCCCGCGAGCTGCAGCAGGCGTTTGGGATTCTGTCCTAAAGGTCATCGGAACACGTGAGTGCTTCTGGCCCGAAATAGGTCCTTTCACCCCCCGGTACCCAGAGGACGCTGAGGGAGAGGTACGGGAAGCAGACAACAGAAGCACCAAGTGAGGAACACACACGACCACACAGAAACCTGCACACGCGTGTCCGCGGCAACACGGCTCATGCAGCCAAAAAGCGAGAACGGCCCAAACGTCCCTCAGCAGATGAACAAAACGTGGCCCACCGCGCACGCGCACGTCCACAGATGAACGTCCAGAACAGGCTCATCCATGGACACAGGAAGTAGATGAGACACTGACAAGGGTTGGGGGGCAGGGGAGTGACTACTGATGGGGCGGGGCTCCTTTTGGGGTGAGGGAATGTTCTGGAATGAGAGATGATGGTCGCACACCTCTGTGGATGTTCTAAAAACCACTGAAGTGCACACTTTCAGACGGTGAATTTTATGGTGTGAACAATCTCAGTAAGGTCGCTCCCTGAAGAAGGAAGAAAGGCAGGCGGGGGGGACGGACCGTGGGGCGGACAGAAGCGGGTGGGCTCGGAGGGGTCCTGGCGGAGGGACTGGAAGGGCGGGAAAGGCGCGGCGCGTCAGCCGGGCAGGGGGCAATCAGGAGCCCGCAGCCACCCTGGCCGCCGCCCTCTGATCTTGTCCCGGCCAAGAGGTCGCCCTGGCAGGCAAACCCTGGTGAGGCTGGTCTAGGCAGGAGCGGGAGGGGTCAGGTGTTAGTTACCTCGATGACGGGGTCGGTGGAGTACTGTTTCAGGACCTCCAGAACTTCCGGGTTCCCGATGGCCCCCAGGGCCTCCCCTGAGAAGAAGAACCATGGACACCGTTCACTGTTGGTCAGGAAAGTAGGAAAGGCCCCAGATGCGGGGGGGGGGCGACACCAGCGACACCACCTCCTTTGTGCTCCGTCCTCCCTACAGCTCTGTATGTATCTTGTGACCCACCCTGGCCCCGTGGACTGGAGCGGAGCGGGCACAGCCCCCAAGTGGTCTCAGTCGGCATCCCTTCCCCTGAATTTGGACTTGGCTGGAGCTGGGCTGAGACCTCTCCCGATCCCTGGGCCAGTGCACCTCGCCCCGGCCCCCCCACCCCCTCGCTCATGCTCTAGATGGGGAGACACAGGTGAGCATGACATTACAGCCTGGGGACACTGGGTAACATGGAGCTCCAAGGACACCCGGGCGAGGAGAGTTCGTGGGGGTGAGCCTGGAGGAGGGGGATCTAGGCGGCGAAGCGAGGGAGGAAGGCCAGCGGACCCAGGCAGGGCTGGAGGAGGCTGACCGTCTCCGTGGGTCTGCACAAGCCCTGAGTGGGAAGAGACCCAAGGCCGGCAAACACTCGCTCCCACTCAACTCCTCCTCCGCTTGGCAGGCTGGTAGAGTGTGATGCTGCCCCCCAGCGAGAACACCCCAATGGACCTGAATCCAAGTCAGGGCGTCCTCCTCTGCCCGCAGCCCTTCAGGGCAAAAACCTAAAGTCCTCCCTTTGGCCCCCAAGGCCCCGCACAACCTGCCCTGTCCCCTTTCCTGTCCTCCCTCTTGCTCAGTCTGCTCCGGCCACAGGGACCTCCGTGCCACTCTCCCAAGGAACAGGCTGGGTACTGCCCCAGGACCTTTGCTCGGGCTGTATCCTGTGCCTGAAGCACTTTTCTCCAGATAACTGCCTTCCTTCACTCAGATCTCTGTCCACTGATTAAAAAGGGCAACACCCCTGGCACCCCCATCCTACTCCCTGCGTCATTGCCTCCTTAGCACTTCCATAACACGACGAGGTGTCCCGCACTCCCATGCACTCAAAATAGCGGGACTTATGGGAAAGGTGAGGTTTGGAGTAGAGCACTCTTGGTTAAGGAGAGCTCCAACTGAAATAGCGACTGGCACATCGAGCGTCACCAGGGGCAGCGTGGGGGTGGGGACAGCTCAGCATTAAGTAGAGACCACTTCGGGGAACACTAAAAATACCTAAAAGAGTAAAATGGAAACAGCCGCCCTGTGCCCATCCACAAATGAGCTCGCTGGTTATAGAGGCAAGGCCTCAGCAGCACAGTCTTGCCGAGGATTTTATTCGTTCCTCCTGTTTCCTGGTGCCCTGGAGATAAGAGGGCCTGGTACATAGCAGGTGCTCAATAAACACTGGCCCAGTGACTAAAACGAACACATGAAACAGACATCACAGGCTGGCGAGCTCACCACCTGGTTTTGTATCAGCAGAGGATGGTTTTTATGTTTTTAAATGTCTTCCTCAAAAAAAAAATTTTTTTTTGTTAAACGTTTTTATTTTTGAGAGAGAGAGCATGCACGTGCAAGCAGGGGAGGGGCAGGGAGAGAGGGAGACAGAGGATCTGAAGTGGGCTCTACACAGAGAGCAGACAGCCCGATGCGGGGCTTGAAGTCACGAACTGTGAGATCGCGACCTGAGCTGAAGTCTGATGCTTAACTGCCTGAGCCACCCAGGCGCCCAGAATCGCTTTCTTTAAAATCAAAGGGACGAGGGACACCGGGGTGGCTCAGGCTTAGGTTAAGCCTCCAGCTCCAGACGTCGACTCAGGTCAGGTTTTCACAGTTTGTGGGATCCAGCCCAGTGTCGGGCTCTGTGCCGAGTGTGGAGCCTGCTTGGGATTCTCCCTCTCTCTCTGCCCCTCCCCTGCTCGCGCTCTCTCTGTCTCTCTCAAAATAAACAACCTGCAAATCAAGAGGACGATATTTCCCCACGTGAAAACGACGCGAACTTCAAACCTCAGCGTCCATCGGGGTCCACCTGCACGTGGCCACGCCCCTCCGGGGATGCTAGTTTATGGCGGCTTTACGCACCGTGGCACAGTTGAGTCCGGTGACGGAGTCTGTCCGGCCCGGGGTGGGGGTGGGCTGGAGGCTTTACCCACCCTTCGCGGACCCAGCGTGCAGAGTTCTGCTAGATCACACGGGGGGGCAGCTGGGGGGGGGGGGCACCGAGGCAGGAGGGACAGCAGGCGGGTGAAGGCCAGGCGCCCTCGCCCTGGCCACTCACCGGCCTCGTGGCGCACCATGGGCTCCTGGCGGGTGTCACACAGCACGTCCAGGAGCACGGGGATGGCCCGGGAGTCCTGCATCTGGCCCAGGCAGTAGGCCAGCTCGTGCTTGAGCAGGGCGGACTCGTCGCCGAAGGCCCGGCTGATCCAGGTGATGGCGCCCGGGCCGCCGAGCCCGCGAAGGGTGAAGAGCGCCCTGAAGCGGGCCTGCAAGGGCTGCTGGGGGTCCACCAGCGTGCGCCCCACCGCCTCCACCTCCTGCTCGGTCACCATGGCGCCGCCGCCTTCCTCCGCAGCCCCGCCGGGGGCCGAAGCTGGGGGCCGTGGGGCACAAGAACCTACGTGCGGAAAACCGAGAGCCCAGGTGAGAGGCATCTTCCGCCCATCCGTGAACTTGTTCACTTAAGAGTTAGGGCCCGGGTGGGGTGGATTCCCACCAGCCGACCAGCCTGGACGTCTGGGTTGAAAGCCAGGGTCCGGCCCTGTCTACTTGCTGGGCGGCCTTCCGTAAGTCACCTTCCCTCTCTGGGCCTCTCGCCTCTGTACCGGCAAGGACTTCTGCCGGTCTGCGCTCCACGCCGTAGCCGGAGGGACCGCGGTGGTGGGTGGCCAACACGGCCCCCGGCGATCCCCACTCCATGCGGCCCCTCTCACACCGGAAGGGCTGAACAACGGGACCCCTGAGGGCAGGTCATGAGAGACGCTGCGGCGTCCTCCTTGCCCGCGCCGGGGGAAGCCAGCCATGGAGAGGTTCGCGGGGCGAGGGACCGAGGCCTCTGGCCGACTGTCACGTGAGAGCAGGAGGCCGGGAGCAGCTCCTGCAGCCGAGGCGGCCCCAGCGGGTGCCCTGACCGCAACCTCACGAGAGGTCGGAGCCAGAAGCTACCAGGCCCAGATGCCTGGCCCCCGGCAACGGTGTGAGTCTGCTGCTGCTTAAAGCTGCTGAGTACGGGGTGTGGAAACTGCACCAGGCCACTGTCCTGTATCCCCCTCCTGTGGCACCTTATGATTCCAAGCCCCCTGACGGTCCCCAAGGCCCTGCATGACCTCCCTCGACCCCTGCCAGCCCTCCCTCCTCTCCCCCGCCACCCCCTCGCTCACTCTGTTCCTCCAACAGGCCAGGCCCAGTCCTGCCCCAGGACCTTGGCACGGACCTGTTCTCTTCCCCAGATGCCTCCCATGCTCATGCTCTCACTTCGTGGGCCTCAAATGTCACCTCCTCAGGGAAGCCTTCCCGGGTCACAGTCTTCACTGTTGTTCCTTTCTCTTGTTTTACGTTTCTTCAAAGCACTTACCGCTACTAGACATCGCGTAAGATGTTTACCAGTTTAGCTGCTATGGCTGGTCTTACCCGTCACAGAACTCTGAAGGCAGGGACCGAGTCTATCTTGGTCACCACTAAACCCCCCAGCACACAGCAGGCCCTCAATGAAACCAACAGCCCTCCCCGTAACAGCGGCTGACGTGCACAGAGCATCTGCTCTGTGGCAGGGACCTCTTCTTTTTTTTTCCTTTTAATTTTTTTTTTTAACATTTATTTATTTTTGAGACAGAAAGAGACAGAGCATGAACGGGGGAGGGGCAGAGAGAGAGGGAGACACAGAATCGGAAACAGGCTCCAGGCTCCGAGCCATCAGCCCAGAGCCTGACGCGGGGCTCGAACCCACGGACCGCGAGATCGTGACCTGAGCGGAAGTCAGACGGTCAACCGACTGAGCCACCCAGGCGCCCCGGCAGGCACGTCTTCTAAGCCCCCTACATTCGTGAGCTCCTGTGATTCTCCCCATAAAACTATGAGACAGGCACTAGGACTGTCACCCTTTTACGGGCGAGAGGGCAGAAGCCGAGACGTTAATAACTCGCTTACGAACCGCGTAAGGAGTTATACATCCAGGTAGCCGGGCTCCAGAGTCAAGTTCTAAACCACAATTGTTATGCCGAATGGATGGACTAAGATGAAATGACAGGGCGGGGCTGGGCTGGGAGGAGGGGCTCCCTCTCCACCGTCCAGATCAACCAAGACCTGGCAGACGCTTCATAAAGCAAGCCTTGGCGTGCTGCGTGGCCTTCCGGTTCCGGTTCCCTGCAGCGTCGGCAGGGCTGACCCGGCTTCATGAGGGAGGTGTGGCTGCCTGAGTGTGGATGACGATGGAAGGAGGGGACACCTTGAAATAAGGACCACCAGAGACCACAGAAACCAGGAGCCAGGGAGCTGGCAAGGCCTTAGGGGCCATGAGATCGGATTCTCTTCTACACAGACGAGCAGCGACTTGTCTGGGGTCACCAAACAGGACCCAGGACTCCTGCCTCCCAGTCCGTGCGGGGTCGCCCTCAAGACACCTGGAGAGGGCCCTTCATGGCCTACTCATCATCCCCAGCGTCCTCAGATGCCTGGGAATGAGGGGAGATCTGGCCAACAAGGCAGCTCCAGCTACGGGAGAGGAACGTGAAGGCAAAACAGGGCAAGACCTGAACTGGGGCAAAAGTCTCTGGGCTTGGCTTCCTCGTTTGGAATAAAACTATTAGCAGCTCACGAGCCGGGTTTCCTTCCAGTCTCTGTTCAGATATTAAAGTACACGCAGGAATCCTCTGAGCACCCAGCTTTAACAACGCAAACCCTCCACCGCCCTGCACTTCTGTTCCTCGTGGCTTTCAGTGTTCCCCGCGGCCTCTAACAGCACCTGGCGGCCCGTACATTTCACTCATCTGTTTCTTACTAGAAAGTCGGCGCCACAGAGACGGGACTTTATATATAAGTAAAGATAAATCTGTACCGCACGCACACGCGGACGGACCCAGGTATATATACCGTTCTGTTCACTGCTATGTCCCCAAGGCCTAGCACGGGATCGGTCACCATGGCAGGAGGTGCCCAATCCTTAGTTGTTGAATGAACCGAACGTCTCCTGCGCACCTGGCATCGTACTAGGCACTTCATGCCCGGCGTAAATCTGTATCATTCGTCAGATGGGTCGAAGGGGCACATGGACCCAATGGAGCGATGCTCGTAGAGCACCTCCTACAATTGCCGGCACTTAATAGGCCCTTGGACAAACCAGAGCTCCTGTTAAATATTCCTGCAGGGAGCCCCAAACCCACTTCTGTGCCCAGGAGGGCGCCCCAAGCCACCTGGAAGCCCGCAAATCATACTTTCGGCCCATTTTTCAGTGGGAAGCGGGGGCAAGGGTGTGGGCGCGGGGTTGAGGGGGTCAGCCCCCAACCAAGGCGGAATCCGGGAATCCGCTCGCCCCCGTGAAAGCCTCTTAGAAGAAGACACGATGGATTAGTAAGGGATGGAGAGAGAGGAGACGAGGATCCTCAACCCTCCGCCCCCCCATCCCCGACCTACCTAAACCAAGAATTCCCAACAAAAAGATACCTGGTAATCAACGCTCCTCCAGGAAGGGATTCCCTCGGGGCTGCTCGCACGTTCCCTCCCCCTGGAAGAGAACCCGAGGAACTGGATGCTTCAAGATCTGTCTACGCGGGTCCCCAAGTACTGGACCCCTCACGCCGCTGGATCGCCCAGAAATCTCGAGAAAGGGGTCGCCCGATATGGGAACCCCGAGCACGCTCCGGCTCCCTGGCTCCCCCCAACGAAGGGATCTCCGGCGACAAGGACCCCGCAACCCGGGGAACGAGTTCGCCCGGACTCTAAACCCCTCAGGAGGCCCCTCGACTCCCCCACCCCCCCCCCCCCCCCGCCCCCCAAGCAACGAATCCCAGAGACTGGACCCCCTCCCGCGGCGTCCTCCCCGTGCCCGCCCGCCAGGCCGCGGCCACGTACCGCGCTCTCTGCTGCCAGAACGCCCGAGCGACCTTCCGGAAGACAAGGAACGCCGAGCCCGCCCGCTCCCTCCGCCGCCACCCGCGTCTCACCAACCGCGACGCTCGCAGCGCGCTCCGGGAGCCGCCATCTTCTCGCCCACGTGACCGGCCCGGACGGCACCAACACAGCCCTCGGGGGGAGTTCCAGTCAAAGTCTCCGCGGCGGGAGAGAGGTCTGGAAGCATGAGTCGGCGCCTGGGCCACAGCTCACACTTAAACACCGGATGGAGTCTACGGACATCCCTCAGGGAAGGGCAAGGGCAACCTTCATTCTTTCCCCGGAAGAGATTCTCTCCGGCCTCCCCACCCGCTTCGGTCAGTGGAAATGGTTTGTGCCGATTCGGGCCGGAGCCCGGGGCCTGCTAGCAACGGAACGTGCGCGGCGCTCCTGGGGCGTGGCCAAGTCCTGGGGGCGGGGCCAGTGGCTTCAGGGGGCTGGACGCGAGCTCGGGAGGGGAGGGTTCGCGTCCTTTCCCCCACGCGGTCAAGTTGTTCAGCGCTCGCGTAACAAATAGCTAATGGAGGCGGAGGACAAGACAGCCTGCAATCCATAACCTCGTAAACGTCCCAGCCTGCTTGTCTGAGGGAGACAGACAGTAAATAAATAAAATACATGTTAGATCGTGACGCGTGTTAAGGGGAACAAAGTATTCAAGCAAAGTCTCCGTGTGGGGTGTGAAGTCTTAGGGGGCGTGGCCACAGACCGAGGTGATGACTTATATGAGTGCGGGAAGGAGCCGTGGGGATGTTTGGGGACAGAGCGGCCCAGACAGAAGAAGGACTTGGCTTCACTCTGACAAATGAGAAGCCACAGAAGTGTTCTAATCAGGGACATTCTGAACAGGCTTTTTTGGACTGGTAGGCAGAAAATCGTTATTAGGAGGGTGGAAGCAAAGAGACCAGAAGTACTCAGATTCTGGATTAATTTTGTTTATTTTTATTATGATTTTTTTTTTTTTAGAGAGATTTTAAGTAATTTCTACACCCACACGTGGGGCTTGAACTCACACCCCCCGAGATCAAGAGTGGTGCACGACACTCGCTGAGCCAACCAGGCTCCCCTGAATTAATTTTGGAGGTAGGGTAAACAGGAGTTGAGGAAGGATTGGATATGGAGTTTCGGAGCAAGAGCGCTCTCCAGGATAAGTGCAAGGTTTCTCACCAGTACCTGGATGCCATTCTTATCTTCCCAGCCTATCCATCCAGGGTCTGAAATAGGGTCGGAATCCCGTCACTTTTTCCTCATCTTACTGCCCCCGTGAGAGTCCAGACTACCGCTGGCTGTCACCAGGATGCTGTCCACACAAGACAAAGCAAGCTTTTAAGCAGTTATGTCCAAACAGTATAGTGTTCCTCAAAAAGTTAAACATACCATACGGCCCAGCAATTCTGCTCTTAGATATATATCTAAGATATACACTCAAACAGGTAATTGTATACCCGTGTTCACAGGAGAATTACTCCCCGGAGCCTCAGGCCCTGGTAACCTCGATTGTATTTTTTGTCTCTTCGGATGTTATTCGCCTAGGGACCTCCAGCGAGTGGGATCATGCCGGATGTGTCCTTTTGTGTCGGGCTTATTTCACTGAGCACAATGTCCTCAAGGTCCATCCAGGTTGCGGCAGGTGTCAGGATAACCTTCCTTCTTAGGGCTGAATACTGTTGCATATGGTGTGGATGGACCACAGTTTGTTTATGTCTTCATCTGTTGATGGACATTTGGACCGTTTCCACCTTTTGGCCATTGTGAATAAGACCGCTGTGAACATCAGCGTGCAAGAATCTGTTTGCTTCCCTACTTTCAAATCTTTTGGGCAGATACCTATGAGCGGGATTTCTGGATCCCATGGGAAGACTACGTTTAACTTTTTGAGGCACTGCTGAACTGTTTTCCACGGTGGCCACACCATTCTACATCCTGGCCATCCTGGCCCGAGGGTTCCAATTTTGCCACATCTGTGCCTTTAAAAAAAAAAGGTTTATTCATCTTTTGAGAGACAGAGAGAGACACACACAGAGCGCAAGCAGGGGAGGGGCAGAGAGAGAGAGAGAGAGAGACCCAGAATCCAAAGCAGGCTCCAGGCTCCGAGCTGTCAGCCCAGAACCCGACCCGGGGCTCGAACCCATGAATTGTGAGATCATGACCTGAGCCGAAGTCAGATGCTTAGCCAACTGAGCCACCCAGGCGCCCCTGTACTTTTTGATAGTAGCTGTTCTGATGGATGTGAGGTGTGCAATTTATTTTGATATGTATAATTGTGTGTGTGTGCTTGTGTGCGTGCGTGTGCGTGCGGTTAGCTATATAATAGAGCAGATACAGCCGTATGTTAACTGGGGAAAGTGGATGGTGGGCATATGACAGTTAGCTGTACAATTCTTTAAACTTTTCTTTTTTGAAAAAGGTGTTTATTTATTTATTTATTTATTTGAGAAATAGCACAAGTGGGGGAGGGGTAGAGAGACAGAGAGAGAATCCCAAGCAGGCTCTGTGCTGCCAGGGCAGAGCCTGACTTGAGGCTCAGTCTCCCGAACCGTGAGATCATGACCTGAGCCAAAATCAAGAGTTGGCCACTTAACGCACTGAGCCACCCAGACACCCCTAACCTAAACTTTTCGATACATTTGCAAGTTTTCATAACAAATCACCGGAACAATGGATGGCAGGGAAAAGGTGGACTACTATTCCCAGCATTTAAAAATTTCAAAGTCAGGGGCGCCGGGGGGACTCAGTGGGTTAAGCGACCGACTTCACCTGGGGTCATGATCTCACGGTCCGTCAGTTCGAGCCCCGCGTCGGGCTCTGTGCTGACAGCTCCGAGCCTGGACTCTGTGTCTCCCTCTCTCTCTCCTGCTCATGCTCTGTCTCTCTCTGTCTCAAAAATAAATAAAAACATTAACAAAATGAAAAATTTCAAAGTCAGGGGCGCCCGGGGGGCTCAGCCGGTTTAGCGTCCGACTTCGGCTCACGTCACGATCTCACAGTTCATGAGTTTGAGCCCCGCATCAGGCTCCGTGCTGATGGTGCGGAGCCTGCTGGGGATTCTCTCGCTTCTCTCTCTCTCTCTGCCCCTACTCATATGCGCTTCCTCTCTCTCTCTCTCTCTCTTACGATAAATAAATAAACTTTAAAAAATAATACACATTTGGAAGTTAAACATACGAAAAGTGTTTTCACTTTGAAAGGTGGAAAAGAAGCGCCTGTTGCAACATTATTTGTAATGGCAAGAAGAAAAGTTGGAAAAAAGTCCTGAAGGACAGCCTCTCCTCGCCTCCAGGGGCGCCCAGCCCCCACCGTCACGCAGCTGCACCCCAGCAGTCCCTTCTAGCCTGTCCTCTCCCCTCGCGGTCAGTCCTCCCCGCAGCAGCCACGAGAGGGCGCCTGTGAACACCGGAGTCCGGTCCCGCCCTCCCCTGCCCACAGCCCTCCAGGACTCCCACCTCCCTCAGGGTAAAAGCCCAGATTCTCCCCACCGCCCCCAAGGCCCTCCATGGTCTGCCCCAGACCCCTCCTTGTCCTCCCCTTCTCCCTCTCTCCCCCTCACTCAGTCTGCTCCAGTCAAATGGGCCTCCTCGCTCTTCTCCAGTGTCCCAGGCAGGTCCTGCCCCGGGGCCTTTGCACGTGCTATGCCCTCTGCCCGGACTGCTGTTCCCTCTGGCACTCTCATACCTGGTTCTCTTCCTCCTCCGGGTTTCTGCTCACATGCACCTCCATATGGCCTTAGCTACCATATTTTAAGCTTTCACTCCCCTTAGTAGTCCCAGCCCCATAGACCCGCCCCCCCCCCCCCCCCCATCCCAGCACGGCTCTGCATGTTCTAACCCAATACATCGTTTACTCTAAGGCCCTGTTTTTCTCAACATCTGTCCCCTCGTCTTGAATGTCAGCTCCATGAGGCCAGGGAATTTCCCAGGACAGCTGGAGCAAAGGCCCTGAGGTCGGGATGGACATTCAGAGCACCAGCCAGGTTGGCGGGAGCTGAACGAGGGAGGGGGGGTGGGGTGCAGCGGGCGGAAGCGATTTGCGCTGTGATTAATCCAGACAGATGGTGGCCTCGAAGGAGCCCCAATCCTCTTACCCAAAGCCCCTTAATATTTCCGCCACGCGGGTCACCTCCAGGCCTCTCCTGCTGCGGGCGGCCACCATGCCGGGGCTGGCGGTCGAGGAGGGGATGGAGGGCTGGAGCCCGGCCCCGCCGCTCTACGAGGAGTACCGCCCGCCGCCCCTGGATGCCATCCGCCTGCCCAGGTATGTGCTGTACCTGCTGCTCGCGGCATTCCTGGTGGTGGCCGTGGCCTACGCCATTGTGGGGCATCTCATCAAGGACCTCGCCCACGACCTGGCAGGTGAGCCGCCACCCACCACGGGCCTGGCTGGGGGCAGTGCTGGGCCACCCGGGGGCGGGGGGGCGGGGACAGGGGCGGGTACAAGGGCCTCTTGTAGCCAGGCAGGGGGCGGAGGGCGGACGGGCCCCCGGGGGGTTTCCTCACCGGTGTCCTACCGCAGACTGGGCCTTTGGCCCGAAGCCAGACCAGGAGGACGCCCCCCAGGAGCTGCGCCCGAGCCTGGAGGGGGAGGATCTGGAGGAGCTCGATCTGCAGCTGGCCCTGGCCTGGCGGGGCGACGAGGACCCTGGCGGGGGCACCGACGCAGCCCCCGCAGAAGCCTCCGCCCCTCCCCGCCGCCCTTCGATTGCCTTCAAGGACCCCCCTGGCCGAAGCTCCTTCTGGAGGCTGAACTGAGCTGGGCCCTGCCCTCTGGCCCGGGCCCCGGGTTTGAACCCCTCTGGTGGTTGTGTAGCCTCGACTTGGGCGCTCGGGACCCCTTGTTCCACTGATCTGCCCTGTCTCGGCACAGAATGTTCTCGTTCTGGGCGGGCAGGTCTCCCAGTGGTTGGCACTTCCCGCCTGCTTCCCCCTTGGCCCCAGAGCCTAATCCCGCCCGGCCTCCGCCAAGAAGATGTTTTTAAAAGAGTGATAATGGTGGCTAACCGTGGCCTAGTGCTTAGCCTGTGCCTGCTGTTGTGCTCGGTGAGCCTTTTCCCTGTGATCCTCGCGGGCAGGACTCAGTTGACCCCATTTGACAGATGGGACAGTGGAGGCACGAAGCCCAGAAAGGACTTGCTTGCAGCAGAGAGAACTTTTTTGTGGCCGGAGGCCGGTTCTGTGACCTGCCTTCGGAAGCAGAAGCCCCAAGGCGGGGTTCTGCCCCCGGTCTTCCGGATCTGCTCGGTCCCCACCCCGGCCTCCTTCCCAGGCTCTGCTGCTGGGCCCCGCTCGATCTGCCGGTCCCCGGGGTGGGGGGGGGGGGGGTCCTGACTTCCCAGCTAACCCGAGAATTCCCGGAGGACAGTGCCTGAGGCTCCCTCCCTCCCGTCTGAGCTTTGCACAGAATAGGGCACACAGTAGGCGCTTCATACGTACCGCCTGGGGGGTCGGGGTGGGCTCGCTTTGAACTCCACCGCTCTGCTGGGTGGCCTGTAGTCTGTAGTCAGACCGCAGGGAGGGAGGAGGCCCCAGGGATGCGTAGGCCCTCCATAAGGCCATGTGCAATGACGCTGTTATCCCCCGGTGTCCCCCGGACCCCCCCCCCCCAAGGCCCTGCAGAGGCCCCCACGCCGGGCCTCCTGCCACGTGCCCGGGCCGTGGCTGTCCCATGACAGCTGGGCTGCAGCACTTCCTCGCTTGGGCAGGGTCCCCTATCTAATCAGCCCCGGGGACCAAGGTTGACGGGCAGGAGAGCCTGGACCCTGAGTCATCGGCTGCCTGGTTGACCCATTCTGCAGCCATAAGGGCGTGGGTGGGTTTGGAGATGCCCGGTGGGCACGCGGCCCATCACTTCCTGTCCCTGTACTCATCCCAGCCTTGGCTCTGGGTGACCGGGGTTCAGATCCCAGCTCGCAAAATTTCCGTGTGACCTCTGTGCTCCTGGCCTCCTCGAGCTTCTCTATGACACGGGGGCATAACATTTTGTGGGGAGTTCGGAGACGGAGACATAGCGACGCGTGGAGGCCCATCGCAGCCGGGCCCCTGCCGCAGGGAGCCTGGGAGCCTGGAGGCTGGGTCCTGGGGCAGGGCCCAGGGTGGAGGGGGCTGGACTCCCCGCGTTAATTGTTATTTCAGGTCCAGAGTCTGACCTCCGGGTGGGGAGGGGAGGAGGGAGGGCCCCCTCCGGGTCTGGGCCTGCCCCACCCCTGGGCCCGCCTGCCGCTGTATCCAGGGCTGGGCAGGGCCTAGACCGGGCCTGACCTTGACTGTGCCTTGCTGCTGGCTCCTCCGCGGCCATGGGGACCCTGGAGACCCTTTTCCTGCTCAGCGCCCTGCTCCTGTCACCTGCCGAGGCTCAGGAGGGTAGGGCTGTGCCCTGGACCCGGGGTGGCGGGGGAGTGGTGGGGAGCGGTTGTGGGATGGGCTCATCCAAAGGCTCACCTTCTCCCCATTTTTCATGATGAGGACCTGAGGCCTCTGAGAGGAGGGGGCAGGGAGATGAGGAATGGGGCCAGGCCCCTCTTGGAGCGCCCCCCCCAGCCCCTCCACTCCCTCTGGGCCTCCCTCCCCGTCTCTGAGGCCAATCCTGCCTGTCACAGCCCCTAGCCCCCTCCTGGTCTCTAGAGCCGGTCTCTGAAACCCAGCCCCTTTCCAAGACCCCATCTGCTTGAGCACCCCCAGCACCGCTCCCCTCTCCCCTATCGGGGGCCAGGCCCCCCCGCCTCCCCATCTCTGAGTCCCACCTGCCCCACCTTCGGACAGCCGCGCAGGGTCACCTGAAGCCCTGGCTGGTGGGCCTGGCAGCCGTCGTGGGATTCCTGTTTATCGTCTTCCTCCTCATGCTGGCCAACCGCATCTGGTGCTCCAAAGTGAGGTGGGAGCCCCTCTCCCCGCTCCCTTGTCCCCGTCCCCGTCCCAAAGTGCTGGGCGCCCCTCCCCCTCTCTGACTCTCTCTGGTCCTTTCTTCTGTCTCCCCATTTCCCTGTCGCTGCTCAGACCCCCACCTACAATCCAGGACACCTGCCTTCCTTTCTGTAGTTCGTGAGCCCCAGCTCACGGCAGAGGGGCCGAGGGTCTCCCTACCTCCTGCCCTTCACCCCCCCTCACCTCCCCCCGCCCCGTTTCTATCTCTCCTACAGGGATGAGGATGAGGGGGAGCCCAGGTTCAGAATAGAGACCAACCAGGATGTGGACCTGAGGTACCGCCTGTGTGAACGTGGGTGGCTGTGTGCGGGGTCAGGGGGTCTGTGTGCGCCCTCTCCGGGGGTGGGGAGGCACGGGTGGGCACAGATGACCTCCGGCTCTTGAACACTTCAAGCACATTTCCGCCCCAGGGCCTTTGCACCTACTGTTCTCGCGGATTGGAACACCTTTTGCCGTGTATCTTCCGGCTGGCTCCTCCTTCAGTCCCTGCCCAGATCTTTCTTCCTCACAGAAGCCCACCCTGACTACCAGCTCTCCTGACGCTCTGTGTCCCGTAGCTGTGCGTTTTTCTTTGCACTTAACACCAGCTGAAATTCTCTTAGTCATTTACCGCCTTCTCGGCACTACACGGTAGCTTCCAATTGATGAATAGAACTTAGCTTCAGTCCCGGCTGTGTGCCCAGTGCCCAGCACAGGGCCCGGCACCCAGTAGGCACTTGGCAAATATGTGGTGAATAAGACGGTGGCGTGGGATCGTGTAGGTGTCTGCGCACAAGCGTGTGGCTTGTTGTGGGTGACTCTCCTGGACTCAGTGCCTCCTATGGTCCTGACTGCTTCCAGGCACGATTCTGATGGGAAGGCTCAGGGATGTGGCAGGGCGGGGGACCTTCCGGTACATCTCAACTTGGGCAAAAGTTGGGGGATAGGAGCAGGAGGGCAGGAGAGGGGAGGAAGCCAGTCTGACTGGAAGATTCTCAGGTGAGACCAACACGTACGGGAGAGGTGCAGGCCTGATGGCTTGTTTTGTCTAAGACCCAGTGCAGTTCCAGCGAAATGTGATTCCCACTCCCCAGATGTGCTGGAGGTTGTAGAATCCACCAGGGTTCCTATGTTGGTAGTTTTCTCCCTGCCTTGTTCATTCCTCCATCCGTCCATCCATTCTTCTGTCCATCATCCATCCACCCATCCATCCATCCATCCGTCTGTCCATCCATCCGTCTGTCCATTTTCTATCCATTCTTCCATCCATCCATCTTGTCCATCCATCCATCCATCCATTCTTCCATCCATCCATCCGTCCATCCATTCTTCTGTCCATCATCCATCCATCCGTACGTCCATCCATCCGTCTATCTATTCTTCCATCCATCTATCCATCCATCCATCCATCCATCCATCCAGTCTTCCATCCATCCATCCATTCCCCTACCCACCCATCTACCTACTCACTCACCCATCCATCCACCTGCCCATTTCCCCCACCCATTATCCCAGTGATCTATCCCCCCACCCACCTGTCTACACTCCTATCCATTCATCCATTGACATTATTCTTTCCTTCCTCTAATCAATCTACACCTATCACTCCGTCTACCTATTCCTCCCTCCATGCAAGCTTCCATTCACTTCTCTACTTATCTACCTATCCATCCATCCATCCATCCATCCATCCTCCCAGCCATCCACCTGCCCACCCAGGGATGGTTGGTCAAGCCTTAGTTTCCGCCTTTGCGAAAAAGAGATAAGGCTTCCTCACAAGGACTGTTTCGAGGACTCAACAAAGATACTTTTTCTAACACACTGGTCACAAGGCCTGGCACAGGAAAGTGTCCATTAAATACGAGCGACTCTGTGTCTTATCGTGGTCTGGGGCCTTTGTATTCATACAGTGAAAGAGACAAGAGGAAGAAGAAAGACGAGATACAGGAGGAGAAGGAGAAGAGGGCTGAGAAGGAAGGAGAGAGAAACTTGGGGCTGGAGCTGGAGGAGAGGGAGGAGCCCGGAGATGATGAGACAGTCAGGAACACAGCCATGTGAAGACTCGCCACACACTTCTTCCAGGCAGCCCCCCAGAGGTACCCCTTCCACACCACACAAGCAATGACCTGGATGTGAAGCCACCCCGACATCCCACGTGGAGTTGAGAACACCACTCCCAGAAAGAAGACGGTGGAACTCGCCCTGCCCCTCAGGGAGGGCTCTCCGTGCGCTACACGCGTGGGCTTTATCCGCCCTCCTTCCTGATGTGTCTGCCTAGTGATTCCTGGACTTGGAGCACATTCTTGGTCATGGAGAAGCCCCCAAGCCCTCTGCCATCTCCTGGCCCCACCTACATCTACCCGCTGCCTGATTTCTTTCCCCTCTCCCTGATTTCTGTTGTCCAGAACCTCCCCCGTCCCTCTCCGCCCCGGGACCAGCACGGGGCCGGGGCTGCCTTCTGGGGACCTGCATTAAAGAATTGATAAGAGCCCTCCAGAAGGGCCCCTGTTGTCTCGTGGGACTCAGTTTCCCCCTGGGGGAGGCGGCTTTGGGGGTCGGGGCCAATGCCTGCGCGGGTACGGAACAGCAAGTTGCCCCGTGCCCCGATGCCCCGGCACCCTGCGCAATCTCCGTGCAATCTCGAGTTTGCTGCCCTGAGCCCTGGACTTTGAGCCCCCAGAGAGCCGTATCCTGGGAAATCGCCGCTCCTCCACCCCCCGGGGTCACGTGGCTCCATCCTGGGGGACTGGGTCTGGGAGGCTGCAGGTGCCTCAGGGTTCCCTGCTGTCTGGGGAAGGGACAGTGCTTTCTCCTCCCAGTTTCCAGCTTCCTCTTTCACCTCCGCCTCTCCGGGCCCTGGGCCTTGTCCTGGACGTTAACTATTTCTTCATGGGGACCTTGATAAAGGCCGGCATCCCGGATCGGTTCTGGGGCCCGTAGCTGGGGTTGGTGGGATGCGACCCAGAAGGCAGGGAGCCTCTGTGCAAGAACACTTCCAGGACCGTCCAGCAGGGGGTGGAAAAGCCATAAAGAAAAGAAAGGTAATAAAGGCCCTGAGAGATGCTCCCAGCGAACCCCTAGCAACTTCATCCTCGGTCAGCAGTACGCGATCTGTCCCATTTTCCAGCTGAAGATACCGAAGCACAGAACGACAGATGTCACCGGCCAGGTGTCGCTGGCTGCTGTTGGCAGACCGGGGATGGAAGCCCAGGCCACCCAAAGGATGAGGGAGTTTGTAGGCTCTAGCTAAGGTCACACTCGGAGATGAATGTCCTAGGACGGGGAGGGTTGGGGTGGGGGGTGCTTCCTAGCTGGGACAACCGTGTCCCTCTGGAACGCCAGATGCAATTCTGCAACCTGGGGACAAGACATAAGGCACAAAGGAGGTGCCAGGGGTTAAGAACCCTTGCAGGTGCCGGCACACAGTAGGTGTTCGGGGAAGGAGTTCCCCACCTCTCCTCAGCCTCTCCCCCCACCCCCACCCCGGCTCTGGATGTGGGGAGTGAGGGGGTCCGATGGGGGGGGGTCCTCAGGGAGACAGGGTGCTGGGATCCCTGGGACCCTGAGGCCCCTTCCCCGGCAGGCCCCGAATCCAGAGAAGGGGCCCCACCCCCCACTTCCGGCCACACTGGCCACACCTTGCCCCGGGGTATCCTGGGCAGGCCACTTCCTCCTCTCGGGGGGGGGGGGGTGGCACCCCAGAACCTGCTGGAGAGAGGCGAGGACAGACCCACAAGGATGGACAGGTTCTGGATGACCACTGGCCGGGTCTCCCTTCTGGAAGCTCTGGTCCCGTGCCTGGTTCAGGCGCAGCCCTGTAAGGCCTCTGGGAGGGAGAGGAGGTGGGAAGGGAGTCCCGACCCGGTGGCCCAGCCTCTGACCCTGCCCCGCCCCGCCCGCAGTGGCCCAGAGGAAGCCGTGGCTGGTGGGGCTGGGGGCCGCGCTGGCCGCCCTCTTCCTCACCTTCGTCTTCGCCGTGGTCTACGCTGTCTGGTGCAGAGAGTCCCGCGACAGGTGGGCCCCCTTTGAGCCTGAGCCCCCCCTCCCCTGCCGAACCACCGGCCCCCCCGGGAGTCTCTCCCCTGTCCTCCCAGAGCCTCGGAGGAGGCAGGCAGGGCCGGGGGTGGTTCTTGGACTCAGAACCGATGGGGCCTCCCACAACCTCACGGACTTCCCTCCTGACTACTCACCTGAAAACGAGGAAGCTTCCCCCAGACGGGTGTATTCAGCCCCCATCGCCGCTGCCTCCATCCACCCGTGCGACCGTCCACCTGTCCCCCCGCCCACCCACGTGGCCTTCTATTGTTCTGTCACCCAGCCACTCGCTCACCTAGCCACCCATCCACGCACCCGTCTCCGTGGCTCTCTGCCTGTTGGGGCACCTGCAGTTCTGAGACTCAGGACGGTTGGGGCTCCTGTAGCTCACGGGGGGGGGGGCGGCGGGGGGGGGGCTCCGGCAAGGGTCCTAACCTGTCCGAGCCTCAGCACCCCTTGTGTACGATGGGAACAACAAAGCGTGGGGGGTTTGGGAGGTTCTGGGAGAATCACAAGAGGCCGGGAGCGCTGGAAGTCCTTATTGAATGAGGTGTTCTGGACCCTTCTCGTTTCCACAGCAACAAAGAGGAGGACGTGGGGAGTGTGGGAAAGGAGGAGAAAGAAGCAGAGGGTGACCAGGGGCTGGAGCTGGAGGAGAGAGAGGTGCCTCCAAACCGTGAAGGAGTGGTGAGCGCCTCCCAATGAAGGTTTCTCGCCTGCCTCCTCCAGGCAGGCCTCCAGGGCTGCCCCCATGCCTGCTCTGCACTCTGCAAGCAAAGTCCCGGTCCTGGGGCCAGGGGAATTATCCCATGTGGGGTTCGGGGTGAAGGGTCCCTGAATGAGGAGCGCTCAGGACCCACCCCAAGTCCCTCCGGGAGGCTTCTTTGCATTTACCTGGGTGTTTATGCGTCCCCTTCCCCAGCACATCCTGCCCCAGCCCCCTTTTTCACTGGCAAGAGGGACGTGGGGCAGAAACCGTGCAGTTGGCTCTCCAGTGTTTGCAGGGCCCAGGCCCGGTCCCGTCCCCCTGCAATCTCGCTTCTGCTGCTTCTGGGCAAGAACTTCCAGCCGATGCGGAGCGCAGGGCGGTTTCCTGGGAGACGAGCGCCCCTCCCACCGCGTGCCGAGTTTCTGGTCACTGTCCACCCCCCCCCCCCCAGCTGGGACTGCGTGCGGTGCCAGGCTGGGAGGAGACGCGGCGTCATCACCCCCTCTTCCTGCCCTGCCCTCTGGGTGGCGGCTCCGCGGCCCCGTCCTTGCTGTGTGGCCCTAAGTATGTAACTTAACGTCTCTGTGCCTCAGTGTCCTGTCCCGTAAAAGGGCGGGCGGGGGGGGGGTTGGAAAATAACTTGGTCCTTTAGAAGTTGTCATGAGGACGAAGTGAAATGATGTCCACAAAAATCCTGGGCACAGAACCCGGAACCCAAAAGGTGTCTAATAAATGAATGCCAGCTTTTTGTGATGCTGAAACGGCGCGGATGGGGCCGGGCGCACGGCCGTCCTCGAACAGGCCTGGGGGATCTAGAAGGCCACAGCGTGAGCACCCAGACTGCGGCTCTGGGGTCCGGACGATCCGGGGGTTCCGGGTGGGGGCGGAGCGGAGGTCGGAGAGGTCGCGAGAAGGGCGGGGCCGTGTAGGCTCCTCCCCTTCCGCAGGGGCGGGACTTCTCCTCTAGGGGCGTCTGGAAATGGGGCGGGGAGCGTTTTGTTGCTGTCGCAAGCCCGCGTCCCTTGTATGGCATTTAGTTGGGGGCCCGGGGGACGGCGAACAGCCTGCAGTGTTGGGACAGCTCCCCCCCCCCCCCCCCCCCCCGCCAAAGCCAAGAACTGCATCACCTCAGGGGCCAACGTCCGAAACCACAGACGCTTTCTTGGAGAATCCCCCCCCGCCCCCCAAAATAGCGGAGCCCTGGCCTCCGGTCTGAGGACCCCAAGCCCGGTTGACCTCCCACTCTGGGTTGAGCCCCACACCCCTGGTGAAGTCCCACAGCCCTGAGTGACCCCCGACCCCGGCTGAGCCCCCCACCCTGGGCTGAGCTCCAGACTGACCCCCCCCACCTCTGGTGGATAGGGGTCGAGCCCCCATCCCGCATGAGCCCTACCCCAAATGACCCCCAACGCTGTCTGAGCCCCCACAACAGGCTGAACCTTCATCCCGCAAAAGAAGCTGCTGCTAGGGCCCCCTATCTCGTTGCGGGGAGGGGCTGGGCTGCAGGGTGGGGGTGAGGGCGCAGGTGGCTGGGGGCTGCCTGCCACGCCTGCGCCCAAGACTGGCTTCTGGGTCCAGCTCCCCGTCCCGTCCACGAGGGGGCGCCAGAACCTTGCTGCCGAGGGCAGAAGCACCCAGCCCTGTCCGAGATGGGGCAGGGGCGGGAAGAGGTGGGGTCTGGGCTGCCTCGGACCACCCCCCCCCCCCCCTCGACGACTGTCGTCTGTTCCTATCTGGTTGGCGGCGTGGGGCCGTGCATCTGCGTGGAGTGTAGGGGCACTGTGCCTGGTCCCTTTGTGCGTCCTCTCTCTCTATGCCTCAGTTTCCCCATCAGTAAAAAGGGATGTAATCATCCCTCCCGGGTAGGTCTGTTGGAGTATGGAAGGAGCCTGTGCAGCAGAGAGCTCTGGTTGCCCAAATTGGGGGGCTCTTGGAGGTCTCTGGGGGACTTGGAATGGGGGCGTAGGATGAGGGGCAATGCCTCGGAGATCCCAGTCCCCCCAAGAAAGGGAAGTGACTGCCCCTCACACCTGCAATGCTCCTGTGCCCCCACAGCCTCGCTCCTATCTGCCCCCAGCCTTTGAGAAGCCCCCATGGCTACTGGGGTTGGGGAAGAACCGGACACGAGCACTGCCGGCCCTGTGTGACCAGGGCCAGGGTGGGACAGACTGGGGGCTGGGGGCTGGGAGCTCGGAGGGTGAACGGGGGCTTTGCCCAGGCAGGTGGGGGAGGCCCCCTGGACGAGAGGGTGTTGGAACCGAGTGAGGTCCCAGCCTCCTCTGCCCACAGCCCTCCAGGGCTCCCACCTTCCTGGAGGAAAAGCCCAAGTCCTGGCGGTGGTCCAGAAGACCCTGCATGCAGGTCCTGCCTTGTCCCTTCCCCTCCTTCCTCAGTCCCTCCCTCTGCTTCAGCCACACCGGTCTCCTGGCTGTTCCTCCAACACGCCAGGCGGGGTCCTACCCCAGGGCCTTTGCACAGACTGTGCCCTCTGCCTGAAACACTCATCTGTCAGATTTTCAGAGGGCTGTTTCCCTCCTGCTGTTCAGGTCTTTGTTTAGATGCTACCTCCTCATGTGAGGCCCACTCTCCCTTCCCTTACTTTGCTTTACTTCTTTGGCACCTACCTCCTCCGATATATATCTTGCTGATTTTTACTGTTTACCCTGCATCTCCGCAACTTGGCGCTGTAACGGCTATGAAGGCAGGTTATTTTGGGCGTTTTGTTCCGTGCCGTGTCCCCAGTACTTGGTACTCGGCACTCGGCAGATGCTCCGGAAATCTTTGCTGAATGAATGGGACTTTGACAGGTGGAAAAAGAGAGGGAACACATCCTGCGTGTTATGGAGCATCGTCTGTGTGCCAGCTTCTGTCCTGGGAGCCGGGGTGGGGGGTGGGGGGTGGGGAGGAGGCGGAGATTCCTGGCACAGAGCAGGTGCTCCCTAGATAACCACGGAGTTTGTTGGCTGAAGACCCTGGGGGAATCCGAGACGGGTGGGGGAAACCCGGGCAGGCCTCCCGGAGGAAGAGGATGTTGGAGGACCTGAAGGGTCTGCGTAGGGAGGGGAGGCTGCAGAGAGCAGAGCAGCAGGGCAAAGGCTTGGGGGGTGCGAAGTGGCCCACCCTGGGAGACCACTGGAGCCGCTAGGGACTGTGCAGGAAGGACCTGCACCCAGATCACTCTCTGTCGGGGGCGTCCCGGGCAATGTGGGGGGCTGAACAGCAGCCGTGCCCCCCCCCACCCCCGTCAACGAATGTCTCCAGACACTGTGGAGTGTCTCTGGGGGACACTTGGATCTAAAGACCTCAGAACACCTGCCCGATTCTCCGAAGTGCTGGGGTCCCTGCTTCCTGAGGCCACTGGCCCGGCGTCTGCCCTTCGTCCTGGCACAGAACAGCCCACACTCAGCACAGAAAGGACCCGAGACAGTCAGAAAGAGTCGAAGCTTAAGCTTGTTTAATTTTTATACATTTTTTCTTTTTCTTTTCTTTTTTTTTTTTTTTTTGCTTTTTATTGAATCTTTTATGGAACCCCCCCTTTTTTCATTTTTTTTTCATTTTTTTTTTTTTTTTTGCATAGGGAAACAAACAAACGAAATAGTAACAGCCAGAGTCACTTTCTGTAAATGGTACTTAGGTAGGCGCGTCTGCAAAACCCGAAATGACTGCGTAATATACAAGGTTATGATCAGAGTATGATGTGCGGAGGGGGCAGGCGGGTGAGCCGGGCAAGGGAGGAGTTGGCCAGGTCCGCCTAGATGTCCCCCGTCCCCACCTGGGGAGGGAGAGGGGGGCGGCAGACCCAGCCCGAGGCTTCTCCCAACTTGGGTTCATGAACGTGGCGCGCACGCACGCGCGTGTGTGTGTGTGTGTGTGTGAGATCTGGTGTGTGTGGCAAGCAGGAAGCGAGAAACAGAGTAAACTATCCTGGTAATATCAGTAAAATACAAAATGGGGGGGGGGAACCTCAAAAAATATCTCGGAGGAAAAGAAAACGAACAGCAACAACCACCAAAAAGTTTTTAGAGGAGAGGAAGGAAGGAAAGAAAAGAAAAGAAAGGAACTTCAGAGTCAAGTGGGTCTCTCTGCTTCCTCCCTGTCTCCCCTGTGCTGTGCTCTGTCCCTCAGACTCTCTCGTCTGTCCCCCATGCGGGGTCCTGGGGGTGGGAGGGCAGGAGGCTGGGGGCAGAGGCCAGGACCCCCGGATTTGAAGGGACTTTGGTTTTAGAGGCCTGACTGGGACCCAAGACGGAGGGGCGGGGGGTTGATGCACTGGGGGAGTGGACCGGGGGTTCCTGGCCGGAGGGGGCTGGGACACAGCCCCCTGTCCCCTTCCAGTGGGTCCCCTTGTAGCCAGGAGGTGTGAATGGAGGGCTGTGGGGTGGGTGGTAGCTTGGGGCGGGGAGTGACTTCCTTCCTCCCCCAGAGCCCTTACTCCTGTTGGATCCCGCCTCCTCTTTCCTGAGGCCTGGGGGGGCCCCTGGGGAACAGGGGAGGAGAACCCCAAAGCCACACCAGCAGACATGTGAGGCACTGCTTGGGAAAAGGCTGTTTTGGTATCGCAACAAGTCCCACTGGTACGGCTTTGGGTCTGTGTCCCTGCCTCGCCTGGGGGTGGGGGTGGGCCAGCTCAGGGGTCCCCACACGCTCCGAGATGCTTCGGGATGGCTGGCTGGATGGGAGAGGCTGTGTCAGTTTGGAGGGGGGGACTCTCAGGAGGCGTCCCGAGGGGCAGAGATGGGGAAAGATGGGAGGAAGCCGGATTTGAGGATGTGTGTCTGGAATCTCCCTCCAAAAAGAAAGTGAAAACCAGGGTCTCAGAGAGGGAATCCAAAGTAGCCACTGTATAATCTGGATTAACGAGAAAAAAGTCCAAAGTACCGTGGGGGACGCCAGAGTGGGGAGGGGGCCTGCTCGGTCTATCCTGCAGGGGCCAGGGGTTGCTGCTTCTGGCCCCAGGCTCCTGCCTAACGGCTGCTGTCCCTGGGGACAGACAGGAGGTTCCAGAACAGAGACGGGGACGTGTGGGGCTGAGGCTGGAATTGTCTGCTGCCTGGGGGGTGCGGCTGCCCCCCACGTCTGCTCCGGGGTTCCTCTTGGGTCTGATTGTCTAGCTCACGGGTGGAGGTCTGGGCTCAGAACTCGGCAGGAGCCCGGGGCCCGGACCTGGGCCTGGGGACCCCCGACCCCCTTTCTCCTCGGCTGGACGGGCCCGGGACTGCTCGCCTCTCCACACCTCCCCCTCCCCCTGGTTGGTATTCCAGGTCCTCGTCCAAGAGAGGACGGGGGGGGGGGGGGGGGCCATCTGGATGTACTCGGGAAGCCTCCTGGTTCTTTTCTACAGCACGGCTGGAACTTGGGGTCAGGCGGGGCGGGCTGCGAAGGGACCGTGGGGGGGGGACCACGGGGTCCCCAAGAAGCCCTCGGGGTGGGGTCCCGGTAGGGACTCTCCAGTGGCTGCTCCCCAGTTCTGGGGGGAGGGGAATAAAAACCAGAAATCAGCCGCATGAACACGGACACGCGTGGCCTCGGGCCCTCGGACCTAAGGACAGATCTTAGGGGCAGTGTTTCGGCCACTCAGACCGCGACCTGCCCCCTGGGACCTGCTGAGGTGTCTTTTTGCAACAGGACATGGTGTGAGTTCTGATGGTGGATGAAGCCAGGGCCGGCCTGCGGGCCCCCCCACCCCCACCGCTCGGCGGGGGGGGGCGGGCAGCAGGTCAACGAATGGGGGCATCTGCCTGCTGTGTCCCCTCGGGAGATGCGCGGTGGGCTCGGGTGGGGGCCGGAGGTCGAGAAACTCAGCCCTCTGACACCCTCAGTCTGCCACTGTCTCAGCTTTGGTTGAGTAAAGAGCAAAGGAAACTGAAGACAACAAGAAAGAAAGGAAAAGAAAGGACGGAAGGGAAGGGAAAGGAGAGGAAATAAACTCAAGGAAAAGACAACAGTGTCAGCAGCCACGAGACGGGAGGCCTGTGCCCGGGCTGTCCCTGTCCCCGTCGGCCCGGGCTGGGCCCACGATGGCTGGACTAGGTCTACAGGTACAGACGGACAGATATTGCATATTATTGGGTTTGGCTTCTGTTTTCTGTTTGCTTCATACCAGATACCTTCCACAGTCACAGCTGGAAGACACAGAACTGGGTGCTGGGGCTGGGGGGGGTGTGGGGGGGAGAGGGCAGGACGGGAAAGGCCGCCCCAGGCCAGTCTCCAGGGATGGGGGGGCCGGCGAGTCCTTTGCCAACAAGCAAGGGGTGCCTGGGGGGCTGGAGGGGGGCCTCGGGGGTGGGATGGCATGTGACCCTGAGCCGGGGGGCGGGGGGGGGGGGGGAACGCCAGCCTGCAGGAGAGGTGGGATGAAGTCTGGCTGTGGGCAGGATGGCCACCCCATGGGGACACCGCTGGCCGGGGGGCCAGGGTGCACCCCTGAGGTCTGTCCGCTGCTGCCGTGGGCAGGGGACTCGGAAATGACCCCCCTGGAGCCCAGGGGTGGGGCTGGGGGTGGCAAAGCACCAGCGAGCACCCCCAATGCGGCAGGAGATGCGGAGCCGGGGGTGGGGGGTGGGGGGGTGCGGACCGTGGGGCGATTATTCTGTGGATTGCTTTCTTTAGCGTGTGAGTTTGCTTTTTTTTTTTTTTAAATTCTTCTTGGTTTTTTTTTTCTTTTCTTTTTTTTTTTTTTACAAATAGAAATACATCCCTCTTCAATTTTTATTCTTTATTTCATGTCATTGTTTTGTCTTTTTTTTTTTTTTTTTTTTTAACTACACGAGCAGAACATGCGGCTATCTGTGCGCTGATATTGTTTAAAGGTAATACTTATCTTCGGAAGGCAAGGCACATCATGTGGTAGAAAATTCCGTGCAAATTAGGAAACATGGAGTTTTTTTAAGGTTTTTTTTTTGTATCTTTTTTTTTTTTTTAAAGAGGAGGGGGGGTAGTGTTGGAGGGGGGGGCTGGGGGGGCGGGGGGGGGGGAGACAGAGCCAGGTATCATTTGCCATGCAGTGTCAGCCACAGCGAGCTGACATCAGGAGCCAGGTCACAGGAATCCCCGACTAAGCACCATGCAAAGTTAGGTAGCTGGGGGGTCCCAGGCGCCCCTCCCCTACCCTGCCTACCCGCACCCTAAGGTTCCCGGCTGAGAAGCTTCCGGATACCCCAACTGCACGACCCACCCCCTCCTGCCCTCCCGGAGAGCGGCCCATGCTTTGGTCCCCTACGGCCACCCGGTGGAGGGGGCCCTGGGGACAGACGGACGGACCAAGGGCTCTTGGAAGCCTCTGGACGATGGGAGGGGGGTTGGTGGGGACGGGTCTTTCTCTCTATGGTCGAGTGGGTTTGCCAAGCCCCTTGGGCTGGTTTGGGAGGAAAGTCCAGTTTCTGGGGAGGTGGGAGAGGCTGGCCAGGCCTGGGGCACGGGAGAGGGGGACAAGGGCCAGGCTGGGAGCAGGTGATGTGGAGGCCCTCCCCAGGGCGATGGCTTTGGCCCAGGCGGGGGGTGGGGGGCTGCGGTGGGGGAGGTTTCCCCCAGGGCCAGGCATGGAGGAGGCCAGCTGGGCCTGGGACGGGATGGGAGGGGCCCCTGTGTCTGGGCCTGGTGACCCGGGGACACCTAACACCCCCTCCCAGGCCCCCCGCCCAAGATGGCCATCCCGGGCTGGAGGTGGGGTGGGGCCAGGGAGCCGGGGCTGGGGGGCACCCGGTGTCCCCAGCTTAGTGTTTTTGGAGCGGCTCAACGGAAAACGTTTAGCGGATGGGGGGTCCCCTACGTGGCTACAGGGGACCCCCCTAGGCGCCGGCCCCTCCCTCCCCTGGCCAGAATCCCCCCCCCCCCCGCAAACCCAACCCCATCCAGGCCTACGTGGACTACAGTGACCGGCCTGCTTTCCTTGTGGGGGCCCGGCCACAATGCACCTCCCTGGCTGCGCCCCACTTCGGCGGGGGGAAGTTGAAAGTGCAAACCGTGGTCCCCCTTTGGGCCGGGAGGCACCAGGGAGGGGGTGTCGCTCCAGGATGTAAGGCACTGGCAGAGGAGGCGAGGGAGGGCCCGCTGGCTCCCCAGATCCCACCCCTGTGCCCGAGCGCAGCAGGGCTTGAGGGACGCCCAGCTCTGCCCCTTGGGCCGACCGTGGGTGGGGTGGGGGGGGGGGAGTCCCATCTCTCTAGCTCTGAGGGGGGCACAGCAGTGAGGATCAGTGACTGGAGGCAGCCGGGCTGTGGGAGGGAATGGAAGGGGCCCCCGGCCATTTCGCATCCCAGCTGGACAAAGGGGGGCGGGCGGTGGGAATCAGGCACTTAAACCACTCGCTCTCACCTCCCACCTCCGTGGGCTACGTGGCGGCGGGGGGGGGGGGGGCTCCCCTCCCAGGGCTCGGGTGGATGGAGGCTCCAGACAGGTGTCCCCTCCCGGGGAGCTCTGGGTCTCTCCACGCGCCCCAGCCCCTTCCTCGGAAAGTGCATTTCTTACAGTGTGTGCAACGTGGGTCCCTCCCCGGGGGCGTGTGGAGCAGGGCCGGCGGCGGCGGGGTGCGGGGTGGGGTGGCCTCCAATGCCGAGGGGTGGAGCTGGGGGTCAATTGCATAGAGACTTCTCCTCCCAAACAGGGCAGGCCTGGGGCTGAAAGACCAAGTCCCCAGCGAGCCCAGCCGGGCGCGTGCACGCGTCGGGGCGGCGTCGGGGCAGGACGCTCCGGAGAAAGTTTCTGCCGCGCGTCCCAGTCCCCCGGAGACACGCAGGGTCTCCCCACAACCCTCTTCTGCCCTCGTCGCTTCCCTGCCCGCCCGGGGCCTCCAGGGCGGCCTCTGCTGCCCGCGGCTGGGGTCCTCGCCGGCCCCCCACCGTCCCCACAGCGCCTGCGTCCCCACTCGGCGGAGGCCCGGCCCACATCGGGCAGAGGTGGCCTGGCTGGGTGTCCTGCCCCGTGGGGCCTGGGCAGGGGCACCAGGCCGCGCTCACCTGGTCCTGGGCGGAGGCGGGGAGCGGGCGCCCGACCTTCCGGAGCAGCAGCCAGAGGAGATGAATAACTTAGGAAGACGCCCCGACCTCCGAGCGGTGGCTGGGCCTGGCCCTCTGGTCCGGCGGTGGCGTCCCGAGAGTCTGAACGGTTGCTGTCTTCACCTTTTGTCTTCTTGGCTGGGTGGGTTGATTTTTATGGTTGGTTTTTTTTTTTTTTTTTTTCCGTTTGTCTTTTTTTTTTTTTTTTGCCTTTTTTTCCTTTTTGCTTGTTTTCCTCCTGTGTGTACGTATGTGCCTGTTTTGTCTTTTCGGCCAGGCTGGGAGTCGGCGGGGTGTTCTTGCTTGCTGTAACTTTCCACTGAAAACGTGGGCCAGGGGCCGGCTGTGCGGCCCCCTGGGATTCCCGCGACGGAGGAGCAGGGCGTGGGAAGAAATCTTTCTTATCCCAGATACCAGGACTGGGTGCCCGACAGGGACACAGAGAGAGAGAAAGGGGGGGGGGGGTAGGGGTAGGGAGAGAGAGAGAGAGAGAGAGAGATGGGGGTCAGACTCTCCTGTTGACCTCGCTGGCCACTGCCCACACCCACCTCTCTGTGACCTGTGACCCCCGCCTCCCTTATCCCGGACCTGTCATAACCTGCTGGGTGACCCTGGGCGAGTGCCTGCCCCAGAGCAAGGCTGCTACACAAAGTACAGGATGCCCAGTGAAATCTGAATTCTGGAGAAGCCCCAGAGAAAGCTTCCGGCACGTAACATGCGGCTTGCAGAATATACTTAATGCTACAACGATTTTCTTTTAATTGATTTGTTTTTTATCTTTTCTTTACCTGCAATGTCAATCTATTCGAGCGTCCTGTGGTTTTGTTGAGAACCAGGTCTCTGAGCCTCAGTGCCCTGAGCACAGAATAGGGGAGAGGATGTGCCCCCTTATATCCAGGCCGTGCGATTGATCGGGGCTGTTTCCTTTCGTTTTCTTTTTTTAAACAAGCGCTGCCCCCACCCTGGCCGCCACCCGGTTTCAAAGTGAAGAGGACAGGGGCCCAGAGGGGTCAAGCCATTTGCCTAAGTCCACCAGCGTGGGAGCACCAAAGTGGAACTGAGGCTGGGGCCCGTGTGGTTCCAGCCCCCGCTCCTCCCCTGCCCAGGTCGGACCTCTGGCCTGGCCGCTGAGGGGCCATGACCTCCACTTTACGGGGGGGGGGGGGGGGGGGGGGGGGGGGCGTGTACTGAGGCTTGGTATCGGGGACAGCTCCAGTCCTGGTCTCCACAGGGAAGTCATGGGGAACAGACCCTGCCCCCTGGAAATGCATCGACTGCACCTGCGTGGGGCCGGCCTGGGGACCCTCCCCCCAACTGATGCTGAGTAGCGCTGCCCCCCCCACCCCTGCTGTAAATCAATCATGCCCCTCCAACCAGGCCGCCCTGTGGGCCATCCCAATGAACTGGCGCCATGGCTCCCAGCCCCCCACCTCCAGCCAAGTTCAAGTTCATCTTGGCCATTACCTCATGTCTGGTTTCTGTTGGCAACCAGACAGACTCTGGGCGTGACCCTCCCCCATGGTGGCCTCCCCTTGGCCCTTCCTCCCTTCCTCCCTCCTCCCTCCCAGGCCTCTGGTCCCAGTAACTTAACATCCTCCTCTTCCGCTGACTGGGGGACCGAGGTGAGGAACCGGGGGTGAGGTCCCGGCTGCGGGCTCCCCCCGGGCCTGGCTGGAGCTGCCAGTGCGGCTCTGGCACGCGGCTTAACCCCTCTGGTCCTTGGCTCATCTATCTGCTGGACGGGTGTCATGTGCTTCTGGGCAGAAAGGATCCTGGTGTGAAATGCTGAAGGGGGGACCCCACCACATCGGGGAGGGGGCAGAGGTATCAGGGTCCGCGGAGCCCCAATCTGGGGACCAAAAAAGTGATAGATGGCTCAGGGCTGGGGGGATGTATGTCGGAGGTGAAGGAAGGTAATTGACCAGAGGGCGATCAGTTGAATTGACCGGGGGGAGGGGCACCAATGCGCGAGGGGCGTAGATGGGGGAGACGTTAATCAGGGAGAAATATTGATGGGGAAGGGGATATTGACCTGGGGGAGGGACACTGGTGGGGGAGGAGAAATTGATGGGGGAGGGGCACTGACGGAGGAGGGGGATATTGATCAGGGGAGGGGCACCGGCGGCGAGGACGCAGAGGATGGGAAGGGCGTGGGGAGGGACAGAGCTGCTCTAGGCTGGGACTGGGGGCTGGGTGGGGGGGGCGCAGAGGAAAGCAAACCTCCCAGGAATAATGAAGGCAGACGCAGAAGGGCTGACTGGGTCAGAAATGAGAGGCCTCTGAGCTCTGAGCCCTTTGCACAGGGGCTCCGAGAGTGGGGAACAGGGTCTCATGGTTTCCTCCTCCCCGCCCTTCCTTCCCTTCAGGGTCTGCAGGGAGCAGAGAGGGGCACCTGACCCCCAGGGAACTGGGGTGCCCCTAGTCCACAGACCTGTGGTCCAGCCAACAGCAGCGTGGGCAGGGTCTCTCCCAGGGATGCCCTCCCGTTCACCCGGACTCAGGCCTCACCTCTTCTGCAACCCAGGCTCCCTTGGGAGTCTCCCATCAATCTGACATCTCCCTTCCGTGCCCCACACACCCCACCAATGCCAGCCTCCGAGACTTCTTTCTCATTCTCAGATCTGGTTGTGCCCCTCCCTCACTCTCAACCCTTCCATGGCTCCCCACGGCCCTCAGGACAAACCCCACATTCAAGCTGCTTCTCTGGCGTTTCTAGCCTTTGTCGGTGCCAAGTCCCCTGCCCGAGGACCCCGATCCTTCTCTCCTGCCAGCCACTTCTGCACCAGCTCCCACCCCTCCCTCCCCAGGCAGGGCCTTGGAGGCCCCCTCCCCTAGGTTCCTACTAGTGTGGGCCCCACTGGACCATAGGGGGAAATGAGAAGCACGCAGAACCAAAGTACTGCCCTGGTCTGCCTCGGTTTCCCTCCTCTTCTAGGATGTCTGCTGGGCTGGACCCCCGTGTGGCGGTCGATAATGGAGAGATGCGGCAGGGGGGTGGGGACCTGGGGAAGGGTTAAGCAGGCAAGGCCTCCTCCTTGTCATTTTTATTACCTTTAGTTTCTGAAGAAATCAGGACATTTCCCCCCCTCCCATCGGGGATGTGGGGTTGGGGGCGGCGAGAAAATGCATGGGTTCCAGAGCCCTGGGGGGTGGGAGTATCCACGCCAGGGCTTAGAGAGGGTACCCCAAACTCAAAGTGGGGAGTCCTGGAGTCACCCCAGCTTTCCGGGTGACTCTGAGCAAGGCACAACACTTAATACTCGGGGTGTGGAAGGTAGGTGGGACAGTGTCTGCCTTTTGGAGCCCTTTCTAGATAAAACTGGTCCAGCTTCGACGGCTGCGGGCCTTTCCAAGACTCTCCCCCGGGAAGTGTCCAAGGCCAGAAGAAGAGACGGAGGTTCAGAGTGGGTGAGCAGAGCCAGGGGCGAGCACTCACTGCTGAGGCCCGGGCAGGGAGGGAGGGCGATGGCTGGGTCCTCTCCATACACTCTGGCCCCGGTGAGCTGCCAGCAGCAACCAGGTCCGCCCCGGAGGGTCCCCGGCCGATTCTGGTCTCCGCCGAGGAAGGGGGATGTAGCTACCAGGTACCCGATGTCCCCCTCAGTCCCTGCGCATGGACTCTGCTGCAGGAAACCCTCCCACGGTCCCGGGAGCAACCAAATGTGGCCCCCGGGGGCCCACAAATGCCCACGCTCTGCGGTTCCGGCAATCGGGAGATGCTGGGGAGCCCCGGGCTGCTTTCTCTGTGCATCTGGGCACCGGAGGGGCTGCCCTGGGGCTGCCTGACATCCTGCAACCCTCTCCCCAACACGCGCTGGGGGGTGGGGGCCCCGGGGCCCAGCCACCACCCCCAGACACCATCTGGCAGCACACTCCCGGCCCGCGTGCGGCACAGACCCAGACCCCAACCCCGCGGGAAGCTGGGAGCCACCGGTCTTAGCTCCGGACCCACTGGGGCTCTGCCCTCCACGGCTGTGCAGCCTCAGGCAACTCACTCCTCCTCTCTGAGCCTCCGTGTCCCGGCCCGGCCCATCCCCCTCTCCCCACCCTGGCGCCCACTCCGTGCAGCAATGCCGCCTCTGCCCCTGCTGCTCCCCTCTCCACCTCTGGGACTGGAGCCTGGGGTGGGGGTGCACGTGCTCTCCCGGGAGGCCCCGCCCCCTGCCATGGGCTGCCTCAGTTTCCCCACCTGCCCCCGGAGTCCTAGAGTCCACTGCCACCCCCTGCCCTCCTTTCTCATGGTCCCTCCGACCAGCAGCACGGGCGGGGACAAAGGCTCGGGGGCTGCAAGCTTGGGCTGACGTGCTGTGTGATCCTGGGCAGATCCCTTCGCCTCCGCGGGCCTCAGTCTTCCCATCTGTACAAACGGGCCTGGGGCGGTAACAAAGCCCGGCCTCACAGCAGCTCTGCCGTGAGTGTCTCCCGCTGGGAGGTGACACACAGGGTCTGGGGCCGTACCACGTTCCTGGGCGTGGGCTCGAGGCCCTGGAAGGGTATGGGAAGCTGGCTCCCGTGCCAGGGGTGCAGCTGGAGGGGCGGCATGGGACCAGCCGGCCTGCCTCTCCCTGCGTGCCCAGGCAGGCCCCTCTGCCCTGCCCCTCCCTACCCCGCCCCAGCCGGCCTCTCGGCCCCTACCTGTGCCTGATAAATGCCCGCTGGATCCCTTGGTCCTAATCCCACAAAGGAACGGTTTGCAGGGGGCGTGCCGGGCGTAGAGTAGGCTGCGGGGAGGAGAGAGACCGAGAGCCCGTTAGCGCAGGGGGCTGCGCGGGAGCACCCAGAGAGGGTGGCCGCTGCCCAGGGTCACACAGCCGGGCCTTCGCACCCAGCACCCGGCGCCTCCAAGCTCGCTGCCCTCCCCAGCCGATCCGGGTCAGCCCCGGAAAGCCCACGGTCTCGGGCCCCGGGGTCACCCGGGCGGGGGGCATCCGCTGAGAGCACAGGCACGAGATGAGATGCATGATCAGAAACCGCCTGTGAATTATTCAGGGTGTGCTTCGGTCCTGCCACCGCGGCCTGCAGCCCGCGCGGGGCGCCATGAATTATTGAGGGCGCTTTACTTATTAATTTTCCTCTCGGAGGCTGCTCGGGGGTGGGGGAAAGGCCGGGGGTTTGCCACACAGATGCGCGCGCGCACACACACGTTGCCGCGGAGGCTTTCATCTGACCGGTTACGTTTTCTTGGCAAGTAAACGATGCCCAGGGCTGCCCGGGGTCTGGGGGGCAGGGCGGGACGGTCCCTTGGTGGCATCAGCCAGGGTGGGGTATGTGGGGGGCGTGAGGCCCTGGGGTGGGGGGTGGGGGTCTGGCGGGAGGAGGCGGCAGGCCGGACTTGCCGGTGAAATCCGCGTGCAGGGGAAGGGGGAGGAATCCAGGTCTGTGCCAGGCACCGGGCACAGTCCCACTCGACCCGCAGTGGCCTCGATCTAGCAAACGGGATCACTAGCCCCACTGCACAGACGGGGAAGGAGGTCACCCTCCCCGCGTATTTGCTCCCTACTCTGTGCCTGGTGGGGCACTGACTGTTCTCTCCGATCTATCTCATCGGCTCGCTCCCACAGCCCTGCGACGGGGCGCTCTGTGACCGTCCCATTCTGCAGCTGAGAAAACGGAGGCTCAGAGAGGGGAGGGCATTTCCCGGAAGACACACAGGGAGCGAGCTGCAGAGACGGGACTCAAACCGGGCGCTCGGCGCCGCACGCGGCATTCGGAGACAGCCCGTCGGTACGCGAAGCTGTCCTGGGCCCCCTGCAAGGCGGTGGATGCTGGCGGCCGGGGGTGCGCATGTGGGGAAGGGGGTGAACCGACAGTCCCTCCTGCTCAAGGCGGGTGAGGAACCTCATTTGGGGAGGAAAGGAGAGAGACGCTCAGAGACAGTGTGGGGGCCAGACTGAGGGGTCGGGGGTCTCTGAGACCATCTGCTCGGGGACACCGACTGAGACGGCCTCACGGGATGGCCCAGAGGACGGTGGCCCAGAGGCTGGAGGAGGGTGGACGGCCCGCCCAAGCCCGCACTGGGGTCCAGGGAGAGGCTGGGTGCAGGGCCACCGTTGATGGGTGGACCTCGGGAGTGCGATTCTGGGAGCCGCTTCCCAGGCTGGCGGTGCACGAGGGGCCAGCGAGCTGTCACTGGAACCGCATCCAGAGCGTGGAAAGTTCTAGAAGGCGAGGCAGTCAACTCAAGGCCTTCCGGGGTCAGGTGGGGGCTGTCCCATCTAGAGGCGTGGCCCAGCCTGGGCGCCCGGCAGGAGCCGGGCCCGTTTCGGCTGCTTTCTCCCCCAAGAGTCTAGAACTCCGGAAATTCTCCAGTGAGCTGTCCTGACAAATTCTCATTTTGCACAAACACAAGGCCTCTGGGGGCTCCCTCTGCCCCCAGGGCCGCCAGTTTGAGATCTTCGCCTACGGCCGCCTGCTCGTCGCACAGAGGAGGGCGCTTATCACCGGGAGCGGGCGCGCGGGGATCCCAGACTGCCCCCGGCCCTCTCCTGCCATTCCCTAAGGCTGCCTTGGGCCCCTGTGGGCCTCCGTCTGGGGACCCACCAAACTCACCAGCACCCGGCAGGCCGGGCCTGAGCCCCGCGCCCCAGCAGTCGGGGAGGGGAGGGGAGGGGGCCCCTCAGGGACGCCCGCCCTGCCACGGGCACCGCTTCCCGAGTGCTTACAGGGCGAGGTCGGCGACGTGCTTCCTCCCTCGGAGGTGGGTTTGGTGGCAGGGGGGAGCGCCAGCCGCGGCAGCCCAGGGGGCGGGGGCGCCAGCATCTGAGCAGAAAGGCAGTGACTGGACATTTTGAGCTGACCACTTCCATTTAACTGGGAGGAACAGAGAGACAGGTGGTTAAGGCGGCGGCGGGCGCCCCCCTGCCCCGGGCGGCCGTCTGCGGGCCCCGCCGGGGGAGGGCCTGAGGGGCAGCAGGGCCGGGCCGGGCCAGCCGGGGGCCGGGACGAGTCTGGTGGGTGCCTCTGGTGCCCACTCGCCTGAGCCCGCAGGCCCGCGGCGGCATCGGGGACCCCTCGTCTCCTCCTCAAGCCGCTCTCTTCCCTCTGCTCTCCTTGCAAGAGACGCCACCTCACCCTAAACGACACCCGGCCTCGCGGCTGGGTCCACACGCGCCCCGCCTCCTTCACCGGCAGGCCTGCGGCCCACCGCCTCGGCCCCAGCTCCGGAAGGCGCAACCGCTCTGAGCCCCAAAAGCTTCCGCGGGAGTTTGGCGAGCGTGGGCCCGCGCCGCAGCCACGGGACCGTGGCGGGTTTGGGGCCAGCTCCGCGCCGTCGGTTCCAACACGCGAAAGAGCCTCGGTTCTGACCTGGCCCAGCTCCGGGTGGGCGCTTCAGACGAGGGAAGGTGGCGGCCCTGGCATCCACAAGGCCATTCAACACGGAGGCTGAGTGACAGCCGGGGCCCCGGGGGACGTCGCCCGGAGCCCCGCGTGGGCAGGCGGCCCGTGGGGCCGAGGGGAGGCCCGAGTCGCCCCCCCACCGCAAACTCACCGGTCCAGGTTGCTGGCTGGCCGGGTCGCAGGCCAGCGACACGAGATCTTTGAGCGGGTCCTGGGGGTTGAGGTGAGGTGGGTAACGGATGGCCGTGTGCGGGAAGTAGGTAGAGGCCGTCTGGGGCAGAATGGAGGTCGTGGGGAAGTGCAGGGCCGAGGTGGGGTGAGGGCTCCGGGCGATCCCTGTGGAGACCAGGACGGGACGGTCACTGGAGGCTGCGTCTCGGGGTGCGGGTGTCCCCTGCGCCCCGGTGCCTCCAATAAGAACAGAGCAGGACCCAGCGAGCCCTGCCACCGGCCAGGCCCTGCTGTCTCTCACATGCCCAAATTCGATGACGTTCTACCACAAGCTCACGGCGTTCTGTTGCCGCCCCGGTTTTGTTATTAAACCGGACGATGAGGTGGCTGTCGGAGGTCACGTCCCTTCCGCCCGCCCCCCCCCAGAGACCACACAGCAAGCAGGCAGCAGACCCGGGGGGAGGGTCTGGCCCCACGGCCCACACCCTAACCCAGGGCTCGGCTGGCTCTTTCCGCAAGGGGCCGGTGGTCGCTATTGTTTTTACTGTGGAGATATAATTTGCAAACTATAAAGTTCACCCTTTCCAAGTATTCACTTCACTGGGCTTTGGCACGTTTGGGGACCGTGGAACCACGGCTATGATGGCTCGTGGGACACTTTCATCATCCCGAGAAGCAACTCCGTCCCCCTCAGCCATCACACTCCCCTCCCCCCACGAGCCCCCTTCCTGTGCGGGGATGAGCCTGTTCTGGATGTTTCACAGAAACGGGTTTCAGATACTCTGGGGCCTGTCGTGTCTGGGACCCTCCCTGAGCATCGTGTGTCGGGGTCCGTCCGCGGGGCAGTGGGTGGGGGCGCCCCGCTCCTGTGCGTGGCTGAGTGGCGAGCCCGTGTGTTATTTGCTTGCGTTCTCTTTTTAAACGATCCGGCGACTTCTAGTATATTCGCTTTGTAATTCTGGAACGTTTCCGTCACCCCCAAGGTAGCTCACGCCCCCTTCCTCTCTCTAGCTCCTGGCCAGAGTAAGTCTTCTTGGCTTTTCAGGCCCCACGGTCTCTCGCGGCTACTTGCCTCTGTCGCTGAAGTCTGAAAGCTGCCACAGGCAAACGGACGGCCAGGGCCGTGCACCAATAAAACTTTATTTACAACAACAGGCAGCCGCGGGCCTGCTCTGCCGACTCCTGATCCGAACCACTGCACTGTTCTGATTCTCGCCTGCCTCCCTGCGTGTGTGCCTGCCCTCGTGTGCAGCGAAATCGTCACCATCAGGACAATGGGGCGACAGGCGATACGCGAGCCCTTACCGCGATTAGCCCATTCGGCCCGAAAGACAGCCCTGGGAGGGGGACGTTTATGAGCCCCCGTGGACGGACGAGCAAAGGAGAGCCAGGTGCACCGTGACCAGCTCGGCTCGTGCCCTGTGGTTGCTCTCAAGTCGGTCTCCCTCTGTCGCGTGTGAGGCCTCCTGTCCCTGTGGCCAGGAGCACCCCTGTATGGCCTGCGTGTCCTCGTGTGTGTCCAGCCATGCGTCGGGAGTGTCTGCCTCCTTCTGTGACCACCCAACCCCGTGGGGGTGGAGTGTGAGCTAAGGGGAGCGGGGGGACGGGCAAGCCCAGACTGTACCTCCTTCCTGTACGGAGGGGGAAACTGAGGCCTCAGAGCCTGAATCAGGGCCAGGCGCTCCGCACCATGACACCTCTGGGTGCTGTGGCCCAGCCGGGAGGCTATGGCCCCGGGACCCACGGTCAGATGGCCAGAGGGACTTCCCCGGCCCAAGCGGGGGGGGGGGGGGGGTGCCTGATCAGAGGGCCCAGCCGCCCCTCCCTGCCTGGGGCCCACGTGCTCACCGCTGTGCACAGCAATGACAGGCCGGTGGTGCTGGGTGAAGCTGGAGAGGCGGGGGGAGTCCTGGGGAGACGGGCTGTGGAAAGGTGACTTATCCATCTCCGTTTTCTTCACCGGGGACGAGATGCCTGTGTGGGAGGAGCCAGAGGGTCACAGGCCTGCAGGCAGCCGGAGCCCCTGCCCCCCCTCCTGCCAGCACCCGTGGGCGAGGGCGCTGGGAGCCCATCATCCAGGGGGGCAAACCGAGGCTCAGAGCAGAGAGGGGCTGCCCGGGGTCACATGGCCCACGGGACGAGGAGCCTGGTGGCAGCAGAGGCCCCTGACGTCACGGCCTGGCCCCTGCCTTCTCTCCCTCCGGAGACAGAGACGGCTCAGGCTGCCCCACCCTCCGGAGGCACCCCGTACCCCGCAGGGTAGGCAGAGACGAGGGGCCATCCTAAAGCCCCAGTAGGCAGGGGTGAGCCGGGAGGATGCCGACGAGGCCCAGAGTGGCCCTGCGCCCGCAGACTCCTCCTCACCGGGGTAAGGGAACAGAACCTTCCTCGAGGGGCCATCGAGAGGATAAAATGAGACAGAGCCCCGGTAGCCGTTAGACCAGGGTCTGGCTCACTGACCCATTGGGAGTTTCCTGTGTGGACGGGCCTCACGCGGGCCGCCGGCTGCCCGGGGCGGCTGCGGCCCTCAGGAACCCTACCGGCCTCCGGCTCAACCTCTGGCACCTTCCTCCATGAACGAATGAATGAATGAACGAATGAACGGTGTGCCAAGGGTGCACAAGGAGTCCACAGAGACCGCGGCACAGGAGTCCCCGTTGTCGCGAAGGGCACAGGCCATCCCGGTGAGGGGCACGTGCTGGCCCTCAAGACTCAGGGGAGCCCCCGCCCCTCCTCCCCGCGCCCCGTCCCTGCCAGCCTCCAGACGGGAGAGCTGGGGGGGAATCGGGGCAGAGTCCCGGGCCTGGCTCCCCCAGGGCGACCAGAATCTCGGTGCAGTGGGGCCTGCCCATGGGCATGTTTAGAAATCACTTCAGAATGTTAAATTTTAGGGGCACCCGGGGGGCTCAGTCGGTTGAGCGTCTGACTCTTGATTTCAGCTCAGGTCACGATCTCAGGGTCGCGGGACCGAGCCCCACACTGGGCTCTGTGCCAAGCGGGGGGCCTGCTTGGGATTCTCTCTCTCGCTCTCCCCCTGCCCTTCCCCCGCTCATGCACGGGCACGCTCACAAATAAACAAACAAACAAATACATAAATAAATGGCAGGAGAAAAAAGTTTTAGACTGAAACGCACCCACCGAGGCCCACAGGGGACCCGCACATGGTGAGAGGGGTGTGCCCTCCCACCCAGCACCGCTGACATCGGGGTGGGTCACTCCCTGTGGAGGTGCCCCGGGCACCGCAGGCCAAGCAGCGTCCTCGCGTGCACCCCCCACGCCAGGGGCACCCCGATGTGACAGCCGCTGCCGTCCCCGGGCAGAGTCACCCTGGTGAGAGTCACGGCCCGCCTCTGAGGCTTGCTGTCGCGGGCGTGGGGGTCTCCTGCCGCCCCCGGCCTTGTCCCCAACCGTGTTCCCTCGGCCTCAATGCTGGGTCCTGCTGGTGGTGATACAGCTGTGGGAACCAGCCGCCCCAGGGCCACCGGGGAAGTCAGCTGCTTTGTGTCACAACCCCTGCTGCCCTCATAGCCCCAAACACACACGGTGCTGGGAGTGAGTGTGTCCGGGGCTCCGGGTCAGCAGGCCCAAGAGGCCTGGCAGCCAAGTGTCGCCTCTGGAGCCGGGAGCCCAGGCCGTCCCAGGGGACAGGAGCCGGTGGGACCCAGGATGGCCGGCAGGTGGGGGGGGGGGGGGTCAGCCCTGCAGGCGGCGTGCGCGTGCGCGCGCGTGCACGTGCACACGTGTGCGTATGTGGGTGCGTGCGGCAGGGGCGACTGCTCCCTGCTGGCACGGGGCCTGGTGGGAATGAGGTTAGGGCCGGCGGAGGCTCACTTAGGAGGATTTCCTAGAACAGCCTGTCCTGGATGCAAATAGCCTGGCTGGACCCTGCCCCCAGCCGCATCTCCGCAGGCCCTTCTAGAGCTTCCTGAGATGGGGCCTGGGGGAACCAGGGCAGGCGGGAGGGAGTGGGGGAGCCTGGCCCGGGGCCCTGCAGGAAAGAACAGCCCTTCGCGCTCCGGGGCAGGCCCCTAGAGGCCCCGAGTGTGCTTCCCCGCGTCTGGGCATCCCTCCCGGCTCAACAGACAGGCCGTCACGCGGTCTGGTTAAGACGAGGCCGGTACGCCCTCCGGCCCGGGTGCGAGCCGCTTTCTGCGCCCCCCCACCCCCCCACCCCTCTGTGTCCCCATCCCGGCACCGCGTCTGTCCCCATCCGAGCACATCCACGCCTGCACCCTCTGCCTAGTGTCCTCCCTTTGGTCCCTCGCGTGCGCCTGCCCGGGGAGCACGGACCCTACCCCACGAGCGGCCCCATCTGCGCGTGCGCCCGCGTGCTCGCCCAGCCGCACCCCTCCCCCGGGTGCATGGTGACTGCGCATGATGTCCGGGGCCCAGGTCTCCACGGCCCCAGGCCACGGGCGGGCCCGCTGTGGTGTGTGCGCCCTCCCCCCAGCTGTCCTGTCGCCTGGGGGCAGCGCACATCGTGTCACGCTCACACCCGCCCCGTGCGGGTCACAGTTGTCACCCCCGTTTCACAGACGTGGAGACTGACGCCGGACGGGAGGTCGCTTGCCCAAGGCCACAGAGCCAAGAATCGGGGGAGAGGATTCAAATCCAACACCGTAACTCCACAGGCCTCGCTCTGCGCCCCTCCTGCCCTCCGGGTTCTAAGAGGTGGGGGGAGCCCCCCACGTGACAGGGGAGAGAGAAGGAGCTGGTCCCGGCGTGGCTGGGTGCCTCCGCCCCCTGCAGGAGGGCCACAGAAGCAGCAGGAACAAAGCACTCCCGGGGGGGCTGAGCAGAGGGGGCCCTTTCTGGCCTGCTTGGGTGGGTAACCAGGGAAGGCCTCGGGAGGAGGTGGCCAGGAGGAGAAAAGGCACTCCCAATCTGGGCACAGAGAGGGCAAAGGCCTCAGTCTGGCGCCAGGCCTGGGAGGTGGGGCCGACAGATCCCCCAGACCTCCGCCCCGCCCCAGGTAAGGGAGCACAGATGCAGGGGGGAGGCGGGTGTTAGCGGAACACTGCCCTTGCGGCGGGAGGAGAGGAAGGGAGGGGGTGCTCTAATCAGCTTAACCCCCTTAATGAGCAGCTAATTGGGGGCTGTCTAGACAGGAAGCTGGAGGAAGCCAAGAGGAGGAGACTGTGGGGGAGGGGGAAGAGGACATGGGAAGGGGAGGAGGAGGCGGCAGAGGAAGAGGAGGGAGGAAAGGAAGAGAAGGGGGCCGGGAGGCGCAGAAGGGGGAGGGGAGGAGGAGGGAAAGGAAGAGGAGGGAGGAGGGGGAGAGATGAGTCCATCTTCCCCACCAGGCTGGGCGCACCTGCAGGGTGCAGACCAGCATACAGCTGGGGGTTATGCTGAGGGCCCCACAGGAGGGAGCCAGTCTGCCATCGCCTGAAGCAGCCAATGGAAACCACAAGGGACAGATTCAGCTCTGTGACTCCGTGGGGCACACCAGAAGGGGGTGTGAGTTGCCTCCTCGTCCGCCCCCACTGCTGCCGCTTCATGCTCAGGGCAGGAAGTTCACACCAGGCTCCAGTGACTCTCTCGCACATTTCCTTCCTTTTATTGATGGATTGATTGATTTTCTCTTTTCGAGCTTCCTGCGTTGAAAGCTAAGTTTGTTTGTGGCTTCCATCCTTTCTCTTTTTCTAATCCATAGACTTAAGGCTATAATTTTTCCTCTCCGCGCTGCTGTGGCTACATCGCAGAAGCTGCCCTCCACCTCTAAATAGGACACGCTCTATTATGTGGCCGGTCCCGTCGATCACAGAGTTAACGAGAAGCGCTTTGGGGTTCCCAATCATTAAAGGCAGGGCAGAAGTTAACAGTCTCCCAATATCTGCCCTACTCCTCTTCCTTAGTGGCAGAACCCTTAAATTTGAGACGGGCACATACGTGCCGAAAATAAGACTACATTTCCCAGAAGCCCCTGCGGCAGGGTGTGGCCCTCGGAGCGACTCAGGGGCCCAGAGATCAGCAGAAGAGGTAAGCGCATCCTCTGAGAATTATTTTTAAAGGGAAAGGACATGCTCAGACTTGACCCTTCTTTCCTGCGGGCTGGACAGCAGACATGAGGGCTGGAGCTCCAGCAGTTGTCTTGGACCATAAGGTGGGAATGAAAATCATATTCACTTGGGGGCACCTGGGTGGCTCAGTTGGTGAAGCGATAGACTCTTGCTTTGGTCTCAGGTCATGATTTCACAGTTCATGAGTTTGAGCCCTGCATCGTACTCAGTGCTGACAACGTGGAGCCTGCTTGGGATTCTCCCTCTCTCTCTCTCCCCCTCTCTGCCCCTGCTCGTGCTCTCTCTTTCTCTCTCTCTCTCTCAAAATAAATAAATAAATAAATAAATAAATAAATAAACATTTAAAAATGCTCCACATTCGGGGCACTTGGGTGGCTCAGTTGGCTAAGCATCCGACTTCAGCTCAGGTCACGATCTCACAGATGGCGAGTTCCAGCCCCGCACTGGGCTCTGTGCCGACAGTTCAGAGCCTGGAGCCTGCCTCAGATTCTGTGTCTCCCCCTTTCCCTCTGCCCTTCCCCCAGTCGAGCTTTGTCTCCCTCTCTCTCTCTAAAAAATAAAGTTTAAAAAAATATTAAAAAAAATGTTCCATATTCACTGGAGCTAAAGGCGGGAGCCTAAGTCTCAGGGTTGCTGATGGCCGGACATTTACTTTGGAGAGAAATGCACTGTCCTTTTGGGGTTTCTGTTTCTCACAATCAAACTTAAAGCTTATTAAACACAGGACCTTGAGAGAGGCAAACCTGTCGGAAGTGGGGAACCCGCAGGGAGAGAGAACCATGGGGACACTTTGACCCACAAATTAGAGCCTCCTCGGGAGACACATCCTCCCAAGGTTAGGTACCTGCCCTGGGAGCCAACACAATGGAAGAGGGAGGGCCACTGGGGCTCAAATGTCACAACCCGACACGATAGAGACTCATTCACAGACATGGGGATTTTATAAAGACACGCACAACGAACTCTCTTGTGTCCTGGGCACTCATCATGTGCCAGGTGGGTGCTTTATGCGCCTTCTCCCATTTCCTCCTCCCAGCTCCAAGAAAGAAGAGTTATCTCGTCAATCCCATTTTGAAGATAAGAAAACTGAGGTTCAGAGAAGTCAAGTCACCTGCCCAAAGTTCCACAGCCCACACGGCGAGCCAATGGCAGACCTGGATTTCAAACCCAGGTCTCTCTGCCACTTAAACCTGCCCTCTTAACTGTAATGCTTTCCAGGAATCCCGTAGGTATGGTCTTCGTGGAGTCAGACCTTTATAAGAAAGCTGGCCCTTTTGGTCCCTAGGGAGTAGGGACCAAAAAGCAGGGGGCAAGCAAACAAATCCTCAGGTTTACTGGGTGTGTACTATGCGCCAGGCCTGTTTTAGGGACACCGCACGTATTAACTCACTTAATCCCCACAACCTTAGAGGGCGGTGCAGATATTAACTGCATTTTACAGATGAGGAACCGGAGGCTCAGAGCAGTGCGGTCACCAGAGGCTGTACTGGCCGGTGGGCCCGAGTCCACGCTGGCAACCACTGGGTAATCCGCGGGGTGAACCCTTTTTAAGGGGTAAGGGTCTGGACTGCGGGACGTTTCTAAATTCTGGGACACAGACTCCGCTGGGGGCCTTTGCATTTCCAGGGACACCCAGCCCAGGGCAAGGCAAGCTTGTGGGCCCCCCTGAGCATAGTGTCCCCGAGCAGCCCCGAGGCCAGCCCGCGGGAGAGCAGAAACTCGGGTTCTCCGGAGGAGAACCGCGGTGGAGACGAGGACCCCAAGGAACGGAGATCTTCGGGGGGAGGCCGCTGGGGAGCCTGTGGCAATGCCGCCCCTGCAGAACAGGACCCGTTCTGGGGAGGGCCCTAAAAAGGCAGACGAGTGAGAGGCCAGCCGCTCCCCGAAAAGGAGGTTCAGAGAAAAGGAGACCTGGGACCGCGCGGAGGCCGAGCCCGTGGAGACGGGAATCTCGGAAGATCAGCAGGACCCCTGCGACGGGGCATGCTACAGCTCGGGACCCACCAGCGGGGACCCTCCAGATGAGAGCGTAGGGCGGACCCCGGGAAGAAGCGCGGTGCCGATCAGAAGCGCCACCGAGTCCACGCCGCAGGTCGGGAGCCCCACGGAGACGAGGCTGCACCGGGCAGAGGGCAGGAAAGCCGCGGGAGGGACAGTCTCCGCCCTCCCCGGCCCCGACGGAAGCCAGAAGCTCCGGGAACGTGAGTCCGGACTTCCCAGCGGCGAGCGACCCGCGCGACTACAACTCCCAGGAGGCCCCGCGGCCCCAGCCCCAGGGCTTCCCGCACCCCGGCGCCGGCGCAGTGCCTGCCGGAATATGTAGTCCCCGCCGCGGTAACCCCGGCCCCGAGGCCCGCTCCGCCCCCACTGCCAGCCCCACCTCCTTCCATGTCCTCCGTCCAGTTGCGGCTGCTACTCGTGGGAGAGCTGGGCGAGGTGTAGTAATCGCCGCCGGGGCTCGTGTCCACGTCTTCCTCCATCGAGCCCGATTTGTGCCGCTTGCTCCTAAAGGGCGAGGGAAACAGAGCGCAGGCCGGTTACCACGGCGACGCGAGGGTGTGGCGGGGGCAGTTTGGGCCGACTTCCGGTCCGTAGGGGGCAGGGCGGCGAGGGTGCTATCGCGAGACGTCGAGGTTCCCGCGGACTTTCAGCCGGTTCGGGGAGCACCTGTCTCAACCTGCCCATCGCTCGGACGGGACGCCCGGGGCCAGAGGCAGTGAGGCAGTCGGCCGAGCGCAGACGGCCGGCTGGCAGGCTGCGCACTAAAACCCTGGATAAACACTCGGCCTACCGTAAACCTCAGAACAACCCGGTAGGACTATGATCCCATTTTACAGATGGCGGAAATCCACGCAAGCACTGTGACCGGCTCAAGGTTACCCAGCGTATCTCCGCAAGAACCAGTGGCTATTCCCGGGGAGTCTCAGGGGGTGGGCTGATAGGACTCAAGGCTGTGGGAGCCCTGGGTGGGGTATCAGGGCTGGGGAAAGGAGCACTTGGGGCTGGGTTTTGAGGGATACGTAGGAGTTTACCATGTGCACCCTGAAAACAGGCATTCCAGGGAGAGGAGTCAGCCAGCCGGGGCCAGGTGGAGGTGGGCGAGGGGTGGCTGAATGCCCAGAGGCAGGGACCGGGGCACGTACCCGCTGGAGGAAGTGCTCGGTAGCGTTCTCCTCATGCCTGTGCTGGCTGGATTCAGGTCGTATGCCAGGTGCCCCTGCAGCTCCCCCAGGGAGAAGTTGGGTCCTGTTCCAGTCACCACGGGTGCTGCGGAGGGCGAGAGGGGGCAGAGTGAGAGAGGGTGCAAGCTCCCGGGCTGCAGTTTGCCCCGGAGGGGTGGGGAGAGCCACCGGGGGACTGGCCGGTCCCAAAAGGAACCCCGTCCCCTGACTGGCCTGGTTCCTAACGTGGCTGAAAGCATCCTCATTCTATGGGTCAGAAGCCCAAAGCCAGCAGGAGAGGCCAAGCTCACACTGTGAGGCAGAGGCATAGCCAGAGCGGGAGGCCGAGCTTCCCAGCGCTCCCTGAGGCCAGGCTCTGCTGATCTGGACAGGGAGGATGATGGTCAGGGTTAAGGCAGGACAGTGCCCAGAACTCCCTGCACTGGAATTCAGGTGGGGGTGTCTGGGGAGTGGGTGGGTCCCCAGCAGGTACATTAGGAAGGTAAGGGAACAGGAGGCAAAGCGGGTGGGGCGTGTGGGCCCCTACCTACTGCCCTTCCTAGGCACCTTAGCTCGGTGACAGAGGGGAGTAGGGCAGGGTGATGGGCAGCTTCCCTTTCCCTGAGACTCTTTCTCAGAGTTCCCATCCCAAAGCCCCCTCTCCCTCTCCCGCGCCCCTCCCCTCTCCAGATCCCAGCACAGGGTGGGCGGGGACACTCACTCCGGGACACCTGGATGAGCTCCGTGACACTGAACACGCCGGAGGTGACGAAGCTCTCCTGGAAGTCGGTCGTGTCTGGAACAGGGAGAAAATGGGACTCACTGGGTCTGTTTCCTTCCTCGACACCCTGGGCTACCCAGACTCCGGGGGCCGGAGTGGTCACCCTGCCCACCCCCTGCAGCCCCGTGGCAAGACGGAGGCAGAGGCCGGACCTGCGTTCGAATCTCAGCTCGGCTGCCGCTTCGCGTGTGCTCTTGGGCAAGTCCCTTCCTGTCCGTGAGCCTCCGTGCTCCCTAATCTCCAAAGTGGGGGCCACACACCCTGCCATCGGGGTGGCTGATAGGAATCAACTGGCCGCAAGGGGCTGGCTTGCTCTCATGTCACGCGGTTCTGCAGCCCCTTATCCCTCCCCCTCCAGACTGGGAGCTCTGTCCTGACGGGGAGGTCTGTGTGCCCAGGTCCCGCGGTGTCCCCAGTGCCTGGCCCAGAGCCTGGCACACAGCAGGGGCTCAGAATCACGGGCTGAATGGAAGGTCCACCCGCAGCAGTTAAAGTCCCCCATGTCCCCAGAACCGCGCCTGCCTAATGTCAAAGGAAGAGGGACCCTCCTCTCTGGTATGCGGTGGTTGGGACCCATTTAACGGATTTGGAAACAGGTGTGGCTCCTCTTGGCTGACCTTGGACGGCTGGGAGCCAGCCTCTCGCACCACCCCCCCCCACCCCCACCCCGCGGACGGACCCCGGACACACGACGCTCAGGGAGGGAACCCGACACGAGGCCACGCGGGGCGTGAGTCCGCGGGTGTGAAATGTCCTGAACGGGCTCATCCGCGGACAGGAAGGGGGCTTCATGGGGGCCGAGGACTGGGGAGGGGGAGGAGGGGTGGGGACAGGGCTTCTTTTCAGGGCAACAAAAGTGTTGTGGACAGTTAGAGGCGATGGTTGCACAACAGTACGAATGTAGTTACCGCCACTAAGTGTACGTGTTCTGTCATGTGAATTTAACCACAATACGGTTTTGGGTTTTTTTTTTTTTTTTAGATCATTAAGGCAAAGGCACCACGCGTCAGGCGGTGGTCGGCAGGCAGGGTTGGGAGACTGCCTGAAAGAGGACCGAGAGGCCTACAGACATGAAAGTTTGGAAGTGGCAAGGGCGGCGCCTGGTGCAGGGTAACGGCCACGCAGGCCAGTGTCGGCTGCCGCGATCAGGATGATCTTAAACAGGAGGTTTGGCCGCCTCCCTGAGGGTCACGATACTGCCAGCAGTGGCCCATGCAAAGGCCCTGGGGTTGGAGGCAACAGGAGGGAAAGAAGCCAGGGAAGGTGGTCAGAGTGGAGAAGGGACCAGCAGGTGGGCGGCTCTAGGCCTCGGGGGGTGGCGAGAGCGGTTCTTCTCCAGGCCCCCAGGGGGCAGCACGGGCCACAGGGAGCCGACCTGGGTGCCCGGTTCCCCAGCTGTGAGAGACCCAAGTCCTGGCCAGTCCGGAAACTCCAGTCTCCCCGGTTACCAGCTTTGTGCACACCATTTATTGAGCAATTACTATATGCCCAGCCCCGTGCTGGGGGGCTCAGGGCCACCACATCCCTGGGAGGAGAGGGCGATGCCCCCCCCCCCCGTCCCCAGCGTCCAGGGGAAGTGGCCTCGGCCGTTTCCTGCCACCCAGCTGGCCAGCTGGTGTCAGCACGCCCCTCCGCCTTCCCCCCACCGGGGTTTCCTGTTTGTGCAGCACTCGCCAGCTCCATCTCCAGGGGACTCCCTGGCGGGTGGGAGGAAGTGCTTTCCTCCGCCAGACGCTGGAGCTCCCCATGGGACCAGGCCAAGCGCCACTGCCCCCGCCTGCCTTGAACATCTGGCTTGGAGGCAGGCGCCTGAGGATCACAGGAGGCCAAGGAGGACTCAGGGTCACAGCCGGCCCGTGGTGAGCGGCACGGGGGCCTGTGACGCTCCTGGAACCATCCGGCCTCCCTGTGCCGGCCTTTCCAACGGGGACGTCCTCACCCACTTGCTTTTTCTTCCATCCTTCCTTCCTGTTCTCTCTCCTCCTCCACCCCTGTGTACCATTTCTCTTTTTGTCTCTGCTTCACCCCTCCCTCTCTCCTTTTTTTTTCTTTCTGCAAATATGTATTGAGCACCTGTTGTGTACCAGGGTCCTATCCTAGGCGCTGAGGACACAGTAGTGATCAGGACAGACAAAAGCCTCTGCCCTCAAGCAGGCGAGGTTGCATTAGGGGAGAGAAGCAAACAAGCAACTAAGCAAATACATAGGCGATCACTAACTTCCTCAAAAGGAAATAAAACAGAAAGTGGTCATTGAGAGTGGCTGAGGCTGTCTGAGGTCAGCAAATCTGAGAAGGGGAGTATGTGAGCTAAGACCTGGGTCATCTAGAGAGAGAGAGCGGTGAGCTGTCCAGATAGAAGGCAAAGCACATGCAAAGGCCCTGAAGCAGGAACTGGGCCTGGACTGTTGGAGGAACAGCTAGGAGGCCCATGTGGCTGGAGCAGAGAGACCGAGGGGAAGAGACGGAGGAAGGGAGGGCAGGCAGGGCACAGGGACAGGTCCTGCAGGGCCTTGGGGGTCAGGGGAGGACTTTTGCCCCAAGGGAGGTGGGGCCCCTAGAGGACTGTGAGCAGAGGAGGGCAGGACCTGACTCAGAGCTCATGGGGGCTCTCTGGCCACCTTAGGACAGACAGGGAAGCGAGGACAGAAGCCAGGGGACCAGGGTAGAGGCGACTGCTCTGGTCCAGGAGGGCGATTGTGGGAGCAGGCCAGGGCAGAAGGCAGAAGGCAGAGGGCGGGAGCTCGGAGTCGTGGCTTCCAACCCCAGCTCCCTGCTTGCCCCTGGGAAGGCCCCTTGACCTCTCCGTGCCTCGGTTTTCTCATCTACAAAATGGAACAATACCAGTGCCTGCCCACAGCATGGCTGTGAGGTGCCCACGCGGGGCCACGGAGAGCACGATGGGGCCGTGCGCCCCAGCCCGCGCCATCCCCAAACTCACCCAGCGTGATGGGCTTGCTGTCCTCCTGGTCGGAGCCCATCCCTGCCCGGGGACTACCGCTCTGCTCCGCGTCTGCAAAGAGAAGGAGGAGGACGGTGTGGTGACATTGCAGGGGACCCCACCCCGGGGGGAGAGGAGGCCTCCGTGCCGGGGCCAGGCTGGGCAGCGCCGTGGAGAAGCGGTCCCGAGCTCGCCCAGGCCCGGGGGTCTCCGCTTGGCCCCCTCCCCTCGGCCTCTGCCCTTGAAGTCCCGGGGCCCCAGCCCTTGGTCTTGGGTTGTCACTCAGGGCCCCCAGGAGAGGGCAGAGGGGCGTCCCCCTGCAGCCGCCATGCGGCTACCCACCCGCCTGGCTTGGGGGCTCCCTCCCACCCTGGCGCCCGCCCTCCATCTTATCTAAAAATAATCAGGCTCCTTGGCAGACGGCGAAACAGACAGACGCTGAGCTCAGCATTATCAGCTCCGGCAGCCTGGATGGAGGGCGAGGCGCGCCAACCCCTTGCAGCCCCCACGGCGTCCACCCGGGACCGGGGCGGGGGCGGCGGGGGGGGGGGACACCCACGAGCCCAGCCTGATGGAACCCCCGGCCCCGCCTATCTGTCTCTGAGGTCGAACACCAAGGTGGTGGGAGTCACGGCCAGACGCCAAAGAAGGAGAACCAGCCCTTTCCACCTGCTAGGTTCCAAAGCCAGGCATAACCGCTGTGTGCTCTCAGGGAAGTTGCTTAACTGTTCTGAGCCTCACTTCTCTCTTTCAAATGGGTGTGGGCATCACCGAGAGGTGGTAAAGAGGTAATACGGACGGGTCGGGAGCCCCTAGGGCACGCCCAAATCGAGTTCGAGCCCCGGATCTGGTTCAGCGCGGACGGCGTGGAGCCCGCTTGGGATTCTCTGTTGCCCTCCCTCTCTCTCTCGCTCTCAAAATAAATAAACTTAAAAGAATATTTTAAATCCCTAAAATGGCCCTAAACGTGGGCTTCACCTCATTTTCGAGGTCTCCTTCAATCCGTGAGAGCCACACGTCTGGCGTTTGTGATTGTGCCCATTTTTTTTTTTGATTGTGCCCATTGTATAGGCAAGGAAGCCTGAGGTTGGAACAGTGAGCAAGTGCCCACCCACGGCACTTGTGCCCCCCCCCCATCACCAGGGTGACTTTCTGCATGAGTGGGCACGTGCGTCCAGACCTGCGACCCACGGCCGTGCGTTAACCGCCTGGCTTCCGGGATCGGACGCCCGAGTTCCCATCCCAGCTCTGGGAGCCTCCGAGGCGACGCGCCCTCCGCTCCCTCGGGATCCCGTGGGGGTGACCGTGCGGACGCCTCCCCGGACGGCCGCGGAGCCCTCCCCGTGCGCCTCGTGGCTCGGCACACCCTGTGTGTCGAGCACCTCCTGCCCGCCAAGATCGAGGGTGCCCTGAACGCCACCGGGCCGAGGACCCGTGCCTCAGTTTCCCGACCCGCCACAGGAGCGGACGGGGGCAGCCCCAGTCGTGACCCACTGGGCTGGGCAGGGCTGGGCAGCAGCCGAGGCGAGCGTGCCCGGCTCGGCCCCGCGCCCTGTGGCCGCTCCCAGACCGGGCTGCCAGCGGCCCCTTGGCTCCGGCCAGTTCCGCTTGGACGGCCACGCGGCTGGGCACGGTGGCCGCCGCGTTGGGAAGAGCCCAGCCCGGGCAGCTGGCCTCGGGCACAGGACCCTCTTCCGGATCCGGCGCCCACACGGCCTCGGCAGGCAGCAGGGCGCGGCGGGCGCTCAGGCGATGCCCGGTCAGGGCCGCAGGGCTGTGGGCCTCGTTCTCCTCATCCGTGAAGTGGGCACAGCCACACGTCTCTCTCAGAGGCTGTCCCCTGACAGAAAAGGCGATCGCGAATACAAGAAAGAGCCCCAGACCGGGGTGGGGGGTGGGGGGCACACAGTAAGCACGTCGCCAGCCGGAGGGAGGCGTTATCACTCTCCGTGCTGCGTCCCCCCCTCCCCTGTTTCCGTCTAGGGTGTTGTTCCTTTGCATCCGTGGAGAGCGAGGGCGCTCGGCCACAGCTGACTCTTAGCCAAGGTCGCCCTGTGACCTGGGGCCGGCCAGACCACCTCTCGGAGCCACGCGGTTTCCCGGGAGCAGAAAGATGGCAGAACCCACCTCCGGGCTTTGCCGGCCGCCAAGTCAGCGAACGCGTGTGAAAGCGCCGGTGGGTACTGACGGTCAAAAACCCGTGGGCTTGGGAGCGGCTGTGAACGACACTGTGTTCCGCGTGGCGGTTAACTGTCCGCTGTGAGCGCTGAGAACCGCGGCTGGCCGTCGCCTGTCGGTCTTGTATCCCGCAGCCCCGCTGAGCTCACTCAGTAGTTCTAGGAGATGTTTGTGTTTTCGTAGATCGCTCGGGATTTTCGTTGTAAGACCCTTGTGTCATCTGATCTGTAGGCCTCTGATTTCCTTTTTCTTGCCTTATTGCACAGGCAAGGACTTCCAGCACGATACCGAACGGAAGTGGCGAGAGCGAGTGGCCCTTCTTGGTTCCGATCTTGGGGGAGACTCCCCAGTTTCTCACCCCCGAGCACGATGGAGATCCCTTCACTGGGGTCAAGGGGTTTACCCTTCCCTTTCTATAGTCCGGGGAGCTTTTTTTTTTTTTTTTTTTTTTAATTAAATAAGCGTCGTTTCTAAACACTGATGCTGTAATGACATGCTACCTCATTAAATCTTTTTAATTTAGTTTTTAGATGGTGGTTAAATAGACATAGCATAAAATTTACCATCTGTTTCTTTTTCTTTCTTTTTTTTTTTTTTGATGTTTATTTATTCTTGAGAGAGACCATGAGCAGGGGAAGGGCAGAGAGAGAGACACAGAGCCCGAAGCAGCCTCCAGGCTCTGAGCTGTCGGCACAGAGCCCGACGCGGGGCTCGAACCCACAAACGGCGAGATCACGAACTGAGCCGAGGTGGGACGCCCGACCGACTGAGCCACCCAGGCGCCCCACCGTTTAACTGTTTCTAAGCGCACGGCTCATTGGCATCAGGCACACTCACGCCGTCCTGCATTCACCCCCACTATCTGTCTCCAGAACTTTCCATCTCCCCAAACTGAGATTCTGTCCCCATGAAGCACAGACTCTTCGCCCCCTGCCCCAGCCCTGGCTCCCACCATCTTCTCTCTGACTCGGTGGACGGGACTCCTCTGGGGACCCCCTGTGCGTGGGGTCACGCGGGATGTGTCCTTCTGTGTCTGGCTCCTGCCACCGTGCACAGTGACCTCCGGGCCTGTCCACATGGTGGCAGGCGGCAGGACGTCCTGACTTTTCATTATGTGATCTTATTTTTTAAGTATCTCCAACCTTCACAAAAAGTCTCATCTGTCTGCTGACCACTTGCCTGTCACTTGGGTCCTGAAAACTCGCACCAGCCACATGTGACCTTACACGTAAGTGAGCTAAACTGAAATCAAGTTAGAATTTCAGGACTTCGCCAGCCTCGGTCACCTCTCGCTACTCAGGAGCCCACGAGACTGGCGGGGACCAGACTGGACGGTGCGGAACCCTGCCACCATCACAGAAAGCTGAGCCCAGCTCAGCCCCCCGGGGCTGAGCTGCGATGGATGTTTCCATGAAATATCGGGAGGGAAGGGGCACAGAGACTCCCTTCATCCTCTCATCTGCTTAGACAGCCGGCCCTTAAATGCAGTGTCCTCTGGTCTGAACAGACGTCTAATGGATAATGTTTAAAGGACAGGCTAAACATTAAAAAATTTTTTTTAAAAAAGGGGCGCCTGGGTGGCTCCGTCGGTGAAGCGTCTGACTTCCGCTCAGGTCATGATCTCGCGGTTGTGGGTTCGAGCCCCGCGTCGGGCTCTGTGCTGACGGCTCGGAGCCTCGAGCTGCTTCGGATCCTGTGTCTCCCTCTCTCTCTGCCCCTCCCCCGCTCACGCTCTGTCTCTCTCTCTCTCTCCCTCAAAAATAAATAAACGCTAAAAAAAAAAAAAGGACAGCTAACGTCCAGTGTCCCCGGCTGCCCCAGGCCCCAAGACAACGGCTTTTGTCTGCTGAGTCGTACTGCGTGAAGAGCGGTCACGGTAGATTGATTCAATCTACCCAACTGATGAGTTTGGTAAACTGAGGCGCAGCTCAGAGTCTCTTATCCAAAGGCGATGTCAAGTCAGAGAAGGTATGTGCCCGTCGCAGAGTTGCTTAACGGGGGTGATCCTGCCCCTCGGGACAAAGTCTGGGCGCCTCTGTGGTTGTCAGGACTGGGGCTGTCCTGGCATCGAGGGGGCCGGGGACGCCGCTCACCCCCTACAGCACCCAGGACACCACCCACAGAATGACCCGCCCCAGTGTCTGCAGTGCCGAGTGGGGGGAGGCCCTGCTCTGAATCCATCCGTTTCCAGTGGGGGTGAAAACCAGTGCTTGGGGGGAGGGAGAAGGCAAGCAGTTCTGCTCTTCGCTCTTTTTGTTTCTAATTATAATTTTTCAAAAATGTTTATTTGTTTTTGAAGGAGAGAGAGACAGAGCGTGAGCGGGGGAGGGGCAGCGAGAGAGGGAGACACAGAACCCGAAGCAGGCTCCGGGCTCCGAGCCGTCGGCACAGAGCCCGACGCGGGAGCGACGGGCAATGAACAAGCAAACAGATTCACCCAGGGGATAAACTCGGGGCGTGTCAAGTGCCAGGGAGGCCCCACGGGGCTCGGAGATGTGAGTGGCCGCCCCTGGAGGAGGAGGGGCATGGACTGGAGGTCCTGGGAGGGTTGATGAGGGTTCTGGGTGAAATGGTACGGTCCAATTGTGAATACTTAGTGACTCATTTCTTTGACTATATCGGGCTTGCACGGTTCACCTCCACTGACTTATTTAATCTTCAAAACTCCCCCAGGAGGACAACATGGATGGGTCTAGAGAGCATAACGCTGAGCGAAATGTGTCAGTGGGAGAAAGACAAACCCCGTAGGATTTCATTCATATGTGGAGTTGAAGAAAGAAAATAAACAAGAGGGCGGGGGGAGAGACAAGCCAGAAAACGGGCTCTTGACTACAGAGAACCCGCAGAGGAGAGGTGGGAGGGGGATGGGAGAAGTAGGTGGTGGGGATAAGAGCACACTCATCCGTGCGCTGGGGACAGCTAGGGACAGAATACGCCCTTGGTACCTACCTCCCTGCTCTGCCCACGCCGACGAGCACCCCTCGGGGAGCAGAGCCCCCAGACCCTATCGCGCAGGCGGGGGAGACTTCCGAGCACGCCCCGCTCGGGCCGCCGGGGGTAGGGGCCGCGGTGTCACGAGACGGGGCGCGTCGACGGGCGACACGGTCTGGTCTGACACCCTGAAGCCGTCCTGGATCCGGTCCGGCAATCCCCGGGGTTACCCAGAGACCGCAAGTAAGTCCCCCAAGGCCACACAGCAAGGAAAGCTGATGGGCTGACGGTTTTATCTGCTCCTCGTAAAAACGCATACACGGTGGCGGGGGGGGGGGGGGGGGTGGCGCCTGGGTGGCTTAGTTGGTTAAGCATCCGACTCTTGATTTCGGCTCAGAGCATGATCTCTCTTCGTGAGTTCGAGCCCCGCGTCGGGCTCCGTGCTTGGGATTCTCTCCCCCCCTCTCCGTCTCAAAAATAAATAAATGGACTTAAAAAAAATATACACGAACATCTCGTTGAATATCATACCGCATCCAATATGCCAGCTTTAAAACGTCGTTGGCTTGTCTTTTGGTTTTTGTTCTGAGTTTTCTCCTGACCTGGTCGACTCAACCACCCCCCACCCCCACCCCCTCCGGCCCCCGGACACGGCTTTCCGCGGCCCGTGCTGCCCAAACGGTATTCTCCCCGCGAGGACACCAGGGACGTGTCTCCTGGGTGAAAACTGAAGCAGGACGTGCCCGCCGGTGACCCGTGCTCGTGGTTCGAGACCCGACCGAGCACGGGCCTCATGGTCAAGAAGAACGGGCATCTCTGGTCTCCGAGCAGCTGTGGGGGCTTTCCGGGGCCTTTGAAACGCACCGGGGTCCTGAAGAAAGGGGGCGGGGTGTAGCCCCCCCCGATCGTCGGACCTCGGGGGTCTCCTGGGAGCCAGAGCCGCACGGAGTCCCTGCCCTGCCTGGCACAGCCTGGCGTGTGACCTTGGACTAGTCCCGTGTTTCCCATCTGCAAAACGAACCTTCTCCATCGCTGCCTTCCTTCATGGGGGTGAGGCTGGAGTCTGAGCTGCTTCGGAAGAGGAAGGGCCAATCGCTGATAAGGGGATAAATACTGTGCTGGTGACGGCGTTTGTCCAAACTCAGAATCCAGATGAACTTCGTCCTGCCTCTGCCCACCGCCCTCCGGGGCTCCCACCTCCAGCGGCCCCCTGTGGCCCTGCCAGACTGCCCCATCCCTTCCCACCCCCACCCCCCATCCCCTCCTCCTTCTCTCGCCCATCATCCACTCTGCTCCAGCCACACGGGCCTCTGGCTGCTCTGCCAACGTGCCAGGCCCAATCCTGCCCCAGGACCTTTGCACAGGTGGTGTGGTACCCTCTGCCTGGATGTCCTTTCTTCATCTACATGGCTAACACTCTCCTGTCATTCCGGGCTTTTCCTCGAAGATCTCCTTCTCTGAGAGGCACACGAGATCTCCTCCCCTTTAGCACCACGCACAGAGCATAGGTAGCCACACTCACGCTAGTATAAGTGAGAGTCTGGCCACTGGCAACAGCTGAATCTCAAGTGACTCCCTGCTTCGGCCCGGACCGGTTCTCTCGACTTTCTCAGGCCCGTGGGGCGTTCATGTGTAGCCGGGACGTCACCTCCTCCCGTATCCTTTTGCTCAAACAAGCACATGATCGTGGCGACAATAGAAATGTAAACTGGATCCCACTGACGAGTGTACAGAGTGTTCTTTCCTGTCCGTGGCCAGGAGCCCAAATTCGGTCCGTCCCAGCCCCCGAGAAAGGCGCCGCTGGGCCTCCGGTCCCGCCCTTCCCGCCCAGGAACACCCACCCCTTGGCACCAGACAACTCCCTTCATCCTGGTGGCTAAACCTGCGGCCGTCCCTAATTGGGAGAGCGACACGCCGAGGTGACACACTCATCTCACAGGTGTTTAGTGACCACCTACTACTCGCCAGGCACTGGGGAGACGGCAGGGTGCCAAGGGCGGAGAGACAGACAGGAAGTGAGCAAACAGAAGAGGCCCGGGATAACTCCACGTGGCTCTAAGTTCCAGCGAGGCCATTAAACTGGGTGAGGGGACAGAGGGCGGCTCTGGGGGTGACTTTCGACACAGATGCCCGGCGGGGGCCCCTCTGAGGAGGTGTCGTTGGCACTGAGGCCTCAGCAACGGGGAGGAGCTGGCCCCGGGGAGAGCCGGGCAAAGGCGCAGCATGTGCAAAAGCCCTGGGGCGGGAACAAACACAGGATGTTGGAGGACCCGACACGGTGAGCAAAGGGGAGCGAACAGGGCCACGCGGGCCACGTGGCTGCAGCGACAGGCTTGGGTTTTATTCTCGAGCGCCACGCAGAGGGACAGGCCCCCGGCTCTGCCAGACGGCACAGCACCTCTGGCTACGAGGCCGTGCCGAGGCGTCAGGAGCGCGAGACGGGCGGCCGCTTTGGAGGCCGGCGTGGCGCTTGCTCCCGCGGAAAGTTAGACACGGAATCCACGCGACCCAGCAATTCCACGCGTCCCGATGCACCCAATGAGGGGTGCAAGCGGGGCCCCCAAAGGATGCCCGCACCCCCGCGTGCACAGCCGCGAGGTTCCCGGCTGCCCCACGTGGGGACAGAGGGAAGGGTGAACACGGTGCGTCCGGCCACACGCTGGAATGTGACCCAGCCTCAGGGAGGAAGGGCGTCCTCCCACCTGCCACCGCGTGGAGGGACCCGGAGGCCACCGTGTGCAGGGACAGAAGCCAGGCACAGAAGGACACGTCCCGCGTGACCCCACGCACGGGGGGTCCCCAGAGGAGTCCCGTCCACAGGGACGGAGAGCGGATGGTGGGAGCCAGGGGTGGGGAGTCCGTGCTTCATGGGGCCAGGGTCTCAGTCTGGGGAGATGGAAGGTTCTGGAGACGGGTGGTGGGGGTGGACGCAGCACAGCGTGAATGTGCCTGAGGCCGCGGAGCTGTGCGCTTAGAAACGGTTACGCGGGTGAATTTTCTACTCTGTGTCCTTTAACCGCGATAAAACACACACACGCGAAAACAGCGTGGCTGCCCAGTGGCTTCTGGAACCTTGGGGGTCGGGAGACCGGGCAGGGGGTGCGGGCACTGGCCCAGGGTGGGGGCCCGCGGACGGACACAAGGGACGGGACCTGACGAAGTTGGGCCCGCGCCTCTTCAAAAGCCGGCGGGACACAGGGGGAGCCCGGAGGCCCCGCCCGGGGCCCCCGCGGCCCTTGCTGGCCTTCTTTCCCGACCTCAGCGGGCTTCCAAACGCAGCTGGCTCGGCCGGGCTGCCACGTCCGCCTCCGACGCCGGCCAGCTAGAGACAAACCCAAAGCCAGGCCCTGGAATTCCGAGCTCCCGGCTGTCACCAGCCATCTTTAAACATTAGCCAGCCGAGGCTCAGCTTTCCGCGTCCTGGAAGGCCGCGCGGCACACGCGACCCTGGCCTTTGTCCCTCCGCCCCGCTGCCCCCTCCCTTCCCCCCAGGCAAGCCCCAGCCATCTTCACCAGCCTAACCCTAACACCTCCTTCTCCGGAACACCCGCCCTTGGCCCCTTGGCCCAGCCCTAGCCACCCCCCCCCCCCCCCACCACAGGGGTCTATCAATACACGAAAATCCCAAGTCCTCCCCGCGGCCACCAGGCCCTGCCGAAACTGCCCCCCCTGTCCCCTCCCCGCTCTCCCCTCCTCCCTCTCTCCCCCTGGCCCGCTCTGCTCCGGCCACACGTGCCTCCTCACTGTTCCTCCAATGTGCCGGGCCCCGCGATGCCCCGGGACCTTTGCACAAACTGTGCCCTCCGCCCAGACCGCCCTTGCTGTGAATGCCTGCCGGGCCCATCCCCTCACTCCCTGACTCTGCTCATTTCAAATGTGGTTTACGTGTCCACAGCCCCTGGCACGGGATCTGGGCTCGATGTTGGGGGCAGTTGGGGAATTCACTTCCGCCCGTCCCTCCCGAGAGGCGGGACGACGGATTCTCACGTGCGTCCGGTTATGTGAGAACCTGCTTCGTGTCCCTGAGGCTCCACCCCACCCCATGCCAGCGTCTGCACACATCTAGGCATAAAGGGGCACGGGGACTCGTTTATTCAACCCACGCGTTGAGCACCTCCTGGGTTCGAGGCCCTGTTCTAGGCTCTGAACAAAACAGACCCGAAGCCCCATCCCGGAGGCTCACCAGCCATTGTAAGGAAGGCCAGGGGTCGAGCCACGGCTGGAGGACTTCAGGCTACGCTAAACTTGAGCTTGGTGCTGGTGGTGTGGAGGGGGACCAGAACTGAGATCGCCCTGAGCTGCAAGGAACCTCAGCACAAACCCTGGCTCTCCGGGGGGGAGGGGGGGGGCCCGGAACACAGGCTGCCCAGCCCAGCAGCGGCGACCCCCGGCCTGCGGTCCGGCCCCCGCTGTGTGACCTCAGCGAAAGCGCTTTCCCTCTCTGAGCCTCCACGTCTTGGCACCGAGGCTCTAGCGCGCCTCCTCCAGGCGCCGCCTGGACAAACCCGAGGGAAGAGAAAGCAAGACGCTAGACGTTCACGGCGCGCACTCGCCGGCCTCCGGGGAACGTCTGGGAAATGCGGACGGACGAGAAGCAGGGGACCCGCGAGGCGAGAGGGCCCGGCCCGGTGACCTCCCGGATGCCGGCCTCCCCCCTCGCCTTGTGCTTCCTGACCCGCGTGTTCCTGGAGTCTGGACCGCACTTTCTGTCTCCCTCTCCCCTGCCGCCCGGCCGCCTGGGCCCGAGCCAACCCGCCTCGGAGTCACTTTCAAAGAAAAGTTTCTGTTTTCTTCCCACCCGGCCCGGCGCCCCCCGCCGCCTGGCCCGCTCCGTGGCCTGGCTCCGGCCCGGCCGGGCGCCCGTGGACCCCTCAGGCCGGCGGGTCAGGGTGCTGGGCCCAGGCCTCGGGCCGCACTCGGGGAGCCCGGGAGGCCCCATGGGGGCCCCGGCGTGGCCGTTTCCGGGTGTCTGGCCCCAGGGCCCCGCGGGGAGGTCCCCGCCGGCCACAGGGCCCACTCGGAGGCCTGCAGGCCGGGACTAGCCCCATCCCGGGATGCTCTGGCGGCCAGGCCGCCTTATGACATCATGGCCCTGGCGGCCATTTTCTCCACGCTCCCTCCCCCGGCTTCCAGATGCTTCTGCCGGCCTTGGCGGCCATTTTGTCCGCGCAGGAGGCTGGGGCTGGCACGGGAGCGGAGCGCCGGCCCTCCCTGCCGGGTGGGGGGTGGGGGGGGCTCCCCTCGTGGCCTCCGAGGGGTTAAGTGCGCGCCCCACGGGGCGCGGGGGGCAGGCAGGCGGCCCAGCACACGTGGCCGCCCCGCGGCCCTGCTCCCGCTCACGCACCCCACTCCGGGTGGCACCGGGGCCGCGAAAAACAGGTTAAAAATACCCACACGCGCAACGCCCCCCCCCCCCACCGGTCCCCTCCAATGTCAAATGTGTCAGCGCCACCCGGGGAGGGGGGCAGCCTTAAAATAACTTGCTGTTTACATTTGGAGCAAATTCTTGGCTCCTCCGGCAGCCAAGCCCGGGCCTCCTCCCGCCTCCCTGGCAGGCCTGCTTCAGCGGCCGCCGAGCGGGGCGGGGAGCTCCGGGGCCACAGGCGCGGCCCCGGGAGGGGACGGGCCAGCCCCACTTGTGGCCACACGGTGGACGGGGCCGGGCGGGAGCGCCAGAGAACGCCGGCTGCCAAAAACGGGCGCGGGCCGCGGCCCCTCCCGGCTCCCCCCCACCCCGTGTTTCTGATGCTTCTTGGGGGGGGGGGAGAACTTCCTGGCCAGGCCAAGGGAGGCGGGCACGAAGGGAGGGCTCCAGAGCGGGGCAGAATCCTGCAGGAGCTGTGTGGCCTCAGGCCAGCCCTGCCCCTCTCTGGGCCTCCAGGGAAAGCAGTCCGGCCTCCCCGGAGTGGGGTCAGGAGGATGGGTCCCATCCCAGCCTTGCTGGGGTGGGTGGGGGGGCGGGAAGGAAGGGGGTGACGGAACGTCGCAGCCCCTCTCCCTGGCTCCCCTTCTGCAGAAAGTGGGTGTTGAGGTGCAAACACCTCAGATCTGGGCACGCCCATTTCACAGAGGAGCAAACTGAGGGCCAGAGGCAGGAAGGGGCTTGGCTCAAGTCTCACGGCTGTTAAGTGCACCAGCGGCTCAGAGCCCAGTTACTCTGGTTCCAGAGCCCCCGCTTTAAACCCACCGCCTTGCGGTGGCCGGGCCAGTTAAGCGCCCAACTCTTGGTTTTTTTTTTTAGCTCAGGTCACGATCTCACGGTCCGTGGGTTCGAGCTCCGCATCGGGCTCTGTGCCGACATCAGAGAGCTTGCTGGGATTCGCTCTCTCTGCCCCTCCCCCGCTTGTGCTCGCTCGTGCGCTCGCTCTCTCTCTCTCTGTCTCAAAATAAGTTAATTAAAAAAAAAAAAAAAAGTAAACCCACGGCCTCGACTGCAGGAGGACGTTGGAAACTCCAGGGCCCCAGCCTGAATTGAAGGGAGGGGTAGTGGGAGACTTTTCTGCTCCCCTGGCCCTCCTGAGGCCTCTCTTCCTGGAGCCTGGCACGCAGTCAGTACTCAATACACGCTCGCACATAGCTGGCGCTCAATAGATGCTTGCAGACGAGTGATGATCATTCAGCAGGGGCTGGCACACTGTAGGCACAAACCACTGGGATTATCCTGACAGGGCGTGGCATACAAAAGGTGCAAAATACATGCTTGTCAAAGGAGTCTGAGGACTGTCAGGAAAATTGGGGGATAGTCAGAGGAAAAGACCAGGTTGAGGGGGACACAGACTCTGATCAGTGGTGACACAAGGGATTTCCGACAGCAGGCCCGAGGCAGGGTGTGGAATGTCACCCAAACATTGCCCATCTCAGTCCCCCTGGTCCTTGGAGAAGGTCCCTCACCTGCTCCAGGGCCTGAATATCAGAGGGAGGGACCTGTGGCTGGAGAAGCCCAAGGAAGTAACTGGAATCTGTCCTAGGGGCCCAGGAAGGCTTCCTGGCGGAGGGGATATTGGAGCTGGGGCCTCGATGTATGAGTAGGAGTTTGCCAGGCACCGAAGGGGCTTGTGGGGAGTGAGAACAGTGTGTGAAGATAATAAGAATCACAGCTTAATTCCTACTGATCCCAGCAGTGTGCCCATTTCACAGATCTGGAAACTGAGGTATGGTGAGTGGCTTGGAGCCAGGCCATCTGTTCCGGGGACACCGGAGCCACACGGTGAGATGCCCCTCCCCCCCGCCTCGCCCCAGATTGGCTGTGACGCCAGGCTAGCCCCTTGTCCTCTCCGGGTCTGTTTCCCCAGCTGCCACGGTGGAATTTGGCCAGGCACCGGGGGGGGTGTCATTTTACTGGAACAAAACAGGGCCTCGGCGAGGACACAGTCAGTTGACTGCCCGGTGGCCCGTCTCAGTGAGCCCTGCGGGTTTCCACTTGCACGCCTCCCATGCCGGCGGGCTCTCTCCCTTCTTATGAGCCTCCTGCCTCACGACTGCTGACCGCTGAAAAGGGGCCTGCTCCGTGCCAGGTGCTCACTGAACCCGCTCCACGGTTACAGACTGTCACTCCCGTTTCACAGAGGAGGAAACTGAGGTGCAGAGCGGGGCAGGTCCTGGCCTGAGCTCCCCTGGCGAGCCTGGAGATGAGAATGGGGGAAACGCTGCCCCCCTCCCCTGCGTATGCCCAGGCCGGGGGCCGGAGGGACCTATGACCCAGGCGATCGACTCGCACGGCCCCGCTCCGCCTAGGCCGACGATGGTCCCTGAACTGTCACACCTAGGAACAGGCTTGCAGGCTGGCTGCCTCCATTCTCCCCTCTCCGGAACCCATGCGGCGGCCTGGGTCCCTCATCACCCCCTCACTTTCCCACCAGCGTCTGTCGCCCCCCCACCCCCACCCTCCAGGGCTCCCAGCTCCCCAGGGTAAAGGCCCAGTGGCCTCCAGGGCCCTGCAGGACCTGCCCCGTCCCCTCTCTGCCCTCCCCTCCTCCCTCTCTCCCCGTCGCCCACTCAGCTCCACCCACACGGGCCCCCTGGCCGCTCCTTCAAACCGCCAGGCCTGGTGCTGCCCCAGGACCTTTGCACAGGCTGTTTCTCCCACCTGGAATGCTCTCCTCCCATTTGTTCACCCAGCTGGCAACTCCTCAACCTTCCGGTCCCAGCTGGAACGTCAGGCCCTCCGACAGACCCCACCAAATAGCCCGCTGTCTCTATCCCTTTGCCCTTAATTTTCGACAGCCCTCATCGGCCACTGCTGTTTCCTACTTGTTCTTTGTCTGTTGCTCCCCCCGACCGGGAACCCCCCCGAGCGCCGCGGTTTCGTCTGTCTCGTGTCCCGGCCGTGTCCCCAGGACCCAGAGCCCATAGTGAGCACTGAATCTATTTACTGACTACACAGGGACTGCACTGGCTGAGTGCTGAGTGCGGACGTGTTCTGTGCTGCCCCGGACCCCTGGTGGGTCTTCACTCTTGTCTCCCTCGGCGGCCCCACGAGGCAAGCAGATTTTACAGATGGGGAAACTGAGGCTCGGGGAGAGCAGGGACTAAGCAAGCGTCAGAAGCAGAGCAGGCCACGCCAGGCCTCTGGGCCCCCGCGGCTGGCCCACTGCCACTGGGAACAAACAGGGTGTCTGTCAACAACCCCAACAACCGTAATAGTAATGCCGACGGGCCGGCAATGACTAGCACAGCATCACCCCGTCCGTAAGGGTGCCCCCGTGCGGGTTGGCGCGGCGCCCCGGAGGGGAGACTCAGGGGACACCGGCCCCTTTAAGATCTTCCCCCTCCCCAGCTGGGCGCCGGGCCCGGCCTCCCCTTATGTAAGCAGGCCAGCTGCCCTTGCATAACCTGGTTACATAAGGAAGCAGGGAACAGGCTTGTCCATCCGGCAGCAACCTGTCCCGGGCCGTCTGTGGGGCCGGCCTGGGGCACAGGAACACCGAGGCCACCCAGAGTGGCCGCCGGGTGAAGGCCCGTGCAGGGCCCTCTGGGTCGGCTCCTGTCTGGGGGGGGGAGGCCGGCGTCTCAGCCACAGCATCCTGTGCCCGGAAAAGTGAAAGGCTTCCAGTCTGCGAGTGGATGGGGGAACCTGTTCCCATTACAGTGACGGAGAGACTGAGCCCCAGAGAGGCCTAGGGAGCTGCCTAAAGCTTCACAGCCCCCGGCAGAGGGCGGAGGCGACAGGCCTCTGGTGACAGCTGGGGTCCGGCCTCCGCCAGAGCCCGAACCTCCCAACTCCTCTGTACAATGGGGCTGCAAACAGGACCTTTCTGCACAGGGCCTGGTGTGCAGCTGGCACTCAATACATGCAGCCTTGAATTCAGCACCGGGCCCGCTCTAAAAGGCTTTTAATTCTGCGGACGGGCCTGCCGCTGTGGCCCCGTCCTGCAGTGAAGCCACAGGCTGGCCCGAGGGAGTGGCCGTGCCGGCCCGCGGGGGAATGTGCGAGCCTCGGGTGCTGTGTGGTGGCCCCACTGTGTGCCAAACCCTGGCCCGGATTCTATTCCGTCTGCCCAGCAGGCCCCAGGGCGGACGCAAGGAGCCCCAGGAACAGGTGGGGAAACTGAGGTGCGGAGAGGAGGGATGTGCCCAAGGTCAAACCCAAGCCCTACCGTGCGCCCCCCCCGCCCCCGTCTCCTTCACCAGGCAGGCCTCCCCAGCCCCAGGCCCTCCGTCTGACTACGCGGGCTTGGGGGTGTCTGGGTGTGGCAGTCCCCCCACAGCCTCCCCACCTCCCCCCACCCCCGGGAGGCTCAGTTCCTTGGGAGGGGTGTGGCTTGGGGGTGGAGGCGGCCCCTCTCCTTTCTCCTTCCTCTTCTCCCTGGGCACTGGCCCTTTAAGGCAGCAGGCTGCCAGGGCCTGTCCCGGGGTTACCCCAAGGGGCGGGTGTGGTCAGGAACAAGGGGCCCATTCAGCTGCTGCTGCCACCTCCGGGCAGCCCACAGGCCGGCCTGGGTGGGAGGCAGGGAGGAGACTGGCAAAGGCAGGGACTAGGGGTGGGCAGAGTAAGAGACAGGCACTAGGAGAGAGACAGAGACAGAGAGACAGAGAGACGACACCTGGCCTCTTGGCTGCACCTCCTCCCTGGTTCTCCTGGACCGGGCGTTTGAGGCTGACCCAACCCCCAGCCAGGAGGCAGCCCCCAAAGGTGCTCCTTGATCCAGCTGAACCTGGCGTCTACTCACTAGCACCCAAATCCTGTAATCCCAAAGGGCGGATCCTGGGACATTCTGGGGAGGTCCCCGACACACCTCAGATGGCCCCTTCCCAGGGGACCGTGGTAGGCCCTCAGATCTTCCGGACCTGAGTTCGAGTCCTGAGTCCTCTTGGCTACGTGACCTTAGGCCAGTGGCTTTAACCTCTCTGGGCCTCAATTTCCCTAACTGCTAAATGCAGCTCACGACAGTCGCTACCTCGGTGGGGTTAGGATGAAGTGAAATGGGGCGGACAGACCCTCACATCCGCCGGGAGTCTAAGAGCCCCCAGGCCGGCCGCAAGTGCCCCAGACGTGCAACCCTGCCTCCCATCCGACGTCACGGCCTCCAATTACAGCCGCTGCCTTCACCCGAGGCCCTACTAAGCACCCTGCCGGCTGTGGGGAGGAGCTGTCCTGGTGCCCCCCGGCCCGCAACGGCCTCTGGAAACGCATCCAGGGTTCCATGTCCCCGCGACTGACATCTATCTACCGCGGATCAAACGAAGTCTTGATTCTGATTCCCAGGGCTACCTGGTTTCAGGTTCTCACCCCCACGAAACGGGGCCTCCAAAAGGCAGCCGCTGCCTCAGCCAGTCCGGGGCGGGGAGCCTCAAAGAAACCAAAATCTGCCTCCTGCCCTCTGTAAGCATCGTTTCTGAAACATTCCGTTCCGTCACCTGGTCTCAGGACAGACGTGACCTGAGCTTTCTGCATCTCTGACGAAGAGAATCCTAGAGCCTACCCCTGGGAGTTCTAGGACCCAGCTCAAGAAAACTCCAGAGCCCGTCCTCGGGCATGAAAACACCCCGTGTGAGGAATTCCGGAACCTGCCACCAACGGTCAAGAATATACGTCAAGGGTTTCTTGGATGTCGATGAAATCGACGCTGGGAGAAGCACTAACAGATTTCACGGGTTTGGAATTCTCATATGCTTGAGAACCCTGGTTGAGATCATGTGAGATCTGTTCCCAGATGCTTGAAAACATCTCCCCTCGAAGACGCCAGAACCCGCCCCGGGGATCCTAGAACTCAAGTCGTAGAATTCTGGAGCTCGTCCCTCCGGAAGCAAAAACCCATCGTCAAACACTTGGGATCTTGCTTGCAGATACTCAGAAACCCACCCCTGGATGGTCAGGAATACGCGTGAGGAATTCTAGATCAAGGGATCGGCTTGAGGGTTTCCAGGAAAGTCTCCCGGACTGTTAAATAACAACCTCGATGAATGTTGGGGGGGGGGGGGCCTGGGTGGCTCAGTCGGTGAAGCATCAGAATCTTGATTTCGGCTCAGGTCACGCTCTCAGGGCGGTGGGTCCAAGCCTCACGTCGGGCTCTAACGCTGACAGCGTGGGGCCTGCCTGGGATTCTCTCTGTCTCTCTGTCCCTCAGTCTCTCCCCGCTCCAAAGAAATAAATAAACTTAAAAACATTTAGCCAACTTGGGGCGCACTTGAGATCTGCCTTGAGAGTCTCTAGAATTCAGATGCTCTTAGAGCCGAGTTGCCCGCCTGGTCCACGTGTGGCTCTGAGTGGCTGAAACGTGGCTGGTCAGAATCAGGGTGTGAATTTCAAAGACCGAGAAGAGACAGAGTAACGTAAACCATCTCAATACCTTGTCCGCCCTGATATGTGTCAAAATGACAATATTTTGGTTGTCCCGGGTGAAACAGAATATATTGTTAAAACGGACGTCCCCTGTATGTTTAGACTTTTACGTGCGGAGACCAGAGAAAAAAGTTACATTATCTAGGCGGCTCACACCGTATTCTACTGGACGGTGCTGTTCTGAAACCGGCCTCGGAGAACTGGAGAATTGCCCGGGGGCGGGGGGCGCCTGGGTGGCTCAGTCCATCGAGCGTCCGGCTTCTGCTCAGGTCGTGATCTCACGGTTCGTGAGTTCGAGCCCTGCGTCGGGCTCTGTGCTGATGGCTCAGGGCCTGGGGCCTGTTTCGGATTCTGTGTCTCCCTCTCTCTCTGCTCCTCCTCCGCTCATCCTCTGTCTTTCTTTCTCTCTCTCTCTCAAAAATAAATAAACATTCGAAAAAATTAAAACACAAACTGCCTACACAGTAAAGACCCCTCTGAAGATTCTAGAACTCAGGCCTTGGGAATTCCTAGAATCCCCCCTGTCCCTGCCTTGACCTGTCTTCCCTTGGGGCACAGGATGGGACGGAACAGACCGGAGGAAGGGCCCCTACTGGCTGGGCAGCCATGGGCAGCGTCCCACCTCTCTCTGGGCCTCAGTTTCTCCATCTGGACAAGACGTGCAGTGTCCCCGTGTGCCCCCTCCCTCATCCTTCACCAGCTCTGGCCATCTGTGACTTCCTGCCCACACCCAGCTGGAGGAAGAGGGGCTGGCCTGGCAGCTGGCTGGCGGGGGTGGGGGGATGCCAGAGATGTCCCTAGCTGCCCTCAGCCTCCCCTCGGCTCGCTGGGCAGAGGGCCAAGGCGGCAACTGCAGCCGCCATGCTGGGGTGGCCACCACAGGTGCACCGCAATGTCTCCCGCTCCCGCTGACGCCGTGGGGACAGGGCACTCGGTGGGCGGCCCCCCGGGAGCCTCCTCACCCCTGCCTCGGTGGGGGTGGACTGCTGGGGGGCGGGCAACAGGGGCGCGAAAGGTCCCTCCGCAAGGGGAGTGCCTCCCCGCCAAAGGGGTCCCCCTCCTGAGCGCCCGCCGCGTGCTGCGAGGTTTCTTTGTCACAGATTGGACAATCCCTGAGCTCCCTCCGCGGAAGAAACCCGGGCGCAAAGGAGGGCGCTAACTTGCCCGGCCGTCGGAGGGCAGAGCTGGGGCCAGGACCACAAGCACGGGGATGCTGATAATTCCTATTTTACGGTACCGTGGTCATTTTTATGAAGCTGATGCATACAGGACGCACTTCTGCTTATTATTATTATTATTATTATTATTATTATTATTAACAACAACAGCGAGTCTTTCAATTGGGGTAAAATACACACAACACGAAATTCACCATCTGCACCCTTTGCAAGCACACACAGCTCAGCGGCCTCAGGCACACGCATGCGGTCGTGCAGCCGCCCCCGCCATCCGTCTCCAGAACTTTCCATCTCCCCAGACCGAGACTGTCCCCAGGAAGCACGGACTCCCTGCCCCCTGCCCCAGCCCCGGCTCCCACCATCTGCTCTCTGTCTCTGTGGACGGGATTCCTCTGGGGACCCCCTGTGCGTGGGGTCACGCAGGACATGTCTGTCTGTGTCTGGCTTCTGTCACCGCACACAGTGGCCTCCGGGTCCCTCCACGCGGTGGCAGGTGGGAGGACGTCCTTTTTTTTTTTTAAGTTTATTTATTTATTTTGGTGGGGGGTGGGGGGGAGAGCACACAGGCAAGTGGGGAAGGGGCCAAGAGACAGAGGGAGAGACAGAGAATCCCCAGCAGGGTCCACACCACCAGCACAGAGCCCGACGAGGGACTCGAACTCATGAACCGCGAGATCATGACCTCAGCCCAAGGTGGATGCTTAATGGACCGAGCCACCCAGGCGCTCCTGGATGTCCTCACTTTTTCGGGGCCACAGATCGTTTTTGGGTGCTTCCCGTGGGCCCCGCGTTCCGGCCCTCGGCAGGCGCTCCGTGACTTTGAGCCTACGGGGCCCAGCGAGGTGGGCACCGTTCTTATCACGCCCATTTGAGAGGGAAGGAAACCGAGGCCCGCGGCCGTGATGTCAACTTCCTGAAGGCCACGGCAGGCACGAGCCGTGTGATTTGAACCTGGGTCATCCGGCTACAGAGTGAGTCCCAACTCCCCCCTTGGGCTCCCGGCCTGCTGTGTGAGCGGAACCCTCACCTGCTGGTATCTCTTTGCTGCTGACCAGGAGCCTGGAGGCCTGCCACAGCTATAAATACGCCGTCAGCTGGCGTCTGGGCCTCCCACCCCTGCGGCCACCTTCCCTGCACAGGCAGACGGCCGGTCCACCTGGCCGCCCAGCCCCGGGGGAATCCGGGCTGCCCGGAGCCCCTCACCCCTGCGCCACCCAGACACCTGGAGGGGGCAACGCCGCCAGCTGCCAGCGGAGAGCCCGTCCTGGCCCGCGGGGCGGGCGGAACGAGGCCCGGGGTCTCAGAGCGGGCCGGAGGTCTCTGCCACTGTCCCCTGGGGCTGGAGAGAGGGTTCAGGAAAGGACTGAGCGATTATCTGGTGCCTCCCATCTGCTTCCGGGGGATCGCTGACTCTGGTCCCCAAAGCGGCCGACACCATTTTTAGGCTGCCCATTTACAGATGGAAACACCAAGGCTCGAGAGGAGAAGGCACTTCGCGCGGCCTGAAGCAAGCCCGGGCGCCAACTGTGAACGTCACACGGACAAATGGGTGCCCTCACGCGCCCTCCTGCCCGCCTTTCGTCTCCCAAGGGCCCCGTGCTGGGCCGAGATTCACGGGGCGGAGGAGGCAGGGGGAGCCTCAGGCATGGCCTGGCCTGCTCCCGCAAGGCCCCACCTTCCTGCCTTCAGTCCCCCACAACCCCCGACCAGAGAGGGCTAGGTCACACAGCACACCAGGGGCAGGCCCGCGGCTGCCCTGGGCCCCCTTGCTCCAGACCGTCTGAACCCAGGGTGCACGTTGACCCTGGCCCCAGGCTTGGTCCCGGTAGGCCCTTCGGTGCGGTTCACTGCCGGTCGTTCATTTATCCACCGTGCATTCAAGCTCCCCCTCTTTCTATCGTCTGCGCAACGGGGAAGGTGTGGGTACCACCCGCCAACCTCCGAAGCGGCTTGCGGGCTTTTTCCCTTTAGGGGTTTCAGGCACTCAGGATCCTGTAGGTTCTAACTCGGCTCTGCCTCTTAGGAGCTGTGTGACCTCGGGTGAGTGGCTGACGGTCTCTGGGCCGGCTTCCTCGCCTGAGACCTACCAGAAGGTAACCGCCCCCCCCCTCCCCCAGCAGGGCGGTGGCGGGAATCGAACGAGGGAAAACGTGGGATGAGCTGAGACCCAGCCCGCAGCGGGCACTCCGTATGTGCCAGCACCGCTTTACCTCTGTGGTTATCACGGCTCCCCACTTCCCTCCGGGAGGGGCTGGGGACCCCCTCGATTCTCCTGCCGCTCCCTGGGCCGCCCCGGGGCGCCCCTCCAGCAGCTGCAAAGCTCCCCGAGCCGGCCCCTGCCCACAGCGCCATCCCGGGAGGTTGGCACCACACAAGGCGGGAACGAGGAGCCGGCCCCGCGTCAGCAGATGGGCACCATCTGGGCTGGCCGCTCGGGGCGGGCTGGCAGCTGCCGGAGCGGGCGGGCCTGGCAACCCCTCCCCCGCCCGGCCCTGGCACGGGGCCCGCCCGCGCCTCAGGTTTCTCAGGCCGCCAGAGGGGGCGGGGAGGCCTGGCTGGGCTTCAGGGCTGGGCAGGCGGCTTCCCTCTCTGGGCCTCGGTTCCTCCAGGCTCCCTCCCAAATGCAAGGCAGGTGGAGGAGTGCCGGGCTCCCCGCCCCCCCCACTCCTTCCTGGCCTCCCCACCACCCTCCCCACGAAGCCGCCACGCAGCAGGCCTCGCCTCCGCCTCTGCCTCCGCCAGTCTCCTCCCCTCCCAGGCCTTCCCGCGCTCCGCTCCTCACGCTTCGGGCCACGCTGGCCTCTGGGCCTTTGCACTGGCTGTGCCCCCGTGCCCGGTGCACTCCCACAAATGCCTCTGTGGCTCCCTTGCTTCCTTCAGGCCTCGATCTCAAAAGCCACCTCTTTGGGGCCGCCCTCCCTCCTCGGCCTGCAGTGCCCCCCTCCCCACCTGTCTCCACACCCTGCCCTGCTTTGTTTTTATTCACTGAACCGTGAATTGCCAGCTTCCGGGTCCCCTGCCCAGTGTACCCATTCAGCGGGCAGCCCCCCGGGTCCTCAGGCGAAGCTCACATCGCCTGCTCATCATGGTCCCCCAGCTGCCCCCAGGGCACATACTGAGCCCAGCCCCCGGACTCAGGGCCCCGTGGCCCCAGATGGACACTGGGGAAGCCAGATTTCACCCCAGGAGGTGCCCCGGGCTCTGACCAGCCTGGGAGCCCCAGTGGTGAAAGGGCCTTCTCAGAGCTTACCCCCACCCCTTCGTCCCCCATAATAAAGGTGGGAGCACCCCTGTGAGTCCACCTGACCCCCCAAGAGAGACGCGGAAGCTGGGGGGGGGGCTGCGCCTGTCCCAGGACAGGGGGACTGAGTGCCAGGCCTCTGTGCCCGTCTGTCTGTCCGGACCTCCAACTGTCTCTGCGTGGGTCTCTCGGTCTTTCTGTCTGTTCCGAGGTGCCCCATCCCCCCCTGCACGCACGCTCCCCGCGGGCCCGGTTGAAGGGGCTGCTGTGCTGCGGCCCAGGCCACAACACTTTCCAGCCCTGAGACCCCAAAGTGTAAGGAGGAGGGTGGCCGGCGGCCATCTGCCTCCGCCGTCAGACCGACAACCTGCGGGACCAAGAACAGAGATTTCGCTGGGGCCCGGGAGGAGCACGGGGGGGGTCTGGAGGTGGGAGCCCAGAACACAGGCCCAGCCCAGGGTGCCAACACGCCGACCGGATGCCCAGGTTGCGCACTGCAGTTTTCCTTTATCTCCCCCACCACCCAGGGGGAAGGGCCGGGCTGTGTTCAAAGAAGCTGCCTACATCCAAATCCCACCTCTGCCCTTTCTCGACCACGTGACCTTGGGCAGGCAGGTCCCTTTTTGGGGGCCTCTGTTTCCTCATCCTCGACGCGAGAACCACAGTGATCCCTGCCTTGGAGGGCTGCTGAGAGAACGGGAAAGAATCGCTAAGCGCTCAGAAACAATGCCCGGCAGAGAGAGAGAGAGTGGAGTTCGGAGCTGGGGTTTTGAAGCATACGCAGGAGTTTTCCGTACGCGAAAGACCTTCGGGCAGAGGGAGCATCAGGGGCAAAGGGGCAGAGTTGGCCAATCGGAACCACGATGATAGTGGCGGGGGTCACAGGAGTGGCCCGCGGAGCCCTGCCCCCCGGGGGCCTGGCACCTCTTCCCGCCCCGCGGGGGGTCGTCTCTGGGCACTTACCATGCGGGCCCAGAGTTCCTACCGGTCAACTATTTTCAAGCTTCCCATTTTAAAGACGAGGAAAGGGGATGACGGGAGCCTTGACCTTCCCCAGCCCTCGAGCGAAGAGGCAGACGGGGCTGGCCGGCCAAGGCATGGCCGCCGGACACGAGGGTGTCTGGGGAAGCCCGGAGGCCCGGCCTGCCTGCCTGCCGAGCCGAGCGGGGGAGGGGGCCGGCTGGAGATTGTGCTGACTCCGGCAGAAAACTCGCTTCAAAATTTTATCAGCTCAGCGCGGAGGAGGTGGGGGCAGGGCCAGGCTGCAGGATGGATGTGGGTGGTGTGTGGCGGGAGAGGCCTGGACCCGCGTGGTAATGAGCTCAGCAGCCCCCAAGGCCACCCCTGCCCCCGGCCCCGGGACACACAGGCGCCTCGTCCGCCCCTCTGCCTCCGCGACCCCGAAGGCGGCTGCGCTCCCGGCCTCAGTGGGTTTGCTGCTCGTCCGTGGGGGCGGGGCAGGGGGGCGGAGGGGGTCAAGGTCGGGGAACCCAGGTCGAGACTGGGAGACTGCCCGCCTCTCCCGCCCCCCCCCCCCCAGACCGCCAGGGGTCGGCGTGGTTGTCCCCCCCCCTCCCCCGCGTGCAGAGGAAACACACAGAACCGCGATGTGTGCAAGGTCACGGCCTGAACAGGGCAGGGCTCTGCGTGGAACCTGGGCGGCCGGGCACCCGGTCTGCCCCCACCAGACCCCCACGCCGGGCCGCCCCCGGCCTTCCTTCTGTTTCTGGTCGTGCCACGGAGCGTGCTCCCGGGGGGTCTGCCGTGGCTGGGCATGCAACCTGAGCGTACCCACCGGACCCACTCAGGCGGCCCCCAGGTGCGTGCCCACGTGAGCACCAGGCTCAGCCCCGGGGGGGGGGGCGGGGGGGCGAGGCATGGGGGGGGGCATGTGACATGTGACCGCTGGGTCCTACAGGCACGCTGGACTCCATCCACATGAACACATTCCCAGCTGACACCTGCCACGTGGCAGGCCAGCGTTCACAAGCTACATGCGTGACCTGGCGAGTCCCCCGTGGCCTAATCGAGCTAAGGACTCATAACCTCCATGTGACAGACAGGGGAAACTGAGGCCCAGGTTGGACCCACAGCCAGGAAGCAGCAGGGCGACAGGGCCCACGGCCCTGCCAGCCAGGCCCTGCCCTTGGCCACCAGCCCTGCCGGCATCCAGAGGCCGGCCCGCACATCTGGCCTCCGCATCTCTGCCCAGGCAGGGCGCTGACCCTCGGGGACGCCCCCACACTCGGCTCTGTCCAGCCATCCCGCAGAGCTCAGCTCAGCCACGCCACTTTGTCCAGGAAGCTGCCGTGGGTCTCCTCGCTCTCACAAACCCTGCTGTCTCCAGGAGGGGCATCCGGCCCCAGAGCCAGCAGACGCCCGGCTAGAAGGGCCGGAGCTGGGGACACAGGAGACCAGCGGACCAGAGAGGGTGGCCACCCAGCCCAAGTCGCACAGCTCCCAGTCTCCCACGCGGCACAGAGGCGGGACCTGTCAGGCCTCTGCGGAAGGCCCGAGGGTGGACCGACCAGGATCCACAGCGGGCGACCAGAGCCCTGTCTCCGCTTTCCCCAGAGGGATAAGGTTGTTTCTCTGCCACCGGCCACTCTCCGGTCCTCACCCCTATTCCCAGCAAGGCCTTCTGCTGCCCCTCGGGCCTTCCGGGACAGGATCTCGTCTCCCGCCATCTCAAGAGCTCGCCTCTCACCTCCAAACCCCCCAGGACGCACTGCCTCCTCCCTCAGACCGTCCTTGAACCCTATCTTGTCCCTTCACACCTGTGCCTGCCCGCTGCCCTAGCGCGGGCCCACCTACCCCCTCGGACCCTCCCGTTGCCTCTGCCTCCCGTCTGGGGGGCGCACCTGAGCCGCCTCCCCGCTTCGGCCGCGCGCGCGCGCGCACACCGCCCCCTGGAGACCCCCGGGCGCGCGCGCGCACGCACGCACGCACGCACGCAGCTCGCGCCCGCCCGCCTCACCTCGCTCGCGCACGAAGTAGGCCAGGTAGAGGTCGAGCTCCTTGACCGCCACGCCGATGTGATGCGGCTGCACGCAGAGCACCGGGTGGCCGCACTGCGCCGCCTTGACCAGGCGCTCGCCGTCGGTGCTCTCCAGCGGGATGCCCTTGAAGAGGATGACCATGACCAGGTCCAGCCGCCACACCTTGTCGGCCTGGCGCAGGCAGTCGATGCGGCGCATCTTGCCCTTCTGGTCGGGGTTGGAGAGCACGCAGCCCGGCGCCTTCTTGCCGGTGATGGCCAGCACGAAGTCCTCGCGGCACTCGGGCCGGATGTCTTTGCGCAGCTTGGCCAGCAGCCGGGACGCCCACTTCTGCTTCACCTCGGCCTTCTCGCCCAGCAGCTCGTCCTTCACCGCCCGCTCCTCGTCCTTCGACATCCGCTTCTCGTGCTTCTTGAAGTACTTGCGCTTCCGCGCCTGCAGGTTGAACCAGGTGTAGGCGAAGGCGCGGACGTGAGGCAGCAGCGCCTCGATGAACGGGTGGAACTCATCCTGCAGGCACGAGAGGCCAGAGGTCAGGAGGCGCCGGGGACCGGGGGCCCACCGCCCAGCCCAGGGGACTGAGGTCTAGGGGCCCCAGGAAGACCCAGGCGCGTGTGGGCAGGGACCTGGTGACCTCCTGGGGGAAAGTGAAGGCTGGGGGCGGGGGGGCGGGGGGGAAGGGGGAGAGAGGACCCGGCGGAAGTGCACGGGGGGGACTGGCGTGAACCGGCCCCATTGCCCGAACGGGGAAACTGAGGCTTGGACTGTGTGGGAGGCGCAGGGCAAGGCAGGAGTTCACGGAGGGCTGTCTTGAACCCTGGAGGGCCCCCAGAGGCGGATGGGGGCGAGCCCATTGCACAGACGGGGAACACTGAGGTCAGGAGAATGAGGATGTTAGGGAGCTCTTCTCTGTCCACCAGAAAGGGGGTCGGCACACCCCAGTCTGGAAGCGCTTTAAAGGACAAGGTGGCGAGCGTTCCGTTCTGTCGCACCTGCTCGACTCTGCACCTACTGCCAGATCAGCCGTAGATGCGACACGTAAATGGCGGGCGTGACCACGTTCTGAGGACACTGTATTTAGGAAGAGAGGTGGCGGGCATTGGGCCCCGGGACCTGTGGTTTGCAAACCCCGGAACCAGAGCGTGCGCTCCCGTGTCTAGACCGGGGCCAAGCATACGCCAGGCATACAGTGAGCGCTCAATGATTGCAGGAGAGGCCAGGCTCTGAGAATGTCACTTGGTGCTGGTTTCTCAGATCTACCATCAGCCAAGAAAGCTGACACCGGGGCGGGCAGGTCTGAGGGCAGCCTCCACCGGCCCCGGTGCAGATTTAAGAAATGAGGGCTAGGGGTCGTTCCTATAGACCCCTAGGTACAGACAAGGCCGGCCGAGGTCTACGGGCCAAGACTAGGGCAACCTCGACGTCAGGGGCCGAGGGAAGGGGGAGGGGCTCCTGTATAGACCCCCCTGGAGGGGCAGGGAAAGTGGAGGCCCAAGAAGGCGTGAGATCAGAACACAAAGAGAGAAGGGGAGCCCGTCCAAGGAGGTCCAGAGCTGGAGAGAGGAGCCCCTGGAGGCCGGTAAGACCCATTCCACAGACAGAAAAGCTGAGGCCTGGGAGGCTCTAAGTCCTGGCCAGACCTGTGACTTCAGCACCCACCCCCCCCCCCAAGTCATGCCTAACTGGTGTTGCCGGGAGGCCCCAACACCCACTTTACAGACGGGAAGACTGAGGCCCTAAGAGGGGACCTAGTCACGAGGGGCGTGGAACCTACACCCATCTGACTTCCCCATGACAACAGCAGCGGCCCTCGCTGGGTCCCCCGGAGCGCAACCGGGGGCCGTGGGAGGCCCAGTCCCCTCCCCTGGGGGTAGGGGTGCTGCCTCTCTCCGTGTTTCATCAAGGGAAACTGAGTCTGCAGAACCTCCCAGACCTGGTTTCTCAGCCTCCAGGAGAAAGGAAGGCAAAGGGAAGAAAACCTTGGGCCGTGTGTCTCCGCTCTCGCCTGGGCCCGCCAGGCTCCCAGAGGGGGAGCGAGACGTCTTCCTGGCATGTGAGTCCCATTATCTGCCCAGCTCCCGAGGCCACGCTATTCTATTATTATTACTGACATTGTTACAAGTCTTCTGGTGGCTTTTACAGTCTTCCAGGGCTCAGGGAAAGGCCCAAGGGCCCCACAGTAACCCCCACCCGGTGCACCCTCCCTGCTCTGGGCACCTCTGGCCGTGGGGTGCCGGCGGGGGGGTGAGGAAGGGAAACGACCTCAGATTTCACCTATTACCCAGGCTCTGAAAATAGCCTCCCGCCCTCGCCAGGGTGGGGCGGGCCGGGGCTCGGCCTGTGCCAACCCCAGCTCCCCACTCCGATGTCCCCCAAAGCGTGAGTCACCGTGACAGCTGTGGCAGGGACTGGACCTCAGGGCTCTCTTCCGCTGCCCACACCCCCACCCCTGCCCCCACCCCGGCTGACCTGCTGAGGCAGAGGGAGAATGGAGGGGGCCCATCCTAGGCCGGAGTCTGTCCAACCTCAGCCTGGCTTTTCTGTGCCTGAACGCCACCTGACACGCTGGCCCCAGAGACGGGGAGTGACTCACCCAGGGTCACACAGCCGGTCAGCAGAGCTGGGACCAGAGCCCAGGCTGCCTGGCCAGAGAAGCCGGGGGGGGGGGGGGGATCGGTAGAGGCATAGGTCGCTGCCCCCAGTGGAGGGGACGCCAGGGTGGCAGGAGGCCAAGGCAATGGTGTTGACCTTGGGCCATGGCCGCCACCCAAATTCTCGCGCTTACTGGGGCAGTGATAAGAGGTAGCTGGGAAGGGGCAGCCGGACTGTCAGCCAGCAGGGACAGACAGACAGGTCGCCAGAACCCTTTTCTCTCTGAGCCCCTCCCCTTTCTCTGGGCTCCGCCCCTTCTTGGAGCCCCACCCCCCCCTCTGGGTCCACTCTCAGGAGAGGTGCCAGGGAGGTGGGCAGGGGTGGGAGCCCACGTCACCAGTGACCCCAGCTGGGCCTGGAGGAAGGAAGGCAAACAGTCTGTAACTGGGTCACGGACCTGCTGCCCCAGCGTCCCTCGTCCTCCCTGGGAGGTCAGGCCAGGTGAGAGGCAGGCCCGTCACTGTCTCTGTCCCACAAGGCCTGCCACAACCAACGCATCTTTCCCAGGCACCTCCCGATGCCCTCGCCGGCTGACCAGGCCAAGGACACGGTCAAGGCAAGCTAGAGGCCAAGAGTCCTCCAGAACTCCTACACATCCCTCAAAGCCTTGTCTCCAGTGCCCCTTCTCCTTCAGGCAGCCTGTCCTGCTCTCCTCGGAGTTTCCCCCAGACCTAGCCTGGCAGCCACACAAGCTGGGGTCCTCCAAGTCCAGTTCTGTTGCCTTCCCTTCCTCCCCCCTCCCCCAAACCTGGGTCCCAGGACCACCAAGCGGACTGTCTGTAAGGGAATGAGGTCGGGTTACAGCGGCCACCTTCTGCGTGACCCAGGAACAAATCACTGCTCCGCTCTGGGCCTCAGTTTCTCGTTCTGTACCATGGGCAGAATGGGGTGCTGCAGCTGTTGGGGTTTGGGACTCCTGGTAACCAGAGAGCCAATGCTGGGGGGGAAGGGAGTGAGGCCAGGACTTTCCCAGAAACTCCCAGAAACTTGGCTCGCTGGGATTTCCTGGCCAAAAAGGGAGCTGGACACCTGGGTCCCAGCCCTTGCTGGATGGGTTAGACCATGAATGCTTTTCCAGGAAGGATTCTCTCTCCCTCATCTACTCGGTGACTCACGAAACGTTACGGCGAATCAGTCTTGCCAGCTCCTGAATGCTTATCCCAAACTCTTACGCATCCTTCAAAGCCCCGGGTCCAGTGTCTTTCCCTCCGGGTTAAACCCAGGTTAAGCGGCAAACAGCAGAGCTCGTATTCAAACCCAGGCCCATCTGGCACCAGATGAGTGCTCCTAACCTCAGGTCCTTCCTCCCCTCAAGCTCAGAGCGTCACAGCTTAGGCACAACGCTCATATAACGAGGGAGAGATTCATTTGGTGGTTCCACAAACATTTATTGAGTGCCTACTGTGTGCCAGCTCCGTGCACGGTGCTGTGGACCCAGCAGTGACCTGGGCTCTGTCCTCACCTGGATCCTGATCTGGGGTAGGGATGGATGTTAAAACGAGCCGACAAATATGTAATAAAATGTCAGTTTGAACAAAGTGCCCTGAAAAATTTTCAAGGAGTTTGAGGAGGGCCAGGGGATCCCTTGGGTTACGGGGTTTTTTTTGTGTGTGTGTTTGTTTTTTTTGCTGACGGTGGTCAGGGAGGGTCTTTCAGAGGAGAGGACACTTGAACAAAGACCTAAAAAAATGACAATCCAGGGTAGGAGCTCTCCACATAGTGAAAACAGCATGTGCAAAGGCCCTGAGGCAGCCCCGTGCCTAATGTTTTGCAAGAACGGCGAAGAGGTTGGTGTCACTGAAACAGAGTGAACAGGAAGAATGGGAGGGACGAGAGCAGGGGGCGACGGGGGCCGGGTGTGCAGGGTCTAGTGGGCCACTGGGAAGAATTTGGGTATGTATCCTGAGGAGTGGGAATGGCAACTTCCTGCCAAAGTGACCAGGGAGTCTGAACCCTGGATCTCCCGACTTCCCTCTCTGTGCCTTCATGTTCCAGCAGGATGGCCGGGGTGCGGGAGAGACAGATAGGGAGTCATTTCGGGGGCCGATCACTTCCTGAGCTACCGACAGGGACGATCCTTGCACCCATTTTCCGGATGGAGAGACTGAGGCGCTGAGCACCGAGGCCACCCGCCCACAGCCACGCAGCCGGGGAGGCGCCAAGCTGGGACTCGGACCCGCGTCCCTGTGACTGGGGACCTCCTGACCCCCTCGGCCTCGCTGCTGGGCCCTTCAAGCACGTGGTCTGGCCCCATGGCTGGGACTCCCCGGAGCACCCTGCGTGCCCGCTCTGAATCCCGTGTGACTCCCTTCCCCTGCTCCGTCCCAAGTCACACGCCACCTCGTCCTCGGCCAGAGCGGCAGGCCCTCCAGGACACAGATTTGGTCCCTGTGGTTCACCGCTGTGCCCCCAGCGCCCGGATCCCCGTGGGAGCAACCTCACCCTTAATTACCCCCCCTGTTCACACACCCCAGGCGCGGAAGGATGCTGCTACCCCGCTGGGTTTGGCCAGACTCGGGACGACCCTGGACAAGGCCCGGCGGGGAGGAAAGACCACGAGAAAAACCCTCGGGGGTCACCGCTGTCCCCATCACCCAGCCCAGGGCCTGGCTCCCTGCCCAGCAAGCAGTGACAGAAGGAGGGGAGGGTATGCTGGAAAGGCCTCCCAGATGTTTGATCCAGTTACTAGTCTAGCGACCGCCATAATCACAGCCACATTTATTTGGCACCCGCTGTATACCAGGCGCTGTGCTAAGGGTGAGGCATCCGAGGAAGGCAGGCCTGCGCACCTTGTCTCAGCTGGTGGACCCGTGCGGCCGTTCGTTTATGCAGCAAACATAAGCACCTACTGTGCGCCGGGCACCTCAGAGGGGACCCGCCTCCCTGAATCCTCAGGCCGCAAGGAGGAGCTGAAGCTCACCCTGAACTTCACCGTGAGGACGGGGCACGAAGAGTGAGGTCCCCTGCCCAGAGGCACCCAGCCGGAAGGCCCAGGGCTCAGTGCTGAGCCTCCTGAAGGAGATGTGGAGGCGGATCCCAGGGGCCCTAGGTGTCCCGCTCGGGGAACCCCGTGAGGGCACGTCCGCGGCGAGGCGGGGCCGTGTCTCCGTCGGTGCGGTGTCAGCCCGCGCGTCTGTGCGTCTGTGAGCGTGGCTGCGTGTGGTTCAGTCCCGCGGGGGCCCCTGCACGTGCACCAAGGGGGTGCACCTAGGCGAGGCGGCACACGCGTGTATGGGTCGGTGTGAACGCGTGCATTCGTGTGACGGGGGGCGGGAGGACCCAGGACCTGGTGAGTGTTTTGTGTGCATTTGGTGTGAGACAGGTCAGACGGTTCAGGCTGAGAGAGACAGACAGACAGACAGAGACAGAGAGCCGGAGGGAGAGAGAGACAGAGGGAAAGAGAAACGGAGACCGAGGGAGAGAGCGAAGGAGGGAGGGAGGAGAGAGAGAGAGAGAGGGAGAGAGGGAGCGAGGGAGAGAACGCTGACTCGGCCAGAATCCGGGCTTCGTGATTTACAAGGCGCCTGGCCCTGACGCGCTGAGGCACCTCACCACCGCCGCAGAGAAGGGAGGGAGGGACGCAGGCACGGAGACAGAGAGCAGCCTGGAGCGAGGCTGTGCTTTCTGCAGGAGCGAAGCAGGGGCCATCAGACCACGGGGCGGCGGGGGGGGGGGGGCACACCCACAGGGAGCGTCCACCTGCCCAGGCCCGGCTCAGCACCCAGGCAGGAAGCGGCCCCAGGCCCAGCCTTGCCAGCCGTGCTGTGCTGTGCCACCCCGGGCAGGCCCTGGCCCTCTCTGGTCTGGGCTCCTCTCCCAGCCCTGAGGTGCTGGGGGACCCCGACCCCCCCCCCCCAGAGCCCCCACCAGGCCTAGACGTCACTGATTCCCCATCCCCACCCCGCCCCTAGGAGGCACTTCAAATATCTAGTACACAGATCACAAGTCCCGGCCACCCTCCCAGCCTCAGTCTCCCCGCTGGGGAAACGGCCCGTAAGGGGCTGAGAGGGACGGAGGGGCAGAAATGAAGGGAGGAATGAATGAATGAGGGAGGGGCCCTGGCGGCCCGGCTTGGCCGTGGCCGTGGCCGTGGCCTGGGCCCAGCCCCGCGGCCCCGGGGAATCCTGGGCCCTGCAGCCAAGAGGGATTTGGCCCCAAACCCGGAATAACTAACGTGGCGCGCTTGGGGCGGAGGGAGGCAGGGAGGGAGGCCCAGAGCGGGGCGAGCGGGAGGCCGGCCTTCCCGCCGGCAGGATTTATGGAAGTAACCGCTGCTCCACAGTTACTCTCGAGAGTAAAAGTGAAAAAGCGTTTGAGTCACCATTGAAACAGGGACGGGGCTCCCAGAATCCTCCAGGGCCGCCGTGGCCACCCCCCCCCCTCGGTGGGCAGGGCCGGGGGCGCAGGGGCGCTGGCACCGGGCGGCCGCCTCCCCCCCCCCCCCCCCCCCGCACCCCCCACCGCTCCGGCTCCGACAAGGATCCGGGTCGAATCAGCTAAAAGGGAGCTATTTTCGGATGGGCTCAGGTTGTAAAATTAGTCGGGAAAAGGGGGGACATGGAGGCCCAGAGACGGGGAGACACGGGGAGAGACACACAGAGACAGAGAGGGGAAGAGATGTAAGACGTGGGGAAGGACACATGGGGGGACAGAGAGAGAGAGACACAGGCTTGGAGGCAGAGACAGGGAGAGACACAGAGACACAGGCGGGGGGACAGAGAGACGGGTGGAGGGAAATGATGGTCAGACAGAAACGGGGTGCTGGCGAGGGGCGCAGGCTGAGTGGGGCGGCCAGGAGTGGGGGCCCTGTGGGGGCGGCCAGGGTCCTTCCGGGAGCCCCCAGACCAGGCTGGGTCTGCAGGGACCCCTGAGGATCACACCTGGCTGCGGGGCACCCCTCCTCGGTGGGGGGGACGCAGGAGAGCAGCAGGGGAGGGGTGCCCCCTGCATTTGGGCCCCTCCCCCTCCCTCCACGGTGGGGGGGCTCTCTCTGTGTCCCCCCCCCCCCGTCGCTTGCACGGGGCAGCCTCAGATATCCCTCACTGTTGTCTCCACCACCCGGGAACCGCCACCAAGCCAGGCCCCTGAGCACACATGTTCCCGCTCGGGTTCCCACCGCAGCAGCGTGGACGGAGGCCTGTCTCCCGAGGAGTCCTGATGGGGCAGTTCCAGGGCTCGGTGACAAAAGGCGGCCTTCCAACCTCCTCCCCTGGAGTAGCCTCCCTGGCTCGGCCCCCCCGCCCTGTGTGGCTCCCGGGAGCTGGGGAGCGTGAGAAGGGCAGAGGGGGCGGGGGCACCCGCAGCCACCCAGGCCACCCCACCAGCCCAGAGACGGGGAGGCCCAAGGTCACAGGCAACCCTGACTGCAACCTTAGTTGTTCCCGGGGGGCGGGGGGGGGGCGGTGGTGCAGAGCCTCAGGACAGTGGGGAGGCAGAGGTGGGGCAGCAGGGGCAGCTTCCGGGGACCCCCCTCCCGAAGTTGTTCGGAAAGGGAAACTGAGGCCCGGTTAGGGGCAGGGACTTGCCCAAGGTCACTCAGGGGATCATGGGTAGGACAAGCCCGAGACCCTCTCGGCACCCGCCCTCCCCCTGGCTGACAGCAGCCAGGAACTTCCCAGCGGGGCAAGAAAGATCCTACCACGAATGAGGGAGACCCCAGGATCCTGAATAGGGCCCCCCCCCAGACACTGGCGGTCCCTGGGGCCCAAGCTAGACATCCACGTGCTCCCCATAAGGTGCTCCTCAGGGCACCCAGGCTCCCGGTGGACTCCCGCCCCCTGACTTCTGCACTTTACAGTCTGCCCCTGTCTCCAGAACCTGTCTTAGTCCTCCGGAGAAACTGAGGCCGGAACCCCACTGGCCTGAAGACACATAAGGACACGGGGGGAGCTCGAACGAAGGCAGACCTCGGAGGCCGTCCCACAGGGAGCTGGAGGAGGAAAGGAGTCCCCCGGGGTGCGGCCCGGGACGGGGGCAGCCGCCCCCTCCCCACGCACCCCCTTGCCGGTCACACAAGGGCTCAGCCCGGGGCAGTCTGGGAGCGGGGCCAGGGGTGAGAGGCTACGGGAGGGGGGCAGGGGCAGGGGCAGGTGCCGGGCTGGCGAGGGCGTCCGCAGCGCCGCAGTGCCCCGGCCAGACCCCGGAACGCCCGGCCTCCCGGCTCCTCCCGGCGGCGGCGGCGGCTCAACAATCCAGAATCGATGCGGCGAAAATATCAGATCGGTGCCGGGGGGGCGGGGGGGGGGGGGCGCGGGAGACCAAGCCGGGACGTCGGCGCGCCCCCTCCCCCAGCTGCTGGCGCCTCCAACTCCGCGCGCCCCCTCCCCCTCCACGCACACGTGGGCCAATAATGGGGGGAAAGGCGTCCCGGGGCTGGGGTGGCGGGGCACAACCTTGGTGGGGGGGGGCGGGGGGGTTGTCTGGGGAGCACATCCGAGGGCTCCTCTCCTCGAGAGAGTCCCGAGTGGGGGGTCCAGCCAGGACCCCTCGATGCCACCTGGAGGCAGGCCGGTCCGGGGCGGAGGGGTGGGGGTGGGGGGGGTCACGCAGAGCCCGCCTTCGGCTCTCGGGGCGAGGGGCGCCCCCAGACCTTCCCGGGTGGAATGGGGGCGCGCGTCCGGCGAGCCTGCTCCCCGAGCCCCGCGTCCGCGTGGGGTGGGGGGTGGGGGAGAGGCCTGGGCGCCGGGGGGCGGGGCGGGAGTCCCGGGGGAGGGTCGGGGCGGGGGGGGGGGTCCCCGACCCAGCCCATCCCCCACCGGCCCCCGGCCCCCGGCCCCCGGCCCCCGGCCCCCGGCCCCGCGGCGGGGGCGCCCCGGCGGGGCGGCGGGAGGGACGCGCGCCTTTCGCGTCCCGCCTCCTCGGGCTTCCCGAGTCCGGGGCCAGGCGGCGGGGGGCGCGGGGGGCGCGGGGCGTACCTGGGTCAGGCAGAGCGGGGACGAATACATCCCGGGCGCGGCGGGAGGCGCAGGGCCGGCCGGAGCGGGCGCGCTGAACTTACTGAGTCATTTTTCCAAACCCCCCCCCGCGGCCGCGGCCGGCGCGCTCCTCGCCGCCTCCTCCCTCGGTCTCCCTCCTCCCTCCCTCCCGCGCTCGCTCGCTCTCCCTCTCTCTTCCTTTCCTGTCCCCCCTCCCTCTCTCCTCCTCCGTCTCTGTCTCTCCGTGTCTCTGTCTCTCCTCCCTCTGGCAACCTCCCCCCTCCCTCCCCCCAGTTTCCCTCCCCTCCCACCCGAACCTCCCACTTCTCAACATCCAACTTTCAAAGAAACGAGGGAAAAAAAGAGCGCGAGCGGGGAAGGAAAGCCGCTCCCCCCCGCATCCCCCCCCCCGTGCCCCATGAACCCCCATCATTGCTATTATTACGAATTACGAGCCGCCCTGGTCCCCGGCACCGGACCGGGGACCCACCGGCCGCCACGGGTCCCCCAGGACCGCCCACCCGAGCCAAGTGGGGAGGGGGTGCTGGACACTTTGGGGCCGGAGGTGGATTTTTAAGACCCCCCCCCCAACCCTCCCCGCGCTGGCCGGGAAGTTGGACAAAAGAGCCAAGTTGGGGGGGGGGGAGGGAAAGAATGAAGAAGTGACGTGTGCAGAGGCCCAGCGCCAGCGCGCGTCTTTCCCCTTAAAGATGTACGACCCGGGGTGCATGGCAGGAGAGGGGGTCCCTCCGCACCTCGGCCCCTGCTCCCCTGAGAGCCAGACATGGGCTGCAGTTGCCCGGGCACAGGGGCTTCGCTCCAAGTGACCTCCCTGCCCGAGAAAGTTCCCAGCTAACCCAGAGCCTCCAGGAATCTGCTCTCACCTTTCTAGTTAGCACCAAAGGGGAACTGTGGGGGGGGGCGGGGAGGTGGAGGGGGGGGAGGGGTTGGCATCGCCCAGTAGTCTCCTCAACATCCCAGGAGGATGTGTCCAGAAGGTAAGGCTGGCCAGACGGACCCTTGCAGCCTCTTCCCTGGGTGCCCGGCAATTTCTCCTGGCACTCCAGCCGTGTGCCCATTTCTCGGATCTGGAAACTGAGGCACAGTGAGTGGCTTGGAGCCAGACCACCTGGCCTCAGCCCCTACATCCGTAAAGCTCCCTTGTTCTCCTTCTGGAGTAGCTGGACACAGACCTGCCCTCCTCCAGTGTCCGCCCCTAGGGCACCTGATGACCATGACCTCAACCCTTCTCCATTCACCCCCTGAATCCTCCCAGCCTCCACGGCTGAAACTCCTATTCCCACTCCACAGACTAGGGCGAGGTGTCGCTCTGCCCCTTGGCGTTGTCCCCTGTAAACTGCACTAACACCGCCCCTCCCCCGTGGGGTCCATGGGCATAAGCCTATCGACACTTAGCCTGAACCTCTACCCAATGTGCACCGAAACATTCTTAGAAAGCCTGGTGCTTTTGACTTGTCTCTCGCAGTGTCCTGACTCCAAATGCTACCCTCCAGCCAACTGGGGGCAGCTGTCCTGTGCCCAGGGACATGGAAGGTACCAGGAACCCTATTATCGTCCCGTGTTACAGGGGAGGAAACTGAGGCCCAGAGGAAGGAAGCCACTCGCCCAGGGTCCAGGCGCTGGACTAGGAGGGAGGAGGGTTCCTACAGAACGCCTGTTCCCGGGGCCACCGCTGCAGGCGGGCGTCTGTCATGCAAACAAACAGTGCTTAGCACATCATGAGCACTTCGCAAATATTTTATTTAAAAACCCCTTGTGCGGCTGGCGGGGTGGGGGGGGGCGGTGTTAAAACCCCAGGATGAAGGGGGAGGGCAGGCGTCTAGGAATCCGAATGCCAACCTAACATAAAGCAACGTTTTATTATTTTAAAGTGGCTAGGAACGCATAGAGCCCAGAATCCCCAAGTCACAGACGTTTAAAAGTTACACTTGACTTCCGAGCGTCCTCCCAGCTGGCTCCCTTCCTCCCAGCCCCGCCAGCAAGCTGAGCTCCTTTCCAAGGTGAAGTCTGGAGAGCACAAGACTACCCCTCTGGGAACCTCAGTTTCCACATCTGTGCAATGGCAGCAGTATGGGACGCATGGAGGAGGGCTGGCGAGATAGGGGTCCTGGGGTTGGTTACCTGTGTGACCACCATTGACGCCATTAGTGGCGGAAGACCGTAGAACCTTGTGCCAGTTCACAGACACCGGCGAACTGTTACATGTCTCTATATTCTGGCTCGGGTCGGAGGGGTCCTGTAGTGCTCCCAGTAGGTCCACAGCAGGCCAACTACCGTGCAGGGTCGCGGCCAGGTCTGCGTCTCCTGGGGCAGCAGCTAGACTCCCATGTGTCCCTCCGCTTTGCCCTCGGTGAAAAAGGGCGAAGGGTAGGAACCACCCTGGTGAGCCAGCAAACGCTTGCCCCGAGTTTCTTTCCAAAGCAATCGGTGCATTTGGACCTGTCTGTTCCAAGGCCCAGAAGGGGAGGGGGGCAGGTCTAGGTCCTGGCCGTCTGGAGCACAATTTAGCTCGGTGGCTAAAAAATGAAATGACGCGCCCTCCTTATAATCTATAGTCTTCTGTCCCTGACACGGATGCACAAGTCTGTGGACCGCCGCTCTGTGCCAGTCTCTAACACCAACGCCAACAATTCGGGCCAGCTCCGGACTGAGCGTGCTCCCCCAGTCCCGACGACCCCGGATGTCCCCAGACATCGTCCAGCGTCTCCTGGGGCACAGCAGTCCCGGGTGAGACCTCCCCCCCCCCCCCGCTGTAAATGCCGCCAGGTAGACTCAACACCCCATTTGGGATTGTTTTTTAAAAACAGGTCAGCGTCCGTTTATGAGACTATGTGTTTGTTCACCTGTGCAACGGGTCAGGCGGGGCTGAACGAAAATCTAGCTTCTTCCCCGGAGTGGGGTCCCGCACAGGGAGGGATGGTGAGGAAGGCCGGTTTATTACTTGGGACACTTGTGTATCCTCTTGAGACGCCCAGCGATGGTTTGTGGAACTAAAAGCAAACCTTTTAAAGACGGAGTGGAATTCACAGAGCAGCTCAGGCCGGGACCATCGGTGCCCACGAGGTAACTCCACGGCTACCACACCCAGAGAACAGAGGGCCCAGCACCGCGCCAGGCCTTGGCCACGTACACCTACGACAGGGTCCCCCTCCTCGGCCCGTGTGTGTCCCCATCTTACGGAGAAGAAACTGAGGTCCTAGGAGGGATGTTAAGGTCTTTGGGCTCACGTGAAGGTAGGCTAGGACACAGACACAGAACGCCGTGCCACGCAGGTTCTCACGTATCACACACACGCGCGCACACACACACACACGTGTGCAGTGGCCCGAGGCACACCAACACCTGAGCTCCTCCCCCATGGTTGCCCCATCAACCCCTCCCCAGGGCCAGCCCGGTGCTCCGCCTGGAGGTGGGGGGAGGCCGGGCGGTTTGTCCCTCGACCCTCCCAAGCACAGGTGCCTGTGCCCTCGAGGGTCAGTGTGGGTCTGTGCGTGCTTTTCTGGGTGCCTGGGGGTCATGTACACCCGCGGCCGCCAACTGTGTACCGTGACAGGCTGTGGGGGGCGTGGGCGTGCGAATGCTCCTGCACAGATGTGTCCCACTGCACCAGGCGACCCGTGGGACAGGCTGGTGTCGGGCAGGGCAGACCAGGTGTCCCCGGGAGTGTCGTGTCTGGGGGCTGGCAGCCAGAGCGCAGGGGAGGGGGAGGACCCGGCTTGACTGGCAGCGGGTGGGAAGGTGACCAGACTATGTGACCCTGATGGGGGAGCCTTTCACCCCTTCCCAAACAGCCCCCCCCCCAAAATGGGATGCAGGTTCAAAGAAACAAGGCAGAGACTCCGGTCTGGCCTTGGTGCTTTTATATTTAGAAAATTATATAAAGTTCCCTGGGGTGGGGGTGGGGGTGCGGCGGGGATTCCCCTGTAGGGGAGAAAACAACACTTTGTGCCCGTCAGGTCTGGCCTAGTAGGGGGCAAGTGCACAGAGGCAGGGCCGGAGGGGGGGCGTGGCTCCCAGCATACGGGGGTCACGGGGTGTCCTTGGCCAACTCTCCTGAGCCCGACCTGGCCCCGCGCGCTTCGCTTCTGTAACCGGCCATCCCTCGGGACCTCCTCCGCCCGCGGAGTCGGGGGACCCCCGCCGCCCCGCCTCCCTCCGGGGCAGGTCCCCGCGCACGCGCAGCCCCTGGCGGGAGAAGGCGCCGCCGCCGCCGTGTGATCGTGTCCCGGCGCCACCTCGCGCCGAATCGCAAGCCAGGACCACCTGGGGACAGCGTGTGGCGTACCCCGAGTCAGGGGGAAGTGGAGGGGACCGTGTGTGGGGGGTGAGATGGGGGGACAGGGCTTTGGCCTGTAGAGGAAACACCCGTCCCTCACTCAGCAATCCCGGTTACAGGAAAAAAGGAAGTGGGGGGGGGGGCGAGGGAGAGTGTAGACCCATCCCCAGGAATAGTCACTCAGCGCTAATCACACGCTCACAGAGACACCCAAGTGTCCCCGGGGACGCAGCCACATGACAGAGAAGTTCCCCACTCACCGGCAACCCCCTAACCGCCACACATTCACTTGGGGACACCCCGCGGGTCACCCAGGGACATCGCGGCCCTCGGGGACACACACCCCGCCGTACGGCTTCACGACACCTTCCCACAGGGACGCACGGTTACCCAGACACGCACACACTACCCCTCAGCCGCACAATGCTCCAACACGGACGCAACACAACACGCACAGCCACGTGGATGCGCAGACACACACAGACACATAAAGGAGAGGACTCGACGCCTCGAGACCCACGGACCCCTGCACAGAGGCGGGACTACCCAGCCAGACAGACACGCGGACGCACTCCCGGCTTCCGTGCTGACCCGTCCCGGAGCACAGAAGCCCCCGCACGCACCCCTCGAGCGCCAGATTGCCCCCGACGCCCTCGGACTGGACACCGGAACCCTCGAGCGCAGCCACCGACGCTGGCGGGCCTGGGGCGCGCCGGGCCGAGACCCGGTGACCCCTCCCGGCTGGGACCCGGCGCGCGCCGTGGAGGGGCCGGGGTCGGCCCGGGGGCGGGGCTCGGGCACCGCAGGAACAGGCCGGGGGGCGGCCCCAGCGCGGCGCCCGGCGCGGCCGCCCGCCGGGCTCCAAGTTCAAGGCGCCTGGCGGCGGCCGCTGCGCGCTCTCCGCCCCTCTCCGCAGCGGCCATTTTCCGCTAGCTGGCGCGCGGCGCTCGCCCGGCCCGGGGCGACCCGCGGGGGCCGCCGCGACCCCCGCCCCGCAAGGCCGGGGCGGGCGCCCCCTCCTCGGCCCGCTCTCCCCCGCGGGCTGCGCGCTCGGGGGTCGTGCGCTCGGGGCCGCACCCTCCCGCCGGCGGCCGGGCCAGGGAGGAGGCGGGAGCCGGGTCTGGCATGCGTGTGTGTGTGTGTGTGTGTGTGTGTGTGTGCGCGTGTGGGGTGGTGGTGGGGGGACCCTCTCCCGGGAGCCCCGCCCTCATCGCCAACTCCGCTGCGCCAGCCCGGGGCCCCCCACTTGGGGTCCCCCGCTGCGCCCCGCGCGCCAGCTCCGCCCCCAGCCACGAGGGGGGGGGCGGATCGGCGGGCGGGGGTCCCGCGGCGGCGGGCGGTGGGGGGGGTCCCCGCCTCGAGCCCCTCCCCCGGGCGGCCCCCGCCCCCCGCCCCCCCAGACCTTGCAACTTTCGCCGGGAGCCCACGCACCACCCCAAAAACTCCCCGGGCGAAAACGAAAGTGGGGGCGGCGACGTACCATGGCGCTGCTGCGAGGAGGCGAGGCCGGCGCCGGAGCGAGCGCGCTCGGTCCCCGGCGAGGGGGGGCCGGAGGCGGCGGGAGGAGGCGGCGAGGGAGGGCGCGCGGGGGAGGGAGCGAGCGCGCGAGGGAGGGGGGCGCGCCGCGCCCGCCCCCCCGGCCCGCAGGACCCTCCCCTCGGCCCGCCCTCCCCCCGGCCCCGCGCGCCGCCCGCGCCTCAGGCCGCTCCGCGCCCGGGCCCCGGCTGCGGCGGCTCCGGCTGCGGCTCCATCCCCGGCCCGGCCCCGCGCGAGGGGAGGCCGAGCAAGCGGCCGCCGCGGCGGGTCGCGGGGCCCGGGTCGGGCGGGCTGCGGAGGACGCGGACCCACCTTCGCCGCGGCGCGCGCGCGCTCGCGCGCACACACACACACACACACACGCGCGCGCGCGTAGAGGGCTCGGGGACACTCGCGGCCCGGGCCTCCTCGACTCCGAAGCGGACACGCCACGCACACCGACGCGCGCAGACCCACACACTCGTCACGACACACACAGCCTGCGGTGCCATCCAGACACACGGGGACCCGCGCTGGCAGCCGATGCGGTGTCTCGGACGCACAGCCCCTGCGGGCTGCCACGAACACAGACTCACACAGCCTGCGGGTGTCACCCAGCCAGACGCTCGGGGACTCACATATTCACAGCCTGCGGGTGTCACCCAGACAGCCACAGCCGCCAGGCTGTCCCGTACACAGACTCACAGCCTGTAGGGTGTCACCTGGACGCTCGCCCAGGTTGACAACCCTAGGAAGACACTCCGGGCCTCGGACTGACCTGCACCCCCACCCCCAGGACCCCTCCCCCCGGCGATTGCGCCAGCCACCCAGACCAGCGAGTGCAGGTGTCCCGGATACACGCAGTCACAACAGGCACGCAGAGCGGGGGGGGGGGGGGGGGGGGGGGGGGGGAGACGGGACAGTTGGGGACGCAGACAGAGACTCGGACACCGAGGACGACAGACCTGGGGGGCGGGGGTCCCCTGCGGGACCCGCAGGGTCTCCAGCGGGGCGGGGGGCGGGGAGCGCGCGCGGCGGCTGCACAGGTGGGGGTGAGCGGGCACCCCCTCCCCGGGTCAGGATTAATGGTGGTGCCTCTGCAGCGGGGGGGGGGGGGGGGGGGGAGGGGGAGGGGCGAGGCCGAGGAGGGTCAGCCCCCCGCCCCTGCCGAGCGGGCAGCGGAGAGCTGGGACGCGGTGCCGCAGCGCCCCCCCACCCCTCAGCGCTCTCCCGCAGTCCCCCTCCTCCGGCCGCCGCAGAGCAGGCGCCGCCCCCTCCCCCCCCTCCCCGGCTCTGCGTCTGGCGCAGCTGGGGGACGACGGGAGGGGTCTCGCCGGAGCCGGGTGGGTGGAGAAGATTCTGTTATCATCCTTCGGTCCGGGTTTCCCTGTGCCTGCGACCCCAGTTCTCCCGCACTGGGGGCTCCGGGGTTCAGGGACCCCTTTGGGGAAGTGGTTCCCAGCTCCCCCAGGGAGGACGCCAGGGTTGAGGGTGGGGGCAGGCGGCATCTCACGACCAGAATCGGGCCCTGGGCCGCCCTTCTGGAGCCACGGCTGACTCTGGGGGCTTCTGGAAGTTGACTCTGCGGTTCTGTGCGCGCCGCTGGGCATCCCGGAGGCTGGGAAATCTCGAGCAAACGAGATGTGACACTACCCTGCCTACATAGTAGGTGCTCAGTAAGCCTCGGCCCGCACATAGCAGATCTCCACTGGGCCGGGAGCACCCACTCTGAGGCCTGAGGTCTCATCCCATCTGCACACTCTCCTAGGTTTTCAGAAGGGAAAACTGAGGCCCAGAGAGGGCACCTCATTTCCCCCTGGTCAACCAGCATGTCGGGAGCCCGAGGACCCTAATCCTGGCGCCTTCTCCAGGGCGCTCCGCTGGGGGGAGGGGAACGCTGTGCAGGTGGCCTTGCCTCTCACAAACCTGAAGCCGGAGGAAAGGGGGTGCCTATTCTGGTTCTGGCAAGGGAAGGGTTAAGGGGATAGCGACCCCTTCCCCCACCCACCTTGCGTCTCTCTCCCCCTCTCCACCCTCCTTCCTCATCTCTAATCTGCCTCTGTTAATCCCCAGCTTGAGTCCTCTGTCCCTCCCTCTTAGGTACCTGAGAGGAAGGGGGGGGGGGAATGGGTTGACAGCAGCCAGATCCCAGGGGTTGGGGCCCAGGGGACAACCGGGGGCGGCACCGACGGAGCCCCCACCCATCATTTCCCCCAGGAGGCCACCCCTGGGCTGTGGGAACAGTGCTGCATGTGAGCCTGCTCAGTTCCCTTCGTAGCAGCCCTATAACTCCATCTCCGTTTTATAAGGAAACTGAGGCTCAGAGAGGTTTAGATAGGTCCCTGAGGTCACCCAGCTAGCCCAGAGGATGCTTTCCTGACCGAATCGCATCATTTCAGCGTCTTCTGTGATCTGAATAGGCTGAGAATCTCTCAGACCATCACCTCCTGCTTCCTGTATAACCGTAGGACACAGCTGAGCTGAGTTTCTGCCACTGTGGAGCAAAGCCCCCCCTTCCTCCAGATGTTTGGCCTGAAGTTCTCTCACTCTGTTTCGTTCCTGGGAGACGGAAGGGATTCGTCAACGCATGAAAAGTGCCCAGCCTTACGCAGACCAAAGAGAGGATAGCGAACAGGAAGAAAACACCATATGCTTTGGCACTCATCAAAGAAAGTAGGTAAAGATGTTTAAACTGATAAAAGCTAGTGCTGGTGAGGATGTGGCGACACAAGCATTTTCATAAACTGCTTGGAGGTGAACGTGGGTATGAATTGGGAGAGCCGTTTGGCGTGCGCGGCGGAGGCCTAAGACAAGGTTTGACCTTATGGTCTAACTTCTGGGAGTCTATCTCGAGCTTCTATGACGTATCCGTGCCCCTGAAGATGCCATTGCGGTATGCTTGTGAAAATGACCATACGGCGCTTCTCAGCCCTTTTTTCATTATATGCACGCTGGAGCTGTTTTAGACTCTTTATTTCCTAATCATCTCTCATCAACTTTTTAAAAAAATTTATTTATTTTTTTTAATTAATTTTTTTTCAACGTTTACTTATTTTTGGGACAGAGAGAGACAGAGCATGAACGGGCGAGGGGCAGAGAGAGAGGGAGACACAGAATCGGAAGCAGGCTCCCGGCTCCGAGCCGTCAGCCCAGAGCCCGACGCGGGGCTCGAACTCCCGGACCGCGAGATCGTGACCTGGCTGAAGTCGGACGCTTAACCGACTGCGCCACCCAGGCGCCCCAAAACAAACAACCTTTAAAGTGCCCAACAATACCAAACGCCCAAGAGCCTGTGAGTACACGGACCTCTTCCACTCTGCAACCACTTTGGAAAACGGACGGACATGAATCACAACACTGAATATTCATGTGCCACATAACATGGCCTTTCCTCTCCCAGGTGCGTATCCACAAGAAGCCCTTGCTTGCTGCCTCCGGGAGCAGTCCTCACTGCCCTGCGATAGAAGGCAAAAACCCAGAAGCAAGCCAAGTGCCCATCGCTGGGAGAAGGGAGAGGTGCACTGTGGGAAATTCACCTACAGGCGCATTAATCAGCACCCCAGCCGTGTTCCCACCCCAGGCGAACAGCATGGAGGGACTGAACAACGTGACATTGGGCGCGGCAAGAAGTCCCCAAGTGTTACACGTAGCATGATAGTCTCTCTCTTTTTAAATGTTTATCTTTTTAAAAATGTTTATTTATTTATTTTGAGAGAGAGAGAGAGAGAGCGTGCCCATGAGCGGGGGAAGGGCAGAGAGAGAGAATCCCAAGCAGGCCCCACACGACTAGTGTAGAGCCCGACACAGGGCTTGATCCCATGAACCGTGAGATCATAACCTGAGCCGAAACCGAGAGGCGGACGCTCAACCGACCGAGCCCCCCCGGGTGCCCCAGCATGACAGCCTCTTTATGAAGTTACGCTGCTTGAAATGGAAATGATATTTTGGGGGTCACAACCATTTGAGACGCAGTTATCTTTAAGCGGGGGAAGGGATCAGTTCCAGATTGCGGGGTGGGGTTACTTCAGGGAGAGGAGTCAGAGAGCAGGATGGGGTTATTGCTAAAATTCTGTTTATCCAGGTGGTGTTCACTTGGCGGGTGTTTATTCCATGAGCCGACTGTAAAATTTACTGATAAATGGAGCAGTGACGACGGTAAGTCATGGGGCGGACTGGGATTGAACTCATCTGGAGCCCAAGCGAACGGGCGAACGGCGGAAGCACCAGCTCAGAGCCATGTGCCAGAGGGAGCTGTGGCCCCACGCAGGGGGCGTGGGGATTCACTGCTCCGTCCCGGGCACGGAGAACAGCTCCCGCTACATAGTAGGTGGTCGAGAAATATTTGTTGCATGAATGAAAGTTTCAGAGGGATCAAAGGCCTTGTAAAGTCCCCTCTTATTTACTTATTTTGAGAGAGAGAGAGAGAGAGAGGGCAGGGGAGGGGCAGAGAAAGAGGGGGAGAGAGAGAATCCCAAGCAGCTGAGCCCAAATCAAGTCAGACGCTTCACCCACTGAGCCCCCCAGGAGCCCCATAAAATCCGCTTTGAAAAGCAAATCATATCGGGGCGCCTGGGTGGCTCAGTCGGTGAAACGTCCCACGTTGGCTCGGGTCATGATCTCACAGTGCCTGAGTTCGAGCCCTGCACTGGGCTCTGTGCTGATGGCTCAGAGCCCGCTTCAGATCTTCTGTCCCCGCTCTCTGCCCCTCCTCCTCCTCCTGTGTCTCTTTCAAAAATAAACATTAAAAAAATAAATAAATAAACATTAAGAAAAGAGAAGAAAAAAAGCTACTTAAAAAACCCCCAAATCATATATATGTATGTAATATATTGGTATGTATTATATATACATGTAAAATGTATAACATGAAATGTAGATGTGTTTATGCATTATATATTATGATTTAGTATACGATGCATGTTTGTGTATTTGTATGTGTATATCTGAAATATGTTTTTTAAGTAACTAAACACGTAAATGCACATACTTAGTAGAATCACACACACAGGCACACACACGCACGCACACACACCCCAGGGTTGCTCAATCACAGCGCTGACGTGAACTGAGGTCCAAGATGCTTTGTGACGGAAGGGAAGCAGAAAGCAAACCCGAACCGCTGAATCATTGAAGACATACTTCCAGCATTTGTGCAAGAACACAGCCAGAGCCACACGGGGCCAAGCTGCAGGCACTGACCCGGTGACGTGGGGACATGTCTAGCCCCATTCTGCAGCTAATGACCCCAAGTTCCTTTCGGCTCAACTCTGCCCCAGTAGCCCCAAAGCAGCCCCGGACGAGCAGCAAACCCATGGGCACGGCCGTGTGTCTGGCTTCTCTATGTTAGCAGAAGTCTTTTTAATGTTTATTTATTTTCAAGAGAGAGAGAGAGAGAGAGGGAGAGAACGAGCAGGGGAGGGGCAGAGAGAGAGAGAGGGACGGAGCATCGGAAGCAGGCTCCGTCTGCAGAGAGCCCGATGTGGGGCTCGAACTCTCGCCCCCTGAGATCATGACTTGAGCCAAAGGGACGCTCAACCAACTGAGCCGTCCGGGCGCCCCGCTCAGCATAGTTATTTTGGGGTTCGGCCATTCGGTCACCTATGCCTTTTTATCGCTGGCTAGGGTCCCGCCGTCTGGATAGGTCACCCTGGTTTATCTGGCTCTCCTTTCCCCTGGGTGAAGACCCAGGAGGAGAAGAAAGCTGCATCCCATGGGGGCGGGTGTGTGTCCTTTCAAGAACGTGCCGAACTGTTTTCCGAAGTGGTGGCACCATTTGACACGCCCACCGGCAGGGATCTGGTGGGGGGGGGGTGGGTTCTAGCTGCCTCCCATTGGGGGGGGTCGAGCCTGAACAAGTGGGAAGTGTGGAGGCACCCTCTCAGACAGGGCAGGTGGGGGGGGGAGGCAGTGGGCACATGAGGGGTAAAGGGCAGGGGAGCTAGACAAGCAGAACCCTGCTGGCCACGCCCCCCAGGCCCAGGAGAGAGAAACAGCTCGGGGATCCCGGGCACAGCCGCTGCATCTGGGTTGTGAGCAGGGATCCTTGCTCCCCTATCTGGCGGGGATGGCCAATTCTCCCAGCAAAAGTCAGACTCCCGGGCCTGCCCTCGGGAGGCCGAAGTTAGGTTTGCAGCATCAAACCCCACGCTGGCCCTGAGTGATCTCCGTGTGCATCCACGGGCAGCAACTCGCCGGGGAGCAGCCGGAATCTTTCCATTCTGTCTCCCTTTGACACAAGGATTTGCCTTCTGGGTCTCCACCTCAAGGGATAAGGAAGCAGGCAAGCCACAGACAGGAGCCACCCAGCCTGGGTTCATATTCTGGCAGCGTGACACTGGGCCAGTCGCCTCAACCATCCGAGCCTCAGTTTACCCGTCTGTAAAACAGGATCGGAGTAGCTGTAGCAAGGATCGAGCAGGTTCACGCTTGCCAAGTGCCTAGAACAGAACCCAGCGGGCAGCAAATCATGGAGAAGGCTCTGTTATGTGCAAACAGGGGCACCTGGGGGGGCCCAGTCGGTTGGGCGTCCGACTTCGGCTCAGGTCGTGATCTCGAGTACAAGTGCACCAAGCTCCCTTTGTGTCCCGCACTATTCAAAGTTACTCAGGGGTCAAAAACGTCTGTAAAGAGGCAGAGAGTAAATATTTGCAGCGTTGCCAACCAGATGGTCCCTGATGCACCTACTCAGCTCTGCCCTTGTCGCTTGAAAGCCAAAAGCCACCAGGGACAGCATGTGAACAGACGGGCTGTGTACCAATAAAACTTTATTTATGAACGCCGACGTGTAAATGTCACATAACTTTCACCTGTCACGAAATCTTCTTCTTTGGATTTCTTCCAACCATTAGAAAATGTAAGACCAGTGGTGCCTCGGTGGCTCAGTGGGTTAAGCCTCCGACTCTTGGTTTCGGCTCAGGTCGTGAGTGATCTCTCGGCCATGAGATCGAGCCCCGAGTGGGGAGCCTGCTGCACACGCACAAATCTGGCCCCGGGAATGTAGTTTGCTGATCCCCACGTTAACTCATCGCTACTGTTCCATGTGAAAGACACTGTCATCACTCTATTTCTTTTTGAGAAAGAGAGAACACTTGAGTGGGGCAGGGGCAGAGGAAGAGGAGAGAGAGAATCCCTAGCAGGCCCCACGCCCATCATGAAGCCCACCACAGGGCTCAGTCCCACAACCGACCGTGACACCGCGTGGGGCGCCCAACTAACTGAGCCACCCAGGCTCCCCTGTCCTCATTCTGATTGTATAGATGGGGAAACTGAGACACAGAGAGGTTGAGAGAGTTGCCCAAGGTCACACAGCCAATAGGGGGTAAGTCTGGGGTTTAAAGCTGGACAGTCTGGCTCACAGGGGCCATCAGCCTAACCCCCGGACAGTCTAACCTTGTGGCTCTTGGCTGTGAAACAGGCCAGGAAAAAACAAGGGTGGGGGCAGAGGGGGGACAGACCACGAAGAAAGAGATGACAATCGCAACAATGGTATTAGATGATTTTTTTTTTTTTTTTTGCTATGCTTTTCTCCCCCAGTGTTGCAGGGGGTCCGGGTGTCCAGACTTTGCAACAGAAGCCACTGTCCCCACCTTAGCAGAACTTGTTCAGCCTTCAGATGTTCCCTCTGCAACATCGCAGAATCACCCTTTGAATCCTCGGGAGCCCTGGAGGTTAAACAGTAGCAGGTATCATTATGCCCATTTTATAGATGAGGAAATTGAGGCCCGCAGGTGGCCCTGAAGCCCTAATAACGGCTTCCATTGTGTAGGCAGCCCGTTTCCGGCTATTATCCCATTTGGTGCAAAACCAGGCCTGGGGGCAGGCAGGGGAACCCTCATTAGCCTGCTCTTCTCACGAGAGGCAGTACTCAGGCTGGGAGAAGGAAGTGACTTGCCCAGGGTCACACGGCGGGTAAGCTGCTATGACCAGCTGCTATGACCAGGTCGGCTGGGGTCACGTTCCCTCGGGCAGGCTCCGGGACCCGGCAGGCGAGGATGTCCCTGCACGCTCTGTGCCCAGGGACCCAACAACCAGCCTAGGTGTGCCCAGGGCCCCCTTTATCACTGCTGTTGCCTCTCTGGGGTCTGTCTCCAGGGGCGAGGGCCAGACTTCGGGCCTCTTTGAATTCCTGGCCTTGTCCGAGCCCTCCCCGAGGCTCCAGATCCTGAGAACCGAGATGAGGGCGAGGCACTTAATGGGGGGCCGTGACATTGCAGGGAGGGGGGCACCCAAAACCCAGTCCTCAAGATAACTGACCTCATCACACAATCTTGTCGAGACTCAAACAATCCACAACCAACAGAACCAACGTGTTTGTTTCTTTAATTCGTCTTAATGTTTACCTTTTGAGAGAGAGCGCGCGCGCGCACTAGTGAGCAGGGGAGGGGCAGAGAGAGAGGGAGACACAGAAGCCGAGGCGGGGTCCAGGCTCTGAGCTGTCAGCACAGAGCCCGACGCGGGGCTCGAGCCCACGAACCATGAGATCATGACCTGAGCCGAAGGCGAAGTCGACACTTAACCGACTGAGCCACCCAGGCGCCCTGAGAATCCTTGTGTTTCCAGAAGGACAAGGTCAGTGTTACTCCTGATTTGTGTGTTTTGGCCTCAGGTGTGCACCTGGCACCCCTTCCTGGAGGTCCAGGAAGACCAGATCCAAGGTGGCCTGGGGAGACAGATTCTGCCGTGGAGGGAAAGGGCGTCCCAGGGGGAGGGAACAGCCCAAGCGAAGGTGTGGAGGCAGCACGTTGAGTAACCAGTGGGGGAGGGGCCGTAGCCGCGGGGGGAGGTGGGGGGCCCCCCCCCCCGAAGGCCGTGTCTGCTGTCCTTTGAGCAGGCTGCCCCCTTTTCTGGAAAATGCAGGGATGCGGTGCACGATGAGAGGCTCCCAACTCCCTTCCCGCCACCCCCACTCCCAGCCGCCAGGCGTGAGGCCGGGAGTGTGATTTTCAGGGTGAGCCCAGCCTAGGCTTCCTTCCAATCCCTCCTTCCTGCCAACAGCTCTCTCCTCCTTTCGATTCTGTTGGAAAAAAAAAAAAAAAACCTCTCCCTTCCCCCCCCCCCCCCCCCAACCACTGCCGGGAGGAATCTGACCTGGCAGAGGGCCCGGGTCTCCGCCCTCCCCCATGCTGTCCTCTGCCAAGTGCAACGTGGGCAAACCAGGGGACCCTCTGCGGACGGTGCCCCCCACCCTGGGCACAGAGGCATGGAGGGACTCCCTGCCTCGGTTTCCCCCTAGGAGGGCAGCAAGGCTGCTCCAGAGACCCCTGGTCCCCTCCGGGGCTCAGCTCCACACCCCACCCCTCCTCGACCTAAGCCCATCTGTTCATCATTGAGAACCTCAGCGCTGGCTGGGGTTTCGTTGGCAGAGAGACTCTGGAGCTCAGGGGCAGGAAGCCCTGGGCCCGAAGCGGAGGGGGAGGAGAGGGTTGGCCCAGGCCTCAGCCACCTAACCCCCTTGGTCCGAGCTGGGCCTCTGGGCTGGGTAGGGTTTCGAGACCCCGACACTCGCCTCCACACGCCCACATGGACCCGTCTCCTCTGCTCCCCGGGGACCGGGATGGATGGCTTCGGGCACTGGCCAGAACCGAGGTCCAACAGCCGGCCGCTTGGCAAGGCCTCGCCAGGCCACAGAACTTTCCCACAAACACAGCCCCGGGCTGCCTCCCTGACTCCCCACCTCTAATTCAAACAAATCACATGGACTGCCCCCCCCACCCCGCCCCGCCTGGTTCTCCTTGCCAGGCCTGCTCCTTCCTCTTGTAGCCCAATGAACCCCTGGGGTTCCCTCCCCTAGGGCTGGGGGGGAGGGCGGTGAGTGGGGGAGGACGGGAAGGGGAACAGAGGCGAGCTGGAGCTTGGGGGTTGGGGGAGGGGCAGCCTAAGGATAATTCTAGTCATCTTTCACGAATTCATTCATCAACATTTGGTGAGCACTTGCTGTGTGCCAAGGGCTGTTCCGGGCACCGAGGATACAGCAGGGAACACAAAGTCAAACTTGGTGCCCTCATGGAGCTGATGATCCAGTGGGGGAGACAGATGGTAAGTGAGATCCAGAAAGTGGAGTGAACCGTGTGCTGGGTGGCGGGGTCGCTGAGAAACACTATGCTGGGGGAGAGAGGGAGGGGAGGTGGGGGGTGGGGTCAGGCTTGGGGGTACAACCTGAAGGAGCTGAGACCTGAAGGACGTGAGGGAGGAGGCATGTGGATGTCTGGCGGGGGTGGGGGGGGTGGGGGGAGAGGGTTCCAGAGCGAATAGTCCATGCAAAGGTCCGGGGGCAGGAATGGGCCTGGCACCTGGGAGGAACAGCAAGAAGGCGTGTGTAGCTGGCGCAGAGTGAGCGAGGGAGGGGGCGAGGCCAGGGAGGGGACAGGAGCAGGTCGTGCGGGGCGCTGGCGGCCGTGGGGGAGGACTTGGGCTTTTTTTTTTTTTTTTTTTTAACTCCCAGAGAGGTGGGAGCCCTGGAGGGCTGTGGGCAGGGAAGGGCGGGCCTGACTCGGGTGCTCAGGGGCGCCCTCTGGTGGCCGCCGTGCGGAGGACGGACTGTGGCGGCGAGGGCGGGAGCCCGGGGACCACGACCCACGACCCAGGGGCGTGCCCTCTTTCGGGTGGGGGCTAATGAGAGCTGGAGCCCACGAAGGCTGTGCACCCGCCTCGCTGGAGCCTCTCTTCGCATCGCTCCCCAAGGCGGTATTGTCGCTCCCCCGTGTGATGGCTGAGCCTGTGGCCCAGAGAGGGAGAGGACTTTGCCCCAAACCGCACAGCCTCTAGGTGGCACGTCACATCTCCCCGCTGTCTAAAGCCCTCCATGGCTTCCTTGGGTCCTCTCCGCAGCCGACGGGAGGACCCGCCCCGTCCCCTCCTTGGCCGCCCCTCGCTCACTCTGCTCCAGCACCCGGGCCTCCTGGCCGTTGCTCCCACACGCCAAGCCCGGCGCTGCCCCAGGACCTTTGCACGGGCTCTGCCTTCTGCCCGGACCCGCTCAGCCTCTCACGTGGCTTCCGAATGACTTACTGAACTTTTAAGCACAGCTCTGGCTGTGATCAGGTGAGAGGAGCCCAGGGACGCATGTCTGAGCACAGACGAGGCCTGAGCGTGCCCCCTCAGAGCAACCCTCGGCGCCCCCATATTAGGAAGCCCCAGCAGAAGGACGGCTGGAAGGGAGCGAGGCGCCGGATGAGAGGGACCTAAGGGACCCACCCCTAACGCTTTCCTCGGGCCAATGGGCTCCCCCTGGGGGTGTGGCCTGACCCGTCGGGGCCTCCCATTGGCCAGGACGTACCCAGCTTCCCCGGATAGGCCGCGCGGCGGGGCGCAGTCTCCACCCGGGCCCGCCCTCTCGGCCGGCCGTGCCCTGCCCGGGATTCCACCGCCTGTCCCGGTGCCCACTTCTGAGTTGCTTTTTCTTTCCTGGCGGTGCCCGCGGGCCGAGGCGGCGGCCCTGCCCGGGCACGCCGGCACGCCGCCCTCCGATGTTGCAACAGCGGCCTGCCCTGGGCTCCTTCTGGCGGTTCCTGGAACCCAGGCACGGCCGGGGTGCGGACCGCCCAGCCCTCCCCGGGGTGGGCCCGGAGCCCCGCACGGCGCGGACGCCCGAGGCCGCGGCAGGGGCCGGCTCTCTGAGCCTCACACGCTGACCCCGCCGCCCTGGGTGCTCCTGAGACTGGACGTTTATTGCGCACCTACTGTGTGCCGGGCGCCGCCCACACCTCTTCCGCGCGGGTCCGACGCAGCCGTTCCTACGCACCCATTTCACAGATGCACACACCGTGGCACCCGCCCAGGGTCACACTTTGCACCTGAGGCCACCTCAAGGCCGGCTCCCGCCCGGGGCTCGGTCCCTTTCCCGGAGACCGCTGTACGCGCCCCCGCCCCCCCTCCCCCCCGACCGCCCCGGCTGGCCCGAGAGCATGCGCGGTACGTGCTCCCGGGGCCCAGCCCCCCCCTCGCTTGTCTGGAAGGGCGCCGCCTGTTGGCCCACCCGGGGGCCGTTCCCCGCGTCCACAGCCTGTGCCTGTTCTCGTTAGTCAACCCGGGCTCTGGTGGTGGTTGAATGCACCGCGCGGCGCCGCATGGGGTGTAGACGGACTCACTTATTCACTCGCGTCATAACAGGAATCCCAACAGCCGGTGCTGGCATAAACCCTGTGCCCCATCCCTGACACCCTTCACTGCGCGGACCCTCGAAGCCGCCCCGCGAGGGAGGTGGCCCTATCGCCCCATTTCGCAGGTGCGGACCTGAGGCCCAGAGGGGCGCGCTTTTCTGTTCCAGGCCTCCGGGGCCTCGTGCAACAGGCAGGTTCCCAGGGCTTCTCTGGGCTCCACACGCTGTGCCCCCCCCCCCCAACAGCTGGGAGGGGCGGCCGAGTGGCAGGAGAGGCCGGGGCTAGGCCGTTGGCGGGACTTCCCGGGCTTGGAGCTCAGTGAAGCAGGAAATCTGCCCGGTTTCCCTCCCCCTCCGGACACGTTTCACACCCTTGAAAGTGGCGCGGAGCAAAGAGCGGGCTGAGTGATGCCACTTCTGGAAGAGATTGGCAGATGGCGGCCCAGGCAGGTGTGGCCGCTCGCCCGTGGGTGGCGGGACTCCTGGCCGGCAGAGAGCCGGCGCCCTGAATTCTTTGAAAGTCTCCAGACGCTGTGGCTTTGGAGCCTGGCTGAGCGGGGCTGTGCGACTTCCCACAGGTCCCGAGCCGGGGCGGAGCCTGGCACGTTCGGGGACATCTAGAAGGCGGTGGAGTGGAGCGTGCGGCCGGGCCGGAGTCAAGCCCAGACCTCGAGGGGGAGGGGAGGCAGGGAGAGGCCTCGCCCAGCCCCTTCTCGCCGGGGCGTGGGCGCCTGGGCGTGGGCGCGGGCACCGCCTGGCACTCTAGGGCCTGCCCACACTCGCCGGCCCGGGGCCCGCCTCGGAGTCCCGCTCACATCTCCCCGGCATCACCCCCCCTTCAGATGGGGAAACTGAGGCCCGGGCGTGCCAGGATCTCTCGGGGAGGGAGCCGCTGGAAGATACGGGGCCTGGGGACCCAAATTAGGCATCTCCCCCTGCTGCTTCTGGTTTCCTGGCCTCAGTTTCCCCATCTGGCCAGGAGGAGCTCACTCACGAGCCTGGCAGGGGGTCGCCGCCCGGAAGAGAAGGCCATCCGCTTTGGGGCAGAAACGTGGGCTGGGGGCTGCCGTTGTGGCTTCTGGCCCCTCAGAGCCCCCACCAAAGCCTCCTTCCCTGGCCCCCCCCCCACCCCGACCCCCGCAGCCGCTCTGAAAGAAAGGTTCGCTTCCCTTCTGGGGCACAGACAAGGCCGGCTTCCCTGGATCTGCGCAGGGGGGCTCCCTGCCCCTCGCCCTCGCCCTTCCTGCCGCAAGGAGAAGGCGGCCGGCCAGCCGTGTCCCCGCCGAGTGGCAGGAGGGGCGCCTGGCGGGCCCCTGGACACGGCGAGGCGGCTGTTCCACCTGGGGGGCTGCCTCCCCTGGGGTGGGGGCGTCAGGGTGAAGGACTCGAGCCCTCTGCCCCCCGCGGGGACCGGGGTGCAGGGGAGGGGGTGGGGGCGGGCAGCCGAGGTAGGTCCCTAACGGCAGGAAGCGGGTTACGGAGGGAGAGATTCGTTGGCACTGCGACTTCCGGCTGTGCCGAGGGGCGGGGCGGCCGGGTGGGGGGGGGGGGCGCGGGCACCCCGACACCGCCGCCCATCCGGGTCCCATGTGACTCAGCCTGGTTACTGGCTCGAGGCCACCGCGCAGGGGTCTGAATCCGGCCAGCTGGGGCCGGACCCCCTGGCTCCGTGCCTCCAGCCCTGCACTGGGCACCACGGGGGTGGGGGTGGGGGTGGGGGTGGGGGCGGGGGTGGGGGCGGGGGTGGGGGCGGAGGCAGCCAACTTAGGTTCCCAGCTCCCAGCCCCGCCCTTGGCATCCACGTGAGCCGCGGCCTCGGTTTGCCCGCCTGGCCAATGGGGCTGGTTTATTTACTTACGTTTCGGGTCTAGCTTCCTTTTATTTGGCGCATGTGCGTAAGTGTCCAGGGCTCGCTCTCAGCACCTTCTACGGTTGAATGCGGTTAACCCTCTCGGGGAGCCCCGAGGCGAAGGGGGTGCCAGCACGATCCCCGAGTCACAGACGGGGACACCGGGTGGCCGGGTGGCCTGGATGGCGCAGCTGGTGGAGGAGCGGAGACCTGAGCCCAGACCTCCCTGGAGACACTGCCCCGAAGCTGTGCCGTGGGGGGCTTGGTGCCGGCCTCCCCCCTCAGCAGATGGAAACCCCGAGTCCTGGCGAGGACCACAGGGGTCGAGTGCCTCCCCCCTCCCCGGGGTGCGTGTGGGGGGGGGCGGCGTCAGCACTCTGGGGGTTCATAATAAGAGCGAACAGCCTGTGCTAAGTGAGCACTTAGTCCACGCCACGCACGGTCCTTGCATGGTCTCCTCAACGGCCTGGAGGTCGGGACCCTCGGGACCCCCATTTTCTGGATGCAGAGTCACGGCCAGGGTCGGAGCGGGGCCAGAGCCTGACTTTGGTGCCCTTGCTCTGGGCCCCCATGCGCCCCTCTCTCAGATATGTTCCAGCAGCCTACCCAGCCCCCACCCCTTACCCCAGCTGGACCTGGTCTCCGGGGGTCAGAGGCCCCGCTTGGATCTTCATGGGGAGGGAAGGGGGTGGTCAGGGGCCAGGCGGGAGTGTGGGTTGGGCTGCAGACCCTCCTCCTTTAAGAGGCCAGGCCCCAAGTACCCCACCCCCAGCCCCCCACGAACAGGGTGATTGAAGAGTGGCAGGATGGGAGGGGCGGCGGGGAGGGGGGGGGGAGGCCTGAAAGAATTAAACAAACAAAGGGAGAGGCCGGCTTATATAATCCCTAGTACAACGTGTCCTCCTGAGCCAGGATTAGGCGCTGGCGCTCCCCAGGCAGCCCTGTGGGCCCACCGCCCACTCGACCCCCGCTTGGGGGAGCTCGGGGTGGAGGGCCAGGTGCCGCTGGGAGGGTGCCAGCTCTGCCCGGGGAGGGGGTGGGGTCCCGGAAGCACGCCACCTGGCAGATGGCTCCCCGGCCCTGCCTGCACAACCGGCTTGCAGCCTCGCACCGACCCGAGACCTCACTTCGTCCTCTGGGAAGCGGGCCTGCCGCCTTCCGCGGCCGGAGCGCGGTCCACAGTCGGCGCTAAATAATCGCACGCCTTGGAGGGCTGGGTTAGTCGGGTACCAGCAGCCACTATCACAACGGTGCCAAATGTAAGGATCGTGCCTGTTCGCTGCGCGGTGCTCAGCATTCCTGGCCACTGCGCTCGTCCGCGTGTCCCGCTGGCCGCTGTCATCAGCGTCCAGAACAGGACCCGGCACCCAGGGGACCCCCACCTCCCACCCCTCCCGCGCGGCTTTTGGGAGCGAGCGGCCCATCCGTTCGTGTGTGTTGGATAGCCACTCAGGACCACGCTCTGCAGTGGCAGGTCCCTACCGCACGGGGGCCTCATGGAGCCCGGTTCACAGCTCCCATTTTCCAGAGGAGGAAAACCGAGCCTCAAGTAGGGGGTCACCTGCTCAAGGTCACCCAGCAACACAGCCACAGAGCTGGGGGGGTTAAACCCAGAACCCCCTGATGTGCAGGCTCCTGGCCAAGGTGCTGACTTCCTCCTCCTGGACACAGGAGCAAGGTGTGAGGAGCAGGGGTGGGGGGCAGCCAGGGGTGCCTGGGGCTCTTTCTGCACCCTCCCATCAGCCTTGCGGGGAGCCCGGGCGCGGGGAGTGGCCAGTGTCGCCGTGGGGGGCGTGGGTGCGGCGTGGGGCATGGCCTGTGTTCCAGGAGGACCCTCAGCCGGGTCCCACGGCCCTCGCCTCCAGCAGCGGGGCTGGGGACCGAGCCCGTGCACCCTCCTTCCCGAGGGCGCGCTGCAGCCACCCGGCTGGCTGAGTTACTCTTCCGGTCACCATTACTCAGCTCCGGGATCTGGGAGAAAGGTCACGGCCTCCCCTCTGCCAGCCGGGAGCTGGACCGGGCGAGGGAGTGGCCGGAAGTCACTCTGTCCCGGCTCCTAGCCTGGCCCCGGCAGGTGTCTGGCGTTCCTGGAAGCAGAGGCTCCCTGACCCCAGATACGCCCCGGACGGTCCCACAGGGTGCCCCCCCCCCTGCCCCGAGCGCTCCACCCCACCATCCGTTTGGTCCCCTCTCGGCCACCTGTCTCCAGACTCCAAACCCTGCCCCTGACAATAGCGGGACCCCGGGGTGGGGGGAGGGCAGCCTCTTCTGGGGCCCTCCCCGTGGCTGGCACAGAACCCGAGAGCGGGAAGGGAGGTCGGCGGGACAGGGTCCTGCCCAGGCCCTTTCAACCCTCGGGGTTCCCACGCGGTCTGCTTCATCCCCTGTGTCCCCGGGCGCCGCTGCGCGGTTCCTGCTCCCACCCTTTGGCGTCTGCGTCGGCTGGGGACACCCCGTGGCCTCTTGCTTTGCTGTGTAAGTGGGTGCCATGACCTCCACTCTATGGAGGGGCTGGAAATGAAGCCATGTGCCCGCTGGACGCTGCTCCAGCCCCTCCCTGGCCTCCTGGGTTTCACCCCTGCCTCCACCCCACCCCATCCGTGAAACATGCCTCTTAAGTTCTCCATGGCTCCTCATTGCCCTTCGGATACAATCGGATCTCCTCTCCCCGTGGCCCACAAGACCCCCCACGGCCCGCCCCCTCCCCTCCTTGCTCTCTCCTCCTCCCTCGCGCCCCGTAGCTCCCTCTGCTCCAGCCACACGGGCCTCCTGGCTCTTCTTCCATCACGCCAGGCCCGGTCCCGCCCCAGGACCTTTGCACAGGCTGTGCCCTCTGCTTGAAACACCTTCCCCAGTGTCTTCAAGGCTGCCTTCTTCTCATCTTTCAGGAGCATTCTCTCCGGCCCTCCCTTCTCCCCTCCCCCTGCCGGCCTCCTCCCATCCTGCTTTATTCCCCAGCCTCGTGCCTGTCTGATGTTATCCCATCTGTTTACGTGTCTGTCGTGTCTTGTCATGGTCACACAGATCTGGATCTCTCGTGCCCGAACTCCAGTGCCTGGAACAGGGCTCAGTACCCAGTGAAGAGCTTCATACACATTTAGACTACTGCTCAGCAAACTGCAGTCCAGGGCCCAAGTCTGGCCTATCACTTGATTTCACAAATAAAGTTTTATCGGTACATGGCCAGGCCCATTTGTTTACATGCGATCGTGTGGCCGCTTTTGTGTTGCCACGGCAACCACAACCCGCACACAAAGCCGAAATTACTGCCTAGCTGGCCCCTTGACAGAGAAGGGGTACGACTCCTGCCTTAGACTAGCGGAGAGAACTCAAACCACCGAAAACATGTCACTCTGTCCCAGCTTCTGATCCTGCCTCCACCCTCCCCCTCCCCGACTCGGAGTACTGTCCTCCCCCGAGCCTCAGTTTCCCCACCTGTCATCCGCGCAGTAGGAGAGTCCCGGCCTCACAGATGGCATCCTGGAGCGGGGCGGGGGGGGGGAGGGGGTGACAAAATGCTTACGGGAATCAAATAGACCCACCAGGGCGACCCGAGCTCTGCAGCCCGTGCGGGGAACACAGGGGTTCTATCAACGGCCTCGGGGGCAACCGGGTGGCTGTGGGGAGAACCCCACCCTGGAAACAGCCTGGGGGGGCCCAGCCACCTCAGGACAGATGAAAAGGGGAGGTACGTTCACACGAGGGAGTACTATACAGCGGGGAGAAAGGGCCAACCACATTTACCACAGGGTGTTGGGAGGCCAATTGTGTCCCCCCCCCCAAAAACTCATATTTCGGAGCCCCAATGGGGACAGGGGCTTTGCAGACGTGATCAAGCTACAACCGAGATCCTCGGGGTGGCCCTGAGCCGAACTCCTGGGGTCTCGTGCCCTGCAAAGGTGGGCAGAGAGGTGCGGGAGGGAGAACACCGCGGGGACTCGGAGGCGGGCATCTACAGGCCAGGCAGAGAGGCCTGGAGCTGATCCCCTCTGACGGCCCCCATGAGACCCCCGGGCGGACACCTGACTGAGGGCTGGAAGCCTCAGAACCACGGGTCACTCCCTTTCTGGTCCCCAAGGGGCCCAGTTTGGGGCGCTTTGTTGCAGCGGCTCCGGGAAACGGATACACAGGGGTGGCCACGCCGCGGCCCGTGGATCGAATCCAGCCTGTGCTGGTCAGGTTTCATGTGTCCGCCTGGCCGGGCTGTGGTGCCCGGCCGTTCGGTCAAACACCTGTGGCGACGCGGTTACAATCCGTTGCTTAAAAAAAAAAAATTTTTTTTTTTACACTTATTTATTTTTGAGACAGAGACAGCATGAGCAGGGGAGGGGCAGAGAGAGAGAGGGAGACACAGAATCCGAAGCAGGCTCCGCTCCGTCAGCCCAGAGCCCGACGCGGGGCTCGAACTCACAAACCGTGAGATCATGACTTCGCCGACTGAGCCACCCGGGCGCCCCACAATCCGTTGCTTTCAGTGAAGGACATGGGCCTCTGTGATGTGGGTGGGCCTCACCCAATCAGTTGAAGAACTTAAGGGCAAAGACCGGGTTCCTGGGGAAGAAGGAATTCTGCCTCAAGACCGTAAAGAAATCCCGCCTGAATTCCCAGCTTTCCCAGCCTGCCCTACACACTTCAGACTCAAGACCACAACATCCGTTCATATACATATATATATATTTTTTTAATGTATTTGTAAGCTTATTCATTTTGAGACAGAGAGCGCGCATGCGTGCACACGACTGGGCAGAGTAAGAGAGAGAATCCCAAGCAGGCTCCACACTGCCAGCGCAGAGCCCAACGCAGGGCTCGAACCCACGCACTGTGAGATCATGACGCGAGCCTAGGCCAAGAGCTGGGCGCCCGACCGACGGGCCACCCAGGCGCCTCCGCACACTGAACGCTGGAGACGTTTGCCCGTGGAGGGAAGGTAATGGGATAAAGGATAAAAATGGGGTAAAGAGAAGAAAGGGTAGAAAATACATGGGTAAAGAACACGAAAAGGAACAGGAGAAAACCACCACCCAAACAAGCCCCGGAGCCGAGCACGAAGGCGGGTCTGCTGGTCGCGTGCTGCCCTCTCGTGGGCACCTGGAGCACTGCAGCCCTCAGACAGCTAGAAAGATCCGGAGCGTGCTCACCGCTGCAGGGTGCGTTGCATGGGTGCACGACAGTTGTTTTTTTTAAATTGTGGTGAACTATACATAACCTATGACTTACCATCGTAACCACTTTTAACTGCGCAGCTCAGCGGCATCAGGTGCGCTCGCGCTGCCGTGCCGCCCCCCCCCCCCCCGCCGTCCGTCTCCAGAACTTTCCATCTCCCCAAACCGAGACTCCGTCCCCCCCCCCCCCCCCCGTGAAGCACGGACTCCCCGCCCCCTGCCATCGACTCTCTGTCTCTGTGAGCGGGGACTCCTCTGGGGGACTCCCTGTGGGCGGGGTCACGCAGGACGTGTCCTTGACCCACGCGCAGTGACCTCCAGATCCATCCACGTGGTGGCAGGTGGCAGGACATCCCTCCTTCCTGAGGCTGACTGATACTCCGGCGTCCGCAGATTGTATATCACACTGCTGTGAACATGGGTGTGGAAGTGTGTCCCCAAGAACCTGCTTTTGGTTTGGGGGGATGAAGACCCAGAGAGAAATTGCTGGGTACAGTATATACCATATATGTAGTAATTCTCTTTTGAAGGCTTTGAGGACCTGCCGTACTGTTTAGCACAGACCACGGTTTCCTCAAGTTCGTCTCCCCTTGAGGCTTATTTTGGTTATTTCCAGCCCTTTGCCCCTGTAAACGAGCTTGAGAGGCATATGCTCACACACGTGTCTTTGCAGACATTTAAGATATATTCCAAGAGGTGGAATCTCGTGAAAACGTGTTTGCATTGAACACTGGGGCAGAGGTTACCAAGTTACCTCTAAAAGACGTGCGCTCGGACTTCAGGATGTATTACGAAGCTGTCCTCATCGGGACGGGATGGCACTGGCCCAAGAACAGACACTCAGATCAGTGGAACAGAATAGAGAGCCCAGAATCGGGCCCACAACTAATTGTATGGCCAACTCATCTTTGACAAAGCAGGAAAGAATATCCAGTGGAATAAAGACAGTCTCTTCAGCAAGCGGTGCTGGGAAAACTGGACAGCGACAGGCAGAAGAACGAACCTGGACCACTTTCTCACACCAGACACAAAAATAAACTCGACATGGATGACAGACCTAAGCGTAGGACAGGAAGCCATCAAAATCCTCAGGGAGGAAGCAGGCAAAAATCTCTTTGACTTTGGCCGCAGCAACTTCTTACTCAACACGTCTCCGGAGGCAAGGGAAACCAAAGCAGAAATGAACTACTGGGACCTCATCAAGATAAAAAGCTTCTGCACAGCGAAGGAAACAATCGGCAAAACTAAAAGGCGACTGACGGAATGGGAGAAGATATTTGCAAACGACACGTCAGATAAAGGGTTGGTATCCAAAATCTGTAAAGAAGTTATCAAACTCAACACCCAAAAAAACCAAATAATCCAGTGAAGAAATGGGCGAAAGACATGAATAGACACTTCTCCAAGGAGGACATCCAGATGGCCATCAACACATGACAAAATGCTCAACATCACTCCTCATCAGGGAAATACGAATCAAAATCACCATGAGGTACCCCCTCACACCTGTCAGAGTGGCCAACAGTAACAACTCAGGCAACGACAGATGTTGGCGAGGATGTGGAGAGAGAGGATCTCTTTTGCATTGTTGGAGGGAATGCGAGCTGGTGCAGCCACTCTGGAAAACAGTATGGAGGGTCCTCAAAAAACTAAAAATAGAACTACCCTACGACCCAGCCATTGCACTACGAGGCATTTATCCACGGGACACAGGTGTGCTGTTTCGAAGGGACACATGCACCCCCGTGTTTGTAGCAGCACTATCGACAAGAGCCAAAGTCTGGAAAGAGCCCAAATGTCCATCCATCGATGGATGAATGGATAAAGAAGATGTGTAATACACACACACACACACACACACACACTGGAGTATTACTCGGCAATCAAAAAGAATGAAATCTTGCCATTTGCAACTACGTGGATGGAACCGGAGGGGATTATGCGAAGTGAAATTAGAGAAAGACAAAAATCCTATGACTTCACTCATATGAGGACTTCAAGACATAAAACAGATGAACATAAGGGAAGGGACACAAAAATAATATAAAAACCGGGAGGGGGAAAAACAGAAGAGCCTCATAAATATGGAGAACAAACAGAGGGTTACTGGAGGGGTGGTGGGAGGGGGGATGGGCTAAATGGGGGAGGGGCATCAAGGAATCTACTCCTGAAATCATTGCTTCCCTGTATGCTAACTAACTTGGATGTAAATTAAAAAAATTTAAATTAAATTAAATTAAATTAAAAAAGACGTATGCTCTCAAAAACAGCACACAAAAGAACTTTCTTCCTTATCGACACTTTGGGCTGGATCATTCTTTGCTGAGGGGGCGGCCCTCTGTGCATTGGAGCGTGCTGAGGGGTATTCCTAACTAGATTTCAGTCATCTCCTCCCCTGAGTTATAATGATCAAAAATTTCTGCAGACAACGCCGAATACCCCTGGGCTGAAATCGCTCCTGGTTGAGAACCAGTGCCCCATGTCTATACAGCTAGAGCACAAGACTGTTACTCGTTTTGCAATCTGGATGGTAGCTATCCATTGTTGATTTCACGTGAGTGTCTCTTCCGGTGACTAAAGTCAGACCCCTTTTCATAGGTTTTGTCCCCTTTGATCTATTGCAAGTCTTTCCTATGGTGGTCTGTTCATGTCCTTTGCATATCTTTTCTGTTAATGTTCTGTCGTTGATTTGTAGGCACTCTTTACATATTCGTGGCCTTGTCAAAATCTTTTGCAAGTATGTTGCAAATATTTCTCTCACGTTTGTTTGTTTTCTGGACTTTTTGCCAGGCATAACATTTTAAATTTTATGTAGTGAAACTTCCAAGTCTTTCATGGTCTCTGGGGCTTTGTTCTTGCCTAGAAAGGCCCTCACATTCTGATTCTATAAACAGTTTCTCTCATATTTTCTTCCAGTATTTTATGTTTTAATTATACATATACATATATATATATGTATATATATATGTATTTATTTTGAGAGAGAGAGAAAGGGGGAGAGCACAGGCGAGTGGGGAAGAGCAGAGTTAGAGGGAGACAGAGAATCCCAAGCAGGGTCCCCACTGTCAGCACGGAGCCCGACACAGGGCTTGAACTCACAAATCACAAACCATGAGATCATGGCCTGAGCCGAAACCAAGAGTCAGATGCTCAACCGACGGAGCCCCCCTCCACCCCAGGCGCCCCAATATTTGACCTATTTGTAATGCATATCGGTGAATGATATGGTAGAGGGAAGCAATTTAAGGCTTTTTCTCAAAGAATAGCTCAAAAGTTGTCCTCCCACAGGAGCCCTGTGAAACGGCTCCAAAGGCAGAGCCAGAAAACTTGGGGCAAAAAGCAAATAATTCGGTATCGGACAATAAACTAAAGTGTAACATTAAGATAGATTTTCACATTAGGGGAATCAGGGTGGAGGGCATATAAGAAGTCTCTGTGCTCTCTGTGCAACTTTTCTCTAAATATACAATTATTCTGAAATAAAACATTTGTGGGTTTTCCCCCCGTAGGGCTGTCTTATCAAAATTTATCAAAGAAACTGCCATGTTTCCACTAATTGGAAAAGCCTCCAGATGTGTTGGGGTCTATTTCTGCCCGTTGGATCTGTCTCGTTCCCTACAGAACTGGTTCTTAAAAACAGAAAGTTAAGGGGCACCCGGGGGGCTCAGTCGGTTGAGCGGCCGACTTCGGCTCAGGCCATGGCCTTGCAGTTCACGAGTTCGAGCCCCGCGTCGGGCTCTGGGCCGACAGCTCGGAGCCTGGAGCCTGCTGGGGATTCTGTGTCTCCCTCTCTCTCTCTGCCCCTCCCCTGCTCGTGCTCTCTCAAAAACAAATAAAAACACTGAAAATGTAAAAAACTCAGAAAGTTAAAATAAGGAAAATGAACTCCCCGAAGCCCTATTTGAAAATAATCACGAAGTCAGCCAGGGTTGGGGGAAACGAAGGTGATTGATTGGAGCTCAGGTAACCGTTTCGCCCCGTGCTATTTGTGTGATATTTATGCATTCGTCTCTTCATTTACCCAGGAAGCGTTTATTTAGCACCTACTGCGTGCCATGCCCTATGCTGAGTGCCGGGGACCCAGAGAAGGCCACGGCAGAATCCCGCTCCCGTTCTCCGGTCGAGCGAGGGGATACAGAGCTACACAGAGTATAATCTCAAAGCGTGGTTACTGCATTGATGGGAATAATGAGGGAGGGGCCAGAGACAGAACAGCAGAAACACCTACTTTAGTTGAGAGGGTGGGGGGAGTTCCCTAGGTGCCATCTGAGCTGAGATCAGAGGAATGAGACGAAACCAATTTGGCCAACGGTGTATGAAACAGAGGGCACAGCCCGTGCGAAGGTCCTGGGGCAGGACCTGAATGGACTGTTGAAGAAACCGAGAGGAGGCCCGTGTGACTGGAGCATTGAGCCAGGGGTGATAGGGAGGAGGGGAGGCTAGGGAGGGGGCAGAGCAGGTCGTGCGGGACTTTGGGGGCCATGGGGAGGATTTGGGCTTTTACCCTGAGGGAGGTGGGCGCCCTGGAGGGCGGTGAGCAGGGAAGGAGGGGGTAACCTGGCTTGGGTGCTCATGGGTGCCCTCTGGTGGCCGCTGAGGCGAGTTCTGCCTGTGAGGACCAGAGCTGCGGGGGGCGGAGGGGTGGGGGGGTTGGGGCTCAGAGCTGAAGAGGTTGTGTTGGTCCAGGCACACAATGGCGGCACTGGGCCTCGGCGACCCCACCCCTAAAATGAGATTGCCGGGGTTTGGTGACCACGCTCAGTCCTCTGCGTGGCACACGATAAATGCTCGACAGATCCCAGTTGCCTCTTAAGAGCTCACTTAGTCCTTTCCGCGGCCTTATGAAGAAGGGATTATCATTATCCTGGTTTCTAGATGAGGAAACTGAGGCACAGAGAGGGAAGGGACTTGTCCAAGGACACGCAGCAGGCGAGTGGCAGAGTGGAGGTCTTGCTTTTAACCCCTGCATGTCCAGGAAGATAAGATCACAGAGCAAATGCCTGGAAGAGTCCATCTAGTCTGGGAGGGCTTCCTGGAGGTGGTGACACGGGCCTGAGACCTAAAAGCTGAGCTGGAGCTACCCCGGGGCAAACTGGGGGAGAAAGAGGGGCCCGGCAGGAGGGACTGCAAGGGAAAGACCCTGGGAGAGGACCCGCAGGGATGCAGGGGCTCTGGTGAGTCCAGGAGCGTGTTTTTCCCCGACCCTCCCCTGCCCGTTACGACCACCACATGGCCCTTTTCCTCTCCCGGCAGCACTGTTCCCAGGGACCACCCCTCCCTCTCCCTTTCAGATTGGGTGGCTTGGCTCTGACCCCCTCCCCCAGCCACCTCCAGCTGGTAACAATCCCCAGAAAGGGGTCATTAAGTGGCCCAGCTGAGGCCGCCGATCACCAGCATACAGGCACTATTTTAATTTTCCACTGATTTGTCTGCGGTGGGCCCCCCAGAGCTGAGCCGTGTGTATGTGTGCAGAGGAACTTCAAGTCCCAAAGCCGATTACGGGGAGTGAAGGCAGAGGAAAGGGCTTGGGTGGGAGGGCCTCACTGAGAGACAGCTGCGAGGTCGACTGGCCTGGTTTCTGGGACCCCCAAGTCTGTCCCCCCTGCCTGAAGTGCGGGCTGCTTAGGGCCCTGCCGAGCTCTTTGCCGCGCACGTTCAGGACAACCATTTCTCTGGCTTCCATCCGCCCATCCATCCATCCATCCATCTGTCCATCCATCCATCCATCCATCCACCCATCCGTCCATCCGTCCATCCGTCTGTCCATCCATCCATCCATCCGCCCATCCATCCATCCATCCATCTGTCCATCCATCCATCCATCCATCCATCCACCCATCCGTCCGTCCGTCCACCCATTCGTCCGTCCGTCCATCCATCTGTCCATCCATCCATCCACTCATCATCCCTCCCTCAATTCACCCCTCCCTCCATGCCGTTGACAAATATTTATTGATCACAAAAGACGCACCAGGCACCATTTTAGGCCCCAGGTGACTTCTCCACACCTTACTTAGCGGCCCCCCTCCCCAGAGCATCTCCCAGGGTCCCTGGCCTCAGCATCCTCCTCTTCAAGCCTGCTCCTCCCTCAGTGTCCCCATCTCATGGATAATCCCGCCATCGCTCCCCATCCCTGAGGTGGGAATGTGAGCGCCACCCTCGTCTCTCCCCTCTGTCACTCCCCGTGGACTGTTGGTCCCATTTTCTGCGCATTCTCCCCCGCCGGGGCCTCTCCCTCATCCATCCCGTGGTCCTGGCCTTGACTCAGGTCTTCTTTTCTCCCTCTGGAGCATTGCTCCCATCCCCTCCTGGTCCTCATTCCACTCCCCACACCTGCCTTCCGTCTGGCCGTGTGCCTCCCGCTCAAACATCTGCCATGGCTCCCTATGGCCTTGGAGAGAGAGAAAGGCCCTGCTTCCCAGCTCAGCATTCGAGGTCCACCGAGGTCTGGCTCCACATACCACTGTCCCCTCCCACCCCTGCCTCACATTCTCCCTATGGCGGCTCTGTTGCACCCAGAACATTCCCGCCTGGACCACACCTTCGTCTGAACGGTTCCTTGTGCCAGGAATGCCCTGCTGCAATCTCTTTGTGTGGAAAACCTTAGTATCCCTCCAGGCCTGGCTCAAATGCCACCCCCTCCAGGGACCCCCTGGCCAGGGGCACTCCCTGCTCCGTGAGTTTCCATCAAAGGACCAGATGCCTCCACGCTGCCATTTGCTCGGCCCTCCAGAGGCAGAGCCCTGGAGGTCTGCAAGGCCGCCGAGTGCAAAGGTGAACAGAAGCACAGTGTCATCAGCTTGGCCTGGGGCTGGGGCACGGCCCAGAAGCACAGACTCTCTGGGTCCTGGCTTGCCCTTCTCTGATGACTTCTAGAAGGAGCAGTGCCCCAGCTCCACCCTCTCCGGGAGGGGCAGCCCCAGGTGCCCCCAGGGGAGGGTCTGACACTGCATTTGTCTGCCCCGGAGAAGAAAGCGGCAAGGAGAATTTGGGTGCCCTATAGGAAGGGCTTCTAGAAGGCACGACGGGGGCTGATGGATGCCGCCGGCTGTCGGCTTCGTGCCAGGCTGAACTGGGGGCTGTGTGTTGCCTTCCCCTACGGACACAGTCCACTCGTTCGGTCACCGAAAAGTACCGCCCCGACTCCGTCACTGTAGGCTGACGGTGGCGCCCCAGCTCCTCAGCCAGGTGGCCCGGGTTCGAATCGCGGTGCCGCCTCTCCCCAGCTCTGTGGACAAGTCCCTTCACAGCGCCGTGCCTCAGTTTCCCCGTCTCTGAAGTGAGGGGCATCGCGGGTCCCGACCGTCGACACCACCAGCGCCCAGCGATGCTGGGGTCCGCCCCCCCACCCTGGTCCTGCCTTCTGTGTCTCCCCGACTCTCTTCTCCGGGGCTCCCCGCCCTTTCCCTCCCCGCTGCCGACATTCCCGGCCCGGGCGCTCCGGGAAACATTCCGTGGTTTGCAGCAGACTGTCCGGCTCCTCGGAGCCTCAGATGTGGGCAGAGTGGGCGGCGGCTGGGCGGGCGCAGGCTGGGGGCTGGGGAGACCGTGCACCCCCCCGACCCCCCACCTCAGCGCCGGGCGCACGGCGGGGAGGTGGCGGGCAGCACTCACGGATGGGCAGATGGGGGAGGCCCTCCCCTGCTTAAAGCCCTCCCAGGGCTCCCTAGTGCCCTCTGAATAAAGCCCAGGCCCTCCCCGAGGCGCACAAGGCCTGCAGGACCTACCGTGACCCCTCCTTGCCCCTCGCTCCTCACTCTGGTCCAGCCACACTGGCCTGCTCGCTGTTCTCCCCAACATGCCTGACCCGGCGGTGCCCCAGGGCCTTTGCACGTGCGGTGCTCTCTGCCCACCCCCCACCCCCAGACCTTTGGCCCATCGAGATCACTCAGGCTGCCATGTCACCTCCTCAGAGAGTCCTTCCTGGCTCACCCAGTTTCTAACACCCTCTTCCAAAGTCCTCCCAGCCCTCTCCCACTTTGATATAATCTCATGCGTTTATTCATTTCCTCTCTTACTGTTTCCTGTGCCCCGGCCCAGGAAGGGCGGGGCTGGGTGGTCCTGGTGCACTCACTGAATGGGCCGCACGGCCTGGGAAGCCTTCCTGGAGTCTAACCATGGTCTGTCCTGCCGTCGCCGCGACCCGGGCACGGCCCTCGACAGTTTGCAAGACGCGTCCCCGGGGTCGGCAGCTGACCGGATTTCCTGCACCGCTCGGCGGGGAGGAGGCCGTTACTCACGCCCCGCCCCGCTTTGCCTGCTCTTTGACCAAACGAACAGAGACTGAATGAACTTGGCGGCTTGATGACGTTTGAGGGTCTGACACACTCCTGACTCCTCGACGGACATGACACGATTCACGTATCGAGGCTGCATTCATTGCTATGGACACATCGTGGCCATGCTCACGGTTTCCTTCTGATTGGACGAGGAGAGAAAATTAGACCACTTCCTGGGTCCCTGAGCGTCTCTGGGCCACGGGCGCCGCCACTTCCCCTGACTTCGGAGACACCGAGCCTCGCTGAGGCTGGGATCCCGCTCCCATCCGGGCCCCCATTCTGAACGCCCGCCTGCGCCCCTCAGTCATCTTGGGGGCTTTGATGTTCTGAGCATAAAGGGACCTCTTGAGAATCATCCAGACACTCTGCTTCAGAGCGGGGGGATCCCCTCCAGCTGGGGCTTGTTTGCCTCCTGTCCCAGGTGCCTCACTACCTGTCACCCACTTAGGAGAAAGTCTTTACCCTAGTGGAGCTGAGCCCGACAGACGCCAAGCTCTGCCCTCTGGGTTGTGCGGGACCCTCCCGCCGGCCCTGCCCGGCTTCCTGCGCCCAAGGGCGGTCGGCTCTTGTGTCTGGGGGCTCCTCGCGGGTGGGGCTGGGGCCGGCCTTGTTTGGGATTCCCGGATGACCCAGCTTGGGGCTGAGCCCGGAGGCAGGTTGAGGAGAACGTGGCGAATTTGACAGAATTGGCCCGGCTGGCTTGTGTTCTGGGCGGAGGCCCTGACTCTCCAGTCTTTCCCTACAGGCCGGTGAACCCCGGCCTCTTTCCTCTTCAGGATATGTCCCGGGGTGACACCTGCCCTGGCTCCAAATCCCCCCCTGCCTTGGCCCTCCTACCTCTGTTGATAACACCGCAAGTTTGTACAAGAACGTTCTCAGTCTCACAAGGCCAGCGCAGCGTGACTTTCCGGGGACCCGGGAGCTGGGCGATGGGGACTCGGGACTCTCTGCCCCCACCTCTGATCTGGGGCCGCAGGCCTCTTCTCCCGTTCCAAGCTCTGCCCTTCACTTGCAGGGGGGACTTTGAACACGTCACCCCGTTATCTGCGTTTTCAAGTTCATTGTGAAGTTCCCGCCATTCTTTCCGCCACCCCCGGGTCCCCATCATCACTGGCCTGACGCTGTCCTAGCCTCCCCCCTGGTCTCTGGCTGCCACGTCAGCCCTGGACGACTTCTCCCCCACAGAAGCCCAAGGGAGCTTTTAAAAATGTGAAACAGGCCTCCTCTGCCCACAGCCCTCCAGGGCTCCCACCTCCCTGGGGTGGAAGCCCAAGTCCTCCCTGGGCCCCCAGGGCTCTGCACAACCTGGCCTGCTCCCTCCCTGCCCTTCCCTCCTCCCTCTCTCCCCCAGCCACACGGGCTTCCTTGCTGTTCCTTCAACAGGCCAGGCCCAGGCCTGCCCCACGGCCTTTGCATGGGCTGTTCCTGCTGCCTAGAATGATGGTCCCCCTTCTCGTCTAATGAATTCTGTCTCATTCGGGTCTCATCAGGTCTCAGAGCAGAGGTCACCTCTTCAGTGAAGCCCTCCTGGATTGCCCAGTCTTATCGAATGCCTCCGGATCCTTATAACCCTTTCTACATTCGTGGTTGTCTTACTTTGCACTGCCCCAAGGGGACAGGGATCTTTGTCTGGGTCACTGCTGTGCCCCCAGCACGGGAAGGCGGTAGGTGTTTAATAAACGTTGGCTGAATGGGGAATGACACATAAAACCAACGTGTGCCGCTCCCCACAAGTGTGGGGAAATCTGCCCTCGTGGATCCCAACATGGTGACACCCTGACCTTGAGGAAGGCGCCCCCACTGCCCCCAACCCCGCCCAGGTCAGATGGACCTGAGAGGCAGCGGCTCGGAGGGGTCGCGGAGGTCACCAGGCGCCGTCTCCCCCCCCCCTCCCCCGCAAGGCCCGACTCTCCCCAGGGAGCGGCAGGGCCCTGGCGGAGAAGCCTGAGACATCCAGGCCCCAAACCGTTTTCCCAGTGGCGGAGCCTGAGAACCAGAGAGGGGGAGCCGCTGACCCGAGGTCACAGAGAACGTCCAGTTCAAACCCAGGGCTGTATGGCTGACGGAAGCTTTCAGAGTCTGGCTGTGGGTGATGGGCCAGCTCCTGGGGGGACTGAGAGACCGGCGAGCGGGTCGGTGGAGCGGACAGTGGTGTGTTGGCCTCATGGCCTCGGCCGTCCCCCCCCCCCCCCCCCCCCCCCCCCCCCGGCTGGATCCCCTCTCCGGGTCCTGGTCACACTGCCTGGAAGCTTCTGGAAGGGGGCTCGGTCTTAGGGGTGGACGCTGCAAGGCATCCACTCCCTCCCTGGGGTCAGGGGGGCCCAGAAGCGAGGCCAGGGTCGCCTTCGGTTCACCCACCTGGGGGCCCCCCTCGTCCCCCCGGCCCCCAGCCCTCTCTGCGCTCAGAACTTCGTGCCACAGGCCCCCGGGGCGACAGGACAGGAGTCACGGCCGCGCCAACACCAGCTCTGCACCCTGGCTGGCTCCCCGCCGCCCGCCGTGCCCTCCGCGCCCTCCGCGCGGCCACCAAACGGGCGCCTTCCGGGCAGCCTCGGCCACGCTTCCAGGTGGCCGACTCCGGCAGGGTGCTCCCTCCGTGGTCCGGCCTCGGTTTCCCCGCTCTGACCACCTCGCCCCCTTCTGCGGACGCCCCGGGGCGGGACGGCCCGGCCGCAGCCCCGCCGGACCGCCGGGCCCCCCGAGTCTCGGGTCTCGGGGAGGCCCTCGCCGCCCCCGCCCCGCGCCCCACTCACCATCCACCACATCTTGGCCGTCACGTCGTAGCACAGCTGCCACTTGACCGAGGTCTCTCCCGGCTTGCTGGACACGGGGGGCCCGGGCACCTCCATGCTCGGCCGGGGGCGAGGGCGGCCGGCGCGCGTCACTCGGAGCGCGGCGCGGGCTGGGCCGGCCGCCGGGGCTGGGGGTCAGGGGAGCCGGCTCCCATCGGGGCGTCGGAAGAGGCTGCGGCGGCCCCGGGGTGGGGGGGGTGGGGGGCGGCGCCGGGGACGAGGATGCGCTAATCCGAGACCCGCCGGGCCATCCCCGCCGAGGGGCCACCCGCAGCCGGAGGAGGCCGCGCGCGCGCGTGTGTGTGCGCGCGTGTGTGCGCGCGCGTGTGGCGGCGACCCGCCCGAGCGTGGATTTGTGAATGAGGCTCCGACTGGGCATATGCCCCCCCCAACCCCCCGCCCGCCCCCGGAAGGCGTGTGTGGCTTGTCCGGGCTGCCCCCCGCCCCTCTGCCGCCCCCGTCGCCTCCGTCAGGGCAGAGCGCCCGGGGCCACGGGGAGCCCCCTCCCACCCGCCCACCGCCCCATCCCGGCCGCCCCGGGAACAGGCCCGAGGCCTGAGGCGGTGGGACGGCGGAGGGCCCGTCTTGAGGGGCTGGAGGCGCCGTGGGGGAGGAGGGTGCGCCCTGGGTTTGGGGGGCGGCGAGGGCTGTTCGGCTCCGGCTGCGCGGATCTCTGATCTCTCTCGGCCCAGTCGCTGTCCCTCTCTGGGCTCCCCGTCTGGAAGCGTCTGGAAGCGGGCAGCGAATCGCCGAGGTTGGGGGTGGGGGGGGGGTGCAGAGAAGGGGCTGCTGTTCTCACGATTTCGGCTTTCCCTTCCTTGTCCCAGCCCCTGAGAAGAGGCGCGCCTGGGAGGTTCCTTCCGCTCCACAGCCTGATCGTGGCCGTGCATTTATGGAGCGCCGAGTGTGTGCCCCGTCTCCACGAGACCGTCAATGTTCTGTGTAAGTCCGTTGTCCGGGCCCCACACTGGGAGTGTTTGGGGGCTGGGGGCTGAAGGCAGACGGCAGGAAGGACTTCCCAGTGAGGGCTGCCCAGGCGCTCCGATGTGGCGGGGACTGGGGCTGGCCGGAAAGCGCTGGCTTTGGGTTTCCGGGTGGCCTGGAGGTGTGCGGGTCAGGACCCCGCGCAGGAAGCAGGCGGCGTTCAGCAGGTGCTGCACGTACATGGGGACCAAGGCTGCCCAGGCTCACCCTCTCTGCTCTGTCCCCCAACGACCTGGACCATTCTTCCTCACACGGGGCTCTGTCTGGCCCCCTCATCTGCCTGCAACCCTCCATGGTTCCCGGTGTCCCCCAGTTCAGTCCCCAGGCCTGGCTTCCCTGCGTCCCCTCTGCCTGGAACACCCTTTGTCCTTTTATCACCTAGGGACTCCTATGCATCCTTCAAAACCCAGCCCGACATTCCCCACCTCCCCCTGAGGGTGAAAGTTAGAGACAAAGAGAAACAGAGATACAGAGACAAAGGGAGAGACAGAGATACACTCATGAGAGAGTTAGAGAGAGAGAGAGAGAGAGAGAGAGACCCAGCCCTGCCCCGCCCACCGTCTGGGTCACACACTCTTAACTCCCACCCTGAGAGGCCTGGGTTCTCAGCCATATTTTCCTTCGCAAGAAGATGCCCACTGTGACCCACTCCCTCCGGTCCCCGGGCCCCACCCCGGGCACACAGATTGAGAATATCTGCGCCAGCTTGGGGGCCCGTGGGGGACAGGACGGGGAGCTGAGTCCTCGCCGGGACTCTGGCATCACCCGGGCGGGGGGGCCGTGCGTGCAGTGGGCTGCGATTACTTCCAGAGACCCAATTATGGGGACCCTCGTCATTGGCAGCAGCCATTTCTTCACCAGTGGCTCTGCTCCAGGCCGACGATCACACCCTCCCAAGGGCCGTGTGAGGCCAGGACTTTGGGTGTCCCTATTTTATAGACAGGGAAACTGAGGCTCAGAGAAGTCTGGTCAGGAGCCTAGGGACACACGGCAAGTGTGTGTGGGAGGGAGGCACCTCCACCCAGCAACTCCCCTCCCCTCCTGTGGGCCTCAGCTCAGACGTCACCTCCAAAGGCAGGTGACCCCCCCCCAACCGCGTTTAAAATCGCGCCCCCTCCCAGCTTCGCTGTTCTTTGTCGCGATTATTTCTTGTCTGTGCCCCCCAGTGGCGTGTCAGCTCCGGGAGGGCAAGGCCTCCCCGCTTTGGCCTCAGTGTCGGGAACAGCACCTGGCACAGAGTCGACGCTCAGTAATATATTTGTTGAATGGATGAATGAGGGAATAGATAAGGGGTCAGGCCTTTGCCAACAATGGCGTTTCCTGCTGACTGTTACAAAAGGCATTTTCATGTTGCCACAGACGATGCAGGTCTGGCAAGAGGGGTGGGGAGGGGCCGGGGGCCGGGCGAGGCCACGCCCCAGCCGTCTCACCCAGCAGAGGCCAGCGCAGCCCCGCCCAGCGGACGCGGTTCGCCCACATGCGGGCCCCCGCCCGTAACTATAATTTGCCTCAGTACCTTGTGGTCGCAGGAGACAATTACCCCACAGATGTGCGGTCGGAGTAAGGCATTCAGACGGCGGGTCAGAGCCCGGGCCTTGGCGGAAGGCAGATGTGGAAAGCCGGCCTCAAACAAGGAGCGGGGGGAGAGAGAGAGAGAGAGAGAGAGAGAGTGGGGGAGAGAGACACAGAAGGTGAGGAACAGAGACACGCACACGGGGGAACGGAGGAGAGGGGGGAGTGAGAGAGAGACACACAGGAAGAGGCAGAGACGAGGAGAGACAGAGAGACAACACGAAACAGAGAGAAAGACCGAAACACAGAAAGAAGGGCCAGGAGACAGGCACACCCCGGCCACGGCGGCAGGCTGGGGGGCTGCTGGGTCACTCCCAGCCCCACGGGCCTGGCTTCTCAGCTACAGTTTCTGCTCAAGGAAATTGAGACCCCTGAGGACCGGCCCAGACCCTCAGCAGCACCTGAGCTGGGCCAGGGCCTGGGCCTCTGTGAGCTCCCCTGCCCTGACGACCTGTCCCCCCATACCAAGGACAGAGGGCCCAGGTCCACAAGCCTTTGCCCACTCCGTGCCTCAGTTTCCCCAGCTGCCAAATGAGCAGGCTAGTTTAGGGAAGCCCTGCTCTCTTCTGTCATCCACAGACTACTCTCCCCATGTTGCCCGCGTATTACTGAACATTTTTTTAAGTTTATGTATTTATTTTTGAAAGAGAGAGAGAGAGAGAAAGGGAGGGACAAAGGGACAGAAAGGATCCCAAGCAGGCTCTGGGCTGTCAGCACAGAGCCCAATGTAGGGCTCGATCTTAGAAACCGTGAGATCATGACCTGAGCCAAAATCAAGAGCTGGGTGCTAACCGACTGAGCCACCCAGGCGCCACTGAACATTTTTCTTTCTTGTTTTTTAAGTTTATTTATTTATTTTTGAGGGGGGGAGAGAGAGAGAGAGCATCCCAAGCAGGCTCCATGCTGTCAGTGCAGAACCTGATGCAGGGCTCAAACTCACAAACCATGAGATCATGACCTGAGCTGAACTCAAGAGTCAGACGTGTAACCCACTGAGCCACCCAGGCACCCCAAACACTTTTCTTTTGATCAAGCTATTTATATTAAAAAAAAAAGATGTAGATCTATTTTTCCCTCCCTTTTTATTTTCATTTTAGAGAGAGGGAGAGCAAGCAGGGGAGAGGGACAGAGGGAGAGAGAGAATCACAAGCAGGACTGACACTCAGCATGGAGCCTGACTGGGGGTTTGATCCCACAACCCTGGGATCACAAACTGAGCTGAAATCAAGAGTCGTACACTCAAACTGACTGAGCCACCCAGGCACCTCGAGACTTAGATGTATTTAAAGAGAAAAGGATAACTCACCACTCAGGCTGCCGTGAGTCAAGGTCAGCTGTAAAGGTAAATGTAACAAACACCTCAATCTTATCCAACTCTGACCTGAGAGCAAGCCTAAAGCCTGCTCTCTCTTCGTTAAGAAGATAACCAAACATTGGAGAGGTGTTACAGACAGGTCAAGAGCATCCAGGGGCTGTGGGACAGGAGCAAGTGATCTAACACATGTGTAATCAGAATCCCAGAAGGAAAAAAAAAAAAAAAAAAAAAGAATCCCAGAAGACAAGAGGCTGAAGAATATTTTAAGAGAGAATGGCCAATAACTTTAAAAAGTCAAAGACATTAAACCACAGATCCCATAGCTCAGAAAATACCAACAGAATAAATACCCACCCAAGCACATACTCAGGTGTCATATTCGAAAAACATAAAATTAAAGATACAGAGAAAAATTTTGAAGGCAGCCGAGGACAAAAAGACACATTACATACAGAGGACCATCAATAAGAATCACCACAGATTTGTCATCTGAAACTGCACAGGCGAGAAGACAATGGACTGATATCTTGTGGATGGGAAAAGACTGTCAACCCAGAATTTTATACCCAACGAAAGTATCATTTGAAAATGAAGGAGAAAGGAAGGCTTTCTCAGCAAACAAAACAACTGGAAAAATTCGTGATTAGCAAGACACTCACTTTATTTTTATTTATTTATTTATTTATTTATTTATTTTTTCTGAAATTTATTGACAAATTGGTTTCCATACAACACCCAGTGCTCATCCCAAAAGGTGCCCTCCTCAATACCCATCACCCACCCTCTCCTCCCTCCCACCCCCCATCAACCCTCAGTTTGTTCTCAGTTTTTAACAGTCTCTTATGCTTTGGCTCTCTCCCATCCTAACCTCTTTCTTTCTTTTTTTTCCTTTCCCTCCCCCATGGGTTCCTGTTAAGTTTCTCAGGATCCACATAAGAGTGAAACCATATGGTATCTGTCTTTCTCTGTATGGCTTATTTCACTTAGCATCACACTCTCCAGTTCCATCCACGTTGCTACAAAAGGCCATATTTCATTTTTTCTCATTGCCACGTAATATTCCATTGTGTATATAAACCACAATTTCTTTATCCATTCATCAGTTGATGGACATTTAGGCTCTTTCCATAATTTGGCTATTGTTGAGAGTGCTGCTATGAACATTGGGGTACAAGTGGCCCTATGCATCGGTGCTCCTGTGTCCCTTGGATAAATTCCTAGCAGTGCTATAAGACACTCACTTTAAATATAAAGACAGATAAAGTGAAATGACGGGGGAAATGTATGAGAGAACACGAATTTACAATATACTGGAGTGGATACATTAAAGCCAGACAAAGCAGACAAGGTAGCAAGGTACATACACTGATGATGGGGTCAATCTGCCAATCCTGAAAGCGTGTGTTTTTACACACATACAATCAGCAAACGATCTCACAAAGGACAATTACAATACAGGAAATGGAAGTGAATAGAGCTTAATGGAGAGTTTGGCGAACCTACAATTATACTTGGGAGGCCTCCACACTATTCCCTCAACAATTGATGGGGAAAATGGACAGGAGGTCGGCAAGGCTGTGGAGGACCTGGATAATGCTTTCAGCCAGCTTGAAATGACATGGGCAGAACATTCTATCCAACAACAGGACAGTGTGCATCCTTTCCAAGTTCATCTGGACCATTCCCCAAGAGAGACCCTATTCTTTCATTGTATTCACCAAAATAGGGCATGAAAAGAACCTTAATAAATTTAAGAGAATTCAAGCCATAAGAAAACTATGTATCAATAACACGAAGACATGTGGGGAAAAAAAAAAAAACCTCTCCAAACAACCAACTTCTTAATAACCCAAATCAAAGAGGAAAGCATAAAACATGAGAAAATACTTTCAAATACAATTATTTATTTTTGAGAGAGAGAGAGAGAGAATGAGTTGGGGAGGGGCAGAGAAAAAGGGAGAGAGAGAATCCCAAGCAGACTCTGCACTGTCAATGCAGAGCCCTATGCGGAGCTCGAACTCATAAACCATGAGATCATGCCCTGAGCTGGAAACAAGAGCCAGATGTGTAACTGACTGCACCACCCCAGGTGCCCCGAGAAACTACTTTTAATTCAACGAAAATACAACGTATCAACATTTATGGGATGCAGCCAAAACAGGACTTTGGTGAAAAATTATAGCAGTAAATGTTTATATCATAGATTGTGTGAAAGTGCTTAATGCCATTAAGTTGTATGCCTAAAAATGGTTCAAATGGTAAATTTTATGTCACACTTGCTTTACGACAATTGAAGGAAAAACACAAGAGGGAGAAAGTAACCTGGCCATGAGAAGGAAACCATCACCCTTGCCATGTTCTCTTGGTTGGAGCAAGAGTCAGGTCCTGCCCTTGCCCAAGGGATGGCATGATCCAAGGGCAGGTCTCAGGGGATCAGATGCGCACAGCGCTCTTCTCCGCATGGGACAGACTTATCAGCTCAGGAACTTTCCCCCTGACCCTCGAACCCCACATGACCTTCCCGTTGGGTGGCCAGCTGGATTTCATCCTTTGCAATCACATGACTCAACGCTTGCTCGTTCCTTCCTGTAGCCCTTGTGCTGGCCCTTGACCCCTTACCCTCACCCTTCCAGACCCCCCTGAAATGCCACCTTCCATGGATTAGGACCTTCCATGACCACCAGAGGGCTCTTTTGTGTCTGCCTGGCTTTGTTCAGGCAAACTCCTTCCCTTCTCTGAGTCTCAATTTCCCCACCTGTAAAATGGGTCCGATGATGCTTTCTTTGCACCTTTGTTGTGAGATTCAATGCGATGTCAGATGCCTCCTAACCAGGGCTCTGGGCGTGAGACATTCATTTATTCATTCATCAGACTTTTATTGAGCACCTTCTGTATGCTAGGTCCTGTACTGAGCCCTGGGGAACACCGCAAGACTGAGGCAGACCCCAAGCCTGCCTTCAGGGAGCTCACAGTATGTTGGGGGAGATGGACATTAGATAATTGTCTATTGTCATATTTAAATGATAAAGGTGACAAATCCTGACGGGGGGGTTCTGGGGAGCTCCGGCCTCATCTAAGCCACACCACTGTTTTCTCCATCAGTCTCGGCCTGAGGAACATCTGCCTGGAGATGTTGGGCAGATTCTTGGATCAAGAGCTGGGCTCATTTGAGGCTTTGATGGAGGGCAGACAGGCAGAGAAAGAATAGGCCCTTGTTCCTGTTGGGCTGGCTGAGGGCCTGGGTTTCTTTCTGGATCCTGTCCCCAGAACCTCGCCACACAATCCACCCACCCACACAGGACCCTCCGACCAGGGCCTGGACCTGTCCACGACCCCCGGTGCTGAAGTGAAGTGCTTGGCAGGGAGTGAGCGCTCGAAACCTATCCCAGGGCTTCACCCAGGTGCCATTGGTCTGAGCCGGTCTCTATGCCCGGCACACCCCAACCTGCACTGTATAGACCTCCAAAGAGAGGCAGGCTCCCTTCTCTACAGGCGGTTACTGTACCTTTAAGGATCACTCACTGCGTCACTTTTTTTTTTTTTTTTTTGGAAATTAATGTTCTATTTTTTTTTTATTTTTCTAACGTTTATTTATTTTTGAGACAGAGATAGACAGAGCATGAACGGGGGAGGGTCAGAGAGAGGGAGACACAGAATCTAAAACAGGCTCCAGGCTCTGAGCTGTCAGCACAGAGCCTGATGCGGGGCTCGAACCCACGGACCGTGAGATCATGACCTGAGCCAAAGTCGGATGCTTAACCGACTGAGGCCCCCAGGCGCCCCTTTAATGTTTATTTTTGAAAGAGCATGTGTGGTGGTGGTGGTGGGGAGGGGCAGAGAGAGAGGGGGAGATGCAGAATCCCAAGCAGGCCCCAGGCTGTCAGCACAGAGCCCAACACGGGGCTCGAACCCACGGACTGTGAGATCATGACCTGAGCCAAAGTCGGGCACTCAACCGACTGAGCCACCCAGGCGCCCCAATGTTCTTTTTTAATTTTTTAATTTTTTAAATTTTTTTCAATATATGAAATTTATTGTCAAATTGGTTTCCATACAACACCCAGTGCTCATCCCAAAAGGTGCCCTCCTCAATACCCATCACCCACCCTCCCCTCCCTCCCACCCCCCATCAACCCTCAGTTTGTTCTCAGTTTTGAAGAGTTTCTTATGCTTTGGCTCTCTCCCACTCTAACCTCTTTTTTTTTTTTTTTTTCCTTTCCCTCCTCCATGGGTTTCTGTTAAGTTTCTCAGGATCCACGTAAGAGTGAAAACATGTGGTATCTGTCTTTCTCTGTATGGCTTATTTCACTTAGCATCACACTCTCCAGTTCCGTCCATGTTGCTACAAAAGGCCATATTTCGTTCTTTCTCATTGCCATGTAGTACTCCATTGTGTATATAAACCACAGTTTCTTTATCCATTCGTCAGTTGATGGACATTTAGGCTCTTTCCATAATTTGGCTATTGTTGAGAGTGCTGCTATAAACATTGGGGTACAAGTGCCCCTATGCATCAGTACTCCTGTATCCCTTGGATAAATTCCTAGCAGTGCTATTGCTGGGTCATAGGGTAGGTCTATTTTTAATTTTCTGAGGAACCTCCACACTGTTTTCCAGAGTGGCTGCACTAATTTGCATTCCCACCAACAGTGCAAGAGGGTTCCCGTTTCTCCACATCCTCTCCAGCATCTATAGTCTCCTGATTTGTTCATTTTGGCCACTCTGACTGGCGTGAGGTGATATCTGAGTGTGGTTTTGATTTGTATTTCCCTGATAAGCTTCTGCACAGCAAAGGAAACAACCAACAAAACTAAAAGGCAACCAACGGAATGGGAAAAGATATTTGCAAATGACATATCGGACAAAGGGCTAGTATCCAAAATCTATAAAGAGCTCACCAAACTCCACACCCGAAAAACAAATAACCCAGTGAAGAAATGGGCAGAAAACATGAATAGACACTTCGCTAAAGAAGACATCCGGATGGCCAACAGGCACATGAAAAGATGCTCAACGTGGATCCTTATCACTGCGTCACTCTTGACGTCACAATTACCCAGGGTGGATAGACTGGCTGGAGTTCCGGCTGCGGATTGGCTGATGGATCATGAATATGTAGATCACCTCCACCTCCACCTCACTCTGGTAGGCTCGGGGAAAGAAAGGGGGCGGGGTGAAGGCGGGGCTGGGGCGGGGCGAGATGCTGGAGGTGCCAATTGGGAATTTTGTGCATTTCGTTTCCTGTTGGACCTCCAGGACCTACACCGCGTGTAGCATACAGTAGGCGCTCAATAAATGCTGGCAATCCAGCAGGACTGATGTCTGAGAGTTCACCTTCCTGATTTGGAAGGAGGTTCTGTTTTGCCTTGTCACCTTACATTAAGTTGACAACGGCTGTTACTTATGTGCCCTAATTAATCTCCCTGATGGTCTCCACAGTCCTGGATGGGGTGCACTATCGTGAGTCCCATTTTGCAGATGAGGAAACTGAGGTTTGGAGAGAGAAAGAGGTTGCTCGAGGGCAGGCAGGCCCCGACTTGCACGTACTGAGAACCCAGAGGTGAGCGTCCCAGTCCGTGTCCTGGGGGGGGGGAGGCGCAAGCCCTGTTTGACCACCATGCACCCTGCTTGCGCCCTCTCTGCAGTCCTGAGGCCAGCCAGGCCAAGGGCCCCCTGTTCCGTCACTAGGACCTGGGAAATCCCTACCTGTCCACCTTAGCCACGGGTGTTTTCTGTGCTCAAGAGACTATGTGTGCCTCCATCCCAACCCGGCATCTCAGGAGCCAGGGCGGGGAGGACAGAGAAGGGCTGGCAGCTGGACCACTGTCAACGTGGGGAGGAGCACGGCGAGGCGGGAGGTGGGGCTGATCCCGTTGGCTTTAAGGGATAGGGTAGCCCTTGTACCCAGCAGAGAGTCCAGGGGTCCCCTCACCACCCCCTGCAGCCCGCGGAGCACTGCGTGGCACACAGTGGGTGCTCAATAAATGCTTGGTGGCATTTCAAAGTGGTGACGCCAATCCTGCACGAAGGCGTGGGTCTCTGCTGCCCCCTGCTGGTGTCCTGGGAAGAAGGCTTCGGAAAGGAAACTTCAAAGGGATTGATTTGACACCTGCATAGCGCTGGCTCCAGGCTTCCTTAACATCAGCTCATTCATTCCCACAACAACCCTCAAAAGGTGGTGTCCGATTAGCCTCATTTTGCAGAGGGGGGACACAGAGATCTGAGCTGAGGGATTGGCCACTGGTCTGACAAGTGTCATAGTTGGGATCCAAACCCTGGGCAGAAGGCCTCCAGCCTTAACCACTATGCTTTTAGGACGTGTAGTTTTTACATTTTTATTTAAAAAAAATTTTTTTAATGTTTATATTTTGGAGAAAGACAGAGCGCGAGCAGGGGAGGGCCAGAGAGAGAGGGAGACACAGGATCCGAAGCAGGCTCCAGGCTCTGAGCCGTCAGCACAGAGCCCGATGTGGGGCTCGAACCCGTGAACTGCGAGATCGTGACCTGAGTCGAAGTCGGCCGCTTAACCGACTGAGCCACCCAGGCGCTCCTCGTTTATGTCTTTCAATAAAATGTTATCATTTTCTCTCCAGATTCTTCTGAGGCTCATCCTGGGCATTTTGAAGCTTTTGCTGTGCTTGATGAGGTTTTGTTGATGTGTTAGCTATCATAGCTGCATAGTGACTTCTCTTAACCTCAGTGGCTTAAGCCACTCATGATCCAAGTTTCTGTGGGTGCTCAGCGGAATTCTGGTTCAGGCCTCTCATGGGCTGCAGTCAATGGGGTGGCTGGGGCTGGGTCTCATCTGAAGGCTCGACGGCGGAAAGACCCACATCCAACCGCGTGTGGTCATTGGCAGGACTCAGTTCCTCACGGGCAGCTAGCCTTGGCCATGTGGGCATCCCCGTAGGGCGGTGGAGCAGGTATGTGAAACATAGATACTTTCCCCAAAATGCCTCCCATACCTGCCTCTTCCATTCTTTACAAAATGTATTTAAAATGAGGGGCGCCTGGGAGGCTCAGTCGGTTGAGTGTCCCGCTTCAGCTCAGGTCATGATCTCACAGTTTCTGAGTTTGAGCCCCACATCAGGCTCTGGGCTGACAGCTCAGAGCCTGGAGCCTCCTTCGGATTCTGTGCCTCCCTCTCTCTCTGCCCCTCCCCCACTCTTCTTCTGGGTCACAGGGAAGCCGGCTGCCAGGTCACGAGCAGCCCCACGGAGAGGCCCACGTGGTGAGGAGCTGAGGCCTCCCACAAGCAGCCCCGAGAGGGCGTCAGCAAGAACGGCTCTTCCGGCCCCGGTCCAGCCTTCAGATAAGGCAGCCCCGGCAGGTCTGTGTTGACCACAACCTCGTGGGAGACCCTGAGCCGCCCAGCGAAGTTACTCCTGGACTCCTGACCCACAGAAACTGTGACCTAATAAATGTGTATTGCTAAATTGGGGGTGGGGAGAGATTTGTTTTGAGTGACAGCGAACCAACACACCCTGGGTGTCACTCGGCCTATGCCCCTGGATGAACAGTGACATCACAGCAGGGCTGGGCCGCCCCAAGCATTCCCCCTGTTCGCTCCATGGAGACACCCAGCCGGAACGGCCGTATTGTATGGCTGCAGGTTCCAAAACGTTCAACAACTCTGAGCTACACTTCAAAGCTTAAATTGGAGTATTATAATGACTTGTATTACAATCTCATACATTTGAATTTTAGCCACTACACACGGAAGTGAGATAGCCCAGTGGTTAAGAGACCAGCCAGAGAGCCAGGATTCGATTCCTGCTGTGCTGCCTCAGGCAGGTGCTTAATCTCTCTGGGCCTCAGTTTAGTAGCTCATAGAATGAGGCTATCATCGGGACATACCTCCCAAGGTGGTGGCAGGTGAAGTGAGTTCAGTCACATAAAACACAGCCCAGTGCTGTCCGGAAAGACATGGGGCGATTGAGACCTTGAAATGTGGCTTAACTTGGCTAAAGAAGTGAATCTATGATTCGGTAAATCAATTTAATTTTTTAAAATTTATTTATTTATTTTGAGAGAGAGAGAGAGAGCGCTCATGCAAGCGGGGAAGGGGCAGAGAGAGGGAGAGACAGAATCCCAGGGAGGCTCCACGCTGTGGGTACAGAACCCAATGCGGGGCTTGAACTCATGAACACTGAGATCACGACCAGAGATGAGATCAAGAGTCTGATGCTTAACCAACTGCGCCATCCAGGTGCCCCTTGATTTAAATTTAAATAACCAAGGGGTACCTGGGTGGCTTAGTCAGTTGAGTGTCCGACTTCAGCTCAGGTCATGATCTTAGGGTTCCAGAGTTCGAGCCCCATGTTGGGCTCGCTGCGGTCAGCACAGAGCCCGCTTCGGATCTTCTGTCCCCATCACTCTCTGCCCCTCCCCCGTCTGTGCTCTCTCTCTCTCTCTCTCAAAGATAAATAAATCTTAAATAAATTTAAATACCCACATGTGGCGAGCGGCTACTGCAGCGTATGGCTCAGGCTTGACACAATGCCTGGCAAATAGTAAGCGCTTAATAAATGCTGGGTAGGAATGTTATCCTGCCAAGTTATCTGCCAGGGTGCCGATTTCCATCCCGTAGCAGCATGGGGCTCACTCAGGTGTCCTTCCCATACCTGACTCTGATCAAGAGCCTCTCCCCCGCTCAAAGCCCTTTTGTGGCTCCTCACCGCCCTCGAGATGATGGCCCAGCTTTGCTAACCTCACCGTGGTTACGACTTTTGGCACACTCTGCAAGTACTTTTTCTTGCAGGGATGGGCACTTCTGGTTTTTGCCCACCTTTCTCCTCGACCAGGGGCTTGGGAGGATGGGGACAAGGTCTGGCACTGGGTAGATGCTTACTCACCAGAGGCTGCCTGGAACTGAGTCTCTATCGCCTCTGCATCCGCTTCCCCACCCAGTGCCGCAGTCAAGTCTTAGCCCACCGTCCAACCGCCACAACATCTCGGCCTCTGAGCCTTTGCCTAGGCTGTTCCTTCCACCCAGAAAACCCTTCCAGGCGGACTCAGACTCATCTTTCCAGCTCCCACCCCGACTGGGCCTCGTTCTTTCTGCAGTGCTCCCTGTTTCTGAATTTCCTCAAGTCCAAAATGGGATGCGTTATCGATAAGGTTGAAAGACAAGGCTACTTCCAGGTGCCTGGCAGGCTCTTAAGTGCCTCATTGGTGGGGGCATCAGCTGGGGGGTGGTCGTCTCCACTATTCACGCCCCCGCCCAGCCAGACCCTGTCCCGGAGCCTGGCGTCCCCCCAGCGAGGGAGGCCTCCCCAGGAGCGCGGCAGGCCCCTCCTTCAGGCCTCACCTCCGGAACACCACTGGGTCCTCGGCTGCTTCGGTCCAGTTGCGGGATTTGTCTCTACCGCGCAACTGGCGCGGGCGAGGGTGCAGAGAAGGCGGAGCCCCGGGCCAGGCTGGCGGGGCCGCCTCGGAGACCTCGACACCCAGCGACCCAGCAGGTCCCCGCGCTGTACCCAAGGGGACTCAAGCAGGAGCTTCCCCGCACACGCGCGAGTATTCATAGCGGCGCGATTCACGATGGCCAAGAGGTGGCGACACCCCAGGCCTCCGACGGACGAACGGCGACGCGCGTCCACCGCGCACGCGCACGTCCACAGCTGAACGTGTCCGCTGCGCACGCGCGACACTCAGCTGTGTCCACTGCGCACGCGCACGTCCACAGACGACCGTGTCCCCCGCGCACGCGCACATCCCTCGGCCGCGCGCAGGAGCGAGGCGCCCACACCCGCCGCCCCACGGACGGTCCCTGAACACGTGACGCTCAGGGAGGGAACCGGACACGAGAGGCCACGCGGGGTGTGAGTCCACGTTTGTGAAATGTCCACAACAGGCTCATCCACGGACGGGAAGGGGGCTCGTGGGAACCAGGGGCTTGGGGGGGGGGGGCGGTGACTGTTAATGGGGTTGCTTCCGCAGGTCAGAATGTCTTGGTATTAGAGGTCATGGCCGCACAACCTTGTGAATGTACTTAATGCCGGGTTGTAAACTTACTTTAAAATAGGAAAAATGGTGGGTTTTATGTTCCATACATTCTACTTCAATTTATTTTATTTTTTAAGTTTATTTAGTTATTTTGAGCGAGAGTGAGAAGGGGAGGGGCAGAGAGAGAGAGAGAGAGAGAGAGAGAGGGAATTCCAAGCAGTCTCGATGCTGCCAGTGCAGAGCCTGACGCGGGGCTTGATGAGATCACGACCTGGGTTGAAACCAAGAGTCGGGCGCTCAACCGACTGAGCCACCCAGGTGCCCAGATTTTACTTCCGTTTAAAGAAAATGCATGTTGTGTAGCGTCTCTCTCCTCCGCTGGGCCACCTCCACGAGGGCAGAAACCAGAGCCACCGGGTCTCCGGTCTGCTACTGCGGCAGCCCTGGTGGCCAGGACAGGGACGGGCACACAGTAGGTGCTCAGTGTTTGCAGAACGAATGGGCGCGGGAACCCACGAACACAGGCACCTGATCCCCTGGAGGAGGAAAGGTTCCATTTCCTCAACTTCTGGAAGAATCAGATGGATTCTGCAGACCTTCCTTCTCGGAGTATCTCCTCCCGCATCCCCTCCCTTGAAAGCTGGGTTTTTCTCTGGCCCCGGGGAAACTCGCTGGGGCCAGACGCACGCGGGCTTTTGTGGACGAGAGAGGGAATATCAGGGAGGACCCGGTCCTTTAGCAAGTAAAACTTTTATTAAATAAACTTTCAGTTTCTCCAGACCAAAGAGAGGCGTTTGGACATTAAGATGATGGTTGCAGCTTCTCACCTGAAACACACCACAGTGCCAAGGACCTCTCCAGCCAGAAATGCAAACCCAGTCCACCCAAAGTTCCCTGTAAGTTCCTTTCTTGTCTTCCTTTTCTGTGTGTGTGTGTGTGTGTGTGTGTGTGTGGCGATTTGTCTCCAAAAGTCGGTTTGCAAGTTGAAACTTCATGAAATTACTCGTAGCAGAAATAAAGTACATCGTACAAATCACGTAGGTCTTCGATGTGGAGTATAAAAATGGTATTTACAGCCAGTAAACATGGACCAGAAGGACACAACGCCACTGCACGCCAGCACGCTCTCCCAAGCAGGCCTGGCCGGGGCTGGGCAGGTGCCGGGGACGCGGACGAGGCCCCCTCGCGGCCCCTGAGCACACGCTTGCACACGCAGACGCACAGGACACAGGCACGCTAGAGTGTCTCGGAACAATTATCAAACTCTGGAATATCGAAACAAGTTGGTCATAAGATTTTTTTTTTTCTTTTCCTTTTTTTTTTTTTTTTTTTGCTATGTGGTTTTTTTTTTTTTTCTTTTTTTTTTTTTTTTTTCTGGGTCAGTCAACACATTTTGGTAGAAACGAAAGGGAAGGCTGTTTTTTCTTTACAAATTTTTTTTTTTTTCTTGAGCTTATGAAGTTCTCTGGTGCCTCATTTGGCAAGAGGCCCCACTGGACGTCCAACGAACTTGACTCTGTGCTTCAAGATGGGTTTTCGCGGTTTGAGTAGCTATACAGAGGCGCCCCACAAGACCTCCCTCCCCGCCCCAACTAGGAAACAAAAATCCACTGTTGTCTGATTTTTTTTTCCCCATTTTTTTTCTCTTTTCTTCTTTGTATCTTCTCAGAAAGACCAAAATTCAAAAAAAAAAAAAAATTATTTGTGGAGGTATCTCTGGTAAAGGGGTGCTGGGCCAGAGCGGGTTGGGTTTGTCCAACGCGCGTGGCGATCTTGGTCATGAGATCGTGAACTCCAGGCTGGTGATCCGAAGGCAGGGAGGGCGGCTGCCTGCCCTTGGGAGGGGGCGCGAGGGGCAGGGGGGCTCCCCCGACCCTGTCTGCCCCTGACGGAAAGCTAAGGGCCATTGGTCACATGAGTAAGGCTATGACGGGGGTGGGGGTGGGAGGCCGGGGGGGGGGGTCTCTTCTTTGCCTACGTCAGGGAAGGCAGGGCCCTGGGGTGAGGGAGGGGGTAGGGGTTCCAGAAGCTGCAGCTAAGACCAGGGACACTCGAGCTGGCCGAGCCCAAGGGCCTGCGAGAACGTCGGTGGCAGGGGCCCAATGTCCTGGAGGTATATCGCGTTGGCTGATGATTCCCAGTGCTTCTCCGTGCCCTGGTCTGACATGACAGCGGGAGGTGGGGACACACTGGGCTGCCCGGTCATCCTCAGCCCTTCTTATGTCCCTGCTGAGTGACCGGGCCAGGGTCACCTTCTCTTGGATGGAAGGAAGTCGGAAAAGTTTGGTCCCATGATCTATACTCAAAAAATATATATACTGTCTATAGCTCTATATATATATGCATATATATATATATAGGAAAAGTTGTGATTTATTTTGGGGAAGCCACCAAGGGTGGGGGCAGTGAAGCCCTCGGCCCCCAACTCAGGAGCCCCCCTCCCCAGCTGGGGCGGACCACGAAGCCCCCTTCCCACTCCGTGTGGCCCGCAGTAGTGTTTCACATTAGGGAGCGGGCGGGGCGGGGGGGGGCAGGGGAGACGGGAGGGGGTGGGGCTGGTGTCCAAACTTGGTTGTAATTTACGGAAAAGTCCGGGGTCGGTTGGAAGCGGGAGGCCCTCCTGGGGTGGGAAGGCCCCTCACCTGGCGGAGAAGGGAGGGGCGTTAGGGTGCGGTGATGGGGGGGCATGCAGGCCGACGACATCGCCCCCCGCCCGCCCCCTTGCCCTGGCCAGGCTGGGTTCCAGGAACCCAAGGGCCCCTGTCTGCTCAGAGAGAGTCCATTTCCAGGTTCAGAGGCCAGTGGTCCGCCTTGGAAAAGGACTGCCCACCGAGGCCGTTTCCTCATCTGGCAACCCCCGGGGGCAAACAGTTGTGTTTGTTCTTGTCTCGTCTTGTCTCCCCTGCTCCCTGCCACGAAGGCAGTTCTCCCCCCACTCCCGCCCCGTTTCTGGTCATTCACAGCTGTGTCCCCGAGCGCTGTCCCCAAACAGTGCCCAGCGCATAGTAGGTGCTCAGAAAGGATTTGCTGTCCCAGGGTGTTAAAGTGCATGGGTCGCCTGTTAGTTGTCTGATCCCGTGACCTTCGACTCTGCGGGTGCTGATTTGGCAGGGTCTGAAAAGCATGCGCAGCCCCTAACTGAGCACCTACTTCGCGCCAGACCCCAGGCGCGGCGCTTTGATGACGACGGCGCTCATGATTAAAAACAAAACAAAAACAAAATCAAAACAAATGATCAAGAGCTTTCCAGGTGGCGGGTCCTGGGCTCAGCTGGGAAAACACCGCGTCCCCGAGCGGATCCTCCCTGCTGCTTCTGGGGAGGCGACTTTCGTGAACCCATTTCACAGATGAGGCTCATCAAGGCTGTGGTCAGTTATGTTTCCCTACTGGCCCCTTAGGCTCACTGTTCATTCCCCCAAAGAAGGTGCTTAGTTGTTGATAAAGTTGTTCTCTCTGGTGGCAAAATACACTCTTGGGGATTTGTTGGGGGGGGGGGGTCTCTTTGGGGGGGGCATGCTGGTGAGCGGGGCAAACGTTCCACTTTTTCGCCAGTTCACTGAACGCGGGTGACACCAAATGAGGAACTTGGACAGGGGCCCAGCTGGGAGAGTCACAGGACAGGACAGAAGCCCCTCCCTCGCAGCATGCCCCACCCCAGACCAAACCTGGCCTCTCAAGTGAACTTCTATTCATCCTTCAAAACCTTCTGGAAGGATCCCCCAACCCCCTTTCTACCCCGGTTCCACCCTCTGTCCCAGCCCGGATCAAAGGGGGGATTGGAGGGTGACTCTCTGGCTCTGTCCCCACCATCCCAAGCTGGGGGCTCCTTGTGGTCTCCAGCGGCATCCCCCCTGGGGGGTGGGGAGGGCATGGAGAACGAGGGGGTGTTTGGCCAAGACGGGGGGTGGGGGGGGGCAGGGGTGGGGGCGGGTGGGGCCGCCTGGCGGCTCACCTGGGCCAGGCCCGCAGCCTCCGGGCGGCTGTGGGCGCGGTCAGTAGGGGTGTCCCGGGTCTTTGGGCCGCTTCAGCTGCACTTTGAGTCTCTTCATGCCGATCTGGAAGCCGTTCATGGCCTGGATGGCGGTCTGCGCGCTGGCCGGGTTGTCAAAGCTCACGAAGCCTGTGGAGACCGGGGCGGAGCCGCCATGGTGGGCCACGTGGGCGTCCTCTGCTGGCTCCAGGGCGGCAGCCCAGGCTTCCCTGGGGTCCTGGGGGCGGGGCGGGGGGTGCGCTGGCAGGGGCAGATGGGGCGGGGGGGGCGGGGGGGGGCTGGCCAGGCACGCACAGCAGCCCGGGCCTGGGCCTGTCCCCCTCCGCACTTGCTTCTGGGGATGGGACGCTTGCTCCTTACCTGGGGGCTGCTGTGCTGAGACTTCCCGACCAGCGGTGGGGGACAGGTGAGGCCGCATCCTCCCTCCCTCCCTCCCTGTCCTAACGCTTGCCTCCCTCTAGATCCCGGATGCTAACCGAGTGGCCCCTCCAAGACCACTATCCCTCTGGGGTCCTGACTGTGCATGGGACTCTCTCTCTCTCTCTGCAAATGTCCTGGGTCTCTCCTCTCTGTCCTTTTTTCTCCCTCCCTCTGCCTTTTATCCCTCTTTCTCTGTCTCTGTCTTTGTCTCTGGCAGTCTCTCTACCCCCGTCTCCCCTGAGGCCATGAGAAACATTCCAGCCTGGGGTTCCTCAAACTTCCACCCCCCAGACCACGCTGCCCTACTCCTGGCCCCCTCACCTCTTGGTCCTCGATGGTGTGGAGGCCACAGGGGCTGGGGGGGCCCTCTGGGGCGAGGGTCTGCGTGCACAAGCATTTGGAGGTGGGGGTCCCTGAGCTCCGTGTAGGAGGCCGGGTGGGAGGTCAGGCGGAGCTGGGGGCAGGGCTGAGCAGTCTTGCTGAGGCCCATGGGGAGCCATGGGGGAATGAGGAGTTGGGGAGGGGTGATGTCTTATCTATCATCTCCCCTAACACCTGTCCCCCATCACATGGATGAGGAAACTAAGGCTCAGAGAAGGCATAGGACCCCTCACTGTGGAAAGGGACTGAGTGGGCCCCCCCCCCCCATTTCCGTCTTCCTCCTGGAAGCAGGATGCAGAGGAGGGACCTAGGCACTGGCAGAGGGTCCTTCCTGGTGCGGCTGCTGGGCCACTCTGTGCCTCTCTTTCCTCCAAGGATATTGGGGCAAAGCTGCTTTTTTCTTTTTTGGAGATTTTTTATTTTTACATAATCTCTCCACCCGACGTGGGGCTTGAACTCACAACCCCGAGATCAAGAGTCACAGGCTGCAGCTCCTCTGAGCCAGCCAGGCACCTCTGGGGGCAAGTCTTCTATTTTACGGTTGGACACGGAGTATATACAGGAAGTGCTTAATAGGCAACAGTTAGCCTTTTGAATAACACAGGGTGGGATTAAGAGTCCCGAGTTTGGGGTCAAACAGACTGGTTCTAATTTAGGTTCTGTCTCTTTGCTGCTGTGTGAACTTGGACAAGTTGGAGTGGCTCTCTGAGCCTTAATTTCCTGTGTCCGGGGACAAGGAAGTCCTCCCAAGGCCTTGCACGACGTCCCCTCCCTGCCCTCCCCTCCTCCCTCTCTTCCCCTTGCTCACTCTGCTCCAGCCACATGGGTCTCCCCCTCGCTGTTGCTCCAACATGCCAGACAGGTCCTGCCCCAGGGCCTTTGCATGTGCTGTTCCCTGGAACCCTCTACCCCACATATCCCTTGGCTGGAAAATCTCCTCATTTGGGTCTCAGTTGAAACATCACCCCCTGCAGATCAGTTTCTATTTCCTTACTGATGGCGTTCTGCATTCCATCTATAGCCCCCTGGCCTGTGTCCCGCTTTATTTCCAGCTCCTACCCAGAAACCTGTGCTTTTCAACGCCCTCATCGCTGACCACAGGCGGTTATTTAAATTTAGATTTAATTAAACATTCCGTTCTTTGGTTGAACTGCCACACTTAAGGTGGCTGGTAGCCATGTGTGGCTGAGGCTCGGGTGGCAGAGACGCGCAACATTCCCGCCGGTGGAGAATATTCTGTTGGACGGCGCAGCAGGGCTGCGAGCTTTCGAGGGCAGGAACTTTGTTGGTTTCCTTCACTGCCGCGTATCCGCACCCAGCACGGGGCCTGGCACACCGTAGGCGCTTCATAAGTGCTGCCTCTAATTCACAAATGTGATCCCTTTGCACCACCCTTGTCTCACGGCTGACTACGCCCTCCCTGGCCCCTGTTCCTGGGCAAGCGGAGTGGGGGACGGGGCGGGCGGGGGCGGGGGGGGTGTGCCTGCAACAGGGACTCACCAAAACATTTGCTCTGGTTGGTGGCCCGATCCATAAACACCTTGGAGGAGATGATATTGCCGAAGGGCAGGAACATCTGCGTCAGCTCCGTGTCTCCAAACTCCTGGGGGAGGTGGTAGATAAACAGGTTACAGCCTTCGGGACCTGCAGGTGGGGGAGAGAAAGACATAAAGCCCCCAAGGAGAGGAGGCGGACCCCCCCGGGGGAGGGGCGCGGGACCGGAGCCCACATCCGGCATCTCCAGCTGTTGGCGGACGGCGCCGTGACGTCAGGAGGGAGGGCGTGGCGATGGCGGGGAGGGGCGCGGCGTGTGCCTACGTTTGCCTGTCTCATCCCACGCTTGGGGCCTGCGAACCTCCGGTGGCCCTCAGGCCCCGGATAATTTACAAAATTCAGCCGGTCCCTCCCCCCAAATCTGAGACAAATCCCTCAATGCCAGACCCTGGATAATCCCCAAATCCCAGACAACCTGAACCCCCTGAAAAACCCCTGAAACTCCAGACCGTTTACAACATGAGATGAATTGGGGGGGGGGGGGGGTATACGGACACCCTGTACTAGCTTTGCACTAATTCTGTAAATCTAAAACTGGTTTTAAAATGTTCATTTATTTTTCCCGCTACAAGTCCGATGATCACAGAATACAGTACGACAACCAATTCGTGGTCCCAAACCCCAAATATTTAGATGTTTTTCAAAACTTTGGCTAATCCTCCAAACCTTGAATCATCTTCGAAACTCAGACGACACAAAAGTAAAATCAAGTAAAAGAAAAAAAAAGAAAATTCTCTAGTCCCCGAACCCACATATCCCGAGACCGCCAGGTCATTTTAAAATGATACACGACACCACCCGGAAAGAATTTTTTAACGGCACAGCCACCTCTCCAAACCATCCCCTCTCCAAATAATCCCCAATGCATGACTCATGTAGAATCTGTAAATAATAATCCAATTAAAAAAACCTTCATTGTCTGGAGTCACGAACATTCTCCAAACCTGCCCCTAATCCCAAACCAACAGATGCCCTTCCCCCACAGCCCCCACACACCAAGGGAGAATCCCCAAACCACCAGAATTCCCTTCACCCCGGAAATGAGCACTCCCCGCCCTGGCAAATGTTAAATCCCAGATGACACATTCACATCCAACCCTTCCTTCCTGATTAGGACCCGAGTTCTAATCATGCTTGTTTTTAAAATACAAGCGTGTTCCAACGTGATCATCGCGACTGACGCGGGTGGCACGGTTTTGACCGTAACACAAATTTCACGTTTGCTTGTGTGCTATCTCATGTCCACGACGCGGGAGGTGAATGCAGAAGCCGCACCCAGCTGAGTGGGACCTCGTGGGAAAACAGTGTTCACACCCACCCCCCCCACCCCCGACACACAGGTGGCTCCAACACCTACCACTTTCTCGGGCCCCCAAGCGTGTTGCGAGCCACACGCATCCCCCTCTGGGGATCCGACTCCCCTTCTGACTTCAGACAAGCCTCTTTCTGTCACTTAACAGCACCTCACAGCTGCAGCCCTTCCTGTGTCCACGTCCACGCGTGAACGAACGTGAGGTCTTTTCCAAGAGAAGGTGCCACCTCTATTGTATTTTTTTTAAGCCCGCTAACATGCATACCGCTGTGCTATCATTTCTCTTAGGGTTCTGTCTTTTGTTTTGTTGTGTCACGGACACAGCTTTTGAATGGTGCATCCTGGCCCCATTCAAGCAGGAACCTTGTAGCTTGTATTGCGAGGGTCTGCGTGCTGGGCAGACTCTCCAGAACCCGCGGCTTGACTGCATCTGAACTAACGTTTACCTCCTCGGCCCAGGGTTGAGGGAAGTTGGAGAAGGCAGACACCCAGGTCCGAGCCATCAGACCTGAGACACCTGGGCCCTCTCTGAAGCTCCCACCGGCCCTCCCTGGGGGGGGGGGGAGTGCTGGGGGGGGTTATTGAAAGTCAGAGCGGAGGTGCAGGCACTGCCAGATCCTCCTGTCTGCTGTCTGTGACTTTGACCACAGAGCCCCCTGGAGATAGAAAACCTGGGAACGGGTAGCAGCTGCTGGGCAGAGCTGGGGACCCCTCAGCCTAGGCCTCACCTCCAAAGCTCAGCGCCTGGACCCCGGCAATGCCTCCCCGCCTTTCACAGGCCAAGGGCAAGGGAGAAATGGGGCAGGGCCTCAAAGAACTCAGTCTGCGGGACTCCCCTGGCCATGGGAGTGTCTGGGGGCTTTTCTAGCTGGTCACCTCTCCCCCACCCTCACTAGCTGCATGACAAGAGAAAGGGCCTTGGGGGTGCTGAGCCACACTCTGTGTCAGGACGGGCCCCGTCTACTTCCCAGTAGCGCCTCTTGATGGGGATGGCTGCTCCCGCTGCAAGTGAGGAAACTGAGGCAGAGGGCAGCGAGGCGCTTTCCTTATGATGTCACAGTCAGAACTGGGTGCATCTTAACCCCGGTTGTCTGACTCCAGAATCCACCTCCTCCCTCCTTCCACTTTGCTGGGGAGGCCTCAGCTCACCCCAGATACCTCATCACCACCGCCCCCCACCACCTCGAAACGAGTGTCCCTTCCAGAAATTCAGAGAACCATCCATCCCGTCTTGCAGAGGAAGGCTGGTGGGGGTGGGGTGGGAGGAGGGTCACCGCTAGTCCTAGGGGGTCGAAGCTAGCACGGTTCCCACATTCCAGAAGAGGAACCCGGGTCTGTCTGGCCCGCGGGCCGCACTCTTAGAAAGCCGCGGTTCCCTGAGGTCTCGGGGTCCTGGAGGTGGAGGGGGCGGTCAGAGGGCTGGGCTGGCGCCCGGGGGAGGTCGCGGCCCCCTCACCTTCTCGCTGCTGCTGCTGCAGGAGGGGCGGCGGCTGGGGGACGCTGTGCGCGATGGGCGTGATGGCCGCGGTGGGGTACATGGCTGCGGAGACCGGGAGCGAGACACAGGGCGGAGGCAGGTGTAAGGCCGGTGGGCGGGGCGGCTCGAGGCGGGCGGGGGCGGGGCCACGATGGGGTGGGGCCACAGTTGCCTTGGGAGCGGAGAGGGGCGTGCCCACGACGGGGGGGGCGGGCCCAGGGAGGGGCCAGGGCACGGGGAAGAATGGGGCGGAGCCATGATTCGACGGCGTGGGGGCAAGGCCTCCTAGCGGGAGGGGGCGTGGCCACAGCCGAGGCCGGGCCTGAAGGAGGGGCCAAGGCCATCGAAGATCCGAGTGGGTGGGGCCAGAGCTTGACCAGCAGGGCCACGGCCGAGGGCGGGGCCCTGGCAGGACCCAAGAGGCGGGACCAGAAGCTGCAGGGGGCGGGGCCAAGACCTGGGACTGGGCCAGGGCCAGAAGTAGGAGGCGTGGCTAGGTGCAGGCGGGAAGGCCGAATGAGAGGGCGACCGCCGGGGGGCGGGGCCAGAGGCGGGGTGTGGCTAGGGGCGTGGCTAGGCCAGGCGGGAAAGCCGGGGCCCAGGGGCGGGGCCACGCCCGGACTGGGCTGGACTGCCCTCCGTACCTGTGTACTGCTGGACTCCGGAGAAGGCAGGATGGAGGGTCTCGGCCACGGTCGGGCTCTGAGCTGCGGGGCAAACGGAGGGACTGAGTGGGACGGGGGCAGCAGAAGTCTTCCAATTACCCCCGAAACTTCGGAGCCAAAAGGAGAGCAACATCCGCCCCAGCTTCACCTCCGCATTAACCTTTTACAGGTGAGGCCCCCATTTTACAGGTGGGAAAACTGAGGTTCAGCGAGGTGAAGCAACTGGCACGGGGCCACTCAGATAGATAATGGCGAAGTCGAACAGGACTCCAGAGAGGTTAACCATCACCCCCATCTCTCTGTCCCCATCTGGACCCTTTCCCTCTTCCCTTTTATTCTCTGGATTCTCCAGGACTTCAGGCCTCTGCTCCCCATCACCCCCCCCATCCCCATCCCTTTCCGTCTCTCGCACCCCCACATGTCACTCATCAGACACCCCTTGGATCCCTCATGTGGCTGTGACCACCCACCACCCAACTGCCCCAGGGCGGGGGTGATGGTGGAGGTAAGGGGAGGGGAGAAGTTGTCCAGACCACTAGAGCTGATGCCTCCGGGGGGAAATTCAGGCAAAAGATTCTGCTCGAATGGTGAGAGGCTGCTAGAGGACGGGGTGGTGGTGGGGTGTGCCCCTAAAGGGGTCACACGCACCAATCCCTCTGTATTGATGGAGAAGTTTTGTATCTTGATTGTGGTGGTGGTTACCCAAATCTATACCTGTGATAAAATGGCACAGAATGCCCCCCCCAACACACATACAACAAGCGAGTGCACGTACAAAGTGGCACCCTCTGAGTAAGATCTCCAACTCCTGCTGAGTTCATCGTATCCCACCAACGTCAGTTTCCTGGTTTCAACAATGTGCGGCGGTTATGTAAGATGTTAGCATGGTGGGCGGGGGTGGGGGGTGGGGGACTGGGTTGGAGGTTCCGGGACCTCTCTGTACTATTTTTGAAACTCCCCGTGAGCTCCAATCATTTCAAAGTAAAAATAAGTTCTCCTCAATGGTGGAAACACAGAGACTGCCAGATACTGGCAGATGCTTGCCTGGGGATTGTGGTCTAAGAAAGGGAAAGATGGGGCCCCTGCTTCAAGGCAGGGCCGAGCCTAGCTCAGGGCATGGTTAATACTGAATGAATGAATGAATGAATGAGGCTACTGATGTCTTCCTAAACAGCAATGATTAATAACTAAGATTGGTGGTGCTGCTGTTCTCAGTACAGGTGACACGTTCAGCATTTGATATACTGATTCCACTGTCCGTGCAACCTCATGAGATGTCTGATGTTATCTGCCCCATCTCCCGGGTGAGCAAACTGAGGCCCAGAGACTCACAGAAACCATTTAGGGCCGCCAAACTGGAATCTGCACCCATAAATGCCTGGGTATAAAGTTCCCATGTTTACGCACCCGGCTACAGCCCCCTTCTCTGTGCCCACCGCTCACATCCGTCCAGCTGAGACCGCCTCTGTTTCCCAGGCACCAGGGGGCACAGGAACTCGCGCTTGTCCCGGAGATGCCTTCCCGGCCCCACCCCCTCTCCTCGGCCCCCGGGGGAACCACTCACGTTACCTGGGTAGGGCACGAGGCCATTGGCATACACGGTCTCTAGGGCAGGGTGCCCCCCAGGGAAGGGCACGACACCTGCGAAGCCATTGGTGATGGGAGCCACGAGCCCGGGCACGGCAGTGGAACCAAGCAGCGGGGGCGAGTGCAGTCCTGTGGGGCAGAGGAGCGCGATGGGGAGCCTGAGCCTGGCCCTGGCCCCGGCCCCGCCCTGCCCTGCCCACCATCCGCAGGCCCCTGGCGGACTCTCACCAGAGGCAGGGGCGATGGGTGTGGCAGGCAGCCCGTTAAGGCTGACGGCGCCGATCTGCTGAATGTGGCAGGGTGAGAAGGCCACGCCAGGGCTCAGGTAGCTGCCCGACGTGGACAGGACCGTTGTCTGCTGCTGCATGAGCTGGGGGTGGAGAGGGAGTCAGCGTGCACAGTCGGGGTGGCACCTGCCCTGAGGTCATGACGCCCTGGGGGAGGCCTGGCCCTCTGGTAACTGGCGGGGGTGGGGGAGCGGTCAGCCTGGCTATCGTAGCTCAGGCCTCAGTTAGGAATGGCGGGGCTCAGCCTGGGATCGAGGGTCAGTCTAGGATCAGGGTTCAGTCTTCAGATCAGGGCTGAGTCAGGAATTCGGGCTTGGTCTGGGATCGGGGATCACCCAACACTGAAGTCAGCCAGGGTCGGGTCTCAGTTGGGAGTCAGCCTGGATTTAGAGGCTCCTCTCGGAGCTAAGCATGGGCTTGTGTCAGTCCAGAGTTGGGGGTTCAGCTTGGGCCTGGGGCTCGGTTCGTCGCTGGAGGGCTCGGCTGGGGCTGGGGCTCAGGAATCAGCCTGGATCTGGGGACTCGGCCGTGGCCGGGATGGGACCCCGAGTCAGACAGACTGGGCAAGAGACGGGAAGAGGAGCAGAGAGGCAGCGGCCCTCGACAGAACGCAGAGAGAGAGACTGAGCTGAGCCCCCAGAGTGGCCTTGGGAGACAGAGTGCATCTGCCGGGGTCACTCACGGCCTGGGCGTAGGCACTGTAGGGGCTGAAGGGCAGGGTGAGGGACGGCGTCAGGATGCCCAGCTGGCCCACCATCTGCTGCATGCGCCGGAGCGTCCGCTCCTTGTCCGTGTCGGCAAACTTGACCACCAGGCTGGAGGAGGCACCCTGCAGGTGCGGCGGCGGGCAGGGAGGGAAAGAAGGAGGGAGGTAGCCAGGACTCTGGGTTCCCGGAACCACGCCGGCTCAGGGCCTTGGCCGCGCGCGGTGTAGATGCCGGGCGCTCTCGATCCCGCCCACGGGCCCGCCGCCGCGGGACACGCACGTCGCGGCGAGAACAGCTCAGAGCTCGGCTTCCCGGGTCTCGCACTTGACCTTGCGGCCGCCTGTGCGCACAGGTGCGGCCTCTGGGCCCGGGGGGTTGTGTCTGGGGCCCAGGAGAGGACCCGGACTATCAGCCACGCTCTCAAAAGTGGAGAGGCCGACTGCTGGAGAGGAACGACGGGGACCTATAACTGACTCACACCTGAGAACAGGTGAGACACCGACCATCAGAGAGGTTGCCCCCTTTGATGGCGAGCTCACTCCCTGAGACACCTCCTCACCGGTCAGCTCCCTGCAGGAGAAAGCCTGAATGAATCCTGCCACTCTAGGGACTAAAACTGATGCCCAAGTACCCAGAGAGCAAGGGACCGGAAGCTCTGACACCACCCTGCCCTTCACACCTAGTTTTTTGGGGTTTACTTATTTATTTTGAGAGAGAGAGAGACAGAGAGACTGAGTGGGGGAAGGGCAGAGAGAGGGGGACAGAGAATCCCAAGCAGCTCTGTGCTGACAGCACACACATGGGGCTCGAACTCACGAACGCTGGGGTCACGACCTGAGCCGAAATCAAGAGTCGGATGCTTAACCGACTGAGCCCCCCAGGCGCCCCCCGCACACCCATTTGGAGACCAGCTGAGAGCAGAGTTGGTTCCGGAAGGCCTGTCGTCCCCTGGCAGATTTGGACATTCACGTACAGTGATGGTGGCCCCCGGCGCCTGCTTCCTAGAGGGCAGGGCCACTCCCAGAGCCCGGCTGGTCCTCCCCGGCCTCTCCCTGCACCAGTCCTGCCCCCTGCCCATCCCCACCCTGGCCCAGGGGACGTGTCCAAACGGCCTTCCCTCCCCTTTCAAAACTTTCCGTGGCTCTCATCGCCCTAAGAAGCCGTGCTCCTCAGCTTTGGACCGCGGCCCCTCCAGCCACCCCCCTGCTCCCCCGCTGCCCCCCCATCCGTGTCGTCATCCCCCACGCCCCACACGTCCCCCTGCTGGCCTCGACAAAGCCAAACCACCTCTCGGGATCTTGCCCCTCCAGGACACCCTCTTGTACACCCACATGCGTACACACGCTCACACTCACACACACACACACGCGCATACTCACACGCATACCCACACACATGCACACAAATGCCACCCACGCAGACCTACACGCTCACACACACGCATACACTTGCCCTCACATATACCTGCAGATGCACACATACGCCCCTGCCCCCCCCCCCGCGCCCCCCAGGCACACTCACACATACACACGCATCCACTCAACACACACACGTGCCCCCACCCACGGACATACTGCACCGTCGACTCGCACAAAAACACCCACTCGACACACTTACACGTGTGCCAGCACACACACTCATCCGCACATCTTCTCACACGCACACAGCTCACGTGCACGTTAACAATCACTCAGTGCCAGGCACACACACACGCACTCACACCCACGGGCATGTGCGCACACCCACGTATTCTCCCCCTCGCACACACGTGAACAGGCACACACGCGCTAGTCCACGCGCAGCCCCACACTCACTCGCACGCTCGCGTCCTCGTACGCCCCGCGCGTGCGCAGTCACCCTCGCGTGCGTGCACCCGCCCACGGCGCCATCAGAGACGCGCTCCTCCTCCGCCTGTGCCCCGCTGAGGACCAGCCGGAGGCCGAGGACGGCTGGGACGGTCGCGAGCGTTTCCGTCCCTGTCCCCTCCCCCCTCCCCCCTGCCCGCCCCAGGGCCCGGGGACAGTCCTACTCACCGGCATGGTTTGGCTGCCGTGCAGCGCGTGGATGGCCGCCTGGGCCTCGGTGTGGGAGGAGAATTTCACGAAGGCGCAGCCTGCCCCAAGAGAGGGAGGGAGAGTGCGTGAGGGCAACGGGGTCTTTCCGGGGGGGAGGGGGGCAGGGGCCGCAGGAGAGGGGACCGGGAGCCCTGGACGGCCAGTGTCAGACAGGCAGCCGGAAGGCCAGACAGTCAGAACAGAGAGACAAGCAGTCCTGTGTCCAGACGGACAGCTGGACGATAAAGGATCAGGCAACGAGACGAGCACACAGCCAGCCACAGAGGTCGACATCAGCCAGTTGGCCGTCCATTCACTCAGAAAGCCAGGCAGCCACACAGCTATTTGTCACACGCACAGTCGGACGGGTGTCGCGAAGGGGTGCACAGTCGGGGAGGCAGGCCCTGCCCGCTGGAACAAGGGAAGGGCACGGGCTTCGAGAACACCCGCCAGCCCCTGGCACCACGAGATCCAGAGCGGAAATCAGATATGCAGAGGGATGGTGAGAAACCTTCAGACACAGGCACAGAGATACAGTCCTGTGGCTACAGTCAGGCACAGATACATTCAGACCCAGACAGATATGCCCATGTCACCAGAGTTAGAGAGACGGGGACCAGAAAGAAAGAAAGAAAGAGAGAAAGAAAGAGAGAAAGAAAAAGAAAGAGAGAAAGAAAGAAAAGAAAGAAAAAGAGAAAGAAAAAGAAAGAAAGAAAGAAAGAAAGAAAGAAAGAAAGAAAGAAAAGAAAGAAAGAAGGAAGGAAGGAAGGAAGAAAGAAACCAGACAGGGCAGACCCAGCTGGCTAGTCACACAGGACCAAATCAGAAATCGGGCAGACAGATAGCCAGGGACCACCAGACACAGGTAAATTCAGACACACAGTCATAGGAGAGACCACTAGACATAATTCCAGAGAGAGTACTATGGAAGAGCCAGGCAGGTGGGGTGAGACAATGGAATGTTCTGGAATTAGAGAGTGGCAATGGTTGCACAATTTTTTGAATATACTGAAAAGCACTTCACTGTACGTTTCAAAAAGGGGAGTTTTACAGTATATGGATATCAATTTTTTAAAAAAGAGAGCCAAGCAAATAGGGACCATGGGATACATTCAGGCCTAGAAGAGTAAAAGTTGCAAGAGCCAGAGACAGGCAGGCTGAGAGTTGGTGCCAGACAGATGGATCAAACGGGTAGAATCAGGTAGAGAGACAAACACCGCCAGACTCATGAAAACCCAGACAGCAATAGTCATTTAGACACTCAGGCATAACGCGTCAGAGACTAAGAGAGGCAGGCGTCCATAGTCACATACAGCCACATGGGCAGACAGGGAAACATTGGAGACCATTAAAGTCTTTCCTGGATGGTACGGCCAGGATCAGGCCGACAGTCCACAGGAAACTGTCCCACAGAGCCAGGTGGACACAGGCAGCGTATCGGGACATGGCACACAGTTAGGACCCCGTGGGACGTGACAGTCCCGGCCACCCAGTCCGCGCCCCCAGCCGCCCTGCCCCACCGCCTTCAGGAGTCAGTCCCGGCCCATCAGGTACCTGTAGGCCCCACCCCCAGGAGCCAACCCCGCCCTCCCACGTGCCTGGCCCCGCCCCCAGGAGCCAGTCCCGCGTTCTCGTGTCCAGCTCCACCCCCGGGGAACCAACCCCGCCCTCTCACGTGCTCTCCTCCATCCCCTCCGCCTGGAGCCAGTCCCACCCCTTCAGGTATCCTGTCCCGCCCCCAGGAGCCAGTCCCGCCCCCCCCACGTGCCCGGCCCCGCCCCCGGAGCCAGTCCCGCCCCCTCAAGTGCCCAGCTCCACCTCCTCAAGTGCCCTGCCCCCGCCCCCAGGAGCCAGTCCCGCCCTCTCACGTGCCTGGCCCCGCCCCAGGAGCCAACTCCGCCCTCCCACGTGCCCGGCCCCGCCCCCGGAGCCAGTCCCGCCCCCTCAAGCGCCCCGCTCCGCCCCCAGGAGCCAGTCCCGCCCCCTCAAGTGCCCCGCTCCGCCCCCAGGAGCTAGTCCCATCCCCACCTACGCGCCCAGCCTCGCCCCAGGGCCAGTCCCGGCTCGCCGGTCACCTTTGCTGCTGCCGTCAGGCCCGCGGAGCACGGTGCACTCGTCGATGACCCCAAAGGGCTGGAACAGCCGCAGCACGTCCTCTTCCGACTGCTGCTTGTTCAGCATCCCCACAAACAGCTTCCGGTCCCCTGTGGGCGGAGACACCCCCTCAGCCGAGTCCTGGCCACCGGGAATTTCTCGGTCCCGCCAACCGAACGGAGGCAGCAGGGCCCGGGGGGGGGGGGGGGGTGGGGGGTGGGGAGCACTGCCGGCCCCTGCTCTGCCTGTGAGCGGGAGGACACAGCCACGAGCTTCCCCGCCCCGGGCCTGTCCCCCCTCCCACGTGCGCTGCTCGGGCGCATCTTGGAGCCTTGGCTCACGCAGTGCGCCCCTCCTGGAACGTCCTCCCTTCTTCAGTCCTCAGGGCCACCGCTCACGGCTCCCACCCTCGGGCAAAGATGCTCTCTCCCTCCTTGCCTTCAGAGCACCCACACACAGTGCTGGCGTGAGAACTGCCTGGCCCGGGCCCCTGTCTGTCTGTCTGTCTGCCACCTAGATTTCCCGGTGGGGGGTGAGCGCCGCTGGCTCCTGCGTCCTCAAAAGGAGCCGGGCAGGTGCCTGCCGAATGAGTGAGGGCATGTGTGCGCCCAGGACCGGGTGCCTGGAAGCCTGGAGCCCCCCGTCTGGTGGGGTTGGGGTGGGTGCCTGGCTGCAGGCCTGGCTGGGCCGGCGTCTGCCGTATGAGGCACCAGAGTCCCGCTGCCTCCGGTAACTGCGCTGCCCCCCTGTAATCAGGAACATGGCAGCTCCGTCTCCCAGGGATGCCGAGCTGGGTTGCTATGGAAACCTGTTCTCTGGCAGCTGTCACTCATGAGGGTGGGAGGGAAGGAGGGACAGACGCGGAGAGACTGAGAGTCAGGGAAAGAAACAGGTGAGAGAGAGAGAGAGAGAGACTGAGAGAGACAGTAAGAGACAAAGCGAGACACAGAGAGAGGGGTACAGAGAGAACCAGAGAGACAAGGAGAGAAAAAGATAAGGAGAGAGAAAGAGGTGTGGAGAGGTAGACAGGGTGAAGCAGAGAGAGGGAGGGGAGGGGGAAGGGGAGGAGGAGGGGGAGGAGGAGATGGGGAGGAGGGGGAGGAGAGGGAGGAGAGAAGGGGGAGGGGGAGGAGGAGGAGGAAGGGGAGGAGGAGGAAGAGGGGGAGGAGGGGGAGGAGGAGGAGGGGAGGAGGGGGAGGAGAGGGAGGAGAGAAGGGGGAGGGGGAGGAGGAGGAGGAAGGGGAGGAGGAGGAAGAGGGGGAGGAGGGGGAGGAGGAGGAGGGGAGGAGGGGGAGGAGAGGGAGGAGAGAAGGGGGAGGGGAGGAGGAGGAGGAAGGGGAGGAGGAGGAAGAGGAGGAGGAGGAGGAGGAGGGGAGGAGGGGGAGGAAGAATTACTAAAAGAGTGAGAGAGAAGGGGAGAGATGGAGAAACACAGACCCCCTCTCCAACCCCTGCCCTACACTCGCAGCCAGCTTGGAGAGTGTGAAAACAGGCCCCAACCCAGATGGGCTGTCCCAGGCTCCTACACACACACAGGAGTCCTAACAGCCCCGCCCCGCACGCCACCCAGTCCACCTGAGATGGGGGGGGGGGCGGGGAGGAAACTCTCCAAGAATGACCAGCCCCGATGCCACTGGGGACAGCCGAGCACGCCCCCGTGGGCAGGTCCCCAACACGGTCCAGACCTGCAGCCGGAGAACCCGCTGGCCCAGCCTCGAAGGTCAAGCACACACGCTCGAACACGCACGCCCACGCACAGACACGCGCACCGGCAGGCAGGCACCCCCACCGCAGGAGCCGCAGAAACGCGCGTGCACATGTGCACGTGCTCACGCACATCTGTACACAGGCGTGCCAAGGCATGCGTGCTCACACGCACACGCCCACGCACACGCCCAGAAAAAGCGATTCCCCTCAGGGACCCCCTTCAGGGATCCCATCCCCTCTGCGTCAGAAGACCCCCAGTTTTGCACCCTAGGGGAGGGGCGTATTTCAAGCTCTAGGGGCCAGCGGCGGGACCCAGCCAGACCCCCTACTCCTGACTCCTGGGCTTGGAAGAGAGGACAGAGCCCCCCTGCTCTCCTGCCCCTACCCTAGCTAGGGGACTCTGCCTCTCCCACCACCATTAGGCGTGTGAGCGGAGAGGTGACGGCTACATCCTTCTGATCAGAGATTCCCCTCCTTCCCCGGCTCCTCCGCCGACCCCCGGCCTGGTGGCCACGGACAGATGACAACTACCTCCGCGGCTTTCACTGTCCGCAGGCTTCACCTGGATCGGCCGCGCCATCTGTGGAGAGAGAGGGGAGGAGGAGGTCAAGGCTGGCAGCGGGGCGTGGCGGGGGAGGCTACCTCCGAGCCCCGCCGGGCACCCTGCCCCCCTCCCCGGGCTCAGCACCCCACCAGCTTCCAGCAGCAAACCAGCCAAACTCAACGGACACACAGTCCCAGGTACCGGGCTTCACTCATGCTGCCTGGAAAACTCCTACTTTACCTTCAAAACCCAGTAACAATATTTCTTGCTGCAGGAAGCCTCCTTGCCTTCCCAAGTGCTGTATGCTCCTTGGAAAGATGCCCAACTCCTCTGGTCCTGTGTGTGATGTGACCTTGCAGTTTCTCTCATCAAAGACCGGAGTCTATTTCCCCACCCTCTGCATCTGGACTTGGCCTTGTGACTTGCTCTGGCGAGTGGAGTGTGGTGGCGGGGAAGTGGGGGGAGTTCCAAGCCCCGGCCTCGAGAGACTTTGCAGCTTCCTCTTGTGGGGCCCGCGCACTGCCAGCTGGACAAGCCGAGGCAGGACGGGAGGACGGGAGACCTCAAGCACTGAGACGCCCAATGACAGGCTGCCTGTGGGAGGAAGGCTGTCCTCTCCTGGCTCGCCCCGCAAGCCCTGACTGACTGCCACGGCACGAGCGACCCTGGAGCGACCAGCAGAAGAACCGCCCGGCTGAGCCCCGTCTGTGCTCGCCGACCCGTGGAATCACGACCAAATAAGAGGGTTGGGCTGGTTTGTTACTGAGCACCAGCTGACTGACACCAAGGCAACTCCTTTTAGCCAGCTCTCTGAGCCTTGGGTGGGAGGACTGTCGTACCTGAGTGGGCCAGCTTTCAATGTGGACTCGGTGTTCTGGACCCTCCTGTCCTCCACCTCCAGCACCGAAAATGATGTTCGATGGAAGAAATCCTCCTGCAATCCCCACCCCAAACTCACCCAGCCATGGGGAGGAGCTACTGTGGATGTCTGAGAACCGACTCAAGGGATGTGGGAAGTGGGTGGCATTTGCTTCTCCACTGGTCTGAGAATGGGATCCTCCTCCAAGCCTGGTGCTTCTGGCGAACTCTTACCCGTCCTTCAAAACCCCGCTCAAAAGCCCCACGCAGGCAACCCTTCCTCCCTCTGCTTCGGGACAGCGAGTGCCTGGGTCTTGTGTTCTCGTGGCAGCAGGGAGAACCAGAGAAGCTTGCCGAACTGAACGGACCGGGAGGAGGCGGCCAACACACAACAGCATAGAAGGGCACCAGGCCTGGGGTTGGAACACGAGCCCGTTCCAGACCCCCTCCAAGGTCAGACAGTCCCCATGGCCATTCGGAGAAGGTGCTTGGGGGACGTCAGCCCTCTGGTCACTGTGCAGCTGCCCAGCGAGCTGCAGCTTTCCCCAGGTTTTGCAGATGTCAAAACCGAGGCCGGGAGAGGTTGTCTGTCCAAGGTCATGGTGGGTGAGTGAAGGCACTCAGCCTCCCTAGACTTCCACTCTAAGGATCTTTCTACCCAGTCCCGTGAGTAGAGACCCCTCTCCAACTGTGAACCCCCAGATCTCCTTCCCCTTCTCTTGGACCCCGAACTGCCCCACACCCCCAGTCTGAGTCCCCTCTCTCACCCTGCACCCTCGTTCCCTGCGCCCCCTCCCCCTCTCCAGCTTCCCTACCCTCTCTGAGCCCCTCCCCATTCTGCGCGCAGATGGGCGGCCTCGATTTGAACTCAGCCTTGGGAGGGAGCCCCAGAAGCAGAGAGGCCTTCCAGTGTCCCCAGTCCCTGCCACCCACCCAGCCACATCCTCAGAGGGACCCTGACCACCTGGGAAAGGCTCTCCCTTCCCCCACCATGTCCACACACACACACACACACGCACACACACACACACCCCGGGCCCTCTCCACCTGGGTACCACACCCAGCTCGCTGGAGGCGGGAGGGGAGATTTTGTTCAACCAGATGGGACCAGGTTCTGGGCTGCGGGCAGACTGAGGTTGTGAAGGGAGGTGGGGGGACAGGGGGCACCTGAGCTCCAGCCTCCTGTTCGCCCCACCCCTCCCACCCCGCCTCCGCTGGCCCTCACCTCCCCCCCCCCCTGCCGCCCAGCACCTTGGGCAGATGAGGATGGGGTTGCCATGGCAACGCTGATTCACCACACGGAAGCTGGCAATTGTTGTTGCCATGGAAACCGCCTCTTAGGGGCGAGCCCAGCTCCTGCCTTGCACAAAAGAGATATTTAAATATAATCTTCTGGAGATGGATGCGCTGAGGGAGGGAGCGAGGTGGGGGGGGGGGCACGGGGAGGGAACCTGTGCCCATCCCCGCACCCTCCACCCCGGCCCCACTCTCGTGGCCTGGATACCTGCGCCCCATCTCCCCCCCCCCCCCCAGCCCGGTTGCGGAGCCTGGGACCTTCCGCCTCCTGGGAGGCCCCTTCCCCCTCCTGGGTCAGCTCGGCGCGGGGCAGCCGCGGGGGTCTGGGTCTGGTCCCGAGAAGCCAGGCGGGCAGTCAGTCCCCTCCTCCCCGGTCCCCCACTCGAAAGCCGAGGCTCCGAGGCCTGGCCGTCCGCACCCCGCGGCCCGCCTTACCCACCGGCCTGGAGACGCGCGCCAGGCTGGCCTCGTGCCGCCGCCCGCCCGGCCCCGGGCGCACAGGCGCGCACACGCCGCACGCACGCACCGGCCCCGCGCCTCGCTCCCCGCGCCCGACGCCCGGCGGGCGCTGACGATCCGCCCGCCAGAGGCCGGGCCCTGCCGGCGTTGCCCGCCCGAGCCCGAGCCGGGAGGAGGCGTGCGGGGGGGGGGGGGGAGGGGGGGCTGGGGGGGGGGAGCTGGGTCTCCCCACACCCCTCGTGTCGCCCCTGCCCGCCCATCTGGCTCTGCCCACCTCCTTCCGGCTCCCTCTCTCCATCTGTCCCACCGAGGTCTCTGCCTAGTGCCCTCCCTCCCTCCTCCACCTTCTCTGGCTCCCCATGGCTGCGTCCCTTCCCAACCCCCTCCCGTCCCCCTTTCATTTATTCCACAACATTCCCAGCGTGCCCCATGCCTAGTCAGTCTGCAACCCCCCCCCCCCCCGGGAGGACCCCAGGAATCTGGCCCAAGGGGAGACACAGGCAGACGCAGGCACTCCCAGACCTGAGAGGTCAGGATTGAGCCAGAGCTAGGGATCAACGGCTCCTGGAGACCCCAGAGCTCAGAGCAGTGAAGAGCCCAAGGCTACCGGGGCCACACTGGAGCTGGAATGGTGCAGTGGGTTTTGAAGTATAAGAGTTTTGGGGGGGGAGACAGTTTCTCATGCTGGAGGAATACCTACACCCCCTGACTCATTCAATCTCCAAACAACTTTATGAGACGGAAACATTCGCGTTTTGCAGATGGGTAAATCAGAAAGGGAGAGGAGAACGTCAGAAGCAGAGTCCGGGTCTCCTGATGGTTTCCTCAGGGTCCCCTTAGGATCCAGCCAACCCTTCAGCCAAGGGTCCTGTGGGCCGGGGCTCTGGGGGGCGTCTGTGTCTCTGGGGGCGGGGGGGGGCATACATCACGTAGCTGAGGTCCAGTCCTTGCTCTGTCCCCAGCTTTTGCTGGGTGACTTCAACCAAGTCATACGTCGTTGAGAAACCGGGGTCCCTGTGTCTGACCTGTGTGTGTTACAGATGGGGAAACTGAGTCCACTGGGGGGAGGGACCGCAGGAGGCGCCTCTGGTAGTCGGGCTGGGGCCCCGAAGGCGGTCCTTTAGAAGACGTGGGGGCCCGGGAGAGGCCCCAACCGGGTTGTTTCTGGGTAGTATGGAGGAGAAGAAAGCAAGGTGGGGCCCAAGCCACCATTACAGCCTCCCCTTCTCCCGCGGGGGCCCCCGCCAGCCTCTGTCAAACACCCAGAGCAAGCCTCTCTCCTGCTCTAGGCGCTGCTGTGGCTCCCTACTGCCCCGGGAGTCGCATCCTGGCATTCCTCCTCTGCCTTCCTCCTCTGCCTTCCTCCCATGCCCCCGGGACATCACTGCAACTCACCCCCCCACACACACACCCCATCCTCAGTGCGAACAGGCCCCTCCAAGGCCACCTCTCCCTGAAGGCCACCTCTCCAAGTGCATCTGCTTCAATGCTTTGTCCAGGCATCACCCTGATTGTGGCACATGCCCCAACACACACACACACACATTGTCCCTCTTGGGTGACTTCCGAGGGGCCGTGCGCCCCTTCCCCACCAGCGGCCCGGCCCGGGGTCCCCAAATGGCAAGTGAAATGAAATGAGACAAAACCTATGGCTTCCAGACTCCGCAGAAAGTGAAACCCAGTCCGTGTCCCCGTGGGCAAAGAGCAAGCTGGACCCGTGCTGGGCCCAGCACCCCGTGCGGGGAGTAAGTCAAGAGCTTGTGCCCAGCTGTGTCTACGCTTCAGGGGGAGAAGCCGGGCTTGGGAAGACGAGACTGGCCCAGAGTCCCGCAGCCTTGACTTGCCGGCGACAGTTCGTTCATTCGTTCATCGCGGATGTGCCAGGCTCCTGTTGCCAGGCTCAGCGGCCGGCAGGTGTCACGCCCAGGGCCCTCAGAACACTTCTGCAATCCCATCCACAAATGAGGAAACTGAGGCCTGGGAAGGTCAAGCCACCGTGGGGCCCCTTGCGCCTTCTCAGGTTCGGCTTGGCTCTGAGCCAAGTCGTGGGATGTGGGAGGGGGTCTTGCGGGGGGGGGGGTCACCTCAGAAACCCCTGTGTGCATAGAAGGGGTGTCAGGAGGGGTCCGTCGGGGGGGTCCGCAGCCAGACGGACAAACCTATCCCTTTCCAGGGTGCACACAAGAACAGGGGGGCAGCCGGCAGAACTGGGGTGTCCTCCGCCCCTCGAGACCCTCACGAAGAAAGGACGGATGGTGTCGTCTCTGATGGCACGGCCCCCGAGAGACCCAGCTGGACCCGCTGTCCCCACGGCCCCCCGTTCCAGGTCCAGGAACCCCATCCTGGGGTCGGACGGCCCCGCGGAGAACATCAGCTCGATCTGCGGCATCTGCCCAGCGTGGACTCCCGGGTCCTGCGGTCCGTTCCGGGTCCTATTCTGGGCTTCTGTGATTAATTTCGGATCCTACTCCAGAATGCTGAGATTTGATTAAACCGCATCCCCCACGGACACCGCCGTCACACGCGACACGGGAACCGGTCTGCTGCAGGAGCGGCAGCGTGGCGGGAGGGGGGGGAGCACAGAGCCAGCGCAGGACCCGGCGCCCCCCCCCCCACCCTCCCCGTCACTCTTCCTGCAACCCGCGGACGAGGCGTCAGCTCTGGCTCTGAAAGGCTGCCGGTACCGCTGCCCTGGGGGGAGGAGGTTCGCCCGCGAGTCAACCCCCTTCGTGGCTTGGCGGGGGGGTGTCGGCCACGGAGGCCGCAGGCCTAGGTCCTCGGGGGTCCGAACTCCCGAGTCGGCGCCCAAAGGCGACGCGGCACGTGTCCATCAGAGACAAAGCAGGGCAGGATCTCTCTGGAAGGTAGAGATCTCTCCCGTCGGTAACGGCCCACCCACAGGACAGTGGCAAGTTGTGTGGGCCCGCTGTGAAATACTACACGGCCACGAAAAAGCACCAGCCACTGAGAGACCTGGTGCCGACAGGGGACACTGGGTCTCAGCAGCCGCACAGTCAGTGACAGAAAACAATGCAGGGGGTAAAGACTACATATGATATGGTTCCAGTCGCTTTAGGTAAAAAGCAAAACAGGAAAAGGTTACCCGGTCTTCTAGAGATATATTTAGCAGCACGAAGGACGTGAGGAAAAAACAGGGGTCGGTTACCGTGAAAGTCAGGATGGTGACTCCTCCAACAGGAAGACGGGGGCTCAGGCATGGGGACGTGACAGGCATGGTTTCTGGGGACTGCTAGAGATCCTCCCTCCCCCCCCCACCCAACCACGAGCCCGTATCAAAAAGAGACCCCCAGACTCCACAATCTAGACATATGATGACATCGCATCATGTTCCTGGGTCTAGAACATTCTAGGTCTAGAATGCCCTCTCTAATGTGGTAGCTGATCCTTGGTCTAGAACATTCTACATCTGTGCTATCCAAAACAGTGGCTGACTCCTAATCTAGGATATTCTAAGTCTGAACGCTCCAATACAGGAGGTGACCCCCAGTCTAGAACATTCTACATCTGCTGCCTAACACGGTAGTTATCCCCTGACCTAGAACATTCTAGGGGCACCTGGGCGGCTCAGTTGGTTGAGCGTCCAATCATGATCAGCTCGGGTCATGATCTCACAGTTTGTGGGTCCGAGCCCCGCGTCAGGCTCTGTGCTGACAGCTGGGAGCCTGGAGCCTGCTTCGGATTCTGTGTCTCCTTGGTCTGTCTGCCCCTCCCCTGCTTGTGCTCTGCCTCTCTCTCTCTCTCTCTCTCTCTCTCAAAAATAAACATTAAAACATTAAAAAATATATATTCATTGTTTTAGTAACAAAGAATGCCATTTAAAAAACGCCTTTTTTTTTTAGTTTATTTATTTTTGAGAGAGAGAGAGAGAGAGAGAGAGACAGAGCGCGAGCAGGGGAGGGGCAGAGAGAGAGGGAGACGCAGAATCCGAAGCAGGTTCCAGGCTCTGAGCTGTCAGCACAGAGCCCGATGCAGGGC